>NC_053489.1:166540641-167831141 GCF_905171775.1 Rana temporaria
CCCCAATGCAGGGGGTTATGGTATCTACTGACAACAATGATGGGGCTTATTTTACTCCCACTCTTACTTCAGTGTGTATTGCAGTACATTGCAAAAATGCAGAAGGACCAACATGTTGGTGCATTACAGCCCATCATTCTTGAATTGGCTATTTAACTCAACACAATGCACCTCAAAGAATGAAAACATGCTATTGTTCGGCCCTCTTGAGTTATCTGGGTCCACAGTTTGGACATTGTATAATTTTCAAGTTGACCACCAGTGCTCTAGATTTTGGAGTTGTGTTGCTCTACTGAAATTCAACTTGTTGTACTGTCCTCATCTTTCTGCATTCCATCTGCACACTTTCCCTGTAACTGGCTGGTCCCCTTTGAAACTTACTCATGCACGATGAATCAGGGAAGGGTGGTGCAGTTAGAAATCGTTGTCCTGGGCACTATACGATCGTGTCCCTTCACTGCTGCTTGTCCTTTCAATAGTGGGACACATAGGTTGGTTTACTAAAGGCAAATAGACTGTGCACCGTGCAGAGTGCAGTTGTACCATGCAAGTGCAGTTGCTCCGTAGCTTGGCAAACAAGCAGAAGCTCTGTTGACTTCTATCATCCAATCATGTGCAAGGAAAAATGCTGTTTTTTTTTTATTTTCCTTGCACGTAACTGGGTATTCTTTGCAAAGTGAAGCTTTACTTAATTTACTAAGCTCCGGAGCAACTGCACTTCTCAAAGTGCACAGTCTTTTTGCTTTTAGTAAATTAACCCCACTGGCTGGATTATGGATAAGGGTAAGTGAAACTGTTTTGATTTGAGACAGGTTTGCTAAACCCAACAGGAAGTCTGTGAACCCTAAACTTTGCACCAACCCCATAAAGAGTTTAGGAGGGAAGAGCAACTAGCTATTTGTTACTGGCCTTTTTTAAGACTATAAAGCAAATATTGTTAAAAAGGGCACAGACAGCTGGAAACTGTCATGGGGGACACATACCAATGCAAAAAACATTTTTTTAATATAATTTAATGGAGAGCGTCTTCCCATACAGCCTTAAGCCCTTTACACAAGATCTGAAAATCATACGAAAAATTACGCTTTCAAAGCGATAATTGGATAGTTAGTACAGAGCTTTCGAGAGCCGATCGGGATAGTTCATCCAATATTATTATTCTATCGGACATGCACAGAATTTTTTTACGTACGATGCCAGATCGTATGATTTTCATTTAATCAGTACAGCTGTCGTTCGAAAATGCAATACAAATGCATTACAACACATGACACTTCCGAATTTTTATTCTGTCGTACGAGAATTTTTGTGACTTTTGTAAACTCATCAGATTTGACAAGAGATTAGCATGCAAACAAAAACTAACGTTCATTCCTCTGATAATCTGATCGTGTGTATGGGGCATTAGAGTGGCTGTAAAGTCAGAATGTTTTTATCCTAATGCATTCTATGCATTAAGATTAGGGTTGTACCGATACCGATACTAGAATCAGTATCGGTGCTGATACCAAGCATTTGCACGGGTACTTGTACTCATGCAAATGCTCCGATGCCTAATTTGGATACCTGAGCAGTCAGGGGTGATCAGTGTGGTGGCGGGGCCATTACAAGCACTGATCTCCTTGTAAAGCTTTCAATAAAGCAGCTGACAACTGCTTCCCCTCCTCTCCTTCCCTGTGGCTTTCAGCTGCTTTATTGAATGCTATACAGGGAGATCAGTGCTTGTAACAGCCCCCACAATCAAATCTAACCCAGTTGGTACAGATAGTCCCATAAGCTGCCAGAGTCATGCTGTGGTCAGTGCGGGGTGTATTTTGTAACATCCAACATCTTTCGGAAACGTATGTTCCTTCTTCAGGGCGGTTTTAATTTCTGGGTGATTATATTTGCAAGTAAAGTTACTACTAGTCACATTGCAACATATCATGTGAGCAGGACCATTGAAAAATAAAGTAATTGAAAATGCGATTATAGCTACTAATATACTTACATAAAAGACAAAAAACAGCAACATAAAGTTGCAGAGAAAACTATGGAATGGAAAGATTCTCAAAAATGTGAACAGACATGCAGTCACTGTGAAACATATGGATGTGCATCAACAAGAAACGCCCCATAGGCTACACCGGCAGGAAAGATACAAGTATATGTAGCAGTGTGCAATCAGGAAAATTGAAAAAATTGAAAAATTGAAAAATAAACTAGGTAGACTTAAAGCATAGGCAGGAGGCCTCCATAAGCACAATCCTGCCTTCAAAGAAGCAATGATACAAATGATTTTTACTTTTTGATCAAATTGACATGATTTGAATGTGGGAGTTTTGGTGCACTTTCAGAAAGTGCACCACACCTGTGGGATATAATAGAAGTCTATGGCAAAGCACAGACGAAAGTCGCAAAATGCACTGCGCTGCTCCTGCGGTGCAGGTAAACCGCAGCACATCAGTGTGAAAGCAGCCTTATAGGCCCTGTACACACGATCGGTCCATCAGATGAAAACGGTCTGATGGACCGTTTTCATGGTTAACCGATGAAGCTGACTGATGGTCCGTCACGCCTACACACCATCGGTTAAAAAAACGATCGTGTCAGAACGCAGTGACGTAAAACACAACGACGTGCTGAAAATTTTTTCAAAATTCAATGCTTTCAAGCATGCGTCGACTTGATTCTGAGCATGCGTGGTTAAATTTAAAACAAGATTGCTTTTTTTTAACCTATGGATAAATAACCGATGGGGCCCACACACGATCGGTTTGGACCGATAAAAACGGTCCATCAGGGGGCGTGTCCAAGATGGCGACGGAGATGGACGCTTAACAGAGGAGCTCCGCAGCCATACCCGCTATTTATCCTGTTTCCCTGCGGTTTATCCTGTTTCTGACGATCAGGGACCCTACCAGATTGCCCCCTGGGCTGGTATGCCCTACAAGCGGAAGAAAAACACTTTTCAGAAGTCTCCTCCAGCCCGCGTTCGTTCTAGTGGCGGGAAGGCCGGATCCCTCGTGGTGTCCAACATGGCATCCCAAACCGACGAAGCAGACCCGGCGCTGCAAGACCAGGACCACTTCGCTGCCCTGATGCAAGCCATCTCCACCTGCCAATCTACCCTGACCGAGAAAATAGATGGCATGCAGCTGGAGATGGGTTTTATCCGGAAAGATATGGATAAAGTCAGGACCAGACTGACAGAGGCCGAGCGCCGCGTGGGGGACACGGAAGAAGTGCTCGGGGACCATGCCTCCTCTATTCGCACCCTTACTACCAAGGTCAGAGCCCTCGAGCACCGCGCAGAGGACGCGGAAAATCGTAACAGGAGGAATAATCTCCGTATCATCGGCCTCCCTGAGAGGGCAGAAGACCCCGACCCCGACCCCGTCGCCTTCACTGAACGCCTCCTTCGCCAGCTGCTCCCCCAGGCTCCCTTCTCTCCCTACTTCACCGTGGAAAGGGCCCACAGAATGCCGGCCGCCCGGGGTCCCCCAGGTGCACCCCCACGCACTTTAATCCTGCGCCTTTTGAACTTTCGGGACAGGGATGCAGTGCTACGTGAGAGCAGGAAGATTGAGGCCCTGCGCTTCGACGGAGCCCGCCTAATGATTTTCCCTGATTTTTCCGTAGAGACTCAAAAACAACGGAAATCATTCGACCAGGTGAAACAGGCCCTACGCCAGAGAGGGATCAAGTACAGTATGCTGTTCCCCGCCAGACTACGTGTCCAGGATGGGGAGTCCCATCGCTTTTTTGTGATCCCTGAGGAGGCGGCTGCCTGGCTGGAGACCCTTCCGCGCCATTGACCAGCTATCAACACAGCCGGTGCGCTCTCTTGTGGAGCCTTCCTTATCGTCGCTCCCGATGGTCTGCCGGACGGATCCCGCTTTTACCCGCTCAGCTTTGTCTCCCCCCTGCCCGCCCTGATGTGGACTCACTTCTCCCGTCTTCACCGGCCGTGCGTCACCACTCCGAGTCCTGCGGATACCGAGGGGTAGGATGCTTCCGGGCCCCTTCCTTAATGATCCTCGGCTGATGCGGACGCCATTGGACGCCTGACTATGGACCCATTCGTGAGTATGTGGGGCACTAGGGGACGGAGCTACTTTATTACTTGTTGCCCGGGGACCCGGGAGCGGAGAAGATCCGGTTCCTAACGAGGTTCCGTTACATACACTCTTTGGTTTGTCACAGTTGGCGGGACACCGCATAGTTTTTTTTTTGTGTTTTTTTTGTTTTGTTTTTTGTTTTTTGTTTTGTTTCAAGAACGTGCCCCCAGCAGTAGCTGGGTGATTAGATTCCTTCGCAGGGAAAACGTTTATATATACTTTTTCTTATCCGGACTCCTTACTTCTATGCATTTTTATTTTTTTTACACTTCCTTTATGGAGCGGGTGGCATAGATGCAGGTCCATCTAGTGGACAGCTTCTGTTGGGCCTCCTAGGCGCCCTGTTGGTGCATTGCCTCCCAGAGACTATTAGTCATGGACTGTTTGGGATTTCAAACACGCCCGAGTTTTAGTGGTTGCGTGGGGTGGGGGGGGGGGGGTTCAGTTCTCTTTTCTGTTTTTTTTTCAGTTACTGGTACGGTACAGGTGCATTTAATATTAGATATGATTACATACTTTATTTTGCTCTCCTACTGAATATAAAGGGTGTGGTATGGCTGCTGGAAGGGGAGTGTCCTTGCTCTCTAACTAGGGGGATGGGCGGGGGTCCGGGAGACGGTGGAGCGCTGTATATTTCCTTCTCCTCGCTATGGCTCCCCTGAGAATATTGTCTTGGAACGTGAGGGGGTTGAACTCTAAATTTAAGAGGTCCCTGGTGTTCTCGTATCTTAAGCGATATCACCCGCACATATGCATACTCCAGGAGACCCATCTTACTGGCTCCAGGGTCCTCTCACTTAAAAAGCCTTGGGTGGTTTCCTACTTTCACTCCACCCACTCCTCTCACTCCCGCGGAGTCAGTGTTCTAATTCACAAAGCGCTTCCATTCGTCCTCCTGGATCTCCGCCTAGACCCCGATGGCCAATATGTCATTATCCATGCTCTGTGTGACAAACTAGAGGTAGTGATCGTCGGACTGTACCTGCCCCCCTCAATGGGCATGACGGTTCTACGTAAGGTGCAGACAGCCATTGCTGATTACCCCTTAGCCACTGTGCTCTGGGCAGGCGATTTTAACATGGCCCCCAAACCCGTTGTTGACAGATTGAACCCTGACCAAACGACTGACTCGGCATTGTCTAGGTGGGCAGAGGTGTATGGACTGACCGATGTATGGAGATGGAAATACCCGCATGACAAACAATACACATGCCACTCTGCCACCCACGCGACACTATCCCAGATAGACTTGATGTATGTCACGGACCCCCTCCTGTCCAGGGTGCTGGCTATATCACACCTGTCGCGGGGAATCTCAGACCATGCCCCGGTTCTCTTGGAGCTCTCCACGGACACTGCCGCTGCGCAGGGACTGTGGAGACTCTCTAGATACTGGATCACCGATGAGAGACTGGAGCCGTTAATGCCCTCAGAGCTTGGGGACTACTGGACCCACAATGACCGCACGGCTCCCCCTGGGGTGGTTTGGGACGCTTTCAAAGCCTATACCAGGGGAAGGTACCAGTTTAACATTTCCAAAGTGAGAAAAGAATCCAGGTTGGAGCTATCTGAGGCAGAGAGGCAGGCTATGAGATTAGAAACTAGGTATGCAGAGACACCCGACCCGGGATCCCACGCTGACATGCTTACTGCCTATAGGGAGTTGGCACTCATCCGGGCTGCCTCCTGCCGCCGTTTCCTTCTAGCTCAAACCCAGCGAATATTTGAGCAGGGGGAGCGGGCGGGTAGGATGCTGGCCTGGCTGGCGACTGAGCGGTCAGGCAACTCCTGTATAGCAAATATTAGGAACGAGGATCATACCTTGATCTCGGACCCTCTGTTAATTAACGCTAGATTCGAACGCTACTACCGAGACCTTTACGCATCCAGAGTTTCCTACACCATGGAAGACCTTGACACATTCCTACACACTCTAGACTTCCCCTCCTTGACCTCCGCTGCCAGCCGAACCCTTGAGGCCCCGGTCACGCTGAAGGAGGTCCAAGATGCAATTAAATCTATGCAGGCAGGTAAGACCCCAGGCCCTGACGGACTCCCCGTGGAATTTTACAAATCTAACCTTGAGGTGGTAGGCCCCTATTTTCACTCCACGCTCGGTGCAGCGTTGGAGAGCCAAAACCTCCCGCCTTCCATGATGGATGCAGTGATTGTGGTAATACCTAAGCCTGGGAAGGACCCGGAGCTGTGCTCGTCCTACCGGCCAATATCACTACTCAATGTAGACGCCAAAATTCTGACCAAGATCCTGGCCGGTCGGTTGAGCACAGTGATCCTCTCGCTGGTACATGGTGACCAGACGGGATTTATGCCAGGGAAGGGCACAGACATAAATATTCGCAGGCTCCACACTAATATAGCACTCTTTAGTGAACAGAACGCTGATGGGGCGGTGGCCTCACTGGACGCAGAGAAGGCTTTTGACTCGGTAGAGTGGGCCTTCCTGTGGAAAGTGTTGTCTAAATTCGGGTTTGGCTCTAGATTCATAGGCTGGATCAAGTTGCTGTATGGATCACCTACAGCCAGAGTTCGCACTGGTAGTAATATATCCCCCCCATTCAGTTTGTGTAGAGGGACGCGGCAGGGGTGCCCACTGTCTCCAGGGCTCTTCGCCCTGGCCATCGAACCTATGGCTATTATGCTCCGTTCGACGCACGAGGTGAGGGGTCTGGAGGTGGGCCCGCTGATTGAAAGGGTGTCGCTCTATGCTGATGACACCCTTTTATATCTTGGCGACGACTCCCGGTCCCTTGTGGCAGCCCTTGAGATCATTGACAGGTTTGGTAGGTTTTCCGGGATCCGAATTAATTGGGGGAAATCTAGTCTATTCCGCTTGTCTTCTCTCAACTCCCCCACAGCGGACTTGACGCCGCTGAGTAGGGTGTCTAAGTTCTGTTATCTTGGCGTGGAGATCAGTAATTCCTTAGACCACTACCTGACTGACAATCTATACCCGGTTCTACAGGCCCTAATTGTGAAATGCCAGGCCTGGAAGACTCTTCCTCTAACTCCGGTGGGAAGGGTGAACCTACTCAAGATGGTATTTCTCCCCAAGTTACTTTACATCTTCCGACATACCCCGGTCCCTATCCCTGCCTCCTTCTTTCGTAAATTGGACAGCGTAGTCTCCTCATTTGTCTGGGGGGGGAAGGTCCCTAGAATAGCTCTGCGTAAGCTCCCGCTCCCCCTGTCCTCAGGGGGATTGGCCTTGCCCTCCTTTCCCTCCTTTAAAAAATATTATTGGGCGGCGGTGCTGGTCACCGTGCGCTGGTGGTTTAAACAGACTAGGTCCAACCCCGCTGTGAATCTCGAAGCTGCTGCCTTGGGCTCATACGCCACCCTCACGAATCTGGTCTATAGGGGACCCAGGGCCTTTCCACAGGTTACCCTCCCGATGCGCACCACAGTCCAGGTGTGGGATGAAGTTACGGCCGCTATGGCGGCCCCTGACTCCATCTCGCCCCATGCTCCCCTTTGGGGCAACCCGAGGCTCTCGCATTTCAGATCTATCCCAGACCCCAGCGTCTGGGCCAGATATGGAATAGTTAAAATTCAACATATTATGCCTGCTGGAACGCTGCTCTCATTTCCGGAGTTACGGGTGGCATTCGGACTTCCGTCACGGATGTTGTTCAGATACCTGCAACTGAGACACGCGGCCCAGGCACAGTTCTCCAGGACTACTTTGGTAGAACCACATAGGATAGAGAGATTCCTTATCTCCTGGGGGATTGACAGGATAGTCTCCTCCACCTACCTCCGACTCACGTGTGAAGACCCAGGAGGGGAGTCCCCCCTTCTCAGAGTTTGGAGGGTGGACATCCCGGATCTCTCGGATGATGACTGGGAGACTGCGCTGACACATTATATTCCAACAGTCATATCTGCTAGAGATAGATTCATCCAGCTAAAATTTTTACATAGGGCCTACTACACCCCCCAGCGGCTTGCCCGGATATTCCGCACCCAATCGGACCAGTGTCCGAAATGCCAGGGAGGGACGGGAACGTTTTACCATGTAGTATGGGATTGCCCGGTCATCCGGGGATACTGGGAGGAGGTGGTGGCCAAAATTGCTGCCGCCACTGGCCTCCGAGTGCCACTGGACCCTAGGGTTCTTCTCCTGGGTGTCACGGAAAGGGTGACACAATCTACACATGCGGGTCTACAACTGTTCTACCTTAGTTTCTACGCCAGGAAGGCACTCTTGCGCCAGTGGAGACTGACGGCCCCCCCTACGGTGGCTCAATGGCTTGCACTGGTCGACTCCGTGTTACCTCTCTTCAAGCTGACATACATGGGGCGGAAATGCCCTCAGAAATTTGACAAGGTCTGGGGTTCGTGGGTGGCGGCTGGGACAACCTCCGTGCGGTAATGTGGCTGACGACATCCTTAGACCTGTGACGCCTTACATGACCGAATGCCTGGCCTTAATGCTGTGCCTAGCCCTACGCACTACCCCCTACATGCTGAAAATGCTCTGCCCTTGGACGGAGACCCCGGGGCCACGAACCGCTAGGTGCCATTGATCCACAATGAAATACTGCCACGGGCTGTCTCCTCTGTACCACCATAGAGACTTGCACCTCGCCCCCCCCCCCACCTCGGGGGGAAAATGCTTATTACCCTGAACTACACATGAGCAATCCTCACTTTACCCGGCCTCCCGTCCTAGACCCGGCTGGGTCTCATTCCAGTGTCATACTCTGTACCTACATTAGTAATCATACTGTATTGCACTTCCTGAAATACTGAACCTTGCTGTACCACAGTTCTGTTAAGCTGTTAATCTGAAACTCTGCATTGTCCTGTTTCAAATGCTTCCTTTTGTATCAATAAAAACATTTCTGTTAAAAAAAAAAAAAAAAAAACGGTCCATCAGACCGTTCTTATCGGTTTAACCGATCGTGTGTACGCGGTCTTAGGGTTTATTTACATGTGCTGTTTGGGGGATGGTACAACCCTATATTTAGGGTGTGTTTTTACCTCCCTAGCCCTACATTTAGCTGCAGTGACCAGGGTTGTACACATGTCGCAGCCAAAGCAGGAGTTATACGCTCTGTCATGGTTGGTGGGTGTAGCACCTGACAAGCATGAAACATTTAAGTGAATGAGGCCACTCTGCAGGTGCCCTGCAACCTTGTGCAGTACAGCAAACAAGGGGTTAATGTTTTCCGAAAGTAGCCGAACTGCTAGTCGGCTCTATACGGAGCTATACGGCGCCTGCGCCTGCCGTGTAGAGCTGACTGCGCAGGCGCCGTATAGAGCCGGCCACTTTCGGAAAACCTGGTGACGCACCTTATGCGCCGGGGAGAAGTTTTTCACAAGGCATCAATCATCTAGCTTCTGCATAGGAACGCCTACTCCTGCGGGAGTGAGAACCCGGAAGCCGGGTGGAAAATAACAATAAGACAGTATGTACAGCAAAAAAAAACAAAAAAAAACGACATAGTGTAAATGTTGGAATTATGC
This sequence comes from Rana temporaria, assembly GCF_905171775.1. Classification (NCBI taxonomy): domain Eukaryota; kingdom Metazoa; phylum Chordata; class Amphibia; order Anura; family Ranidae; genus Rana; species Rana temporaria. The sequence goes on from NC_053489.1 coordinate 166,550,232, forward strand.
TGAATGGAATGTTAAATGCATGTTTTTAGGGTGAACCTCCGCTTTAAGCCAGAGATATGCTCCGTTGATCTGCTTCACTTCAGTAGGTGGGCAGGGCATGATCTCAGAGGCCAGCCACACCCCCTCCCTGTGTCCCAGCCAATCAGACACTGCAAGCCTCTTAGGCACCACCCTCTTGGTGGTATTCAGTCGAAGTGACTTGCAATGAGAGTGTTTGATCTAAGCTGCTGGGGGAGGAGGTAGGGGGAAGGATAGACCAGCAATCAATGTTCTGCTGCTCTGTCTCTTGGCACCCCGCCCAGCAGCACCTGAGCTCTGACCTCACTCACTAGCATGGCTGTCCGTGACAGAGTCGAAATTTCGTGATTCTTCCCAGGACAGGCTCAGACCAAGACATCGGTCTGATTTCTGTGACTGTCCCAGGCAATACATGACTGTTGGCAAGTATGGATGAGCCTGTCTCTCTTATAATACTGTATAAAAATGCATTGTTTTCCCTTGAGTTGAAGTATTGGTTACTTTTAAATTCCAAAGCAATACAAAAATAAACAAAATCATTGGGAGAAATGAATCATCTGTTGTAGTTGTTTACCTAATCTTTTATGCAATTTAAAGCTGAAGAAAATGAATGCAAAAAATAGAATTGTGCCCAGAATGTGTTAAAGATGTCAGCCCTGTATAAGCAAATGACTATTGCTTTCCTGTAAGATGTGCTGTATATAATATTACTCTTTGCAAAATACAAGAACTAATTAACTTATGATGTAGTTGTGCAAAAGCCAAACGACTGTTGCTCTTCTATCAGAGGCACTGTATATAGTATTACTCTTCGTAGAGATAATTACGTGTAGACATTGTTATACAGAAGACCGTGCTTTAACTGGAGGGAGTAGAGAAACATTTTATTGTAGATGACAGAATTACACCTTTACATCTTGAAGAGGCTTAGAAGGGAAAGACACCACTGGCCCTCGAACATATGGCAGAAACTTACAACATTTTTGGAGAGGACTGGATTCATCTTTTTGCCCACAAGAGAGAAAAAACATAATGCAATTTGCATTTAATCAATATAATAAATCAAGAGAAAGATATTGTTGCTATTTCTTTTCTGGCAACATTATTCTGGCAGCAAGACAGGCTTAGTGTCTGAAGGAATAAAGCAATGCTTTTGCAAAACATTTAAAAGGAACATGGAGGGCATTATGTATGAGTATCAAAGTAATACGTACAGTGCCGTGAAAAAGTATTTGCCCCCTTCTGGATTTTTTTATTTTTTGCATATTTCTCACACCTAAATAATTCAGATCGTCAAAAAAAATGTAAAATCACACAAAGAAAACCCAAGTAAATCCAAGATGCAGTTTTTAAATTATTATTTCATTTATTAAGGGAAAATTTAATGTAAAAAGTAAGCCCATGCTGACTCATGAATGAACTGTGATTATCCACAATTTTATTGGAAAGCTGAGTCAACTTTCACTTGCCACACCCAGGCCTGATTACTGCCAGACCTGTTGAATCACATAAATAGAAGCTGTCTGACAAAGTGAGACATGCTAACAGATCACAAAAAGCCACACATCATGCCACAATCTAAACAAATTCAGGAACAGATTAGAAACAAAGTAATGTAAATGTATCGGTCTAGGAAGGGTTTCAAAGCCATTTGTAAGGCTTTGGAACGCCAGTGAACCATGTGGAGAGCCATTATCCACAAATGAAGATAACTTGGAACAGTGGTGAATCTTCCCAGGAGTGGCCGGCCTACAAAAATTACTCCAAGAGCATGACGATGACTCATCCAGGAGGTCATAAAAGAACCTAGAACAATATCCAAAGACCTGCAGGCCTCATTTGCCTCAGGTAAGATCAGTGTTCATGATTCAACAATAATAAAGAGACTGGGCAAAAATGGCATCCATGGGAGAGTTCCAAGGCCAAAGCCACTGCTGACTAAAAAGAACACAAAAGGCTCATCTCACATTTACCAAAAAAAATAAAAATCTTGATTATTAGACTTTTAGGCAAAAATTCTGTGGACTGATGAGACAAAAGACAAAAAATTTACTTTTTGGAAGGTGTGCGGCCCGTTACATCTGGCATAAAACGAATACAAGAACATCATACCAACAGTCGGAAATGGTGGTGGTTGCGTGATGGTCTGGGGCTGCTTTGAAGCTTCAGGACCTGGACGACTTTCCATAATTGATGGAACCATGAATTCTGAGCTCTAACAGAAAATCCTAAAGGAGAATGCCTGGCCATCAGTTTGTGACCTCAAGCTCAAGTGCACTTGGGTTATGCAGCAGGACAATGATACGAAGCACAACAGCAAGTCCACCTCCAAATGGTTCAAATGTAACAGGCGCTATTAGCACCGTATTTCGTTCCACGCTGGAACGCATACGGCAACCGCGCGATGACGTCATCGCCCGGCGCCGCATGCATTCCACTGCGGAACATGGAAGTGCGTCGTGAATTAGTGCCTTATGCACTACAGCTGTCCTGCTCCTATAAACAGAACAGTGTGCAGACTGCACACTGTTCTATTATTGTCAGCCGTAGCCGGCTTGGCTACGAAACCACAGCTACCATCCATCCCTGAGCTGAAGACCATCCCACTCCTGGAGCTGCGCTGCTAACCTTGCTAGAGTTGCTGCGGACACCCCAAGCTATCCCCCACCAGGAGACCCTCCATGGAAGAATCCTATTGCTGCTGCAATACTCTGGAAAACACTCATCCCTGCAAAACAGATAAGTACTATTTCTGCTCTAGAATTACCCGCTTCACATATAGCATTTACAAGTACTGTATTTAAAATTGGCTTATTTAATGCTATCCTGCTGCTTGGGATTATATTGGTGTGTCTTCAGCTGACCGCTGTGCAATATCTTAAAGGGACATACACTCTCAACTCAGTTACGCTAAAGTTGTCTCTCTTAAGTAATTTGCTATTGCATACAGTATTCTCATATGCTACGTGCCTGACATACGTTGTTACTTGTATACGGGCTTCCGCCCTAAGTTACTGAACATGTTCGCTTAAACTTTTCTATGCTAAGGGTTGAAGGTATTTCATACCTAGTCCCTTAGTAGCTCAACGCATTCCTATATGTGAGAGAGATGATGTAGTGACCCCCCAAACTCCTATTCTCTGATTGGAGTGATGTTTGGGGCCCAGTACTGAAATCTCACATAACATCAAACAAAGCAAAATTTAGGTTTTGGAGTGGCCTAGCCAAAGCCCGGACAGTCAGACTTAAATCCAATTGAGATGCTGTATCATGACCTTATAAAAGGCTGTTCATGCTGGAAAACCCTCCAATGTGGCAGAATTAAAAAAATCCTGCAAAGAAGAGTGGGCCAAAATTGCTCCACAGCAACGTGAAAGACTCATTACCAGTTATCGCAAATGCTTGATTGCAGTTGTTGCCACCAAGGGTTTGGACAGCTTTTTTGCCTTAATAAATTAAACCATCATTTAAAAACTGCATTTTGCATTTACTCTGGTTATCTTTGTGTAATGATAACATTTGTTTGATGATCTGTGTGACAAATATAAAAAAAAAATCAGCAAATACTTTTTCACAGCATTGTATGTTCTAATATAATTTATATCTGGAACCACTGGGTAATCAGTAGCAGCACTTTCCCAATATTTATATAGAACCTAAGGGACTTTTAAGATACTACCTTTAAGACTAACAACACATTCAACAAAAGTTACCTAAAATACATTTTTTATTCAATGAATTTAAAGCGGAATTAAAAATAATAATTCCAAAAGCATTATGGAAGTGAACTTACAATTTATAATATATTCTATATGTGTACACAAATGAACACCTGGCACAAACACCCCTATCATATGATACATTTGATCCACAGTATACAGTATGTTACAATGCACTCATGTGATATTGTAAACTGTATAAAGTATATCTTTGTTGTATTTCATGTATTCATTGTAACATATACTGTGGACCAAGTTTATAATGTGATAGAGGCAATTAAACCAGAGGTGTCCATTTGCTACACACTTTATATCAGATTCTAGCAGTGGTGATTGTACTTTCATAATGCTTTTGGAAATATTATTTTTAATTCTGTTTTAAAATTAATTCAATACGAATTTGATTTCCTATAACTTTTGTCAAAATTGCTGTTACCCTAAATGGTAGCATATTAAAAGTTTCCTATGTTCTATATAGATATGTCATAACCTTAAATAGGCCCTCCATGAAATAAGCTAGTCTAAATAGCAAGAAGGCAAGTTTGGATGGTTAATGCACCTACATTCCTGAGATATGTGATACAAGATTCAAGCTGGCCTTCCTGAAGACTCTCTAAAGATCAAAAACAGTGTAATTGTATGGCACACCCGTTGCCCCTCTACCATGAGTGCAAACGCTGACTTGTGTTCCCTCATTTATCTTCAAGTTGGCATGCTGATGACAGGAATTATGGGAGACACTTCTCTGCCCCATGCTAGTTCTCAGACTGTCTTCTACATTGGCATCTGCAAATAGGTGAGAGGACCTTATCTACACATCCCTTTGCCATCATTATTCCAGTCACCACCACCAGTCATCCATACCAAAGTGACTCTGCCATTCCTCTTGTTATCCCATCCAACAGTACATGTATATATGGGCTCTTGTAAGTTTTTTGTTCCATTTCTCATGTCACATCTCTCACATTCTCTAGGTAGCAGCTATGTGAAAATCCACTGAACTTATTTTTACTTTAGCTCCCTTTACCCATCTTTTATCTGATTTCAAGCAGAAGTTGCGCAACTGATTTTTAGGGATTGCCAGAAAGCTTTGGTATGAGATAAGGAGCAATAAATAGCCTGTAACAACCTCAGCCCACATATACTGTTAGATGGGATAACAAGAGAGTGGCATGATTTACTATATATTATGTATGGCTAGATATTTAGTGCAGCAGAGTGCCCCTATACTCAATTTTTCCTGCCAGTGAGTTCAGGACCCTATAACTCCATTACCCACATTTTTGTGGGCTTCTATCATCCCCTGGACTCCTGGACACACCCAGGGGATATACATTTCAGCCCCTCCCGCCTTTCTGTACTCAGTGGGATCATTCCTGATAAAGCAGCCTTGACTGGGCTAGCTAGCTCTGACCAATTACAGAACCCACCTATGTCAGAATCCATGTGCAGTGCAACAAAATGCACAAGAGTACTCAGTACTAATCTAAGTCACAGTCACATTGGTGGATATTGTCCATACAGCTATCCCAGTAAAGCTCACTGCCACTTTGCTACTTTACCAGAGACTTATGCAGCCGTACCTGTGCGAATCCTGGTGTAGGATGCTTGCCCCCAAATACCTGGGCTGTCCTTTGAAGTGAGAGGTGGTATTTCTTTCTAGGGAAATGCAAGTATTTGCTCTACCCCTGTGCCATATCAATATTAACTACTGTGCAAATGTAATGCCGCGTACACACGGTCGTTTTTTGTGATGTAAAAAACCGTCATTTTTAAAAACGTCATTTAAAATGACCGTGTGTGGGGAAAATGTTGTTTTATGTCTGAAAAACGACAAAAATTCGAACATGCTTCAATTTTTTATGTCGTTTTTCAAAACGTCGTTTTTTGTGTCATAAAAAATGACCGTGTGTAAGCTAAAATGACGTTTTTAAACCCGCGCATGCTCAGAAGCAAGTTATGACGCGAGCTTGAATGGAACAGAGTGCCGCCGTACGTGCTGAACGTAACCGCGCTTTGCTAGAGCATTTTGAAAAAACGATGGTGTGTAGGCAGCGTCGTTTTTTAAAATGAAGTTTGAAAAACGTTGTTTTTTTTTCATGAGAAAAAACGACGTTTTTTTACAAGACAAAAAACGACCGTGTGTATGCGGCATAAGAATTGTTGCTGGTATTTCTGTTACTCTGTTTGGATACCTTCTTTTTGTAACCCTCAGTTTCAAGTAGACCTATAGGCATAATCTATGTGCTGAGGCGCTAGCTCAAAATCAAGTTAGTGAATGTTCAAATAACCATACAAAATATATATATAAATATATGTATATATATAATTGTTTTAAACGTATACCAGTTTGATTACAATAATGAAAGTAAAAAAATTAAATAAACAATATATAAAAGCCCTGAAATAATGAATATATAAACAAGGAGCAGAGCCGGCCCTATGATGGGACCGGGTGGTACCATTGGTACCAGGCGGCACATTTAGGGGAGCGGCATTCTGACGCCCCTGCCAGCCCGTTCCGCTGCCTGTGAGTCACAGTGTCTGGCCGCCGCCACTGCGGCTATCCGAGTTTCCACCCGCAGCGCTGAAATCCTGACTCATGTCAGTCTGTCAGGTGACGTTGCGTGAGATGGTCGCCGCTAGGGCTTATGGGAGTCTCTATCAGCCCCCTCTCTGTGAGCAACCCCCGTCAGCCCCCTCTCTGTCAGCAACCCCCGTCAGCCCCCTCTCTGTCAGCAACCCCCCTGTCAGCCCCCTCTCTGTCAGCAACCCCCCTCCATCAGCCCCCTTCTCTGTCAGCAACCCACCCCTGTCAGCCCGCCGCTCTCTGTCAGCCCACCCTTCTATGTAAGCCACTCCCCTCTGTCAGCAACCCCCCTCTCTGTCAGCCACCCTCTCTGCCTTTCGGCTCCAGGAAGGTAAGGTTTTTTTTCTCTTGCTGTAATTTAGGTATCTATTGGAGGGGGGGGAGGCACGGTCTGATATTTAATCTGTTATTTTCTTTTCTATTTGTGGGGTGCCTGTGGATTGCTTTGAATTTTTTGGCCTTTTTTTTGTAATTAACCACTTGCCAACCGGCCCATTGCCAAAGTACGTCCTGTTTTCAAAGATGGATATCTCAGTAACGGCAGCAGCTGCTGCCACAACCGAGGTATCCATCTTTAGTGCCAACAGTCCTGTAAACGATAACGGCGGTCTCCGCGGCGGATTCGCCACGAGATCGCCGTTATCTGTGGCGGGAGAGGGCACCCACCCCCTCCCGCCGCTCTCCCGCGCCCTCCGCCGCTTACCGGAGCCGTCGGTAGCGGCGGAGGAGATCGGTTCCGTTCGGCACCTGTGTGGGGATGCGACTGAGGGAACAATCGCCCCCACCCGTCCCCATATCTCTGCTGAGCGGAAGTGACGTCAAAACGTCAGTCCCACCCAGCGTCTTAAAGCAACATTTTTTTTTCTGTCATTTGAAAAAATGACAGTTTAATTTTTTTTTTCTTTTTTTGCATTTAAGCCTAAATATGAGATCTGAGGTCTTTTTGACCCCAGATCTCATATTTAAGAGGACCTGTCATGCTTTTTTCTATTACAAGGGATGTTTACATTCCTTGTAATAGGAATACAAGTGATATTTTTTTTTTTTATTTCAGTGTAAAAAATTATAAAAATAAATAAGAAAACAAAAAAAATAATTCTAGCCCTAGACCTACTCTGTAGCTCAAAAAATGCAACCTGTAGAATTTTTTAAACGTCGCCTATCGAGATTTTTAAGGGCAAAAGTTTGACGCCATGCCACGAGCGGGCGCAATTTTTAAGCGTGTCATGTTGGGTATCATTTTACTCGGCGTAACAATATATAAAAAAATTGGGCAAAAATTATTGTTGTCTTATTTTTTAATTAAAATGATTTTTCCCCAAAAAAAGTGCGCTTGTAAGTCCGCTGCGCAAATACGGTGTGACAAAAAGTATTGCAATGACTGCCATTTTATTTCCTAGGATGTCTGCTAAAAAAAATATATAATGTTTGGGGGTTCTGATTAATTTTCTAGCAAAATTTTTTTGATTTTTACATGAAGGAGAGAAGTGCCAAAATAGGCCCGGTTGTCAAGTGGGGTGCTTGAAATGGTTTTAGAATGCACAGTGCCACTTTGTGAACAGTTTGTTTTGGGTTGGGTTCAGTAGAGCCGATTCAGGTTTTTGGATGGAGGTACAATGCTGCTGACACCGTCCACTGCCCTACTGACACCGTCCACTGCCCTACTGACACAGTCCACTGCCCTACTGACACAGTCCACTGCCCTACTGACACCGTCCACTGCCCTACTGACACCGTCCACTGCCCTACTGACACCGTCAACTGCCCTACTGACACCATCCACTGCCCTACTGACACCGTCCACTGCCCTACTGACACCGTCCACTGCCCTACTGATGGTTTTTATTTTTTGTGTATAGAGCCATGACAGGTCCTCGTTATACTCCTTTATACATGTAAAGAGCCATGCCAGGTCCTCTTTATATTCCTTTAAATGTAAAGAGCCATGACAGGTCCTCTTTATATTCCTTTACATGTAAACAGCCATGACAGGTCCTCTTCATACATGTATAGAGCAATGACATGTCCTCTTTATACTCCTATATACATGTATAGAGCCATGACGTGTCCCCTTTAGTTATCATGATATAAAATAATGAATGTGGGGGCCTTTTGGTGGGCGTGATTTATTTGGGGGGGGGGGCAGCATTTCATTCTTGGTCCCAGGCAGCACAATGTCTTGAGCCGGCACTGACAAGGAGGGATCTTCTAATCAATACATTTTTATCACCACATGTGTATTAGTGATGCATGCTGTTCTCAATTTACAGTGCTCCACTTTAATGATGTGCTCCATCACCTAATAAAAGGGAGGGGGGCACTCACCAGATAGCATTGGGCCACCAGTACCCTCACCGCTTATATGGTTAATCCTAAGATTGATATAAAATTGGTGTCCTCTTCCTTTGCTCTTATGTCCAATGTCACCAGCAGGGAAATTAAAAAACAATAGCGCAATAATCGTGTAATATATTTATTAAAAAATTACTTGTTAAAAAGCATGTGCCAATACACTCACATGTCCATGTGCTATGAAGCGGCACCCACTATGTAATGCCTGGAAAATTACAATCCTTACCGCCACTCGTCTCTCTGAGTCGGCGCGCGTTTCACCCGGACGTGATGTCAGCAAAAGACCCGGAAGTTCTGCCACTAGTTATACCTCAATGCATTTCACTGGAAAGTCGGCATCAGGAAGATGACTTTGGGGGCCTTTAGAGATTTCCTTAATTTGCAGGTATTTCCTCTCTCTCTTCCTGTTTTGGTTATGGGACAAGAAGTCGGGGTAACTCTTCACAAAGCGATACAGATGGCAAAAATAATCTCACAGGGGTTGTAGCATTCCTGTACGATATCCAAAATGAAAAATAATTTTGCCTATAGTCCTTTAACATAAACAAAATAGTGACTTCCTGGTGATGCCTGTCACATACTTTATCCAAGACCAAGATGCTGAGAGGGTACAGAGGGTATAATTCTCAAAGAAGCATGGTTTGCTAGCAGGATGTGTAGGACTTGAGCAGGTGATTACTTGAAGACTACTTGAGGTTGTAGCAGGAGTGCAGGAGGAAGTCCTCAGTGGGCTGTAATAGAGTACAGTAGCTTGGAGCATCCAGGGAGCTCTGTAAATGCCTGGCAGAGGATCCAACACTGGTGATCAGCTGGAAACTGCTTCAAGACAGGTTGGCATGGCAAGGCTGGGTCATACACAGGTAAACTGGTGGGTTCAGGTACAGCCAAAGTCCTTGAGGCAAGCCAGGGTCATACACAAAGTCCTTGAGACCAGCCGGGGTTATACACAGGTAAACTGGTGGGTTCAGTAAGAGACAAAGCAATTGAGGCAAGCAGGGGTCATACACAGGTAAACTGGTGGGTTCAAGCAGAGACAAGGTCCTTGAGGTAAGCCGGGGTTATTCACAGGTAAACATGCAGACAAGCAGAAGAGAAGTACTTAGGACAAGCCAGGATCAGAGCCAGGAGAAGATCAGGGTAGGTAAAGAACAATCCGGGTCACAGCAGGAGATACAGGCGGCAGATGCAGGTTCAGGAGTTCAGGGAGAGCTGAAGACAATCCAGCATTGAAAGAATATCCTAAGCAGCATTTTATAGGCCACTAGGGAATTGCGTTTTTCACGCTGTGCGAGTGCTATCACGCACGTACAGGAATGCTACAACCCCTGTGAGATTATTTTTGCCATCTGTATCCCTTTGTGAAGAGTTACCCCCCACATCTTGTCCCATAACCAAAACAGGAAGAGAGAGAGGAAATACCTGCAAATTAAGGAAATCTCTAAAGGCCCCCAAAGACGTCTTCCTGATGACGACTTTACAGTGATTATATTCCCGCTAATGCCTCCATTAGCACCCTCTGACCTTCGCTCACTGCTGGCTATCGCTTCCTCTGATCCCTCCCCCACCTAGTTTAAAAGCCCCTTCAAACTTTTGGCCATCCTCTCCCCCAACAGAGCTGCACCCTCCCCATTAAGGTGCAGTCCGTCCTTACTATAGAGCTGGTAACCGACTAAAAAGTCAGGCCAGTGTTCCAGTAACCCAAAACCTTTCTTCCTACACCAATTCCTCAGCCACTTGTTAGGCTTCCTAAGCTTCTGCTGTCTCTCCGGTGTGGTTCAAGGTACAGGTCCTTTCTTCAATATAGCCCCTTAGTCCCTGAATTTTTTTTTTAGGATGTTCCTTCTTCCTCTAACTTTGTCATTGATACCAATGTGTACCATAACAGCTTGGTCCTCTCTAGCCCCACACAACAATCTGTCCATCTGATCCTTGATGTGCCGAATCCAAGTGTCTGGTAAACAACACACCGTTCAGCGATCACAGTCTTTGTGATAGATGATTGAGTCCCCCGCCACCAGTACCTGCCTAACCTTGCTTGTATCCTTGCCCCCCTCCTTAACGGAGAAGTCATTCCCCTGGCAGCTAGGGGAGGTTGCCTGCTCCAGCAATGCCACCCCTGAGCTGATATCCCCAACATCATGTACCTTGGCATATTTGTGGGATGTACTAACTCAGAGCTAGACTCCCTAAGGCTCCTCCTTCGACCCCTCCTTATAACTGTCAGCCAGCTACCTACCTCTGGCTCCTGTACCTCCATATCCTTACCCCCCTCTATACTGGCCCCCATCAGCACCTGTAATGTCCAAGCTCCTTTCCAGGTTGTTGATGCTTCTCAGTGTTGCCAGCTGATTCTCTAGATCCAGGATCTGGGCTTTCAGAGAAACAGCCAATTTACATCTTGCATAGCAGTATTCACCCTTGAATACGTATTCATGGAGTAAGATGTGCGCTGAGTCGCATCACCACTCCCGTTGGACATTTTACCCACTACTCTAATGGGGATAATCCAAAAAAATTAATCCCGGTACTCTAGGCTTTCTCCAAGTTACCCATGGTCCTCCAAGCTACTCCAAGTTAGTCCCAGTGCTACAGCTGCTCCAAGTTCCTCACAGTTACCTCCCATACTCCAAAGACATGCTGGTAGGTTAATTGTCTCCTGTCCAAATTGACCCTAGTTGTCGGTGATACAAAATGTATATATTTCTGTAATAGATATTCAATTTTGCAATTATTTCAGAGCAATGTGTTTCTTTTCCAAAACATATATTCCAATGTTGGTAAGGAATCTGGTTAAAGTGTTTTTGATTTGTAAGGTGATATTGGTATACAATGAGATGCAGACATTTCTTCTCATAGCTCCCGGACTTGGAAAAACACAACAATTTTGGAGAGAAATGAGCTAATATGTCTGGCCACAGGAGTACAGAAATGTGATTCTGTTTGCATATAATCACAGCTTTAAATCAAGAAGCAGCTATCTCTAATCCAATGTTAAGGGTACAATTACAGGCTCAGCATCTAACGGTGGTAAAAACTGCAGGCAGCAGGACAATGAAATAAATAGGAAATATCCCATTGAGAAATGACTCAGTATGCTCTGAGCTATTCTCTAAATGCCTTAAAGTGGTCCTGTCATCATAATTAAACTTGTCAAAATTCAGAAGCACAAAACATCCTACCTGTTGTCATAATCTTTTCTAATACGTAGGTTAATGTAGGCTGGCGAATATTGATGTTACTAAACATTACTATTGTAGATGACCAAACTGTCAGGGAAATTCAGTTTAAAGGGGCCTTTTTTTTATAGTAATTATGCATTTATTTATTTATTTTTCCTGTTACTAAGTTCCAAACCTGAACTAGTGCTCAGAAATTTTTTAGCATTTGCCAGATTGTTTGCTGTGTCTAAAAACATTATAAATCTGGTATAATTTTCTATGGGCTAACCAGACTAAACTACCACTCTACTGCCTTTTCAAACATAAAAGATGCTCAGCAAAGAGCAAGACTTTACAAGCACTGTCTCAGACTTTACATTCTGCATACATAAGTGCTGGCATGACTGAGGGCACCTCTGGGTCTTTGAGAGTCCATAAAGCTTCTCAGGCTCTGACAGCACTATTTAAACCTTATGCCCCGAACACATGATCGGAATTTCCGATGGAAAAAGTCTGATGGACTTTTTCCATCGGATTTTCCGATCGTGTGTAGCCGCATCTAAATTTTTCATTGGAAATTCCAATGAATTCCATCGGGGTTTAGATATAGAACAAGTTCTATATTTTTCCGATGGAAATTCCGTCGGAAATTCCGATGTGGTTTGGCCGGGCAAAAGCAGCATTAGTACGTAGCATTAGTCATTATGATTCTCACACCTCCTCAAAACCTTCATCAGCTTCCTCCAAAACTGTTGGTCTTACCTCAAATTTCAATATTTTTTTATTGAGGAATAACTTTGTGAATTTATGAATTATGGTTTCTGAGGGCAGTGATCCGCACACATATCTAGTAGAGGGCAAACAGAGTCCCCCTTACAGTTTTTTATTGTTTTTTTTAACATCTCTGTATTTCTTCTTTACATTTAGCTAGATTTAAAATGGGTTTAATCACCACACGGTGCACTAAATCCCCACATCCCTAATATACATATTGCCATAGCTTATTATAAATTTAGACAGTGTCCTGTATTTATAATGTCAGACATGCTTAAAGGGAGAGGCAGAGGTTCTGCATCAGCAGCTAGTAGAGGGAAAAGAGGTTCTGCATCAGCAGCTAGTAGAGGGAAAAAAGGTTCTGCATCAGCAGCTAGTAGAGGGGAAAAAAGGTTCCGCATCAGCAGCTAGTAGAGGGGGAAAAAAGGTTCCGCATCAGCAGCTAGTAGAGGGGAAAAAAGGTTCCGCATCAGCAGTACAAGCAGTAGTTAGGTCACACTTTTGAGATGCAGGGCATGTCTGCATTTTCTTTCTGGGAGTGGACTTATGCAGTACATTCAGAGCATGCGGAGGAGGGAGTTGATAGTCTTACCAAGTATTCCTCATCTTATTCCTCCCAGGTAACTGCAGAGTAGCTGATTTTCTGCAACAGCTCCTGTTTCCAAACAGTTTTTTCCCTTCCTCTACTGCTAATCCCACCATAGCCACACAAACTGGCATGGATGAGTAGCTGAATTATTTAAGTAACTTTCTGCAGGAGGGTGCACTTTAATTCATGTTATCTGATATTGAGAAAGCAATAGAAGGATGGAGAGTTTACATCAGGCAGGTAGAAGAAATTAGATGTGATGTTCCTGCAGCCACAGCTTACTGCAAAATGGGCTCAAGGAAAGCAGAGGATAAGGATAACAAAGTGGCAAATTGTACCTGGTTGCCAGGAAGAAGCTATGCTCTTCCAATGGATGCCACTGCACCATGGGTACAAGCCACTGCTATCCCCAGGACCATTTCATATAACTCAGCAGTCTGGGGCTTTTTGCATCATTGTGGTTTGCAGCATCTGCCTGCCACGTATAAACCATAATGAGGATCAGATTAGCAATATGATTCTTCTGATGTTAGTGGTCGAGCACACATGCATGATGCATGATGCAATAGATCACGCAGGGCTTCCTGTTGTCTTAGGGCCAGAACAATTCCTTGCCTACTGTCTTTTTGAGCCAGAGGCAGCAGAAGGCAGAGGAGGGGTGCAAGGAGCAGAAGAAGAAAGAAGATTCAAATGCTGATGGTGAGGACGATGAGAAAATGAGGCAGAAAGATGTTTAACTCATCCCAAGCCTTGAAAGTTATACATGGGTGGAGTGTAATTGTTGAGGACACTATTGCCCTTAGCAACACAGAGAACTCTGCTACAGGCAGTTTATGATGAATAGGCTAAATCATGCTGAAATGCCTACTCAAGATCCCAGGGATTTAGGTCATAAAGGAAAGAAACCATTGTCCACCCTTTTGGATCCCTGATACAAAAGAAAGCTGGCAAATTTCATGCTGCCATCCGAAAGGGATAAAAAAAAATGTCCCATTTACAAGAGGTGTGGCAGAGGTCCTCTTCATTCCACATAGTGGCAGCATTCCCTTTCACGCCCAACAAATCATCAAAACTCTGAAGGGTGGAGCAGTGGCGGTGAATGACTCAGCGATGCAAAGGACAGGTCTGGATGCAGGCAGCCATCACAGGCAGTGCCTAAACTATATGATCTAGGACTTATAAGGTCACTGTTGAAAGTAAGGACTCCAAGATCATTTGGGCAATCAACCTGGACCACTGGCTGGAGCTTGCACAATAAGCACTGGAGGTCTGAGGCCCTGTACACAGGGGCAGATATCCGATGAAAACGGTCCGCCGGACCGTTTCCATCGGATATGTCCGCTGGCGGATTTTGATCTGATGGCTGTACACGCCATGAGATCAAAATCCCAGCGGAAAACATCCGCGGTGACGTGGCCGCGCCGCCGCGGTGACGTGAGCGACCCTGGAAGGTAAATACTTCCACGCATGCGAGGGATGGGGATCGCACGGACTTATCCGGTGAGTCTGTACAGACGACCGGATAAGTCCAAAGGACAGGTTTCCAGCGGATAGATTTCTTAGCATGCTAAGAAATTTTTATCCACTGGAAAACCGTCGGCTGGACAAATGTCCGCTGGAAAATGTCCGCTCGGGCCTACACACGACCGGATCTGTCCGCTGGAACTGATCCGCGGATAAATCCCAGCGGACAGATCCGGTCGTGTGTACAGGGCCTTAGAGGGCCTTCAGTGTAGCAGGCAGTTTTGTGAAAGACAAATCCACCTGTTTCATGTGAACAGGCCCACTTTCATATGAATGAACTAGTCCTGGATCAGCAATGGCTACAGAACCCCTGAAACTCATGCTACCAGCTACATTTTGTTCTTGTGATCCAGCCCCCAAATAAATAGTTGCATACACTATTATCAGCTACTGCCATCACTTCTGGCTTGCCACAATTACCACCTTCTCCCATCTCTCCTGGCTTGCCATTGTCACCATTAGGAGCTACTGCAAAAAAACAAATAGAAATTGTTGCGCTCTTAATATACAATCAACAGCTAATCTGCAAGGCATAATGAATCAATGAAAAAACAATATGAACTTCCAAGAAAGGGTAATAATTAGTCCAAAAATGTGTAAATAAGTCCAAGAAACACACAGGACTTTAACGACTTTAACAATGTTTCATCTAAAATATGGCTGCCTTATTCTTAAAGTGATTTTAAAGTCCTGTTTTTTTTTTCCTGCTAACAAAAAAAACGTCATACTTGCCTGCTTTGTTGCAGCAGATTTGCACAGAGCAGCACAAATTCTCCTCTTCTCTGGTCCCTCTTCTGTGATCCTGGCCCCTCCCTCCTGTTCAGTGCCCCCACAGCAAGCAGCTTGCTATGGGGGCACCCAAGCTGAGTCACAGCTCCGTGTGTCCATTCAGACACGGCCCTGCCCCCTCTCACCTGATTGGCTAGCTGACTCTGATTGACAGCAGCAGCAGCCCATGACACCAATGCTGTGTCTCAGCCAATCAGGAGGGAGAATCTCAGACAGCTGAGACACTCGTGAACATCGCTGGACAGAGAGGGACCTTAGGTAAGTATTAGTGGGGCTGAGGGGAGGCTACTGCACACTTAAGGCTTTTTATTTTAATGCATAGAATGGCTACTCAATGCTGGTTATTACTACCTGACTTTGGCTCTAAATGCCAACTTGTTTTATACTGTTTTGTACACTACAACTTTGCATTCCTTTGTGAGTTTTTATGGAACTTGTATGCTTCTCCACTGCAAAAGACTACCAAGCTACTGGTTGCCACCACACTTGCTTCCCCCAATCCTCCTGACAGGCACACAAACATGGAGATTCCCCAGGTCAAGGTTAGATGAAGACTTGGCACACCGCAGTCTTCAAGAGAGCACTGTTACAGCTGACAATCTCTCCCCTTGTCTTTGTCCCTGCACTGTGCTGAGCTACTCGTTGTCTCTGCTTGTTCTCTCCTGCTGTCTTTCCAGTCTGAATCCCTGTAACTGCCTCCTGTGGGGGAGATCATTCCAGGCCAGCTTTTTAGAGCTCCAGCCTGAGGTAAAACCCCTCCCCGGCAGGGGTCCCTTGAGGGCTGCCAACAGCCTCTCCTTAGCACCGCTTCTCCATCTTCCACCCGACTCCCCTGCCGACATGGTCCATGTCTATTTATGGGTTTCTCAGTCCTCTGCCAGGCCCACTCCTAAGGGCCCATAAATATTCAAGGCAGCCCCTTCTAGCCTCAGCCCACTAGTTCCAGAACATTGTCCAATATTCTAGAAAGAGGGGGAGGAACCAGAGAGCTGCCAGGATGAATAATTTAGCCGTGAACTTGTGTAACCCTGATCCAATTACAGACTCACCAGATAACATGTGTCAGAGTATAGTTTGCCTACTCTCACTACTAGTAGCACACTAGAGGGTGCTACACACAGTGCAGCCAGAAGGTGATCTAAGTCCTGACAGGGTTAATACATCCTGCGGCTATTTGTAACCGATCAGGTAAGGTCAACCAAGCACAGACAGTATGCAGAGAAAACGCAGGGTGCCGCGATGCTTCAATAGAATGAAAGTGTAACTGAACAAGAAAGAAAGTGCCACTTACATGTCAAAATCAAGTGATGCTGCTTGATGTTATCTTTCACAGCCAGACAGCTCACATCACAGACTGGGTTAACTGGCTCGATAATGACCCAAGAAAAAGAACAGTATAAAAATATTGTGACTTCATGAGATAAAGATACATTGCAATAGTAGATAGATAATGTTATATACAAAATATAATATATCTTTTTATAGAAAATATAGTAAAATTATATTTAAATAGCCATATTTATATTTTCACTTTTTTTGTAATTGCCAAAAAGATGTTAGACAGCTGGAACATAGCAAAAGGCAGATCAATATGTAAAATAAATATTTAAAATAAATAAATAAATACATTATTCATAAAAAATATGTATTAAATGTGTACCATTAATACTCAATCAGAGGTAATAAGGTTATCAGAGAAACAAGTATGTAGGTGAATGAATGACTTCCTCTTGAGCAGCAGTCACTCACAATCCCATCAAAATTGTAGAAAATAAAAAGGTTAGCTTATATGAGGGGAAGAAAAAATTATTTTCCTCTCCAAATATAGGGATTTTTACGTGAGGTGTGTTGCTCTTAGTATCGAAGGTAGGCGCACAAAACACGAGGTTTTTAGATATCAAAAATAATTTAATTATATAAATATAAAGTTTCACATTTCATAAAATAAGTTAGCAAAGTGAAATATACATGATCACGACCAAATTCACATGATTTATACAAAAAAGGGAATGAGGGTTATGATTAGAAGAAAAGCAGATGCGATATTGCCAACTAGTTTCGCACTAGATGTGCTTCATCAGGGCTTGCATGATACTTCTGTTCCTTAATTACATGTGATGGTCTGTGTATGACATAAGGATTCATCATTAATGCAGGTATGATCAATTAAATATCTTTAAACTTTGTAAATGAGTGTTCAACACATGTACAAATAATAGAATATAATGTGCTTACCAATTATGTCTAAAAAGCTCAAATAACCTGGCAGAGCAAAAAAGAGCTGCCAAGAAAATAGCGAAGGCGAACCTGATGCGGACAGGAGATATTGACTGCTGCACTTTCAATCAGTGGAGGCCAGGTCCACTTGATTTTAGCAGGTGCGGACAATGAGATGTATAGAGGGGGTTCACCACAGTTAAGGAGGAAGAGATACAGGTATTTGTACGTTGTATCTATTACTCTCCTAAGGAAAAGGACACAAAGTTAAAAATGAAAATGTGAAAAAAATGATGAATGAAAAAATGAAAGAATAATAATAATACAGCGAATTCAGGAGGTATCCATATATATTTATAGACATTTTTTAAGTAAAGTAAATATCTTGTATTTAAATGGACATAGACAGAGTAAATATCTATGCATTAAATGAGTATGGATAAAGTCTAGAAAATATATATAAATCTAGAGAATATTACCTCAATAGTAGTGAAGTTTGGATATAGGGTTAATACTACCAATAGAGTCCAGTGAAGTTCATACTGAATTCATAATAAGTTCTATAAGTAAATAAAGTACAGAATATGTATGCATATAGGTATATAGATGAATTCAATTTAATTTTAAAGACATGAATTCAGTAAAAATGACTATTGCATTGCAACGTAGTATCCGTCTATTAGAGAAGGATATAATTGAAAGGGAAGAGAGTTTACCTTAGATGGTTAATGACATGGAGTATGTAGTAATATATGCTGTTGTCCTAAGGGGATATAATATCCCAGTAGCATTATAATCAAAGACAATGCTGTCAGAATAGTCCAAGGGCAGTTATGTGTGTTTCAATTCCGATTCTATAAACAGACAGGATAATAGATAGGTTAAGTTCGTGCATATGGCAAGGAAAGCCTGCGTAGAGCACTAAATCTTAAAGAGATGAACTGGAAAGTAATTACCTTATTTATGTCGTGACAACATAAGGCTAAGTGGAGCAGCGTTCCACGTGTGGTGTGATAACCTCCCTCAAGCCGTCCAAGTCAGCGTCTGACATACACTGTGTCAGCGCTGACCTTAAGAGCAACATCTCCACCGGAAGTGAAAAGAGTCAAAAATGACCCCTGGCGTCATATCCGGTCCACGTGTCCCAAAGCACTTGCGCGCGCATCCTATGCGCTCCAGCGTGATGATGTAAGCTGGAGCGCATAGGGAGGAGACATGTACTGACAGTCTCGGACCGGCCAGAGACGAAAAAGTGGCCGGATTTGCGCGCGCGTCCCATCTGATGTTGATGATAGGAACGGGAGGCGTCAAAGAAAGTACGCCCCCTGTGTTGGGACCTGTGATTGGCCACACCAAGGCTGTGCATAATCCGACCTCCCCCCGCATCAGGAAACCCTCCATATGTTAGATGGAATGATTCAGAGCTCAGAAAACGTAAAAAGAAAGTTTTTAGTAAACACTAATAGTAAGTTATACGCAATAAAACGTGTATTTTAACTATAAAAGGGTATATTAGAATATACTACTGATTTCTCTCAGCTAGACATCCAATGGCTTATTTTTACATTGTCTTATCTGGGGGAAGGTTAATGAAAAAGACATCTACAGTAGTCAATATTTTTAGAAAGTTTTCACATTTTCCAATTATTAATTCATAAAGCGGAATATAACAAAGCAAAATAAAAAAGCAAAATAAAACAGAACAAAATACAATCAAAGCAAAATAAAACAAAAGCAAAAACAAAACATATCAAAACAAAACAAGAAACAAAGCACAAGAGATATATATCAGCCAGTAGTAGAGGGCGAAGCACTCTAGCCATAGATCATAAAGTTCATATCATATATTTATCAAACATGATTCATTAGATCTATATAGGGTTAGTATACAAAGCAAAGACATAATTAGCTCCGACAGGGCGACCTATATTAAAGTATATATACAGTTTATAAGTTATATCTCTGTGATTTGAGCCAATGGTAAATGAATATATAAGGTGTATTCTAATAGAGTTTGATGATGATCAATCACGGCCATGACATTTCCCTATAAAAAAGGTTTAAATGACAGGGATGTGTTGAGCCCTGGTACATAGGTGGCTCGTTGGTCAAAAATCCAACGGGCCTCACGTTGGAGGATTTTTTTATCAAAATCCCCTCCTCTTTCCGGAGGGGAGATCACTTCTAATGCAAAGAAAGTAATGAAAGATGGATCATAGCTGTGGTGCAACCCCACATGTTTACAAATAGGTGTATAGAGCAAACCTGCCTCTAGATAATAAAGATGATCCTTGATTCTTCTAGAGAATGCCCTTTTCGTCTTTCCTATATAGAAAGCGCCGCACCGACACTTTGCAAGATATACAATGCCTATAGTGGAGCAATTAGCATGTTTCTTGGATTTAAGAAAACCTCCTCTAGGGAGGGGACAGCCGTCCCCTTCTTCGATCCAGGGGCAAACATCACAGTGTCCACATTTGTAGGTACCCGGTATCTCAGGCTCCTGTAGAGTGGGAGCGTCAGGTACCAGGTGACTATGTGTAAGGCCATCTTTGATGGACCTACATCTTCTATAAACAATTTCGGGTCTTTGTGAAATATATTTTGAAATGATAGGGTCCTCAGCAAGGAAGTGCCAATTATGGTTAATCAATTGGCGAAAAATGTTCTGATCAGAACTGAAAGTGGTTATTAATTTAGTTGTTGGATTGGACTCTTTTTCCTTTTTCTTAAATAGTAATGTATCTCTTGTGTTTATCTTCGACTTTGCATATGCCTGTTTGAGAACTTTTTTACTATATCCTCTCAATAAGAGGCGTGAATAAAGGGCAGACGCTTCTTTTTCAAAATCTTCCTCCTTTGCACAATTGCGCCGAAGTCTTAGGTACTGACTGTAGGGGATGCTTCGCACCAAGGATCTTGGGTGAGAGCTGGAGTAATGTAAAATAGTGTTTCCTGCTGTTTCTTTCCTATACAAATTAGTGGACAGAGTACCATCATCATTAACTGAGATTTTTAAATCAAGAAAGGGGATACTTTTGGTATCCGACTGGATCGTGAATTTTAAATTATAATTGTTAACAGATAAGTATTCCATAAATTTGGACAAAAGGTCCGCACCTCCAGTCCAGATGACCAAAACATCGTCAATATACCTCCGCCATAATAAAATATGGCGGAGGTATATCACGGCGGAGTCATCTGAAAAGATGGCTCTCTCCCACCCCCCCAGGTACAGGGTGGCATACGATGGGGCACAAGAAGTCCCCATCGCCACACCCTGCACCTGGAGGTAGGTTGAGCCATTAAAGACAAAAACATTGTTAGTCAATATATGCTCAAGCAAGGCCGTAACGAAATTACAAAGTTTCCAGTTGTTGTGGTCTTGTTCACGTAAAAACTGGGAAATGACCTGAATCCCTTTTGTGTGAGGGATACTAGAGTAAAGGGCCTCTACGTCTATTGCTGCCAAAATTGATCCTGGGGGTACACTCATACCTTCGACTATTTTTAGAAGTTCCAACGTATCTTTAAGGTACGATGGTAATGCCATTACATGGGGTCTCAATTGCATATCTACATACTTACTTGCAGTTTCCGTATGGCTGCCTATACCCGAGATAATAGGGCGTCCAGGTGGATCCCTGATGTCTTTATGTATTTTGGGCAATGAATAGAACGTAGGAGTTATAGGCCACTTAATCTCTAGATATTCCCTCAAGTCTTGATCAATTAATCCCTGCTGAAATGCCAGTGAGATTAATGAGATATAATCAGATCTGGCTTTTGGAACATCATCTTCTGATATTATTTTGTACCAGTTGTTATTACATAGAATTTTGTCGCACATTCTAATGTATTGGATCTTTGCCATTACAACCACATTGCCCCCTTTATCGGAGGGTTTTATTACCAATTCACTATTGCTAGTGAGTTCGGTAAGTGCTTGCTGTTGTTTTTTTGATCAATTATTATCAGAGATTTTGGGAATTACTAGATTTTCAATTTGTTTCCTTGTTTGCTTAAGGAAAGCCCATACTGCTGGGGAGGTTTGTAAGTTAGGGAATCTTTGTGATTTTGTCTTAAACTTACAGGGTTCCGGGATCAGTTCTATTTCTGGTTCTATTTCATCGGAAAGGTCAATAAGATCTTCAGAGCTCTCGTTTTCATCCAACAATTGGATCAAGATTTTCAAGGCTCTGAAGTCTTGTACCTTGAAGTCTTTATATAATTCTTCTTCCCTAGACGCTATACGTCCCCTGTCAGTATCAAACATAAATTTATATGTAAGGTTTCTAGCAAATAAATGTAAATCTTTAATTAGGGTAAATTTATCCACTTTTTGTGAGGGGCAGAAACTAAGTCCCAGTTTCAGCACCTCAATCTCAGTGGATGAGAGATTGTATGTCGAGAGGTTTACAATATCTAATCCTGAGTCAGCTGCATCTGCTTGACCACAAAAGGATCCATTTTTCCTAATTTCATTACGGCCACTGGTGTAGATGGGATTAGGCAGGGTCCTAAAGGGATGTTACCTGAGTTAGTTATTCTATTGCTAGTCTTTGGGATTGCTCCCTGTTCTTTTAGGCTTGTAGTTTCCTTCTCCATAGCGAACATTACCAAAGGAGTGTTACCCACCACCAGGTCACCACTTGTGTCTATTCCCAATTCCTGGTTCTTTTTAGATTGATCTATGGGGACCTGAGGAGAGACCATACGTTTTTTAAGTGTCCCCCCTTGTGCATTATGCCCACCACCGTTACCGCGTTTTGGTGCGCGTCCTCTTCCTGCTGGTCCTCGAAAGGGTTTAGAAGTAGTTCTCTGTGAAGAAATGGAAGAGGATGAAGCTGATACATCTGAGTCAGATTTATATACAGTAGATTCATGTTGGTTATTACGCCTAAAAGTTTTCTTTCCCTTCTGGTTGGGATTATGATGCCATTTGTATGCATAACCTCCTGCAAATGCTAATTGGTCCTTATAGAATTTTTGATCTTTTCTCATGATAACGTTCTTATTATATTTTTCTAGGTGTTCAAGCAGATCTGATTCTTTTTTCTGATATTCGCTACTGGAAATTAGATGATTACTTGAACTCCGTAAGTTCTCAATTTCCCTATCTAATTCTGCAAGATCAATGATATGTTTATCCTTTAACATTATCATCATGTTAGAAGAACATGTGTTTAAATTTTCCTCCCATTTGTCTTTTAATGTCGATTCGGTCATTTCAAATGTGGGGAAAATTTGCACTCTTAATCCCTGAGGGTTGACCTTTTCTTTAAGATATCGGTCAAAAAATCGAATGTGCCACCCTAGATTAGATTTTCTTTCCATTAACTTTTTAAGTTTCAGAAAGAAAACGTCAAGTCCGACTTCCGTTTTCGCTTGTGAGGTATAAGAATTTTGAATAGTATCCAAAAACTTTTCCCAGTCTAAGCCAGAAAACTGTGACATTATCAGAGGGTGTGGGACACAAGAAGAGGGAGGGGGAAGTTGAAAGGAAAAAAGGGGAGAAAGAAAAATGGAAATTCACTCCCTTCAGTACCTATATGTAGATTAGGCCCAATTTATGTAGTTAGACAATGTTAAACCTAGGATGTCCCTGAAAGTTTCATAAATAATTCAAATAATAAATC
The DNA here is from genome assembly GCF_905171775.1 of Rana temporaria. Taxonomy (NCBI): domain Eukaryota; kingdom Metazoa; phylum Chordata; class Amphibia; order Anura; family Ranidae; genus Rana; species Rana temporaria. Next base: position 166,573,601 of record NC_053489.1, read on the forward strand.
AGAAAAATAATAAATCAATAAGTTTTGGTTGTCACCTTAGTACTGGAGGTCATTCATTCCACCGTAGCGGGTTTTACACCCAAGATAAGGGAACAGAGAAACAAGTATGTAGGTGAATGAATGACTTCCTCTTGAGCAGCAGTCACTCACAATCCCATCAAAATTGTAGAAAATAAAAAGGTTAGCTTATATGAGGGGAAGAAAAAATTATTTTCCTCTCCAAATATAGGGATTTTTACGTGAGGTGTGTTGCTCTTAGTATCGAAGGTAGGCGCACAAAACATGAGGTTTTTAGATATCAAAAATAATTTAATTATATAAATATAAAGTTTCACATTTCATAAAATAAGTTAGCAAAGTGAAATATACATGATCACGACCAAATTCACATGATTTATACAAAAAAGGGAATGAGGGTTATGATTAGAAGAAAAGCAGATGCGATATTGCCAACTAGTTTCGCACTAGATGTGCTTCATCAGGGCTTGCATGATACTTCTGTTCCTTAATTACATGTGATGGTCTGTGTATGACATAAGGATTCATCATTAATGCAGGTATGATCAATTAAATATCTTTAAACTTTGTAAATGAGTGTTCAACACATGTACAAATAATAGAATATAATGCGCTTACCAATTATGTCTAAAAAGCTCAAATAACCTGGCAGAGCAAAAAAGAGCTGCCAAGAAAATAGCGAAGGCGAACCTGATGCGGACAGGAGATATTGACTGCTGCACTTTCAATCAGTGGAGGCCAGGTCCACTTGATTTTAGCAGGTGCGGACAATGAGATGTATAGAGGGGGTTCACCACAGTTAAGGAGGAAGAGATACAGGTATTTGTACGTTGTATCTATTACTCTCCTAAGGAAAAGGACACAAAGTTAAAAATGAAAATGTGAAAAAAATGATGAATGAAAAAATGAAAGAATAATAATAATACAGCGAATTCAGGAGGTATCCATATATATTTATAGACATTTTTTAAGTAAAGTAAATATCTTGTATTTAAATGGACATAGACAGAGTAAATATCTATGCATTAAATGAGTATGGATAAAGTCTAGAAAATATATATAAATCTAGAGAATATTACCTCAATAGTAGTGAAGTTTGGATATAGGGTTAATACTACCAATAGAGTCCAGTGAAGTTCATACTGAATTCATAATAAGTTCTATAAGTAAATAAAGTACAGAATATGTATGCATATAGGTATATAGATGAATTCAATTTAATTTTAAAGACATGAATTCAGTAAAAATGACTATTGCATTGCAACGTAGTATCCGTCTATTAGAGAAGGATATAATTGAAAGGGAAGAGAGTTTACCTTAGATGGTTAATGACATGGAGTATGTAGTAATATATGCTGTTGTCCTAAGGGGATATAATATCCCAGTAGCATTATAATCAAAGACAATGCTGTCAGAATAGTCCAAGGGCAGTTATGTGTGTTTCAATTCCGATTCTATAAACAGACAGGATAATAGATAGGTTAAGTTCGTGCATATGGCAAGGAAAGCCTGCGTAGAGCACTAAATCTTAAAGAGATGAACTGGAAAGTAATTACCTTATTTATGTCGTGACAACATAAGGCTAAGTGGAGCAGCGTTCCACGTGTGGTGTGATAACCTCCCTCAAGCCGTCCAAGTCAGCGTCTGACATACACTGTGTCAGCGCTGACCTTAAGAGCAACATCTCCACCGGAAGTGAAAAGAGTCAAAAATGACCCCTGGCGTCATATCCGGTCCACGTGTCCCAAAGCACTTGCGCGCGCATCCTATGCGCTCCAGCGTGATGATGTAAGCTGGAGCGCATAGGGAGGAGACATGTACTGACAGTCTCGGACCGGCCAGAGACGAAAAAGTGGCCGGATGTGCGCGCGCGTCCCATCTGATGTTGATGATAGGAACGGGAGGCGTCAAAGAAAGTACGCCCCCTGTGTTGGGACCTGTGATTGGCCACACCAAGGCTGTGCATAATCCGACCTCCCCCCGCATCAGGAAACCCTCCATATGTTAGATGGAATGATTCAGAGCTCAGAAAACGTAAAAAGAAAGTTTTTAGTAAACACTAATAGTAAGTTATACGCAATAAAACGTGTATTTTAACTATAAAAGGGTATATTAGAATATACTACTGATTTCTCTCAGCTAGACATCCAATGGCTTATTTTTACATTGTCTTATCTGGGGGAAGGTTAATGAAAAAGACATCTACAGTAGTCAATATTTTTAGAAAGTTTTCACATTTTCCAATTATTAATTCATAAAGCGGAATATAACAAAGCAAAATAAAAAAGCAAAATAAAACAGAACAAAATACAATCAAAGCAAAATAAAACAAAAGCAAAAACAAAACATATCAAAACAAAACAAGAAACAAAGCACAAGAGATCTATATCAGCCAGTAGTAGAGGGCGAAGCACTCTAGCCATAGATCATAAAGTTCATATCATATATTTATCAAACATGATTCATTAGATCTATATAGGGTTAGTATACAAAGCAAAGACATAATTAGCTCCGACAGGGCGACCTATATTAAAGTATATATACAGTTTATAAGTTATATCTCTGTGATTTGAGCCAATGGTAAATGAATATATAAGGTGTATTCTAATAGAGTTTGATGATGATCAATCACGGCCATGACATTTCCCTATAAAAAAGGTTTAAATGACAGGGATGTGTTGAGCCCTGGTACATAGGTGGCTCGTTGGTCAAAAATCCAACGGGCCTCACGTTGGAGGATTTTTTTATCAAAATCCCCTCCTCTTTCCGGAGGGGAGATCACTTCTAATGCAAAGAAAGTAATGAAAGATGGATCATAGCTGTGGTGCAACCCCACATGTTTACAAATAGGTGTATAGAGCAAACCTGCCTCTAGATAATAAAGATGATCCTTGATTCTTCTAGAGAATGCCCTTTTCGTCTTTCCTATATAGAAAGCGCCGCACCGACACTTTGCAAGATATACAATGCCTATAGTGGAGCAATTAGCATGTTTCTTGGATTTAAGAAAACCTCCTCTAGGGAGGGGACAGCCGTCCCCTTCTTCGATCCAGGGGCAAACATCACAGTGTCCACATTTGTAGGTACCCGGTATCTCAGGCTCCTGTAGAGTGGGAGCGTCAGGTACCAGGTGACTATGTGTAAGGCCATCTTTGATGGACCTACATCTTCTATAAACAATTTCGGGTCTTTGTGAAATATATTTTGAAATGATAGGGTCCTCAGCAAGGAAGTGCCAATTATGGTTAATCAATTGGCGAAAAATGTTCTGATCAGAACTGAAAGTGGTTATTAATTTAGTTGTTGGATTGGACTCTTTTTCCTTTTTCTTAAATAGTAATGTATCTCTTGTGTTTATCTTCGACTTTGCATATGCCTGTTTGAGAACTTTTTTACTATATCCTCTCAATAAGAGGCGTGAATAAAGGGCAGACGCTTCTTTTTCAAAATCTTCCTCCTTTGCACAATTGCGCCGAAGTCTTAGGTACTGACTGTAGGGGATGCTTCGCACCAAGGATCTTGGGTGAGAGCTGGAGTAATGTAAAATAGTGTTTCCTGCTGTTTCTTTCCTATACAAATTAGTGGACAGAGTACCATCATCATTAACTGAGATTTTTAAATCAAGAAAGGGGATACTTTTGGTATCCGACTGGATCGTGAATTTTAAATTATAATTGTTAACAGATAAGTATTCCATAAATTTGGACAAAAGGTCCGCACCTCCAGTCCAGATGACCAAAACATCGTCAATATACCTCCGCCATAATAAAATATGGCGGAGGTATATCACGGCGGAGTCATCTGAAAAGATGGCTCTCTCCCACCCCCCCAGGTACAGGGTGGCATACGATGGGGCACAAGAAGTCCCCATCGCCACACCCTGCACCTGGAGGTAGGTTGAGCCATTAAAGACAAAAACATTGTTAGTCAATATATGCTCAAGCAAGGCCGTAACGAAATTACAAAGTTTCCAGTTGTTGTGGTCTTGTTCACGTAAAAACTGGGAAATGACCTGAATCCCTTTTGTGTGAGGGATACTAGAGTAAAGGGCCTCTACGTCTATTGCTGCCAAAATTGATCCTGGGGGTACACTCATACCTTCGACTATTTTTAGAAGTTCCAACGTATCTTTAAGGTACGATGGTAATGCCATTACATGGGGTCTCAATTGCATATCTACATACTTACTTGCAGTTTCCGTATGGCTGCCTATACCCGAGATAATAGGGCGTCCAGGTGGATCCCTGATGTCTTTATGTATTTTGGGCAATGAATAGAACGTAGGAGTTATAGGCCACTTAATCTCTAGATATTCCCTCAAGTCTTGATCAATTAATCCCTGCTGAAATGCCAGTGAGATTAATGAGATATAATCAGATCTGGCTTTTGGAACATCATCTTCTGATATTATTTTGTACCAGTTGTTATTACATAGAATTTTGTCGCACATTCTAATGTATTGGATCTTTGTCATTACAACCACATTGCCCCCTTTATCGGAGGGTTTTATTACCAATTCACTATTGCTAGTGAGTTCGGTAAGTGCTTGCTGTTGTTTTTTTGATAAATTATTATCAGAGATTTTGGGAATTACTAGATTTTCAATTTGTTTCCTTGTTTGCTTAAGGAAAGCCCATACTGCTGGGGAGGTTTGTAAGTTAGGGAATCTTTGTGATTTTGTCTTAAACTTACAGGGTTCCGGGATCAGTTCTATTTCTGGTTCTATTTCATCGGAAAGGTCAATAAGATCTTCAGAGCTCTCGTTTTCATCCAACAATTGGATCAAGATTTTCAAGGCTCTGAAGTCTTGTACCTTGAAGTCTTTATATAATTCTTCTTCCCTAGACGCTATACGTCCCCTGTCAGTATCAAACATAAATTTATATGTAAGGTTTCTAGCAAATAAATGTAAATCTTTAATTAGGGTAAATTTATCCACTTTTTGTGAGGGGCAGAAACTAAGTCCCAGTTTCAGCACCTCAATCTCAGTGGATGAGAGATTGTATGTCGAGAGGTTTACAATATCTAATCCTGAGTCAGCTGCATCTGCTTGACCACAAAAGGATCCATTTTTCCTAATTTCATTACGGCCACTGGTGTAGATGGGATTAGGCAGGGTCCTAAAGGGATGTTACCTGAGTTAGTTATTCTATTGCTAGTCTTTGGGATTGCTCCCTGTTCTTTTAGGCTTGTAGTTTCCTTCTCCATAGCGAACATTACCAAAGGAGTGTTACCCACCACCAGGTCACCACTTGTGTCTATTCCCAATTCCTGGTTCTTTTTAGATTGATCTATGGGGACCTGAGGAGAGACCATACGTTTTTTAAGTGTCCCCCCTTGTGCATTATGCCCACCACCGTTACCGCGTTTTGGTGCGCGTCCTCTTCCTGCTGGTCCTCGAAAGGGTTTAGAAGTAGTTCTCTGTGAAGAAATGGAAGAGGATGAAGCTGATACATCTGAGTCAGATTTATATACAGTAGATTCATGTTGGTTATTACGCCTAAAAGTTTTCTTTCCCTTCTGGTTGGGATTATGATGCCATTTGTATGCATAACCTCCTGCAAATGCTAATTGGTCCTTATAGAATTTTTGATCTTTTCTCATGATAACGTTCTTATTATATTTTTCTAGGTGTTCAAGCAGATCTGATTCTTTTTTCTGATATTCGCTACTGGAAATTAGATGATTACTTGAACTCCGTAAGTTCTCAATTTCCCTATCTAATTCTGCAAGATCAATGATATGTTTATCCTTTAACATTATCATCATGTTAGAAGAACATGTGTTTAAATTTTCCTCCCATTTGTCTTTTAATGTCGATTCGGTCATTTCAAATGTGGGGAAAATTTGCACTCTTAATCCCTGAGGGTTGACCTTTTCTTTAAGATATCGGTCAAAAAATCGAATGTGCCACCCTAGATTAGATTTTCTTTCCATTAACTTTTTAAGTTTCAGAAAGAAAACGTCAAGTCCGACTTCCGTTTTCGCTTGTGAGGTATAAGAATTTTGAATAGTATCCAAAAACTTTTCCCAGTCTAAGCCAGAAAACTGTGACATTATCAGAGGGTGTGGGACACAAGAAGAGGGAGGGGGAAGTTGAAAGGAAAAAAGGGGAGAAAGAAAAATGGAAATTCACTCCCTTCAGTACCTATATGTAGATTAGGCCCAATTTATGTAGTTAGACAATGTTAAACCTAGGATGTCCCTGAAAGTTTCATAAATAATTCAAATAATAAATCAGAAAAATAATAAATCAATAAGTTTTGGTTGTCACCTTAGTACTGGAGGTCATTCATTCCACCGTAGCGGGTTTTACACCCAAGATAAGGGAACAGAGAAACAAGTATGTAGGTGAATGAATGACTTCCTCTTGAGCAGCAGTCACTCACAATCCCATCAAAATTGTAGAAAATAAAAAGGTTAGCTTATATGAGGGGAAGAAAAAATTATTTTCCTCTCCAAATATAGGGATTTTTACGTGAGGTGTGTTGCTCTTAGTATCGAAGGTAGGCGCACAAAACACGAGGTTTTTAGATATCAAAAATAATTTAATTATATAAATATAAAGTTTCACATTTCATAAAATAAGTTAGCAAAGTGAAATATACATGATCACGACCAAATTCACATGATTTATACAAAAAAGGGAATGAGGGTTATGATTAGAAGAAAAGCAGATGCGATATTGCCAACTAGTTTCGCACTAGATGTGCTTCATCAGGGCTTGCATGATACTTCTGTTCCTTAATTACATGTGATGGTCTGTGTATGACATAAGGATTCATCATTAATGCAGGTATGATCAATTAAATATCTTTAAACTTTGTAAATGAGTGTTCAACACATGTACAAATAATAGAATATAATGCGCTTACCAATTATGTCTAAAAAGCTCAAATAACCTGGCAGAGCAAAAAAGAGCTGCCAAGAAAATAGCGAAGGCGAACCTGATGCGGACAGGAGATATTGACTGCTGCACTTTCAATCAGTGGAGGCCAGGTCCACTTGATTTTAGCAGGTGCGGACAATGAGATGTATAGAGGGGGTTCACCACAGTTAAGGAGGAAGAGATACAGGTATTTGTACGTTGTATCTATTACTCTCCTAAGGAAAAGGACACAAAGTTAAAAATGAAAATGTGAAAAAAATGATGAATGAAAAAATGAAAGAATAATAATAATACAGCGAATTCAGGAGGTATCCATATATATTTATAGACATTTTTTAAGTAAAGTAAATATCTTGTATTTAAATGGACATAGACAGAGTAAATATCTATGCATTAAATGAGTATGGATAAAGTCTAGAAAATATATATAAATCTAGAGAATATTACCTCAATAGTAGTGAAGTTTGGATATAGGGTTAATACTACCAATAGAGTCCAGTGAAGTTCATACTGAATTCATAATAAGTTCTATAAGTAAATAAAGTACAGAATATGTATGCATATAGGTATATAGATGAATTCAATTTAATTTTAAAGACATGAATTCAGTAAAAATGACTATTGCATTGCAACGTAGTATCCGTCTATTAGAGAAGGATATAATTGAAAGGGAAGAGAGTTTACCTTAGATGGTTAATGACATGGAGTATGTAGTAATATATGCTGTTGTCCTAAGGGGATATAATATCCCAGTAGCATTATAATCAAAGACAATGCTGTCAGAATAGTCCAAGGGCAGTTATGTGTGTTTCAATTCCGATTCTATAAACAGACAGGATAATAGATAGGTTAAGTTCGTGCATATGGCAAGGAAAGCCTGCGTAGAGCACTAAATCTTAAAGAGATGAACTGGAAAGTAATTACCTTATTTATGTCGTGACAACATAAGGCTAAGTGGAGCAGCGTTCCACGTGTGGTGTGATAACCTCCCTCAAGCCGTCCAAGTCAGCGTCTGACATACACTGTGTCAGCGCTGACCTTAAGAGCAACATCTCCACCGGAAGTGAAAAGAGTCAAAAATGACCCCTGGCGTCATATCCGGTCCACGTGTCCCAAAGCACTTGCGCGCGCATCCTATGCGCTCCAGCGTGATGATGTAAGCTGGAGCGCATAGGGAGGAGACATGTACTGACAGTCTCGGACCGGCCAGAGACGAAAAAGTGGCCGGATGTGCGCGCGCGTCCCATCTGATGTTGATGATAGGAACGGGAGGCGTCAAAGAAAGTACGCCCCCTGTGTTGGGACCTGTGATTGGCCACACCAAGGCTGTGCATAATCCGACCTCCCCCCGCATCAGGAAACCCTCCATATGTTAGATGGAATGATTCAGAGCTCAGAAAACGTAAAAAGAAAGTTTTTAGTAAACACTAATAGTAAGTTATACGCAATAAAACGTGTATTTTAACTATAAAAGGGTATATTAGAATATACTACTGATTTCTCTCAGCTAGACATCCAATGGCTTATTTTTACATTGTCTTATCTGGGGGAAGGTTAATGAAAAAGACATCTACAGTAGTCAATATTTTTAGAAAGTTTTCACATTTTCCAATTATTAATTCATAAAGCGGAATATAACAAAGCAAAATAAAAAAGCAAAATAAAACAGAACAAAATACAATCAAAGCAAAATAAAACAAAAGCAAAAACAAAACATATCAAAACAAAACAAGAAACAAAGCACAAGAGATATATATCAGCCAGTAGTAGAGGGCGAAGCACTCTAGCCATAGATCATAAAGTTCATATCATATATTTATCAAACATGATTCATTAGATCTATATAGGGTTAGTATACAAAGCAAAGACATAATTAGCTCCGACAGGGCAACCTATATTAAAGTATATATACAGTTTATAAGTTATATCTCTGTGATTTGAGCCAATGGTAAATGAATATATAAGGTGTATTCTAATAGAGTTTGATGATGATCAATCACGGCCATGACATTTCCCTATAAAAAAGGTTTAAATGACAGGGATGTGTTGAGCCCTGGTACATAGGTGGCTCGTTGGTCAAAAATCCAACGGGCCTCACGTTGGAGGATTTTTTTATCAAAATCCCCTCCTCTTTCCGGAGGGGAGATCACTTCTAATGCAAAGAAAGTAATGAAAGATGGATCATAGCTGTGGTGCAACCCCACATGTTTACAAATAGGTGTATAGAGCAAACCTGCCTCTAGATAATAAAGATGATCCTTGATTCTTCTAGAGAATGCCCTTTTCGTCTTTCCTATATAGAAAGCGCCGCACCGACACTTTGCAAGATATACAATGCCTATAGTGGAGCAATTAGCATGTTTCTTGGATTTAAGAAAACCTCCTCTAGGGAGGGGACGGCTGTCCCCTTCTTCGATCCAGGGGCAAACATCACAGTGTCCACATTTGTAGGTACCCGGTATCTCAGGCTCCTGTAGAGTGGGAGCGTCAGGTACCAGGTGACTATGTGTAAGGCCATCTTTGATGGACCTACATCTTCTATAAACAATTTCGGGTCATTGTGAAATATATTTTGAAATGATAGGGTCCTCAGCAAGGAAGTGCCAATTATGGTTAATCAATTGGCGAAAAATGTTCTGATCAGAACTGAAAGTGGTTATTAATTTAGTTGTTGGATTGGACTCTTTTTCCTTTTTCTTAAATAGTAATGTATCTCTTGTGTTTATCTTCGACTTTGCATATGCCTGTTTGAGAACTTTTTTACTATATCCTCTCAATAAGAGGCGTGAATAAAGGGCAGACGCTTCTTTTTCAAAATCTTCCTCCTTTGCACAATTGCGCCGAAGTCTTAGGTACTGACTGTAGGGGATGCTTCGCACCAAGGATCTTGGGTGAGAGCTGGAGTAATGTAAAATAGTGTTTCCTGCTGTTTCTTTCCTATACAAATTAGTGGACAGAGTACCATCATCATTAACTGAGATTTTTAAATCAAGAAAGGGGATACTTTTGGTATCCGACTGGATCGTGAATTTTAAATTATAATTGTTAACAGATAAGTATTCCATAAATTTGGACAAAAGGTCCGCACCTCCAGTCCAGATGACCAAAACATCGTCAATATACCTCCGCCATAATAAAATATGGCGGAGGTATATCACGGCGGAGTCATCTGAAAAGATGGCTCTCTCCCACCCCCCCAGGTACAGGGTGGCATACGATGGGGCACAAGAAGTCCCCATCGCCACACCCTGCACCTGGAGGTAGGTTGAGCCATTAAAGACAAAAACATTGTTAGTCAATATATGCTCAAGCAAGGCCGTAACGAAATTACAAAGTTTCCAGTTGTTGTGGTCTTGTTCACGTAAAAACTGGGAAATGACCTGAATCCCTTTTGTGTGAGGGATACTAGAGTAAAGGGCCTCTACGTCTATTGCTGCCAAAATTGATCCTGGGGGTACACTCATACCTTCGACTATTTTTAGAAGTTCCAACGTATCTTTAAGGTACGATGGTAATGCCATTACATGGGGTCTCAATTGCATATCTACATACTTACTTGCATGTGTCAGAGTATAGTTTGCCTACTCTCACTACTAGTAGCACACTAGAGGGTGCTACACACAGTGCAGCTAGAAGGTGATCTAAGTCCTGACAAGGTTAATACATCCTGCGGCTATTTGTAACCGATCAGGTAAGGTCAACCAAGCACAGACAGTATGCAGAGAAAACGCAGGGTGCCGCGATGCTTCAATAGAATGAAAGTGTAACTGAACAAGAAAGAAAGTGCCACTTACATGTCAAAATCAAGTGATGCTGCTTGATGTTATCTTTCACAGCCAGACAGCTCACATCACAGACTGGGTTAACTGGCTCGATAATGACCCAAGAAAAAGAACAGTATAAAAATATTGTGACTTCATGAGATAAAGATACATTGCAATAGTAGATAGATAATGTTATATACAAAATATAATATATCTTTTTATAGAAAATATAGTAAAATTATATTTAAATAGCCATATTTATATTTTCACTTTTTTTGTAATTGCCAAAAAGATGTTAGACAGCTGGAACATAGCAAAAGGCAGATCAATATGTAAAATAAATATTTAAAATAAATAAATAAATACATTATTCATAAAAAATATGTATTAAATGTGTACCATTAATACTCAATCAGAGGTAATAAGGTTATCAAGATAGTGTATTTGCCAGGTCACCTGTGGCCAGGTGACCAATGCACCCCGATGGAGACAGGGGTGCACCGCAATGTAGTGAACCCAATAGCAGACTGCTGCGGACGGACAGGAAACGTGAACCCAAGATTCCCCAGGGCACGGAGTCTAAGGTCCAGCAGGTGTTCACCAGAGCCTCTAGTGGTGAGGGTGGCCTTCGCTGCAACTGAACCCAGGTCGCGGCCCCTGGAGTCCCCCAGGTCACGCTCCGTAGGGAGAGAGGGGAAGCAGCCACTGAGGACACAAGGGATAGTGATGAGTAAGCCAAGGTCGGGGCAACAGGCAGACAAGGGTAACCAAGGGACAGGCCAAAGGTCACAGGCAAACAGGAGTAGTCAGAGACGAGCCAAAATCGGTACACAGAAAGGTTAACTTAGCACGCGGCAGACAGGAACACAAGCTAACAAAGTTGAACAGAAAAGCAGACCTGCAGTGCACTAGTTAATATAGACTTCCTGGGATGGCCTGGGGTGGAGCCATACAGGGAGGAGAGATGACAAAAGGCAGCCAGAAAGAGAGTCAGGCCTCTAATGGACACATGGAGGAGAGGGTAAGCTGCCAGACAGTATTGCATGTCCATGACAGTAGTATTAATTTAAATTTCTTCATTGAGGCCTGAGGGAGATAGAGAGTTGAGAGTGAAAATTCAAAAGGTTTCCCACTCACACAATCTCTTGAAACACTCACTGGTAGGGAGACTTGCTTCAATCAGCCAAACTAGAAGACCCTCTGTGGATTTATTATGTTTTTCCACAAAATGTCTGCAATACCTACAGTATTAACAAAAGTGAGCTCATAATGTTCATATAGTGCGGCCCACATAAAGTAACAAGGATAAAGGACACTTTCGGCAGTAGACCCCAAATTATGTTGAGCAATTGTAAAACCTTGAAGTGTGATGCGTTTTAGCATCATGGGAGAAAGTGTTCTGTCTATGCTGATTGGTTTCTATGCAGAGCTGCACCAGATTTTACACTCTGTAGTGTTAGTAAGTAACCCCCATAATGTTTCTGCCGCTGAACCTCAGCTTCAAAATCTAAAATGTTTGCTACAGGGTAAATCATGCTCTGTGTCTTCTAGTTCTCGGCCTATTCCTGTGCCCTGGCACTTAAATTTTTTTTTTAGACTATTGTCTTTCTAAAATAATAATTTCTAAAAACTGCCTGGCTTACATTGTGGCCTAATAAGGCTGTTATTGTCTCTGAAATTATACACTCTAATTTTTATTTAATGACAAAATCTTGCTTCATCTCTCCTGATAAAACCTGCTTCTTTTCACCCTCTTAAATGGTGACCCAATAAAGCTGCTTACAAACTATGCATAAACTGTACAATATATCTAGCTAGAAATAATGCACTCAATTTTTAATTTCTTAAAAAAAACTGCCTCGTCTTTCCCTCCTAAATTGTAGCCTAATAAAGCTGATTGCATACATTGCATTGAGTATACAATATTTCTGGATACTGTCTCTAAAATACTACACCCCATATTTTTTTTTCAGGGTGAAAACTGTTTCTTACTGTGCTATGTGTGGCTATTGTCTTTGAAATAATATACTTTTTTTATTTCAGGCTTGTGGTGGAAATTTTGAATTTCATATTTATACCAGGGGAACCATTGCAAAGATGGATGTATATGTATTACTGGACTGGTTATATTTTGTCTATCATGACAGGGCCCCGCTTATACTGTATTCATCTCCTGTCTTGGGAACCAGTAAAAAGTTTCAGGTGGTAATTAAATTACTTAAATTGTCCTATAGAGTAGGGCTAGACTATGCGGAACCACTCGGCAGGGGTCCTGTGAATACTAATGTGGGAAATGGTCGAACTAAGCTAAGGATTGTTTGACACACTATAGACTTAGAGGCACCAAGGTTTTTAGATTTGGACATGCTAGGCAAAAAGGCTTGAGATTCAACCAATCAGTATCTAAGGGGACTTTGAACTAATGAATATCTAGGCTTGAGGTTCAGCCCCATAGCTCAGTCTATTTGGTCTGGAGAGGATGACCTGACCCACATGGTCGGTCTCTCTCTCTCTCTCTCTCTCTCTCTCTCTCTCTCTCTCTCTCTCTCTCTCTCTCTCCCCTTATTTTCTTACAACTTGTCCTGATATAACGTTGTGTCCATTATAGCCTTTTTCTTATTTGTATTATTAATACAAGTTTATTTAACTAATTGAATTTATTTTCTCTTTTTCACACCGTTATTTTGTGGTTTAATTTTTATATAGACAAAATGTTTTAGTCACTTATTTTAATTATTTAAGTGAGGTATAGATATTTCCATAACAGGCTAAAAACTGCCTCATCTCTGGAACCAGGGGTTGGGACTGTTTTTTTTTTTTTTTTGCACTCCGTTTTGACATCTTATTATACCTTTAAGACAATACAGTGGAAACTAGAAAACAGTAGCTCAAAAACTCTAGCATGCAACTCTTTTAGGGATTTATGTTTATTTTTTTAAGAGTACACTTTGCTGTAGCTTTTAGATGTGTTGTAACTTGTAACCAAAACTACCTGGATTTTTACATTAAATACAGCTTAAAGACATCTTCCAAGCATGTAATGGAAAGGATAGGTGTTTTTCCCATGTAACCCTCAAAGTTGCATGCCAGTGCCCAGCTCCCCTTTGTTTAACAACCCCTTGTTATTAGCCTTGAAAATGCCCAGGATTAAATTTCAAGATCCTCCCCCCATAGACTTTAATAGGGATTGAATTTATGTTTGCAATTTTCAGACTTTATGATGGGTTTCAATTAACATCCCACAAATTGAACCTAGACACATTTGTTTATCCCAAAGCACTTATTGTTTTAAATTTCCAGAGCAAGAAGACCACAGAAATAGTGAGCGTAAGAAACTTAAACACTACATGGTGTTCACTGAGTCAACTAGCTGAGCACGTTTCGGGTGGAGGAACTTAACTGGGATCCTAGAAATGGAAATTTACTATTGCTTTATGTGGTATTTGCCACATAAAGCAAAAACACTCGATAAATACCACATAAAACAGGAGCAAAAGTAAATTCACAAAAAAAATATGCATTTGGTAAACAAGTAGTGGTCCCGGTGTCCTGTTAAGAGGTGCGCCCTATTGAGAAATGCCTGGGTGGAACTGCGCATGTGCAGTATGGTGCCCCAGAACAGCCGAGTTTACGATCAGCTGTTGTCTCGCGAAGCCGAGGCACGTTCATGTAGATGAGGGGCAGATATTTACATGAAGGGCGGATTTTTAAATGATGGGCAGGGGTGGGGGCGGAATTTTTATCGATGGCCAAACAAAGCTGCAAAATAAATCTTTATCTGCTATTCTTTCTTGACGCTTGCTTGCTTGTTTAGTAAATTGAAAGGCGGCTTTTTCTATTTTACATAAAGATTTATTTTGCAGCTTTGTTTTCCTATTGATAAAAATTCCACCCGCACCACTGCCCATCATTTAAAAATCCACCCCCTTCATGTAACTATCTGCCCCTCACCAACATGAACGTGCCTTGGCAACGCGAGACAACAGCTAATCGTCAACTAGGCTCCATGCGGCGCATGCGCAGTTCCACCCGGCCACTGTTCATTAGCTGGGCACTTCTCGACAGAACACTGGCATGTGATGTTTAAGGAACCGGCAGCTGCCGGCATCCTTAACAACCAATAAACAACATGGTTACTAAGTAGCAGGCAGTCACTGTGTCCTTAACAATCGATCAGCAGGGTTCCACTATTTTTTATATATACCTTACATTGTGTAAGGCATATATGAAAAATACTATCTTTATGATTATGTGTGCAGCAAGAGCCAGAACGAGCCATGATAACAGTAAAGGCTTGTTTACTACAACCAGGAAATCAATACTCAGAAATTTGCAATGGCCTGGTATGCATTTTCTAGTCCATCACAGTACATTCATTCTATGCAAACAGCTAGTCTTATTTCATCAAGTCCCAGTTTACTTTTTCATTCCCTCCCTATATACACATAATCCTTGCTTCAAGCTTTAATACTATTGAGGTGAAAGGAGTAGACTTATTTTGACATAGCACCATTTACTGCCTAGCAACCTTTGAATGGAAAGTTTGTGGAGCAGTTGGACACTATATGCCAGTCTTCTAATGAAGTGCCGATAACTCGTGGGTAAAGGGGCAAATGGAGGGGCAAATGATGATGGAGGAGACACATCTGCCAGGGCATAATGTCATAATCCCAGACACAATTGGGTTGGGTTGTGGGAAACAACCTAGTGTCCATGGCACGCTGGAATTTTGTTAAAATCCTGGGAAAGCCCCATGGAATCCGGGATAGGTGGGTGGTATGGCATTTTTTTCATATTAAGCAGTGCTCACCTAAGACATTATTAAATAGGCATATTTTTTGCTCAAATGTGTGGTGTACAATGCAGTTAGATATGGGGGGGGGGGGGTTTGATTTTTCATGTTCGTGTCCCATAGACTTTAATAGAGTTTGCATGTTTAATAGAACTTTTTCCCTGTTCGAGATGTTCTGGTGCAACCCGAACCGGGGGGGTGTTCGGCCCATCTCTACTTGTGTTACTTTTCTTCCACAATGCATCACTGCAGGATGAAGTGTATGGCCAGGTCTAGGACCTGCTCATGCGCATGGAAAAACTGCTCTCCAATACACTGGCTTTTGGCTACGCACATGTGTGAACATGCATGTCTGACTGGCATTGGGCCAATCTTTATTTTAACGAACAACACACTGTGGAGTAGTTGCTGAGTGGGCATCAACTTCAGAGACCTGTGACCTGACCTATGTTCTACTGCTCTATGTTTGATTCGGTTTGACACCTGATTCCATTGTATCCTCATCTCCTGGTAATGATTTTGGCTTGTGCTCTGACTTCATCTTGTGCTTACTGATTTGTTACTTTGATTGCCTATCTGAAATTGACCCAACCTGGCTTCTAACACTGCTTCTGCTTCCTAATTTGGTATTGCTACTAGTCAGCTGTTGCTACTTCTGACTCATTTTTGCTACGGCTTGCTTTCTGCATCTGCGGATTCCTAAGCTCCACCAGCTTGCCTGCATTCTGCATGAGATCTTGTCTGTGCACCCACAGCATCCCAGCAGTAACCGGCTTGCCTTAAAATCATTGGCTGTGTCTGGACCTACCACAGACACCTGTGTCACTCCTCATCCTGCTACCTCTTGTTACCAATTTCAGGGGATGTTTGACAGGAGGGGCTTAAATATAATTTCATTCAACTGCTCCTCTTCTATTCACAGAACGTGATGCATTGTGGAAGATGACACTGTGATGCTGCCACTATACATTGACCAAGCCCTGTATTAATCTCACTTAAAAAGAGCACAATTATTTATTTATTTTTATATGTGATGGAGAAGAAGGCATACAGCAGTATACACAAATAGGCTTCACTCTATAAACATTAGTAGGACTTATTACCATTCTTGATCAGTAACAATATTTAATTGATTTCTGCTTCGTCTTGCAGAGAAATATTGCCTTAATATATCAATCATGTTCACTAGTCTCAGGTCTTGACAGCTCTGAAACCCTGCTATTACTAGTACAAAGACTTTTATTATCATCTGTAGACACATCTCCTTAGTTCTGTATAATTTAGCACAAGGGAGACACCTAATGGTTTGTGAAAGCACCTTGAAATCCCTATAGTGTATGCTTTAACATTCAAGATCAGAGCGCTGGATTTGTAAATTGATACAAGTGTCATCTTACAATAACATGTATTACTTTCTTTTTAATTAATATGGTAAAATCTGAAAATACCCTACAAATGTACAAATGTATAATGAGTGATGTACCTTTTAAGGTGAGTGGTGTCTATATTAATAACTATTTTTTTGATGTGATTGCAGTAAAAAAAAAAGTCAGTTTACTTGTGTTCTTTTCTGCAGTGCTCCATGACAGACAGAAATGAACAATGGGGCAACATAAGACTTTTTTTAACTTTAACATTTTTAAAAATTATCCCCAATTCCCATTCCATTTTGATCCGCAGTTATGATTTTCTAAATCCATAAGAAATTCAAATCTGTCTTCCTTGCATTCATAGCAACAATAGAAAGAATAGAATATTTCTGTTGAACTTGAGGTCATATTGAAGACATCCCTGCAGAAATTCTTTAAGCATAGAATCTTATTTATGAAGCTTTGACCATATGATTTTGCAGCTATATGACTTTCTCTGGCATTTTCTGTTCACAATAGTATATGAAGTATCTATAACGATTTTTCAGCAGTCACATTCAGTTGCTGAAATAACTAATTTGTCAATAATTTTTTTTGGTCTGTCTTCTAATTCATTACACTGCAAGCAAAAGTTATTCTTAGAAAATGTAATGAATCAATTCACCTCACTTTGAGGGCTCATTCTCGCTGCCCATCACAATTTTGGACCTTTTACCACGATCTTTGTTCTCATCTAGACAAGTTTTTCAGCTATATTCAACTGTCAATTGGAAGGTAATGTGATGTTTGTGATGTATGGTGACTTTTTTGCATGCATGTGTTTACGTGGATAAAATATGGTCATTAACACTCTTGTAACTATAGTTTTTGTCAAGCCAGAACAAGATTCATGTGTCATGTGGATGAATTGCGGTCATCAATGGTTGCAAAAAAAGCTGCCTTGTCTCTTAGGCCCCATACAGACGAGCGGACAGTCCGATGAAAACTGTCCGCCGGACCGTTTTCATCGGACATGTCCGCTCGGAGATTTCGGTCTGATGGATGTGAATATTTGACTTGGTGAATAAATATAAATTTATTTCCACATTCGGTCTGTATTCACATTGATCATTTTGTTATTCCAAAGACATTCTTCTGGTTTATATTACTTAAAGATCCAGCTCCAGTTCTTCAGGGAAGGGGACGCACTGCCGCTGGCTTGCTCCCGCTGTGATTACACACAGCAGGAGCCCAGCGGTGGGTACTGAGGACTCGATGTCCACTGGCACTTATCGATGATAGAGCAGAGAGGCAGAAAGGCCAGCCTGCCTATGTAAACAAGGCAGATTGACGTTCTGACAGGAGGGAATGCCTGAATCCTGTGTCTCTGCAAAGCAGGAACTAGGATCCATGTCTTCTCCTAGAAAAACACAGGCTAGGCACACAGTTAACAATTTAATTGCTCCTGATGTTAACCCTTTACCAGCCAGTGTCATTAGTACAGTGCAACTTTCCTCAATAGAACACTGAAAGTGTGCTATGTGGTAAAAATGAATCAGACATTCCCAATCAGGAATCAGTCTTGCAAAGAGTGGAACAAGCAACTTTTATCTTCAAAACAGAAAAAGGTACAGAACAGAAAAGTTTGCTAGAATCCTTGTAATATCCTAGATGACCAAGAGGGGATTATTTTTTGCAAAAATAATCCAGTGCTGACTTTAATCCTCCCATTTCGCAAAACTGATATATTGGGGATGACAAACTGATTTTAAGTTCATGTTATCCAGTATGGGGTTAAACTGCCCATCTTTGTACATATCAGTTCTTCCAGCTGCTATAAAACTAATTGAAAAAGCAAGAAAGAATCCTCAGGGAATTCTTATAAATGGTTCTAAATGCAAATAAAAATACCATTTAAATATCATTAACAAATGTTCTCAGCCTGTTGGGTAATGCAAGGAAATTGAATTTATATGGCAAAGAGATATAACTGCCAGTCAGTGGAATAATTTGAGGATGTCTGGCTGAAATACTAAATGTGGTTAAAGGACTCAGCTATTTCATACACCCTTTAAACAGTAAACATTCTACAAGATGGCATTAAGCCATACAGGTAATAGACTGTGCTGCCTAATGCAGATGCCTTCTCCTATTTTCTCAGAGGGCACTTCTCATTTGTTTGAACATTAAAAACAGATAGCTACTAGAATTGTTATGTGTTCAATTGACTTGCAGAATTTATAATTTAAATGGCTCTTATAAGGATGATTTCTAAATTTATAGACATTATTGTGCTGTCATACATTGCAGTGTATTAATTACTTTCATTTAAATTGACTTGAGCTTCATTATTCTCTTATTCTTAAGAGGTGACTTTATAAGCAATTACCCAAGACAAGAGTCTTCTTATAAAGGAAATATTTGTTTGACTTTTAGACCATATCACTGAAAATATTCATTCATTCATTACCATTCTTTCTGAAATATCCTTATCTCCTCCTATAAACTTGATGTCACTCTTTATGAAGGAATAATGATCCTGGCATTTTTATTTTTGGGGGGTTTTGTGGATTAACATCAGTGAATACAAATGTTATTGCTCCTGGGCAGGCCATGTGGAAATGATGGGGTAGTCCTAAACCTCATAAATTGTGCAAGACTTAAATAAAATTGTAAGGTGTATAAATCTCTGACAAGTCTGATTATCATTTCACATACAATCAACTTTAGGATGGCTTACATTGTGTGGAACTCAATTAAACATTGTCCACCCACAAACTCCTTCATTTTAACCTGCCCTTCCGTCTGTTCTCCCATGACTGAAACAAGACCAAAAGACCCCCAGGGGCAATCTGAATGACCTAGGTAGGACTATCCATATCACATACACAACATACTTCCCTACCCCCCTACTTACTCCTTTACTGTTCTCCTCTCTTCACTAACATCCTCTGTCATCTCTCTTTTTCACCTCATCACTACTTTATTGAATGTTTCTTACACCAACCAATACTTAACCTACTGACTTTTATTTGGCATAACACCATATAGGAACTTTTTGAAATTTTTCCAGCCCACATAAGATTTTATAAATTTACAACTTAGGACACGTCGCAAGGCTGAAAAGATTGCCCTATTTTACTAATCAAACCTCTTCCGGATGATTCAATAAAATATGTGATGCATGTAGGATAGCCATGAACCTTAACTAATGTGTCTAGGAAGCCATGAGGGAACAGAAAGTTATGTTGTAGTGATACATTTTGTACTATGTACAACTGTTTGTGCATGCTCTGTAGAATCTTAAAATCTATCAACAACTACCTACAGTGTGATGGCCTACATATGCAATCTAATTCAATATATATTCGAACAGATAGACCCTCGTATTACTCAAATCGAATGAATATTGTGCAATCAAATTGTGAAAAGGTGATATAATAAAGGCTATATTTCAGTATTCACCAGTGGTAAGAGAACAAAAACAACCTGAGCTTAGTGCATGAACCACAATTATATTTATATAAATATTGCAAGTCTCAATTCATACCATGAAAGAAAACTTGCCATCAATTCCCTTTTCAGTCAAAGCAGCACTTGGTCAATCTGATACAAGATTGATTAAAAAGAAGCATTTTGGGTATGCAATGGTTCATATAAAACATCTAGTTATTTTTATAGAGTACAGGAGTGATTTTTTTTTATAAATGAGGCACAGCCTTACTTGCTTAATGACTGGTTAGGAGAAAGCAACACATAGAACTGCATGATGTACCTGTACATTATAGCTGTGTGGGTATTAGTCAATGTGCCACAGCAGGTGCCTAGTAGCATATCATTATCACACATTGACTTAAACATTGGGGCTGAGATTTATGATGTTTGGTGGTAAAATAAGTGTTCCTTTTAGTTCTTTCACATATGTAATATGCTTTGGAATTCCACAATCCAAGTTACTTTACTCTCCAAGATGTACAAAATGATTTGGTACAAAATGACTGCCCTTAACACATGTTAAAATGTCCACCTTATAAGGTTCTCAGATGTGAGCAACATATCATCAATATACAGGGTTGCAGTACCTTAACACACAGCAGCAAGTACTACTGAGCTACCACATCAAAGACGACAGGAAGCAAAAGGTTTGTCACAAAGATGATTATAGTAAATCTCTAGGCAAACACCTCAATGCACAAATACATATAGCTTTACCTTTTAACCTGTCAAAGAATTTGTAACTTTTTAGATTTTTACACTTTTGCTACAAAGCACAGCCAGACAAGTAACAGACAAGCATTCTGATTATACAGTTCACCTAATTTTCATGTTTTATTTGTGTTTGATTTTGTTTTTATGATCAATGTTATACCTTGGGTCCCATGTTTGTGCAGTGCTTTATGTTATGTCATGTTGTGATTGCACATCATTGGAACCTGGAGTGATATTATTGCAGTCAATTGATTGTGCACACCTGTTTTTCATTCAATGTCCCTTCCCTGCCTATTAGTATTGGTTGTATTTCTGGAATTTTTATTTACAACAATAAATCTGCTTTATGCATGATTTGAGAGTGCAGCCATCCGATTATTTGGTCTACAGTTATTATGCAGCAGTGGCAGGGCATGCACCTGTTAGTGCAGTCTGAGCCAAATTCTATCACCTGTAAGCAGTGTAACTTTACCAGTTTATCTTCCAGGTTTAGCAGTGTGTTGGCAGGTGCTAGTGCACTTTAATTGTTGTCCCTCCTGTAGTGTCCTTATGAGTGGAGATAGTATCCATTTATATGCCAGCTGTGGGTGGCGCCCAGTGCACTTGGGGTATGGGACAAGGACACCCCTGATCACAAAAGATGTAGTGTTGTGCAGGATCTGCAATAAAGAGCTCTCTGTAGGGCTGAACTGCCAGGGTGGTGAGTGAGGACACATTTGGGAGCAGCCAGAGAAACCTTTATCCCCCTTAACCCTTTAGACTAATGGTACTTCAACTTATGGCAGGATTCCTACTCTCACCAATCTCATTAGTTAGATTGGTTGACTTACTATTACTTCATTCTTCTCATAGAACTTTCCTTCTCTGAATCCTAATGGTTGGGAGTGCAAGGCTTGGGCCTTCATGTTTAGATGAGCCGGTCTTTTCTTGTGAACCTGTTTTTGACCAAGGTTCAACACATCAGTTAGTTATGTTGCACCACCCGTGTCTCATTAGTTCAAGCTTAATGTTTCTTCTGCCATTCACCTCAGCAGTGATCTCCTCTATCCTGGCCTTAAGCATCAAATAGATTTTTTTGGCTTCCCATTGGTACTTATCAATTTCCCCTGTCTTGCAGGAGGCTTCAGCTCATCTGCTTCAGATATTGACATTGCTCCTTCCAGTTGTTCTAAAGTTCCAAGTCTCTGCTCATGGGCCTTGTCAGTGGCGGTTTTCCACCTCAGTGGGACTGTTTTTGGATGTCCTGAGTGTATTTGAATTCCCACGTCCCTCAATAAATGAGAAATAAATAATTTTTTGTACTTACCAAGAAATCTGTTTCTTGGAATCCCCTGAGGGGCACAGGTCCCAGCCCTCTGCAATGTTATTGGAAGCCATTTGTGGATTTATTATGTTTCAACTTGAAGTGGCAAAAAACACTATTATCTAGATTGCCATTTTCAATGAATCTCTAATGTTTACTGAAGCAACTGCACAATCATTTTATAGTATGGCTGATGTACACAAGGCCAATGGGGCAAGTGTGACCATAAATCACACATTAACTGAAACTATTTGAAATTCTTTCTAGTTAAACTTTACATTATTACCATAGAAATGTTTTGGAAGTTTTTTTTTTGTCCATGATTTATGAACTTGCATGCCAAAGATTATATTTCCTGCACTGACATATACATACTAAACTACTTATAAAGAAACCAGGAATATGTGGCTTCTTTTGTTTACTTTTTTACTTTGCTGGGGGTGATGTTAAATTTGACACTAGGAGCCTATCTACAGACTATTCTGTGTTTGAGTGGTAATATTGTACCTAATTTAAAGTATAAAACTTTTTTTAGATTTGGATAGAGTGGAGAGGGATTAGAACACCAGTCAGTTTTTATTGCTGTCTGTGCCCTATTTAGGGAGATTCACCCTCTCTATTTGTCCTGTTTATCATTATCATTGAAAGTGAAAGTAAAAGAAAATCCCAAATGTTGAGTTGTCCCCAGAAAAATAATACAGAAAAATCTTCCAATGGGGACAGCAGTTCTGGTGACCTGGGGGTCCCCAAATAATTCCCTTAATTTGCAGGGATTTCCACTCACTTCCTTTTTGGCTATGGGGCAGGAAGTGAATGGAAACCTCCCCAATGGCACACAAATGGCGAAAAAAACATCTGACAATGGTTATAACCCTCCCTTGCTTTATCCAAAAAAAAAACGTTTTGCATATAGTTCTACTTTAAGCTCTAAGTTGATCTGTATATACAGACAATTGCGGTTTTGCAAATGGCCAAAATGTTTGGAGGCATGTCTTGACTTAAAGTGGAGGTTCACCCTAAAAATAAATTTTTAACATTAGAGCCAGCATAGTAAGGGCATATACTTTCGGCAGGTTTTTGTTTTTTTCTCCGTACTTACCTTTATATTCTGATTTGGTCCAGGGCTTCCGCGTTCTGATGACTCCGGGACTGGGCGTTCCTATCCCTGCCTCAGGGTTCCGATGACTGCGGGACTGGGCGTTCCTATCCTTCCGTTCGATTAATGACGGCTTGTGAAACAGGTGACTTGTCGCACAACGCGCATCACCAGATTTCCGGAAATAGCCGAGCTGCGAGTCGGCACAATACAGCGCCTGCGTCCGCCGTGTAGAGCTGACTGCGCAGGCGCCGTATAGTGCCGACTTGCAGCTCGGCTATTTGCCGACATCTGGTGATGCGCGTTGTGTGGCAGGTCACCTGTTTCACAAGCCTTCAATCATCGAACGGAAGGATAGGAACGCCCAGTCCCGCAGTCATCGGAACCCGGAAACCCTGGACAAAAACCGAATATAAAGGTATGCACGGAGAAAAAAAAAACGCCGAAAGTAAATGCCCTTACTATGCTGGCTCTGCTAGATGTAATATTATTATTTATTTATTTATTGTTTGGGTGAACCCCCGCTTTAAGGTTAAATAGAATAACAGGTCTCTACACACTTGCTCCTGTGAAGCCCTATTGAGCAAAACATTTTGAGGGGAGCATGTGTGAGAGACATCATTTAATTTTAAACATTGGGTACTATGTGACAAGTAAGAGTAACAGCATTGGGATCCACAATTGTTGTGGTGTTTTAAAACCGGTTAATTTTCAATAAACTTTTTTAAATCATCTGTGGTTATATATTTTGCATGTAATCATGTTTATGCAAGCAACATCATCATCCCTGGGTGCGCTGCTGGGATTATCTGCTGGAGATGCAGGCCAGCATCCCTTCACTGACCTGACCTTTACCTACTGTAAATGCCTGGAGGTCTAACTTTCGGGTAAGTCTGTACCTCATTTGAGGTGGAGGACATAGCTCATCTTGTACACCTGGATGGAGAGTTCACTGACAAAGAGTTGCAAGTTTTTGTTTATGTACCTGATAACAAACAGACCTTGGTAAGAAATACATAACGTAGATTGGTCAGGGGAATGTAATGTACAACAAAGAATATAGAGTGCAGTGGTTAAGAGTATGTAGCAGTGTACCCCTTGGTGGACAGTAAGGCCCCGTACACACGAGAGGATCTATCTGCTGGAATTTATCCGCGGACCGGTTTTAGCGGATAGATCCCCTGGTGTGTACGATCCAGCGGATATTTATCCGCGGATATTTTTCGGGCCGATGGATTTCCAGCGGATCAAAATTTCTTAACATGCTAAGAAATCGATCCGCTGGAATCCAGTCCAACGGATTGATCCGCTGGTCTGTACGACTCACCGGATCAATCCGTCCGAATCCATCCCTCGCATGCGTCGTAATGATTCGACGCATGCATGGAAGTCCTTATATCACAGCGTCGCGCACGTCGCCGCGTCATCATCGCGGCGACGGCGCGACACGTCACCTTGGAGGGAATTCCGCGCGGATTTTGATCTCATGGTTAGTACAACCATGAAATCAAAATCCGCCAGAGGATTTATCCGCGGAAACGGACCTTCGGACCGTTTCCGCGGATCGATCCTCTCGTGTGTACTAGGCCTAAGAAAAACAATGCCCAATCATCTGTGATTAGCAGAAGAAAACAATATCCCATTGTCACTTGAACAATGTTCTTACACCAGTGAGTAAGATTTTCCCCACCCAAATGCGTGCAGTCATCACACATGTATGGTGTAAACAGAGCACATGAAAAACAATAATTTTCTATGTGCCCTGTTTACGCCATACTATACATGTGCTGTAGTGTGCAGAAAAATGCAGCTTAATATACGGTAGGACACAGAGGTGGCCGATTCTAGTTCCCCTTAAACCACTAGATGTTCCAGTAGGTATAGAAGAGAATCAGCTGCACACCACCAGGAGCCTGAATGAAGAAAAATCCTTTATTCACATGTACCAGAGGTAAACAGGATACAAGGTAGATGCGTTACACGCAAACTCAACGTGCTTAGTGTCTACCTTGTATCCTGTGTATCCTGTTTACCTCTGGCACATGTTTAAAAAGGATTTTTCTTCATTCAAGCTCCTGGTGGTGTGCACCTGATTTTCTTCTATACCTGTGTTCTACGGTGGCGACCCGGGTCGGCACCCACTTTGGATGGCTAATAACTCATCCATCTGACCGGTGTACACATTCTCTAATACTAAGATGTTCCGATAGCCCTAAGTCAAGAGAGGATAATATTAAGCGACAGCCCTGCCTCTACTAGATGTTGGGCACCCTGGATAATGGTATACTAGAGAGGTAGAGAGCTTCTTGGGTTAATTGCCACTGATGCCTCTGTAAGTGGACCAGACCAGAGCAACATCTAGGCAGCTGGGCCTCATTCGTGTAGCTTCCTTTTGGGGGGAAGCCTATAGTGATGGAAAGACTGTATGCATTCATGGAATTACTTTTCTGTGATTAGTGGCCCTCTCATCTTATCTCTCATCCCACATCTATCTGAACTACAGTATGCTGGACTGTTTGTAACTTCAATCACTTAGGCCTTGTACACACGACCGAACATGTCCGCTGAAACTGGTCTGTCGGACCAGTTTCCGCGGACATGTTTGACCGTGTGTAGGGCCTACCGGACAGTTTTCCGGCCTAGCGGACAGGTTTCCAGCGGACAAAAGTTTCTTATCATGCTAAGAAACTTGTCCGCTGGAAGCCTGTCTGTCGGACATGTCCGATGGTCAGTACGACTCATCGGACATGTCCGCTGGCCCGAAATCCCGTGCATGCGTCAAAGTGATTCGAAGCATGCGTGGAAGCATTGAACTTCCGGGTTT
The DNA here is from genome assembly GCF_905171775.1 of Rana temporaria. Taxonomy (NCBI): domain Eukaryota; kingdom Metazoa; phylum Chordata; class Amphibia; order Anura; family Ranidae; genus Rana; species Rana temporaria. The sequence goes on from NC_053489.1 coordinate 166,599,845, forward strand.
GCGCACGTCGCCACGTCATCGTCACCGCGTATTCTGTCCGCGGGGAATTTGGTCTGATGGTGTGTACACACATCAGACCAAAATCACCCAGCAGACATGTCCGATGAAAACGGTCCGCGGACCGGTTTCATCGGACATGTCTGGTCGTGTGTACGAGGCCTTAAAGGACAGACTGTTTCACCGCCTTCCTGTCCAGGCCATTTTTCAGTTTCAGCACTCTCACTATCATCGTTGACAATTAATCATGCAACACTGTACCCAAATACATTTTATACAATTTTTGAGACAGAGCTTTCTTCTGGTTATGCTGTATACTTTATAATCACTACTTAATTTTGCAAAAAAAAATGAGAGTTTCTGTTTTAAAACTTTCTAAATACATATTTTTTTCTTTGAAGCCAAAATGTATTCTGCTTTATTTTTTTGGTGAAAAAACAGGTGTATGTTATTTAGTCTGTGTGAAACTTACAGAGTCTACAAACCATAATATACATACTAAAAAACTGATCAATACTGATGTACTGGCTGCCTATGTCATTTTTTTAAAGCCCTAACATGCCAGGACAGTAGAAATACCAGCAACATGGGCTCATTTTAAAAAGTAGACAGTCCAATATATTTAGCAAAGAAGCACTGTTTTTGTTTTTCTTTTTGTTGCTTTTTTTTGGAGTAATGAAGAAATTCAATAAAAAAATACGGTATGTTATTATCATATTAACAAGTTATTTCTCACCCTCAGCATGGGCATACTTACAAATACAGCCCAAAACACATTCTGCTAATCCTCCTGGGCATGGAGATACCACATGTGTAAGGCTTTTTCACAGTGTAATTGAATAGAGAACAAAATCCAATAAGCAAAAAATCCAAAGCGAAAAAATGGCAGTCGGCGGGGCTTTAAAGGAGCATAAATTGTGCATCTAAATTCCTGACCACCTATCATATTTCTTGAGTTCTTGAAGTGCCAGGACAAAATGAACACATTTTGGAAAGAAACACCCCAAGTTATTTTCTGAAAGGTATAGTGATTCTTTTGAAAATGTCATTTAAATGGACCTTTGCCTTTGCCTTGTATGGGCAAAGTAAAGGTTCACTTTAAATAGTGAAAGTGTCCAAATAAGTACATGTTCTTTACATTTCTGCAAACAATGCACCTTTCCTACTTTTTGGCACAGAAATCCAATATATTCCAAACTTTCTCTCTCCTGAACTGAAATCCCAAGTGTTATCAGCCAATCCTCATTCTGCTCTGTAGACTACAGAACACTTCCCATTTACACTATAGAGATGAGGGATGGAAAAGGTATCCTGTAATTTCTGTAAACCAGCAATAGAGAACTGTACAAGGCTGACAACACTGTTTGGGATTTCAGTACAGAAGAGGCACCGTTGTCAGCAAAAAAAAAGGAAGAGGGGACAAAAATGTATTTCTGGCAAATCAACATGATTTTTTTCTGTATTTTTAGATTTTTTTAAATAGGCAAAACATAGTGGCCACGGCATGAGCATGAGAGGACCCACTTCAGAGGAACTCCGTGAACCCGTTACACAGCTCACACCCACAGCAGTCTTCTCAGGGAGATTTTGGCTCCAAACTATGCCTTCTAAATGGCAGACGTCACTGTCAAAGCAAAAAGATGGCAGTCGACGGGACGCCTCCAATGGAGGCAGAATTCTTCCCTTTCTCTTTTTCTCAGGACCATTGGCATCATGATTGAAGATGGATTTACATGGCGGGACACTTTTTATTTCTTTCTTGATAAAGGAATTGTCAAAAACTATCTGCTGTCATTTTTACTTTTTTGACACTTTTTTGGGTGAATGGGTAGGGGTAAAATTCACATACTTATTCACATGAGGGTGGGTCCGATAAACCCCTGCCCACTGACCCCACCGGACAAGAGTTGTGGGGATTTTGCCCTTGTCCCAACATGGGGACAAGGTGCTTTGGAGGGGACCCCAAAACACCCTCCCCATGTTGAGGGCATGTGGCCTGGTACAGTTCAGGAAGGGAGGCGCTCTGTTTCCCCCCCCCCCCCTTCCCTGCAACCTGCCAGGTTGCATGCTCAGATAAAGGATTTTGGACTGGGGGGAATCCATGCTGTTTTTTTCAATGATTTTGTATGTATATTGCCAGGATCCAACAATACATTACATCTGTGAGAAGTTTTGAAAAAAAAATTCCTTTAGAAATGTCATTTTGCTGCGGTATGGTTATAAACATGGGAAAGATGTGATACTTTACAGGCAGACTAAGGGGACCCCCAGGCAAAATATTTAAAGGAATATTTCATTTTTATTGTTTCACTTTTATTGCATTCCTAAAATCACTGCTCCTGAAAAAAATAAAAAATGTTTTAAAAAACTTTTTTTTGTATTCATACATGTCCCCTGGGGCAGAAGACGGTTCCCCAAACACTTTTATGGTAATAACTTGCATATAAGCCTTTAAAATTAGCACTTTTGATTTTTCACATTCTTGTCCCATAGACTTTACCGGTGTTCACATGTTCGCACAAATTTTTTGTCTGTTTGCATGTTCTGGTGCGAACCGAACCGGGGAGTGTTCGGCTCATTCCTACTTGCAAGACATCCAAGACTAAGGTTTTTAACTGAATTAGTTGAACTACTTGACTAAGGTGAGTTTTCACTAAATTCTCCAACAGAATGATGGAGAGGAGATCACGTTATCATTTATGACTTTACTTGGTGACTCAACTTGATATTTATTTACTACCTTGAAAAAGAGGATTAATAAGAATTTTCAAAGCATTTGGTGGATTCCTGATGTTGCCTGTACAAATATTAATCCAGTGACTGTAAACTGAAAATAATCCTTTATCCTTTACAACAGCAAATTCCGAAATTTGATCTGTAAATGTCACAAGTCAAAAATGTTATTACAGAAATACTGGTGCTTGGGGTTTGATTTAATGTTGACTCAGTAACAGCATAACCATTTACATATCAAACAAAGTCCACTTGCTTTCACCAGGCAACAAAATTACTTTTTCAGATGCAGTGAAAATTAAGAGTTTGGGAGCAATGCTAATTTGTAGTCTTACCTTTAATGTATCATTTAACCAAATTTTCACTCCAATTTCTTGCAAACAAATGCAAAAGTAACAGACATAAATGTAGAATGCACTTTTCTGCTGCTAACTGTCTGCTGCAGGAGACAATCTGGATCACACAAATATTTAGGGATCGTGGAGTAGCCAGCCAATGTGACAACAAGTAAACACATGCTTTAGAAGTGGTGCGTGTTACCGATCCCTTATTACCTGTAAATCTTTAACAAAGTAAAGAGGATGATTTTGCTGCAACTTGCAAAAATTCATTCATCATTGCTATTCATTGGTAATAGAATTAACCCTTTTTCTATATAAAATTTCCCAAAAACAAGCAGAGATCTACATGGGCAGAGGAATGAACATTAAAAAAAAAAAACATATTCTAGAGAATAAACAGAATTTTGGAAGCACCTCTCCATGCCAATAATAGTGGCGTTCTGTTTCAGTATTTGTGTCTACACAACTACAGCTCTGTCTGTTTTGTAATCCCACTATTGGTTATGTTGCTTGCAGCCTCGAGTAATTTAGAGAAATGCTATTTGCACCTCTCCTGCCTAAAAACCCAGTACACAAACAACAGAGCTTCCTTTTTACAAAATATGTTTTTAAGAACATACAGTCTTGTTTTGACAAAATACACTTTTTTTTTTAGGTTCAGGAACCAACTATCTCTGTTTACAAATTTGTAAATTGAAAAATGTCTGTGCCCCTCTGTGCCTAATTTAACCCAGCTGCGGTATTATGTTATCCACCAGAGATCTACAAAAGTTGTAATTATATTATACAGTGCTACAAACAATTTTATTTCCTGTGACCAACTATATAACTCTCCAAGTCATTATTTTATATACTCAAGCCTGTGTATTAAACATAAAGTGCAAACTATTTAAATATGTAGTAAACCTTTTTTTTTTTTAACAGAAAAGTATGTAGTAAACCCTTTTACAGTTAGTGCCAGCATTAACAAACTGATCAGTGCTGATAAGAGTTCCATCTGTGAATTCATGCCCAAAGAGGACCCTATGCATATACAGGATAAAACATAAATGCATCATAAAAACATAATAGTAATTGGGTGGGGAATCCATGGCATCTGACATAAAGGGAGGTTGAAAAATACAGAGAGTGGCTTTGGACTGTTTTTTGCACATGGTTGATGGTGTGCTGAAAGCATTTTTTATGAGTCATAGTTTTTTATGATTTACTTAAAGGGTTACTAAAGGAAAAAAAAAATATTTAAAATAACAAACATGTTATACTTACCTCCACTGTGCAGTTCGTTTTGCACAGAGTGGCTCTGATCCACGTCTTCTGGGGTCCCTCAGCGGCTGTCTCTGGTCCTCCCCGCAAGAACTCACCACATTCATGCGAGAGAGCTTGCACGGTGATGAGTCCTTGCGGTGCACGCTCCTGTGATACAGCGAGCGGCCATAGCTGCTCACTGTATCACTCGGCCTCGCCCCTCGGCGCACCGCATCACTGGATGTGATTGACAGCAGCGCCAGCCAATGGCTGCGCTGCTCTCAATCCATCCGCTCTAGCCATTCAGCGGCCAGGCTGAGCGGCGAAGAGATTGCATTAAGGTGAATTTTTTTTTTCCTTTACAACTCCTTTAAGTTTTATTTATGCATAGGGTATTCTTGGGGAATGAATTCACTAATGACATTTTTATAAGCACTGGTCACTTTAATAATGTTGGACCAATTGTAAAAGGGTTTGTTCCATATTTTATTATACAAGTTTGTGTATATAAAATAATGTTTTGAAGAGAGTTACATAGTTGGATACAAAAATTAACAATTTTTCTAGTGTTGTATATTATAATATCTGTATTTACAATCAGCGTACTAAGTGACACTTTTTAATGAAAAATTTTATCGTTTTTAAAGAAAATTTTGTTTTAGGCCTGTGAACTGACTCACTTTATCCATGGTCAGTATAGTAAAAATTCATGTATTTAGGCACAGGCATAGAAAGTATTTTTCCAATACATTGCTAACTATCTATTAAAACTTGGTGTATTACAGGCAATCGTTTTGCGATTTAAATAGTGGTTGTTCTTTGCCAAAATAACTTTGTTATTGTGTTTTTCAAAGAGCTGACATAACATTTTCCCAGTCAATATACCAAAAGCTCTTTTGTGAGAGGTTTGCTTTAACAAAATATGATTTTTTTTTGTTCTGTTGTTATAAATGCTGCTTTATGCATTGCATACCGAGTCTTTGAAGTGTAAGAAAACAATGGGGTGGATTTACTAAAGGCAAATAGACTGTGCACTTTGCAGGTGAGTGCAACTGCACTAATTTTTCCCCAGAGCTTAGTAAATGTGGTGAAGCATCACTTTATAAAGAACACCCAATCAGGTGCTGGGAAAATCAAAAACAACATTTTTGCTTGCAGAACAGAGCTTTACCACATGTACTAAGCTCTCGCAGTCGATTTGCCTTTAAATCCACTCCAATTACTTTCCTAAGCCTTACCTCTGTGAAGTTCTAACACTAAAGGAGCATAGAAGACACAGGGAGGGTCTAGCTTTAACAAAACCAACTAGCCTTAGACAGGGGGGAGAACAGAGGGAGATACTAAACCACATAATAAAACAAATTGTAAGTGCTCTATCCCTGCCACCATATCTATGTCCAGAGTGAAGAACTTCAATCAATAACCTAATTGTCAAAGCTGAGCTCATTCATCGCCCTTATTTATTTTGTTGCCGAATTAAACAATGTATTTTAATGATAGCTGCAGATTTAATTATAATTCAACAACATCTTTCCAGGATTGGCGATCAAAACTGAGCTACATATAATGTTTTGTAAAGGGGTAGAATTATTCATTTATCTCTTAAATGTATGCCCTTTTTCATATACAGTGTATGACAGTATTATATTTAGCTATGTAAACTGTGGCTTTGCATGTATTGCTAAGTCTGTGATTTGCAGGCATATTTTGTACTTTATGTGTATATTTGGCAGCCCTTTGCATAATGTTACATTTCTCAATATTGAACGTCATCTGCCATGTAGCTGCACAGCCCTCTATTTTATCAAGGTCTTCCCATAATGATGCTAAATCCCATGACAAATGTATGTCCCTGCATAATTATTTATTATCAGCAAACACTGAAATTGAGTTCTTAATTCCATCCTCTATATTATTATTATTAAACAAATGAAACAGCATTGGTCCCAAGACAACCCTGAGACACACCATTCAGAGAAAGAGTAGTTTCTCACTGATCTCAAGACCTGTTAATGTAACCTACGTACAATTTTATCAACTCCTACAAACCTTTGTTTACAGTTTTTGAAGTACAGTATCAAATGCTTTAGCAAAATCTTGATAAAGTATGTCCACTGGATATCCAATTTCTCACATACTTCCACATTGCATTGAATTGCATTGGATTCCTTGTGGTAAACTATGCACTTTAACTTCTTCTAGACTGCCCCATGTACACTTACTGCAGCGGGGAGGCCTCTCTGGGTGAAATCCTGTGAATGTACGTGATTTCGCTCTTCGTAGTCTGGAGCAAGCACGCATGCCGCCGGCGACCAGCTTCCGCTGTGATTGGACACAACAGGAGCCAATTAGCGGGTCCGGTGGACCTGATGTCCACCGGGACCCGCAGGTTGTTCCCGAGGCAGACAGAATGACAGTCTGCCTATGTAAACAAGGCAGATCGCTGTTCTGTGACAGGAGAAATTAGAGATCTTGTGTTTCTGCTAAGCAGGAACATGGATCTCTGTCTTCTTATAGTACAAGCACCCCCCCCCCCCCCCCACACACACACACACACACACACACAAAGCATCCCCTAGGGACACATTTAACCCTTTGATTGCCCCTGATGTAAACCCCTTCCCTGTCAGAGGCATTAGTACAGTTACAGTGCAAATTGTTAGCACTGATCACTGTACTGGTGTCACTGGTCCCCAAAAAGTGTCAAAAGTGTCACTTAGTGTCCGATTTGTCTGCCACGATGTTGCCGCCATTACTAGTCAAAAAACTTATAAAAATTCCATAAAAATATCCCATAGTTTGTAGATGCTATAACTTTTGCACAAACCAATCAATATACTGTACGCTTATTGGGATTTTTTTTTTGCCAAAAATATGTAGCAGAATATATATTGGCCTAAACTGAAAAAGAAATTAGATTTTTTATATATTTTTTTATTTTATGTGTTTTATAGTAGAAAGTAAAAAATATTGTTCTGCTTTCCAAATTGTCAGTTTTATTTTGTTTATAGTGCAAAAAATAAAAACCGCAGAGGTGATCAAATACCACCAAAATAAAGCTCTATTTGTGGAAAAAAAGGACATTAATTTTAGTTAACTCCTTGACACCACTACCACCCAGCCCTTTAAGAGAGTCTAAATGAAGAGAGAAGGAGATGGGCTTTCAAATCTTGTGAACGCTGTGATTGACCTGATTAAAAGTATGTAATAAGAGCTGTGGGCCAGATTCACAGAGGAAATACGCCGGAGTATCTACTGATACTCCAGCGTATTTTCAAATTTGCCGCGTCGTATCTTTATTTGTAATTCACAAAAAAGATACAACGGCTTTTGGCTAAGATCCGACAGGCGTACGGCTTCGTACGCCTTCGGATCTTAGGATGCAATACTTCGGCCGCAGCCGGGTGGAGTTTGCGTCGTTTTCCAGCGTCGGGTACGCAAATTAGCTTTTACGGCGATCCACGAAGGTACGCGCGTTCGTTACGTCGTCGCTAGTCGGTTTTTCCCGTCGCAAAGTTAAGCCTGCTTTTTCATGGCTTAACTTTAGACGAGCCATGTTAAAGTATGGCCGTCGTTCCCGCATCGAATTTCAAATTTTTTATTTTTTTTGCGCAAGACGTCCGGGAATACGAAAGTACGTTACGCACGTCGCCATTCAAAACATTACGTCGGGCGACGTCATTTCGCGCAATGCACGTCGGGAAATTTTCACACGGAGCATGCGCAGAACGTTCGGCGCGGGAACGCCCCATTTGAATTAGGCGGGCTTGCGCCGGAAAGCTTTACGTTACACCGCCGTAAGTTTACACGCAAGTGCTTGGTGAATCAGGCACTTGCGCTGAAAATTGGCAGTGGTGTAACGTAAAGACGATACATTATGCCGCCGCAGTTCTTTATGAATCTGGCCCCGTGTCTTTTAGACCCCCAATCGCTCCATAAAGAGTATTTGTTACTGCCTATCACTGTCACAAGGGGTGTTTACAAAGAGATCACATTTTTATTTTATTTTTTTAAAGTAACAAATAAAATCAATAAAATTAATTCGAGAATTTTTATTTATTTTTTAAAGTGCCCCAGTCCCCGCGAGCTTGCGCAGCACAGAAGACGCACACGCAGGTCGCCCCTACATATGTAAACGGTGTTCAAATCACACATGTGAGGTATCGCCGTGATTGTCAGAGCGAGAGCAATAATTCTAGCACTAAATCTCCTCTGTAACTCTAACCCAGTAACTGTCTTTTTTTTTTTAAAGCGCCGCCTATGGAGATTTGTAGGTACCATAGTTTGTCACCATTCCAGTAGTGTGCGCAATTTCAAAGCATGGCATGTTAGGTATCTATTTACTCGGCATAACATCATCTTTCACATTATACAAAAAAATTGGGCTAACTGTATTGTTTAGATTTTTTATAATTCATGCAAGTGTATTTTTTCCTAAAATATTACATTTGAAAGACAGCTGCGCAAATACAGTGTGACATAAAATATTGCCACAATAGCCATTTTTTTCTCTAGACTCTCTGCTAAAATTATAGCAGAGAGGGGGAGAAGAGCGGCACGGAGGGGGAGAAGACATCACAGGGGGAGAGCGGCACAGAGGGGGAGAAGACATCACGGGGGGAGAGCGGCACGGAGGGGGAGAAGACATCACAGGGGACAAGACGGCACAGGGGACAAGACGGCACGGGGGAGAGGACAACACAAGGGGAGAAGACAACACGGAGAAGACTTGTAACTCCCCCCACAACCCGGTACCTGACTGCCCAGGTATCAGGTGAAGCATTGGAGCATTTCCCCCGAGTACAAGTACTCAGGAAATGCTTGGTATCGGTACCGATACTAGTATCGGTATCGGGACATCCCTAGTTTCCATATAAAGACATTTTTGAGCCTGCTTTTTTCTATGCAAGAAAAAAGGTGGTTCTCCAATGGATATGTCTAAAAGTGATCTTGCGCTAGATCACTTTTAGACATTTTTAGATATATTTATTTACGTGTTCAGTGAATACCATTAGATCTACTGTAGCAGCTTCTGTCTCTTAGGCCGCGTACACACGGTCGGTCAAAACCGATGAAAACGGAATGAAGGACCGTTTCATCGGTCCAAACCGATCGTGTGTGGGCCCCATCGGTCAGTTATACTTCGGTCAAAAAAAAGAGAACTTGCTTTAAAATTTAACCGATGGACTGATAACCTATAGGTCAAAAACGATGCTTAGTATGCAAAAGCATCGGTTAAAAACCCATGTATGCTCAGAATCAAGTCGACGCATGCTTGGAAGTATTGAACTTTGGTTTTTTTTCTGCACGTCGTTGTGTTTTACGTCACCGCCTTCTGACACGATCGTTTTTTTAACTGATGGTGTGTAGACACATCAGACCATCAGTCAGCTTCATCAGTTAACCGATGACAACGGTCCTTCGGACCGTTCTCATCGGATGGACCGACCGTGTGTACGCGGCCTTAGACTTCCCTACATTCATATCTACTCACTAGTAACGCGAGAGACTTTTTACTTTCTCTCCAATGGATATACTGTGACCTTCTCAGTCTTCATTTACGGAAAAAAATAAACCAAACATTACCCTCATACAGACTGACTTATGAGGCCAAAGGTTGCCCTTTAAAATTTGAGAAAATCTAGGGTGATTGGCTGAGTATCAAGAACACCTGAGACTCCCCTGATCCATAACTCAAGGTTTTGGAACATGGTTTAATTCTTTACTCCAAGTACATTAGACGTGTAATGCTTTGGTGAACCACTATAGAATGCTATGATTTGGAATGCACACAAGGAAAGGTGTTTTGTTAATAAATTTACTGTTTTTGCTTTTCTGTTTATGTTTATGTCAGTTTTTAATTGGACGTACATTCTATTTGAGTAATGCTTTTACATCTCTAACAATGTACAATTGTACTTTGAATGGCAGTTATTCCTGTAATTTCTGTATTGAAATACATACATTTTTTTTTTTTTAATAAACAAACATTTTTCTGCCTACACAGGGGTTGCTTAGCATAACAACTTACACAAACAGATTTCAGTCTCCTGGCTATTTTGTTGTGCAGCTCGGTCTATTCCTCCTTAAGACAGACAGAGCTACCCAGTCTCAGCATTTCTTATTAACTAGTCATTGGTCCCCCTCCCTGTTTCCAAAAGCAAGAACATCAAGTGCAGGCTACTCCTTATCCTAACCACACATTTGATAAATGTACCTGTGAAAACATTTCTCAAGCTAGGTCTGCAGAAAATATAGGCCCTGGCCAGGACACTCAACTCACAGCTCTGTAAAACTCCAGCTAGCATGCAACTCTTCCCTTGCAATGGGTGATCTGTGTTCTTCCCACACATTGGAGTTCAAAACTCAACAGGCTGCAGAGCCTGCAGCAGCGGAGTTGAGCAGTCAGGGAGTACTTAATGGACCATGACAAAAAAAAAATGCCAAAGCAGCTTGAAGCAGCCTGAGGAAGCTCAAAAGAAACAAGTTAGAAGTAGGTAAACTGAAGGTCGAATGCATCTGTGAGTGAGCTCTGAATGATCTCAGAAGTGTCTCAAACTGATATCAAACGCTAGCTGATTGTACTTTAAAGCATGCGCTAAATAATGGCATGCAGGTTACTCAAAGCTGCATGACATTATTTAGAGTAGTTGACAATGGTGGATTATGCCTGCATAATGTGTGCTGAAACAGACACTTGTAGTTTCTTTTGAAGCCCATGTGACAGGCTGACAATGTCAGGGTACAGTTGGAAGACAGGTAAAGAGGGCCAGATTCACGAAGATTTGCAGCCGTGTAACGTAACCCATTTATGTTACACCGCCGCAAGTTTTCAGTGTAAGTGCCTGATCCTCAAAGCACTTACCTGGAAACTTGCGGCGGTGTAACGTAAAGTCGTCCGGCGCAAGCCCGCCCAATTCAAATGGTACCATTTAAATTAGGCGCGCTCCCGCGCCGGACGTTCTGCGCATGCTCCGTTCGCAATTTTCCCGAACCTGCTTTGCGCGAACTTACGGCGGCCCGACGTGTTTGTGAATCGCGACGTGCGTAACGTACTTACGCCGGGAAAAAAAAAATTCAAAAGCGACGCGGGAATAACGGGCATACTTTAACATGGTGGAGTAATTTTACACCATGTTAAAGCACACCTAACTTTGCGACGGGAAAAAAAGACTTGCGCCGACGTAACGACGGGAAAAACCTTTGTGGATCGCCGTAACTGCTAATTTGCATGCCCGACGTTGGAATACGACGCAAACTCCCCCCAGCGGCGGCCGAAGTATTGCATCCTAAGATCCGACGGTGTAAGTCAATTACACCTGTCGGATCTTAGGGCTATCTATGCGGAACTGATTCTATGAATCAGCCGCATAGATACAACAGGAGATACGACGGTGTATCAGGAGATACGCCGTCGTATCTCCTCTGTGAATCTGGCCCAGAGTGTTTTGTAACCACATAACAGGAATGGCCTAAACAAAGATCTACAGATGCCTAGCAGGATCACCCGTTATTATTTTAATGATAGCTGCAGATTAAAAAATACTGAAAAAGTCTATTGAAATTATATTAACATGTTAAATGTTTTATGAAATTTAAATTATTGGGTGTACATATACATATATTAAACTTATTTTAAAGGTAAGAAAACATTGGTATTTTAAGACAATGTAGGAACATGTATATCCGTTCAAAAGACTGAATAAAACAAAGCACATTTATCAATATTACATTTTCTCAGTAGATCTAATCATTCTACAAAATGCATTGCAATTATATTTAGAGTAGAAATGCATGACAAAATCATGAAATCAGATTTTGAACAACAAAACTTCACAGAATACTGAAAAGGTGCTCTAGATATGACTTCATAAGCAAGGTGGCTTTCCTGGAACAGATGGAGACTAAATAAAATTCATCTAAATTTCACAAATTCTTTTTCGCACATAAGAAGTAGACAGATACCCTTAATCGAATTGCATCTCAAATGTAAGACAAAATGTCCACATACAACATTAAAATGTAAATTCAATTCTCCAAGGTGAGTACACATGCTAATAATCAGCTATAGTCAATAGATGTTTAGTGGTCAGCCAATCGGCTGCTTTGAGACATCAGTTTATGCTTTAACACAGGAGTAAATGAACTAGGTACAGTGAGACATTTGAATAATTATTTTCACATACTGATTTAACGGGTGTGCTCACTTGTTAGGGGAACAGATTACCAAGGAAACTATTTGTGTTTGGGAGACAGATGGATGTCACTCTTTAAAAACATATTGAATGGTCTGAACAAACTACTGTATTTATTTGTGGTGCTGTTAGAGAAAAATGGGATCCCAGACAGGTTCCATTGCTTCCCATATACCATCTCTTACCAACTTTTACAGTCCTCAAATAAAAGCTTTGGATTGCTTGGTCAGTCAAAAGATTCTTATGCCGCGTACATACGACCGTTTTTTGGGTTGTAAAAAATAACGTTTTTTTTTATGTCATTAATGACCGTGTGTGGGCTCCAGAGCATTTTTCACGATGTAAAAAATGGGCATTAAAAATTTCGTTTTTAACTACTTGCCGACCAGCCGCCGGTCGGCTCGGCTGCGGGAGATCACGTAGCTATACGTCATCTCGCGTTTCAGCCAATAGGAGCACGCGCGCCCCCCCGCTCGCTCCTGGTGCCAACGCGCGTGCCAGGCGGGCGCAATCACCGCCGGGCACCCGCGGTCGCTCGTTACAGAGCGAGAACCGGGAGCTGTGTGTGTAAACACACAGCTCCCGGTCCTGTCAGGGGGAGAAATGACGGATCGTCTGTTCATACAATATATGAACAGCGATCAGTCATTTCCCCAAGTCAGTCCCACCCCCCCTTCAGTTAGAACACACACAGGGAACATAATTAACCCCTTCCTCACCCCCTAGTGTTAACCCCTTTCCTGCCAGTGGCATTTTTATAGTAATCAATGCATTTTTATAGCACGGATCGCTATAAAAATGCCAATGGTCCCAAAAATGTGTCAAAAGTGTCCGAAGTGTCAGCCATAAAGTCGAATAACCGATAAAAACCGCTGATCGCCGCAATTACTAGTAAAAAAAAAATATTAATAAAAATGCCATAAAACTATCCCCTATTTTGTAAATGCTATAACTTTTGCGCAAACCAATCAATAAACACTTATTGCGATTTTTTTTCGAAAAATATGTAGAAGAATACGTATCAGCCTAAACTGTGGGAAAAAAAATTCTATATATATTTTTGGTGATATTTATTATAGCAAAAAAATTATATTTTTGTTTATAGCGCAAAAAATAAAAACCGCAGAGTAGATCAAATACCACCAAAAGAAAGCTCTATTTGTGGGAAAAAAAGGATGCCAATTTTGTTTTGGAGCCACGTCGCACAACCGCGCAATTGTCAGTTAAAGCGACGCAGTGCCAAATCGCAAAAAGGGGCCCGGTCATTGACCAGCAATATGGTCCGGGGCTGAAGTGGTTAACGTTGTCGTTTTTAATGTAGAAAAAAATGGTCGTGTGTGGGCTTTAACGACGTGAAAAAAACGCGCATGCTCAGAAGCAAGTTATGAGATGGGAGCACTCGTTCTGGTAAAACTAGCGTTCGTAATGGAGATAGCACATTTGTTATGTTGTAAATTATTGCATCGAGTAATACAGCGCATTCTTTTCTTCTTTTTAATCCTACACTAATCCAAATCTTTTGCTGCTGATATTCTCACATAGTTATGACAAGCTTGCTACTTTATTTTTTATTGTTATCTCATGAATATTATTGATTTTTTGGAAGCCAGATCTCCCTTTAAAAAAAATTCTGCATATTTTAAATCTTTTAATGTAGATCTTCTTTTTTGGTTATTAATTGGATAATATTTTAGACTGCTTTCCATTGATTGTTTTTTTTTTTGGAGTGTGTCAAGTTACCACAACAACATTATTATTTAGTATAATTTACCCACAAGGAGGTTAGTGTCCCTTGTTAATTAGAAAATGTTATTTTTTTAAATGTCCCTGCCTACTCACTAGCAAACTCTCTGGGCCAAATCCTCAAAATCGTAGCCTAACTTAATTTTTCCCATTTAAGTTACACTGGCGGGAAATTTCTACCTAAGTGCCCGATCCACAAAGCACTTACCTAGAAATCTCACGCAGTGTAACCTAAATTCTCCCGGCGCAAGGCGGTCCTGTTATCCAGGGGGCGATGACAATTTAAATGAGGCGCGCTCCCGCGCCGGCCGTACTGCGCATGCTCGTGACGTCATTTTCCCGACGTGCATCGCACGAAATTACGTTACGCCGGGCTTTGTGGATTGCGAGGGGACAATAAAGTTGCGACGGGTTAAAAAAAAGGTACGGCAAAAAAAAAAAAAATCTAATTTAAAAAAAAATCGCGGTGATCGAAAAAAGGGTCTGTTTTTACAAGGTGTAAACAGTTTACACCTTGTAAAAGCAGCCCTAATTTTACGCATGCAAACGTAAACTTACGGAGAAAAAACAAAGCTGAAAAGCTTTGTGGATCTCCGTAAGTCCTCATTTGCATACGCGAAGCGGCATTTCGACGCAAAATGCCCCCAGCGGCGGATGCGGTACTGCATCCTAAGATCCGACAGTGTAAGTCTCTTACAGATGTCGGATCTTCTGCCTATCTTTGGAAAACTGCTTCTGAGGATCAGTTCCAAAGATAGGCACAGGGATACACAGGCGGAACAGCAGATCCGCCTGCGTATCCCTTTTGAGGATTTGGCCCTCTATTTTTAATAAAAACACATGGTCAAGTTTTGTCAGAAAACAAAAAATCCATTTATTCTGGTGCTAAAGAAAATAAAGGCTGAAGGCAAACAAAAAACTCAGGTAATAAAAACAAAGAAGCCAGGAAGGCAGCACTGGAGACCCTGCTTGAATTTGTGCAGACACAGATCCCCACAGCAAACAACCAAGGATGTCAACAACAAAAAATGGGGCCATGAGAGAATCACATATCTACTCATTTCCTGGATTTGGTTTTAGTCTTCCCTGCAGTCTTCCCTGCAGCCCTCGATAACCGAGTCTTTGGAGGCTGTGTCCCTGGAGTAGAGATTGTGGCAGGAGCAGGAACAAGAGCAGGATCAGGAATAGGACCAGGAGCAGGATCAAGAGCAGGATGAGGAATAGGAGCAGGAGCAGAAGCAGGAACAGGAGGAGCGATCCGCACAATGTCTGTGTAGTCATCCAGCTTCCCCAAAATGGCCATGTTGATAGCCTTAAAAATGTGTGTTTCACAGCGAAGACGCTGGGCCATCTTCATATTTTGCAGCTTGCTGGCAATTAGGGCCGCAAATCCCTCTTCTGCGCTGGGGGGCTCTCTGAGGGCCGCAGGAGCCTAATAAGGGCCTGTGTCTCCTCCTCCATTTGCAGAATCCTCCTGGCCTTTTCGCTGGAGTGCGGAGAGGAGGAATCTGCGACATTGTGTCCCGCCGTGCCTCTTGTCTCCCACTGGGGCCTGCCTCCTCCTGTCTCCCACTGGGGTCTGCCTTCTCCTGTCTCCCACTGGGGTCTGCCTCCTCCTGTCTCCCACTGGGGTCTGCCTCCTCCTGGCTTTGCTCTGTCTGTGTAAAAAAAAAGGTACATAGTTATTTTTTTGTCTTCATCTATCACACACATTTTTCAACTCATGACAGATGCAAATTGAATGCTAATAAATATTAAAGATGATCATTCTGACCCCTGCATTTTTCATTCTTGTCCCCATCATGTTTGGCCACTACTGTCTATTGATATGTCCAACACTTTTTGTTCAATCCTTAAATTTTGAGCACTAGTAGTAACATCAATCTGACATCATTATACTTTTAGTACAAAAAATCGTTAGCAAATTACAATACCTGGCTCCATGTGTCACAATCAGGCTCCTCCAGGAACTCCGGTTGTTCCTCCAAAGATGGCAGCTCTTGGCTGCAGAGAAGGCTGGAGGGATGGCTGCAGGGAAGGCTGGAGCTACATCTGGGGGGAAGGGTTGAAAGGGATTCCCTCGACTCCAGATGATCATTCAGGAAATGGAGTTGGCTGTAGTACATAGGTTTGGTTTGTATATCTGATCAGCAGCTGCTCCTGACCTCATTGATTTGATGACTAGCGCTCGTTGGGTCCGATATGTGCCCCTAATGGTGCCAATTTTTGTATTGACATCCTTGATTGTTGCTGTGGGGATCTTTGTCTTTACAAATGCAAGCAGGCTCTCCAGTGCTTGTTTCCTGGCTTCTTTGTTTTTATTGAGATTGCTTTTTTCTGCCATAATATTGTCAGATCCTTCCATCTCTGCACAAACTCAGTCATAAAGTCATGTTTTTTCAAAGCATACATGATTTCTGCAAGTCAAAATCAATACAAAAATCTAATGTCAGTCAAGCCTCTACTAATAAACTTTCTCACCATATATAGGCCACAAACTCATCCACTGATCAATAAAGTCAAAATCATGTTATGTACCATTGTTGTACACGTTCGTTCGTTCCTTCCGCCTTCTTCCACACACTGAACATTGTTTTGACCCATGCGGTATCCCTTTATATACACTGCGCATGCGTGAAGCTCTGCATGTTTTCCCTGCCCCTGACATTCGTTCTAGTACTTTCCCTGCCCCATCTCAGTCGTCGAGTGCAAGACAACATGGCGGACACTCGGCAAGTGGCAACCTCAAGCCAGGAGAGAACCCAGGCGAAACCACACACCAGATCCTGGAGATACAAGGCCACAAACATGGCGTTTGAGGAGATGATGGAAATGGTGGCAATATTGAGGAGGGAGGATTATGATGTTAAACATGGCCCATACAAATACCCTAATAAGGTGAAGGCCCAAATAATGCACAAAGTGGTCAAAACTCTGTACCATAAATTTGGTGTGCGCAGATCCAAGGAACAGCTCCGCAAAAGATGGTCTAACATCAAATTGAGGGAGCCGGAGCAATACCAGAAAATTAAAAGAGTCATTCGAAAAAGTAAGTAATTTTCCTGTGTACTTCAGATTAGTATTAATATCATGGTGCTGCATGTGCTTTTTCTTTCATGTAGTACAGTTCAAGATGTCAAGTTTCATGTTTGTGGGCACAATAATTGGTCGTAGGAATCATCGTTCATTTGCTCACTAATAATAAAATACGATCTTTTTGTCTGATACCGTTTTTTAGAAATGTCATCATGCCTATTTAGGCATGGACAAATGTAGTTAACACTGTATCAGACAAAAAGATCGTATTTTTTTATTAGTGAGCAAATGAACGATGATTCCTACGACCAATTATTGTGCCCACAAACATGAAACGACATCTTGAACTATTTATGTGAGAATATTTTTTTTTTTTTGTGTAGATGTGTTCTTAACTATATTTAACTGATCTAACTGAATTCAAAATACAGTAAGGAGAGTATGCTCAGCAGTTGGTTACACATGTGGACTCCTATTTAGGGTGTCACACACAGGTGATCCAGTGGATACTTGGTGTGTTTCCATGTGGGAAACTTGACCAAAAATAGATAAATGTAGCAGCTTTGGTAATGGAAACAATCTTGTGTTCAGCTTAGAAGTATTGACAAAACGGACAATTGTACCACACTTCCAAAAATAATGATTCATATTCCTCTTTCAGGCCTCAAATCTTTTTGACTCAAGTATCCATTTTGTTACAATCTCATAGGGCGTCAACGAGCTTCCAGACAGGTGCCTAGGAACCCCACACCCAAGACCCACCCCCGCGGGATGTGGAGGAAGAAGAAGCCTGAGGAAGTAGAAAGTGGCACCACAACAGGTCAGTGTCATACACCACAGCTTCAGGTAATAGATGTAGGCCTGCATATTTATAATACATGGTGTGTTTCAAAATTTTTGGAGCTTTTCTGGCTGCGGACCAATTTGACAGTCACAGCGCCCAGATGTTAATTGGTGAAGTTATGGCCTGCTCTGCTGATCTGGATGAGATCAATAAAAACTTGGTGCATTTAAGGCAAAAGACGAAGCAGGTGGAACAAAGGATAAAATATGTTATTGATGTTCTTGGGAGGGTTTAAAAAAAATTATATGTTAATATTTTATACTTTTAATTTTGTTTGTTGTTTTGTTGGTAATGTTTTAATTGTTTTTATTTGAATTTTAAAAAATAATGTAATTTTTTAGAATCTGAATTTTTAGTTTTACTTACTAAAACGCATAAACAATGTAAAACTTGTAAAAAGTTACATTGTTCATGCGTTTTAACAAGAAAAAACAACATTTTAGAGTCTAAAAACAAAAAATTTAGATTAAAAATCAATTTTTTTTTAAATATTATCTAAACAAATATATATATTTTTACAAAATCAAATTTTTTTTTAACCAAAACAATTTACACATTTAAAATGTGAAACAATAAAAAAAATTATACTCAACAATGTGTGGCTTCTTATATCAATGTTGCCTAAAAGAACAAATAAATATTTGTGGTGTTTACATTAACAATGATGGGTATTTAGCAAAGGAAAATGCACATGGCACTACAATGGCAATAGGATAACCTAGGAGAAATATAAAAGAAACCCAATTTAAAAAATAAGAATACAAAAAAAACTTTTCACTACAAAAAATAATTATTTCACATTTTTCCTCAAAAATCATCAGGCATTGCAATGGCCCCCCTACCCATAAAATAATCAACATATTGTTGCCGGACATCACGGGCGCTTTGGGGGGCCAAGCCTGTAGGGCCAGCTTCCTGGGCCGGCAATGCCATTTGTGATTGTTGAATGGCCCCAATGGATGTTAAATAATTGGTAGAATTTTTCTTTAAAAAGTTATGGAGAATGCAACAGCATATTACTACATGGTTCCATTTATACTCCGCAAGGTTGATGGAGGTGAGAAATAGGCGGAAACGGCTAGCCATGATTCCAAAGGCATTTTCTACCACCCTTCTGGCTCTGGCCAGCCTGTAATTAAACACCCTCCTCTCAGGGGTGAGGGTTCTTTGGGGAAAAGGCCTCATCAGGTGGGGACCCAGCGCAAACTTCCATCTGCAATGAACACGAAGGGTAGTCCCTCTTCATTCTCTGCTGCAGGTGGCAATGCCAGGTCATCTGATTGGAGCCGTTGGGCGAACTCTGTCTGGGCAAACACTCTGCCGTCAGACATCCGCCCATTTTTTCCCACATCCACAAATAGAAAATCACCGCCATCATCACGATACTATGGAACCCTTTATAATTAAAATAATAGGATCCCGAACGGGGTGGTGTCACGATGTGGACGTGCTTGCCATCAATGGCTCCTCCACAGTTTGGAAAGTTCCAACGCTGGGAAAACTCTGATGCCACAGTCTGCCATTCCTGTGGCATAGAAGGGAACTGTGGAGTAACAAAAAATAAATAAAACTTTGAGACAAACATTGCAATCAGATTATCCAAAAACATTCTTGCCAAAAACATCAGTATATCATTAATTTGAAGGAGTATTTTAAGACCAGAAAAAAAAATGGATCACTAATCAGATTCATCACCACCTCTGATGGCCCAATAAAATTTTGTTTTTGGGGAGGGGGGTTTAAGATGAGTTGGGGACCTCAGAATTAAAGGCTCTAGCACTGTGTCTGAATTCCCCAAAATATTAAATGCACACATTTTACGGGGGGGGGGGTTGGGCAAGCACTACAATGGAACATACAAAATACATTGGGAAGTAACTAGGCTAGGTGTGTTTGGGCCCAGGATAGAATGCTGGATAGGTTGGCTATTGGAAATATGCATGTAGGCCAAGCATGCATGGGGACAAAGGGGACATTCACAGCATATTACAAACATGTTAATTAGGGACTGATTCAAATAATACAATACATTAGCAAGCATTAAATACATAGATTGTGAGGTTAAAGGACACAACTTACCTTAACATAGTCCTCCTGCAGGACTTGGATTATAGCAGAACAGGTGTCTGGGATTATGATCCCCAGAGCCTGGGGGGAGATGCCTGTCGAGAACTTGAGGTCCTGCAAGCTTCTCCATGTTACCAGGTAGCGCAACGTAGCAACTAGCCTCTGCTCAGCAGTGATGGCTTCCCGCATAACGGTGTCCTGCCTGGTGATATAGGGAGACACCAAAGCCAAGAGCTTTCAGACATCCTCAGAAAATTCCTGAAGTCATCAGGGTTATTCTCCTGGAACTCCCGCAGCAGAGGCATATGACAGAATTGGTGCTGCTGGAGCAACCAATTCTTGGCCCACAAACTCCTCCTCACCCTGTTCATGGACCGGAGCCGGGATAAAGCAGAAATCTCAGCCCCAAGCACAGTATGATCTCGGCGACGAGAACGTACCCGCAACATGGCTGGAAAACGGTCGTCTAATCAGAATGAACTAAAAGAATGCACTGAAGAACAGCAAGGCCTCTGAAGAACGACCTGAAAAACAGTAACGAGCGGACAAGAACGCACTACAAAAACAGATACGAACTGACTACAAGCACTGAAAGACAGATACGAACCCACAAGCACAAACTGAACACCAGAAAACGACCTTTAAAGCACGAAGACAGAAAAGCGCGAATCGTCTCTCACCAAACTTTTACTAACACGCTGTAACACGAAATCAGCAAAAGCAGCCCCAAGGGTGGCGCCATCCGCATGGAACTTCCCCTTTATAGTGCCATTGTATGTGTTGTACGTCACTGCGCTTTGCAAGAGTTTTTTTTTTTTTCACGATCGTGTGTAGGCAAGGCCGTTTTACCGATCGGGTTGAAAAAAACATTTTTTCTAGACCATTAAAAATTTCATTTTTTACAACCCGAAAAACGGTCGTGTGTACACGGCATTAGAGTTTTACCATGTTTACAACCTAGAATTAACCTTAAAGGTTATATCCATTTCTGTAGGAAAAAAAATATATAGCAAATGAAAAAAATATATAGCATATATAATAGCGACAAAAGACATATTGTAATTTAATGTTATTACAAATTATCTTGACTTTTTCGTTTCAATCATTTTTATTGGTTTATGAAACAGTCATACAAACTACAATACTTGTCGTGTATGCTTATGCACCGTATTTTCTAAACAAAGTACCTTTCCTTTTTTAATCTGCAATGCTGTATTTTTCTGTAAAATTCAATGCAACCTGGAGGCATTCTGTGCATAGTTGGTGTATAGATTGCCTCCAGAAATGTCATCTCCTGCCTGTGTGATTGGCGGCCTTATTTTTCCAGAAGTCTGCATTATGATGCAAGTCAGATTTTAGGCATCCTCTGCAAAAAAAATACCTAAGGCCCCGTACACACGACCGGATCTATCCGCTGGAATTGATCCACGGATCAGTTCCAGCGGACAAATCCGGTCGTCTGTACGGCCTAGCGGATATTTATCCACGGAGATTCCTCGGGCCGGACCATTTCAAGCGGATAGAAATTTCTTAGCATGCTAAGAAATCTATCCGCTTGAATCAGGACCAGCGGATTGATCCGGTGGTCTGTACAGACTCACCGGATCAATCCGTCCGCTCCCCTCCCTCGCATGCGTCGTAATGATTCGACGCATGGGTGGAAGTACTTACCTTCCAGTGTCGCGCACGTCGCCGCGTCATCATCGCGGCGACGGCGCGACACGTCACCGCGGGTGAATTCCGCGCGGATTTTGATCCGATGGTTAGTACAAGCCATCGGATCCAAATCCGGAGGAGGAATCTCCGCTGGAAATCCCTTCGTGTGTATGGGGCCTAAGGGGTTAATTACTTCTAAAGGGATGCATATCTTGCAGCAATAATGAAAATGTTATTCTCATTCAGAATCAGTATCCAAAAGACATAGAAGGACAAACAACTTTTTCTTCAGAGCAGAAACATGTAGGAATTTGCAACAAAGTTTGTTAAAATCCCTGCAATGTACATTGATCAAGATTATTTTATCACAACAATAGTAGAGTTACTCTTTGAAGGAACCAGTGTTTGGGATTAGAGTGATATGATTGGTCACATGCTAATGCAGAAAACAGTAAATAAAAATCATATTTTATCAGGCAGTTTACACACAGCCCTGCCCTCAAGGATACTTGTAATCTGTGCCCCTTTGATCTAAATCACTACACAGAAAGTTGACCTCTTTACAGTAAAATTTACAAATTAACTTTCACACCAAAAAATTGCTTGCTAACAACTATAACTGGACATTTGGACATTTTCAGGAAGCTGCTGAGCAGCTAAAACAGCTTCCTGATGACATCCAATTACAGATTAAAACTTGTTGCTGCAGTGTTCCCCATCAGATACGTTACATCACTGGAGCGCAAGCCAGTTTATGGTCTCATGGAGGCAATGGCCATTTTAACCATATGCGCTGTATGTACCTGGTGCCGGTCTTTAGGCACATATTCTGTGCATGTGAATGTGGTGTAATTGTAAGGTTTTAGATGGTTTAATCAAGTCAGCTGCTTTGCACAATTAAACTTTTCCTTAATACTGCTGTTTTTTGAGTGGTGGTGTGTGGCATTGGAAGGAATTGCATCCTGGTACATGTAAATGGTTAAGTTGGTGACAAGATACACAGTGGGTCCAACCAAAAAAAGCACAGTGAGACCTATCTAGTAATAGAAGGTCCATCCATTGTGGTGAGTGTACATCCATGTGGGGCACCTGGAAGTGGTCACGTGTTTATCTGTGACTAATGGCATACTGTAGCTGTATTTTTTGGTTTATCTGCTGAGAGGGATTTGTGCTAGTCAGTCTGTTGCCATGTGTCGGAGCCCACCATCCAGGGTCCAGGGTCTATTATTGCCTACTGTATATGCAGGGCGACTGTTGTTTCATACAGACCCAGTGAGAGAGTGCCCTATTGCAACCCTAATTGAATGGTAAATTGCTGCTGCTGCTGCTGCTGCTTCATCCAAGGCTACTGATGCTGAATCCAAGATTGCTGCCGCTGTGAGAGTCAGCCTGCAGCTGCATTTAGAGACACTGTTCTGGACTCCTTGAATCCTGGCCAGTGACTGTCTTATACCTATTTAAAGGGATAGTACATTTAAATCTGCTAGTACATCCAACACTACCCTCCCTCCAGACTGACAATGCTGCTGCCCAAATCTGCATCCTGTGCTCACTCATCCAGATATTAAATAGACCTTTGAAAGCGTTTTGAGATATCTGTTCAACAAGTGCAAAAAAATGCCTGTTGATTCTGCCAGACATCTTGTGATCTGATAACCTCTTGTACATCTGCTGCACTGTTCTTAGTTCTGATTCTCTCTGTGGACTACAGAACTACAGAACAATGAATAGGGGAGCTGTTCTGTAATCCTACACATTGGGGATGATTTACTAAAGGCAAATCCACTTTGCACTACAAGTGCACTTGGAAGTGCAGTCACTGTAGATCTGAGGGGGACATGCAAGGAAAATAAAAAACAGCATTTTAGCTTGCACATGATTGGATGATAAAATCAGCAGAGCTTCCCCTCATTCATATCTTCCTCTTTAGATCTACAGGGACTGCACTTGCAGTGCACTTGTAGCGCAGAGTGGATTTCCCTTTGGTAAGTCTACCCCACTGTCACATTGGACAGAAAGGGCCAGATTCTCAAAGGCTTTATGACGGCGCAACACCATTTGCGCCGTCGTAAGTCCTAATCTGGCCCCGGGTATCTATGCGACTGATTCTTAGAATCAGTTACGCATAGATACCCATTAGATCTGACAGGCGTAAGGCTCTTACGCTGTCAGATATAAAATGCATTTTTTTTTCCCTCCGCTAAATGTCGCCGACGTATTTTTCCCCGTCGCTTATGTAAATTAGCAAATTACGACGATTCCCGAACGTACGCGTGCTCGACGCAGAGAATTTACGTCGTTTCCGTAGCCTTTGCAACGCGGAAAGTTGCCCCTGGGTCTATGGAGGCGCAGCCAATATTAAGTATGGCCGTCGTTCCCGCGTCGAAATTTAAATAATCTACGTCGTTTGCGTAAGACGTCCGTGAATGGCGCTGGACGCCATTTACGTTAACGTCTAAGCAAATGACGTCGGTGCGACGTCATTTAGCGCAATGCACGTTGGGTAATTTACCCGACGGAGCATGCGCAATACGCTTGGCGCGGGAACGCGCCTAATTTAAATGGTGCCCGCTCCATTTGAATTGGGCGGGCTTGCGCCGAGCGCTTTTACGATACACCGCCGCAAGTTTACAGGTAAGTGTTCTGAGAATCAGGCACTAACGCTGTAAACCTGCGGCGGTGTAACGTAAATCACCTACGTTACGCTGCCCAGGAGCAACGTAATTGTATGTGAATCTGGGCCAAAGTGTGTTACTGGATGGATTACCAAGTGAAAATAAAGAAAAAAAGCCTGAAAAAGAAAACAAAGGGACTGGCGATGAACCACTAGTGGCTTTGAGGTCGAAAAGAGATTATTTTATGTCGGATGCAATGCACAGCAAGTCAAACAATAACAGCAGGAAACGGTGAGCAACAATGATTGCTAAGGAATAACACATTACCCTAAAATTAGAAAACAACATCTCAACAAGTTATGAAAATCCTAAAATGGGAATTACAATTCATAATCTAACAGGGGTATCTTCCCTCCCTAACCACTGAGCAAGTGGTCGCTTCAATTATGACTGGATTGGGGCCCAAGTTCTGGGTTGGGTAAGCCAACAAAGTCAGCAACAAATGTCACAAGGCCTCTCAGTGCAGCAGGTACCTGGATCTCAGTGTAGCTCTACGTGAGCCAGCAAAAAGTCCCTCCCAAGTTTGCATCCTGTGGGTGGAAACTAACCTAAAACCAGCAATCCTGGAACCACAGATCTGGAATTGCAGTCAGCACAGTCTAGGTTTAGACATGAAGGGAGGGGGGGAAATAGGGGAATTTGGGACTTTATATGAGGCATAGGACTTGTAGGTCCAGTGTCTCCATCCCTGTATAGCAATTAAGCTGGAAGAAAGGTTGGGACTTTAAATGAAACATGCACCTAAAGGAGTGATAACGGACAATGGGTGTCTGACCAGTAAGATGCATATTACAACGATACTAGCTGAGTCTCTATACCCAGCACACAGGACAGTAATACATAATAATAATATTTATTTCATATATATACATATAATACATTATAGCATAATAGCATTACAGTACTTGGTAATAGTATAAAAAGTCAGGCAGATTAATCCATCACATGATAATCATATACATGTCATGATTGTTACATAATACATTTAAAAATAGTAAGATGATCCCATGTAGTACATGATAATAGCATCGGAATAGTTCGACGCATTTCGTGCAACTCTGCACTCTTCAGGAGCTGATGCTAGTGTGCATCTGAAATTAATAAGATATATAAACTGTTGGTAGGGTCTAAAATGAACTGGGGGGTGTGTGTATAGGGGGGAAGAAGGTAAAGACAATATAAACTAGTGTGGGACATAATAAAAACATGTCCCAAGACTTACAAATCACCTGCGGGTCTAATTGGTAGCGAGATGGGCTGCAAGCTGGCCGGACAAGTCAACAGTACCGGGAACTGAGGTGGTATATGCCCACAATAGGTGTTGAAGAGGACATGTCCCTGGGGGTGGGGTACCCCATGGATCGTGGAATAAGAAATGATTGGTGTAATCGTGAAGACATCTATAAAGGGTAAAAAACGTGATAGTGTAAGTAGACTGCACTATGTAATATGCTAACTAGGTATGCATAAAGCAAAACCAGTATAATGCATCAAAAACATGAAAGTAAGATACAATGACTAGGTGGGGATAGACCATATCTAGATAGAATGAGAAAGTGGTATATGGGGTTATAAAACTAGATCAAGGGAGAGGGTAGTGGCAAGTCAAGGGTAAAACTGCATTGTCTGTTATCACTCCTTTAGGTGCATGTTTCATTTAAAGTCCCAACCTTCCTTCCAGCTTAACAGTCTAGGTTTAGATTGGCACACTGAGGTTTGTAGTCCCATGGCAGCACAGTTCAGATCCCAGTAGCTTCAGAATGCAGAACATCATGCTACTGAATTCCACAGTAGCTTAGTACTCATACTGACAAGCATAGGTGTGCGCAGCCTATGACATTAGGGTGTGCACCCTAAAGCTCAAACACACACTACACACTCAAGATTTTCATTCAGAAAGGGAAGGGGTTGGTAAAATATATATTTACTGGCCCTTTCCCCCACTCATCCTAAAACATCCTGCAGCAACAGCTGGCAGGAGAGGAGGGAAGCCAGCAGTGCTTCGGGGTGGGGAGCCAGGTCAGTAGGGGGAATCTGTTCTACACAGGGTGATTAGGGTGGGCCTGGCACACTCTGTGCGCACGCCTATGCTGACAGGAGTGCAAAGGGACAGTCACTTACCAAGTCACTGCAGCAGTGACCTCAGTTCCCTTTACAGGTAGCAGTCTTCAGGTTGGACTTTTCTTCTGGGCAGTGCAGCACAGTCAAGGCCAGATCCCCCCTGCACACACTGGAGCCAAGTTCACAGGCTCACAGTTACACAATCCTATGTCTCTCCCTGTTCTGAGGACACTTTCGCCTGCCTTGTACATTCTACGAATCACAAAATAGTTGCAACAAACTGCAGTTAGGGAAATATGCTGCAGGTAGCCCAGGCTACACTTAGATACCCTTTACTTTCCTTAATTACAGTTCTCTATAGTCCACAGCAACCACTGGGATTTTACTAAGAGTATGGCGGGCTACTACAGCAATGGTGCCTGCTCCTTGTATGCCCCAAGATTTAAATTTTACTTTCGCTAAATTGTACCTATAAGGTCCCATGGAAAAGGGGCAGTCCAGCTGCAGTGTCTCCCTGCCAACATTTTAGTGCACCGGGGAGGGATAGGCCCACTGGCAGGCTGCCTGTCAAAGTCTATAGCTGGCTGTGGCTGAACACTGTACCAGTTTAGGGCCATTTAACATTTAGGGCCCTGTGTATTTAAATAGGAAATGTCGGTACAGTGGTGTGCTCAGTACAGCATTCAGCCCCATCCAGCCACAGCCTGATATAGACTGTGACTGGCTGCCTTCAGCAGGGCTTGATGCTGCAAGTGTCCCTTCTGGTTGCAATAAAACATAGGGAGAGGCACACTTAAGTTGGATGGCCCCATGTGCAAGAGGCCTAAGACCTAATGGACTTACATCAACTTACTTACTATTACAAAAACAATTTTCAAAAGTGAAGGTCAACAATGGTAATTTGCACACCCCTTTGGTACAGTTTTTTTAGAACACTGTGATTAGCATAATGTTAAGCATTTTATTTATCAACGTAAAAATGGGCAAAGAAGGGGGGGAAAAAATGCACAAAGCCTGACTGTAACATTGTCTTTACCAGTTCTATTGCAATATGTCTAATATGGTCTAGCACAATGAAAGTCCTCATTCCACATATTTTTACAATATTGTTTATGTCAAAACAGGTACATCTGGGTGCATTCCAATTCACCTATTAATACTGCCAAATCCCAGAGAGTTTTCCTAACTCTAGTGCTTCATAGGCAAATCATTATAATTTAGTGCACGGGGAGAGATATTGCTACTGTTCACTGCACACATCAAGAGCTAGAATATCTCAACATCTCTCTTCATTAATTCATCCTCCTTCCTTCTGATTAGCTATTCTATTAATTAGTTGCATATCTCCTTTGCTTATTGCTGTTCATCATCTACAGTAATAATCAATAACAAGGATCTAAGGATGTGGAATTAGATGCAGACACATGGACACAATCAACAGATAAAATCTTGATTGCCAAAGTACACTTTTTATTATGTTTACACAGCCAGCTCTTTATATGACTCCATGTGTTAATCTCTTGTTCTTTTCATAGAGTATTGCAGCTTGCATGTGTTGAAAAGCTCTTTGAGACAGTTTAATTTGTGTTTTCTTCTAAAGATTTATTTCATAACAGTAGGAAAAGTCAGCCCTCTGTTCCTGGATTTTAAACCTACCACAGCAGGTAAATCATCTAATTGTCCTAAGTGCGCTTAGGCTGTGTAACCACAAGCACTATCTGCAAAGCTACAGAGATGAGAAACTACAGAGAAGTAAACACTTCAATAAATGTCATGCAATTATGATTAAGAAAAATGGAAAGACAGTAACAAGCATTGCTCCTTCACAAGCTGCTCATTTAACTCTTGTCATTTCTAAATTGTGGTACCTTGCCGAACTGTTTGGATGTAGGATACAATTTAAGTCAGACATAAATTGACAAATAATGATTTTGCAAAGGCTAGAACACCAATTCTTTATATATTTTTTATTTCTTTTTTTAGAAATTAATGAGATCCCTATTTGTCCAATGCTCTGTAATCCCAACAACATACCTGCCAACTTTCCATGGTGAGAAAGAGGGGCACCTTTGAGTCTAAAGTATGAAGGCAAAAAGACACATCCCTGCAATGCTCAAGTTTAGGCGGTCCATTAATGTGGAGCATCTGGGTTATAATTGTTTCATGGAAGGTTTCTCGGACATCAGTGGTTATGTATTTTTGCCCACTCACAGCCTTCCCTGGTCAGAGTTATAGTTCTGCCATATTATTTTCTTTGTTAAAGCTTTTAATGAGCAATGAGCTGTCTCCAGGCATATCGGCCCTAACTTTATGTGTTGCTATATATGCTCCATCATGGAGGCATACCCTCAGGGGGTCTTTAGGGTCTGCCGGACAATTTCTTTCACCGCTCCAGGTGAGTCTCGTAGATCATCAAGGGTAGTTTGAACCACCAGGGTGCCGGCAATGCTGATTGTAGCAAAAACGAAAAGAACTCTGGACAGCCGCACTCCAAAATGACTTAAAATAAAGTTGGTCTTTTAATGTAAAAAGTACATACAGGCACTGCAAACAACAGATACAGATTGGCCGACGCGTTTCACGCTGCAATTCAGCGCTTAGTCATGGCTAACATAGGTTCACACTGAAAATACATATATACCCATACCACCATCATGTGAGAAAACATTCGCCTATGGCGAGACTGGATCAATTAAACAATTAGATAGTTAATTGCATGCACATTAAAACCAATTTATATGGAGCAGGTGATGTAGCATATCTTGCAATTAACATGTTAAAGTGAAGAAAAAAAGAAACAAAAACAAAATAAGACCATACATATGCCTAGGACATGTGAATAGACAAACCACACCTATATATATCTTAGGGTCTCCAAATAGGCAAGATAACCATTGTAACTAGTGTATGACTCCACTTAGAGTTATATTTATGTATATATATAAAATAAGAAATAAAAAACGAAAAAGAAAGAAAATATATGAATAAAAAAAAATATTTATATGAATAAAAAATAATAAATATATGAAAAATAATAAAATAATAAAAATAAATATAAAATAAAATTTCGTTTATTGTGTTTTGTGAAAGACACAACTATTATAAAAATATGTATGTAAACACTCCTGTGTGAAATAGTGAATATACCCATCGAACTATGTCCTGGGGGTGAATATTGAAGTGCTTCTAAATCTTTTATATTTTATTTTGTTTTTTATTTTTAATTTTTTATGTGTATCATATTTTCTAGACTATATTTATCTTTTATTATTAAATTTTTTAGGTTTTTTAAAAGTTTTTTAGAATCAATTATCTAGTGTTTTACTATATGTGTTATTCTAAACAAAGAATGAAAAATAAAGTGTTAAATATAGAAGATTATCGTAATCGCAATTACAATTGAAAAGATAAACTTCTGTGTATTAGTGTTAATACCAATAGTTTAAATTTCATTTATATTCTTATATGTAATATATCAACTGTGACTTAGTGTTAATAAGCACATAGTGGAAGTCAAGATGTAATCCATCTATTTTATACGGTAAACCCGAGAAGATTGCCCCAGGTCATGTGTATCAGACCAAAAATGTATACATATGGAGATTGCTAATGTCAAAGCCTCTATGTGTCTAGTTACGAGTTGAAGACACAGTACTCTTATAGTGTGAAGATTAATTGTCGGGAGACAAATACAGGCTCTCCAATACAGAAATCAATATCTAGAACACAGAGGCATGACTCTCCAAAAGGCTATACCGATGTATATGGAGTAAATATCTTTCTCATGAACAGAAAATAAGTATAGAACAAGCTCAAAGAGTTTACCGTAAAAAACGGGAAGGAAAAGAACATCCCCTGTACATAAGGGTTAACAGTAATATATGGCTAATGGTTTAACATGATCATAACTAGGTCAAGATTAAGGTCTGGTGTATTGTGTCCATAGTACACACAGAATTTGTGTGTATGGACATTAAGTCAACAGTGATATAACACTGTGGGACACTATAGAAAATCGATATGTCATAGGGACCCTGATCATGACTCTCCAGAAGGCCGGAATGTAAAACCGTTAAGGGCAATAATGCTTGATGTGCATTATCCAGCATATGTAGAACTAAGCTGAAAAATAGATCATGGATTTAAGAAAGATGTGGTTATGATGTATGTTATAGAGGAGGACACATGGTCCCTAAAAAAAGAAAGAAAGAAAAAAGAAAAAAGAAGAAAAAGAAAAAAAAGGGAAAAAAGAAAAAATGGTGATGGATATAATGTTCCGTAAAATTGGGCTTCAAAGAAGCACCGTTGGAACCGAAAGGGGGGAGGGGGGGGGATTTAAATCTTTAGTATCAAGACACAAATGAGAAATGTTCCCATGTTGTGTGAAATGTTATGAAATAAAATATGTAGAAATAAAGATTGAATGTCAATGAACAAAAATATGGTAGACAAAGCAACACAGACACTGTAATGATGACTATGTGTCTGGCCGACTAGACTGAGTGAAAGTCCATAGTAAGTGTATCAATTAAAATGAAATTGACATTCAAAATGAAATGGCCATATCTGTGAATACTCTAAACACAGATATGTGCCGATCCGTCCCCTCTCCCCTCCTAGCAGAACCCCTCTGCATCTCAAGACATTTGATAAGGAACCCGATTGATGATGGGTCTAAATAAAGGTGAAGTGCAGCAAAATGATGCATGTATATCGGACCCGCATGGAGACTGGTCCATCTGTGTTCCAATATGTACCTGTGTTGTGCAGTGTCATTGACACCGCACAACACATGTATTATAGACCTAGTGTACTAAGGCAGTATTGTAAATAGATAAAAAACAGTCACTATGTGTGAAATAATATAATATAGGCATGTGGAATGAGGAAAAAGGAAAAAAGGAGAGGAATAAGTGATATATGATATAATATGACTAGAGGAATGTGGAAAGAATAGATTAGGAGAGGGCATGTATCTCCACGAGAGGAGGGAATGAGACAAAGGCGGGGAAGGAAGGCGATGTTCAGTCATGATAATGAGAGACATCCCAGTCAAAGTTGAGTCCCCGCGGCTGTCTGCAGTCAAGATGGAAAATCCAAAAAACTTCCCGTTTACAGAGAAGCTTAAACTTATCTCCTCCTCTAGGTGGACACACTACCCTCTCCATACCCTGTATGGATAAACTGGAGATATTTTTGTTGTGTAAATTATTCCAGTGGTCTGAGTGCCATAGGTATAGACATGGCCCTGTTCCAAGGTGAGCACCCACCCCAGGGTCCAGTGCCCAAAATAAAGATTAAAGGCCAGGCATGCAAACCTGGGGTCCAGGTATGGTTTCTATGGCTCAAAGGGCGCTAATGCAGTGACTGCTAATGAGCCATGAAGGCAGTTAGCAGTCAGATGTTGACAGAAGTGTTAATCAAAAGAGGTATTTTTAAAGCTGAAAAATAAAGATATTAGGAAATTATTCTCCAAGAGGAGAAGAAATCCATCACATAAAAAAAAAAATCCAATTGCAAAAGACAGCAGTTGAGAGGCAAACTCTCACAGTGCACACCACATCCAGAGAATGGAATGAGACTTCCTAAGGCTGCTTTCACATTGGGCAGCGGAGCCGCAGTGACGGTATAGCCGTGTTATTTGTAGCGCCGCTATACCGTCGTATTTACCGCGATATTCGGGCGCTAGCGGTGAGGTATTAACCCCCGCTAGCGGCCGAAAAAGGGTTAATACCTTCCGCAATGCGCCTCTGCAGAGGCGCATTGCGGGTGGTATTACCGCGGTTTCCCATTGATTTCAATGGGAAGGCGCGGTATAGGAGCGGTAAACACCCCGCTCCTATACCGCTCCAAAGATGCGGCTAGCAGGACTTTTGGAGCGGTCCTGCTACCGCACCGCTTCAGTGTGAAAGCCTTCGGGCTTTCACATTGAAGCCTGCAGGGCATGATTTTTTTCATGCGGTATAGCAGCGCTATTTTTAGCGCTGTACCGCATGAAAAATGCCTCAATGTGAAAGGGGCCTTAGAATGTTTCAAAGGGGGATATAAAGAAAGAAGGACAAGCTCATGGTTAAAAAGGAAGTCAAAGACCACCTTTGTGAGGTAGGAGGCCTTAGGCCTCAAGACAACTTTGTCCTTGTAAAATACTAAGAAAGACTCTGTATGTGATAGCCCAAATGATAAATGGTTTTCATTTTTTTTTACCAATAAATATCTGAAAAGTGTGGCGTGCATTTGTATTTATCCCCCTTTACTCTAATAACCCTAACTAAAATCTAGTGGAACCAATTGCCGTCAGAAGTCACCTAATTAGTAAATAGAGTCCACCTGTGTTTAATTTAACTTCAGTATAAATACTGCTGTTCTGTGAAGCCCTCTGAGGTTTGTTAGAGAGCCTTTGTGAACAAACAGTATCATGAAGGTCAAGGAACACACCAGACTGGTAAGAGATAAAGTTGTGAAAAAGTTTAAAGCAGGGTTAGGTTATAAAAAAATATCCCAAGCTTTGAACATCTCACGGAGCACTGTTCAATCCATCATCCGAAAATGGAAAGAGTATAGCACAACTGCAAACCTACCAAGACATGACCCTCCACCTAAGCTGACAGGCCGGGCAAGGAGAGCATTAAACATAGAAGCAGCCAAGAGGCCCATGGTAACTCTGGAGGAGATGCAAAGATCCACAGCTCAGGTGGGAGAATCTGTTCACAGGACAACTATTAGTTGTGCTCTTTACAAATCTGGCCTTTATGGAAGAGTGGCAAGAAGAAAGTCATTGTTGAATGAAAGCCATAAGAATTCCGTTTGCAGTTTGCAAGAAGCCATGTGGGGGACACAGCAAACATGTGGAAGAAGGTGCTCTGGTCAGATGAGGCCAAAATTAAACTATTTGGTCTAAAAGCAAAACGCTATGTGTGGCGGAAAACTAACACTGCACATTACCCTGAATACACTATCCCCACCGTGAAACATGGTGGTGGCAGCATTATGTTGTGGGGAAGCTTTTCTTCAGCAGGGACAGGGAAGCTGGTCAGAGTTGATGGAAATATGGATGGAGCCAAATACAGGGCAATCTTAGAAGAAAACCTGTTAGAGTATGCAAAGGACTTCTGACTGGGGGCGGAGGTTCACTTTCTAGCAGGACAACGACCTTAAACATACAACCAGAACTACAATGGAATGTTTAAGATTAAAGCATATTCATGTGCTAGAATGGCCCAGTCAAAGTCTAGACCTAAATCCAATTGAGAATCTGCAGCAAGAAATGAAAATTGCTGTTCACAGATGCTCTCCATCCAATCTGACAGAGCTTGACAATCTGACAGAGCTTGAGCTATTTTGCAAAGAATGGGCAAAAAAGTCACCCTCTAGCAAAGCTGGTAGAGATATACCCAAAAAGACTTGCAGCTGTAATTTGCAGCGAAAGGTGGTTATACAAAGTATTGACTCGGAGGGCTCAATACAAATGCATGCCACCCTTTTCATAAATGTATTTATAAAAAAAAATGAAAAACATTTACCATTTTTCTTCCATTTAACAATTATGTGACACTTTGGGGTTGATTTACTAAAGGCAAATACACTTTGCACTACAAGTGCACTTGAAAGTGCAGTCGCTGTATATCTGAGGGGAAGATCTGAAATGAGGGGAAGCTCTCCTGATTTTATCCTCCAATCAGGTGCAAGCTCAAATGCCATTTTTTTTTCCTTTCATGGCCCCCTCAGATCTACAGCGACTGCACTTCCAAGTGCACTTTCAAGTGCACCGACAGTGCACTTGTAGTGTAAAGTAGATTTGCCTTTAGTAAATAACCCCCTTTGTGTTGGTCTATTACATATAATTCCACAAAAATACATTTATGTTTTTGGTTGAAACATGACAAAATGTGGAAAATTTCAAGGGGTGTGAATACTTTTTCAAGGCACTGTGGGCCAGATCCTCAAAAGGGATACGCCGGCGTATCTACTGATACGCCGTCGTATCCCTGTTTCTATCTTTGGAACTGATCCACAGAATCAGTTTACAAGAGATAGACAGAAGATCCGGCAGGTGTAATAGTTTTACACTGCCGGATCGTAAGATGCAGTACCGCGGGGTGGCATTCATCGTCGAAATTACGCGTCGGGTATGCTAATGAGGAGTTACGTCGATCCTCAAAGCTTTTTCGCGTTCGATACGTCTCCGCTACGTTAGTTTCCCGTCGCTTAGTTACACTTTTGTAAACCAGCCCTACTTTTACACAGCAGGCGTACTGCTGTGTAAAGTATGGCCGTCCTTCCCGCGTCAAATTTTTAAATTTTACGTCGATTGCGTAAGCCGTACAGGAATACGGAAATACGCTACGCGCCGATCAAAAAATGACGTCACGTCGCGCAAAGCACGTCTGGAAATTTGCGTCACAAGCATGCGCAGTACATCCGGCGCGGGAGCGCGCCTAATTTAAATGGGACTCGCCCCATTAGATTAGGAACGCCTTGCGCCGGACGGATTTGAGTTACACCGCCGCAAATTTCCAGGTAAGTGTGTTGTGGATCGATACCTAACTTAGGAAATTTGCGGCAGTGTAACTTAAATCTGTTAAGTTACGTTGCGCTGCGGGGCTGTGGATCTGGCCCTGTAGTTCTACTTTAGGTAAAATATAAGTTCAGGGGTGGACTGAAAACTCATGGGGCCCCCGGGCAATAGAAGATTATGGGGCCCCCAGGCTTACAGATGGCCACCACGTCAGGAGGCAGTGCAGAGGCAGGGCAAATAAAATCTCAGGATTTTCACATCAAAAGCATGTCGGTTTCAGACATATCAGGGACAGATGTAAAAAAACACAGATTTTCACATACTGTCCCTGGTTTTATTGAGCCTGGCAACCCTGATGGGGCCCCCTAGTGGCATGGGGCCCTCGGGCAGTGCCCGAGAGCCCCAATGGTCAGTCCGCCACTGTATAGGTTTAACCTCTTGCAAATCCCATAGTTACCAGCTGAACAAAGAAGTAAGCGTGGTTTATAATGTGTTTACTTTGTGAATTGTATGACTTAGAGTTGAGGTTACAGTGGTTATCTTTGTAATAAAAAAAATTCATACTGGTTAAGTCATGCTGTATAAAGTTTAAGTATAGACTACTCAAGCAGGGGATATCTGTGGGATCAAATACAAAATTATCAATTAATCAATTAAATTGGGATCAATTAAAAAGTGTGCCAACTACTTTCTAAATTACATTTTTACAGTGGCCATGTGACCTTGAATCTTCCAGCTCATCTCTGCTCAAAAGGATGGGGTCCTAGCCTGCAGCAGCTGACTAGTTCCATTGAAGTATCTGAGGACTGGGAAACTACATATCAGGAGGCTCTATCAATCGTTTTATGCAGGGCAGGACAAGAGGAATGTTAGCAATTAATGTCTCAGACTGAAAACAGGACATCAGCTCAACATAGGAATTGGTGCTATGTGGAAGAAAATTGCAGCATACCCAAGTATTTACTTTTTTCTTCAACAACAAGAAAAGGAACGCCTGAGACTGCGAGTCCTCTTCTGGATCCAGAGAGGACCATGTCCACATCATGCAACTAGTGACATAGGCACCTCAAGAAGGATCAATGCAGATTACAGTTAAAACCATGCACCCAAGTTAAAAGTGCTTTTAGGATTTTTTTTGTTCACAACCAGTAATGAGTTAGAGGGGGTGGAAACTATCCTGTAAATGGGCTTTTAAACAGAACTAAAGTAAAACTAGCCAAAACAGAAAGTGGAAGGAAATCCCTCAAAAGTGAGAGAATCCTTAAAGCGGTAGTAAACTCAGATAATGTTACCCCAAATCAGCAATATGCAATTTCATCTTGCTGTTTAGCAGCAATGCGCCACATACATTATGCAAATAGAATGTTCTTACTTGAAAAAATTGACTTTTTATGATCGCCTTTGCTTGAACTCAGCCGCTGCCATTATGACTCCTGTCTTCCGCGTTTCAGTTGTATTTTATTTCCACCCTCACTCTTCTTCTGTGTCCATAATCCCGCACGTGCGCATTCGTTCCTGAAGCCAAGCCTCGTTTTAGTTTCAGACAGACAGGTTCTGTCCTCGGCTCTGTGCTTCAACCCCTGTGACATAGCGAGTCACATGGGGTTAGGATCAGCTTCTCAGCGAGGGAGTATCGCGGGATCTCGGGGCTGACGCCAGCCAAAGGAAATGACGCAGCCCTGGCATGTACACAGTTTTCCGGCAAGAAGAGCCGGCCGGAAAAACGGCACTAACTGCGCATGTGCCGATTACGTCATTCATTAGAAAATGACAGATTACACAGAAAGGGATAAGGTAGGAAGCGTTTTACACAGAGCAACGCTTGATATGGTGGAAATAGCACAGGATGGATTTACTACCGCTTTAAGTTTCACCAGGGTCACAGAACTAACATCCCATTTGGAATTTGCATTTCCCATCTATTTCTGTCCTGGCGACAAACTAAAATTTGGATTTAAGATTTAGATTTAGGATTAATACTTTATTTCACGCCAAGTGATATAGGTAAACGGGACCAATAGAAATGGTGGATTTCCCTAATACAGAATAAAAACTTGACAGATGTTCTAAATCCTCTACACTCTGCACAAAAAAATAAAAACAATTGCCTTTATACTTTTATACTTTAACATTATTCGGCAAATGTAAAAGAAAATGCAGTATATGTTCAATTACTGTACATTTTGTATGTGGATGATATGTTTAAACTTATTAAAAAACAGTAGCAGCATCTTAATAAAAAAAAGTGTGGTGTAGTACTTGCTAGTTCAAGGTGCAAAAGTGTAATTTCAGTTTTTCAATATGCTGCCTTTGCTGGCCAATAGGAATGTGCTGGAGCAGAGAAGACTTGGGGAAGCTCTGACAAAAAAGTGGCAACTTTTTACCCATCAGAACCACACCATTTTTAGCATTGGAGAAGACAGCTACAGGTACACTATATTGTCAAAAGTATTGTGATGCCTGCCTATATATGCACATGACCTTTAATGGCATCCCAGTCTTTGTCCATAGGGTTCAATATTGAGTTGGCCCAACCTTTGCAGCTATTACACCTTCAACTCTTCTGGGAAGGCTGTCCACAAGGTTCAGGAGTGTATCTATGGGAATGTTTGACCATTCTTCCAGAAGCTCATTTGTGAGGTCAGTCACGGATGTTGGACAAAAAGACCTGTCTCGCAGTCTCCGCTCTAATTCATCCTATGGGTTTTCAATCGGGTTGAGGTCAAAACTCTGTGCAGGCCAGTCAAGTCCCTCCACCCTCCTCCACTCAAACTCGCTCTTCCATGTCTTTATTAACCTTGCCATGTGCACTGGTGTGCAGCCTTGTTGGAACAGGAAGGGGCCATCCCCAAACTGTTCCTACAAAGTTAGGAGCATGAAATTGTCTTAGGAGCATGAAATATGCTGATGCCTTAAAGGGGTTTTAAAGGTAAAAGTTTTTTTACCATAATGCATCCTATGCATTAAGGTATAAAAACATCTGATAGCACCGCCCCCCCCCCCCCCCCGAGCCCCGTTTTACTTACCTCTCCACTCGAAAGTCCCGTGCGCATTCTCGTCATCCTATTCAGTTCCCAGCTTGGCTGTTGATTGGCTAGGCTGGGCGGATTGATAGCAGCGCAGCCATTGGCTGGCGCTGCTGTCAATCCGAGTGGATGACGCGGCGTGCCAGGGGGGCGGTGACGCTGTATCACGGGAGCGTGCTCGCAAAAGCTTTCAGCCATGCGAGGGAGCTCGCATGAACGCTGTATCACGGGAGCGTGCTCGCAAAAGCTTTCAGCCATGCGAGGGAGCTCGCATGAACGTAGAAAGCTTTTGCGAGGAGGAGCAGAGACAGCCGCCGAGGGACCCCAGAAAACACGGATCGGTGCCACTCTGTGCAAAACGAACTGCACAGCGGAGGTAATTGTTTAATTGTTAATTTAAAAAAAATCTTGCCTTTAGTGTCCCTTTAAGAGTTGTGCTTGACCTCACAAATGCGCTTCTGGAAGAATGGTCAAACATTCCCATAGACACACTCCTAAACCTTGTGGACAGTCTTCCCAGAAGAGTTGAAGCTCTTATAGCTGCAAAGGGTGAGCCAACCCAATATTGAACCCTACGGACTAAGACTGCGATGCTATTAAAGTTCATGGGGCAGATCAATAAAGCACTTACACCGGCGTATCTCGAGATGCGCGGCGTAAGTCTATATATACGCCAGTGTAACTATGCGCCATATCCACAAAACGAGATACGCCTGAAAATAGGCTTTTTCCGACCAACGTAATTTTTATGCGCCGGTGCATCGTGGGCGCAAATATACGCTGGACGCACCATTGTTTTGCTATTCAAATATGCAAATGAGGGAGATACGGCGATCCACGAATGTACGTGCGGGCCATGCACGCCGCGCATAAGTTATACGTCCGGTCTAAAGTTACCCCTCATAAAAGCAGCTGTAACTTTGCACCAGACGTGTGCAGGTCAGCTGGAGAGCAGCTTCAGCAGCACGGTTAGGGACGAGCTGAGCATCCACACTTGCAGGACAACAATCTGTATGCCAACATGCCAGGGGCATCCATGGTCATAGCTATACTACTGGCTTTACATGCGCGTAGAAGGAGGAGGGCACGGGAGAGGATATACCGACCGCGCCTAAACGTCTTTGGCATGGGGGAATCGGAGGTGTATCGCATCTTCAGATTCAGCCCTGCTGCCATCCTGGAATTAGCCAGAACCCTGAAAGATGACATCACCAGCCAGACACACCGCTCACAAGCAGTGGAGCCACTGGTCAAGGTACTGGCAACACTCCATTTCCTTGCCAGTGGCTTGTTCCAGTGTACAAGTGGAGTTGTGGCTGGGATGGCACAATCCTCCATTAGCAGATGTGTGCAGCAGGTTGTCCCCGCAATCCTCAGACGCATGGCCCACCACATTGTCAGACCCACCCAGGAACATCTGCGGGTGAAGGCAATGCGTGATTTCTACAGAATTGCAGGATTCCCACGCACTGTGGGGGCCATTGATTGCACACATGTGGCACTACGGCCCCCCCGTGACACAGAGCACATATACCGCAATCGGAAGCACTGGCATTCCATCAACGTACAGGTTATAGTCGATGCCCAATGCCTCATATGGCACGTCCGTGCCAAACACCCAGGGTCCAGCCACGACAGCTACATATACCATCAAAGCCCCATCCCAACAGAATTCGAACAGAACGTGTATGGGGACAGCTGGCTGGTTGGTGAGTGACATGGGAGTCAGGCATGACTGTCCTACCCCATGATGCAGACAAATCACGAGGGGCACATGCACGACTAACATCCTCCTGTCTTTTCCCTTCCAGGTGACTCTGCATATGCACTTGGGCCCATCTCCTGACTCCATTCCGGAATCCCGAAACCAGAGGAGAGAGAAGATACAATGATGCACACACTTACCCGTAGAGTGGTGGAACGCACATTTGGCCTCCTGAAGTCCCGTTTCCGATGCCTGGATAAGTCCGGGGGGACCCTGTTGTATTCCCCAAACTTTGTGTACAAGATCATCGGTGCATGTTGCATGCTGCACAACTTCGCCATGAGAAAGGGCCTGGAGATTGACATACGTGATGACCTGACCCCCGAACCAGACATTGCCCCCCTGACCGAGGCTACCCCGTCTTCTGAGGGAAGAGCAGTCAGGAGATGCCTCGCAGTAGGCATCTTTGCACGTTAAACACACACATTCATCATGGCACAAGGAGAATGCACGCATGCACACCACTCTGGTCCCTAGCACACACACCCCACATCCTCATCACATTGGATTAGCCCAAGTCCACAATGCAGGACTTGGGAGCAGCAACACCCAGTCAAGGCTCCAATTATGTTGCTGTCCATTCATACCACATTCACACGGACCATGGGGATCACTTCTCCCTGGTCCTGGGGATCACTTCTCCCCGACGACCAAGGGTGGCACCCCTTTTCCGGCAGGAATGTCACCCCCACATTCAAACACCAGTCACACTGTAGCCCGCACTACTAACCGTGTGCTTGGGCAAAAAAAAAACAAAAAAACTCATAACCTGAGTATATACAAAAAATAAACATAAAACACTCATAACCTGAGTAGATCAGAAAAAATACAAAAAAAAATTAACAGCGCTGACGTGCCCCACGCCTGCCGTGGCCACGGCCCCGGGCCCCGGCTCCTCATGGGAGACTCATGGGGGGGGGAAATCAGGAGGAGGAGCATCCCCTGGTCTCTCTACGCCTGGCGGCCTGCCCTCCAACACCAGGGCGATGCGGGTGAGGACCGCATTTGTGTCCGCCTGCAGCCTCACCCCCATCTGGATGGCTGCTGTGTTGTCCCTGACAGCCTCTGTCAGGGCGTGGACCTCATCACCCAGGCCTGCTGTGGTGGCCTGCAGTTCAGCCAGGCAGGTGACCACAGCTGACAAATTGCAGCCCACATCCTGCACAGCTTCCTTCAGGGAGGCCATGCTGTGTGCCATGTGGTTGATATTCATGGCAACCTCACCCAGATGGCGGGTCTGGTCCCTCTTCAGGTGTTCAGGAAGAACGTCAGAGACCCCCCTTGTCTTCCTAGACACCTTCCTGGGTCCAGAAGTGGCTTGGGTCAGTGGAGAAGGGGAGACCCTTGGGGGGGAAACCCTGTTGGAAGAGGAGTGGGAGGGGCTACCCGTGATGGTGGGCTGACTGGTCCCAGCCACAGGGGAAGACTCCTCCAAATGGAGCCTCACCTCATTCCCACTGGTCACCTCCTCCTCCTCAACCACCTCCTGAGAGGTGTGGCCAGTCCCTTCCACTGAGGACTCCTGGCTTGCCAGGTGGTCTGCCTCAGACTGATGTCCGGGGGATGGTGTGGACTGGCCAGATGGCCCAGCACCCTCCTGCACATCTGTGGATGACACAAAACATTCACATGTTGGAGGATCCACACACTTGTCACATGTTCCCTTCCACCCCCACACATGCTAAACACCAGATAGGAGATGAAACACACTTACCTGTCCTCAAAGCCCTCAACTCCCTACACTTGATGCCTGTGGAGGCACTGGGCAACCACCTGCTCCTCAGCAGTCCGGGTAGTTGCTGGTCCCCCTCCAGTGCCCCTGGCATGAGCGCTCATGCTGGTCAGCTTACCTTTTACCAGACGACGCAGGTCATTGATTTTTTTTAAATGTCATTGGGGGTCCTGACCTCACTCCCCAAAAGCATTGACATCTCTGGCAATCTGCGCCAGGATCTCCTTCCTCCTGGCCTGGGTGGTGTTGGCACTCTCTGCCCCATGGAGATAAATATCATACTGGGCCATGGCCCTGATAATGACCGCCTTCTCCTGTGGGGAATAATTAAATTTCCTCTTCTTCTGAGCTGCTGGAGCAGACATGGCTCTAAAACAATCAGCTGCAAAGAAAACAACAAAAGTACCTTGCTTCAGGGGGGGAACAAGCGGATGTACTTTTGCACTGGACAGGCGCATGTCTGGGCTGATTTATGCCCTGGGCGTATCTCACTGATTACGCCGGGCCTAGTTTGTATCTCACTAATTACGCCGGGCCTAGTTCTGAGCATGCGCAGAGAGGCGCTGAACATAGTCAGCGTCACGGCGCATTCGCTGTTCGTTCGGTCCTTCATTTGCATGGGGTCACGGCTCATTTCAATGGAACACGTCCACTTCCTTCCTACTTTGAATTACGCCGGCTTACGCCTAGGAATTTATGTTGCGCCGGCGCAACGTCGGGCGTAAATACTCTGAGGATACGGTACTTGCCTCTCTAAGTTGAGTCGGCGTAGCGGAAATGAGATGCGCTACGCCGGCCTATATATGCGCCGATGTACGTGGATCTGCCCCCATGTGTATGTAAAGGCAGGTGTCCCAATACTTTTGACGATATAGTGTATATTGTACCCTTGTAGGCGGGTGCAGTTAGTGAGTCTGCCACTAGGTGCCACTAGGTGGCTCTGCTCCAGAATAGTGTCTAGTTAGAGAAAGTAGCATAATCAGGTGCTAGGCCCCTTTTAGTCAGAACCCTGTAGTGATGTTATGGGTGAGTCAGTGCCCAATAATAAGGCAGGTTGGGAGAAGCCCTAGGTCACTTGGTGCATGGGAGCAAAACACCCCGCATCAGCACAGATGCAAGCAGCAGTTGAAGGTATTATAGCTGCAAGGGGTGGGTCAACTCAATATTGAACACTACGGACTAAGACTGGGATTCTACTAAA
The DNA here is from genome assembly GCF_905171775.1 of Rana temporaria. Lineage (NCBI taxonomy): Eukaryota > Metazoa > Chordata > Amphibia > Anura > Ranidae > Rana > Rana temporaria. Next base: position 166,642,677 of record NC_053489.1, read on the forward strand.
GTTTGTGTGCATGTAAAGGCAGGTGTCCCTGCTTTACATACTTTTGACAATATAGTGTTTAAGGGAAATTTATGGTGGTCTTGCGCTATTCCTTAGTGAATAATAATCAGTGAAATATACATTCAATATAAATGTGTTCAATAGTGTATAATGCAAATAATCAAACAATTCAAGAAACAAAAGTGATTGCTATCCAACTCAAGTGTTCAGGTTATAACTGGTGATCAGTCCTTTTTTTAGAATACTCCAACAAATTCTTTGTGCTTCCACCAACACCTCAGTGCTCACTGAACTCTCACCTCATAACCCCATATCAAGAGCCCTTGATCAAATTCCAATGAAGGGCTTCCTCCCAGTACCTCCTGTGTATCTCCTCTGTTTGCGTCTGTAAGAAGCCCCTGGACACACAGAAACGTTATCAGTTTGTGCTTTAATTTTGGAGGGAGGAGCTCTATCTCCGACTCGTACCAAGCAAGATTCTTCAAAAGGCAAATCAGGCACCCTCCACACTACCGACTGCTTGTAAATAGTGTATAAGCAAGCACCCCCTGTTAAAGGGGTTTTAAAGGTTTGTTTTTTTATTTTCTAAATTGGTTACTTTAAGCTAGTGCATTGTTGTTTCACTTACATTTTCCTTCAATTTCCCTTCTAAATGTTTTTTTTTCTTTGTTTTCTTTGTCTGAATTTCTCACTTCCTGTTCCTCCTCTGTAAGGTGTTCAATAAGCTGTTCGAAATGACTTTCCACCGCTCGGATGATGGTGGAAAGTTTACTGAGGAGAAACAGGAAGTGAGAAAATCAAAGAAAAAAAACATTTAGAAGGGAATTTGAAGGAAAAGGTAAGTGAACCAACAATGCACTAGCTTAAAGGAACACATTTAGAAAATAAAAGACGAACCTTTACAACCCCTTTAATATTAGTAACTAGGGATGAGCCGAACACCCCCCAGGTTGGGTTCGCAGCAGTGCAAAAAATTTGTTCGAACGCGTGAACATCATTAAAGGTCTATGGGACACGAACGTGAAAAATCAAAAAGTGCTAATTTTAAAGGCTTATATGCAAGTTATTGTCTTAAAAAGTGTTTGGGGAACTGGGTCCTGCCCCAGGGGACATGTATCAATGCAAAAAAAAGTTTTGAAAGGGGAGAGGGTTGAGAAAGGGGGAGCTGAGAGTGGCTGACCGGGGCTCTGTGTAGCATCTTCAGGCTACCTCACCCCTCCTATTGTAACGGGAGGGGAAGGGGGCCAAGTGGTATGGTCGAAGCCGCAACTCAAAAAAAAAAAAAAAGGAGAACCAAGTGGGAAGAGAGGTGGATGGGGCCACTAATGGTTCTAAAGGTCAGTAATGGGCCAAAGGTGGGGAGGGGGGAAGGGAAGGGAAAATGGCTACCTCATTGATTCTATAAAAAAAAAGGAAACATTTTGTGGCAGACAGGCCAAATGTGTACAGCATAGAAAAAGGGGAAAAAAGGGTGAGATGACAGCAATATATTTTATGACATATAATGTCAGGAAATTAAATACTCTTACCAAGAGGCATAAGATTTTAAAAGAACGGTATAAAGCGGATGTAGTCTTTTTGCAGGACACCCACTTGACCCTGGGATCAAATATAAAATTATTTTCCCCTGACTTCCCGACGTGGTATGAGGACACTATCTCAAAGAGAGCTAGGGGAGTGGCAATAGGATTCGCCAGGGGAGTGCGGTTCACATTGGAGGCAAGGATGGTGGATACGGAAGGAAGGTTTCTATTCCTAAAAGGTAAATTGGGTGATATGGAATGCACTTTAGCAAACATCTATGCCCCCAATGGGAACCCCATTAAATACCTGAACGAAATCCTGGGAAAACTGAAGGATTTTGGGAGATTTGAACTTCTGTATGGACCCGGTAGTGGATAGTACGTCCCGGGTACAGGGGACAAATAACATACAGCTGAAAAAATTAAAACAAAAAATGTACAGTAACCAGATGGTGGATATTTGGAGGATAATGCATCCAAGAGTACAGGACTATACGTTTTATTCCCCTGTACACGGGACGTACTCTAGGATAGACTACATAATGGTAGATCATAGATTACTGGAATTGGTTATAGAATCGAACATAAAAATAGCTGCAATTTCGGACCATGCTCACATAAGTATGAAAATAAATGTCCCCGGATATCAAAGACAACCCTATTCCTGGCGATTAAATGAAGAACTACTCCGGGATGAGGAAGAACTAGAGTGAAAAGAGAACTAGAACAATATGTCTTGATAAATGATACGAAAGGGGTATCAGGGGCAACCATATGGGAGGCACAGAGGGCCAGATTCACAGAGATTTACGTTACTCCGCGGCGGCGTAACGTATCCCATTTACGTTACACTGCCGCAGGTTTACAGCGTAAGTGCCTGATTCACAAAGCTCTTACCTGTAAACTTGCGGCGGTGTAACGTAAATCCGCTCGGCGCAAGCCGGCCTAATCCAAATGGGGCGGGCACCATTTAAATTAGGCGCGTTCCCGGGCCGAACGTTCTGCGCATGCTCAGTGTTCAAATTTCCTGACATGCTTTGCGCGAAATTATGGCGCCCCGATGGTTTTTTGAAATGCGACGTCCGTTACGGCGTTTCGTATTCCCGGACGTCTTACGCAAAAATAAATAAAAAATTCAAGCCATGTTAAAGCAGGTGTAACTTTGCGACGGGTAAAAACGACTAGCGACGACGTACGGGATTGCGACGAACGGGCGGATCTTCGTGGATCACCGTAACTAGTAATTTGCATATTCTACGCCGACCGCAATGGAATCGCCACCTAGCGGCCAGCCTAGAATTGCATCCTAAGATCCGACGGTGTAAGTCAATTACACCTGTCGGATCTTATGGCTATCTATGCGTAACTGATTCTATGAATCAGTCGCATAGTTAGGACGGGCGGATCACAGAGATACGACGGCGTATCAGGAGATACGCCGTCGTATCTCTTCTGTTAATCTGGCACATAAAGCCTATATTAGGGGATCTTGATTTCAGAGGGTTCAAGGAAGAAAAAAGAGAGAAGTAGGAAACGTAATACTTTGATTGGAGACATTTTTAAAGCCGAACAAGAGCATAAAAAACAACAGGGGCAACAACAAGAGCTATATCATAAATTATTAATTAAAAGAGATGAGCTTAAAGAACTCATGGAACAAGAAACTAAAAGGACATTAAATAGGATTGCAAAATAAAGGTATATTTGGGGAAATAATGCTAGTAAACAACTAGCAAAAATGGTACAAAAGAAAAAAAATTGAAACTATATAGAGAAAAAAAAAAATGAAGATGTAGCATATGTAACAAAGGATATAGCAGATACTTTTAAAAATTACTAGGAGGGGCTATACCCTGTGGAACAGAAGGGATGGCGGACAGGACAGAAAAAGATAAAAATGAATGAATTTTTAGAAAAAGCGAGACTGCCTAAGATCAACGAGAAGAAAAGAGTGATATTAGATAAACCAATAACAGAAGAGGAAATAAGTGGAGCACCCCAAAGGACTCAGTTTCGGGGAAAAGTCCCAGCCCTGACGGGTTTACAGCATTCTACTTTAAAAAATGTAGGGAGATTTTGATCCCCAGGCTGCGTCAATATATGAACGGACTGGGGACCAAATACGAAATGAGTAGGGAGGTCTTAGCAGCTACGATAACAGTAATTCCGAAAGAAGGGAAAAGACGATATGCTTTGCTGCTTAATGTAGATATAAAATTGTATGCAAAACTCTTAGCAGAACGAATGAAGGGGTTGATGACCACACTGGTTCATCCGGACCAGGTGGGATTTATCCCAGGAAGGGAGGGGAGGGATAATGGGGTGAGAGCATTACTCCTTCTCCAGAAGATAAAAGAAAATGGGTCCCCCAGGTCTACTCCTGTCAATAGATGCAGAAAAAGCATTTGACGGGGTAGACTGGGGACTCAAGTTACAAACTTTAGAAATTATGGGAATCGGGCCTAGAATGATTCAGTGGATTAAAACACTGTATCATCACCCTTCAACGAGGATAAAAATAAACGGTACGTTATCATCAGCGTTTGAGATGAAAAACGGGACGAGACAGGGGTGTCCCCTGTCTCCTCTCCTGTTTGTGCTGTCCCTAGAACCCCACCTTGCTATGGTCCGAAATAACCCCGACATCAAGGGTATTGAGGTGAAAGAAGACGAACATAAACTCTCAGCTTTCGCAGACGACTTATTATTCTATGTTGTCAACCCTAGGACTACATTACCGAACTTACTTAAAACTCTTAAACAGTATGGAGAGATATCAAACTTTAAAATAAATGTAACCAAGACTGAGATCCTAAATGTCAACATTAGTAAACTAGAAGAAAGGCTCCGAAGAGATGAGTTTAAATTTCCATGGCAGAAGGAACTCAAGTATTTAGGAATAAAACTCGCTAACTCAATAAAGAAAATATATAAAATAAACTACATTCCTCTTTTAGACTAAATAAAATTGGAATTGAAAAAAACAAAACAAATAGACCAATATCATGGACAGGACGAATTAATATTCTGAAGATGGTCCCTTTACCAAAGATTTTGTATAAATTCCAGATGGTACGAATTGCACTACCCCAACCATACTTCAGAGTGTTAAAAACGTTGTTAATGAATTTTATATGGAAGAATAAAAAAACATAGAATCTCCTTCTTGGTATTAAAACAGGATAAGAAACATGGAGGATTGGCTGTCCCCGACATTAAAAAATACTATGATTCGGTGGTGCTGTCCCGGGTGGTGGAGTGGGCCAAAGATAAACAGGTGGGTAAAAATTGAAAATGCACTGTCAAAGACACAATTGGGAAGTATAATATGGAACCCCCCCCCCCCCAGTATAGAGCACTAGATGATAATACGCATGTTTTGACATGGAATGCACTTAAAATATGGGACACGTTACATAAAAAAATTGATAGGGACTATAATTCACCCCTTATAGATTTAAAAGAAAATTAATATTTTGCACTGGGAAAAAAAAAAGTGGGAGGAAAGTGGATAAAAAAAGATAAAGCACAGTTAAGAGATATAATAAAAAGGAGGGAAAATTATACCATTTCAGGAGTTAAAACAGAAGGAGGAATTAATGGTTTTAGATGAGTGGCGGTATCGACAGTTGTGCCATTTTGTCCAAAACTTACCTCAGCCAATAAGGTCAGGGGAAGAGCTAACACCGCTGGAACGTCTATGTATAGTAGACAATCCAAAAGGTATTATTTCTAAGCTATATAAATTGCTGCTGACAGTGGATGACCTGGAGATGCCCCCATTCATTAAAAATGGGAAAGGGAATTGGGAACACAAAGGGACAAAATCACTATAGGAAAAATTATAAAACTGACCCACTCCTCCCGGTCCTCCGCCATAGACATCAGGACCGCAGAAATAAACTACAAGTGCATAACAGGCTGGTATGCAACACCAGATAAGATAAGTAAATTTCAAGTGGGACAGACAGCGGAATGTTGGCGAGGCTGTAGAACAACGGGAACAATGGCCCACCTGTGGTGGTATTGCCCGAAAATTTAAAAATATTGGGAGAAAATCCTGGGTTTGATAAAAGAAATTACCAAGAAGGAGATAAAAAAAGATCCATGGATAGTCCTATTCCACGGAGGAGGAGAGGAGGTGGTGAAACATTATAAAGAGTCACTGATCTTGCATCTGTTAAATGCGGCTCAAAGGCTGATTCCAAAACAATGGCAACAAAATGGAAGTACTGAAGTAAAGTATAGAGCAGGGGTCTCCAAACATTCTAAACAAAGGGCTGGTTTATTGTCCTTCAGACTCTTGGAGGGCCGGACTTTGGCCAGCGGGAGTGAACATTTTCCTGGCATCAGTGAGAGCAAACATCTGGTATTAGGGGGAGGAATAGTGCCCCATTTCTGGTATCATAGGGAGGAATAGTGCCCCATTAGTGGTGTCAGTGGGACAAATGGTGCTCCATTGTCGGTGTCAGAGGGCAAAATAGTGTCTTGTATCATTGGGAGGGATAGTGCTCCAAGGGCCGGATAAAGGCAAGCAAAGGGCCACATCCGGCCCTCGGGCCGCAGTTTGGAGACCACTGGTATAGAAGAAGAAAAAACAGGATTTAAAGATAAATGGGAATGTTGGAAAGAATTTAAAAAAACATGGAGTTATGCTAAAAATATAAGAAAATTACATTTCTAAAGGAAAAAAAGTAATTTAAAACAACTTGCGGCTATAATGAATTTTACTGTTATTAAAAGTCAGTTTTAATTACTAAAATCACAGTGTATATGGGCATATCTGTTCTGCAGTGGTTACTGGGCTGCTTTCAAACTAATATGTAGGTGCAGAGCAGTGCACCTGCGGGTTACCTGCACTGAGCCATAGACTTCTGTTATTACCTGCGAGTTTGGTGAGCTTTCTGAAAGTGCACTAAATCTGCAGAATATAATAGAAGTCTAATGCAAAGTGCAGGAAAGCCAAAGGTCAACGCAGTATGCACCAGCGGTGCGGAAAACTGCAGCACATTTGTGTGAAAGCAGCCTTGGGCCCCTTTCACATGGTCAGTCTGACCCAATTGGACCCTCCATTCACCTCTAAGGAGTGGCATATGTAAACCAACTTGTGTCCTACCTCCAATCCAATCCGCTAAAACATAAATAAAAAAAAAGGAGTATAGTGGGCTATGTCCGCTCTGCATATAGAGAGTGGACATGGACCTGCCATCCGCCCGCTCCACTCAAGTGTGGCCCGCGACCAGTTACCAAGTCGTTTAAGTCGCCCTCGCTCTTCAAAAGGTTGGGATCCCCTGCCCTAGGGAAAAAAGTGGCGGTCATTGCAACTTATTATCTCGCACGGTATTTGCGCAATAATTTTTCAAACGCATTTTTTGGAGAAAATTCATGAATTAAAAAATAACAAAACAGTAAAGTTAGCCCAATTTTTTTGTATAATGTGAAAGATGAGGTTAGGCCGAGTAAATAGATACCTAACTTGTCACGCTTTAAAGTTGCGCACACTTATGGAATGGTGCCAAACTTCGGTACTTAAAAATCTCCATAGGCAACGCTTTAATTTTTTTTACAGGTTACCAGTTTAGAGTCACAGATGAGGTCTAGTGCTAGAATTGTCGCACACGCTCTAACGCACGTGTCGATACCTCACATGTGAACAGCGTTTACATATGTGAGCGGACTTAGGTGTGGGTTCGCTTCTGAACGCGAGCCATCAGGGACAGGGACGTTTTAAATTATTTTATTTACTTAATTTTTAAAAATTTTACACCTTTTTTTACTTTTTTTTTATCACTTTTATTCCTATTACAAGGAATGTAAACATCCCTTGTAATAGGAATAGTGTGTGACAGGTCCTCTTTATGGAGAGATATGGGGTCAATAAGACCCCACATCTCTCCTCCAGGCTTGAAAGCATGAGATTGTAAAAAAAATAACGGATCTCATGCCGACAGCCGCGATTGCAGCTTTGCTTACTTCCAACGGTCATAGAGATGACCGGTGAACATCTGGTCACCGGAAATCTCTATCCTCCTCATCCGGCGCCAGTCGATTCATTCTTTGGGCCCCCGATGGCACAGGATAGCCCGGAGAAGCACCGGATGGCTGCGAGAGGGGGGGCATCCCCTCCCGCCGCCTATAAGAACAATCAAGAGGCGGAACTGCCGTTATGATTGCTCTCATGGTGCGCAGAATAGATGACTGAAAAAAGGATATCTGAAAGATGCCAGTAGCTGCAGGCATCATTCAGATAACCCCACCTCAATACCAGGACGTCATATGGCTGTGTGCGGTATTGAGGTGGTTAAAGTGTGTTCCGCGGCTTTCGAATTTGCAGCGAACACCACAAATTGTACACCGGATGTTCGAGTGGAACTTACATTCGACTCGAACATTGGGCTCATCCCTACTAGTAACTAGTGATTTGCTTTGGGACCCTTGTATATGTAACACATTCTACCTACAGGAACGCACCAAATAAAAATGACTATGGGCTCAATTTACTAAGCGGTATTGCCCGCTTTAAGATCAACTTTAAAATAGCACTTAGCATTTTTCAATGCTATTGAAATGTGCCATTTCTATAGGTGATAATGGTATATCACTTAAAGAAATAGCACATGCGGTATTTTAGTAGCTTTTTTAATTATTTGCAAAAAATATTTACTTAAAAGGTAATAATAGGATTACATTTACCTGTTCTGATGCCCCTGAAAAGTGTTTGTAACCTAAAGGTCAAAGATGAATCATAATGTAAGAATTATAATAGGTTAAGAAAATTCTGCCAGGACATGTTTGTTACAATAACATTGTGGGTGTCCCTGAAAATGGAAAAATTTGCTCTTCAAACTAGCAATTATGGAAACGTAATGGAACTTTTTGTTCTTCCAAAAAAAAAAAAAACAACAGTTTTTCATTTCAGAGAGATTATCCTTACTTGGCAGTGTTCCTTACTTTCTTAAATACATCACAATTGCCACTTACTGAGCTCAGATTGGAATGTTCAGTGGCGTTTGTGTTTAGAAATGTTTCAATCAATATTTCTGTGCTTGTAGACCAGAAGTACCTAGAAACATGGTAGTGCACAGTGCTTATAAGTTTTCTGTAGGAGGAAACTGAGTTTCATGTATGGCTATTGGCTGGTACATTTCTTTTCCCAGTTTTAAATAAATATACTGCATTACAGATCCTGACTGCCTGTTGTGCTATTCTGTCATGTTTAGGATTATTAAAGAAGAACCACAACTACAACAAACTTTTTTAGGATTGGTCTAGGCAAGCTAAACACTATAGAATTAAAATTAATAATAAAAAAAAAGCCAGTACAAAATATAAGTGCAGGTTTAAAAAGTGAATTATAAGTAAAAGAAGTGAAAAAGTGCGCTTACCAATAAAAAAGTGAAAATAGAAATAAAGCAGCTAACTCAAAAATGTTATACAAACATACAAATCATAAACAAATGGTGGAGTAGCGCTAAAGAGTGAAAAGGCCTTCATATGCCATCTAAATCAATGAGAAGGCTAAATAAAAGTCCAATAAATATCAAAAATGTGAACAAATTGATAAATAAAATTAAAAATTAATAGTCCAACAATGTGTCGAATTTAAGTGTTAGCACACTGCTGCAACCGTGAAGGAAAAACTCTGGGTCCAATGATAACTATAGCTTGCTGACCCTTACCAGAATGGAAGATCCTAACAGATCTAGTCAAGCTGAAATCACTGGATCGCAAATGTTGGGATGGAGCTTGTCTTTTGAAGCGATCCTCCAAGGGGTCACCGATCCACCAGTAAAGCAACCAGAGAAAATAAACTGATATGGTGTAAATCCGTGCAGTAAATGAATACATAAAAAGCATCCCCCAGTGACTGGCAACAGACAGTGTGAACAAACGGAACCACCACCAGTACACACACTGACCCTTACCAGAACCTGTGATCCGTCAGGATCAATCAAAGCAGAGGGGATGTGAGCAATATGAAGTTATGAGACGTCCCAACCAATATCATCGAATTCGCCAGCAAAGGTCCAAATATAGAGAAAGGAAAACTCACATAGCGTGATACCGTAGAGGTTTTTAATAAAAAAAACGAGCAGCACACTTACAGTTTAAAGTAGAAAATATCAACGAGGATAAAAAAGCCGGCCGGCCGGCGTGTCAGAACGAAGGTCCTCAAATCGTGGTGACGTCAGCACGTCGCCTCCCAACGTTTCGTCTACACTAGACGTGATTTCCGTGACCACGTCTACTGTAGACGAAACGTTGGGAGGCGACGTGCTGACGTCACCGCGATTTGAGGACCTTCGTTCTGACACGCCGGCCGGCCGGATTTTTTATCCTCGTTGATATTTTCTACTTTAAACTGTAAGTGTGCTGCTCGTTTTTTTTATTAAAAACCTCTACGGTATCACGCTATGTGAGTTTTCCTTTCTCTATATTTGGACCTTTGCTGGCGAATTCGATGATATTGGTTGGGACGTCTCATAACTTCATATTGCTCACATGCCCTCTGCTTTGATTGATCCTGACGGATCACAGGTTCTGGTAAGGGTCAGTGTGTGTACTGGTGGTGGTTCCGTTTGTTCACACTGTCTGTTGCCAGTCACAGGGGGATGCTTTTTATGTATTAATTTACTGCACGGATTTACACCATATCAGTTTATTTTCTCTGGTTGCTTTACTGGTGGATCGGTGACCCCTTGGAGGATCGCTTCAAAAGACAAGCTCCATCCCAACATTTGCGATCCAGTGATTTCAGCTTGACTAGATCCGTTAGGATCTTCCATTCTGGTAAGGGTCAGCAAGCTATAGTTATCATTGGACCCAGAGTTTTTCCTTCACGGTTGCAGCAGTGTGCTAACACTTAAATTCGACACATTGTTGGACTATTACATTTTTTTTTTTATTTATCAATTTGTTCACATTTTTGATATTTATTGTACTTTTATTTAGCCTTCTCATTGATTTAGATGGCATATGAAGGCCTTTTCACTCTTTAGCGCTACTCCACCGTTTGTTTAAAAAGTGAATTACGGCATCTTCCTCATCCTGGCTGCCTGTCGCAAATTTAAATGCCTTGTTGATGTCAGAGATCAAAGGAGAATGGGCAGAGATAATAGAAAGGCAACCGTAACTCAAATAACCACTCGTTACAACCAAGGTATGCAGAATGCCATCTCTGAATGCACAACACATTGAACCTTGAAGCAGATGGCCTACAGCAGCAGAAGATCATAACGGGTGCCACTCCTGCCAGCTAAGAACAGGAAACAGACCAAAATTGAAAATAGAATATTGGAAAAACGTTGCCTGGTCCGATTGGTCTCGATTTCAGCTGCAACATTCAGGTGGTAGGGTCAGAATGTGTTAAACACATGCCTTTTATCAACAGTTCAGGCTGGTGGTAGTGGTGGTGTAAGGGATATTCTCCTGGCACACTTTGGGCCCCTTAGTACCAATAGAGCATTGTTTAAACGCCACCGCCTATTGTTGCTGACCATGTCCATCCCTTCATGACTACAGTGTACCCATCTTCTGATGTCAACTTCCAGCAGGATAATACACCATGTCACAAAGCTCAAATATTCTCACCACTGGGTTCTTGAACATGACAATGAGTTCATTGTACTCCAATGGCCTCCACAGTCACCAAATCTCAATCCAATAGAGCACCTTTGGGATGTGGTGGAACGGGAGATTTGCATCATGACTGTGCAGCTGACAAATCTGCAACTGCGTGATGCTATCATGTCAGTATGGACAAAAATTTTAATGAATGTTTTCAACGTCTTGTTGAATCTATGCCACAAATAATTAATGCAGTTCTGAAGGCAAAAGGGGGTCCAACCTGGTACTAGCAAGGTGTACCTAATAAAGGGGCCGGTGAGTATCTATGTATCATAAATTATACACAGAATTACATCTTATTGACCCATAGGGGTTTGATAACAGATACAATTCTACTGTATAGATCCCACGATCCTCCATCAATAAGTATGTAGCACTGGTGCTGAGCTATAATCATAAATCCCATTGGTATCAAGCAGGCACTTACTGTGTAATAGCACTAGGCCTGAAACACCTAATCAACATAATTGATTATCGATAATAAAAATAGTTGTCAACATATTTCATTATTGATTGGTCTGCTAGCAGAATGCATTTTTGTTTACATGTCAGTACACCCTCCATACATGTGTTTAGCGCTAGTCACTGGTGAATGTTGGTGATCTCCCACCCTGCACAGCCAGGCACACACATTTTCCATACACTCTGGAGTCAAGAAGCAGTCCTTCCAGCTTTTTTTTTATTTTTTTATTAGGGGAATTTGAACTTGGATGGGCTACTTGGTTCAGCTATTAATTACAGTTTGTACTTTGGAAAACTTGGGGGGATTGTTTTCTTGATCATACATCACGGGACACAGAGCCTTAATTACTTAATGGGTTATGTAGTCACCACAGGTGATTGGACACTGGCAAACCCAATTAAAATTGAGCTCCTCCCCTATATAACACCCCTCCCAAATGGAGAGTACCTCAGTTTTTTTGCCAATGTTTAAGGTGGTTGGTCATGTTCAACATGTGCTAAGAAGAAAAATGCTCTTTTGATGGTCTTGCTGTGGAGACCTAGGAGCTATAACCGGATCCATAACTCAGGCGGATATCAAAAGCCTAAACATGTTTGGTACCGGGTCTCGTGTAAAGAAGAAACGAGGTTTGCCTGTAATGTCTCTCTGCGGAGGTCTGGGCTCTGGGATCCAGACTTTGGTGTACCAATACATCTGTGGCACGAAAAGTTTCTGGCAGAGTCTTCTACAGGTCCAGGTATGAGGTTTTCTCTAATGGAACCCTTGATAAACCTGAAGGTTGGCACAACTTGCCCACCATGATGGGTGAAAGCTGGAACTACTTTTAGTAGCTTTCCTGCAGCGTGGATAAGGTAAGATGAGGATAATTGTATTTGTATATTATCTTCTATGAGTAGGATGTCTTTCCTGGTTCTCACCACTGGAGGGAGTAAGTGCAAACCTGGTGTTTTCTTACATAGCCATCCAGGATACATGCTCAGTGAAGTCGGTCAAATTTAAACACCACTCACCTCCTTTCACTGCAGGCTCTGCCACAATAATGTATACAGGGGTCCATAATGATGCCCCAGTAATCTCTCCCCCCCTTTTCCCCCCCATCTCCTGGGTGCCGCCATGACATTTGCTGTCCAAATGAGACATGGATAGTGGGAGGGCCAAGTGGTTGCTAGTGCACCATACGCAACACGGGACACCGGCACCAAGAGGCTGGTTTAAAAGCCCAGCATGCAAGAGCCTTCTGTAAGCGGCATTGGACACAGAGCTGTGGGCTGTAAGCATCCCTGTGGATTGAACCAGGCAAACCTAAGACTCCTACTCGGCATCAGGTTGTGCAGTGAGCTGATATTTTTGTGTAGTGTAATGCTGCGTACACACGGTCGTTTTTCGGGCTGAAAAAAATACGTTTTTAAAAACGTCATTTAAAATCATTGTGTGTGGGCTTCACATCGTTTTTCAGCTTCTGAAAATGCTGCATTTAACGTCGTTTTTTAAAATGTCGTTTTTCGGGTTGTAAAAAATTATCGTGTGTGGGCTAAAATGACATTTTAAACCCACGCATGCCCAGAAGCGAGCTATGAGACGGGAGCGCTCGTTCTGGTAAAACTACCATTCATAATGGAGTAAGCACATTCATCACGCTGTAACAGACAAAAAAGCGCGAATCGTCTTTTACTAACAAGGAATCGGCTAAAAGCAGCCCAAAGGCGAATAGAACGTCCCCTTCAGAGTTCCGTCGTACGTGTTGTACCTCACCGCGCTTTGGTCATCATTTTGTAAAAACGATGGTGTGTGGGCAACATCGTTTTTAATGATGAAGTTGGAAAAACTTTGTTTTTTGGACATGCTGAAAAACGTTGTTTTTTTTTCATGACCGCGTGTACGCGGCATAAGACTATAGCACAACAATGATTGCATTTATTTTGTGGATAGTACCTTTGCTTTGCAGTAAGGACTATGTCCCCGAGAAGAGGGTCAAGGGCTAGTAAAAGGGGCACCAGAAAATCCCTGCGTACAGCTAAGGATTCTGCAGTTGCAGCCATTCATGTATGTCAGTTCCTCAAGGAACAAATGAAGCAGATGATTAACCTCCTCCCTACAGAGGAGATTGAGGTTTATGAGGTTTATGAGGCCCTTCCTAAGGCCTTGTATTTTGCGATTATGGACTCTGTTCAACAAGCATCCTGCCTAAGTCTCCTGCAGGTACACATGCGCAGGTCCCTTTGGTTAAAACATTGGGAGGGCAAAGTTTCTTGCAAGAAATACTTGGCAGCATTCCCCTTTGGGGATGACCTGGATAAATACATGAAAAAGATTACCAGAGGCAAATCTACTCTATTGCCAATTAAGAAGAGTAAACATTGGCGTAAAATGAAGGATGGATGGCCGCACTCCAAACCAAACAGGTTGTCTTTATTTAAACGAACAGCAAAAACATACCGGATCACAGAAACAGGAGGATAACCGACGTTTCGCACTGACTTAGTGCTTATTCATCCCTCATTTAAAGATACTCTCTCTCCAGCCACTGGAAACTCATTATCCAGGCAGTGGCGACGACCTCCCCAGTCTAACACTAGGGGAAAAGCCCAAAGCCAATCCCAAGGGCAGAAAAGGACTTGGGGATCAAAGTCTAAACAGACCCCCTAAGACTTCCCTATGAAGGGATGCCCCCACTCGGCCGAGTGGGAGGAAAGCTGCTGCAATTTGCAAACGCCTGGCAGAATGAAGTTCAGGACAAGTGGGTCATCGCCACAGTGTCCTTAGGCTACAAGCTAGAATTCAGAGAACTTCTGCCACCCCGTTTTCTGAGATCAAGAATTGCCAAGGATCCAGAGAAAGAAGGCCTCTACTGCTGGCCTTGGAACACCTGTTGTCCCAAGGGGTAAACTTGCAGTTAGGCCCAGAGGATCAGGGGTCAGGATTCTATATAAACCTTTTTACGGTTCCAAAACTAAACAGGGATGTCAGACGTATCCTAGATCTGAAAAGCCTGAATCAGTTTCTGAACATTTGCTCCTTCCACATTGAGTCTGTCCGTTCAGTTGTTTCCACCCTTCAGGGAGGAGAATTTTTTTGGCATCAATAGACATTAGAGATGCATATCAACATGTGCCAATATTTCCCACTCACCAAAGGTTTCCAAGGTTTGCGGTGGATCAGCGCCACTTTCAGTTTGTGACCCTTCCTTTCGGGCTGGCTACAGCACCTCGAGTGTTCACAAAAATACTGGCCCTGGCCCTAGCAAGGCTAAGGGCACGAGGCATAGCAGTAACAGTCTATCTGGAAGATCTGTTGATCATAGATCAGTCCGCCGCACGCTTGGGCCACAATGTGCACAGCACAGTGGAATATTTAGAGTACCTAGGCTGGGTCCTCAATCTGGAGAAATCTTCCTTGCAGCCTCAAAAAAGGCTAGAGTACTTGGGCATGATTATAGACATGTCCCTAAGCAAAAGTATTACTTCTCAAGCCAAAGGCAAAAGCCATAGGAGGCTTGGTCCAAGTGGTAAAGGCAGAAAGAAGGCCTTCCATCCGTCTATACATGAGATTATTGAGAAAGATGGTAGCCTTGAGACTGTCCCTTACACCCAGTTTCACTTAAGACCGTTACAAGGCAGAATTCTGTCAGCTTGGAACAAAGATGTTCAGGCCCTGGATCTTCCTATGATCTTAGCTCCAGGGGTTCGCCAGAGCCTCAATTGGTGGTTGCTCCACCAAAATCTGTCAGAAGAAAAATCCTTCACTCCAGTTACCTGGAAAGTGGTGACCACAGACGCCAGCCTTCTGGGCTGGGGGGGGGGGGGGGGGGGTTGGCAGTCTAGAAGAAGCATCAGCCCAGGGGAAGTGGTCCGGGGCCGAAAAGCTCCTACCCATCAACATTCTGAAGATTCGGGCAATTAATTTGGCCCTCAAAGTTTGGTCTTACAGACTGCAAGGCTGGCCTGTTCGGGTTCAGTCCGACAATGCTACGGCCGTGGCCTATATCTATCACCAAGGAGGCACCAGAAGTCTGGATGTCCAAAAAGAGGTGAATCACATCCTGGCCTGGGCAGAAAGGCATATTCCTCACCTATCTGTGGTCTTCATTCCAGGGGTAAAATAAGGTCAGGCAGATTTTTTTAAGCCGTCAGCAGGTGAGTCCAGGAGAATGGTCTCTACACCCCGACATGTTTCAAATCATATGTCAGAAATGGGGAACCCCAGATGTGGACCTGTTGGTTTCAGGTTTTCATCTGAATCAAGATACAGTCCTACCATCTTTTTTTTCCAGATCCGCAGTCTGCGGAGGAAGAGAGTCTACAATCTCTAGATGTTGTCAGAGCATTAAAAGGTTTATCTGCAAGCTATGTCTCAGATAAAGAAGACCGATTGTCTATTCATTCTGCCACAAGGCCCAAAGAGGGCCAGGCAGCGTCGAAATCCACTATTGCAAGATGGATTCGACAAGTCATTATTCAGGCCTATGGTTTAGAAAGGAAGATCCCTCCTTTTCAGGTGAAAGAGCACTCGACTAGAGCAGTTGATGCTTCATGGGCAGTGCATCACCAGGCCTATATGGCTCAGATCTGTAAGGCTGCTACTTGATCTTCGGGATTATACATTTACTAAATTCTACCAGATAACTGTGAGAGGATACAAGGATGCTTCAGGCTGCGCTATAGAGCCTATGGCTCGATGGCGGTCTTATTTTTATCCGTGTCTCCCTCCCCTCAAATGTTAGCATTGCTATGGGACATCCCATTAAGTTATTAAGGCTCTGTGTCCCGTGATGTATGATCAAGAAAATAGATTTTTTTAATACAGCTTACCTGTAAAATCCTTTTCTTGGGAATATATAACGGGACTCAGAGCTCCCACCCCTCTTCTGAGTTAACGTGGAACACTTATTGCTTTGCTACAAAACTGAGGTACTCTCCATTTGGGAGGGGTTATATAGGGGAGGAACTCAATTTTAATTGGGTTTGCCAGTGTCCAATCCTGTGGTGAGTACATAACCCATTAAGTAATTAAGGCTCTGTGTCGCGTGATGTATTCCCAAGAAAGGGATTTTACAGGTAAGCTACTATATATTAAAAAATCCTATTTTTGTTTTCACATTTAAATATAATGGGGTAGTCTGATTTAGAAAATGCAGACAGTAGTAGCATTTTAAAATGTATACACTCTTAACATGCACTGGTTAAAAAAAAAAAAAAAAAGAAGATTTGAACTATCATATGAAATGCCTCCAAATAACACCAAATAAAGTTCAGCTGTTGTAGTAAGTCTTTCCTGACATTTTCTTAGTCGCATCCTACAGCAAAAGCCATGGTCCGCAGAGAACGTCCAAAGCATCAGAGGGATCTCATTGTTATAAGTATCAGTCAGGAGAAGGGCAAAAAATAATTTCTAAGGCATTAGATATATCATGGAACACAGTGAAGTCATCAAGTGGAGAAAATATGGCACTACAGTGACATTACCTGGAACTGGACGCCCCTCCAAAAATGATGAAAAGACGAGAAGAAAACTGGTCAGGCAGGCTGCCAAGAAGACTACAACATTAAAGGAGCTGCAGGAATATCTGGCAAGTACATGTGACAACAATTTCCCTTATTCTTCATATGTCTGGGCTATGGGGTAGAGTGGCAAGACGGAAGCCCAAATAATTTTTGCAAAAACACATCTGAAGTCTCCCAAAAGCATTTGGAAAGACGCGTTATGGTCTGATGAAACCATTGTTGAACCTTTTGGCCATAATTACAAAAGGATATGTTGGCACAAAAACCACTGAACATCACCAAAAGAACACCATACCCACAGTGAAGCATGGTGGTGGCAGCATCATGCTTCGTGGCTGTTATTGTTTAGCTGAAACAAGGGCCTTAATCAAGGTAGAGGAAATTATGAACAGTTCCAAATACCCGTCAATATTGGCACAAAACCTTCACTGCTGCTAGAAAGCTGACCATGAAGAGGAACTTCATCTTTTAGCATGACAACAACCCAAAGCATACATCCAAATCAACAAAAGGAATGGCTTCACCAGGAGAAGATTAAAGTTTTGGAATGGCTCAGCCAGAGCCCAGACCTGAATCTGATTTAAAATCTGTGGGGTGGTCTGATGAGAGCTGTGCACAAGAGATGCCCCTGTAATCTGACACATTTGGAGTGTTTTTGCAAAGAGGAGTGGGCAAATATTGCCAAAGTCAAGGTGTGTCATGCTGATAGACTCATACGCAAAAAGACTGAGTGCTGTTATAAAATCAAAAGGTGCTTCAACACAGTATTAGTTTAAGGGTGTGCACACTCATGCAACCATATTATTTTAGTTTTGTAGTTTTACTTCCCTCCACCTAAAATATTTCAGTTTGTTGTTCAACTGAGTTGTACAGTTCATGGGTCACATTAAAAAAAAGTGTGGAAAAAGTTCTGAAATGATTTGTCTAAATTTCTTTACATAACAGAAATCTGACATTTTAACAGGTGTGTGTAGACTTTTTATATTCACTGTAGGCATTGAATGGTTAGTATACTATTGGACTAAACCGAGAAGAGCACCCACCTCCTATATTTGGTGAACTTTGCCTTGATCTTGAAACGTTCTGTCAAGGAAGGAAGGTAGGGTAGCCAACACAGCTCATTTTCACTTCAGTGTGGCCAAGCAAGATGCATAGCCAAAGTTTGTTAAACACTTGTGTACTGAACTAATTTCACTCTTCACCACTTCCGGACTGTCTCACGCCGATATAAGTCGGCAATTTGAAGAGGAATATCATTGTTATGGCAGCCACTGGCTACCATTTTATTATTGCATTTTAGTGTAAATACGAGATCTGAGGTCTTTTTGACCCCAAATATTATATTTAAGGAGGTCCTGTTATGGTTTTTTCTTACATTCCTTGTAATAGGAAAATAAGGACAGAGTAAAATATATGTGAGTAGCGCCCGCATATGAAAACTTTTTAAGTGCTGCTAAACCCTTAAAGGGTCACTAAAGGAATTTTTTTTAGCTAAATAGCTTCCTTTACCCTACTGCAGTCCTGGTTTCATGTCCTCATTGTTCGTTTTTGCTTTGATGTTGCTGTAATTCCTCTCTGTTCTGGACACTTCCTGGTTGTCCGTTTCCTGATCACCACAGTACTGGGAGATTTCTCACTGTGGTGACTAATAAAGGAGGTGTGATTACTGTGTGTCTAAAACTCCTCAGCACCAATCCAGTTTCGTTTTGCAAAACCTTCACTGCCCTCTATTGGCTCTCTGGCTCTGTACATCAGAGAACCAGGAAACAACAGCAAAAACGAAACTAAACTGTAGGTACATTATATGATTGGTTTTTATCTATTTTTAATAATTTTTAAAAGGAATCAGTTAACTATTATGTCTCTATACCCTGTGTAAACAGTCATTTCAGCAAAAAAAAAAAATTCCTTTAGTGACCCTTTAACATTCACCTGTGTTCAATTCAAAGCTAATAAAACATCAGCATGCATGATAAGCAGGCACCTGGAAAAGTCCATACTTACATATATCTTGCAGAGTGTCTGAGAATCACTTGAAATTCAGGCACTCCATTGTCAAATATTGGATTTTTTTTTTATCTGAACTTTGATCCACACTACAACCCTGTGAACCCCGCTATTGGTCAGTAGGCCAATCGTAGTGATGGAGCAAAAAATGTAATAAAAAATTAAATAACTTCTGGTACCCAAATTCAACTTCAGAAACTAAAGTTGGTATTCATATGATAGAGCATACTGGGTCTTAGGGCTACCAGGCACATACAGGGTACTTGAAGATATGCAAAGGCAACCTCATGTGCCAGCAGAAGGTTTATCATCCTTAAAATGAACACAAATAAATTTAAAATCTTTTTATGGTCCTTTTTTAGTACATAATAAACACGTAAACACTGAAAATTTTAAAATGAATACATTTTAAAGCAGCTTGAGATAAGATTTACAATAATACATTGACAACTAATAGAAGCAGAGGAATACAAAGAACCAATTTTTCCACAAAAATTCCTGAGATCGTATCTTACTTGAATTATAAATTTATCAGTTTGGTCGTTTGGGTGATTTTAAAAACCGCCATCACCAAACCTAAAATACAAATGAGCAAGATGCACTGGTTGCAACAATGAAATGTATAATGAATAATATCTAAGATCTTATTCCCTGCCTTTTATTCTGCATCTAAAAGCAGCTGCTTTAGTAAAACATAAACATCATAATAAAGTTACAACAAAACAAGTTAAAAAAAAAAAATGTAATACGTTATAGTCACTTTGAGCTTTGTGAGGAGTTGGCAAAAAAAAAAAAAAGAACTACTTTATGCAGCAGCACTGAGATTTTGTGAAACAATTCTCTTCGCAGAAGATGCAGTTGACTCTTTGTTCAGCTCAATACTAGAATCCCCAAAAAAATAATCTTCAGGTCAAGATATACTGAAGAATAATTGAATAGTCTATCACCACAAGTCTTCAGTACCACCGACACTAAAAAGGATTTGAAAATCTCACTATACAAGGTAATGTTCACTGATCATAGTTTGCATTTCAGTCTGTGCAGGTCAGTGTTGCCAACTGTCATCCTGATGAAAGATGATGTGTCATAAAGGAACGGTCACATTAGAAGACTGGTGAGACCAGTAGGTTTTATGCAGCGGAACGCCTCCGGATAACAAACAAGCCCCTCTGTAGCTGGCCTAGGTAGATCCTCATCTTTGTGCTGTCAATGCTTTTCCTCACCCAAATCTGTCAAAAAAAAGTTTAGTGAATATAATAAAAAAAAATATTAAAAAAAATAAAAAAAAAAGAGAAAAAGAAACTTGATATGAATACAAGGTAGGATATTTTTCTAAATTAAGGAACTAAAAAAACATTACATTCAATAATTAAACATACTTCCATTGTAAATTGAGAAAGCACCCAATTTGCAGTCTAATAACTAACAATCTCAAACATTACAGTATGAATGCATTAACACATCATTTAAGTGATAATAAAGTGTTTTTTTATTTAAAAATAAAAACACATTATACTTACTTGCTCTGTGTAATGTTTTTTTAAAAAGCAGCCCTGATCCTCTTCTTCTTGGGTCCCACATCGGCATTCCTGACCGCTCCCTCCTGCCAAGTGCCCCCACAGCAAGCAGCTTGCTATGGGGCACCCAAACTGACCCGCTGCTCTGTGTGTCCATTTACACGGAGCTGTGGCTCAGCCCCGCCCCCTCCGTCTCCATCTCCTGACTGGCTCATTGGCTGTGATTAACAGCAGCAGAAGCCAATGGCTCTTGCTGCTGTCAAAAGCCAATCAGGAGTGCGAGTCTCCAGAGAGGCAAAGTACTCCTGGCCATGCTGGATCGAGAATGGGGCTCAGGTAAGTATTAGGGGGGCTGCTGCACACAGAAGGTTTTTTACCTTCATGCATTAAATGCATGAAGGTAAAAAAAATAAATAAAAAAAAAAAATGTACTTTTAAATGCAGGCAGTGTAAGTACTCGAATTTGACCTGGCATCTGCTTCTTGCAGTCCAATGTAAAGCAAATCTTAGAGACTGTGAGAAGGAGAAGCGATGAAAGGAGCTGACAGGTTCACTTTATGAAGACTTAAAGGGTGCATTAGACTCTTAATGTCTCCACTACACTCTGCCTTAGTACACAGTACTTGAACTACTGCTTACCCGTCCTCAACCTGCCAGTATCTGACAGCTACATATCCAGAACGCTGAGAGCTTAACCCATCAACAGCAATGAAAGGGTTAAAAAACAATGTCTTGAATGACAAAAAAATCTAAAAAAAATTATAATGTAAAAAACACAAGCCTCAAATAGTAAGAGAAAAAAAATTTGGTGGAGCCAATTAATCCCAGGGTAAATTTCCAGTTATACATTTATACGCACATGGCAGCAGCCACCACAGGTTTCTCACCATCTGCGGTGTCAATTCTGACCTTAAGAAATATCTGTGACAGTTGCCGTCACACCCAGACGGGAATTCAACAATTATCAAATATGGCAGCCCTCAAAGAGGCAGAGATTCTTTCGTTGCCGATTACACCATTCAGAATTTTTGGCAAAATTTGCAAAGTCCTTGGTTCCCAATTGTGTAGTCACAGGCTTGGGACAGGGAGGTGACCAAACTCTATTGCTTTACTGCATCAGAAAATATCAGGTCACTAACCAAGATCCACCATTTGGCTGAGACTGTTTGAACCAATTTACAAATCCTTTAGCAGGTAAAAAAGTTCCCATATAGGTTTTCACCTATGTTTAGCAGTTAGCCTGGAATATAGGATTACAAATGTTAAGATAAGATAAGATACAGCCAAACAGGGTGTGCAATATTTAACCGAATCAAGCAACTGAATTGCATTGCAAATAAAGCAAAAAGCACAACCATTGGGAAGTAAAGCAAAAGCAGCAAGTAAAGGTCCACAATATTGTAATAAAAAAATATGGACACTTCCAAACACATGTACTTTTTAGGTCATATACTGCTTGTACATGAGAGAGGCCATATTTTCCTAAAACATTCATTGGCTTTTTTTGCTGCTTACCAGTGCAATACGATGGTTCTACATTCTGTTCCTTATAGCACAAACCTATGGAGTCATCTCATAAAAACAATGCACTCCCTATGTGGCTGATAACCTAAATTAAATGCTATTCTCCACTGTACATGTACCTCATTAGTTCCAACTGAACTGATCACACAGCTGATTTTGGTATTGTCCTTTGATTCTAGGTATATTGCTTGACTCTTGTGATACCTAAAAAGGAAAGAAACAAAGAATTATAGTACTGATTGATTCAGTAAAATAATGGTCTAGTTATGCCTACTAGTTTCAAAGCATCTTTTATTTGTTTTCTTCTAAGAAAAGCAGGCCCTGTAGAATTAGAAGAAGTTTTTTGCTGGCATTTTCAGAATAACTATAGTGGCAAAGCTACCTGCAAATATTTAGCAAGAATAAATTAGTAAATGGTTTCATTAATCTCTAATAATAAAATGAATATACTGTGCTATCTCCAAAATAAAGTGCAGCAGCCAACACAGCAAAATAAATAAAAAATGCAGTATAAATTCAGAAAAAAAGTGTAGTGCTAGGAGTATGACAAACTATCTAATAACAAATATCAAAAATTAAATAGTAAACATCACCATATGTGTACACCATAGTGAAGAAAACTCATACGAAGACAACATATATAAACAAAGTCCATATAGAGTCCAATTGATAAGTGATTAAACTCTTTCTAGTACTGACCACTAGAAAGAAAGTTGTGATAGAAAAACCAAAAGTGAAAAAGTCCAATTAATGAGTAAGTGAACCCATTCTGATAGTGACTACTTGAAAGAAGAATTTGATAGGCGATCCACCACCGTATGTCATAAGGCTTACCGGAAAGATTGAACCTAGATGAGCATGTACCCAACTAGGTCAATCAAACTTTATGAGAGTCAATACACCATGGGGGGGGGGGGTGTCACAGGAGCCTCAAATACTGGGAGATCTCGATGGAACCTCAGGTTTGTTAATCCAAGGGACTCAAACAGGAAATCCAATAGTAATAAAGACACAGCAAAGATGGGCTCCCAATCATGTGTCATATTATGGCATCCAACCAATAGAATATGTAAAAGAAAAGTAGGGGCGCACATAGCATAATTCTGTAAGATATCTCGTAGCATTTATTTAAAGATAAGAAAAAAAAAACTCACATTTGCAGCAATATAAAAGCACTCATAAAATCAGGGTAACAGTGGCATCAGTAGTCCTTCCCGGCATGTTTCGTTCAAAAGAACATCATCTGGGGTACTGATACACTGTTACAAGTAACCTTAAATACATAAAAGAACCCCCATAGACAAATCATGGCTCCAATGGGAAAGCAGCAGTCATGACTCACCACTTCCGGGTTTGCCAAGATGGAGTCTATGGCGTGCGGTTCAAGCCTCGTTGTGGTTTAAAAAACCGCAAATGGCAGGAGAGTGTCTCGCTCAAAGCAATAATGCCTCCAGAAAACAAATACATGACGAATTGTACATTGGAGGAACTCACCATATAGCTCAAACTTCACCAAGCAGGGAGCCAAATCCTATATCTATGTTGCTGTACAGAGAGACACTATGCATGCGTTCCAGGATATACAGAGCCGCGCCGTACCGGAAGTCGTCACATGCGTTCCAGATCTGGAAACTGCAAATGTGAGTTTTTTTCTTTTTAATAAATGCTGTGAGATATCTTACAGAATTATGCAATGTGCGCCCCTACGTTTCTTCTTTTACATATTCTAATTGGTTGGATGCCATAATATATGACACATGATTGGGAGTCCATCTTTGCTGTGTCTTTATTACTATTGGATTTCCTGTTTGAGTCCCTTCGATTAACAAACCTGAGGTTCCATCGAGATCTCCCAGTATTTGAGGCTCCTGTGACACACCCCCCCCCCCCCCCCCATGGTGTATTGACTCTCAAAGTTTGATTGACCTAGTGGGTACATGCTCATCTGGGTTCAATCTTTCCGGTAAGCCTTATGACATACGGTGGTGGATCTCCTATCAAATTCTTCTTTCAAGTAGTCACTATCAGAATGGGTTCACTTACTCATTAATTGGACTTTTTCACTTTTGGTTTTTCTATCACAACTTTCTTTCTAGTGGTCAGTACTAGAAAGAGCTTAATCACTTATCAATTGGACTCTATATGGACTTTGTTTATATACGTTGTCTTCGTATGAGTTTTCTTCACTATGTTCTACACATATGGTGATGTTTACTATTTAATTTTTGATATTTGTTATTAGATATTTGTTATTAGATATTTTGTCATACTCTAGCGCTACACTTTTTTCCGAATTAATCTCTAATGATTATACGCATTTAATGAAGGCTCTGAAGGGTTGTTACAAAGGTTTCCGTACTAAACATAATTGTGAATGTTGCCAGTGGCTTTTTTAAACAATGCATTTAGCAACATCCTCTTTTACTGGTGAAGTGCAAGAAAGTACTAAATCCAGCATTTTTATAATGCGAGTTACACTACCATCTGAATATAAAAAAACAAACAAAAAAACAGGATTTTTGGATGCACCACATAATCCTTTTTTGGAGTCTACTGAGGGACATAAGAAGTCATATTGTCAGTTTACATTGCCACTTACAAGAGGATTGGACACTAGCAATAAACAAAAAAAATAAAGAAAATCACGCTGTAGGCCAACCCCTCTAACTAGCATGCCTTTGTATGTAGCAAGCAGTACCAAGAGCATGATCATAAACAGAGAAGTTGGGACCTTTGACAGGAAATCATATGCTATGCAGTTCACCTGAAGAGTGGACAAAAACCTAACAACCACTAACCGGTGCAAAACAAAAAACAAAAACTGGACTACCTATAGCCCAAGGCTGGCCATAAAATTATAACATTTTCTTATTTCATTTGCTTTTGGATTTACCAAAACCATATAATATGGAAGTCAAACCTAAACACTTTTCATTAGTATGCAATCAGGCAGGCCCTAGAACTACATAGCTGAAGGTAAATCTGAAAGGAAATGGAGCAAGAAAATGGTATACTGTATGGTCAACTTAAGAGCTGCCTGAAGGACCAACACTCAAAACAAGGGTTTGGCTTCATCCAGTGTCACAACAGGCTGCCCAAGACCCGGAAAAAAAATGGCCACCCATCAGGGAGGAGTGACTCAACATGGAGGGAACGTTGAACCATGGACCAAGCAGGGAGCTGCTCAACGTGAACCCATCAAAAACATGTGGAACAAAAAAAAAAGAGGGAGGAAAAAAAATCCACAACTTGACACAATTCCCTAGTAGGAAAGGGTACCAGAGAAATGAGCCCAAGACACAGCAGCCATCATCCTGAGAAGTACCAGGAATGTAGGGACAACGCTGTGGATGCAGAGCCCTGCTAGGACAGAGGAAAATCAAAGCTGGCCCCAGTTGACTGAACAGGTCAGGGAATCCACTGGTCAGGGGGGACACTGAGGGGTTACCAGGTACCCAATTGGCCTGCCCTCAGAGGGAGTCTTCAGAGACTGGGCAAGCACTGAGGCCAATGGCTCTGGCCGACTTGCTACCTTAATGGGGTCTGGAAAGTGCCCAACGTGGAGCCCAGCACAAAAAGTCACTTCCAGGTTGGCGCTGCAATGCAGGGTCCAGGTATGGCACACCAAAGCTAGGTAGAGATGTGGAAAAGAATCTTGACTGAAGAAAAAAAAAAAAAGGCTTTTGATAGCGGAGCTGAAGAAAAAAAACACACACACACACACACACACACACACACACACACACACACACACACACACACTCCACCGTCAAAGGGCACTAGCAGAAAACTGAGGGATGTTGGGCAGAAGAGGGGTTAAAATGTTTGTTTAACAAGGTCCAATCCTTTTGCAGGTAATAGTATGACCCAACAACTCATGATTTTCTGTGTCCCTAAATGGACAGAAAAGAAAGAAACAAACAGATTTATACAAGTTTCCTGAATGAAACATGGACATTTAGATGGTGAACGGTCTCAGCTGTTTGTAGACCGTGCCTTATCAGCAACATGACCCGTTTACAAACGCCGATAAAATATCAAAACATTATACAGCTAAGTATCTGAGAACAATATTTTGCATTGTACAGATAAGCGTTTCCCAAGTCCAAAATAAAAGCTGTGTTGGGCCCCAGTAACCAGATTTTCACTTCTACTCTTCGTATACCAATATCAGAAAAAAGCAGCTTTGAATTTAGACCCTTTAAGGGCCCTTTCACACAGGGCGGATCAGTAATGATCCGCCTCCGTGTGTCCGTAAAGCTCAGCGGGGATCCTCCGTAAAATCCCCACTGAGCCGTCGGCTGACAGGGCGGTCCCCGCACACTGTGCAGGGACCGCCCTGTCTTTCCTCCGCTCTCCCCTATGGGGGGATTGGATGAACACGAATCGTATGTCCGTGTTCACCCGATCCGATCCGCCAGACGGAAGAAAAATAGGATTTTCTTCCGTCCAAAAAAAAAATCGGAGCTTTGCGGAGGCGGGTGATTACGGGTGTCAGCGGATGGTCATCCGCTGACACCCGCAATCACCTAGGGACCAATATATGTCTGGTTTTCATCCGCAACGGATGGATGAAAATGCGGACATACGGTCCGCACATGTGAAAGGGGCCTTACCCCTTCCTGCTGACGTAACACATAGGTGGCCCCACTGCACTGGGCTTTTTTCTGTGGGGCCGCATATTTGCGTATATCCCTTTGTGCTTGGAGCGCACCACACAGCGTGCCCACAGCAGAGAGACCAGGTCTCCCTGAGAGCCCTGGACCCCATACCAATGAACGGGACCGGGGCCTCCTGATTCTGGGTCACCTGACCGCTGTGGTAGCCTCCAATTGGTTACTACAGTGACCAGTCACAGTGAAGGCTGCCCCGTGTCTCTCTGTGAATGGACTCAAAGAGCATCTCTTTCCTTGCAGAGAGTAAATGCATAAATAAAAAATAAAAAAAAGTATCCAGGTTTGATCTAGGTTAGTGCCAGTGTTGGTGTTTGGGTCAAGCAGGGGTTATAGGTTAGGGTCAGTATATTTTGGGCAGGATTTATTTTTCCCCCCCATTAGCATCAGTGAGTTTTAGGTAGGACAAAAAGAAAAAAAAAGAAAAATGCACACGATTGCTTCTGGGCTGTACTATGGGTACAAACAAACATCTGTGGTTTTCCATTATTATTATTATTATTATTATTATTATTATTAATAATAATAATAATAATAATAATAATAGGGAGATATCCATAACCTTTTACGAACAAATAAAAGCCCAGTTTGTCCTGAAAAAAAAAAAAGTATAATCCACGTGCATGCACAAAGTAGTTGTGATATGTATGGTTTTACCAACAAAGTTGCAAAACTGTGCTTAGGCATCAAGATCACGCCCTTAGGAACGTTTTCTTTTTTCTTCAGCAATATATGGAATAAAAATGAGTCGTAAACAATAATGGAGTATGATGAAAAGTGCATGAACTAACAAATAGAAAAGAAAACACAGAAATGGGCTTAGGAGTAGAAAGCATCTAATAATATGGTGCTTTGCATTTTTGATAGGTGGTCTACTAAATTATGGTACCTTGTATTTTGATACAATGTCTGCTTTAACCACTTAAGGACCGCCTCCTGCACATATACGTCGGCAGAATGGCACGGCTGGGCACAGGAGCTGAAGAACGGAGAGAGGTGTGTGTAAACACACCTTCCCCGTTCTTCACAGTGGCACCGTCATTGATTGTCTGTTCCCTGATATAGGGAAAGACGATCAATGACGCCACACGTCCAGCCCCGCCCCCCTACAGTTAGAAACACATATGAGGTCACACTTAACCCCTACAACACCCCCTAGTGGTCAACTCCTAAACTGCAATTGTCTTTCTTTCCCACAGTAATCAATACATTTTTATAGCACTTTTTGCTGTGAAAATGACAAGGGTCCCAAAAATGTGTCAAAATTGTCCGATGTGTCCGCCATAATGTCGCAGTCATGAAAAAAATAAAATAAAAAATGTATATTAAATAAAAAAATGCCATAAAACTATCCCCTATTTTTTTTTTTCAAAATTGTCGCTCTATTTTTGTTTATAGCGCAAAAAATAAAAACCGCAGGAGGTGATCAAATACCACCAAAAGAAAGCTCTATTTATGGGAAAAAAAGGACGCAAATTTTGTTTGGGAGCCACGTCGCACGATCGCGCAATTGTCAGTTAAAGCAACGCAGTGCCGAATCGCAAAAAGGGGCAAGGTCCTTAACCTGCATATTGGTCTGGGTCTTAAGTGGTTAACAGCACTATGGGTAGGCTCACACTTTTGCACCTGCATTTATGATTTTAAGCTCTTTTTGATGCTAGTTGATGCGAGTATTTAGTGCGTTTTCATAGATTCTGCAATTTATTTGGGCAATGAAAATCACTATCTCCAGTGATATCATTAGGCGCCAACTTTGTCAGATCCACTTCCTGGTTTTCTGTGTGGCCTGTTGATGTGCTATCAGAGCAATCTTTTTTTTTTCATTCAAATTTATTTTCATCAGAATAGAGTCATAACAAAAAAAACAAAAAAACAAAAAAATGTAAAAAATAGTATTACAATACAATGTACAGATGGTTATATCATATTAAAATAGTTCAAAAGTTATATTGTTTCTGTGAAAATTCATATCTACTTATAATATTAAAACAATTGATTTTTACACAAAAAAAAAAAAGGAGTATCTTTTTAAATAATTAATATTACAATATATTTCATATATTCTATTCTACGTATCTATACACCAGATGACAAGGAAGTCCCCCCAGACACCCCGAAAGGGAACATGCTCTGCCCGAGGGGACAAGAGGGACTCTCCCACACACTCTCTATTCTTCCTCATAGATTTCTGGTTGGGATACAAGAGGATAAAGCTTGGAAAATCTTTAACAGTAAACATATCGGTCCTTGTTAAGATTAACCGGATATCAGAGCAATCTTGAGCCTTACATCTTTTCTTACAGAAGCTGAAGTGTAGCCCTCCGATTCCTCTTGTACTAAATTGTATTGTACTGTCTGCCTTCATTTTGTGAAGCACTGTGCAAACGGTTGGCTCTATAAAAGTCCTGTATAATACTACTACTACTACATTTTCAAAGCTACCGTATATACACTCGAGTATAAGCCGAGGCACCCAATTTTACCACAAAAAAAAAACCTGGGAAAACGGATTGACTCGAGTATAAGCCTAGTGTGGGAAATGCAGCAGCTACTCTAAGTGAAAAAAAAGAGGGTCAACAATGCCCATCTGCAGCCTCACTGTTCCCACCTGTCTCATCAGTGCCCATCTGCAGCCTCATGTACCTTTGTCATGCAACTGCAGTCGGCGTTCTAACAAAAGTTCCAACCGGGTGTACTGCACATGCGCAGGCACGAGAACGTCTTTCTGATGCACGTCGTCAACCCAAATACACCAACTCTACTAGCCGCCACACTGCGCCTGCGTGGCCTTCGTTTAACGCACAATAATCCCCTATCACACACACCAAGAAAGATGTTCTTGTGGAGACGCTCGCACAGAACTTGCACAATTCATATTACTTGTCAGTTTATGGTGCTTGTATCTTGTACTTGAGGCGGTGCCCCTGCTGCCATGCACCCAACTTGATTTTGAGACTTAAATAGTGGTGTGCAATATGAGCTTCTTTTTATTGTTTATGTGGATACAAAAAACGATTTTTAGCAGAGTAAGAGGGGTTACAAATTCTAAGATGGTTTTTAAAGGGGAGTTCCAGCTATTTGTATGTTTATTAAAAGTCAGCAGCAACAAAAAGTGTAGCTGCTGGCTTTTAATAAACAGGCACTTACCTGCTCCAGCGACGCGCCGGCCGGGGCTCCGCTCCTCTCCCCCCCTCCCCGGCCGGCGTCTTCATTTTCAGTGTGGGCACCCGGCCGTGACAGCTTTCGGCTTCACGGCCGGGCACCCACTGCGCATGCGCGAGCGGCACTGCGCATGCGCGAGCGGCGTGGCCCGGCGCCGCGCCGTGTAATTGGCCAGGAGATCGCCTAGGACCTGTGACGTGTCCTAGGCGATCGCCTACAGCAGCCACTTCCTGAAGGCGATTAAGCTTAGTCGCCTACAGGAAGGAGGAAGTGGGACAGGAAGTCCCACTCGTGCTGAAGCCCCCACTCCCCCCCAAAAAAAATTACATGCCAAATGTGGCATGTAAGGGGGAGAGGAGTGGGTTAAGAGGAAGTTCCAAATTTGGGTGGAACTCCTCTTTAATGACGTCTATACCTGTCAGTCCTGGTGACAACTACAACAGCAATATTTTGTACTGTTGTTACAAAAAAAAAAAAGTGAGGGATAATGCCCTTGATAGGGTCATGGAAAAAAAGAAGAAAAAAAACACAAACACACTTTTTTACATTCACATCAGTCACTGCCCTCAAGGAGCTTACATTCTAAGGTCCCTAACTCTCATTCATACACTAGGGCCAATTTATACAGGATACAATTAACCTACCAGCATGTGTTTGGAGTGTGAGAGGAAACCAGAGTATCCGGAGGAACCCCACACAGGCACAGGGAGATCATGCAAACTCCAGGCAGGCAGTGTCGTGGTTGGGATTTTAACCGGTGACCTGAGTGCTACTAGGTGGGAGTGCTAACCACTTAGCCACTGTATGTAGCAAAAGTAACAGGCTTTTGCTGTAAGTTCTGCTCTTCAGCTGCACGTACTCCCCTATTACGTTGCTCCCTTCTTCAAAATGTAAGCCTAACTCCAGCCAATTTTTTTTTTTACTCGTTTTAGTGGTGGAGGGAAAAAAAATATTATATATGTAAAGCGCTGGGTAAATTGACAGCGCTGTACAAGTACCTGTATTAACAATGATCAACGTACAGGTTTGCTTTAGGACAGAAAAAGATAATTTAATGGCATTTAGGGAGATAACATCTCGAGAACACAGGTTTACCTCCTGTTATGTTCTCCGATTCACCAACTTTTCCAGCAGAGCAGATTTCCATTTCTTAGTGAGAATGTGTAATTATAGATTCTGTCATTATAAATCTTGAGATTAACCCCTTACCGACACAGATCTCATTTGAAGTGCATCAAAATTAATGAAAAAATTTGACTGCTAGGAAGCGATTCTCAAACCACTGAGCACTTCCAAAACTCCTACATATTTTAGGCGTTACTTTTATATTTTTCGTTGACTAGCACCAACACACAGTAGATGCTAATATAAGGATTCAGTGATAGAAACACAAGAAATATTATTTAGGAGTCGTTTTCCTAAAAATAACTGCAAGTCTCGTCACATCTGTGTATTTTTAACTGCATGCAAAACACATGAAGAGATCTGTAGAACTAGAATTATATTCTATTAAGTAGCTTCATTGCCACCGACTCTTATGGAACCGATTTTACATTAAATTTGTATTTAACTGCAGCAAAAATGCACAAATATTAACAGTTGTGGCAGCAGGCAGGTTAAGTTCCCTGGTTGCATCCAGGATGCAATGTATATATCACCTAGGTTCAGGCTTTATGCCAGTTTGTACCTCTAGGGGGGGTGCTGGGAGTCCTGCTGGGAGGACTTGATGAGCCCAGCTGTATCAGGTGGGCTCGTTGGGTCCTCTACAAAAACTCCCAGCATGCTAAGAGATATATTCCAACCTGGAACCAGACCTGTGTGAATAGTCTGGGGAGTGTTCTCTGTGCGGTGAGACAAAGCCTGTGTGGCTACTACTACCACAACTTTAAACAGCAGGGAGTTAGGGACTGGGGCAGCACTAGGCTGTACCCAGGTGTTAGTTAGAAACACTGATGTGTTTAGTGAGCGGTCAAGTGACCAGGGTTTATTTTTGTGTTTCTTTTGTTTCTGTCACATTTATTTTTGTATATAGTTCAAATAAAAACCGCACCTTTTTGTTTTCCTCCCTACAACCGTCTGCTGTGCCTAATTGTTTTTGTGTGCTGAACCCATCCAGGGGGGTCACACACACACACCCGCTGCCGGGCTAACCCCTCACACAGTGTACTAATTTTCAACATCGGTTTCAGCAAATTTAACATAAAAAGGTAGAGAAATAAATAGATGAACGCAATTCTGCACAAAATTACAACATTTAAAAGATAAAAAAAAAATACAGTCAACATATTCTAATCTGTTTGGTTGAGGAGAAAAGAAAAAACGGATTTAAGGCACATCTTAAATCACTGAAACAGCGGCTGGACATAAACCTGTTTCTATATGGCAGAATAGACCAAGAATTTTCTCTAAGTTTTGCCTACACACCGATACGTGTATCAACAGTGGCATCTAGTGGCTAAATGTCTTTATTATGTCACAAAGTCAGATAAGAAAAATAAAACGCACACACACGCGCACGATTATGCATGCGTTTGTTAAAAATCATTAAAAAGACTATTCAAGTAGTCAAGTTTAATATTTTTTATTATATGTCCCCCTTTTCCCACACAGGACCCCCTGTGCTCCAAAACTGCCCTATGTATCCTCCATGATCTGAGGCTGGTCCTCTGCCAGGTTGAAGTATGCCCAGCAACATTCAACCCACTTCTTCCTTGGGGGAGGGAAGGGAATGTCATCAAGTCACCCCGGGCTCACAAGAGAATGCCTTAGAGAGAGGACCCCACATGCATCAAATTACCACACCAAAGACACCAGTTAAAAAGTACACACATACATACATATATATATATATATATTATATATAACTAGCCTTTTGTAATCCCCTGTACAGGAGTGATCCGAGAAGGAAAGAGAGAAGCAGCAAAAGGAGCCATTTACCTGTGCTGCAGTAGCTATGTGCCAACACGGAACAGGCTGACAGGAGGAGACAGCAAAGAGACAGATCTGTTCATAAGTCTGCAGCTTCTCCTTCATTGTCAACATCTATCTTCGCCCTCTTTTTGAGATCATTAGCAGTCAAAAACTGCTCTACCACTCATATGCAGACGACACGCAACTATATTTCCGCATTTGCAATAAAAAGGATCATCACCTCAATCTAGAGACATGCCTCTCTTTGATAGAGGACTGGATGACAAAGAGTTATCTTAAACTCAACGGAGCGAAAACAGAACTTCTCCTGTTTCACGCCAAGCGTATGAATCAACCTACAACAACTTGGACCCCAATTCTGGGCAAAATCATCACCCCTAGCGCCAAAGTCAAAAGTCTCGGGGTCATCTTTGACTCTCACATGACAATGGATGCACAAATAGGGTCAGTAGTCAGCGGATCTCACCATCTGCTGCGCCTACTACGCAGACTTACTCCTTTTATTCCCAAGGAAGACATAGCGGTCGTGGTGGGAGCTATTGTAAACTCAAGATTGGACTATGCAAATGCCCTTTACCTCGGACTCCCCAAGTACCAAATCGCTCGTCTACAAGTCGTTCAAAATACGGCCGTTAGGGCTCTTTCACACGTCCGTTCCGTTCGTCCGTTTTTTGGACGTCTGTTAACGGACCGCAATGATTCCCTATGGGCTAGCGTCCGTTAGCGGATGAGCATCCGCTAACGTCCGTTAGCATCCGTCTGCGTTAAGTTCCGTTTTTTTGGACGGAAGAAAACCCTATTTTTCTTCCGTCTAAAAAACGGAACGGACGAAAAACGGACGTTAACGGATGATCCGTTTATCATCCGTTCCGCTAACATCCGTTTTTCTATGTAAAAAGCCCCAAAAAAAAAAAAAAAAAAACGGATGAAAAAACGGATGGAAAAACTGATGCAAAAACTGATGCAAAAACTGATGCAAAAACTGATGCAAAAACTGATGCAAAAACTGACGAAAAACTGATGGAAAAACGGATCAACTGATGAAAAAAAAACTGATCTGAAAAACTGAACGGACGTGTGAAAGAGCCCTTAGACTTGTGACTGGGAAAAAACCCTGGGAATCAATCTCACCTTCACTGAGAGCCCTTCACTGGTTACCAGTAAAAGACAGAATCACTTTTAAAGCACTCTGTCTAACGCATAGATGTATCTATGGGAATGCTCCCAATTATCTATGCGAAAAAATAAAAGCTCATAAACCCAATCGCGTTCTGCGTTCCACCAATCAAAATTTCCTCCAGATACCCAAAGCCAGATACAAGTCCAAAGGAGAAAGGAGATTCGCGGTCCAAGGGCCTAGACTATGGAACGCTTTACCAACCAGCATTCGGTTGGAGGAGAATCACTTAGCATTCAGGAGAAAGATCAAGACTCATCTCTTTTGATACCAAAGGAGACAGGAACAACAAGCGCCCAGAGGCGATTAAATTTGCATGTGCTGCGCTATATAAGTTTTCATTCATTCATTCATTCATTGTGCAGTGACAGGCAGGCGGGGGGGGGGGGGACGAGACCTTGTTGTCATACTTAAAGTGTTACTAAACCCGCAACAGTAAAGTCAGTCTGTATATGCAGAATAGCATGCTTGTTATACTCACTGTGGAACTTAAGGTTGTAATCCTCTGCATTGTGTAAAAAGGCTGTTTTTTCCCTGTATGCACAGATCCTCCCCCTCCTGTACACTGTCTATCTGGGGAAAGCCAGCTAACACAGGCAGAGTAGCCAACCTGCACATGCTCAGCTGTTTCTTTTATGCTGAAGAGAACATTTACTTGTTCTCAGAGCTAGCCAGGTCACATGATATTGACATCACACATGTGGGTGTATACAGGCTGTAGAGAAAATCTCCTCCTTACTGAACTCTCAGCACTGGAGAAACTGTGTAGTTTATCATGTAACCGTGGTATACAGATCATCCAAAAAGGTATAGCGTGGCAGTATATTAATGTAAAAAGAAGAGTTATAAGCAGTGAGCACTGTGGCGGGGTTGGCGGATTAACTTTTCATATTACTGGGTTTAGCAACACTTTAACTGAAGTAGAGAAAAGTCACATATCCCGGGTGGAAGGGCTGTGTAATTCTCAGGAATGAATGAGCAGTAATACAAATCATTTAACAGGTGAAACAGCTTTCATATATGCGTTTAGCAAACAGCCTGGAGTTCAATTTAATAAAGAAACCGACAAAACCAAGAGAAAAATAACCCTTCTCTTTAAAAAGGAACCCAATTACTAAAAAGCATGACAAATTCCCACCAATATGAACTTAGACGGTATACACAAAAAATAAACTATCACTTTCAACAGGGATTAATTTAAATAAATAACAGTATTTCTCGCATTCTTTACATTGAACTTATTGTCAAACAGGAACTATAGAATCTGCCATTGCCGACTTGTTTTCGATGGTGCAGACTCTATTGCTCTGATCCATGTTTTATTACATATATATATATATAAAAAAAAAATATTATATATATATATATATATATATATATATATATATATATATATATATATATATATATATATATATATATATATATATATATATATATATATATATATATATATATATATATATATATATAATCTGATAAAGCCCAGCACTCAAATGTTCAATTAAATAAAGGATGACAGCATAAATCTTGTCATCAATGGCACCTTCCATATTGTTGGTCTGTAATCAATAACCAATCATAAAATGAGGACATCTTTCCATTTAAAAAATGTATAGTTACCATTGATTCTGTCTGGACGTGGGGAAACATGCAATATTTGGAATGCTGGAGGACCAGGACTTTATGCAGTACAATGTGGCACAAAATTAGTGTCCAAAATATGAATGGTCTGTTTTTCCCCACAGAAAGCAGTCACCCTTTCCCCTTCCTACTGCTACTTTCAGTGCAGACTTGAATTTAGTTTGTTGCAACACACAGATAGTTCTTTCAACTTTTTTTTTTTTTTTTTAACTCTTTACAAAAGAGGGGTGGGTATGATCTCCCAAACGTCTTAACACACTTAGGCCGAGTTCACACTGGCATTAAGAGCAGGTGTTTGAGAGGCGTTAAAAAAAAGGCCCCTCAAACGCCTATGCACAAGATACAACAAACATCACATAGTGCTGTTCACACTAAACGTTATTGTTGTGTCGCTTCAAAATTAAAGCCGAATGTCAAGTCAGGAGGCGTTTGAAGTCTTTCAATGCCTCCCATTGAAGTCTATGGTAATGCCCCATAAATGCTCTGGCATGCAGTTGCGGGGCGTTAGGATTAGTTAATTTACTGTAATGGAATAGGTGTTTGTGGAGCAGTTTTACCTCCTCATTAATGCTTGTAAAACGCAATGCCCATATTAAAGCTCATTGACGCCTGCCTGACGCCCATACCAACGCCATACAAATGCTATAATAGAAATTTAGTCAAGCGTGAACAAGCCCTTATATAAAAGTTCAGAAACCTGGTACCCTACAGAAAGATCCCTGGGGTATCAAGGTACAGACCCTCAGCTACAGAACTGGAGGACTACAAGCTAGAGCTAGCATTAAAAGCAAGAATTTGTTGTTTTCCGAACAATATTAGAAAATTATCCCAATAAAGAATATTAATATTTACCATCTCTTATCATAATACAGCTTCCCTTCCTCTATCCGAGCTTCAAACCTCAGGGCAGGAGATTCAGTTTGGGTAGCTGGAAGATGTTCTGGAGTTGATGGAGATACTGCAAAGAAAATATACACAGAAGTAAAACCTTGGTTTGAGAGTAACTTGGTTTGAGAACGTTTTGCAAGACAAGCTAATTTTTTTAAATAAATTTTGACTTGGTTTTCAAGCGATGTCTTGATAAACAAGTAGCGTCAAGTCACAACAGAGCATAAAAGAGAAGAGCCTCTAAGTGTAGCAATATGGTTGCATTTAATGAAGGTACAACATTTAGAAACTCACATGGTTGAGGATTAAAAAAGAGGCACATCCAAGTATGCAGGCATCCGAGGTAAAGCTGTCCCACATAGACCTTTCTCTGCACCGCCATCAACTTTATCCCTTCCACGCTGCGCTTCACGAGCGGTTCAATCACTCTACTCCAGGGTAGTCTTCCCGTTTACGATTGTAGACTGACAGCGGTGAGAGCACGTGGTGCGGGGGATGGTCTATGTGGACAGCTTTACCTCGGATGTCTGCATACTTAGATGTGCCTCTTTTAATCATAAAACATTTGAGTTGCTAAATGTTGTACCTTCATTAAATGTAACCATATTGCTACACTTAGAGGCGCCTCTCTTCTCTTTTATACTCTGTAGCTCCTGCTGGATTTTGCTTCTAATCCCCTTGTGGAGGCTTCCATTTGTGGATGGACATTTTATGCTTATACAACCCTTCACATTGCTATAATGTTTTTATATGGACTTTAAACTGAAGGACTTATAAATAAATGGTTGTGGAACGAATCAATCGAGTTTCTATTATTTCTTATGGGGAAATTTGCTTTGATATACAAGTGCTTTGGATTACAAGCATGTTTCAGGAATAATTTATGTTCGCAATCAAAGGTTTTACTGTACAGTCTCTCAATACAGACTGGTCACCAAAGCGAAACAAGATAAGCTGACAAAGCAAATGTGACAAACGGATGAAAGTATGGTTTTGAAGATGTCATTGACCATTTATATCAGCACCCTCCAGTAACATAACTGGAGGTCATAGGCTTTGCTAGGGAGGAACCAGTCCTCTGTACAACTAAGTGTAGCAACTATATTTTAATTATTTTTAAACTTTATTCACTAGAACTACAAATTAATTGGTGCAAAACTATGGAGGTTTAAAATAAACCTGTGCAAATGACATTTAACCTGCTTAACTTGCTGGTCACCTTAGAAGAAACATAGATAATAAACATAGAAACATAGACAAATGCAGCTCACAGCACTAAATAGGTAACTGAATGAAATTACAATGCTCAAGTTGGGTCCTCTAAACCAGGGTTTGACAAATTTGCTTGGAATCTAGGAGCCAGCTAAAAAAGTTAGGAGCCAGAAAACGCACCCCGTCCCGACGAGCTTGCGCGCAGAAGCGAACACATATACGTGAGCAGCGCCCGCATATGTAAACTGTGTTCAAACCACACATGTGAGGTATCGCCGCGATTGCTAGAGCGAGAGCAATAATTCTAGCCCTAGACCTCCTCTGTAACTCAAAACATGCAACCTGTAGATTTTTTTTTAAACGTTGCCTATGAAGATTTTAAAGGGTAAAAGTTTGTCGGCATTCCACGAGCGGATGCAATTTTGAAGCGTGACATGTTGGGTACGAATTTACTCGGCGTAACATTAGCTTTCATAATATTTAAAAAAAATGGGGATAACTTTACTGGTGTCTTATTTAATAAAAAAAAAAGTGTAATTTTTTCCCAAAAAAGTAAGACCACTGCGCAAATACGGCGTGACAGAAAGTATTGACAGAAAGAAACGGTCGCCATTTTATTCTCTAGGGTGTTAGGATAAAAAATATATATATATATATATATAATGTTTGGGGGTTCTAATTAGAGGGAAGAAGATGGCAGTGAAAAATTACGTTAGAATTGCTGTTTAAAAGAGGGGGTTCACCCTAAAAAAAAATATAGACTGTAATATCCAGCATACTGCTGACATCAACAGTATGCTGAATTATTATTATTTTTTTTTTTTTTTCGGTCTGTACTTATGGTTTTCTGTCGTTTTCACCCGGCTTCCGGGTTCTCGCTCCCCCGGGGGAGTAGGCGTTCCTAAGCTCTGCATAGATGATTGACGTGCGCGTCATCGCCTTCCGAAAATATCCGAGTGGGACTCGGCACTTTACGGCGCCTGCGCAGTCGGCTCTACACGGCAGGCGCCGTAAAGAGCCGAGTGTCCCCGTCGGATATTTTCGGAAGGCGATGAAAAATGACAACGCTACAAGCCTTTATTAAGGCTACAGATAGGTTAGCTAAAAAGTTCATTTTGAGGGTGAACCTCCGCTTTAACTTGTAATACCAACGG
Source organism: Rana temporaria (assembly GCF_905171775.1). Classification (NCBI taxonomy): domain Eukaryota; kingdom Metazoa; phylum Chordata; class Amphibia; order Anura; family Ranidae; genus Rana; species Rana temporaria. The sequence goes on from NC_053489.1 coordinate 166,681,680, forward strand.
CCACCACCAGATGGCGCCAGCTCACACATCTGGTGGTAATAACTTGTAATACCAACGGCTCACCACCAGATGGCGCCAGCTCACAAAATTATTTTTTTTTCTTTTTGCCCACCTTCCAAGCCAAGTCGCCAGGACGCTATTTCTAGTCGCCATGGCGACCTGGCGACCGGCATTTGTCGTGCCCTGCTCTAAACAATGTTTCAGCATGTAGAAGAATAAGTTAAAGTATAAATGCATTTTAAAACAAAGTACACAGGCGCAGCCAGGCCAAAAAGAACATGCATGCTGAATACAAACAACCCCCAGGGGTGGAAGCCCTTGGGAGGGGAGGGTGTGATCAGTCAGGGCACATGAGCAAAACAAGGATAAGTTTAGGTTGTACACTTATGCTTTAAAGCAGGGGTGTCAAACTCAATTTTACCGTGGGCCACATCAGCATTAGGATTGCCCTCAAAAGGGCCGGTTGTATCTGTAAGATTAGATGTCCAGCACATCCCCCTCCCCTTTACATTAGAGGTCAAGAGCCACCTCACCATCAGAAGTCGAGTCCCCCACTCTCCCTTACATCACAGTGCACCCCCCTTTCTGTATGCTGCTGCTGGGAAGAAGCTGGATGCATTGCGTGAAAGGAAGGGTCTGAAAGGTGATCAGAGGAAGGCTGGAGCTCTCCTGCAAATGCAGACGAGGAGCGAGGGCCACATGAAATGGCCTGGATTCAGCCTGTGGGCCTTGTATCACTTTTTAACAACAATGGTATGCTTTAGCAAGCTTATAGTGCTTTCATGTTTGCTTGTCATAGTTACTTACCTGGTCTTTTAGGCGATTTTAACTGTTAAAAGGAGAAAAAAAAAAAAAAAGATATAAGCCAATCTGAGAAATGTAAAAATACATATACAGTAAAATGTTATGCTATATTAGATACCAAATAACCAATCTGTACTGAATGAACCCAGTACTATGGTATCACAAAAACGTTTAAAATGTCCCCTCTACCCAAACATGATGCTTGGGTTTTGGGTGGGCGCTACCGACAAGCTAAAATGTTCCATCTCTTGCCAAGGGCTTTTAGAGTTTAGTGGTAAAAATTTTGAAATACTTTGTTTTTTACTTGGTCTTAATGACGGTGTTTTTTCTGTTAATTTTTTTGTAAATAAGTACGTTTTCTCTTTCAATTACGGGCACTGATAGGCACCGATGAGATGGCACTGATGGACATCGATGAGGTAGTACTGACGGGCACAGATGAGGTGGCACTGATTGGCGGCGCTGGTATGCGGCACTGATGGGCGGCACTGATGGGCACTCATGGGCGGCACTGATGGGCACTCATGGGTGGCACAGATGGGCACTGATAGGTGGGCACTGGGCATGGATGGGCACTGTGGGGTGGCACTGATGGACACTGGTGTGGCACTGATGGACACTGTGGGGCGGCACCGATTTACCCATGTTTGCCAATCAGTGCCCATTTGTGGGCACTGATTGGCATTTTTTTTTTTTTTTGCCCCTTTTTTTTTTTTTTTGCCCTTCCCTGGTCCAGGGTGGGCTTCCCTGGTGGTCCAGTGTGGCGATCCGAGGGGGGGCTGCACTGATAAACAATCAGTGCGAACCCCCCGTCAGGAGAGCCGCCGATCGGCTCTCCTCTACTCGCGTCTGTCAGACGCGAGTGAGGAAGAGCCGATCAACGGCTCTTCCTGTTTACATCGTGATCAGCCGTGGTTGGACACGGCTGATCACGTGGTAAAGAGTCTCCGTGAGAGACTCTTTACCGAGATCGGTGTTGCGGGGTGTCAGACTGACACCCTGCAACAACGATCGCCGCGATGCGCGCCCCCGGGGGCACGCAGCGGCTCAGAATCCTGAGGACGTCCAGTCAGGATTCTACAACCACTTTGCCGCCGTCAATCTGTCATTGGCAGGCGGCAAGTGGTTAAGCTTGCCCAGAGATGGGCTTTGACATGTATAGGAGCGTTTGTGAATATTTGCATTATATCTGACATAATTAAAACTGTAAAATTATAGTAAAACCCCATAAAACTTTTCATGTCCAAAATGTATCTGCAGGTAAAAGAATAGTGTATTCTGATAAGGACAGCTGGAAACACGCAGCTAAAATTAGCCCATACCTTATTTAAGGTTCTTAAATCTTCCATGATCTGTTCATCTGTAAGTAGGTAATTAAGCTGAGGTACAAAGGGTTAAGGCAAAATGTAAAGAAAAAAAAAAAAAAAAAAAGGGTCTGCACAACATTTCTACAAAACAAACTTTGTGTCCTGTTCCGGATTGTATAGATTTTATTACAGTTAGTTATTTATATAGTGCCGCCAATTTTTAAAGAACTTTACCTACTATTTCACATCAGTCCGTATCTCACTGCGCACACATACTAAGGCGCATTTTAGACGGCAGCAAATGTAACCTGCCACAGCATATCATTGGAGTATGAGAGGAATCTACAGTACCCAGAGGAAACCCACACGAGCACAAGGAGAACATGCAAACTCCATGCAGATAGTGTCCTGGATGGAAATTGAACGGCCTCTAGTTGGGCAAAGGAGAGGCACTAATCCCAGAGTCATATTATATATATATATATATATATATATATATATATATATATATATATATATATATATATATATATATATATATATATATATATATATCTCTTTATCGACCTTGCTTTGTGCACTGGTGCGCAGTCATGTTGTAACAGAAAGGGGTCATCCCCAAACTGTTCCCACAAAGTTGGGAGCATGAAATGGTCCAAAATGTCTTGGTATGCCGACGCCTTAAAGAGTTCCCTTCACTGGAACCAAGGGGCTGAGCCAAACCCCTGAAAAACAGCTTCACACCATAATCCCCCATCCACCAAATGATTTGGACCAACAACATACCCATAAAAAGTTGACCAACTGAAAATATAATATATATAATATATATATATATATATATATATATATATATATATATATATATATATATATATATATATATATATATATATATATATATAGTTTTCTTTATTTTCATGACTATGAAAATTGTAGATTCACACTGAAGGTATCAAAACTCTGAATTAACACATGTGGAATTATACATAACAAAAAAGTGTGAAACAACTGAAAATATATTTCATATTCTAGGCACACACTCTTGGCATTCTCTTGATGAGCTTCAAGAGGTAGTCACCTGGCGCAGCACCCCATCACTCTCCTTCTTGGTCAAATAGCCCTTACACAGCCTGGAGGTGTGTTTGGGGTCATTGTCCTGTTGAAAAATAAATGATGGTCCAACTAAACGCAAACCGGATGGAATAGCATGCTGCTGCAAGATGCTGTGGTAGCCATGCTGGTTCAGTATTCCTTCAATTTTGAATAAATCCCCAACAGTGTCACCAGCAAAGCACCCCCACACCATCACACCTCCTCCATGCTTCACGGTGGGAACCAGGCACGTAGAGTCCATCCGTTCACCTTTTCTGCGTCGCACAAAGACACGGGGGTTGGAACCAAAGATCTCAAATTTGGACTCATCAGACCAAAGCACAGATTTCCACTGGTCTAATGTCCATTCCTTGTGTTCTTTAGCCCAAACAAGTCTCTTCTGCTTGTTGCCTTTCTTTAGCAGTGGTTTCCTAGCAGATATTCTACCACGAAGGCCTGATTCACACAGTCTCCTCCTAACAGTTCTAGAGATGTGTCTGCTGCAAAAGGTGGCTACTTTGAAGAACCTAGAATATGAAATATATTTTCAGTTGTTTCACACGTTTTTGTTATGTATAATTCCACATGTGTTAATTCATAGTTTTGATGCCTTCAGTGTGAATCTACAATTTTCATAGTCATGAAAATAAAGAAAACTCTTTGAATGAGAAGGTGTGTCCAAACTTTTGGTCTGTACTGTGTGTGTGTGTGTGTGTGTGTGTGTGTGTGTGTGTGTGTGTGTGTGTGTGTGTGTGTGTGTATGTGTGTATGTATGTATGTATGTATGTATGTATGTATGTATGTATGTATGTATGTATGTATGTATGTATGTATGTATGTATGTATATATATATATATATATATATATATATATATATATATATATACATACATACATACATACATATACACACACACACACACACACACACACACACATATATATATATATATATATACACACACATACATATATATATATATATATATATATACACACACACACACATACATACATATATATATATATACACACACACATACATACATACATATATATAAATATATATACACACACACACACACACACACACACACACTCTCCATTCTTTTTAAAAAAAATCATAAACTTATAGATGACATATTTTACTAAAGCAATTATGACAGTCCAGGGGTGACGCATGCAATCATTTGTATAGTAAATGGTTTAAAGTGCTCTGGTCTTTGGGCAGCAATATGGTCCGGGGGTTAAGTGGTTAATGAACAAGTGTTAACGGGGGTTGTAAAGGTAAATTTTTTTCCCCTAAATAGCTTCCTTCACTTACCTCATCCTTCCATTTTGCTTTTAAATGTCCTCATTTCTTCTGAGAAATCCTCACATCCTGTTCTTCTGTCTGTAACTCCACACAGTATTGCAAGGCTTTCTCCCTGGTGTGGAGTGTCGTGCTCGCCCCCTCCCTTGGGACTACAGGAGAGTCAGGACGCCCATTAATACACAGCTCTTTTCTCTGCAACGTAGAGCGTCTCGACTCTCCTGTAGTCCAAAGGAGGGGGCGAGCATGACACTCCACACCAGGGAGAAAGCCTCACATTACTGTGTGGAGTTACAGACAGAAGAACAGGAAGTGTGCATTTCTCAGAAGAAATAAGGACATTTAAAAGCAAAATTGAAGGGTGAGGTCAGTGAAGAAGGACTGCACCAAGGTAAAGGAAGCTATTTAGGAAAAAAATAAAATAAAAATTGTACCTTTACAACCCTTTTAAGAATGAAAATTTGAGCCAGAGGCAAGTCTGCATATTGCAAACATTCTACAGGAGCAAACAATTCAATGAGATATAATAAATATGAGACGCATCCCTTTTGTCCGAGAATGAAACCTACAGGTGCATAGTCTTCATTACAAGGCCAGGTCTGCTTTCAATATACAGCGCCTTGAAAAAGTATTCATAACCCTTGAAATTTTCCACATTTTGTTGTGTTACAACCAAAAACTTAAATGTATTTTATTGGAATTTTAAGCGATAGACCAACACAAAGTGGCACATAATTGTGAAGTGAAAGGAAAATGATAAATGGTTTTCAACATTCTTTACAAATAAATGTCTGAAAAGTGCGACGTGCATTTGTATTCAGCCCCCCCCTGAGTCAATACTTTCTAGAACCATCTTTCGCTGCAATTACAGCTGAAAGTCTTTTTGGGGATGTCTCTACCAGCTTTGCACATCTAGAGAGTGAAATTTTTGCCCATTCTTCTTTGCAAAACAGCTTAAGCTCTGTCAGACTGGATATAGTGTCTGTCAACAGCAATTTTCAAGTCTAGTCAGCGATTCTTAGGCCCTGTACACACGAGCGGATATCCGATGAAAACGGTCCGCCGGACCTTTTCACTCGGACATTTCTGCTCCAGATTTTGATCTGATGGCTGTACACACCACACCATCAGATCAAAATCCCCGCGGAAAACATACGCGGTGACGTGGCCGCGCCGTCGCCGCGACGATGAAGCGGCGACGTGCGCGACCCTGGAAGGTAAATACTTTGACGCATGCGAGGGATGGGGATCGTTTGGACTTATCTGGTGAGTCTGTACAGACGACGCACAGGTTTCCAGCAAATAGATTTCTTAGCATGCTAAGAAATTTTTATCCGCTTGAAAACGGTCGGCTGGACAAATGTCCGCACGACCGGATTTGTCTGCTGGAACTGATCCGCGGATAAATCCCAGTGGACAGATCCGGTCGTGTGTACGGGGCCTTAAAGGATTTAGGTCTGGACTTTGACTGGGCAATTCTAAACACATTAACATGCTTTGATCTACACCAGGGATCCTCAAACTACAGCCCTCCAGCTGTTGCGGAACTACACATCCCATGAGGCATGGCAAAACTGACATTCACAGACATGACTAGGCATGATGGGAATTGTAGTTCCTGAACAACTGGAGGGCCATAGTTTGAAGACCTATGATCTACACCATTCCGTTGTAGCTCTGGCTGTATGTTTAGGGTCGTTGTCCTGCTGGAAGGTGAACCTCCACCCCAGTCTCAAGTCCATTGCAGACAAACAGATTTTCTCATTAGATTGCCCTGTATTTTGCTCCATCCATATTTCCATCTACGAGTAAGCATCACATGATGTGAAACATGTCAGCCACCTTTTTCCTGTTGATCAATTCATTTTGACTGCATCGCTTTGGTTATTTGGATTTTATTTATACAATAAAGACATTGTTTGAAGGAGTACGGCAGTCCAGGATTTTCTTCTAACCAATGCACCTGTGCATAGCCAGCACCTTTTTGGTTTAGTGGGACAGAAGCAAAGCCAAGGGATCAGCAGTTTTTAGAGCGGTATCATTTCTCAGATTTCCATCAACTCTGACCAGTTTCCCTGTCCCTGCTGAAGAAAAGCATCCCCACAACATGATGCTGCCACCACCATGTTTCACGGTGGGGATGGCGTGTTCAGGGTGATGTGCTGCGTTTGTTTTCCGCCACACGTAGCATTTTGCTTTTAGGCCAAAACGTTTGATTTTGGTCTCATCTGACCTGAGAACCTTCTTCCACATGTTTGCCGTGTCCCCCACATGGCTTCTCACAAACTGCAAACAGGACTTATTATGGCTTTCTTCTTGCCACTCTTCCATAAAGGCCAGATTTGTGGAGTGTACGACTAATAGTTATCTGAGCTGTTGATCTCTGCAGCTCTTCCAGAGTTACCATGGACTCTTGGCTGCTTCTCTGATTAATGCTCTCCTTGCCCCGCCTGTCAGTTTAGGTGGATGGCCATGTCTTGGTAGGTTTGCAGTTGTGCCATACTCTTTCCATTTTCGGACAGTGCTCCGTGAGATGTTCAAAGCTTGGGATATTTTTTTTTATAGCCTATCCCTGCTTTAAACTTCTACACAATGTTATCCCTGACCTGTCTGGTGTGTTCCTTGGCCTTCATGATGCGGTTTGTTCAATAATGTTCTCTAACAAAATCCTGAGGGCTTTACAGAACAGCTGTATCTATATCGAGATTAAATTATACACAGGTGCACTCCATTTTCTAATTAGGTGACCAATTAAGGCAAATGGTTACACTAGATTTTAGTAAGGGGTATCAGAGTAAGGCTGGGTTCACACTACGGTTTTCCCGTCCGTCAGCCGCATACGATTTATATGAAAAAACGTATGCGGCTGAAACGGACGGGAACGTATGGCACCGCACATATGTGCGTTTTCCATTAACATTAATGTTAAAGGAAAACGTATGCGGTTGCCATACTGTTTTAAAAACGACCGCAAAACCGTGGTTGAACACGGTTTTGCGTACGTTTAAAAAACGTTTTGCCAGCAAATCGTACGCACCCGGATGCATCCGAGTGCATACGATTTGCAATGCATTCTCTATCTCTACGTTTTCCCGTCCGTGCCCGTACGTTTTCAATACTGAAATCGTATGCGGCTGACGGACGGGAAAACCGTAGTGTGAACCCAGCCTAAGGGCTCTTTCACACGTCCGTTCAGTTTTTCAGATCAGTTTTTTTTTCATCAGTTGATCAGTTTTTGCATCCGTTTTTGCATCCGTTTTTGCATCAGTTTTTTTTTTGGGGGGGGGGGGGGGGGCTTTTTACATAGAAAAACAGATGTTAGCGGAACGGATGATAAACGGATCATCCGTTAACGTCCGTTTTTCGTCCGTTCCGTTTTTTAGACGGAAGAAAAATAGGGTTTTCTTCCGTCCAAAAAAACGGAACTGAACGCAGACGGATGCTAACAGACGTTAGCGGATGCTCATCCGCTAACGGACGCTAGCCCATAGGGAAGCATTGCGGTCCGTTAGCGGACGTCCAAAAAACGGACGAACGGAACGGACGTGTGAAAGAGCCCTAAAGGGGTTGATTACAAATACATGCCACACGTTTCAAATATTTGTAAAAAAAAAAATAATGGAAAACCATTTATAATTTTCCTTTCACTTCGCAATTATGTGCCACTTTGTGTTGGTTTATCACATAAAATACTGATAATATGCGTTTACATTTTTGGTTGTAACATGGCAAAATGTTTAAAGTTTCAAGGGCTATGAATATGTTTTCAAGGCACTGTACATGCCAATAAGCCCAATTTGTCAAAACCTCTGTAGTGAAACTTGGAATCGAAAGCCAGCCATTATTATTTAAAAGTATTACAGCAACAATAGTTAATCACATATTTTTTTGTAATATCTTACAAAGTGTTTCCCCAAAGTACATGATATGGAAAAGTAATTTGTTTTGTTTTAATGTGGTAAGTAAAAGGATATCAGGTGCTGGCTTCCTTCGCTTATCAGGGATTGGCACTGGATCATTGGGCCGTCGTCTCAGTTTTCGAGTCATAATAGGCTTGACCTCCATGGAATCTGTAAAATGTGAGGCATTTTAATAGGACCACTTAGATTTACCAAAATGTTTGACCTGCTAAAACAACTTTCTTGGCATGCAGTACAAGACACAGGCCCATTAAGACTTGACAGTTGGTTACATGCTGCCTCCTTAAGATGAGGACAATGGCAACAAATTTATTAAGGCAGGACACATAACCCCTTCTGCTCCCAACAAACCTTCGTTTTTCAAAAAAAAAAAAAAAACATGCATGCAGTTGGGAGGGTGCCCTGTGTTCTGTACTGCAAGGATTGTACAGAGAAGAAAAAAGGTATTTGACAATCATATAGTTGAGGACACAACACAGGCTTCTTTAAGTAATGACCATGGGACATCTACAAATACTACAACGGAGGGTGAGTAACATAGCAAACAATGCCAACAGGCCCAAAACAAGGGGATCCATTTTTAAACCAAAAGAACAGCTTGAGTGAACAGAAGACCAGGTATGGAGAAATCTGAGAAACAGACACGTGGTGCTGAAGAGCCCAAGAGGCACTGACGGAACGTGTTGAGTGGGCCTTTAGCAGGAAAAGGAGGAGTTCTCTCCTTCAAGGTGCAAGCCTTAGTAATAACCTGCCTAACCCACCAGAGATAGTGGAACAAGACGCAGCAGAGTAATTGTGAGAGCCCACAGGCAGGACAAAACAGAAAAAAACAAGGTTTGAATGGAAGTAGTTAGCTGAGAGAGAAACAGAGTAAACATCATCTAGACAATGGAGTCCTTAGGCCTCAAAACCACCCTGTCTATCTGAAGAACAAGGAAGGATTCTTTATAGTATAAAGGAGACCCCTCTGACATGATAGCAAGGAGAAAAACCACCTCAGAAGCAAGATCGGTCAGGGGAAGAGCACAAATGAGTTTAAAGGGAGGTTACTGTTTACATAAAGACGGCCTAGGCTATAAGAAGACCCTAAAACTGAGATGCAGCACGGTGGCCAAGACCATACAGCGATTTAGCAGGACAGGTTCCACTCAGAACAGGCCTCGCCATGGTCGACCAAAAAAAAGTTTAGTGCACATGCTCAGCGTCATATCCAGAGGTTGTCTTTGGGAAATAGATGTATAAGTGATGCCAGCATTGCTGCAGAGGTTGAAGGAGTGTGGGGGGGGGGGGTCAGGCTGTCAGTGCTCAGACCATACGCTGCACACTGCATCAAATTGGTCTGCATGGCTGTCGGCCCAGAAGGAAGCCTCTTTTAAAGACGATGCACAAGAAAGCCCGCAGTTTGCTGAAGACAAGCAGACTAAGGGCAAGGATTACTGGAACCATGCCCTGCGGTCTGATGAGACCAAGATAAACTTATTTGGTTCAGATGGTGTCAAGCGTGTGCGGCAGCAAACAGGTGAGGAGTATAAAGACAAGTGTGTCTTGCCTACAGTCATGCATTGTGGTGGGAGTGTCATGGTCTGGGGCTGCATGAGTGCTGCCGGCACTAGGGAGCTACAGTTCATTGAGGGAACCATGAATGCCAACATGTACTGTGACATACTGAGGAAGCGCATTATCCCCACCCTTCGAATACTGGGCCGCAGGGCAGTATTCCAACATAATGACCCCAAACACACCTCCAAGACAACCAATGCCTTGCTAAAAGAAGCAGAGGGTAAAGGCGATGGACTGGCCAAGCATGTCTCCAGACCTAAACCCTATTGAGTACCTGTGGGGCATCCTCAAATGGAAGGTGGGAGGAGCGCAAAGTCTCTACGATCCACAAGCTCCAGGAGTGGAAGAGGACTCCAGTGGCAACCTGTGAAGCTCTGGTGAACTCCATGCCCAAGAGGGCTAAGGCAGTGCTGGAAAATTATGGTGGCCACACAAAATATTGACACTTTGGGCCCAATTTGGACATTTTTACTTAGGGGTGTAGTTGATTTAGATATCCATGGCTGTGTGCCGAGTTATTTTGAGGGGACAGCAAATTTACACTGTTATACAAGCTGTACACTCACTACTTTACATTGTAGCAAAGTGTAATTTCTTCAGTTGTTGTCACATGAAAAAGATAGGATATTGAATATGTAATTTTGGTTACACCCCACCCACACTGTGCACGTAGTAACACCTCTTTACTTTCCCTAGAACATCTCTATGTTTTGTATATACTGTAGATAGCTGAATATAAGGATGTGTCGATACTGAGTATTTTCACGAGCACTCACGAAAATGCTCCAGATACCGAAACCAATACTTCGCAGTGCGATTTGTGTCGAGACAAAATGAATGGGTGCAAATCACACTGTAAAGAATTGCATGCGATTTAAACAGGAATGCGGTGCGATTCCTGTCTGAATCGCAAGCAGTTACCCACATTGCTCCTGTGTGAACTCTGGCTGAAATCACTACCACAATCCTGGGTTCACACAGGAGCAGTGGGGAAACAGCATGCAATTTGGACAGGAATTGCACTGTATTCCTGTTCAAATCGCATGCAATTTACACCCATTCATTTTTTATGGACAGAAATCACACTGCAAAGCATAGGCGAGCACTTGACCGAAAGTATCAGTACTCCATCTCGCCGATAAAAAAAAAAATTCTGGATGCCTACACACACAGGAGGCAGAGAAAACCTCCTCTAAGACCTCCATAAGAGATTGACAGCAGTTTTCCTTCTGCCACTTTGATTATTCTGCAACCTGCACTCCCAACCCGGAATGCTCAAGGAAGCCGCAATGACAGTGGCACAGCAGCGGAAATTTTACAAACAACCAAATTCCATGTTTGGGTCCAAAACAAAATACTTAGAAAGTGCTGCCATCACCTAAAAACATGGGAGCTCAATACTACTTTTGACAGTGTTAAAAGGAGCGTTTACGTTTAAACGAATCCTACCTCCTGTCAATTCCATTGTTAATTTTTCATTTTCAATCATTTTCTTTTTTTCCTCTAGCTCTGCAATTAGATTTTCTTTCAGTTCAACCTTCTTATCCTCAAACTCTTTGACAGCAGCCTTTTTCTCCTTGATGTAGTTCCTTTCCACTTGTTCTGTCTGCAATTTAAAACAAAAAATAAAAATTTGGTAACTGCTGAGCAAATAATTCCAAATTAAACCGTAGTAATAATCTCTTGAGCAGCCAGCACAATATTGATGAACAACAATGATAACCAGTAAAAGATGGACGCAGCGCTCATACGATTGTCCGTAAAAAATAATCCATGGATATTGTAGACTAGAGCACACTTGGTGAGGTGTACACTGTGTGGACAGGAAAGGAGAACCACCACTGGCACCTGATCACACTGCCGCTCAAACTCCTCTTTGGACCCTCATTACAAAGGTCACCCAAAAGTAAATATTTTAGCTATAGGCAGAGCCTAATTGGTCCAAGTCAGCCCCTGGTTCCATGTATGGTCGTCATAATGCAAACTAGTTCTCATTAAAAACTGGTGGAACGCAGGCCACACTAGTTTCTATCAGAGATTGGTGAGGTGTACACTGTGTGGACAGGAAAGGGGAACAACCACAGACACCTGATCACAATGCGGCTTACCCTCCTCTTTAAACCCTCATTACAAAAAGGTCAGATAGGCTTATGGTTGCAATAAAAAATCCCTCGATCTCGGCACACCACAACCGACCAGGCAAAGGGAAATGGATATAGGCACCCTGGAGTCCAATTCCGGTAGTACAACCATTAAATCCACACAAGCAATACACCCAGGGAACACAAAGGAACAAACCTCATGGTGCAGTAATCCTTGATATTGTTTAATGTATAAAACGTAATGAAGTCACATTTTACAGGTCACGAGGTTACAAGACACGATCATATCATAAGTAAAAAACTTCCAGCGTGAATTTGTGTGGATTTAACGGCTGAACTACCGGGATTGGAATACGGACTTCAGGGTGCCTATATCCATTTCCTTTGCCTGGTCGGTCGTGGTGTGGTGTGCTTGGTTTCGAGAAATTTTTATTGCAACCATAAGCCTATCTGACCTTTGTAATGAGGGTCCAAAGAGGAGGGTAAGCGGCAATGTGATCAGGTGCCAGTGGTGGTTCTCCTTTCCTGTCCACGCAGTGTACACCTCACCAAGAGTCTTCTTGTCTACGATATCCATGGATTAATGTTTATGGACAATCATATGAGCGCTGCATCTATCTTTTACAATTTAAAACAAAATACTTTATTGCTTCTCTGTAAACTATGAAGGGTCAGACCACCCAAAATAATATTTTAGCTATAGGCTGAGCCTAATTGGTTTAAGTTGGCTCCTGGTATAATGCAAATTAGTTCTTATTAAAAATTGGTGGAATGCAGGCCACACAAGTTTCTATCAGAGATTTCTATCTGAGCTTCAGTAAAACCTACGTTAGACTTACCGGTAACAGTATTTATACGAACCTTCCAGGAGGGCATACCTGAGAGATGAGGGCTCCTCCCCACAGGAAACAAAATCAATTGACAGCTTGTTATAAGTCCCCACCCTTCCCCTTGATCCCCAGTATGTAATAAAGTAATCCCGAACTGGTTCACAAGAGACATCGTTCCACAGAGGTACTTGCCACCTAGCTTATTGTTCCTTCCACACAGGGCGGGAAGTAGGCCTGCCGTCCTGGAAGGTTCGTAGAAATACCATTACCGTTAAGTCCAACGTAGGTTTTCTCCTATCACCTTCCAGGACCGCACACCTTAGAGGATAATAAAGGACCCACAGGCCTACTTTAGGGTGGGACCCCTGCTTGCAAGGACTTTCTGCCAAGTGTCAGATTTTGACTTGAATTTTTTTTTTTTTTTTTACCTCCACTCCCTAGTGTGCGATGAAGGTATCATAGCTGGATCATGCAACTGACCTGCAGGTCTGCTGCACCTATGCCCCTGCCTTCTCTTCGGATGCAGGATCTAGGTGGCATAGGCTCTTAAAGCGGAGTTCCGGCCACAATTTCACTTTTTTTATATAAATACCCCTGTAATACACAAGCTTAATGTATTCTAGTAAAGTTAGTCTGTAAACTAAGGTCCGTTTTGTTAGGTTCTTACAGCATTTAGACACTTTATAAAATATAAATTAACTGGGGCCATCTTAAGTGTGGGCATCATGAAGCCAGACTGTATGACTTCCTGGATTTCAGCCTTGCAGATCTCGCACATGCTCAGTGCTGCACAAGCAGTGCGATAGGTTTCAGATCAGGTTTCAGCACCTGTACTGTCCAAGTCACATGATTCTTCGAGACTGGGGAGTGCACAGACTCCTGGAAAGTTACACCCACTACATTCCCAGGAGTCTGTGCGGTGTAGGTTAGGAAGCTTAAGCACCTAGGTTCAGGAAGAGGGAAGATTAACTATTCTGCCTAGCAACAACACTTTGAAGGCATCTAAAAAAAAATATTTTTTTCTTAAAGGACTAATGACATTTTTTTAAAACTACTGATGTAATGTTATATTTATGGGTGGAACTCCACTTTAACCACTTCCAGCCCAAGGACGTCATATGACGTCCTGGACTTTCAGTGGGGATATCTGAATGATGCCTGCAGCTACAGGCATCATTCAGATATCCATCTCTTCAGCCGGCGAATCCCTGCACCATAAGAATGATCATAGCGGCGGTTCCGCCGCTTGATCGTTCTCCGGTGCTTCTCCGGGCTCTCCCGTGCCATCGGAGACCCGGAGAAACGATCCGCCGGCGTAAGATGGAAACCATAGAGTAGACTGGTGACCAGATGGTCACCAGTCATCTCTATGATCGTCGGAGGCCCGGGCGCGATGTTATGACATCACACCCGGGTCCCGGAATGTAAACACAGCCGCAATCACGGCTGAAAGCATTAGATCGGTGATTTTTTTTTCCACGATCTAATGCTTTCCAGCCTGGAGGAGAGATGTGGGGTCTTATTGACCCCGCATCTCTCCATAAAGAGTACCTGTCACACACATTCCTATTACAAGGGATGTTTACATGAGTAAAAGTTGAGTAAAATAAAAATAATAAAAAATGTTTTTTTTAAACGCCCCTATGCCCGTTAGCTCGCGCTCAGAACCGAACACACACATAAGTCCCGCCCACATATGTAAACGCCGTTCAAACCACACATTTGAAGTATCGCCGCGTGCGTTAGAGCGCCAGCAACAATTCTAGCACTAGACCTACTCTAACTCTAAAATTGTAACTTGTAAAAAAAAAAAATAAGCGACGCCTATGGAGATTTTTAAGTACTGATGTTTGGCGCCATTCCATGAGTGTGCGCAATTTTAAATTGTGACATGTTAGGTATCTATTTACTCTGCGTAACTTCATCTTTCACATTATACAAAACAATTGGGCTAACTTTACTGTTTTGTTATTTTTTAATTCACAAAACCGTTTTTTCCCCCAAAAAAAGGCGTTTGAAAAATTATTGCGCAAATACTGTGCGAGATAAAAAGTTGCAATGGCCGACATTTTATTCCCTAGGGTGTCTGCTAAAAAAACATATATAGTGTTTGGGGGTTCTGAGTAATTTTCTAACAAAAAAAATATTATTTATGCATGTAGGAGAGAAGTGCCAAAATAGGCCCGGTATGGAAGTGGTTAAAGACAAAATCTGAGAGCCTGTGAATTTTTTAAGATAGAAAAATTTACTGTGTCAACCTTCTAGCAATCGTGGTCTATAATGTCTGTAACTGCTGCATAGGACCACCAAAAAGACCAGATTTGTTCTGTGAAACAAGTAACTACTTTGGTCAACAAAGAACATCTGGTTTTAAGCCACTAGTCTGTTCAGGAGAACGATTTAGAAAAAGGCTGGGGACTTATAACAAGCTGTCAATTGATTGTGTTTCCTGTGGGGAGGAGCCCTCATCTCTCAGGTGTGCCGTCCTGGAAGGTGATAGGAGAAAGCCTTTTTTTAGCTTCCAACCCCATAGTTCTTTAGAGGTACAACCTTTTAACTTTAGCCAGATCTCCCTCCCCACCTGTGAGTTTCGGCTCTTCCCTGCCCAGTGCTGTGTGTTTCAGCAATTTCTTGTTGAATCTTACATACCGTATTTGCCGGCGTATAAGGCGACCAGGCGTATAAGACGACCCCCTAATTTTACGTTTGTTTACGATTTTTTTGCCTGTACTCACCGTATAAGACGACCCCCATTCCGATGCTTCATATTTATTTTTTCTGGAGCGATAATCTTCTTCATTCTTGCTGGAGATGGAGCCAATCACGGTGAGCGATGTATTCTATTAATGAATACAAAGCCTGCTTGGATTGGCAGAGGCTGTAACATCATCAGCCCACGCCTCTCTGACTCTCAAAGCCAATCCGAGCAGGCTACTGTATGTAGGCACTCGGATTGGCAGAGGTTGTTATTCCAATCCGAGCAGGCTCTGTATTCATTTGAATACATCGCTCACCGGGATTGGCTTAGCCGTATATACTGTATGTTGCCAAAGCTACATACAGTATTAGCACGCATCCAGCAGACATCCGAGCAGCTGACCCGGCGTATAAGACGACCCCTGCTTTTTGGCCAGTTTTTTTAAGTGTAAAAGGTAGTCTTATACGCCAGCAAATACAGTAATACAGAATAAATCCAGTAGGGAGAGTGGAAATCTCTCAATGTCCACAACAGTTCCGTAGACCCAGGAGCTCAAGCATCAAAAATATGCAAATGTTGTCAGATTGTTAACTCTCCAGAATCAACCAAACCTCCAAAATATCTATTTTGGATGCATTCATCCTAAAGGAAAAAAATGCTTACACTGGCTGTCTGAGCAGTATGTCATCTTACAGGTAAGCAATTTGGTCTAGCATGCAAGGGGATTGTGAGGTTGATTCACTAAAATTTGAGAGTGCAAAATCTGGTGCAGTTGTGCATGGTAGCCAATCAGCTTCTAACTTCAGCTTTTTCAATTAAAGCCTTGACAAAAAAAAAACTGGAAGCCGATTGGTTTCGCCTTGAGGCGATTTGGTTCGCATTTGTTGCGCTATACAAGTTACTCACTCACTCAATGCAGAGAAGCACCAGATTTTGAAAGCACCAGTTTTAGTAAATCAACCCCTGTATGTTCAATTGTCACAAGCTTAAAACAAAAACAGACTTGATCATATTAAGCCTATAATAAATAAAAAATAAAATAAAACACATGCACTTACCTCTAGCTGCAGGAAGAGCTCTGAAATAAATCACAAAATATCACGTTAGTTATAAAAATAATATTGTTTCAAAATAAAAACAACTTGACAAATTGTTGGCAATTCAATGTTTTGGAGTCTGTTTAGGGTTGCATAATATAAAATCTATTGAGAATTAGACCCCTCGAGTTTTTCAGGCGGTACAGTGCTAAAAACAGCGCCTAAATACCGCCTGAAAAACTCCTGCCAAGCCTTTTCAATGTAAAAGCCCGAGGGCTTTCACACTGAGGCGATGCGCTGGCAGGAGAGAAAAAATCTCCTGCAAGCAGCATCTTTGGAGCGGTGAGAGGAGCGGTATTTATAAGCAATAATATTGCTATTACCGGTCACAAATTATTTTTCTGTTAAAGTAATTAGAAGTACATCAAGAGGACTAATTAAAATGAAGAGACCGCAGTGCTCACTTTACATCGCACCTGCTTTTATGGGTCATTTATAAAGTGTCAACTCCAGTGTTCTCTGCATCAAAAAAAGAAAAAAAAACCTGGCCTCCAGGTTAAAGTCATAATGTGTTAGTATGTATCGCATACTAGCACATAATGACACACTTGGTTGAAAACGAAGCCCTCCAGCGGCGCACTATCCGATCTTCTTTCTGGGTTTGCGGGCTTCGGCTATCTGATTGACCGAGCTGGCGATGACGCCCCTCTTTACAGCACGGCTCTAAGGGAAAGGCACTGGTATGTCGTTCCTTCAGAGCGCATGCACGGGTGACGTCACCATCTGCATCTAAAAGGTAAATATCTCCTAAACTTTGCACGTTTAGGAGATATTTAGAGTACCTATAGGTAAGCCTTATTTTAGTTATAAATTAGAGTAATACATGGGAGTTTATTCCCACTTTAAATGTTTGTGTGGGTGGATTAAAAAAAAAATAATAAAGTTAAAACAGAGTTCTACTTTGCAAAGCATTTGAGAAGTTTGGTCTTACCAGCATTTCTTAGTCTTTCTTTGTACTGCTGATCTAATTTTTTCAAGCGCTTTTGGTATTCTTGCAATGTCCCTGTTAATAAAAAAGAAAACACGCACACACCCAAACATAAAACGTATATAAGGCTATACAAGCTCATGCAACCATCTCACTCTATAACAAGAAAAGCAGACATTTGTTTTCATTAGGGATGCACCGATACCACTATTTTAGCATTGAGTACCGACACTTTTTTTATTTTTTAAAGTACTCGCTGATATCAATTTCCGGCACTTAGGGAGATCAAGATTAGTAGGTGTGGGGGGTGGTCTCCATCTATCAGTGTGCTATGTAATATTACCATCTGGATGAGACCAAGTAATGAACACACACAGCACTCCCAACACTCAGCACTGTTGGCCACACAACTACGAGGACCAGCTGAGCCAGAAGGTATCGGTTTTTAAGTATCTGGGGAATATTAATTACCGATACTCGTGTAAATGCCTAGTATTGGCACTGATACAGGTATCGGTGTAACCCTAGTTTTTTTCATACAACATATTTTATTTTAAGGGTTTGACAATTGCCTCAAAACAGTAGTGGTACTACCAAATGTCTTACATGTGGTGAATAAAGCATAAAAAAAAAAAAAAAAAAAAAAAGAAGAAGAAGATGTTGGAGTGGGTGAATTTTCTAGAACATAACCAACATCTAATGTATTTTGGAGGGATTAAAGTTGGCCATAAACAGTTATTCACCAAGTGGGCTGAACAAAAAAAAAAAAAATATATATAATATATATTCATCCATTCACACAAATGGAGGTGGATAGTGGAATCTTCCTTGCTGGGACATTGTATTCCAATGCCGCGTACACACGATCAGTTTTCTCGTCGGGAAAACTGTCATGCTTTCTCTTGGACGAGAAAACCAGCCGTGTGTAGGCTCTCCAGCAGTTTTCCCGAAGAGAAAACCGCAGAGAATCAAGCAAGAAAATTTAGAACATGCTCTAAATTTTTCTCGTCGCGAACCGTGGTGTTTTTTTGCTTGGCAGTTTTCCCATAGGGAAACACTGCTAGGGAGCCTAAAAACACGGGCGGTTTTCTCGACCAAGAGAAAACCCGACGGGAAAACCGGCCGTGTATACACGGGGAAAAGGAAACAAGCGGTCCTCGGTTTTCCCCGACGGGTTTCTCGGCAGTGTTTTTAACGCCAAGAAACTCGATCATGTGTACGCGGCATTACAGCTTCACCGGCCACTGTAAGGATACATTAATCAGTGGCTGCAGCCGCTGGTCAAGAAAAAGTTTCCGATACGTCCTTCCAACAGAAGTCGATCAAATGCTGACACACTGATTGAAATTCAACCAAAGGGATTTGAATTGGTGTATGGCCAGCTTAAAGTGGAGTTCCACCCATAAATATAACATTACATCAGTAGTTTTAAAAAAATGTCATTAGTCCTTTACGAAAAAAATTTTTTTAGATGCCTTCAAAGTGTTGTTGCTAGGCAGAATAGTTAATCTTCCCACTTCCTGCACCTAGGTGCTTAATGCTTCCTAACCTACACCGCACAGACTCCTGGGAATGTAGTGGGTGTAACTTTCCAGGAGTCTGTGCACTCCCCAGTCTCGAAGAATCATGTGACTTGGACAGCACAGGTGCTGAAACCTGATCTGAAACCTATTACACTGCTTGTGCAGCACTGAGCATGTGCGAGATCTGCAAGGCTGAAATGATGCCCACACTTAAGATGGCCCCAGTCAATTTCTATTTTATAAAGTGTCTAAATGCCGCAACAACCTAACAAAACGGACCTTAGTTTACAGACTAACTTTACTAGAATACATTAAGCTTGTGTATTACAGGGGTATTTATATTTAAAAAGTGAAATTGTGGCCGGAACTCCGCTTTAAGGCTCACCATACACAGCATGTTACAATCTAAATGTAAAATCTTTAGATTTACCAACAAATATGTAGTGCAATAGGCTGCGTGATTGGATATAAACTAAAGTGCATCTGGAAAGTATTCACAGTGCTTATTATTTTTCCATATTTTGTTATGTTACAGCCTTATTCCAAAATGGATTCAATTCATTATTTTCCTCTAAATGCTACAAACAATACCCCATGATGACAATGTGAAGAAAGTTTGTTTAAAATCTTTGCAAATTTGTTAAAAAAAAAAAAAAAAATCACATGTACATAAGAATTCACAGCCTTTGCTCAATTTGTTGACACCTTTGGCACCAATTACAGCCTCAGGTCTTTTTGAGTATGATGCTACAAGCTTGGCACACCTGTTATTGGGCAGTTTCTCCCATTCTTCTGTACAGGACCTCTCCAGCTCCATCAGGTTGGATGGGGAGAGTATGCACAGCCATTTTTCAGATCTATTCCGAGATGTTCAATCAGGTTCAAGCCTGAGCTCTGGCTGGGCCACTCATGGACATTCACAGAGTTGACCATCATGTTCTTGGTCACCTCCCTAAGGCCCTTCTCACCCGATCACTCAATTTGGTCGGGCGGCCCACTCTAGGAAGTGTCCTGGTAGTTCCAAGCTTTTTCCATTTACAGATGATGGAGTCCACTGTGCTCAAAGGAACCTTCAATAATGCAGACATTTTTCTGTACCCTTCCCCAGATCTATTTATTGATAAAATCCTGTCTCGGAAGTCTACAAATAATTCCTTGGACTTCATGGGTTTGGTTTGTGCTATGACATGCGCTGTTAACTACGGGACCTTATATAGACAGCTGTGTGACTTTCCAAATCATGTCCAATCAAAGGAATTTACCACATGTGGACTCCAAATCAAGTTGTACAAAAATCTCAAGGATGATCAATGGAAACAGGATAAACCTGAGCTCAATTTTGAGTGTCATGGCAAAGGTTGAGAATACTTATGTACATGTGATTTTTTTTTTTTTTTTTTTATTTGCAAAGATTTCAAACAAACTTCTTTCACGTTGTCATTATGGGGTATCGTTTGTAGCATTTTGAGAAGACGAGGATCTGGGCTGCTCTGTGCAAAACCATTGCACAGAGCAGGCAAATATAACATGTTTGTTATTGTTTAAGAAAAAATAAATTCAAATCTGACTGCGAAATTAGAAAAATACACAAAATAGGAGCATATGCAGAAAATCTGGTTGTTCACACACATAAAGCATAACCCGACTGTGCACATTACAATTTTTTTTATTGTAAAGTCACATTTTTCTATAAGGATAGCAAAATGGTTGCTTAATAAACAGTATCATTCTAAAATAGGTAAAAACTGCATGACACTATACAGAGAATATTTAAAGAGTTAAAACTTTGATGCATGTCTGGGAACAAGCAAACATGTATAATCTTATTACATTTTGTGATTAAGTCAAGCAGAAATTTCACTGCACTCAGATCATTATAACTAAGAATAGACATACTGTAATGTGTAACTTGGCCTTTTTCCTTTTTCACATCATTCGATTCTGTGCTAGTTTTCATCACTAGAAAAATAAATTAATTGAGCCTTGTATGACAACAGCTGTTTTACAGACATTTTTTACTGCCATTACCATTATATGAGAAATTACAGTTTTGAAGATTTCTGAACTATTTCAGCCTAACCCTCACACAATGCAGGACACTAGCAAATGAAATACAATTGTGCCATCCATTTTATTCTAGCAGTAACCTGTCATATTGCCACCTGATGTTGTATACAGTATATTCCATGAGTGTCCGCCTTTACCTGAACAAAAAAGTCATTCTAACAAACTACATGTATATGTAATATGCAAGAAAAGGCAAGGAAACCTCAGCCAAATACAATCCAAGTTATGAGGTAAAGATGAAGAAAGGAAATAAGGGAAGACAGAGAGAGTAAAAAATGGGATTGTGTTGGGCCATAGAAAGGACAGCGCCCACAACTGCTGATAATACACAAATATAACACATGAACACCGATTCCTCCCCTTCCTTGCAACTGAAGAGAATCTCTAAGGGTCCTTTCACACTAGCGGACCGTTCGTCCGCTCATTACAAGTCCGTTAACGGACTTGTAATGAATCCCTATGGGAACGCGTCCGTTAGCGGATGGAGCATCCGCTAGCGTCCGCGTCAGTCGGGATCCGCTTTTCCGAACGGAAGAAACTCTATTTTTCTTCCGTTCGGCGGAGCGGAACTGATGCAGACGGACAGACGGTCCGTCTGCATCAGGTTCCCCATACGGCAGAGCGGAGCAGAGACAGGGCGGTCCCTGCACTGTGTGCGGGGACCGCCCTATCCGCCGACAGCTGAGCGGGGACCCCCGCTGAGCCGACGGAGACACACGGAGCGGACCCGGAAACGGTCCGCTCCGTGTGAAAGAGCCCTTAGGGCCCTTTCACACGTACGGACCGTATGTCCGCATTTTCATCCGTCCGTTTGCGGATGAAAACGGGACATACTTGGGTCCCTATGTGATTACGGGTGTCAGCGCATGACCATCCACTGACGCCCGTAATTGTCCGCCTCCGCAAAGATCCGCATTTGCGGACGGAAGAAAACCCTATTTTTCTTCCGTCTGCCGGATCGGATGAACACGGACATACGGTCCGTGTTCATCCGATCCTCCATAGGGGAGAGCGGAGGAAAGACAGGGCGGTCCCTGCACAGTGTGCGGGGACCGCCCTGTCAGCTGCCAGCTCAGCGGGGATTTTACGGAGGATCCCCGCTGAGCTTTTGAGGACACACGGAGCGCATCATTACTGATCCGCCCGTGTGAAAGGGACCTTACACAGTTCAGTTTACCCAAAATATTGCATTTCTGTCCACCTATGGCTAAACTTACAAAGAACACAAGATGTTCCCTTTTGCCATCATGTACTGTACTGTTCATGAAAACGTTCCTAAATCCCCTTGCCGGAGCGTATTCACAGCACTTCACTTTTTCCACATTTTGTTAGGTTACAGCCTTATTGCAAAGATTTATTAAATTCATTATATTTTTTAAAATTCTGTGAAGTTTGTTTGAAATCTTTGCAAATTTATATATATATAAAAAAAAAAAAAAAAAAGACGAACAAAATAATATGTACATAAGTATTTACAGCCTTTGCTTAATACTTTGTTGAAGCACCTTTGGCACCAATTACAGCCTTAAGTAATTTGGAGTATGTATGATGCTACAAGCTTGGCATACCTATTTTTGGAAATTTTCTCCCATTCTTCTTTGCAGGACCTCTCAAGTTCCATCAGGTTGGATGGGAAGAGTCGGTGCACAGCCATTTTCATATCACTCCAGAGATGTTCAAATCAGGTTCAAGTCTGGGCTCTGGCTGGGCCACTCAAGGCCATTTACAGATTTGTCCCGTAGCCACTCCTTTGTTATCTTGGCTGTGTGCTTAGGGTCGTTGTCCTGTTGGAAGATAAACCTTTACCCCAGTCTGAGGTCCAGAGTGTTCTGGAGCAGGTTTCCATCAAAGATGTATTTTTACGGTGCTGTATTCATCTTCCCCTCAATCCAGACTAGTCTCCCAGTTCCTGCCGCTGAAAAACATCCTCACAGCATGATGCCGCCGCCATCATGCTTCACTGTAGGGATGGTATTGGACAGGTGATTCGCGGTGCCTGGTTTCCTCCAGACATGACTCTTGCCATTCAGATCAAAGAGTTCAATCTTTGTTTCATCAGACCAGAGAATTTTGTTTCTCGTAGTCAGAGTCCTTCAGATGCCCTTTGGCAAACTCCAGATGGGCTGTCAGGTGCCTTTTACTGGAGTGGCTTCTGTCTGGCAACTCTACCATACAGGTCAGATTGGTGGAGTGCTGCAGAGATGATCGTTCTGGAAGGTTCTCCTCTCTCCACAGAGAAACGCTGGAGCTCTGTCAGAGTGACCATTGGGTTCTTGGTCACCTCCCTGACTAAGGCCTTTCTTATCCACAAATCGCTCAGTTTGACCGGTCAGCCTGCTCTAGAAAGAGTTCTGGTGGGTTCTCCCCTCTGCATAGAGAAGTGCTGGAGCTTTGTCAGAGTCACCATCAAGTTCTTGGTCATCTCCGTAAGGCCCTTCTCCCTGATCGCTTAGTTTGGCCAGGCAGCCCGCTCTAGGAAGAGTGCCGTTGGTTCCAAATTTGTTCCCCATTTAAGGATTGAGGCCACTGTGCTCATTGGGACCTTCAATGCTGCAGAATTTTTTCTGTACCCTTCTTCAGATCTGTGCCTCAATACAATCCTGTCTCGGAGGTCTACAGTCCTTGGACTTCATGGCTTGGCTTGTGCTCCGACATGCGCTGTTAACTGTGGGACCTTATATAGAGGGGTGTGTGACTTTCCAAATGAAGTCCAATCAACTGAACTTACCACAGGTGGACTCCAATCAAGTTATAGAAACATCTTAAGGATGATTGGTGGAAACAGGATGCACCTGAGCTCAATTTTGAGTGTCATGGCAAAGGCTGTGAAAACTTACGTACATGTGATTTTTTTTTTGTTGTTTGATAAATTTGCAAAACGATTTCAAACAAACTTCTTTTACGTTGTCATTATCGGGTATTGTTTGTAGAATTGAGGAAAATAATGAATTTAATTAATTTTGGAATAAGGCTGCAACATAACAAAATGTGGAAGAAATGAAGCGCTGTGAATACTTTCTGGATGTACTGTATCGTAGTGACCACACGTCCTTTTTCTGAAATTTCATCCTAGCAGTATTGTGCTGTTAGTTTGGATGCAGGCAGTCCTTTGTTAAACGTGTATTTATAGTCAAAATTAAAATATATATTTCCACATTGAATTTGAATTATTTCTAGCCTAATCCTATTAAGCTGAATAATCTTGGACTTTGTTAAGATCCCCACATTACTGCCATGAATTCTGTGACATGTAATCACTATGTCCTGTGAGTAGGCACTGCTGGGTCACACAGAGCCTGCCATCTAAACTACATGAGGTGCTGAGAGGAAGAGAGTTTTTAGGAGTCAGTACAGGAACCACTGCTTACAGTCAGCAATGTACCATGGGATATGTAGTCCTTTAATCTGAACTCCAAGAAACCTGAACATTCTTCGTTAAATTGGCCTTACTCAAGACGGCCACAGCCAGAAATGCAAGGGGGTGTTTTTCAAAGTGATTTCTCAGCTTTGAGTATTAAAAATGAATTGAATATGTTTTTGGTTTGTGGTGCTCGGATACAGTGAAGATCCGCTTCAACTACTCATTTAGGCTAGGACAGGGATCTTCAAACTACGACCCTCCAGCTGTTGCGGAACTACACATCCCATGAGGCATTGTAAAACTCTGACATTCACAGATATGACTAGGCATGATGGGAATTGTAGTTCCTGAACAACTGGAGGGCCACAGTTAGAAGACCCCTGGTCTAGGAGATGGTAAAAGCAATTGTACCTACCCCATGCTCCATCAGTGAACTCTCCTTCAATGTCCTCAAGTGCAATGCAGGTCAATGGACTCTGCATTGTTCTTGGTGGCATCAGGTCCTTGCACCTCCAAAGCAAAGACTAGAAGATGCTGTGGGGACCTGTCTAGAGTGTCGAGGAGCCTGCAGGAATGGAGGATCAGTAGGTAAATCTACTTTTCCATTTCTATTTGAGCAGTTATCAACTTCCTGATCCTCTTGCATACTTCCTTCTCCCATGGAGTGCAGGTGCAGCCCCAATGCAAGGAAGTTTCAATCTTCCTGGAGCTCAGCTTTAAAAATCAAAAAGTAAAATGCAGAGGAGAAGCTGCAAAGCATGCAGAGAATCCAGGAAGTTGTGGAAAGATATGGCCAGCAGACAGACAGAACTCACGACATGAAAGGAGACTTTTCAAGTAATCTTATATTAGATTGTCAAATTTAACTACTGTATTATTACAATGCTGAAGTTATAAAATTAACCACTTCCCTACCGGCTCATTGTAAAATGACGCCAGCAGGGACCCTCTCTCGATCCGGGTGGACGTCATATGACGTCCTGTGTTCCCGGCAATCTAGGGCGCGCGCCCGCGGCAACGCTCATGACGCGGCGCGGGTGCCCGTGATTCCCAACAGGCACCCGCGATTGCCGGTAATCACGGCAGAAGTGTGTAAACACACAGATCCACCTCCTGTCAGCGGTGAGGAGACCAATGTGTGTTCCCCGTACAGAGGAACCCACATCGGTCTCCTCCCCTTGTGAGTCCCCTACAGTTAGAACACACCTTAGGGAACATATTAACCCCTTCAGCGCACCCTAGTGGTTAACCCCTTCCCTGCCAGTCACATTTACACAGTAATCAATGCATATTTATAGCATTAATCCCTGTATAAATGTGAATGGTCCCAAAAAGTGTCCGATGTGTTCGGCGCAATGTTACGGTCACAAAAAAAAAAAAAAAAAACGCAAATCGCCGCCAATACTAGTAAAAAAATGAATAACATAAAAATGCCATAAATCTATCACCTATTTTGTAGACGCCATAACTTTTGCGCAAACCAATCAATATACGATTATTGCGATTTTTTTTTACCAAAAATATGTAGATTACGTATCGGCCTAAACTGAGAATTTTTTTTTTTTTTTTTTTTTTTTTTTAAATTGTGATATTTATTAAATAAAAAAAGTAAAAAAGTGTTTTTTTTTTTTAAATTGTCGCTCTTTTGTTTATAGCGCAAAAAATAAAAACCGCAGAGATGATCAAATAACACCAAACAAAAGCTCTATTTGTGGGGGGGGGGGGGGGGGACACAGATTTAGTTTGGTACAGTGTTGCATGAAAACGCAATTGTCATTCAAAGTGCAACAGCGCTGAAAACTAAAAATTGGTCTGAGCAGGAAGGGGGTGAAAATGCCCTGTATGGAAGGGGTTAAAGTGTATTCTGTGACCAAAAAATTCCTTTTAAGTCGTGACACAATCCACCGTGCAGATGGATAAGGACACGATCGATTTTTTATTTTATTATTTGGTGTGAAAAATCTGCAAGTCAAATAAATCCTATAGTGTCCTGTGGTGTTAAAAAAAAAAATCAGTTTTACAGTTTTTGCATTGCTCAATCTGTCATCTATTAGTACCCCTAGATCCTTCTCCAGCCTTGATTTTCCCAGCTGTTTTTCCCCTGGTGAATATTTTTCATTTATGTTTTTTGACCCCAAGTGCATTACTTTACTTTGAAATTCCTTTTAAGTCGTGACACAATCCACCGCGCAGTTGGATAAGGATGCAATCGATTTTTTTTTTTTGTGCGTAAAATCTGCAAGTCAGTCACATAAATCCTATGGTATTTAAAGTTTTTCATCATCCTTGTAGGATGCCAATAACTGTACTTTGGGTTTGATATTCTAACTGCTCAGAAATAAAAATCACTGAACGTACCAGAGAAACCACAATAAAGTATAAAAGTCTACTACTAGGACACAGATCAAACACGGGGCATGTGTAATGCAGAACGAAACATCACAGATAGGCCCCAGTAAATTACCCGTGGCAACTTCTAAGAACACATAACAAATGCATACAGTTAGCTGCTGATAATGTAGACAGCAGAGATTTTACCCCGAAATATTTCTAGCCTGTGCTTGCTATGAACTGAGTAGTGAACCTAATAGACAACATGTATCTGTCTCTGTCTCTAAAGGTCCATACACACGATCGGATTTTACGATGGGAATTGTGTGATGACAGGCTGTTGTCGGAAAATCCGACCGTTTGTATGCTCCATCGGACAATTGTTGTCGGAATTTCCGAATGATCGTCCTTTTTATTTTTACATGCTAGTCTCCATATTGAAAAGTTCGAAAATTCTCGTACGACAGAATAAAAATTTGAAAGCTGATGTAATGTATTTGTATTGTATTTTCGGATGAAAAGTGTACTGATTAAACAAAAACCACACGATCTGGTATCGTAAGAGAACATTTTCGTGTTTGTCTGTTCAGAAAATTTCAGACGAAAGCTGTACTAACCTTTAGATTATTGTACGGTCGCTACGAAAGTGGTATTTTTTGTTCGATAGTCTGATCATGTGTACGGGGCTTAACAGTGCAAGGAACAGTTATGGTTCAGTAACCTACAGAAGCTCATTGTTCTCTAAACTGATCTAAAAATTTTCAACAACAAATGTGTGTTGTTGGATTATCCAATCGTGTGTACAGAAGTCAGTTGGAAAAAAATCCAAAGTACAAACACGCATGCTTGGAAGCAATGCTAACCATAACACGACATTAGAAGAAGTTGCCCAAAGGGTGGCGCTAAAGAGCTGAAAAACCACGTAGTTTCGTGTTTGTAGGTCGAAAATTCTTTGCCGTTTGTATGCAAGACAAGTTCATGGCCAACACCCTTCGGACAAAAGTCCTACGCTTTGTCCGATGGAAATCTGATCGTGTGTATGAAGCTTTAGGCTGACCGATCAGCACTACATGGCTACTGGTATAAATTACCATAGAAGTTGAATCATACCAACACAGCTACTGAAACAGAAATCAATGGCTGTCATGTAGTATGAAGAACTGAGAAGCACAAATGTCTTCGTTTTCTTAAATGCCAAACGAAAGCTTTGAAAACATGTCTTACCTTCTTGAAGTTGCAGCAGCTGTCTTTTGAGAGAAGCCAATTTGTCTTGATACATTCTAAAAAGACACAATATGGTCAAAGTCAAACAGAGGATACATTTTGATGTAGCTATATTTCAGAAACAAAGTGTAAACTATAGCTTGGTCTTTTTTTTGCTTTTCTAACAGATGAATACATGGGCCAACTAGTACTTACAAAACTGTACTTTAAGATGTATATCTAATGCCGCGTACACACGATCATTTTTCGGGTTGCAAAAAAAAAGAAGTTTTTTTTTTTTAATGTCATTAAAAACGATCGTGTGTGGGCTCCAGAGCATTTTTCGGGTTCTGAAAAACGGGCAAAAAACAATTTCGAACATGCTCGATTTTTTAACTACGTTTTTAACGTTGTCGTTTTTCGGGTTGTAAAAAATGGTGGTGTGTGGGCTTTAACGACGTGAAAAATCCGCGCATGCTCAGAAGCAAGTTATGAGACGGGTGCGCTCGTTCTGGTAAAACTAGCGTTCGTAATGGAGTAAGCACATTCATCACGCTGTAAGACATAAAACACGAATCGTCTTTTGCCAACACAAAATCAGAAAAAGCAGCCCAAAGGGTGGTGTCATCCGAATGGAAGTTCGCCTTTATAGTGCCGTTGTAAGTGTTGTACGTCACCGCGCTTTGCTAGAGCATTTTTTTTTTCACAATTGTGTTTAGGCAAGGCCGTTTTAATGATCAAGTTGGAAAAAACTTTGTTTTTTCTAGAGCCTGAAAAACATTTTTTTTTTTACAACCCGAAAAATGATCGTGTACGCGGCATAAGAGTCTTTTAAAAATATCCATACTCCCAGCAGCCACCACCAATTGTGGGAGAGAGTTCCACATCATCATTGCCCCAACTGCGAAGAACCCCCTATGCAGTTTAAGGTTAAACTGCTTCTCCTCCAGTCTGATTGTGAGCCCCAGTGTGCTTTTACAATCCCTATGACTGAATTATTTTATTTCCTATGCTGGGATCCCCAGTAAGATATTTGCAGATCGCTATCATGTCCCCTCTCATGCGTCTCATCTCCAGTGAGAATAAATTTAGTGTTTGCAGTTGTTCCCAGTAATTGAGGTCCTCCAGTGCCCTATTAGTTTTGTTGCCCTTCTTTGGGCTCTCGCCAGCACCAGCACATCCCTTCTGATGACTGGTGACCAGAACTGGACAGAATACTCCAGATGAGGCCGAACCAGAGTTTTATAAAGTGGCAGGATTTTAGTTTTGTCCCTGAACTATATCTCTGTTTATGCATACTAATATTCTGCCAGCTTTGTAAACTGCATGTTATCGCTCAATCTGTCATCTATTAGTACTCCTAGATCCTTCTCCATCCTTGAATTTCCCAGCTGTTCTCCCCCTGGTGAATATTTTTCATTTATGTTTTTTGACTCCAAGTGCATTACTTTACTTTTCTCCACATTAAACCTAATTTGCCATTTGTCTGCCCACACCTTTCTTTTATGCAGGTCATTCTGCAAAATTTTCTAATGAGAGTTTATTACTCATCTTTGTTTCATCCGCAAAAACAAAGATAGAACTAGTTATCCCATACTCTATATCCTTTATGAATATGAGCTTTGGGATACTTACCACTCCAGACCAGTTAGAGTACATTTTTTATCACTACCCTTTGGACCCGTCCCTGTAACCAGTTCCCTACCCAAGCACACACCCCATGGTCCAAGCCTGCAAACTTGATACACCACATCCACAGGCCTCCCCCTATCTAGATGGCAGCTCACTTCTTCATAGAATGTTAGCACATCGGTCTGGCAGGAACGTCCTCTCATAAACCCATGCGGATTATTTCTCTCTTTATTTTTTATTACAAGTACTTATACAGCATCATCATTTTACACAGTGCTTTACACACACACACACTTGTAAATGTCAGGTCTAGGCTTTGCCCAACAGACAAGGAAGAAAAATATTAACCTTTGTCTTTTTACACACAATAAACCATAGTCAAAATCTGGAGACTACTTTGACCTTTTTGGAGGTAAAGCATACTCCATACTTACCGTAACTTCAACTCCCAACAGCTAAATTTTGATGCTCCTCGATATACATTTTGCACTATATTCTACATCTCAATTGGGACTACCATAGATATTCCCTCTGCCCTCACCCAACCAACCACACTGCTCACACTTACATCTACTCACTGGTGGCACCCGTTTTCTGTATTTATAGTTGATTGTGTGCATATTTTACTTCCCCATTTAACCCATTGTATTTGACACCCCATCTGTCATATAATGCATAACTCCTATTGCCTTGTTTTTTCAGAGTATAGTAAACAGACAAATTGCACTCATGTACAATAAAGAAAAAAATTTGGGGTTAAGTTTTTTAACTACTCCAATGCCAAAAACACTGTTAGGTGGCCCACCCTCTAACCATACACATATAGCAAAAAAAAAAAAGGGGGGGGGGGGGAAGGGTGCACTTGGGGAAAAGCCCAGCAGGAGCATCCAATCGGTTAATTAGGCAGACACGGCTTGTTTTAGTAGTATGAAAAAAAACTTGTATTTATTGAAGAAATTAATTAAGATACCAATGCTCTTATTATGCACAATGCCTCAACAGTAACACCCTTAAGTCAAAGGATTGCCACTCACTATTTTTTTTTTATCTGCAAGTTAGGACTGCATTGAGGCCAATAGTGAATTTACTCCATATTCAGATTCCTTATAATAATAGCATCTTGTTTCGGTGCATCTCGGCAGTGTGTGTAGTCCCGGGGCACATAGGATATACAGATGTTAATGCTATATATAAGGAATTTTACTCAACACTCTTTATGGCTATTGCATATACAACTGTACCCCATTAGCTTCCAACGCGATTCGGATCTGTGTGTTGCGACTTTGTTTTTAATATTGGTGAAGGGTATTACTGTGTTGATACATTGTGTATAATAAGAGCATTTGTCTCTTTTTTGTATATTCAATTAATTTCTTCAATAAAATACAAGTTTTTTTTCATACTACCAAAACAAGCTGTGTCTGCCTAATTAACCGCTTGGATACACCTGCTGGGCTCTTCCCGTTTCATCCCCTTTTTTGCTAAATTGCACTGATGGGGATTCAACTATACAATGGAGTACACCAAGCCCCCGTTCACACCGGTGCGACTTGTCATGCGACTTGTCAGTTCCAAATCGCATGACAAGTTGTACCCCAAGAAGTTAGATGGATTTTTATTCTCAATTCCAGACGCCCTTTGGGGCTAAATTTTGAGTGGGACGTGTCCCACTTTTATTAGATGAATTTAGCATTTCCACACAATTCAATACACCTTTTGTCTGGATTTCCCTGGTGATATTTCCCTCCGGTCATCCGGAATATATCATTACAATATGGGTAGTGCATTTTTCCACACAGGGATTGGCCATGCAGGAGATTTTTAGGCTACAGGTTCTTCTCATATATAGCCTCCATTATAGGTCAGAATTACTATCCCAATAGTGTGAGACTTTTTGAAACTTTGGGAATGCCGAAGCAATTCTTTGTCCTCCCATTTGTTATTATTATTTTTTTCACATGTTTTCGTGCCGTTTTCATAACCCAATATAAATAATTAATGGAAGATAGACGACAGTGGAGCCGAAAAAGAGTTCTGCCCTTGATGCATACCACGTGTTATTTCTGGTTTGTGGATCATATCTCAAAAAGTCTCTTGGAACAAATACAATATCAATAACCTTTTTTGTAAAGTACTATGAGATATATAAATGCCTTAAAATGGCACTCAAACCAGAATGACAGCGTATAGCACATAGTATCATAATCACATATATACTATTTTTAATCAAACACCATATTTTTATACTTTCTATTTTGTGTTTTACTTACATATATTAAATGTTGCAATTTTAAATAAGCTCTATACTTGATATCTACTAATGATCATTTAGACTATTAACACGAGTCGATTGCACCAATTTTTTATTTTACAACATTCTATGTCACAATATATAAACACCTTTTAAAAATGTTTATTTTCACTATATTGGTTATGACACATATGTGTTTTTACACATGGGGGGCCAGATTCTCGTACAATTGCGGCGGCGCAACATAACCCGTTTACGTTACACTGTCGCAAGTTTTCAGTATAAGTGCCTGATCCACAAAGCATTTGCCTGTAAACTTGCGGCGGTGTATCGTAAAAACATCCGGCGCAAGCCCGCCCAATTCAAATGGGGCGTCTACCATTTAAATTAGGCGCGCTCCCGCACCGGATGTACTGCGCATGCTCAGTTTAGAAATTCCCGCCGTGATTTGCGCAATGTGACGTAATTTTTTAGAACAGCGACGTGCGTAGCGTCCATTCGTATTCCCGGACGTCTTACGCCAAAACAAAAAAAAAAATTTGAAATTCGACCCGGGAACGACGGCCATAATTTAACATGGCTCGACTAAAGTTAAGCCATGTTAAAGCAGGTGTAACTTTGCGACGGGAAAAAATTACTAGCGACGACGTAACGAACACAAAAACAGTCGTGGATCGCCGTAAATGCTCATTAGCATACCCGACGCAGGAAAACGACGCAAACTCCACCCAGCGGCGGCCGAAGTATTACATCCTAAGATCCGACAGTGTAAGTCAATTACCTGTCGGATCTTAGGGCTATCTATGCGGAACTGATTCTATGAATCAGCCGCATAGATAGGACATGAGATACAACGGTGTATCAGGAGATACGCCGTCAAATCTGTTCTGTGAATCTGGCCCGGGGTCCCTTTCTGTCTTGTATATATGTTTTTTATTTCACATACGATAGTACCCCATGTGTGACACATCAAGGGTTTTAAAGTGTTCTTTTGACTTTTTGATTAATGATCACCTGCGGGTTGATGGTGAAACGCCCCACTCACCTTCTTCCCCTCCTCTATTTAAACAGTTTTTTGTCACTGCTCACTAGCTACGACTAAGCATCGAAAGATGTGAAACATGTCAGCCACCCTTTTCCTTTTGTCCACCTTTTTGACTGCACTGTTTTTGGTTGTTTTGTGTTTTTGAATTTTTTTTTGCTGAATAAAGAAATTTTTTAAAGGAGTGCGTCAGGAATTTTCTCTATCTAATGCACCTGTGCACAGCCAGCACCCTTTTTGGTCCAGTGGGACGGAAACATAGCAGAGGAATCAGCAGTTTTCAGAGCAGTATTTTCTTTTACAAGTTGTACCCCATAGCCAGCAATGGAACCGTTCAGAATGCAACCACTCACGTTGCAGTATTATGAAAAAGGTTCCTGCACTAATTTTTAACCGATTTCACTGCGACTTGCATGAAATTCTGTTAAATGAAATCGCAAGCCGCAATGAAATCAGCAGTGCAAATCGTACCGATGTGCGGCCTAGAAATTATGCTGAAGGACTACTTGCTGTTCTGAAAGATGCTGTGTCATCAAACATCACATAAGCAAATCACAGTATATTTCTCCTTCGGACACTTTCCCCATAATGCATATACTGCATAAATACATACAGTCTACATCTAATGCATCACTTCATACATGCATCCTTCAGTGTTCGTCCAATCCAAAAAAAAGGGGTGACATATTACTTAGAGTCCATTACTTACTGTTCTTTCATTTCCACATAGTCCACATTGTCATGCTTTGCCAGATCAGTCTCACTGGCATCTTCAGTGTCTTCACAGGACACAAATGAAAAAAAAATGTAATTAGTCACTGCAAAACAAGATATAAATCAATAGGCATTTAGAATTGCACATCATGTTTCTTTTGTTAATTATCACATCTTAAAAAACACATTAAATGCACATACAGTTGTGCTCAAAAGTTTACATACCCTGGCAGAATTTATAATTTCTTGGCCATTTTTCAGAGAATATGAATGATAACACAAAAACTTCTTTTACTCATGGTTAATGTTTAGCTGAAGCCATGTATTATCAATCAACAGTGTTTCCTCTCTTTAAATTATAATCAGAACAGAAACTACCCTAATGATCCTGATCAAAAGTTTACATACCCTGGTGATTTTGGCATAAAGGGGTTTGAATGGCTATTAAAAGGTAACCATCCTCACCTGTCAACTGTTTGCTTGTATTGTGTGCAAGGTCAATGCGTTCCTGGACTGACAGACCCTTGCATCTTTCATCCAGTGCTGCACTGACGTTTCTGGATTCTGAGTCATGGGGAAAGCAAAAGAATTGTCAAATGATCTGCAGGAAAAGGTAGTTGAACTGTATAAAACAGAAAAGGGATATAAAAAGATATCCAAAGAATTGAGAATGCCAATCAGCAGTGTTCAAACTCTAATCTAGAAGTGGAAAATTAGGGGTTCTGTTGAAACAAAACCACAGATTTGAATCACAACTACCAGGAAGATTATTCAGGATGCAAAGAAAAACCAACAAATACCTTCAGGTGAAATACAGGACTCTCTGAAAACATGTGGTGTGGCTGTTTCAAGATGCACAATAAGGAGGCAATTGAAGAAAGGTGGACTGCATGATCGAGTCACCAGAAGAAAGCCATTACCACACAAATGGTGAAACAATAGTGCAGCGCTAATAAATATTGTGATCAATAATTATAATGACACAAATAATGAATATGCACAAAAATGTATATATGTGAAGTCCGTGTGAGAACCGAAGTCTCAAAACTGGTGATGCCGAGTGGGTCAATAGATCACACCAATAGGTGAATACATTCAAAGTCCAACAAAAAGTGATGAGTGGATATAACATTGAGTATACAGTTGCCTGAAGGGATCACCAAGGCAAAAACTTGAAAAGGTAAGTAAAATAGGTACTCTTATCGGAAGGTGTGGACTCAACTGTTTGTGATAACAGCAAGTCTTAAAGGCGTAGTGGTCTCAGCGGACCCGAATCTCTGCATAGACGGCCTCCCCGGACGGCGATGGTTGTATGAATCCGATGAGACGAATACGACTTCCATCTGCCTTTGTTGACGGCTCGCTAAGCCGTAACGCGTCGGGTCCGCTTTACAGCATCCCATACTGCTTTTATTACTATTCACGTGATCCTATTTTATGTTTTTGTTCATTTAAAATAAAACCTGTCACGGTTTAATTTGACCTGCACTATTTGGAGCACCTTTTTATTTTTTTCTTCTATTTTTTGCCCATTGAGCCCACTGGGGCTTTTAACATGCCCTGCATTGGAAGTCGCATCCGTCCGGTTTCTGTGATTGGTGGTATTCGTCTCATCGAATTCATACAACCATCGCTGTCTGGGGAGGCCGTCTATGCAGAGATTCAGGTCCGCTGAGACCACTAAGCCTTTAAGACTTGCAGTTACCACAAACAGTTGAGTCCACACCTTCCAGTAAGAGTACCTATTTAACTTACCTTTTCAAGTTGATGCCTTGGTGATCCCTTCAGGCAACTGTATACTCAACGTTGTTATATCCACTCATCACTTTTTGTTGGACTTTGAATGTATTCACCTATTGGTGTGATCTATTGACCCACTCAGCATCCCCAGTTTTGAGACTTAGGTTCTCACACGGACTTCACATATATACATTTTTGTGCATATTCATTATTTGTGTCATTATAATAATTATTGATCACAATATTTATTAGCGCTGCACTATTGTTTCACCATTTCTTTTACACTTTGTTTGTTTGTGTGCTGGCAGCTTTTTCACGTATACTTTTGGTTTAGCACAGTTTTTTCCTCTTATTACCACACAAATGCCACAAAGACAAGCCTCAAACCTTCTGGCACAAAGTCATTTGGAGTGATAAGACCAACAAGGCCTATGATAAAAAGGTACACCATTCCTACTGTGAAACACAGAGGTGGATCGCTGATGTTTTGGGGATGTGTGAACTACAAAATGCACAGGAAATTTGGTGAAAATTGATGGCAAGATGAATGCAGTATGTTATCAAAAAACACTGGAGGAACATTTGCATTCATCAGCCAAGAAGTTGCGCATGGGACGTACTTGGACATTCCAACATGACAATGATCCAAAACACAAGGCCAAGTTGACCTGTCATTGGCTACAGCAGAATAAAGGGAAGGTTCTGGAGTGGCCATCTCAGTCTCTTAACCTCAATATCATTGAACTACTTCTGGGGAGATCTCATATGTGCAGTTCATGCAAGACAACCCAAGAATTTACAGGAACTGGAGGCTTTTTGCCAAGAGGAATAAGAGGAATGGGCAGCTTTACCATCTGAGAAGATAAAGAGCCTCATCCACAAATACCACAAAATACCTCAAGCTGCCAACGATGTTAAAGGGGGGGGGGGGGGGCAATACACGGTATTATCAACTGGGGTATGTAAACTTTTGATCAGGGTCATTTGGGTAGTTTCTTTTGTCATTATGATTTTAAAACCGTAAACACAGTTGATTGATAATAAATGGCTTCAGCCAAACACTAACCATGAGCGAAATAATTTTTTTTGTTTTATCATTCATATTCTCCAAACAATGGCCAAAAACTCAAATTCTGCCAGGGTATGTAAACTTATGAGCACAACTGTAGCTACATTGTCAGACATGTAATACAGTGTATCTATACTCAAAACATTTATATTTTATCTAGAGTGGGGAAGGATTAGAGCCATCAGGTTTAAAAGGTGCGAAGGTTCCTTAATTTCCTGTATGGTAAGAATGTCATCCCCAGACAGGAAGTGAGGGGAAGTCTTTCTAAGGCCCCATTCACATTTGCACCATTAACAATTACACGCGAGAGACCCAGTTATGGTTCCCAGCGATTAGCTGCAGGCAGCAGCCCTTTTGAAAGCAATGGGAGGCTAACAGCCATCACAGCAAATGGTGGCGACTCGCATATAAATCCCTCATGGAGCAATTACCTACGAATCGTTAGCCCTGGACGCAGATGGTCAGGTGTGATTAGCTGTGGGAGCGGCGATGTGCAGCATTGAATTTCTTTCAATAAGTTACTGCATATCCTTATGATCTATTTTTTGTTTACTGCCTTTTTGGCAAGACTTATGATTTCACACGTGCCCAGAGGTGGGTGGTACTTTGTTCTTGCTCAATTCCGATTAGTGTATAGCAATTGTGCAAAATATCCACCAATCACATGCCTGATGAAAGTGTCCTGTATGACTCCAAAACATTGCATTCTCTTGTTTGTGATGTGATCATACTTCAATTAAAAAATAATAATTTGGACCCAACCTGGAGATAGGTGGTGTGCTGGCAAATATCAACACTGTGTCCTGTAAGATCCAGTCTCCAGCCAGTGATTTCTGCAGTACCCAATACCTTAGAGCAGGGATATGCAATTAGCGGACCTCCAGCTGTTGCAGAACTACAATTCCCATAAGGCATAGCAAGAGTCTGACAGCCACAAGCATGACACCCAGAGGCAGAGGCATGATGGGACTTGTAGTTTTGCAAGAGCTGGAGATCCGCTAATTGCATATCCCTGTCTTAGAGCCTTTTAGAGGAACAAGTGTGATGAGAATATTGATGGTTAGCTGTGGAAGCCGTCATTGCCAGAAGCTCCCATTGCTTTCAATAGGGCTGCTGCCTGCAGCTAATCGGCAGAAGCCCCCACTGGGTCTCCTGCATGAATAGCTAAATTACCCATTCGCAAGTGTGAATGGGGCATAACAGCAACTCACAGAAAAATAAAAATGCCTTAGATCCTGTCATGTCATCAACGTTATTGGCAAAGTCCAGGCACAGGTACTGTGCTTTTATTTAAAGGAACCTGGATTTTTTTTTTCACAAGAAGAATAGGAACCTGGATCTTAGGTTAAGGCTTTGTACAGGAATTCTTATTTGATAAAAAAAAAAAAAAAGCCCTGATCACTCCTGATTCTCTATCATTTTACAATCCTAAAGAGAACCGGTCGTTGAGTCACTGACTTGGAACAAGCATAGAGCTAAGGAATTCTGACACTCATGTTGTACATCATGCTCGCTCAGGGTCCGTCACTCAGGGCATTGACAAAGCCAAGCAACATTTGTTTTAGAGGGAGGGGACAATGGCAGGGCTGTCTTAACGCGGGAGTTCACCCGAAAAACAATTTTTAACATTAGATTGAGGCTCGTTTTGTGAAGGGGAAATTGGGTGTTTTTTTTTAAATCGAAGCAGTACTTACCGTTTTAAAAAATAGATCTTCTCCGCCGCTTCCGGGTATGGTCTTCGGGACTGGGCGTTCCTATTTGATTGACAGGCTTCCGACGGTCGCATACATCGCGTCACGAGTAGCCGAAAGAAGCCGAACGTCGGTGCGGCTCTATACGGTACCTGCGTACCGACACTCGGCTTCTTTCGGAAAATCGTGACGTGATGTATGCGACCGTCGGAAGCCTGTCAATCAAATAGGAACGCCCAGTCCCGAAGACCATACCCGAAAGCGGCGGAGAAGATTTTTAAATTTTTGGGTGAACCTCCACTTTAAAGGAGTTCTCTGACCTAAAACTTTTAACCCCCGCTGTGCCCGGGCTGTAAAACTATACAAAATAAACTTTCACTTACCTGCCTACGATCCCCCGTTGTTCCGATATCGCCGTCCCGTTCTCCGGTCCCGGTCTCTCCCGCTTCCTGTGTGTCGGTGACTCATAGTGCGCTCAGCCTATCAGCGGCCGCAGCAATGTCCCATCGCGGCCGCTGATAGGCTGAGCGCACTATGAGTCACCGACACACAGGAAGCGGAAGAGACCGGGACCGGAGAACGGGACGGCGATATCGGAACAACGGGGAATCGTAGGCAGGTAAGTGAAAGTTTATTTTGTATAGTTTTACAGCCCGGGCACAGCGGGGGTTAAAAGTTTTAGGTCAGAGAACTCCTTTAATGAGAGGGCACACCTGGGCACTGCCCAGGGGCCCCAGCTGCATGGGGGGCCCCTGCACATTCCCCAAAGCAGCTGGCCCTTGAGCCCACGCTGCCCCGAAATTAGGGGCCCCATGAGTTCCCTTAGCAGAGAGCTGGTGACAGACTGTTAGTCACCTGCTCTTCCCCTCCCCCCTTTCCTGTGCTCACTGTACTGGGCTAGCTCAGGCTCTCAGCGGCTTTCTGAGAGGCTGAGCTGGGTGCCGGTTCAGGCATGTGGGCAGATCCCCACCATATGGTCATAATCTTGGCCGAGCCTGGACCGGCTCTGTGACGTCAGCTGACAGCAGGCTTCAGCCCACTGTCTGCTGAAAATGGGTCACAGGAGTGTAGAATGAACTACAATCCTGTGATCCACAGGAGAAGTACAGCCAAATGAACTTTGACTGTACTCCTCCTTTAAAATCCCATATGTTACATGATTTTGATAATAATATATATATAAAAAAAAAAAAAAACACAAGTTACTTTTAAATGGTGCCAACACAACTATATGAAATTTAAACTATCTTCACATATTATCCTATACAGCAGATATCAGGGAGAATGAATGAGAGGTTAGGCACTGGAAACCAGGCTGTTCTGTATAGGAATGGAATTCATTTTAATGGAAATTTGGATTACACCTTGCTATAACTTAATGGAAAAACAAGCGTAATGTCTATTTATAGTCAAAGATCTATCCTTCAAAACAACAATTTCCTGGACTGATTTCACTTTTCATGAAAAGTGGCAAAAACAACTTGTGACCCAGCGGAGAGCAGCTTTATTTACAAGCAAGTTACAAGACTTCCTAGTGGTGTCAGGCGCTGTCCTGCCCTCTATCATGTTTTATTGGTCCATCACTATGCAGAGAATTGAAAGAGAGTGAGATGTCAGTTATGCTATCAGAGGTGCTGAATAAAGACCAATCTGTGCAGGCAGCCATTACTATAAGCACTAAGGATCTGGAACCTGATCAGCACCATTATAGCACGGTGCAGCACACTACTGCTGGTATATTAGTTATGTAAAGCCTCGTACACACGATCGGATTTTCCGACAGGAATTGTGTGCCGACAGACGGTTGTCCTAAAATCTGACTGTACTCTCCATCAGACAATTGTTGTCGGATTTTCTGCGGACAAATGTTGGATGACAGGCTTTAAAATTTTCCGTGGACAGCGGTCTGTTGTCAGATTTTCCAATCGTGTGTACACAAGTCCATCAGTCAAAAGTACAAACATGCATGCTCAGATTAGCAGCAGGTGCCCAAAGGGTGGTACTCAAGAGCTGAAAAAGCACGTCACTTTGTTCGTGTTTGTTGGCCGACAATTGTGTGTCGTTTGTATGCAAGACAAAATCCAGGCACACGCCCTTCGGACAAAAGTCAGACGCTTTGCCCACAGAAAATCCGATTGTGTGTTCGAGGCTTTACACACATTATCATGAGAATTGAGCTCGGGGCATGAATTCATCTCATACTGAGAAAACGCACAAGTTCAACTAGAGATGAGTTTGGAAAACACCTGAGCTCACATCTAATCATTACCATGTTTCTGGGGTTCTGCTCCTCAGATCCACTAGATGGAGCTAAAGAGCATAGGAAATACACACATCTGGATAATAATGTAACAATTCTTAAGGATGCAGGCAAAAATTAAAAAGTAAACGTAACCAATTTCCTATGCTCCCCTGCTCCATTTAGTGGTCATAATGTACATTGTAACAAGATTCATTCAGAAGAGAAAATAATATTAAGAACATTTGTTTTTTGCCCATTTTGCAGAGAACAAATGTACGTGCAGAGTCACCTTATTTTATAAGGGCTTGTTCAAATGACCAGAAGCCCAAGACATCCCTCTGAAAAGCAATCTGCAGTAATGGAGTACAGGAGCACTGCCAGGCTTTAGGCCTTAATGCACACTGGACGTTATATTAACGTTATAAAAACACCAGGAGCTTTGCAGCGAGTTTTTCAACGTTTTTGCAATAGCGGTTTTTATCATTTTTTCACCTTTTTTTTTTTAATGGATCAGAAATGCAAAAAAAATGCTGGCGAGATGTGTTTTTGGAGCATTTATCAGTGTTTTTGGGTGCTTTTTTTATTTAACTTTAAGCGTTTTTACAGCTGAAAAACGCCACTCAGAAGTCACTAGTTTTTGGGGGAGGGGGGGGGGGGGGGGGGGAGTTCCAGCCAAAAAACAGTTGATAACAGCCTATGTGTACATGGACACATAGGATAACATGCTGCAGAGTTTATTGACTGTAGAAAAAAAAACTGTCTGAAGCCAAAAACAGCTGCTGTAAAAACGTCCAGTGTGCGTCCAGGCATCTCCTGCGCCTCATGCCGGCTACAGCGATTCGCTACCTTCCGCCGTATAAGGACGGCGGGTGGTCGGCAAGCAGTTTTAAAAAAAAAAAAGCCTATATCTACCTTATTTCAGAGAGTCTCCTGGCACTCACGTGACTCCTTGGCCCTCTCTCCTCTCCAGCTGACGTCAGCAGGAGTTTTTCGGTCCCTCCCACTGTATCTGTCAGACGGGGAGAGGAGAGAGCAGAGGAGTCACGTGAGTTCCAGGAGACGTTCTGAAATAAGGTAGATATAGGCTTTTTTTTTTTTTATAAAAAGGACATACAGTGGGGTGTATGTTATCATCTAACACAGTGGTCATCAACCCTGTCCTCGGGACCCACTAACAGGCCAGGTTTTATGTATTACCTTGGGGAGATGCAGACTAGAATATCACTGAGCAGAAAATGATATCACCTGTGATGTATTTCAGTTCTCATGCAAACCTGGCCTGTTAGTGGGCCCTGAGGATGAGGACCACTGCTCTAACAGATAGAGACATGACAAGTGGCTTTACAACCACTTTAAGGGAAACCAGCAGCAAAGGCTTCACAGACGGTTTCCTACAGCACGAGTCACGATGTGCTTTGTAAATGGTCCCGCCATCTTCTGGGACCTGTGCATGTCTCAGAAGGCTGAAGGGGGGTGAAGGAGGAGAGGTCAGACATGTGTAGAGATCGCTGCGGTGATCTTCCCAGGGAGTGGGTACCTGACAAAACCACATACCCCCCAAAAAAAATGTGGCACTCAGGCTGGACTGTTCAGGAGCCCATGGATCTCTACAGGGGGGTGCAGGA
Source organism: Rana temporaria (assembly GCF_905171775.1). NCBI lineage: Eukaryota > Metazoa > Chordata > Amphibia > Anura > Ranidae > Rana > Rana temporaria. The sequence goes on from NC_053489.1 coordinate 166,723,825, forward strand.
GGAACACTGGGGTGCAACTTTCAGACCAGCACAAGACACAGACCCCCCCCCCCCCCCCCCAATAGAGAATGAGCCTGGCAGGCACCCCTTCCCCCCCATCAGATAAAGTTGGGGAGGAGAACACAGCTGCCTGGTCACTGGGGGATCCAACACATGACAGCAGGGAGTCCGTCCATGACGTCACTTCCCCGCACCTCTGACATGTTGTCGGAGCAGAGTGTAAACAAAGCCTGCAGCATCCCTCACCCTCATCAGACTCTCGGCCCCGGAAACTCCGGTCATCCTCCTCCTCGGCGCTCTCCAGATCTTCCTCTTCATAGTAATCAGTGGCTGGCGCAGCAGCCGGAGACATCACACCGACCGAGCTCATGGTGCGGAATGTACAACCGGACACCAGCGATCCCGGATCGGCCACACAGGGCACTCCCGGTGTTCTAGCAGCACTCAGATACAACAGCCGCCGCACAGCAACGGGGTCCTCGGGCAACCTGGTTTCCTGACTCCTCTTTCCGGCTGTCCTTAGCATTGCCTGCAACGTGAGCCTAGACATGGCAAGGAAAATGACCTGAAAAGATACGGACAAAACTGAAATAAAAATCTATGTGCATCCCGAGCACCTCAAAAAGGCATGTCGTTGAATAAACTTGGTGCGAAAAACAAACCGAATATGCAGGCATCTGATAGACAGCCCTTCCCAACAACAGCCCTTGTGTGTCTCTGGCTGGTTGTGCAGCGCTTGGCATTCTGGGAAGTGTAGTTCAGGACACTTTGCAATAGTTGGAACAGAATTTCCAGAGAACGCTTACTGCTAGAGTCACCATAACGTGCAATGCTGTGAGAGCACGATCCACCAATTGCCTTGTGTATTATTGAGTGTCAATGCCAATACTTTTTCATTTACAATATTGTAAAAACACATCCACAAAGAATACAACTTTTTGGTGCTATTTATTCACCACTGGGGTTTTTATTTTTTGCTAAATAGACAAAAAAACAACATTTTATTTGGAAAAAAATTTTTCTTAGTTTCTCTTATAACATTTGCAAATAAATAATTTTTCTTCTTTACTGGTGTGCGCTTATGAGGCTGCACTGATGGGCACTGATAAGCTACACTGATTGGCATGGATGAGGCCACACTGGTGGTAATTCTGCACTGATGGGCACAAATAAACTGCATTGATGAGCACAAATAAACTGCATTGATAGGCACTGATAAGCTGCACTGATGAGGCCGCAATGATGTGGCTCCACTGATGGGCACTGATTGGGCTACACTGATAATCAGGACATTGATGACCAGTGTCCTGATTATCAGTGTAAACAGTGGGCCGGATTCAGAAAGAAGATACGACGGCGTATCTCCTGATACGCCGTCGTATCCCTGAGTCTGGCCGTCGTATCTATGCGCCTGATTCATAGAATCAGGTTTCGCATAGATATGCCTAAGATCCGACAGGTGTAAGTGACTTACACCGTCGTATCTTAGGCTGCAATTCCAGACCGGCCGCTAGGTGGCACTTCCGTATCTTTTACGCGTCGGATATGCAAATGAGCATTTTACTCCGATTCAGAAACGAACGACCACCTGGCGCTTTTTTTTTACGTCGTTTGCGTTCGGCTTTTTCCAGCGGAAAGTTACCCCTGCTATAGGAGGGGTAAGTGCGGCGTATCCTATGTTAAGTATGGGCGTCGTTCCCGCGCCGAGTTTTGAATTTTTTACGTCGTTTGCGTAAGTCGTTCGCGAATACGGCTGGACGTAATTTACGTTAACGTCGAAACCAATGACGTCCTAGCGACGTCATTTGGAGCAATGCACGCTGGGAAAATTTGCGGACGGCGCATGCGCTGTTCGATCGGCGCGGGGACGCGCCTGATTTAAATTGTACACGCCCCCCTAGCCGCGGAAGTGGAATTCCGCCGGGGGATTTACGATACGCCGCCGCTAGTTTTGAGGTAAGTGCTTTCTGAATTAAGCACTCGCCTCAAAAACTTGCGGCGGCGGATCGTAAATCAGATAGGTTACGTGGATCTAAAGATCCGCTAACCTATCTGAATCCGGCCCAATGTGCCCTGTCAGCTTTGCTGGTTATCAGCATTCCTTTCCTCACACAGAGACAGCGTGTGAGGAAAGGAATGCTGATAACCGGCAAGTCTGTTTACAGGAGACCAAATGCAATTGGACACAGCTGATCACATGGTATAGGGCCACTGTGATTGGCCCTTTACTGCGATCTGTGATCAGCTGTGTGCAAAAGACACAGCGGTAACAGAGAACATCTTATGCACACCCCATGGGGCATGCGTCCATGGATGCCCTCCTAGAACTGGAGAGGTGCACTGTAGCTGTCTTTCAGCTATGGCACAGATGAGAAGAGGTTAAAACCAATGATAGGGCACTTATGCAGGGGCATTTTCTAGGGCTGTTACTGCTGGTGGGTACTGTTGGTGGTAGGGTTACCACCTGTCCAGGATTCACCCGAACAGTTCGGGTTTTAGACTGCCTGACACCTGGACACATTATTCAGAATGGACTATGACTTCCCAGCAGGGTTGCTGGCTGCAGTTGTCTAAGCTGAGAGTGTCTGCTACACTCCTTCACACGGCCCAAAGCCGACACTAACAATCCCCCCACCCCACACACACAGAGGGGAGAGGAGAGAGGGCTCGGTCTGCACCTCTTCCCTCCACCCCCACCCCTCTGTCTGCCCACACTCCAATCCCCAGCGCTGTGCCTCAGAAAAGGAAAGTTGGGGGCGGAAATTTGAAGTCCAGCAGCCTCAGATACATTTGTGCTGACTGCCAAGGGGTGAGTGAGCTCACCATCCATCCCTGTCCTGTGACTGAAATCTCCCCCCTTCTCTCTCCTGCTTCTGAGTGAGTACAGTAAGGTAAATCTGGGTTCTCAGAGCCCCCCTTACATCAGAGTCTGCAGAGTCCCCCCTTACAGTGAAAGGGAACTCTGAGTTCAGATGTAAAAGGGGAACTTTGTGGACTCTGATGTAAAGGGGGAACTCTTATTATTAACGTCATATGATTAGTTATTTAATAGCCAAATATATGTATAGTTTATACTATAAAAAAAATTACGCTGTTAAAGTGTTCGGGTTTGACTTGAAGAAAAGGTGGCGACCCTAGTTGGTGGGTCCTGCTGGCTGGTTTTGCTGGCTGGTACTGCTGGGTCCTGCTGCCTGGTACTGATGGCGGGTACTGCTGGCATGGTACTGTTGGTGGGTACTGTTGGTGGGTGTTGCTTGCTGGTTCCTGACCCACCATCCCCGAGCACCAGTGTGACAGGATCCGGTGCTAGAGGAAGCATGCGGCTGCAGTAGAGAGCAGAGCCAATTCTTCCGGTGTCGCTCCTGTCACAGGCGGAGTACATTTGGTATCACTCCACCTGTGACAGTAGCCGGCACTATACAGGAAGCATCAGCTCTGCTTCATCCACGGGCCAGTGGTTGGGCACCCCTGATATATATATAAACTGTATGTATACATTTTTTAGTGGACCCTCACACAATGGAGATTGATAAGAAAATGATAAAATCCATACCCGGTTTAATACCACAAAATTAAAAATACTGTGACTAATTTAAAATGTGTTATAAAAAAGGTTTTGTGCAAAGAAGAGAGTGTAACTAAAGGCAAAACTTGTTTTAATTTATTTTGCATAATGTAAGGGAGGGTTATAATCCCTGTCAGTTTTTATTTTTCTGTCATTTGTGTCTAATTGGGAAGTTGTCCCTTCACTTCCTGTCCCACAGCCATAAAAGGAAGTGAGAAGAACTAGTGACTCCATTTGGAAGATTTTCCCCTTAACTGTTCTGGGGACAACCCAAAATTTGAGCATTCAGCTGCTCCTTTTTTTTTATCTGCGTGTTTTTCCACATTTGCCACATGACTAACGTATAGTTCATTTGCCACATTTAGGGTGCCATTAACAATGAATGGCAACACAAGTTTGACATGCATTTTCCGCACATTTCATGCAGATAGCTGTGGCCGTGTAGCTCATACGCTGCAATGACAGGCTGTCGGCAGCTGCATCCTGCAGGTGTACAAAACTGTTTGCACAGCCAGCGATTACCTGCAATGATTGTGGCTGGAGGTAGTTTCTTGGTACTAGGATTCGCAGCCTGGCTACACACCAGTGTGAATGGTGCCTAATGCCCCGTACACACCATCACTTTATGTGATGAAAAAAAACGACATTTTCTGTGAAGTAAAAAATGACGTTTTTGAAACTTCAATTTTCAAAGACGAAGTTGCCTACACACCATCGTTTTTCTCACAATGTTCTAGCAAAGCGAGGTTACGTTCTCACCACTTTTTCCATTGAAGCTTGCTTCATAAGTAGCTTCTGGGCATGCGCGGGTGAAAAAACGTAGTTTTAAACAACGTTTTTTACTACACACGGTCAATTTCTGTGAAGTAAAAGTTGACGTTTTGAAAAACGACACATAAAATTGAAGCATGCTTCAATTTTTTTTGGTCGTTTTTTAGAAGACATAAAACAACGTTTTCCCCCACACACGGTCAATTAAAGTGACGTTTTTAAAAACGTCATTTTTTTTCATCACATAAAGTGATGGTGTGTACGCGGCATAAGACTTGGGCATTCAGAATCTGGAGCAGCTGTGCATGGCAGACCAAATTTTACATTGTCCTTTCTATTTCTGTATGTGGATAACGGCACTGTAATTATAAAAAAATAAAAAAACATTGATATACAGCTCTCACATGACCCAGCTCTCTCCCAGCCTGTCTGCAGGGAAACATAAGCAAGCAGGAGGAGCGTCTAGTCCTCTGCTGTTGGTAACATGTTCAAAACAAAACAAAAAAAAAACATATAAAATAATTAATATCAATAAACAGTTTTAAATGATTATACAAATATGTTTTTGAAATCAAATCTTTATTATTTTTTTGTCAATGACATGGTGTGGGTGGATTTCTTCCAGTCACAGGCTGTGTTATGCTCCTCCAGCCTCATAGCTCCCAACTGTCCCTGATTTCAAAAGACTGTCCCTGATTTCAAAAGACTGTCCCTGATTTCAAAAGACTGTCCCTGATTTGGAACAAAGTCCCTCTGTCCCTCTTTCCTCCTCATCTGTCCCTCATTTTGGCCTGATATAATATATATATATATATATATATATATAGTTTTATATAAAAAGCACTTTTTATATATTAAAGGTGTTTTCCAGTGCTAAACCTTTCATCAAATTTCTAAATTGCTGCATTTGTAAATTTCAAAAGCCAATATAAAGGAACAGTAGTGGTTAAAAAAAAGTACTTGTGGGTTTAACTAATCTTTTTTTGTATACTTTTCCTTTAAGGGGGTGTGGCAAGGTGTGTGTCCTATGCCTACATACTTTTGGTAATAGGTGTCCCTCGTTCCCCTCTCAAAAAGTTGGGAGGTATACAGCCTGTGCCTCAAAAAAACAGGGAGGCAAAGCCTCCATCAATTTAAATGTAATATCCCACCCACATTGGCCCAGATTCACAAAGAGTTACACCGATGTAACTCCGAATCTAAGCCCGTCGTATGTTTAAGTGTATGCTCAAACGGAGATACACTTAAACATGCCTAAGATACGACAGCCTGCGCCGTCGTATCATAGGGTGCAATATTTACGCTGGCCGCTAGGTGGCGCTTCCATTGAGGTCAGCGTAGAATATGCAAATGAGTCGTATCATAGTTACACCCACTCAGAATCCCAGTGAAAGTGTGAGGACTGTTCTTCCTCCAAAACCTCCTAGAAACCAGTCTACCTCTATCCGGCCCAATGGGAATCAGGTAAAAGGTAATATAGTAAGGGATCCTCCGAACCCTGACCATCCAAGTACATCAAGCGATAGACCATATGGCGTCCCAGTTCAAAATCGTTTTGAACCGTTATGGGATGATTACAATAGAAGCCGTCCCCAATCTCCTAAGCCTTTTTTAGGGAGAGGGAGGGGGGGTCAGAGACGAGGACGGGGTGCGTCACATTGGAGGGGCAGACCACCCCCCTATCACCAACAGACAACAGGCTATGTAGAACAACAATGGAGGGAACAGCCCCCCCCTTGGGAACGGGATTATGTGTACTACCCCAATACAAGGATAGAAGATCGAGAGGATGTAGATCGGGACGAAGGTCCAGAAAAAAAAGAAGAGTGTAAACAAAGGTGGCATCTTTAATTTAAGCAACACTGTGCTATCCCCTAAGGAGACAAATATTTTGCATCTAGGTCTTAAATGTGGTCTTAAAAGACCCATCAATAAATTTGACGTATTTATTGATATTCACAAATACGTGCGCAAAATAAATATGAAAAAAAAATTTCTTAACAAAAATTCTGAATCTTCGTTTGGTTCATCTTCAGTAGCGTTGGATAGTGGCTTACGCAATAAGTCTCTTTTCAACCCCCTGAATAAAGGTAAACCACCAGATAGAGGTCTTTAAAGGACTAGTATTGAGGGACTTACAACACATAGTCCCCAAGAAAAATGTTAACCCTCAATATATTTTGGACGGTATCAAAATGTTAGAAGAAAAAAAGAATCTAATAATACGTCCTGCAGACAAAGGAGGGGGAGTGGTTATTTTGGACAAAGTATTTTATGACAACCAGTTGACTGAAATGTTGAGTGACACCAGCACTTATGTTAAATTGGATAAAGATCCATCACCCCAATATGAGATCGATTTGGAACACCTGATTAATATGGGTTTTAAGTCAAGAGTACTGAATAATCGCGAGAAAAAATACTTGGTACCGAGTTCAAATAGAATTCCTACGATTTATACGCTCCCGAAGATACATAAGAGCACTCAATGCCCTCCAGGTAGACCCATTGTTAATGGGATAGGGTCTTTGACATCACGATTGGGTCAATACTTGGACCTGTATCTACAAGAAAGCGTTATACATACTTGCGCGTATCTGAAAGATACTAAAAGTCTCTTACAATTGTTACAAAATATTGACCATACTAACAAAGAGGAGGTATATCTTGTAACAGCAGATGTTACATCTCTCTACACGGTGATCCAGCGTGATGATGCTCTTTTAGCACTCAACTGGAGCCTCAGTCAACGTGATGACATCTACCCAGAAATTGACTGGATTAATGGCACTTCTGGGACAGTTAAAGGACAAACATTTAAAAACCTATTGCAGGACAATTTTATGGTGCAGTTTATTGAGGCCCCAACTAGGAATGATGCCCTGTTGGACCTGATAATCTCAAACCATGCAGAGCTTATTACTAATGTTCAGATAAAGGAACACCTGGGTAGCAGTGATCATAACATGATTTCATTTAATGTTAACTATAAGCAAGAAATACATACAGGAAATATTAAAACACTAAATTTTAAGAGAGCAAATTTTCCAAGGATGAGGGCTGCTCTCCAGGACTTGGACTGGGAGGGACTATTGGCACAGATGAACACAGAACAGAAATGGGAATTCTTCAAAAAGACTGTGTGGAACCTCACTGCAAAGTATGTTCCCATGGGCAATAAGTTTAAAAGGCTAAAAATAAAACCTATGTGGCTCACGGTCAAAGTTAAAAAAGCTATAAACAATAAGAAAGTAGCTTTTAAAAAATATAAAAATGAAGGAACACTAGTGTTGTTTAAATGTTACAAAGAATATAACAGGATATGCAAAAAGGAAATCAAGGATGCAAAAATTCAAAACGAACGACAGATTGCAAAAGATAGTAGGACAAACCCCAAAAAATTCTTTAAATATATTAATAGTAAAAAGGTGAAGTCTGAGCATGTAGGCCCCTTACAAAATAACCTAGAGTGGGTGACTGGGGACAAAGAGAAGGCAAATTTATTAAATGTTTTCTTCAGCTCTGTGTATACAATGGAGCATGGGGGGGGGGGAGCTCATGTCCAAAATGGGGGTGGGAGTGACACAGCCTCAAATCCACAATGGCTCAAAAGTGATATGGTCCAGAAATATTTAGACAGAATAAAGGTGGATAAAGCACCTGGACCTGATGGCATCCATCCACGGATCCTAGGTGAGTTGAGCTCTGTCATTTCAAAGCCACTGTATCTAATATTTAGGGACTCATTAAAGACAGGAATAGTACCACTGGATTGGCGCAGGGCCAATGTGGTGCCCATATTTAAAAAGGGAACAAAGTCTTTACCAAGTAACTATAGACCTGTTAGTTTAACTTCTATAGTTGGGAAGATACTGGAACGTTTAATAAAAGACCACATGGATGAGTTCTTGCTGGAAAAAAACTATTTAAGCAGCAGACAACATGGATTCATGAAAGACAGAAGTTGTCAGACAAACCTGATTTCCTTTTATGAAGAGGTAAGTAAAACCCTGGACAGAGGCATGGCTGTGGACGTGATATATTTGCATTTTGCAAAAGCGTTCGATACAGTTCCGCACACACGGCTCATGTGTAAGGTAAGGTCTACAGGATTGGATATATAAGTTTGTAAATGGATAGAAAACTGGCTGAAAGACATAATTCAGAGAGTCGTGGTTAATGATTCTGTTACGGAACCATGAACCAGACGTACAACAAGAGATAAGTGAAAATAAGAAGGCTTTATTGAAAATCAAGCTGTAAAGCAAAAGTCCAAACGGATGGTGAAACCAGAGGTCAGGAACCAGAAGGGTAGTCAGACGAAGCCAGGATCAGGAACCAGCAGGGAAGTCAGACGAAGCCAGGATCAGGAACCAGCAGGGAAGTCAGACGAAGCCAGGATCAGGAACCAGCAGGGAAGTCAGACGAAGCCAGGATCAGAACCAGAAGCAGCAGCAGTCTTAGAAGCATGTGAACACAGGAGGACCAAGCAAGGAACTGAAGCCACAGACCTCCTATATATGTGAGCCAGGCATCCAGCTCCTCCCAGTGGGAAGGAGGAGCCGCAGGGTGGGAGGCTACAAGAGACCTAGAAACCAAGATGGCCGCCAGCACATGTCAAACGAAGGAGACAGGAGAGAGGTAAGACCATGACAGTACCTCCCCCTCAAGGGCCCCTCCTCCGCGGTGCAAAAAACGGTTTCTGAGGGAAGCGTGCGTGGAAGGCTCGGAGCAAGGCAGGAGCATGGACATCTGCGGAGGGAACCCAGGAACGCTCCTCTGGACCATAACCACGCCAGTGGACCAAAAACTGCACCCGACCGCGGACCAGGCGTGAGTCCAGGATATTGCTCACCTCATACTCCTCATGATTGCCCACTTGGACCGGACGAGGCCGAGGAACCGAGGAAGTGAAGCGATTGCACACCAGTGACTTCAACAGGGAGACATGAAACACGTTGGAGATCCGCATGCCAGGTGGAAGCGCAAGGGCATAGGCTACCGGGTTTACCCTGCGAAGCACTCGGAAGGGACCAACAAAGCGAGGAGCCAGCTTGGGAGTGGGCACTCGAAGGTTGAGGTTGCGGGTGGACAACCATACACGGTCTCCGACCTGGTAGGAAGGAGCAGGCGCTCGTCTGCGATCAGCCTGGAGTTTCTGGCGTTGCGCAGAGACCTCAAGGGACTTCTGGATCTGTACCCAAGAAGCACGTAGGACGGAAAGGTGATCCTCCACAGCCGGAATATCCTGGGGAGAGAATGCCTCCGGTAACACGGCAGGTTGGAACCCATAATTGGCCATGAAGGGAGACGTCCCAGAGGAAGAGTTCACCGCCGTGTTCCTGGCAAACTCAGCCCAAGGCAGGAGGTCAACCCAATTGTCTTGGTGATCGGAGACATAGCAACGAAGGAATTGCTCCAAGGCCTGATTGGACTGAGGGTGGTAGGCCGAGGAGAAGGAGAGATGAATCCCCAACTGGGAGCAAAAGGCGCGCCAGAACCTGGACACAAACTGACTCCCCCGATCCGACACAATCTCCTTGGGCAAACCGTGCAACCGGAAGACCTCCCTGGCAAAAATTGTGGCCAACTCTTGTGCAGAGGGTAACTTCTTGAGAGGAACACAGTGGCACATTTTGGAAAACCGATCCACAATCATGAGAATGACCGTATGGCCTCGGGATGCAGGGAGGTCCACGATGAAATCCATCCCCAGGTGTGACCATGGGCGCTCCCCGGTGGCTATGGGTTGCAGAAGGCCCAACGGAAGGTGCCGAGGGGACTTACTCTGGGCACAAACGGAGCATGCCGCTACATATGCGGCGATGTCGGAACGTAGGGAAGGCCACCAGAACAGACGTGAAACAGCCCAGGACAGCTGATTCTTTCCAGGATGCCCCGCGGTCTTGGAGTTATGGTAGGTTCGCAACAACCGAGTGCGCAACTCCTCAGGCACAAAACATCTGCCGTTGGGTCTCCCAGAGGGAGCACCAGATTGAGCCGCCAAAATCTGCTCACCCAGGGGAGAGGTCAGGCTGGTGCGAATGGCGGCCAGGATCTGATTCGGAGGTATGACCGAAGTCGGAATCGATTCCTCCCTGGACAGCTCGGAGTACTGCCGTGATAAGGCATCCGCCCTGATGTTCTTGGAACCGGGTAGGTAGGAGACCACATAATTAAAACGTGACAAGAACAGAGCCCATCTGGCCTGACGTGGTGTCAATCTCTTGGCCTCAGAAAGGTAGGTCAGATTCTTGTGGTCCGTCAGGATGAGAACCGGAACCACCGAGCCCTCGAGCAAGTGCCTCCATTCTTTAAGGGCCTGCACGATGGCCAATAACTCCCTGTCACCAATCTGATAGTTGCATTCCGCGGGAGACAGTTTCCGGGAGTAAAACCCACAAGGAAGCAGAGGACCCTCTGGTGTTCTACGCTGAGACAGAAGAGCGCCTACTCCCGTCTCAGACGCGTCCACCTCGAGGACAAAGGGCAACCCAGGGTTGGGATGCGACAGAATCGGAGCCGACACAAAGGCGGACTTTAGGGCCTCAAAAGCTCGGATGGCCTCGAGCGGCCAGACCTGGGAATTACTGCCCTTCCTGGTCAGATCCGTGAGAGGCTTGGCCAGCATGGAAAAGTCCCTGATGAACTTCCGATAATAATTGGCGAAGCCCAAAAAGCGCTGCAGGGAACGAAGACCACTGGGCTGGGGCCACTGTAAGACAGCCGAAACCTTCTCAGGATCCATGGAGAACCCCTCAGCGGAAATGATGTAACCTAGGAAGGTTACCTGGGATCGGTGAAATTCGCATTTCTCAAGCTTACCGAACAGCTTGTTCTCTCGTAACCGTTGCAACACTCGTTTGACATCCAGAATGTGGGCCTCCATGGATTCAGAATATACCAAGATGTCATCCAAATAGACCACCACACACTGCTGCAACAGGTCACGGAAAACATCGTTGATGAATTCCTGAAAGACTGCGGGCGCATTGCACAACCCAAAGGGCATAACCAAGGATTCATAATGACCGGTCCTGGTGTTAAACGCGGTCTTCCACTCATCGCCCGCCTTGATCCTTACCAGGTTATATGCCGCCCTCAGGTCGAGTTTGGTAAAGACCGTGGCCCCTTTCAGGCGATCGAACAGCTCGGAAATCAAGGGTATCGGGTAAGCGTTCTTGATCGTGATGCGATTGAGACCCCTGTAATCGATGCAAGGCCTCAACTCACCGCCCTTCTTTTTCACAAAGAAAAATCCAGCCCCTGCCGGGGACGAGGATTTGCGAATGTGACCACGGGACAGCGCCTCCATCACGTACTCCTCCATGGCCTCATTCTCCGCAACCGACAGTGGATAGACCCTGCCGCGAGGAGGAACGGCACCAGGTTGTAACTCTATGGCACAATCATATGGGCGGTGCGGAGGTAGGGCAACTGCGCGTACCTTATCGAATACATCCCGGTACTCCTCGTATTCAGGAGGCAACAGAGAGTCCGAGGAAGTACACAGCAACTTGACAGGCCCATGGATGCACTTAGCCCCACACTGTGGTGACCATGAGAGGATCTCAGCCGATCTCCAGTCGAAAGTCGGATTATGCTTCTGGAGCCAGGGGTACCCCAAGACCACCGAGTAGTGTGGAGACGAAATAACTTGGAAGCAGACCGACTCTCTGTGAGCGACACCAATGGCTATCCCCACTGGAAGGGTCTCATGAGTCATGTGTGACGGCTGGAGGGGTCTGCCGTCTATCGCCTCTAGAGCCAGCGGGGAACCTCGAGCCTGTAGAGGAATGGAATTGGCGGCAGCGAACTCACTATCAATGAAAAAACCACCAGCACCAGAGTCCACCAACGCCTGGGTCGTCACCGAGCCCCCGACCCAAGAGAGGACAACAGTGATCAGTGGTTTATCAACACGGGAAACCGGGGACGAGGAGACTCCACCCAAGATCTGCCCCCGACAGGATCTCGGGTGCGAGCGTTTCCCGGACGGTTCGGACATGCCAACCGAAAATGCCCACCGAGACCACAGTACATGCATCGGCCCTCGCGTCTCCGGAGTACCCTCTCCCCCTCGGACAGGCGAGCAAACCCCAGCTGCATGGGTTCACCCCCAGACAAGTCAACACCAGGAGGCGTGGGAGGAGAGGGAGGCACGGGTGGGACAGCAAACGTAGGCGCCAAACTGTTAGGAGACCTCCGCAGGCGCTCCTTAAAGGAAGGTCTCTCCCTGAGTCTGGTGTCAATCAAAATCAGGAAAGAAATAAGAGCCTCGAGCTCCACTGGTAGGTCCTTAGCTGCAACCTCATCCTTCAAGGGATCCGAGAGACCATGAGAGAAAGCAGCGACCAGAGCCTCATTATTCCAACCTACCTCTGCTGTCTGGCGGACATAAGGAGCTTCGCAGCAGAGGCGGCGCGAGACGGCACATCGAATACCTTCCGAAGAGAAGCAACAAAACCGGAAAACTCGGCAACCACCGGATTGTTGTTCTCCCATAAAGGGCTGGCCCAGGCCAAGGCCTTGTCCGAGAGCAGCGAGATCAAGAAGCCCACCTTTGATCTCTCAGTGGGAAAGGCTTGTGGCAGCAACTCGAAATAAATGCCCACTTGGTTAAGGAAACCTCGGCACTGAGTTGGCTCTCCCCCAAATCGCTGTGGAAGGGGGGCAGAACCGGTCATACCCCGAAACACCGCAGGCGCAACAACAGGTGTCGGGGTAGACTCTGGCGCAACAACCGGAGCGGCAGTAGGAGCGGGCCCAGGAGCGACAACCGACCCATCGGCAACGGGAGCGAAATGAGCCGTGCGTTCAAGCAGGGTTTGCAACGCCACGGCGAACTGACCCAACAGGGACTCCAGCTGATCAAGTCTGGCAACCAGCGTGGGTAGCGAGGATGGCTCTGTACCGTCAAAATTCATGGCTTGGTCCTAATGTTACGGAACCATGAACCAGACGTACAACAAGAGATAAGTGAAAATAAGAAGGCTTTATTGAAAATCAAGCTGTAAAGCAAAAGTCCAAACAGATGGTGAAACCAGAGGTCAGGAACCAGAAGGGTAGTCAGACGAAGCCAGGATCAGGAACCAGCAGGGAAGTCAGACGAAGCCAGGATCAGGAACCAGCAGGGAAGTCAGACGAAGCCAGGATCAGGAACCAGCAGGGAAGTCAGACGAAGCCAGGATCAGAACCAGAAGCAGCAGCAGTCTTAGAAGCATGTGAACACAGGAGGACCAAGCAAGGAACTGAAGCCACAGACCTCCTATATATGTGAGCCAGGCATCCAGCTCCTCCCAGTGGGAAGGAGGAGCCGCAGGGTGGGAGGCTACAAGAGACCTAGAAACCAAGATGGCCGCCAGCACATGTCAAACGAAGGAGACAGGAGAGAGGTAAGACCATGACAGATTCTTACTCTGAATGGTCCAAGGTTATCAGTGGTGTACCCCAAGGTTCAGTGCTGGGATCCTTACTTTTCAATATATTTATAAATGATATTGGGTCTGAGATCAAAAGTAACATTTCTGTCTTTGCAGATGACACCAAGCTATGCAGTGGAATAACGTCCTTGCAGGATGTCTCCAATTTACAAGCCGACCTCAATGCTCTGTCTAATTGGGCGACTAAGTGGCAGATGAGGTTTAATGTAGATAAATGTAAAGTTATGCACTTGGGGGCTAAGAATATGCATGCATCATACATACTAGGGGGAGTACAACTGGCGGGATCTGTAGTGGAGAAGGATCTGGGGGTTTTAGTTGATCATAAGCTCAATAATGGCATGCAATGCCAAGCTGCGGTTTCCAAAGCGAGCAAAGTCCTTTCTTGTATTAAGAGAGGTATGGACTCCAGAGACAGAGATATAATTTTGCCCCTGTACAAATCATTAGTAAGACCTCATCTGGAATATGCAGTTCAGTTTTGGGCACCAGTTCTCAAAAAGGACATCGGAGAACTGGAGAAAGTGCAGAGAAGAGCAACCAAACTGATAAGAGGCATGGAGGAGCTCAGCTATGAGGAAAGATTAGAGGAACTGAATTTATTCACTCTTGAGAAGAGGAGAATAAGGGGGGATATGATCAACATGTACAAATATATAAGAGGTCCATACAGTGAACTTGGTGTTGAATTATTCACTTTACGGTCAACACTGAGGACAAGGGGGCACTCTTTACGTCTAGAGGAAAAGAGATTTCACCTCCAAATACGGAAAGGTTTTTTCACAGTAAGAGCTGTGAAAATGTGGAACAGACTCCCTCCAGAGGTGGTTCTGGCCAGCTCAGTAGATTGCTTTAAGAACGGCCTGGATTCTTTCCTAAATGTACAGAATATAACTGAGTACTAAGATTTGTAGGTAAAGTTGATCCAGGGTAAATCCGATTGCCTCTCGGGGGATCAGGAAGGAATTTTTTCCCCTGCTGTAGCAAATTGGATCATGCTCTGCTGGGGTTTTTTGCCTTCCTCTGGATCAACTGTGGGTATGGAGTTGGGTGTATAGGATTTTACTGTGTTTTTTATTTTGTTTTTTTATTTTTTGTGGTTGAACTGGATGGACTTGTGTATTTTTTCAACCTGACTAACTATGTAACTATGTAACTATCTCTCATAATAAAAAAGTATTTTTAAGAAATGCATTGGATTTTTGCCTCGGGCATTACATTTTTTTGGTATGGAGGGGAGTTTTATTCCCAATGCTGGGGAGTAGCAATGGGAGCTCGTTTTGCCCCAAGCATAGCTAATATGTTTATGGGTGAGTGGGAGGATAAAGTAATTTTTTTCGGTCCCACGTCCATCTCTTTTGTTCTACAAAAGATACATTGACGATCTGTTTTTTATATGGGACGGCCCACTTCCCTCTTTACAAACATTCTTAGATGAACTCAATTACAATACTAAAAATATTGTACTTACTAGCACTATCAGCCGGGATAGGGTTAACTTTTTAGACCTGGAATTTTTCAGGACTGATTCTGGATTGTCCACAAAGGTATTTTTCAAACCAACAGATTCGAATAGCTACCTACCTGTGAGTAGTGGACATCATCCGATGTGGTTGAAAAATATTCCCAGGGGGCGTGGTCTGGACATAGACGAGTAGAGTCGCACATTTGTGGAGCTCCCGGTCCAGCCCGGCCTATTACAGTGATATTGCAGCGAAATTGACCGATATTCCCCGGTATGTTCTCTGCTGGGAAGCGGAAGGGAAGGAACAAGTGGAAGACCCCTCCTAAGCCGCTCCAGAGCGGTGAAATCCGCAAATTTTTCCAGACTAGCAGCGGGACCCCTCCGGCCACCAACATGGCGGACGACACGAGGCACAACTTTATGGATGCCCTGCAGACAGGAGCTCTCTCCTCACCCCCGACATCCTCCTCCGCCACTGAGATGGACCTTACTACACCAGCGGCTTTCTCTGCGGAATCACGGGACCCACAAGAGCGGCATCCCTCCCCGCTTACCTTACGGGCTGACGAGGAGCTGCGGGAACTGCTCTGGGCGATCCCCACGAGGTCCGACTTTGAGGCCCTGGCCACCAGGCTGGAGACGGCTCACCGCAGGGAGATCGCGGCAGTGAGAGGCGAGGAGGAGACACTGTCGGAGAGGATGGGGATGGGGGAGACTTCGGTGGCTGCCTTGGAGAGACGGATCGCGGCGGTGGAAGCTCAACAATCCGCACAGGCAGCGACAGTCCTCACGCAGCAGCTTCAGTTAGAAGAAATGGAGGACCGTAGCAGGAGGAACAATCTGCGGCTGAGGGGCATGCCAGAAGCTACGGAGACAGAAGACCTGGCGGCCTCGGTACTGGGTATATTCCGGGACCTGCTGGGGAGTGAGTTCCCAGCTGGCATGTCCTTTGACAGGATCCACAGAGCCCTGGGCCCCCGCTCGGATGATCCGGACAGACCCAGGGATGTGATTTGCTGCATCCACCACTACGCGCAGAAGGAGATGGTGCTGCGGAAGGCATGGGAGAAGGGAGAGGTGGATTTCGATGGCGCCGCACTCCGCATCCTCCCCGACCTGTCTAAGGCCACCCTGCAACGCAGAGCCATACTGAAGCCGGTACTGGAGGTGGCCCGAAGATCTGGAATCACGTACAGGTGGGGGTTCCCTCTATCAGTGACTTTCAAGAAAGCCCACCAGTTCTTCACTCTGCGAACCTCATCAGACCTGCCTGATCTTTTCCTGTTCCTGGAGACTGAGCCCTTCGAGATCCCCGACTGGCTGCAGCCCCTACATCGCCCAGCTCCCCGATCCGGTCCACCGGGACGCCGGAGAGGCAGGTCACCTAGGCCACAGAGAGATCGCCGCAGATCAAGGCATAACCCGGCCGAGGAGTCAAGAGAAGCCTGATCACTACCGGCCGTGAGGTGAGCCCTTTGATGTGTTCCCTCTACCCCTGCCTACCCTGATGGTTGTATTTTTTACCTTATTTTTTCTACCTGCCTTCTGCTTTACCTTTCTCCCCCCTTCTTTGTCCCCCTCCCGTGGTGATTGTTTTTTTTCCCCCCCCTCCCTCCCCTCTGATCGATCGCTGTTTTGACCCCCCCCTGGGGGGTGCCCCCCCCACGCCAGCCTTCCGGATCCTCTCCTGCTATCCAGCCTTCTATTACTGTTCACCCCCCCCTGGAGCTCTGGGGGTGGCTCTGCTGACGGGAGGAGTTGGCATTCCCCCTCCACCCTGCAATTGGATTCGGGGTTGTCCCCCCCGCTCCGGCCGGACTGACCCTCAAGGCGCCTCTAGGTGGAGTCACAATGGCGCTAAGCGACGGCACTGGGAGCTCTGTACACGCCCGCTGGATCTTTGAGACTCCGAGCCGTTTGCCGGTCAGGCAGGCCCTGGGGTGGGTGGGGAAGGGGAGGGGGTGGCGTCCCGGATCTGCCGTGGCGGCTCTGCTGGCCTGGGCTGGAGATGGAACCCCACGGTGTCCCCTTTGCTGGGGGGGAGGGTGGTATTGTTTTTTTGGTTTTTTTTTGCTGATTTGAGCCTGTTTTTTTTCCTGCTCCCCCCCCCCTGTTTTTCCTGCTTCTGGCTTGGGGATACTATAGATGGAGGGGGGGTGACGGGGTCGGTCTATGCAGCCAGGTGAAGAGCGATGGAGCCAAAGATATATCTCACGGTGCGATCAAGGTACTAGATGTGGAGATGAGATCTCACTGATGGACTGTGGGGAATTGACTGCATGGATTGACTGTATCCCCCTCGGGAAGTCATCGGGACCAACGTACTATGCACATGTTCCTATGTTAATGGCTTATGAGGGGCGGGGGCTTGTTTGTTTGTGTTTTTTTTTGGGGGGGGAGATATCTATCTATCTCCTGTATTGATCTCTAGGGTTGAGAGACTTGGGGTAGGGGGGTACGGTTTGTGCTTGTATTTGGGCTCGAAGCGGTAACCACACGGTGGGTTGATAGGTGGCTGGATAAAGTTCTATCATACCAACGTCTGATTTTCCTTCCCATACTATGTTGTTTGTTCTTTTTTTTTCTCCTTAGGAATGTTTAGTCATGTTAGATGAGGGGGGCCGGGCTGGACAGGAGTAGCTCTCCTCGGTCCTGTCTAACCTCCTCCCCAATAGGCTGAAGCACCACCCCTGGTGTGAATCGGGGCGTGCTTTCTTTTGCGCAAGCGCATATCGCTTGCACCTCTTAGTAGGATAGACGGTACATACTGTCCACTGTGTGGGGATTTGTTTTACCAGTAGTTATACAAGTGCTACATCTGTGTGTTGTTTTTTTTAGAATACTTGTAAGTTCTGTTTTGTTCTTTGTGTGTATTTTGCCCTTTTTTTTTTTTTTCTTTCTTTCTTTCTCTCTCTCTCCTTCTCTCATCCCCCCTACCCTTTTTATTTGCTCTCGTCCAATTATTTTTCTCTCTCTCCCCTCCATCTCCCTCCCCTGCCCCCCCACTCCCACTAGTAGCTCAGCTTCCCCCTCTACTCCTCCCTCCTGCCCACGCGCGCATCCTCCCCCCTCCAACACCTGACTGTGCTCTTCGCCCCCCCTACCCTCTCTAACTACTCCCTTCTTTGCTAACTTCCTTCGGGTGACCCAGGGAAAATGGACAGTCTCCACATTTTTTCGCTGAATGCAAAGGGACTTAATGTGCCCGAAAAGCGTCGGATGCTCCTTAATGATCTTAAGAGGATTAAAGCAGACGTAGCATTCATACAAGAGACGCACTTCAGGACTGGGGGGCCCCCGTGCTTGAATAGTCGTTTCTACCCCTTTGTGTACCACGCAACTAACGAAACGGCCAAATCTAAAGGGGTGTCCATTCTTGTATCTGGAGAGGTACCTTGGACGTGTGACGACACCCTGGCGGACGCCGGGGGTCGCTATATGTTCATCAAGGGGACCATAGGGGACACGAAGGTGACGTTCGCCACTTTGTATGTACCCAACGACCGACAAGACACCTTTATACACGATACCCTGGACCTACTAACAGACTTTCAGGAGGGACAATTGATTGTGGGAGACGACTTCAACATCCCGCTGTCTCCATCAGTAGACACTTCGTCAGGACACTCAATGCCCAACTGGTTGATGTGTGGAGGTTGCACCACTCAGGGGTTAGGGACTACACGTTTTACTCGTCTCCGCACAAAGTATACTCGCGGATAGACTACCTTTTCGTCCCTCATGGCCAGTTGGAGGCAGTACATGCACCAATGATCGGGAATATCACGTAGTCGGACCACGCACCTATTACCATGCGCTACGATCTTACAGAGACCTCGAGGTCCAGAACACGGTTTTGGCGCTTGAACGAAAGCCTACTTCAGACACCGGAAGTTCTATCTGAGGTCACAAACGAGATGCAACATTACTTCAGAACTAATGCCACTGATAACTGCGACCCAGGTATTTTGTGGGAAGCACATAAATCAGTGATCAGAGGGATACTGATCAAATGCGGCGCGCGGGTCAAACGGGAGCGAGAGCAGCAATTGCTGGGTCTCTTGGATAAAATTTGCATGGTGGAGTCCACTCACAAGCGGACACCTACGCCCTCCCTGGAGGCAGAATTGCTCGTACTCAGGAGACAGACGGTAGACTTACTTCAATACAGGGCTAAAGCGGCACTACAATTCTGCCGGAAACTTACATACGAATCTGGTAACAAATGCGGAAAGCTACTCGCCAGAGCAGTTCAGAACCACAGGCTTAAAGCGTTTATACCTCACATAACTGCACCTTCGGGACAAAAAAGGACTCTCCCCACCCATATAGCACAGGAGTTTAGGACCTACTACTCCTCCTTGTACAATCTCCCGACCGGGACCCCCAGCGAAACGACAATCGACGCTTATATCGAGACCTCGGGACTACCCCAACTCCCAACGACGTTGAGAGCGGACTTAGATGACCCTATCACTATAGAGGAACTGCAGCGAGCGGTGGGTGACATGAAACCCGGTAAGGCGCGGGGACCAGACGGATTCACCTTACAGTACTACCAGACTTTCCTCCCGTGTCTGGGTCCCCATATGGTGAAGATGTTTAATGACCTCGGGGAGGGGGGAGCCTTCCCTAGAGATACTCTGCGGGCACATATAACCCTGATACACAAAGATGGTAAGGACCCGACGGCGTGTGGAAGCTACAGGCCTATCTCCCTGTTGAACACAGACCTCAAGCTGTTTACCAAAATCCTGGCCAATAGATTGACTCAATCCATGCCGGATGTTGTACACTGGGACCAGGTGGGTTTCATCCCCTCCCGAGAGGCGAGAGACAACACCACAAAGGTGATGAACCTGATCCACGTGTCGACCAAGTCCAAAGTGCCCTGTGTCTTCCTCAGCACAGATGCTGAGAAGGCATTTGACCGGGTTAACTGGTCATTTATGTTCGCCGTTCTCAGACGTATAGGCGTAGGACCTAAGATGCTTCAATGGATCTCTAGCATCTACTCCATACCTACAGCCCAGGTCAAAGCCAATGGAATTCTTTCAGAATCCTTCCCCATTACAAACGGGACCAGACAGGGATGCCCGCTCTCGCCCCTGCTCTTTGCCTTGGCTTTGGAGCCGTTTCTGTGTACGGTACGCGCACAGCCAGACATTACGGGGATCACTGTGGGAGATGAACAGTACAAGATCTCCGCATACGCGGATGATCTCCTGTTCTCCTTGACCAATCCGGTGGTATCCCTACCGAATTTGCTGCGAGAGTTTGACAGATATGGGAATCTGTCCAACTTGAAAATAAATTTTGACAAATTGGCGGCGATGGGGGTTAATGTTCCCCCCGCGAGATTGGGCTTACTGAAGGCCCAGTTTAAATTCAAATGGTCTGACTGCTCCCTCGGGTACCTGGGGACTCGGATTCCTGGAGACTTGAGGCGCACCTTCGATCTTAATTTCCCGCCGTTGTTGGCCAGGGTTAGGGAGCTGTTGAAAGACTGGACCAAGGGATTGCACTCCTGGTTCGGGAGGTGCAACCTGATTAAGATGTCAATCCTGCCCAAGTTTCTGTACTTGTTCCAAGCATTGCCGATCAAGATCCCATCCTCATTCTTCAAACAGGTGAACTCCATCTTCATTGACTTTATATGGGCCGGCTCCAAGCCCTGTCTAAGTAGGAGCCTCTTGACGCTGCCAAAACATCTTGGAGGGCTGGCCCTTCCAGACGTGCGGAATTACTACAGGGCAGTTCACCTGGGCAGAATTATAGATTGGAACCGGCATGGTAAATTTAAGCTCTGGGTCCATCTGGAACAGGCACAGGCGGAGGTCCCATTGGGGGGGCACCCTGGTGCGCTGACCGACTACCCTCAGACATGACTTCCCACCGGGTTATTGGCACTACCCTGGGGGTGGGGGCGGCAACCTTGTTCTCATCCCATCTCTCGTCAGGTCAATCTCCGCTATACCCGATTTTGGGGAACCCAGCGTTCCCTCCGGGACTGGAGACAGCGGAATACGGGGCACTGACATCGACGGGGAGGGTTTGAGCCTCCCACTTCCTGGAGGGGGATCATTGGCCTTCTATTCAGGCCCTGACTAGAGATACCGGTCAGTTTCGACTCCCGTTTTGGAAGGCGATTCGCCTGCACCACTTCCTACATTCTATTGCGAATCCAGCGCACTATCAGCGGGAGCTAACGTCCTTCGAGGAGTATTGCAGGCATGAGGGGACAATGCCACAGGTGTTGTCCAAAACGTATGAGCTGCTTAACTCCCCTCCGACAAAGCCTGACTTGCCCTTTCTGCAGAAATGGGAAACCGAACTACAGTGTTCCTTTACTGATACCCAAAGACAGAAGATAATTCGCTTTTCCCTTAAAACGTCGATCTGTACAAAAATTCAGGAGCTTAATTATAAGATCCTGACCAGGTGGTATTATACCCCTCAGGTCTTACACAGATTTTTCCCCACGTCCACCAATTTATGCTGGAGATGTCTAGCGGAGGTGGGAACGTTCCTTCACATCTTTTGGTCCTGTCCCAGATTACAGCACTTCTGGTCAATGGTCGGTGAGATCACTCAGAAATTCACAGACCACGTAATAGTGAACGACCCGGCCTTCTTCCTGCTCCATGACACTCCAATCCCAGAGAGGACTTACAAGAAGTCAATTGTACGGCATCTACTGAATGCGGCTAAGTCCTGCATTCCTCTCAAGTGGAAGAAGAGATCGCCCCCGTCGGTGGGTATGTGGCTGCGGAGGGTGGAAGATATTAAGCGGTTGGAGGACCTGGTCCTCACGGCTCAAAACAAGCAAGAGAAACATTCTCAGGCATGGAGACTCTGGAATATGTATATCTATTCAGATGAAGGGTCCGAAATGCTCGCTTCATAACTTGATCAGGAGAAATGGCCCGCTGTCTGTGACGGCAGGGAACCTAATCCCAACCCCGGGTCGCCCCTTCTCTCCTCCCTTCTGGCCTCCCCCCCTCTCTTTTTTCCCTTTTCGGTCCTCATCCCTTTTCTTCATTCTATGGTTATTTATCTTTCTCTACCCCCCTCCCCCTTGGCCTCTGTTTGCTCTATCCCCGTTGCTCCCCTGCTAGCGCTTTCTTTCTCTTTCTAGCTAATGACAGGTGAGACCTGGACAGGGCAATTGAACCTTAGACAATCACGAGTTAGTAGCGCAATCTGTCCGATGTCTTTTGTAGCACAGGCCAGCGTAGGGGGAGGAGGTTATCAGGGTAGCCTTGTGATATAGGGCCGATATTGTCTCAGGTTATGCTTTGTACACTGGAGAATATCTGGTCCGTTCAGGGAGAAGAATGCACGTGATTCTTACACCACCCCCTCTGGTGGACAGTACCGTATTGTATTGTAATTGTAATTTTTTTTTGTATGTATGTATGTCTTGTATGTTTTGTAAGAAAATAAATAAAAATTTATATTTGAAAAATATTCCCAAAGGTCAGCTCACTCGTGTAAAGAGGAATTGTACTAACACTACTGACTTTCTGACTCAGGCTGAAATCATAAAAGGAAAATTTCTAGAGAAAGGTTAAAAAAAGGAAAGGTTGGATACAATTATAAGAGAACTAGCCTCACAACCCAGAGACCATTTTCTTTCAGATAGAACAGTGGTAAGGTCCTCCAATAATCACGAATGGAACTTTATATCTGGGTATGATGCCCAATATAAAGAGATAGAGGGAATTTTTTCTAACCACTGGCATGTTCTGCTGATGGACAAAGTTCTAATGAAAGTACTACTGGATAAACCAGGCTTTATTTACAGAAAGGCTCAGAGCTTTTCTGATAAGTTAGTATGTAAGGTACTTGATCCCCCTACTAGGCCATCAAGTTTCTGGGACTGTGATGGCTTCTATGCATGCCGAAAGTGCAGAGCATGCCGGGAAATCACACGTCCTCTGAGAGCAGTAAAGAAATTCACCTCTGGTTCCAATAACAAGGAATTCACTATTGGTGAATTTATCACTTGTAACACCACACATGTGGTATACGCTCTCCAATGCCCTTGTGGGTTATCATATATTGGAAGTACTAAACGTCAACTTAAAGTACGTATTGGAGAACACATTGCCAATATTCTGTTAGGATGTAAGGATCATAATGTCTCGTTACATTTTAAACTTTTCCACAATCAGGACCCTAGGGGTTTGAAGTTTTGGGCATTGATCATTTGAAACCTACATGGAGAGGATCTAATTTGGTTAGAGATTTATCTAAAAGAGAGACCCAATGGATATTCTCGGCCGATACCCTTGCCCCTAGGGGCCTTAACATTGATTTAGACATCAATTGTTTCATCAGTGATTATTGATTGATTTGGGGTCTCAAACTGGTGGCCCTCCAGCTGTTTTGAAACTACAAGTCCCATCATGCCTCTGACTGTGGGAGTCATGCTTGTAACTGTCAGCCTTGCAATGCCTCATGGGACTTGTAGTTTTGCAACATCTGGAGGGCCGCCAGTTTGAGACCCCTGGTCTAGATCATACAATTATTAGCTACTCATGCTCGACCTTTCTTTTATACTGTCTGAATATATGGGATAGTTATGATCATTATGGTGTGATTTTTGTAATAGGAGATACATATGGTCTTTTTTAGCTGTGTTTTTTGACCATTAGTGTCAGTTTCCTTCGATCTCTGTGTCTGGCTGACCTGCAAACTTGTTTTGTAGGCTTGCCTTTTTCAGATATTGAAGGTCCTAGTAGATATACTTAATCACCACAAGATGGAGCCTGTTTGCCATCCCGGCTGTAGTATATCAACCAATACACATTGTGCAATATATTCCTGTAACATGTTGTTTTCTTTTTTTATACTATGGAGCCGTTCTTTTATTCTTGATATTTCTATATATGTGTATGTTTTCCTATTTATATTTATATATATATATATATATATATGTATTATATATCTGTTTTATATATGCTCATACCTATATTTGTATTTGATGTATGCAGATTGCGTATGAGGTTGGTTTTATGCTCCTTCCTTTTTAGGAGTATGTTTTTTAGTAATGTTTTGTATTAATATAAATTGCCATGAAATTAGAGGTAGTTTGCTATATATAATCTTAAACATCTGATGTCCGCAATCATCTCATACTCTGCCGTGACTGGTAGTTGTGACGTATGTTGCATGGGACATATGACTTTGTGGAGCCCGATTCTGTCCGCTCCCATACGCTGTCAGTGATCAGCGGTAGGGCGGGACAGGCACCTTTGCCCGCCCTCCGCTGCACGGTGATTGGAGCGAAGCCGAATGGTCTGCCTATTTAAATCAGCGTCTGCCGTCGTGAGGCCACGCCCTCTGTCGAAGTCCTATGACGAAACGCGTCAGAGCGTGGCTTCTCACGACGCTCAGGAAGTGATTTCTGCGCTCCACCAGAGCCTCGGCTGGAACCAGGACAGCTTGTCTTCCATGGGAATACACCAGGCCAGTATGACGCTACTCCGACTATCGGAGACGGTGATTATTATGCGCAATTGACTTTATTTAAATGTACGTGCACTGATTGAAGGGAATCTTTTCTGTGGGGTGTTTTTTTCATTTCATTAAAAACGGAATTACGCTATGGCATTTCTCTGTGTTTTTTTGGCTTGATTTGGAGATTCATGACAGATGATTCTGATTGCCCTTTGAGAAGAGTAGTATCAGTCTGGAGTTACCTATACATCGCCTTGCATTATTTGCTTTTCGGTGAGTGCGTACCCCAGAGGGGGCTTATTTTGTCCCACGCGGTGTCTCTAAAGAATCCAGGTGGAAGGTGCTTGCTATCTGCTTACTTTTGGACCCTACTTTCAATGGACTTTTCCCCCTATCATACTGCTACACTCTTCTATTTGATGTTGCACTAAGTGTAGAAGTGGTGCCTTTTTTGGGATCTACGCTAAAACTTTCCACTACCAGCGCTGTTTGTGATTTTACTATTTGGAAATTTTAATGTTTTTATAGTGTTTTGATCTCTTTTTTATATGTTTGTATTTATTTAAACGGCTGCTTTTTGTTAAATTTCTGACTGTGATTCACGGTCCTTCATATCATCCGTAGATATCTGTTATTGATTTGTTTGCAGTTTTTGCCCATTTAAGGCGCCGGGAGGTGTATTATAGGCCCACAATACACCTGTCTTTCTTTCGTAAAGATAAACATGCCCCCTAGGTGGCGTATCCAATGTTAAGTATGGCCGTCGTTCCCGCGTCGCAATTTGAAAATTTTACATTGTTTGCGTAACTCGTTCGTGAATGGGGCTGGACGCCATTTCAGTTTACGTCGAAACCAATGACGTCCTTGCGACGTCATTTAGCGCAATGCACGTCGGGAAACTTTAGGGACGGCGCATGCGCAGTACGTTCGGCGCGGGAACGCGCCTAATTTAAATGCTCCACGCCCCCTACCCGGCTCATTTGAATTAGGCGGGCTTGCGCCGGGGGATTTACGCTACGCCGCCGCAACTTTACAGGCAAGTTCTTTGTGAATAAAGCACTTGCCTGTAAAACTTGCGGTGGCGTAACGTAAATGACATACGTTACGCCGCCGCAGTTTTGTGCGATTCTACGAGAATCTGGGCCAAAGTGTTTAGCTGGTTAGTGGGCATGGAGGAGGAGGGAGGGAGTGGGCTGTCATTTACCACTATGTATATGCCCACATGTGTGACTCTATAATCACATGGGCTGCTTAGATGGGCAAAGCTGGGCATGTGCACTAGCTAAAAACACTGCTCTGCAAAATCCCCAACTGCACTGGGGACATGAACAGAAGGTTGAGATAGAGAGCAGCAGGATCAACCGTTTTTTTTTGCAATTGTATTCCAATGGCTCTAGTTCCCACCAGTGCAGTCAGTTCCGGTCAGTTTCCGGTGCAGAAACGGACTGCATTGGTCTAAACTAGAGCCATTGGAATACATGGAACACACTGTGCATGCATTTTTAGTGCAGAAAAAAAGCACACAGAACTGCCTCTGGTGTGAAATTTCAGCATTCCCGGAAAGTAACTGTTTTTTTGGAACCGTTAAATTGATGGGTTTAGATGCGCTTTATGATTTACTGCTGTTCAGGAGCTCTGGGCTTCAGCAAAATGGCATCCTCTGACAAAAAGAAACAGGAGCATTACTGGAATCAATTCACAGCACACTTTAATTTTGGTAGCAAAATTATTAATGTGGAATGTATGTTCCTTGCTAAAGATGTTGTGATGGGTAAAGTTCTGCTTTAAAGGGGTTGTAAACCCTTGTGTTTTTTCACCTTGAAAAAACTTCTGCACTGACTGGTCCCCCAGCCCCCCTCGTTCTTTTGCCAGAGACGTGCTCTACCTCTCGGCCTGGGGTTCTCGGCTCTTGATTGGATAGATTGATAGTAGCGCAGCCATTGTATCCTGCTGCTGTCAATCAAATCCAATGACGTAAGCGCCGGCAGGCAGGCAGGCCGAGTGGGGCATTCTGTGTCTATAAAGGCAAATGCTGGACACGGGAGCGCACACACACGGTAACCCCCACTCTTCAAAACAAACATCACAGTAGAGGTAAATGTAACTTGTTTGTTATTTAGAAAAAACCCCTTTAACTGAACAAGCTGAATTTAAAAGCTGTTTGGTTACTATGCACAGTTACTCTAGTTTTTGTAAATCTTTGTTTTCTTTAAAAAAGCAGTGGCTAAGGCTGTTCCTTGTATGAGGAATGATGAGGACTTAACCACACTTGACTGATATAGAACATTACTTATCCTCAGGGCTCAAGTCCTGCGGGAACGGAGTTCTTGCACTTTTTTCACAGCAGGAGCAGCCGAGTGCAGCTGAGCCGCCCGAGCCAATCCTTCACTAAGCGGCGATGCCCAGCCCGAGTCACTGTCAGGGGCAGGCGAACCTTAGTAATACTTTATGTTACTGGCCGCTTCCTGTATATGGATTCATCAGGTAGTGTGCTGGTATTCCATCACTTCCTCGATGCCGCAATGTCTCCTGGGAGCTTTTGTCATTTTTCTCAGGAGACATTGCGGAGGTCTGCCGCGAGTTATCGCGGGATTTAGAAAGAACATGCTTCTTTCTAAATCCTGCGATAACTCGCGGCAGACCTCCGCAATGTCTCCTGGGAAAAATGACAAAAGCTCCCAGGAGATATTGCGGCATCGAATACCAGCACACTACCCAATTAATCCAAATGCAGGAAGCGGACAGTAACATAAAGAATTACTAAGGTACAGTGGATGAAAAAAAAAAAAAACATGCGGTTTAGTAATTATGCATATGAGCGTATCATTTTTTTTGGTGGGGGAGTGGATCTTGGGTGGGAGTTCCCACACTTTTTCCCCAAGGACTTGACTCCTGCTTATCCTGATGTATCTTTATTTTATTATTATTACGTACATTTTCTCACACCTGACAAAAACAAACTTTGAACTAGCACAATACTATTTCTGTCCACTAGAGGGGGGAATTTGCAAAAGGTGCTGAGAACTAATAGTACATATCTCACTTTACACTAATAACTTTTCTGTATGCTTTGCCACTTTGAATTCTTAATATACTGTCCCCAATGTGTATGTAAATTAGCAAATGTCAGTGGAAGTGTCTTGATAGCTAATGGGGGATATGATGAACACAAAATTAAAGAAATTGTAATTGTAAATTTAAGAAGTGTAAATATTTTAGAAGTCTATAAGGCTGGCCATACATTATACAATTTTCTTATTCGATTTCCTTTAGATTTACATTCAACTATGTAGTACAAGGTCCTGCCTGATTGCATATAAATTGAAAGTGTTTTTTTTTTACCTAATTATATGGTTTTGCTAAATCTAAAGGAAAACTGTAGAAGAAAATTGTATAATATATGGCCAGCCTTAGTCTTCTTTAAGAAAATTAGGGATTATATGGCTGTTTAGCATTACACAATAAAAAGTGACACTAAACAATATTTTAATTCTCCTTAACAAATCCATACACACCCACTACGTAATGGCCCTGTAATCAATTTTCCTGACGCCAGACATGGCAGCATTACATATGATATAGCCCCGCCCCTATATCCACCCACAGGACTCGTTTAACTCTCCATAAAAGTCTGACTGAGAGCTACCTCCCCCATTCTCCTTTTTGTCCTCAAAGATCAACCTACAGACCGTTATATTCAGGATAAGCCCTTACCTGACGACTATGTCGAAGTTCCGGCTGGGTTCAGCCTCTCCCAGTGCAAGGTCCATGGGCGTCCGCTCCATAGGGCAAGGGGGGTCGTTTGCCCCCCTGGAATCGCCAGGGAGAGCCAGGAGCAGGGTCGAACTGGCCCTGAGGCCGATTTAAGCGGTGACTGCAGCGCTCCCCTCCCCTCTAGTTGTGCCTTATTAAGAGTGCCTGTCCCTCTTCTGGAATCAAATCCATTTGTCCCTCATTCCAAAAGGTTCCTCTTTTAGACCTGCAATAAATATACTGTCAATATAGTGTAGTGTTTCAGTCAAGGGAAAGGGGTGCTGTGTAATGTGTAATGTAAAGGGGTCCAGTGGTGCAGGGTGCTGTGTAATGTAAAGGGGTCCAGTGGTGCAGGGTGCTGTGTAATGTAAAGGGGGCCAGTGATGCAGGGTGCTGTGTAATGTAAAGGGGGCCAGTGATGCAGGGTGCTGTGTAATGTAAAGGGGGCCAGTAATGCAGGGTGCTGTGTAATGTAAAGGGGGCCAGAGATGCAGGGTGCTGTGTAATGTAAAGGGGTCCAGTGATGCAGGGTGCTGTGTAATGTAAAGGGGTCCAGTGATGCAGGGTGCTGCGTAATGTAAAGGGGTCCAGAGGTGTGAGGTGCCGTGTAATGTAAAGGGGTCCAGAGGTGCAGTTGTGGAGAGGGGGTACACAGTAGTGACAAAGAGATATTGAAAGATGCAGGGGGCACAGTGGGGTGTTTTTTACATTTTAATGTGGGGTTGCGCTTTTAACCCCCGCTAGCAGTCGAAGAAAGGGTAAAATGCGACTGTGTATCGCCGCTGCTGAAGCGCCCCCCTCTGAAAAAATTTCAGCGGACGCCCATGGTACTAACCATCGGTTTTGACCTATCGGTCAGGTGTCCATCGGTCCAATTTTAAAGCAAGTTCTCTGTTTCTGGACCGAAGGACAACAGACTGATGGGGCCTACACACGGTCAGTTTGGACTGATGAAACTGAACTTCAGTCCGTTTTTCATCAGTTTGGACTGATCGTGTGTACAGGGCCTAAGAATCACACATACACAGAGAAGACTTTCCCAGAGACTTTATTTACATTACATTTGCTTATATGGTTTCACTATATTAGTCTCCATTCACATGTGTACAAAGTTGCATGACTTTTCAGTGCAACTTTGAATGGGTGCAACTTTTACCAATGATAATGGTCAACTGTTGTGTGTATAACATGAGGCCTCTCATGAGAGTTTGCCAGTAAAGGAGGGGGGATGAGTCATAAGAGGGCCAATGAGAACTGCAGGTGTGTGTCTGTGTAAATCCAGGAAGTGAACAGGCAGCAGCTTCACAGTTAAAATGGTTGCAGCCAGCCTCAGTGGAAGGAGGTTTCTGCAGCATATTTGGCAAGTACAGAATCACAGTATATAGAAAATAATATGCAAAGTGGTTGGAGGGAAACTTCAGAATGGCAAAGATGTTTTTATTACAAACTATATGAGCAGACCACAGTTCCCCTTTAATGCAAGTTGAAAGGTTATAGGATCACAATAATGGTGGATTGGTAACAAATTACTATTGGAGGTTCTCACCATCATTCAAATATTCTTTTGTTATCACGGTAATAGAGACTGATAAGGTATTTACTCAGAACACTAGTGGAGGTAATTTCTAGCATGTTTTGGTGGAATTCCACTGAGGATTTCCACCACTATTGTAAATGACTATTTTGTTTCATAAATGCACATTTGTTTTTTGCAATGTCCGAGGTTTGGATAGACTGGTTATAGGTCTCCACTGACATACACCAAACACTATTGCAATAGCACTATAGATCGTGCAATTTATTTTAAGAATATAAGGTAGTGCAGCACTTTATTACTTGAATTTTAACCACTTGCTTACTGGGCACATATACTCCCTTCCTGCCCAGGTGAAATTTCAGCTTTCAGCACTGTCACAATTTGAATGACAATTGCGCGGTCGTGCGACGTGGCTCCCAAACAAAATTGGCGTCCTTTTTTCCCCACAAATAGAGCTTTCTTTTGGTGGTATTTGATCACCTCTGCGGTTTTTATTTTTTGCGCTATAAACAAAAATACAGCGACAATTTTGAAAAAAAACAAAATTTTTTACTTTTTGCTATAATAAATATCCAATAAAAAAAATTCTCAGTTTAGTCCGATACGTATTCTTCTACATATTTTTGGTAAAAACAAAAATCGCAATAAGCGTATAGTGATTGGTTTGCGCAAACGTTATAGCGTCTACAAAATAGGCAATAGAATCATGACATTATTTTTTTTTATTATTATTATTTTTTTATTATTATTAATGGCGGCGATCAGCGATTTTTGTCAGGACTGCGATATTGCGGCGGACACATTGGACACATTTTTGGGACCATTCAAATTTATACAGCGAACAATGATATAAATATGCACTGATTACTGTATAAATGTGACTGGCAGGGAAGGGGTTAACACTAGGGGGCGAGGAAGAGGTTAATGTATCCCCTAATTAGTGATTCTTACTGTGGGGGGAGGTGACCAGGCCCGCGCATCGGCACCTGACTGACGCGGCACGCGCACTGCCGTGCCACTCGTGCGCCCCCCAGTGGCCTGGAGGCCGTATAAAGACGGCCTCCCGGCAATTAAGAGCCACAATATCGCCGTAAAAACCCGCCGTGCGGGCGGGAAGAGGTTAATATCACTTTAACCACTTTAGTATCACGCTCTAGCCAAAAGACGGCTACAGCAGTGTACTATAGTTCTGGGAGGGTCTCCATAGACATCTTCCCAGAACTCCACCCCCTACAGCCAGTTGTGAAGGTAGATATTCTTTCACCCAGGGCAAAGACAAAGAGAAAACTCCAGAGAGAGAGAGAACTCCATCCACACACCATCAGCCCTCTGCCCAGGGAGAGAAGATCTAATGAAATAAATAAATAAGCCATAGTATGGTAATCATTAGGGTTGCAATGATACCGACACTAAGCATTTGCACGAGTATCTGTGTCCTTAACAACCAACAACTCATTCAGCTGTCAGTGGGGTTCCCCTGTTGCAGTGGCGGCTGGTGTGTTTTTTCGGGGGGGGGGGGGGGGGGCGGCAAACAACCTCCCCATGCTCACTGTCTGCCAGTTCAGCACCTACCCCATCTAGGCGGCTTCTGCTGTGTGGCTCCTCCCCTCCTCCTAGGCATCTAATAGGATCGCCGGTCCTTTGAGCTAATCGGGTGACAGGTCACCAGGCTCGCTTCCTGATTGCCCACGAAGAGGATCAGTGTTACAATAGTGAATGTTCATTCACTATTGTAACACACCTGGGTGGGCTTGGTTTGCATTCTCTGCGCCCCAAACCCACCCTATTTTGAAGCCTATTAAAGCCTCTAGCTCTTATCAGGTGCACCACCACCCCCCCCCCCCTTAAAGGGTCACTAAAGGAAAATATATTTTTTGCTGAAATGACTGTTTACAGGGTATAGAGACATAATAGTTAACTGATTCCTTATAAAAATTATTAAAAATAGATAAAAAACAATCATATAATGTACCTACAGTTTAGTTTAGTTTTTGCATGTTGTTTCCTGGTTCTCTGATGTACAGAGACAAAGAGCCAATAGAGGGCAGCAATGCTTTGTCTAAAACCCCTCAGCACCAATCCAGTTTCGTTTTACAAACAGTAATCACACCTCCTTGATTAGTGACCACAGTGAGAAATCTCCCAGTACTGTGGTGATCAGGGAACAGACAACCAGGAAGTGTCCAGAACAGAGAGGAATTACAGCCACATCAAAGAAAAAACGAACAATGAGGACATGAAACCAGGCCTGCAGTAAGGTAAAGGAAGCTATTTAGCTAAAAAAAAAAATCCTTTAGTGACCCTTTAAAAGGGGCCGAATGCATGGATAGGGGGGCGGTGTCCGTGCACCCTTAATGGATGGGCCGCCCTTTCCCTGTTGACAGCTGAAGTGTAAATGAAGTCCCAGCAATTGGAGCTGTCAAAAAAAAAAGCAGCTGGACAATGTTTATTAACAACATTGCTCAGCCGCTGAAACAGAGATAAAAAGAAACATTGTTTCTTTTTGTATCTATCTATTTATTCATCTACAGATCAAAGGGATGAGCTTTGATCTGCAGATGAAGTCAGTTTAAAGAAACCTGTTGTTTTGTATTAAATTGTTCCTCTGTTTAACCCTTAATTTACTCGAATTAGCTGTATTAACTCCTTAGGGCCCTTTCACATGGACGGATCAGTTTTTTTACATCCGCTTGCTCAGCGGGGATCGCTCTGTTGATCCCTGCTGGGCCGGCGGATAAAAAGTCCGTCTCTGCACACTGCGCAGAAATGGACCTGTCAGATCTCTGCTTTCCTCTATGGGGGGATTGGACGAAAACGGACCGTCTGTCCGTTTTCATCTGATCCGATCCACCAGACGGATGGAAAATAGGGTTTCCATCCGTCTGGATTTAGCGGAGCACGTCAGATGTCAGCGGACATTCGTTGCTCCATAGAGATGTATGGAACGTCCATTCAGGTCCATCTTAAAAAATTGACAGGCGGATCTGATTGGTCCGCTCGTGTGAAAGGGCCCTTATTCTCCTTTTCCATTTAATTATTTTTTTCCTGCTTTTTTTTTTTTCACTTCTATTTTATAAACTAATAATAATTAAAACTTTTTTTGTTTGTTTTGGTCGTTAATGTTTTTACACCTTTAACATATATTTACACATTTCACATTTTAAAAAGCACAAAATGTAAAACAAAATTAAAAATGTATTTAATTTGTAAATAGCTTTTCAATAATTTGTACCATTACTGAAGTGTAAAAAAAAAAAAGTTACGGAAGGTATCTGCGAGTACTAAAAAAAGAAGTATTGATACTTGTAAAAAAAATGCGAACAAACATTCTGGATACAGTTCATCAATATTATTACTATCTCTATTATGTAACAATCCCGGAGCCTTTCCTCTATCCTGTACTCCCTTTCCTATCCTATTGTTTTCATCACTTTCCACTATACTCCACATTCTGTCCTTTCTCTTTTTTTTTATCTCTCACTTCTTCAAATATATAACTCAAGCTATCTCATTATATAAAATGGTAAATGTGAATATGTATATACGATATCTATTTTTGCTCCTATTGTTTTAATAATTAACATGAATAAGATCCTTCTCCCCCCTATTTCGGTTAGTTTTTTAACCGATTCATTACTAAAATTACAATTGCTCCATAGCTATAGTTCATATCATAATTATATCCGGTTCCGTTTATATCATAATATTCTATAATATTTTATATGAGTTCAAATGTAATAGACTAAAGCCTCGTACACACGATCAGTCCATCCGATGAGAACGGTCCAAAGGACCATTCTCATCGGTTAACCGATGAAGCTGACTGATGTGCCTACACACCATAGGTTAAATAACCGATCGTGCCAGAACGTGGTGACGTAAAACACAATGACATGCTGAAAAAAACGAAGTTCAATGCTTCCAAGCATGCGTGGACTTGATTCTGAGCATGCGCAGGTTTTTAACCGATGCTTTTGCATACTAACGATCGGTTTTGACCTATCGGTTAGGCGTCCATCGGTTCAATTTTAAAGCAAGTTCCTATTTTTTTGACCAAAGGTTAACTAACCGATGGCGCCCACACACGATCGATTTGGACCGATGAAAACGGTCCATCAGACCATTCTCATCGGATAGACCGATCGTGTGTACGCAGCCTAACATGATTGGTTTGACTTTAACCTGCTTTAATGATTCCTTTAATATTTCTCATAGGATCTACAAATATTTATTAGATTATTCTATGATACCATTTTTCTTTTTCTGTAATGTTTTATTGCTAATTGTATCTACTGTTTTCTCTTTACTTTAAACCCAATAAACAAATTTGACAAAAAAAAAAAAAAAATGCGAACAGTGCATCCCTAATAATAATATAGAAGTAATTTCAATGTTTTTATAATGGTGACTCACTGCACATGTAGAACGAAGGCCTACACTACCACTGCGTATGTGAGGTTTGAATGAGGCGATTTCAGGCCTCGCCTCTGGTGTGGATTAGAAAGGGGCGCCACCGGGAAAGAATACCATATATACTCGAGTATAAGCCGAGTTCTTCAGTACATTTTTTGGTGCTGAAAATGCCCCCCGGCTTATACTTGAGTCACCTTTTTGCTCCTAATCTCCTAGATTTTGGGGACCGGCCGGACGTTTCCTGGACCCCAAGCTTGGTACACATATAGCCCCACTCTTCCTCTACAAGTGTGCAAAGTTTGTTGTCCAGGGGGCCTACGGCCGGGGAGCAACGTTTTTTCAAAGTCGGGAACCCCTTCTATAGACTCCTATGTTAAACGGTCATTTCTCCGGTAAATTTGGGGACCCGGTACTGGTCGGCCGTAGGTCCCCTGGACCTGAAACTTGGCACACATGTAGCCCCAGTTCTCCTCTACAAGATTGCTGTCTGGAGTACCTATGGCCGGGAAGCACCGATTTCTCAAACCCGGGCACCCCTTCTATATACTCCCATGTTAAACATAAGTCTAGTCATGGACACAGTGAGGCAAAGTGAGGCACAGTGAGGCATGCAGATGGACACCCTAGGCTTATACTCGAGTCAATACGTTTTCCCAGTTTTTTTTGTAAAATTAGGTGCCTTAGCTTATATTCGGGTATTCGAGTATATGCGTAAGTCAATTATTAAAGAGACACTTCTGGGCTTTCTTCTATCACAGCAGCAGCGCTCCTTCTAATCCACGGCAGAAGTAAGGCTTGAAATCGCTTCATAAAGCGCTGCTGCTCTCTTTTTGCTTTGTTTGTAGTATACACTACGGGCCAGATTCACGTAGCTCAGCGGATCTATAGATCCGCTCGATCTACGTGAATTAAGATCTGCTCCCGCAAGTTTAGGAGGCAAGTGGCTAATTCACAAACCACTTACCTCTAAACTTGCGACGGCGGATCCTAAATCCCCCAGCGGAATTCAAATTCCGCGGCTAGGGGAGTGTCATATTTAAATCAGGCGCGTTCCCGCGCCGATTTAAATGCGCAGGCGCCGTCCGCGAAATTTCCCGGCATGCATTGCTCCCACTGACGTCGCTAGGACATCAGTGGTTGCAACGCTTACGTAAACGACGTCCGTCCGAGAACGACTTACGCAAACGACATTAAAAAATTCAAATTCGACGCGGGAACGCCGGCTATACTTAACATTGGCTGCGCCTGATAAAAGAAAGGGTAAGTATACGCCGGTACGCCGCTACGGAAACGTCGTAAGAAGACTGCGTCGGGTCCACGTACGTTCGTGAATTTGCGTATCTCGCTGATTTACATATTATTTCTTGTAAATCAGCGGGAACGCCCCCGGGGCCATTTTTAAATTTAAAAATAGATCCGACAGTGTAACACAGTGTAACACTGTCGGATCTAGCCCTATCTATGCGTATCTGATTCTATGAATCAGGCGCATAGATAGGACCAGTTTACGTCAGAGATACGATGGTGTATCTGTAGATACACCGTCGTATCTCTTTGTGAATCTGGCCCTACAACTTTAGTGGTGGTGCCCCCACCCTTCTAATTTTCGTCCTACCTGCGGCCCACATTGTACGCGCTCTGTGACCGCTGTGTCCTTCAGACATCTGATCACAGATTAGGGTAAAGGGCCAGTAACAGCCCTTTCCCATGTGATCAGCGGTGTCCAATCACAGCTGATCACATGTAAACAGACGTACCGGTTATCAGTAGTCCTTTCCTCAGGTTTTGTGTGAGGAAAGGAGAGCCGATACCTGGCAAAGCTGTCAGCACACTGTTTACGCCAATAATCAGGACACTGATCATCAGTAGCCTGATGATCAGTGCAGCTCATCAGTATCAGTGCAGCCTCATCAACACCCATCAGTGAAGAAGAAACATTACTTATCTGCAAACTTTTATAACAGTAACTACAATTTTTTTTTTTTTTAATTGTTTGATTTTTTTCAGCTGCTGAGTATTTGGAGAGGGCAAGGACTTTTTTTTTTATGCAAAACGGTGCTATTTGTTTTTTTTTGGTTCAATATACTTCAATGGAGAAGCTGCAGAAAAGCATGTAATGGGGCAGATCCACAAAGAAATTATGCCGGCGTATCTCTTGATACGCGGCGTAATTTCAAATGTTATCCACAAAACAAAATACGACTAGATCCGACAGGCGTACATCTTAGCACGCCGTCAGATCTAAGCTGCAATTTTTTGGCGTCCACTAGGTGGCGTTTCCGTCGAATTTGCGTCGAGTATGCAAATTAGCTAGTTACGGCGATCCACGAACGTACGTCCGGCGCATTGTTTTTACGTAGTTTGCGTTCGGCTTTTTCCGGCATATAGTTAAAGCTGCTATTCTGAGGCGTACTCAATGTTAAGTATGGCCGTCGTTCCCGCGTACAATTTTGAAATGTTTACGTAAGTTGTTCGCGAATAGGAATTTGCGTAGAATGACGTCACCGTCGTAAGCATTGGCTGGTTCCGGTTTAATTTCGAGCATGCGCACTGGGATACCCCCATGGACGGCGCATTAAAGGTTAAAAAAAAACGTTGTTTACGTCGGGTCACGATGTATTTACATAAAACACGCCCCCATTACATCCATTTGAATTCCGCGCCCTTACGCCGCCGTAACTTACGGCGCGAATTCTTTGAGGATTCGAAATAAAATAAATAAGTTACGGCGGCGTAGCGTATCTTAGATACGCTGTGCCCGGCGCAAAGGTACGTGAATCTGCCCCAATGTGTTTTTGCGGCAATTTGTGTTTTTTTAATTTGCCCAACAACAAATTGGCCCAAAAAAATGTAAAGATGCAAATTGCCGCAAAATTAACTTTTTTTTTAAAGGTTATTAACTGATTAATCAAAACAATAATCGACCAACTAATCGATTATGAATATAATCGTTAGATGCAGCCCTAATATATATATAGTAAAACCTTGGTTTGAGAGCGTTTCGCAAGACAAGCAAACTGTTTTAATACATTTTGCCTTGATATACAAGCGATGTCTTGATATAAGAGTAGCGTCATGTCACAACTGAGTATAAAAAAGAAGAGAGGCGCCTCTAAGTGTAGCAATATGGTTACATTTATTGAAGGTACAGCATTTAGCAACTTATTGCTACACTTAGAGGTGCCTCTCTTCTCTTTTAAACTCTGTAAAAAGAATGCTTTGATATACAAGTGCTTTGGATTACAAGCATGTTTCTGGAACGAATTATGCTCGCAAACCAAGTTTTTACTATATATATGTGTGAGGGAATGGTGTAAGTCCATGACCTGCAGTAGGAGTCTGTATCCGGCAGAGGGCAGCACACAGACAGTAGATGTAATGAGGACGGTGGTGCCTGTATTCCATGACCCAATTTCTCCAGTCCGCCCCCACACCTTCCATGTCGGTGTAATCACACACATCACAAGTCCTCGGCCCGCCTATGAAACTTTCATTAATAACGCGCCAGCAGCTGTCCGGCTACAAGTTAGCGGCCGTGCTCAGCCATCACTCGTATATAACAACACATAGGGATCCCGCCCGGCACTTGAGAGCCGCCCGCCCGAGCAGCACATGTCATTACGTAATCCATCCGGCGAGCGGCCGCCATCGGGTTAACAAATAACCCAATGGGCTAAAAATAGCGTAGCTGTGAACACAGACTTCAGAATGTCACTGAACGGGGCGGGGCCTCACTCCTCACGTGGTCCCCCCAAAAAATGTAATAACACAAGTAGCACGCACTTCCCTGTTCTGCGCGACCGAAGCAATCGAGCGCAGATCATGCGATGAGTTCCGGGCGCTCAAGGCAAGTGGCGATCTGCGATCGGCTGTTGACGCCTCAGTAGGCTGCTCCCGCTCGCGCTGGAGGTTCCATTTTTTTCTTCTCTCTTTATCAGTAAAGTCTCCCTGAGGAAGGATGGGGGCTGTGAGGGGTCAGAAAGGTGGAGTGGAGTCGTGCGCGGAGCTGTGACACAAGTGCGGAGACTTCACGGAGCAATCCCTCCGCCGGACAGTGGCAGTGTGTGTCCCGCCCCCTTCTTCACACTCACTCCGGGAAAAGTCCAAGCCTCCTCCGCAGACACTTTGACAGGTGTGTCCCTCCGCCCTGCACTCACTCTGACAGGACTCCCAGCTGGGACCCCCCCGGGGGATGACTCGCAACACTTTGTCCGGAGACACCTCAGACAGGTAAGCGCCCCCTCCCTCCCTGTCACTTCCAGGTGTGCCTGCGCTCTATTCATTCACCGCTGACAGCCACATGAGGCGCCCGAGCCACTGGCCCCTCATACAAGCTCAATGGACAGAGGTGCACACTTCATACATAGTCTGCTGGGGGAAAAGACACAAGTCCACTGTAGTCTGCAGTCACACCTCAGCGCTGCGTTTTCTTACAGCATCTTAGCATTGACCTATAGGGGACGCTGTTCTCTGTGACGTTGCTGAGTGCAATATCCACTTCAAAAAATGTGCATATTGTATGTGTGCCAATGCAATTCTATGGGACGCAAAACGCGTTCTGTACGAAACGAGTTGTCAAAGGAGCGCCAAAACTTTTCGAGTTTCTTGGGTTTGGAGCGGAGATGTGAACCATCACCATAGAGGTGCATTGAGGACGAATGTGTGCGATTTTTCTGGATCTGAACACAAGATGCGATTTCATGTCAGTTTCCATTGATGTCTATGGAGAGGAAAATCGCACCGCAACGCTGTAAACTCGCACAAGACCCTTTTTTTGCTGCATAGCAATTGCAATGCATAGATGTATAGGATCATCACTGAAAACGATGGGGTTTATTTACTAAAGGCAAATGCACTGTGCACTACAAATGTAATTGGAAGTCCGGTCGCTGTAGATCCGCGGGGGGCATGCAAGGAAAATAATAAACAGCATTTTTGCTTGCACGTGATTGGATGATCAAAATCAGCACATCTCCTCTACCCCCCCCCCCCAATTTCACAATTTCAGGTCTTCTCCTGTTATCCCCCCCCCCCTATTTCAGATCTTCTCGTTTTCATATCTTCCCCCCTCAGATTTAGAATGACGGCACTTCCAAGTGTATTTGTAGTTCACGGTGGATTTGCCTTTAGTAAATAAACCCCAATGTGTTTTTGGATGACATGCAATTCTACTCTTTTTGTAATGCATCAAGATCCGCATCAGTGTGAACCGGTGTTGTAAAAAATCCTCGGACCTGTGAAAAAAATTGGACCGCGTCACTTCTGGTGATCCTACGTCAGGAGCACAGCTGATCGCGGATCCACGGCGCATGCGCATATGCTTCTTTTTTTTTGGTCCGTGAATATCCTAGACTGGGGTAGGCGGGCAAAGGCGGATCAAGCTAAAATCAGAGACTCGGGCGGGCGGAGGCGGAGCAAGAGTTTTAATGACATTATCGGCACACACTAGCCTGCTCGGTCCCATGCTTTTTTTGGTCTGTGAATATCATAGACTGGGGTAGGCTCCGCCTCTGCCCGCCCATCCCAGTCTCTGATTTTTTGCTTGATCCGCCTCTGCCCGCCTACCCCAGTCTATGATATTCACGGACCAAAAAAAGCATGGGACCAAGCAGGCTAGTGTGTATTTAGGGACGGGGCTGGAGGCGGTGCTGCTGATAATGTCATTAAAACTCTTGCTCCGCCTCTGCCCGCCCACCCGAGTGTCTGATTTCAGCTTGATCCGCCTCTGCCCGCCTACCCCAGTCTAGGATATTCACGGACCAAAAAAAGCATCTGTGCATGCGCTGTGGATCCGCGGTGCTCCTGACGTAGGAGCACCGGGAGTGACGCGGTACGATTTTTTTTTTTTTTTTTTTTTTTTTTTTTCACAGGTCCGAGGATTTTTTACAACACCGGCACCAAAGAAAGTCGTTTCTATCTAAAGAGTAACTCTAGTTTCGTTGAGGAGGAATAACAGAAACATTCCCCTCTGGGTGATCTATGTACATTGCAGGGAGTTTAATGCATTGTTGCAGATTCCTACCGTTTTGTTATTCTGAGGAAATGGCTGTCTGTCTGTGTCTATGTGCCAAGTGAATGTAGTGGGAGTGATTTTATAATTATCAATCAGCTGCTGCACTTGCAGGGTTCTAATGAAGAATGTTGCAGTGTCTGCGTCCCTTTAGACATGATTAACCCTTTTGCAGTATCTCGTCATACTGCATGGGCAATGTATTTTTTTGTAGGATTGTAATGCTCCGTGGAATGTACCCCCTTTTTTTTTTTTTTTTTTTTTTAGTATTTTATTTAAAATGTAAAGTTTATATTTTCAACAAAAAACAAAACCAACATTATTGTTGGTGGGGATGCTTAAAATCTGACTTGTGCCTTAGGAAAATATATGAGCCAATCCTACAAGCAGGAAATGATGTTTCTGGGGGACGTTCTGTACACCATCTGTTTGTCATAGTTCATTGTATTCTACAGAATTTTTATTTTTTTTTGTTTAGTAAAGGTAACATATTTTTTTTAAATGTATCACAACTGGAGGGAAAAAAAATTGTGTGTATATATAATCTATTAAAAATCGGTAAATTGTAAAGGCATTTAAAGCGTCACTTATGGAGATTTTGAAGTACCACAGTTTGTTGACATTCCACGAGCGTGCGCAATTTTAAAGTGTGACATGTTAGGTATTTTTTCAGCGTAACATCTTTCAGATTATACAAAAGAATTGGGGTATGGATTGTGTTAAAAAATAAAATAAATTAAATAAAATTGTGTTTGAAAAACTGCTGCACAAATACTGTGTGACTTAAAAAAATGCAGCAATTGCCATTTTATTCCCTAGGGTCTCTGCTAAAAAAAAAAAAAAAGTAAATCCGTATTGTTTTCTAGAAAATTAAACTTGTAAACTGAAAGTGTCAGAAAAAGCTTGGTCTTCAAGTGGTTAAATAAGACCTGGTGATCCTGCCATGAAGGTTCAGGCGCTACCTGTTATATAGTTGGACTATGTGGTATCCTTGTCCCCAGTTCTCTTGTGTGTTACCCTGTCCTACAAGCTTCTGATGGAGGCTACAAGTGGCCGTTTTTACATGGTCCGCCATTGTAGCCATTTGGATATCTGACCTAAGTATTGCCTTGCAGCCATCTGTGGAGTGCATGTAGACAGGAAGTGGTTGCAAATAGGCTGCAGGAGATGAGCAGCACTGAGTTGGAACAGAGGATGCAAACAAATGATTGTTCTTCCTTTGTCAGCACAACTGATGTAGAAGTGAATAAGGGAAGCCCTGGTGGTGTCACGGGAGCAGAGTTATTTCCTGCTATGATGTAATAGCAGGGAGGAGGGGCCACACAGCTGTACTTGTGGATGGTAGAGACATGCCAGCACATACGTTTTTATTGTCACAGAGATGGTTGTAGAATTCCAAAAATGATAATGGGGCTCTTCTCCGTGAGCAACGCAGATAGAAGGGCTTCATCTTCTGCTTTAACTCTGTGTTGTCGGAGGTGCTCGCCTTACTCATCTCCCTGCACCATATTGTGAGGATGGCTCATAGTCATGGGATTGAAAGTGAGGAATTTACCAATTATAGACTGAATGAGTCACTCAGGTTGCATCCATTCTATGCTACACATTGCCTGTCATTGCTGTCACATCAGGGATCTCAATTAAAACTGAGCTTCTCGAGTTGCCGGATGGAGTATGTTAGAGCAGCTGAATGGTATGTTT
Organism: Rana temporaria; assembly: GCF_905171775.1. Taxonomy (NCBI): domain Eukaryota; kingdom Metazoa; phylum Chordata; class Amphibia; order Anura; family Ranidae; genus Rana; species Rana temporaria. Next base: position 166,765,948 of record NC_053489.1, read on the forward strand.
GTCATATGTGCTGTGCCTGGAAAACTTTGCATCGTGGATGTGGTGGCTTTTTTTTTTTAAGACGGTCTGTTATTTTGGCAGCTTACTGTAGACAGCATGCTGAAAGCATGCTGGCAACCTCAGTCAGTATTCCAAATGGGTTTAATACTAGAACAATTTCACAAATGGCTTTATTCTACTTGCTAAAGCAGTCATTGTGTAGAGAGACGCTGGGTCCAAAGGTTGCATGCATAGATCTGTGTGCACATAGCCAAGAATTGAGTAATTACTACATATTATACACCTAGAGACTCTCTCTCTCTCTCTCTCTCTCTCTCTCTCTCTCTCTCTCTCTCTCTCTCTCTCTCTCTCTCTCTCTCTCTCTCTCTCTCTCTCTCTCTCTCTCTCTCTCTCTCTCTCTCTCTCTCTCGTGTTCTCTCTCTCTCTCTCTCTCTCTCTCTCTCTCTCGTGTTCTCTCTCTCTCTCGTGTTCTCTCTCTCTCTCGTGTTCTCTCTCTCTCTCGTGTTCTCTCTCTCTCTCGTGTTCTCTCTCTCTCTCGTGTTCTCTCTCTCTCTCGTGTTCTCTCTCTCTCTCGTGTTCTCTCTCTCTCTCTCTCTCTCGTGTTCTCTCTCTCTCTCTCTCTCTCGTGTTCTCTCTCTCTCTCTCTCTCTCGTGTTCTCTCTCTCTCTCTCTCTCTCGTGTTCTCTCTCTCTCTCTCTCTCTCGTGTTCTCTCTCTCTCTCTCTCTCTCGTGTTCTCTCTCTCTCTCTCTCTCTCGTGTTCTCTCTCTCTCTCTCTCTCGTGTTCTCTCTCTCTCTCTCTCTCGTGTTCTCTCTCTCTCTCTCTCTCGTGTTCTCTCTCTCTCTCTCTCTCGTGCTCTCGTTCTCTCTCTCTCTCTCTCTCTCGTTCTCTCTCTCTCTCGTGTTCTCTCTCTCTCTCTCTCTCGTGTTCTCTCTCTCTCTCTCTCTCTCGTGTTCTCTCTCTCTCTCTCTCTCTCGTGTTCTCTCTCTCTCTCTCGTGTTCTCTCTCTCTCTCTCGTGTTCTCTCTCTCTCTCTCGTGCTCTCGTTCTCTCTCTCTCGTGCTCTCGTTCTCTCTCTCTCGTGCTCTCGTTCTCTCTCTCTCGTGCTCTCGTTCTCTCTCTCTCTCTCGTTCTCTCTCTCTCTCTCTCTCTCGTTCTCTCTCTCTCTCTCTCTCTCGTTCTCTCTCTCTCTCTCGTGCTCTCGTGTTCTCTCTCTCTCGTTCTCTCTCTCTCTCTCGTTCTCTCTCTCTCTCTCTCTCTTTCTCTCTCTCTCTCTCTCGTTCTCTCTCTCTCTCTCGTTCTCTCTCTCGTGCTCTCTCTCTCTCGTGCTCTCTTTTATCTCTGCATGTTAAAGGGGTTGTAAAGGTTTGTTTTTAAGCTAGTGCATTGTTGGTTCACTTACCTTTTTCCTTCGATTTCCCTTCTAAATGTTTTTTAATTTGTCTGAATTTCTCACTTCCTGTTTCTCAGTAAGCTGCCGCCATCATCCGAGCCATTCTGGTTGGGGGTTAGTCAGTCAGAACAGCTTACTGAGGAGGAACAGGAAGTGAGAAATTCAGGCAAAGAAAACGGAAAAACAAAACATTTTAGAAGGGAAATCGAAGGAAAAGGTAGGTGAACCAACATTGCACTAGCTTAAAGGAACCAATTTAGAAAATAAAAAATGAACCTTTACAACCTCTATTAAGGTTTTTTTTTTTTCTTATGTTTTTTTGCTACGTTTAATGTAACTGTTTCAATCCCGTTACTTCTCAGACTATATAAGTGCCTGCATTCTTAAAGCTCCATGTACACTGGGCTTAAAAAAAGTCTGTTCTTTTTGGAGTAAAAAACTTCCATATAGAGCATTTTTTGTACATAGTTTAGGAGAGTTTTACATTTATTTATTTATTTTTCTACCAGTGAGCTCCAATCAGAAACGCGAATGAGAAAGGTGTGTGTGTGTGTGTGTGTGTGTGTGTGTGTTTTTCTGCCTCTAAACGTCGTTCTAAAACATATGCCTGTAAACGTCCTAATGTGTATGGACACAAAGGATAACATGGAGTTGCTTCTACAGGCAGAACACAAAACTCCTATAGAAGTAACATTTTTTTTATTCCAGTGTGCATGGAGCCTAAAGCTTTTTTTTCCCTGTAACTAGCCTGCCAATGAGGTGTGTGGTTAACTGATGGTTAATTTTTTTTTTTTTTTTTTTACTTTTACTTTTACTTTTTTACTTATGCCTCATGGCCATGATTTTTGCCTGCATGCTGTTTCCTAGAAAATAATATTGATACATTTACAATTCTTGTGACCATAGTTACAATTATGACTGCACAATTATAAAGTGTTTTTCCACTTTGCAGCAAATTGGGATAATACCTACTTTATATGTGTCTCATGGTTCTATTTACAATAATCATATAATTATTCACGATTCATATAGCGCCAACAGTTTACGCAGCGCTTTACAATGTAGAGGGAGGACAGTACAATTCCATACAGAAGGGCCCTGCTCGTAAAGGCAGGGGGTGGTGATACAAAAGGTAATAGCAAGGTAATTTACATAGCATAACTTCACACAAAAAATAATTAAATGCTGCTTACATTTTTAATTGCTGATAAATCCTACCTAGCCTCCCCTGCTTTGTGACGTTAAAGTATAACCTAGAGGCAAAACGTGTGTGGTGTATGTATTTTTTTATTTTTTATTATTTTATTTTAGCGTAGAGAGGGATTAGAACACCTGTCAGTTTTTATTTCTGTCTGCCTCTGCGACCCAATTACGATAGTGTGGGTGCCGCTCTGCTCAGGCTAGATGATTCAGCCCATAGCCAACCACTTCATAGTGTCTGTGCCTTCGTTAGGGAGATTAACCCTCTCTATTTGTCATTGACAGGGGCGAAAAAAAAAAAAAAAAAATTCCTAAATTGTGGGTTGTTCCCAGAGAATTATTGGAGGGGAAATCTTCCAATGAGGATTTGTGGGTCAGCAAGGAATTCCCTAATTTGCAGGGACGATCTCTCTCTTTCTGTATGGCTATAGAACAGGAAGTGAAGTGTAATCTCCACAATGGAACACTGATGGTGGGGGAAGTGATATTCAAGTGTGTGTGTGTAATTTTTATATATATGTTCTGTACATTATCTGTTTGCCATAGTGCATTGTATTCTACAGAGATGCAGATTAAAAGGGAAAGGTCCTCCCCCTCCCTGTGTGCTATAGGGCACCTATTCAGGTGTGCTGCCGAGACAGGATTTGACTGACGGCAGCAGGAGCCAATGGCTGCTGCTGCTTTTTAGTGTCTCCTGTGAGGAAGAGGGAGCAATATGCTGCAGATGGGGGGGAGGGGAGGGGTTCGACCACAACAAGTAGAGGGATTTGTTTTTTCTCCTTCTCGCAGGGATTGCATTAAGTTAAAATAAACTGTTCCAAGCCTGTTTCCAATTGCTCAGAATAGTTTATAAGCTGTATATGGAGTCCTGTGTATAAACCTGCTAAAAAGATATAAAAAAGGAAAATATGTATGTATTTTTTTTTTATTTATTTGAATTTTGAAGCATTTACACAGTATCAATTATCTAGATTTACGAGCTGAAGAGGCATACAGTAAGTTTAAACAAAGAGTTGTGCAATCAAAGATGCGGTTAGTGTTAAGCGGGCTGGGTCTGCAGGCCTTATGGCAATGACTGGATTAGAGTTTGTGGAAACATTAATGAAAATGTGTCTTGTCAATGTATGAAGCTGAATTCATTTTCACTTAGAACAGAAATCACACTTCTTGTGTTTAATTTCAATGGCTCGATGGAAACAGTAGCTGTGACTGAACCCTGGCTGGCTTTATACGTGTTTTCAAATGACTTGAACCTGAAACCTTTTTTTCATTGGTCTGTTCGATGTAGTCTTTATTCTCATTTGAACTGCATATTTTTGTTCTGTGGTTAGTAGTAAAAAGAACACATATACATAAAGAGAAGTGGAGGAATATTCACAAATAAAATCCTGTTTATCAGAGTGTTTACATCATAATGATGAACTCCTTAAATAGTTGCAAATGATCTAAAGTCAATACATTTTGTAGACTGGATTCACATTTGTTCTTTTGCATAGCAGCATGTTTTTAACGTATATTTAAAACGGAAGTAAACCCTCTTAAAAAAAAAAAAAAAAAATTGAGGGGGGATGGGGAAACCTGCAAGGCAAAAGCATAATGAGCTAGTATGCATAGCATACTAGCTTATTATGTATTACTTACCTCAGATGGAAGCCCCCGCAACGGTCCTCGTCTACCCCTCCGGCCGCCGACATGTCGTCCTAAATTTCTTCTGGGTATCGCGGCTCCAGCGCTGTGGTTGGCCGGAGCCGTGACGACGTCACTACCGCCATGCGCACGGGAGCCACCGGTAACTGCGCGGAGACTGCAGCAATGGCACATAGGTGACATTGCTTCAGTTTTCCCCAGTGCGCATGTGCCGATGTCAGGGGATATCTCCTAAACCGTGCAGGTGTAGGAGAAATACTTGTTGGCTACAGGTAAACCTTATTATAGCATAAGGTTGTAAATTAGGGGTTACAACCACTTTAAAGCGGGAGTTCACCCGAATTTTTTTTTTTAACATTAGATTGATGCTCATTTTGTCGAGGGGAATCAGGTATTTTTTTTAAAAACTAAGCAGTACTTACCGTTTTTAGAGAGCTATATTCTCCGCCGTTTCCGGGTATGGTCTTCGGGACTGGGCGTTCCTATTTGACAGTCTTCCGACAGTCGCATACATCGCATCACGTGTAGCCGAAAGAAGCCGAACGTCGGTGCGGCTCTATACGGCGCCTGCACACCGACGTTCGTCTACTTTCGGAAAATCGTGACGCGATAGATGCGACCGTCGGAAGCCTGTCGGAAGACTGTCAATCAAATAGGAATGCCCAGTTCCGCAGCCCATACCCGGAAGCGGCGGAGAAGATCGCTCTCTAAAACGGTAAGTACAGCTTCGATTTTAAAAAAACTAGCCGATTCCCCTTGACAAAATAAGCATCAATCTAATGTTAAAAATTAACATTTCCGGGTGAACCTCCACTTTAACCCGAAAATCAAAACTGTAATGTATTGCAGATTTCATTAGTTTTCATTCAGAATTTTTTTTTTTTTTTTTTTGGGATCATTCCAGAAATTCAGTGCCCTTGTCACTTTCTATGAGCTGAACTGAAATCACAAGCAAGCAATGTTATCTGCATTGCAAGCTCTCATCTACAAACTACCCCACCTCAATGTAATGAGGGATGAAGAGCAGAAGTTGTGTTTTGTAGTCTACATCAGGAGAGCAGCCTAGGTGTTGATGCTGCTTTTCCATAGGTACAGTGGATTGAGTGTAGCTACTCTAGGAGAGGAAGTCTGTTATTTTTCAACTCCCTTTACGCGACTTATACTCAGTGTTTTGGCATCGAGCAAATTGCTGCGAGTCTGCCCGCAATCTCAAAACTCGCTGCAACCGCAATACTCGGTTCCCATTATTTTTTCAATGGCACATCAAATGCAGTGGGGTTTTGCTGTGAGTGCCACGTGTTGCCCAAAAAGGATCAGGAGCTTCTTTTGGGTGACAAGCTTCAGTTGATGCAATTTGAAAATAATGACACCTGTGTTTTTTGAGATTGTGGTGCATTTTGATATCGCGGGCAGAATCGCAGAAATTCTGCCGCAATTCCAAAGTGTCAAGTGTGAATGGAGCCTAAAGCCTCGTACACACAATCAGATTTTCCGACAGGAATTGTGTGATGACAGGCTGTTGTCAGAAAATCGGACCGTTTTCGTATGCTCCATCGGATAGCAGGCTTTAAAATGTTCCGACTACAATTGTGTGTTGTCGGATTTTCAGATTTTTGTGTGTAAACAAGTCCGTCGGACAAAAGTCCAAAGTGCAAACACGCATTGCTCCTGAAGCAATACTCGCCTAACAAAACATTAGCAGAAGGTGCCCAAAGGGTGGCGCTAAAGAACTGAAAAGCCATGGTTTCGTGTTTGTTGGCCAACAAGTTCATGGCCAAAGCCCTTCGGACAAAAGTCCTATGCTTTGTCCGCAGAAAATCCGATCGTGTATACAAGGCTTAAGAGTCCAAGCTGTTTGGCAAAAAATGACAGAGGGTTAAAACAAACCATATTGACACTTTTATAGGGCTACTTATGATCTGCTTTTATCCATTTATGTAAAACCCTTATTCCAAAATGGGGGGGAAAAAAACTGTTTACTGTAACTGCTTATAAAGTGTTAGCTAGAGTTCAGCTTCAATTTGTTAGTCCAGTCCATCTAAATCTGCTAGTCTAACACTACCCTCTCCCAGTCTGACAATGCTGCTGTCCAACGGTGTCTCCATTCTCCATCTGGAGTGCAATGGGGATCATCTGGTGAAAGTAAATCGAAAACAAACTTGCAGACATCACATTAAAGTACAGTATGTGTAATACTTTTTTTTTTTTTTTTTTTGTAATTGCATGACTTCTGCTCTGTTCTGCATAGGGTGCTTACAGATGTGGGGATGGGGACGTGGCAACAGCAATGCACTGTTCTTCTATTGAAGATCTCTGCAGGGGGGTATGTCGGCAGAGGGAGAGCGGTACACTGATCTTCCCAGTGAATAGCTGCGGGAGTGGGGAGCTGCATCTGCCAGTACTTCCAAGTAGAACGCAAACTGATCATACTGTAATGGATGTGACTATGCCTGGTGTGGTCAGTTTGAGATAAGAAAAGATGAGGCACTGGCTGGATCACCAAGTTTTTCACACAAAGGAAGCAATGCAAAAGAACAAGATACTCTTTCATGCTGTGGACAGAAAAAATAAATGTTGAAGATGCTGTTTCCCTGCATCCAATTAGCATGACAGGAGAGTGTGACCGCCTCTCAATGGAGCTGGTTCACACAGCTTGGGGGCGGCCGCGGTCCACATTGAAGAAGGCTCCTGTGTGTCTTCTGGTCTGCTTCAGGTGTAAATTCAGGAAAAAGATCGGACCTGAATTGAAGAACAGGGACGCACCGGACCCCATGCTGTCTGCCGTGGCCCCACATATGTGAATGGAACCTAAATGTTTGTAATTCTCTCTAGCTACTCTTGGTATTCTCAAACCCCTACCACACTGTACAGCCCGAGGCCCACAACATTGTTTCTGCCTGCAGCTCTGCAGAATCCGGAGTCTAATCTTCTATATGTTCTTTGAAGTACTAGCTAAGATGCTTCAGACTACATAAGATGATCAACTCTTAAACATGAAGAGACCAAAATGAACCTCTAACTTTGTGTGTGTGTATAATATATATCTATCCATCTCCCAAAGTCTCACCTGAAATACAAGTGTGATCTCGTGTTCTTGTACACTAGCAGTGCTCATAGTAAGAGGAATTTTGTACGTGGGTTAGGTAGCATTTTAAAATATTGCAGTGTAATCTCACTGCATGCTATTACTGTAGTCTGTGATGTGGTTTCTTGTTTATGAAGGCTGTTTTTTTCCCAATACATTTTTAGCTGCACGATTAATCGTTGTTGTTTTTGCGATTTCACCCCCCCCCCCCCTCACAATATTAATACAACTTTTCCTGGATTCATGTTAAACAAGAGCAGAGCTGTCACCCCCCCCCCCCCAAAAAACTGAAAAACCTTGTTTCTTTTAGATCAGGGGTCTCCAAACTGTGGCCCGAGGGCCAGATGCGGCCCTTTGCTAGCCTTTATCCGGCCCTCAGGGCTTTATTCCTCCCACTGATATGAGGCACTATTCTTCCCACTGACTCCAACAAGGGGGCACTTTTACTTCCACTGATACCAATGAAGAGATACAATTACTCTTACTAATAGGGGCACTACACCTTATCCTACTGTTTGCAAACTATGAGGCCATATTTATTCTCACCAATGCTGGGCCCGGGACTTTTTCTGCCCCCCGCTGGCCACAATCCGGCCTTTCTAAAAGCTAAAGAACAATAAACTGGCCCTTTGTTTGAAAAGTTTGGAGACCCCTGTTTTAGATCAAAAGGATAAACGTCCACCTGTAAATGAGGTCACACTATTTGCACAGCAGTCTTTCAAAATCAATTTTTTAGGAAAAAACATACTTCAATCAAAGCGGAGTTCCACCCAACAGTGGAACTTCTGCTTTAAGCACTCCCCGCCCCCTGACATGCCACATTTTGGCACGTTGTTTTTTTTTTTTGGGGGGGGGGGTAGTGGGTACCTAGTTTTTGACAGTTTCCTAGCTCCCACTTTTGCTCGCGCTGCCTAGGTGACTCCTCCGCTCCCCCTCCCTATAATCTTCTGGGACACATCATTGAGAAGGTGCAGCGTGACTCGCACATGCGCAGTGTGTACCTGGCTGTGAAGCCACAAGCTGTCACAGCCCGGTGCCCACACTTGCAATGCCGGGGAGAGGAGCGAGGCTTTGGGCGGCCGCCCATTATAGGAACGCGGGACAGGTGAGAGCTTATAAAGTCATCGGCTACACTTTTTGGAGCTGGTGACTTGTTTTAATAAACTTAAAACCGACTGGAGCACTGCTTTAAAAAACGAAACGGTAAAGTTAGCCCAATTGTTTTTGTATTTTTTGTAGAATGTGAAAGATGTTACGCAGAGAATCGTGATCTTTATTCTAAGCAAAGAAATGTCTATTCTCATTTTATCCAGAATCGTGCAGCTCTACTCTGGCTCAAATATTTGCCATAAAATATGGTGTGGCTGCTGTGTTAATGTAACAGGCATGTTTGTTGCTGAGCCCACTGAGAACTGGATTTAGTGTTATTACATCTGTGCTACCCACTGTGCTTGGTATATGTATGTTGGTAAAGTGTTTGTTTAATTTACTTTTTAGTTCTAGTCTTTTGACTAAATTGCCATTTTAGTTTTTGTTGGTCGACTAAAATCGAATGGGTTAAGTAACATTTTAATGCATTATTATTTCTTTAGAACAGCAAAACATTATATATCTAATAACACTATCACTAGTTTTAGTCATATTGTTTTGACTAAAATGCCATTTTAGATTTTAGTAGGCTCAAATAGTATTAATTTAGTAGATGAAAATCACACTGGTTGGTACTTCACTTAATGTGCTGGGTATGGTGTCTGGTACGCTTCTGTGTTTAGTAGGGTTTGTATGGTGTGGGTGTGTCTGTGCGCTTACACACTGCCCACTGTGCTGGGTATATAATGTGCACTGATACTGTACCCACTATGCTAGGTATGTTGTCTATGGTTATGCATCCTCTGAGCTTAGGTGTGCTGGGTATGGCCTTTTTATTTTTATTTTTTCAGGCCAGATGGTAGTGCGTTTTGTATTTGGCTCTGTTCAGCGTGTTCCGGTGCCCTTCATTTCCATGCCACCCAAAAATGCGTTGTGATTCTGCCTTGATTGTTATGCGACAAATTGCGCTGCAATCCCAATTGCGCGACCCGTGTTATACAAAAATAGTTCTGGAACTTCTTTTGGGCATCGCACGTCGGAATCGCACTGTTTTTTTAGGTGCCATTGAAGTGAATAGCACCTGACACTCATGTGTGATTGGATATTTTAACGGCACCTTTTAAAAACGCAGGCAGAATCAATGCGTTTCTGCCCATGATTCAAAACGTACTAGATTTGAAAAACGTAGGTTCAATGCGATTTATTTTCAGTGGCACCTAAAATGCTGCGTAATTTAGTGCACGACGCATCGTGTAAAGCTTAACGCCCCAAAAGTTCCTGCTCCTTTTTATGACAAACGTCACGTGATTTGTTATGTGACAATAACGGCAAAACCGTACCGCATTTTGGGTGCCATTGAAAATAATGACACCTGAACCTGCATTCTGCTGCGATCCCAAAATGCTAAGCTGTGAATGGAGCCTTCTGTGCGCTGTCCTTCTGTAGTCTCTGATGTGGTGCACAGCATTGAGGCTGTTGCTGCGCCCAACTGTACAGGGTATGGAGCGTGTGTATTGTTTTTTGTGGTGCCCACTGCACTTTGTGTGTGTGTGTGTGTGTGTGTGTGTGTTGCACGCAGAACGCGCACTGCCTGTGTTCAGACTTTTGCATTGGTTGCTGCGTGCACGTGCTACTTTGACATACAGCTTGGGTGGACGCAGGAGCAATAACCAATGGGGCCTGGGCACGGAATGGGTATCAATACTTTTTTTTTTTTTTTATTTATTTTTTCTATGAAGCTTTATTGTTTTGGAGCTCTTAGTATTACGCTAAAGTAGAACTGCATAGCAGACAGACCAAATCTGTTCTACTCATTCAGTTATCACTGCTTGTCACTATCGTCTGTTTTTATTTGGCTTGTTTGAGTCTTCCCTGTAAGAAGCAAGCAATCCCTGAATCGTGCGGTGACTGCCTCCTAGCACGGGATCTGAGCTACAGCTGTCCTTATGGGTTGCCTTTAATAGAGGAAGTGGGGCCAACACCCTTCTTAGAATTTTTTTTTTTGTGCAGAAAAATCTAAGCATTGGTGACTACCAGCTAATACCAGTTTTGGATGAAGTTGGCAATTACCGGTATTTAGACTGTTCTCTAAAGGCTGGTAACACACGGGCGTCGAATATCGGCTGGTTCAACAGAAAACAGGTGCTGCCATGATGGATCTGAAATGACAGGTGCTCTTTAAATGTAAGGACTTATTAAAGATTCTAAATACCAGCAAGAATATTTGCAAACAATATCAAGGTTTCCTATTTAGAATAATAAGCTGTCAGGTTAGTAAAACAGCGATATCGGAACCGATTCATACAGTTTGCAGTGTACATATATTTTCAAAACAATGGGATAAAGGAATATTCCTGCACTTTGTTTTATCTCATGGTTACCGTGAAATTGTGTGACTGACTGCATCTCAAAGCAGTGCATGTTATCTGAGCTTGGATTCATTGAATGAGTTTACCAAAAATGTAAATTATTGCAGAATATACAGCCTCATGCTACATAACTAAGCTCCATTTCATGCCGAATTAACTAAATTATTGTATCTTAAATAGGAAACTATTGTTAATAGTGCGGTGGACAATGTGACACCGAGGCTGGAGGGAAACTGCCAATAACATCACTTTAGTCGCCCCAGTGTGAACCGGCTCTAAACGAATACTTTGTTAAATCCCCTTTTGATATTATGACCGTATTTAGCCTTTTAGGGGAGGAGTCTTTCAGCATAGCACATAATGCCTTTGGAATCTTTGCCCACTCTTCCTTGCATTAGTGATCCAAATCTGTCAGATTGCGAGGACATCTCCTATGACCTTTAGGTCACCCCACAGATTTTTCAGTCGGATTCGGTTCCTGGCTCTGGCTGGGCCATTCAAAAACGTAGATTTTCTGGTGAAGCTCCGTACACAGGGGGCCGAATGCCGGGTAACCTTGGCCGGTTCAATAAATGACCGTTTGGCTGTCTTCTGTCGGACGGGCATGCTGGAAAACCAGCAGCTGACTGGCTCCTGATGGTGGAGAGCGCTGATCAGAGTGTTCTGGCAGAAAGACGTCCCCCTGTCAGACCACAACAGCTCAGCGAGGGAAATCGCTGTACTAAAGTCAGATCGTTAGTACAGCACATCCGAGCTGACCTTCTTTTTTTTGTTGTTTTGTTTTTAATTCAACCTGCCGGTGTCTATGTCAGCAAAATCTTACTTGGACAGCCAATCCTACTAAACCGTTTTTTCATGGGCTTAATCAGTCACTTTCATCACTGGCCAGTGTGTACTGGCTACCATCAGCTTGAATATGATTGGTTGACACAGACACTTCCCCAATTTTATAACAACCCTAATTCAAAGTAATTTTATCTTTTTTGTCTGAATGTTTCACATCTCAAAAACTTTGCATTTCTACAGAGATGTGTAAGACTTTTTATACCCACTGTAATACTGACTGTCTGTTGAAATGCAGTCCCCGCTACTTCTCTCTTTGTCGCAGAGAAATCTCGTTCTATCTCACGTAAAAGGAAAAGAAAGTTAAAGTCAGGAAGTTGACTGAAGTAGAGGAAACGGAACAGAGTTATTCAAGCACATCGCTCTAGAGCCGTAGTAAGTATTTAGGCTGGCTGACCTCTCGCTGCTATAGAGACTGTCTGTAGGGAAGACCATACAGCTGTGTAAGGCAAAGCCTCAGCCCAGAAATAAAAGAGAACATGGACTTAGGTGTGGCCGCGCTACATTTGCTGCTCTGATTTTCTGGTATGTATGCTGCAAAACTAACCATGATCTGTCCTTACCTTACCTTGATTTCTTTGAGTTTATTTTACTTTTTACTTTGTTCGTTTTTCTACAGTATACAGTTAGTAAAGTTATCAGCAGTGCCATTAATTTCATTCTTTTTTTCACTGGGAAAGGTTGAATGCAGTCACAGCTGTAGAGTATAAATCTCTATATATAGCTGCTTGCTTCTCTGCAGGGTGTGTCCGATACATACTTATCACATAGATCTCTATTAGGAATACCTTCAGGTTTTTTTTTTTTTTTTTTTATCAGTACATTTTTAAAAACCTCTTCATTTTAAATTGTGTAAAGGCTGTCTGCTTTATCACTGCAACATAAAAAGACAGCGTTCTATGGAGTGCTTTACTTGAAAGTATTTTTAATTAAAATAAATTAATTTTTTAGATGAGGGGTATTCTGTAAACTTCTGAAACTGCCAGGGTCCTGTGCGATGTGTACTCACTATTACCGGTGTGTTTTTTTTTTTATATATGTTCTTGTTACCACCAAAGAACTTGCTGAAGTGGCCTAGACTGATACCAGCATCTTTAGCACCTGTATGCATGGCTTTTGCACACAATATGCCATGCTCTACTGATATTTAGTTATTCAGTGTTTTCACTTAGAGCCAACAGTATGTAAACTTCCCAGGCAGGTTCACTGAACCATGTGAAGTGCATTATATAAGGTCTGCTTGTTCTGTGACAATTAAAGCCAAGTGCAGATTGGACACAGGAAACCCTCTGAAACCCTCTGCCAATAAGAAGGCTGTCGTTGCAAAACTCAGACTGTTTAGATCCTGTGTCTGTAGTTTACGTTTGTGGCATAAGCAGCCAATGTTTAATTGTCTTGTAGCACGTTTACCATCCAGTAACTTGCCTTACCGGATGTCCAATAGTTTGCTAAAGGACTGTGTATCATAAAATACCACCCCTATATATATATATATATATATATATATATATATATATATATATATATATATATATATATATATATATATATATATATATATATATATAATTACATTTTTTTTTTAACCACTTAAGACCCGGACCAAAATGCAGCTAAAGGACCTTGCCCCTTTTTGCGATTCGGCACTGCGTCGCTTTAACTGACAATTGCGCGGTCGTGCGACGTGGCTCCCAAACAAAATTGCCGTCCTTTTTTTTTTTTTTTTTTTTTTTTTCCCACAAATAGAGCTTTCTTTTGGTGGTATTTGATCACCACTGCGGTTTTTATTTTTTGCGCTTTAACCACTTCAATACCGGGCTTTAAAACCCACCTCCTTCCCGGGCCTATTCTGGCACTTCTCTCCTACATGTACAAATCATTCTTTTGCTAGAAAATTACTCAGAACCCCAAAACATTATATATGTTTTTTTAGCAGACATCCTAGGGAATAAAATGGTGGTCATTGCAACTTTTTATCTTGCACCGTATTTGCGCAATAATTTTTCAAACGGCTTTTTTTTGTAAAAAAAATGGTTTCATAAATTAAAAAATAACAAAACAGTAACGTTGGCCCAATTTTTTGGTAAAATATGAAAGATGATGTTACGCCGAGTAACTAGATACCTAACATGTCACGCTTTAAAATTGCGTACACTCATGGAATGGCGCCAAACTTCGTTACTTAAAAATCTCCATAGGCGACACTTTAAAATTTTTACAAGTTGCCAGTTTAGAGTTACAGAGGAGGTCTAGTGCTAGAATTGTTGCACGCGCTCTAACGCACGCGGCGACACCTCACATGTGTGGTTTGAACGACGTTTACATACGTGGGCGGGACTTACGTGTGCGTACGCTTCTGAGCGCGAGCTACCGGGGACAGGGGCATTTTAATTTTTTTATTATTATTTTTTATTTGACTTATTTCTTTATTTTTTACACTTTTTATTTTTTTTTATTTTTTTCAATCGCTTTTATTCCTATTACAAGGAATGTAAACATCCCTTGTAATAGGAATGTGTGTGACAGGTCCTCTTTAAGGAGAGATGCGGGGTCAATAAGACCCCACATCTCTCCTCCAGGCTGGAAAGAATGAGATCGTGAAAAACAATTCACAGATCTCATTCAAACTAGCCGCAATTGTGGTTTGTTTACTTACGGGGACCCGGGCGTGACGTCATCACATCGCGCCCAGGCCTCCGACGGTCATAGAGATGACTGGTGACCATCTGGTCACCAGTCTTCTCTATGGCAAACATCCGGCGGACGGCGATCATCTCTCCGGGCCCCCGGTGGGACGGGAGAGCCCGGAGAAGCACCGGATGGTGGCGGGAGGGGGGGGATGTCCCCTCCCGCCTGTAAGAACGATCTAGCGGCGAAACTATGATCGTTCTTACGGTGCGCAGGATCGCCGCCGCTAAAAAATTATATCTCAATGATGCCTCCAGGTGCAGGCATCATTGAGATATCCCCCCGCAAAGCCCAGGACGTCATATGACGTCCACCCGGGATAACAGGTCCCCGTTTTGGACGTCATATGACGGCGTGCGGGTGTCAAGTGGTTAAACAAAAATAGAGCGACAATTTTGAAAAAAAATGTAATATTTTTTACTTTTTGCTATAATAAATATCCCCCAAAAATTATATATAATTTCCTCAGTTTAGGCCGATACGTATTCTTCTACCTATTTTTGGTAAAAAAAATTGCAATAAGCGTTTATCGGTTGGTTTGCGCAAAATTTATAGCGTTTACATAATAGGGGATAGTTTTATTGCATTTTTATTTATTTTTTTACTACTAATGGCGGCGGTCAGCTTTTTTTTTTTTTTTCGTGACTGCGACATTATGGCGGACACTTCGGACAATTTTGACACATTTTTGGGACCATTGTCATTTTCACTGCAAAAAATGCATTTAAATTGCATTGTTTATTGTGAAAATGACAATTGCAGTTTGGGAGTTAACCACAGGGGGCGCTGATGGGGTTATGTGTGACCTGAAGTGTGTTTACAACTGTAGGGGGGTGTGGCTGTAGGTGTGATGTTATCGATTGTGTCCCCCTATAAAAGGGATGACACGATCGATGACGGAGCCACAGTGAAGAACGGGGAAGCCGTGTTTACACACGGCTCCCCCCACCGTTCTTCAGCTCTGGGGACTCCAGCGGCTATCGGGTCCGCGAGTCCCGCTGTCCCGGTCACGGAGCTTCGGACCGGGTCGCGACCCACGGCTGGGTACTAGTACAGGACGTACCTGTACGTACATGTGCCCAGCCGTGCCATTCTGCCGACGTATATGTGCAGGAGGCGGTCCTTAAAGCAGAGGTTCACCCTCAAAATTAACTTTCCAGCATCCTTAAAGCGGAAGTAAACCCATCAATTTAACAGTTTGAAAAAGCGGTTACATTCCTGGCATGCCGGGAATGCTAACTGTCACATTGGTTGTGCTTTCAACCAAACTGTCAAACCATCCAATGGCTGGTGTCCTAACTGATCACATGTGCAGCATCATGGCAGTTGAAGATTAAACAGAGGCCAAGACGCGCCTTAGCAGCCGTCAATCAACTCCTCTTCGCTTAGAAACGCCCATTCCCCGCAGGATTCCCCGCTCGGAGCCGGAAAACAAGGGCTCATATAACGATAAGTAAAAGGAAAAAAAGTGGATTTTTGGGTGAACCTCCGCTTTAAGTGGTTAAAAAGCCCTGGAATACTTTCCGGTGGGTTCCTTTTGGGTGTCCACGTCGCTTGTGAGGTATGTTTCCTATTGACTTTCCAGCAGTTTTCCTTTGGCGATCCAGACGGGTGATGTCAGTGCAAGAGGGCTGTAGTGGGAGGTGATTTTGGACAGATCTACATTCTGCACTGCTGGATTATCAATCCCTCGCACATAAGTAACGATACCACAAGGGACCTGGACAGGGAACTTGGGTAAAACACCCTTCAGAATAGGTTAGAGGAGAGCGTGTGTGTGTGTGTGTGTGTGTGTGTGTGTGTGTGTGTGTGTGATACTTTGTCAGAGTGGAGTCCTAGCAATCATTGCTTTTATCATTTATTAATTTTTTCATCCACATCCGGTCTACAGGAAATCTAGCGATGGCTAAACTGGTTTTCTCAGGGTGAAATTTTGGATGCGGACAACAGCGGGTTATGCCTGGTGTAATGGATCTCCACATTGTTTGTTTTTTAACGAGCTGCATGTTTAACCACTTCCTGACGGCCGTATGACTATATACGGCCGCAGGGTGGTTCTACTTCTCTGGGGCGCCGTCTTTTTACGGCCGCCCCTTTGCTCGTTCCCCGCGCGCGCTCCCGTGCGTGCAGCGGGGAACTTCCAATCGGAGTGGCTGTTTGCTAGGCGATCTGTGCGGCCAATGAGAGACGATTTCATATGTAAACATATGAGATCATCTCTCATTGCCGGCTCACTCACTGACAGCGTCCTGTCAGGGAGAGAGGAGACGGATCTGTGTCTCTTGTACATAGAGACACAGATCGGTCACCCCCCCCAGTCACCCCCCTTCCCCCACAGTTAGAACACTATACAGGGTACACATTTAACCCCTTCCTCACCCCCTAGTGTTAACCCCTTCCCTGCCAGTCACATTTATACAGTAATTAGTGCATATTTATAGCACTGATTGCAGTATAAATGTGAATGGTGCCAAAAATGTGTCAAAAGTGTCCGATGTGTCCGCCATAATGTCGCAATAAAAATCGCAGATCGCTGCCATTACTAGTAAAAAAAAAAATAATAAAAAATAATAATTCTTATTTTGTAGGCGCTATAACTTTTGCGCAAACCAGTCGCTTATTGCGTTTTTTTTTTACAAAAAATATGTAGAATACGTATCGGCCTAGACTGAGGATAAAATATAAAAAAAAAAAAAAAATTTAGCTATTTATTATAGCAACAAGTAAAACAAAATTTATTTTTTTTCAAAATTGTTGCTCTATTTTTGTTTATAGCGCAAAAAATAAAAACCGCAGAGGTGATCAAATACCACCAAAAGAAAGCTCTATTTGTGGGTAAAAAAGGACGCCTATTTGTGGGGAAAAAAAGGACGCCAATTTTGTTTGGGAGAACCGTCGCACGACCGCGCAATTGTCAGTTAAAGCGACGCAGTGCCGTATCGCAAAAAGTCCTCTGGGCAGGAAGGGGGTTTAAGTGCCCAGTAAGGAAGTGGTTAAAAATGTTGTAAATGGCTCCGCCATGCATTTTTAGTTCAGGCCAGACATGTCTCTTGGACAGATTGATATCCCCAGTTAAAGATCATCTAGTTACTGATAAGAAGGGCCTTACAGCTTCCAGGCAGGACAGGTTGGTCCATAGCTCCCAACTGTCCCTGATTTGGAGCAATGTCCCTCTGTCCCTCATTTGTCCCTCATTTTGGTCTGATCTCTATAGTTCTATATAAAATGCACTTTTTATCTTTCAAAAAGTGTTTTCCAGTGCTAAACCTTTCAGCCAAATTCTAAATTGCTGCAATTGTAAATTTTAAAGGCCATTTTAAAGGAATAGTAGTGATAAAAAAAAAGCCCTTGTGGGTTTAATTAACCATTTTCTTGGGTAATTCTCCTTTTAAGGGGGTGTGGCAGGGGCGTGTGCTATGCCTACATACGTTTGCTAGTAGTTGTCCCTCATTCCCATCTCAAAATGTTGGGAGGTATGTTGGTCTACAAATATTGCGGCCATAAATGGGGGGGGGGGGGGGGGGGGAGGGGGAAGTAACACTTGGTGTCTATCTTCTAACCAATTCTTGTCACAATTTTTTGTTATCCATCATGCACATTGTATGCCCCTTAAATTGCATAAAGTGTCGTAGAGAAAGCCCGGCCTGCCCAATATGTGTTGCTTATTCTGCTAATCACTTCCATAAGTTCTGGAAATACCCCAAACTAGTGTGTTACTGGAATGAAATAATGGTTTTAAATGAGGCATATCAAGTGGTTCTACATAATGGTCCTTAAACCTACATTTTGGGGTACTTAGATGAAGGACTATACATTCCCAATGCTCAAACCACTATCTCTAGAGTAAACTATATTGTTTCTGGCTCATACATGTGTTTTGCTGAAATGGATTGCCCCAGTGCCCCCCACCTTTTGAGTAATGGTGTGCACAGGTTAACTCTACCCTGCTTAACCACTTGCAGCCTGTCTACCATACATTTACTGCGGCCGCTTTGCACCAGATCACGCACCCAGCACATGATCTGATACTTCCAGGGCTGGGACGTGCATGCCGCTGGCGACCCTGCTCCTACACACAGCAGGAGCCCAGTGGCAGGTACCGCAGACTTTGTCTGTCAGAGCCCATCGATGACAAAGGCAGAACGACAATCTGCCTATGTAAACAGGCAGATTGTCTCTCTGTCAGAAGAGCAAGTATTGATCCTGTGTTTCTGCAAAGCAGGAACACAGAGTTTTGCCTTCCCCCTAGTCAAAGCATCTTCCCCACAGTGGGGTTAGCACAACCTTGGCATACAGTTAACCTTTTGCTCATCCCCTGATGTTAACCCCTTTCCTGCCAGTGTCTTTAGTACAGTGACTGTGCATTTCTTAGCACTGATCACTGTATTGGTGTCACTGGTCCCCAAAAATTCTCAGGTGTTGGATTTGTCCGCCGCAATATCGCAGTCCTGCTATAAGTCGCTGATCACCACCATTTACTAGTAAAAAAAAAGATCCCATAAGTTTGTAGATGCTATAACTTTCAATATCAATTAATTTTTTTTTTTTTTTTTTTTTTTTTTATTATTATTATTGGGTATGTTTTATACCATAAAGTAAAACCTATTTTTTATTCTTCTCTAAATTATTGGTCTTGGGCCCCTTTTACACGTACGGATCCTGTGAGGATTCGTACCTTTCTCATCCGATTGCTCAGCGGGGATCGCTCCATTGATCCCCACTGAGCTGGCAGATGACAGGTCGGTCCCCGCACACTGCAGCGACCGCCCTGTCAGATCTCCGCTCTCCTCTATGGGGAGATCGGATGAACAAGGACCATGTGTCCGTTGTTCACACGATCCGCAGACAGATGTAAAAATAGGACTTTCCTCCGTCTTCAGAATCGGACCATAGCGGGGACTGATGAGATTGGGTGTCGGCGGATGTTCATCCGCCGACACCCGCTATCACATAGGGATACCTGTATGTCTGTATTTCATCCGAAAACAGATGGATGAAATACAGACATACTGTCCGCAGGTGTGAAAGGGGCCTTAGTTTTTGCGTTAAAGAAAAAAAAATTCAGAGGTGATCAAATGCCACCAAAAGAAAGCTCTACTTGTGGGGGGGGAAAAAAGGACAAAGTATTTATTTAGGTACCGTGACGCTCGACCGCGCAATTGACATTTAAAGTAATGCAGTACCGTATCGCAAAAAATGGCCTGGTCATGAATGGCGTAAATCTCCCAGAGGTTAAAGAGACATATTTTAAAGTATCGGGATACTTCACTCAAGTTTTACACAAAATATTGTACCCTTGGTTACAGGTTCCTGGTGTATCCCCACTAGCTCTGGTATGTCTACAGCTATTAAAATGCTAATTTAAAGGGGTTGTAAAGGTAAAAAAAATGTTTTCCCTAAATGGCTTCCTTTACCTTAGTGCAGTCCTCCTTCACTTACCTCATCCTTCCATTTTGCTTTTAAATGTCCTTATTTCTTCTGAGAAATCCTCACTTCCTGTTCTGTCTGTAACTACACACCGTAATGCGAGGCTTTCTCCCTGGTGTGGAGAAAGCCTCTTGAGGGGGCGAGCAGGCAAGTCAGGACACTCTCTACTTTGCAGATAGAGAAAGGAGCTGTGTGTTAGTGGGCGTCCTGACCCTCCTGCCTGCCGCCCCCTCCCCCCTCAAGAGGCTGTCAGGATGCCCACTAACACACAGCTCCTTTCTCTATCTGCAAAGTAGAGTGTCCTGACTTGCCTGTTTGCCCCCTCCCCCCTCAAGATGCTTTCTCCACACCAGGGAGAAAGCCTCGCATTACGGTGTGGAGTTAGACAGAAGAACAGGAAGTGAGTATTTCTCAGAAGAAATAAGGACATTTAAAAGCAAAATCGAAGAATAGACCGTATTTTTAGTTATTGCTTGGCTTTCATTTGATTATGATATGACCTTGTTACTGTTATCTTTATCCGTCTGGTGATAAGCTTCTCAGTGATCTGGGGAGGGCAGAGATGACATTCGGGGCTAATGGACCCCTAATCTCCCCCATCTAATAATAGTTAAATGAGTAAAATATTTTTTTTATTTTTATAGTAAAATTAATTATTTTTTTATTTTTAAAGCTCCCCTGTTGCCCTGCGAGCACACGCAAATTTAAATGCACACATAGGGCTCGCACATGTATGTTGCAATTGCACTATACATGTGAGGTATCTTTTGTAAATGTTGGGGTGAAAGCGATAACTTTTTAGGGCTGTCATTCACGGTGAGCTCTAAACTGATAACCTGTAAAGGCTTTTAAAGCCTCAAGTTTGTTTGTTTGTTTGTGCGCGGTTAAGTTACATTAATTGGTAGTTGTGTAAGTCTTGATAATTTGTGAGATAAAATGGGGAAAAAATAGCTGTCTTCAATTGTCTGGCATTCATAGAAAAGCTTGTCTGAACAAGTGCATTTTCTGAAGTTCTGCATCTGAAAGTGAAAATCTTTTGGTCTTATGTAACTGAGCAGTATATTTGTGGTGGGTTTTTTTTTTTTCTTTGCATCAGAAAACGCCTACTAGTAATTTTAACAGGGAATTGTTCTTAATGAGGAACCTAAGGGGATGTTTGATATGATTGCAACATATGTTTCACAAATATACTTGAACTGCCACCAACAACTAGTGATACATAACCCTGTTTGTAAACTGACAGCCCTCTTGCTTGAACGTAGACTGTGACTTTGTTTTACGTCATAAAAAGCTAGTGTTTTAGGCAGGAAGGATTAACTAAACCCAAAATGTGCAATATTCTTGTTTTTATAATGAGCCTGCAGAGCATTGCACCCACAATCCGTAGATCGTGGGTACATTGTCAAGCTCCTGCAGACTTTGTCTCCGGTTTGCCTGCCTGTACCTCCATACAGAAAGACGGTTACAAATCTGAAGAAGTGTTAATGAACTAAGAGCTCTTATCGGTACCCTTGCAGTTAATTCAGCACTTTAAGCAGTAGGCTTTGGGACTTGTAGTTCATTCATTCAATCAGATTGCTGTGAATGAATCATGCGGCTGTGTGGGCTAATCCCCGCACAGCCCTACAGTTTGAGAGGTGACAGCAGGTGTGGGGAGAGGATCCCCTGCCTGCTGTCATGGGGCGGAGATTGGGGGGGGGGGTAGACCAAGAGCATGTTACACATTACACCCTAAGTATGGGGTACATTTATTTGTTTTCTACAGGCGCCTGCAAAGCATTGCACCCTTGCTCAGTGGATTGCATGTACAGTGTTGGGCTTCTGGAAATAATATACTTATATATTTATGTGCAATAAATCCACATACGTATAGTAGTGATCATTTTGTGTCCATGAAACATTCCCAGGAATAATTGTTTGTGTTAACTTCAAAAAATTGTGTTCAAAACAATCCTAAAGTACATTTCTTAGTCCTTTTTTGAAAGCAGAGTTTCACCTACAAAAGGAACTTCTGCTTTCCGGATCCCCCTCCAGTGTCACATTTGGCACTTTTTCAGGGGGGAGGGGGAGCGGATGCTTGTCTAATACAGGTATCTGGTCATGGCAACTGTATGACGTCCTCACTCTCCCCCCCCCCCCCCCCCTAGTATCCTGCTTGTGTGGGTTAGTGTGTCCTCGGAGAGCAGCGTCGACTGGGCGCATTCGCATTGGGATCTGCACGTTGAGCGTGGTGGTGGACAGCCTTGGATGTGCTGCCAGGAACAGGGCAGCTAGGTTGAATGTCCACGTCTCCCCCCCCCCTCCCCTGTCGGGATCTTGAGGTGGTTTTAGGAGTGCGGCCACAGTGGAACACTACGATGGCTTTGCTCTTTTGTGTTTTTGTCTTGCCAAAGTACTGAACGTCATTGACCTAATGAATATGTGAGTGAGAATATGTGTTGCAGTACTGTGAAAAGCCAGTATGATGAAGCAGGTTGAATGTGACGGTCATTCACCTGGCAAGAGGTGATAGAGAAGACTTTCTGTGGTGATAGCGCAGGATTGACAGGTAGATACATGACACAAGAATTTTCATATCCAGGTGCTGACAGTCTGATTTATAGCTCACTTTATTTACATGTGATAGGTTTATGACCATTTCTTTTGTTACCTGAATTGCTTTATTTGTGTTTGAAGAAGGGACAGTCTAATGCCACAGTCAGGCTATTAACCAGGGTGGATAAAAATCGATGATTTGAAAAAATAAAATTTAATTTTTTTTATTATTAAATCAGATTCCTTTTTCTTTTCTCCTTCTTTTTTTTTTTTTTATCAAATTTTATTTAAATGCTTATGGAGTAACTATCTAAAGATAGTTTACTATTTAAGATGCAATAATTTAGTTTATTCAGCATGAAATGGAGCTTGGTTATGTAGCATGAGGCTGTATATTCTGCAATATTTACATTTTTGGTAAACTCAATCAATGAATGCAAGCTAAGATAACATGCACTGCACTGATGCATTCATATACTTTCACAGTGAGATAAAACCAAGTTCGGGAATATTCCTTGTATCCCATTTCTTGCAAATCTACAGTATGTACACCACAAACTGTATTATTGTTTGAAGAGAAATCCATCTGTACCAGGCTCTAAGTGTGAGGAGGATGGGCAAGCAGTAAAAATGAAGCCACCTAAGCAGCTTATAAACCTTGTGCTCTTTCTGCACATAGCTTGAAGTGCTTTATTCCCCCCCCCCCCTTGAGGAGCAAAATGGCAGCAGGCCGTAAAAGAGATCCAGTTTGGGAATATTTACTAACCTGACAGCCTATTCTGTTTTAATGATTTTTATTAATCGTTTATATAGATTGTTAAAGAATTGTCAGTAGAACAGCGAACAGACCTCGTTTGCTCCACGTGTATCGAGAAAAATGAATTCTGTTGAGCATGGAAACAGTACAACAATTGAATGCTAGGCTTAATACAGACAAATATGGACCCGACTCGCAGGTTAGATTGTTTATTGCGACCCCCCCCCCCCCAAACATAGATCAACTAGTACGGGAGGCAGGACATTGTCAAGTGTCGAGACTATGGAGTAACCCGGGATCTGTCTGTACTCTGTGGTGGAGTCATTCCATCAGCATCCCGTATGCTGTGTGTAAGTAGGATAACTTGGTCTCTGTGAGACATCCCAGCTAGATTCACTTCACAGCAAGATAGTCTGGGTGGCTTGATATCGTAGCAGGTAGGATTCATTCAACAATTGTTTAACCTAACTGTCCCCTATAGGGGAACCTATGATAGACAATATTCCTAGACGAGTCTAGGTTAACCAAGACGGCTTATTATTCTAAATAGGAAACCTTCATTTTGTTTGCAAATTTTAAAGATTGTCACTACCAGCAAGAATGAATCCTTGCATTTTAAAGAGCACCTGTCATTTCAGATCAATCATGGCAGCTCCTGTTGGCGGGCATTCACTCACCTGCTGCTACTATGTCCCTCACCTTGTTGTGTCACTGCATCACCAGCCGTCCCATTAAAGTGAATGGGACTGTCGGTGAATCAACAGTGGGACAGAAATGACAATTATTCATTAAAAATTATGATTTCAATTGACTTTATTTAAATCAAATCCACCCTGCTATTAAATGCTTGGCATGGTTTAAGAAATAAATGAGACTTTTTATATCCTAAAAATACCTTGTTGGTTACAAAAACTGACAAGCCATTGCAGTTCACACCTGGCCAGGGCGGTGCGTTGAGACACTGTTAACAAGCACATTACTGAAGTGCACATTAATGCCACGTACACGCGATCCGAATATTGTACGAAAAATGTCATCCATTTGGATGACATCGTCCGATTGGAAGAATCGTCCGATAATCGGATTGTTAGTACAGGGCTGGACGAGCCGATCATTTTAGTTCATCCGATATTATTTTATCGGACATGCACAAAAATTTTCCTCGTACGATACCAGATCGTACGATTTTCGTTTGGTCAGTGCAGTTGTCGTCCGAAAATACTACACAAATACATTACAACACATGACATCACTTCCGATTTTATTTTATTTTTTCTGTCGTACGAGAAGTTTTGTGACTTTAGTAACCTATTCAATTTCTACTTGCCACTAGTAAACGAAAAAAGTCGGACGATCTGTCGTCCGATTTTCAGATCGTGTGTACGTGGCATAAGGCTCCATGTACACTGAAGCTGATAAACTGCAGTTTATTGGCGTTTTGTTTTTGTTTTTTTTTGTTTTTTTAAGCCCATAAACTGAACTCTATGTTGGCCTATGTACATGCCCATGCACACATGGGCGTTTTTTAGTGTTAATGAGCTTTGGAGTTTATTGGCTTTTTTCTGAACGCCCGAAATTTCCGTTCAAAGTGACGTTTTTTGGCAGGGAAAAAAAGCTGAAAAATGCCGGCGCCAGCGTTTTTTTTTTTTTTTATTTTTTTTATCCATTGGGAAAAAAAAAAAAAAAACTACACTGAAAAGCGCTGAATAAAGCTACTGCAAAAACGTTGAAAGGCTCCCTGGAAAGCTGCTGGCTTTTTTTTTTTTTTGGTTCCAACCCCCGTGTCTTTGTGCGACGCAGAAAAGGTGAACGGATGGACTCTACGTGCCTGGTTCCCACCGTGAAGCATGGAGGAGGAGGTGTGATGGTGTGGGGGTGCTTTGCTGGTGACACTGTTGGGGATTTAATCAAAATTGAAGGCATACTGAACCAGCATGGCTACCACAGCATCTTGCAGCGGCATGCTATTCCATCCGGTTTGCGTTTAGTTGGACCATCATTTATTTTTCAACAGGACAATGACCCCAAACACACCTCCAGGCTGTGTAAGGGCTATTTGACCAAGAAGGAGAGTGATGGGGTGCTGTGCCAGGTGACTACCTCTTGAGAATGCCAAGAGTGTGCCAAGCAGTAATCAAAGCAAAAAGGTGGCTACTTTGAAGAACCTAGAATATGAAATATATTTTCAGTTGTTTCACACTTTTTTGTTATGTATAATTCCACATGTGTTAATTCATAGTTTTGATGCCTTCAGTGTAAATCTACAATTTTCATAGTCATGAAAATAAAGAAAACTCTTTGAATGAGAAGGTGTGTCCAAACTTTTGGTCTGTACTGTATGTACAAGTTTTAGCCTTTTATTGATAGACTGCAGACAGCAGCTGTATGCTGTACATGTGCCTCCTGGGGACCCAGGAAAACCAGGTTTTTATACGTTATGAGTCCCTAGCCTGTAGTACATTTAGGCCCCTTTCACACGAGTGGATTGATCAGGTCTGCCTGTCAGTTTTTTAGGGACACCCGTTTTGGAACATCCATTGCCACCCCCCTCCCGACACCCACTGACATTGGGATACTATGCACTAAAGACCGACAAATGGGTATCCGTTCCCCATCTGTCTAGTAGATTGGATCAGATGAGAGCTGTGTGTAAACGGACAGGTGATCTGTTTACATCTGACAATCCATAGAGGACAGCGGGCGGTGTCTGTGTCCGTTCTGCATAATTGGACATGGACAAGCCATCCGCCAGCAGGTAGGCTCCTGGCGGGGTCCAGCCCATGTGAAAGGGGCCTGAGGTGTATAGTTATTTGTAATAGCCCCCTTAAGTATAAAGAACACAAGCAGAACCCTTCCTGTCACTGCATGCATGGATTGAAGTCTTAATTATTTATTTTTCCCTGATATAAACTCTTATGAATGTTGGCATTGCTGCCATTTTTTTTTCTTTTAACGTACTGTGTATTATTTATTTATAACGTAGAGATCAGCTCTTCTGCATTGCTTTGAAGCTTGCTGTCAGGTCTGTAATTTGCATGAAAAGACCATATTCTTCAGTAGAGCGTTGTCTCTTCTATTCCGTATGTTTACTTTAATTTCAGTAGCTGTTCACTCATTCTCTGGCCATGCTCACTGCAGTATTGTCTTTCTTCCTATTGTATAATTGGTAGGTCTGTGCATCTTCTGTTAAACGGCAGACTATGATTGGGTATGGTCAGAATCGGCTGACAGATGGCTCTTGTTAGTGGTTTGTGCGGTAACCCCGGTACCCTATGTGACCTTGTTTCTTGGTTAGATCAAGCTCTGTACAGCTGCCTCTCAGTGGACAGGATGCATGTAGGGTTTGCTGCACTGAAATATTCCCTTGACCCCCATTTGGCATAATGTGTCGTCATTATTATTAATATTATTTTTTTATTTATTGTTCCTAATTATGTGTAAATGGCCCATGATGTGCTGCACATTAGGCACACAATACAGTAAATCTGTCAGCAGCTCTGAGTAACACCAGTGCATTGTTGGTGTTGCTAAAACATGACAAGAACCTGAATTCCAGCCTTCGACATTTTTATCATACAAAACCAAAAACCTACAGTGCTGACAAGTTAAGCGCGCCTCTCCATAAAAATGAACCTAAAAAGACAAATCACTATCCTGCCAATACAAAGCAGCAAATGCTTCCACACATTAGCCCTAGTTTTTATGTTCGACATGTAAAGCCAAAGTTCACACTAATCCTAGAAGGGCCTTTTTTTTTTGGGCATCGCTTTGTTTGCAACACCTTTTTGGCTTTGTCAGGATTCCCAAGCTACCTGGCTGTTTCTGAAGTGTAAAGCTGCCAAGATGATTGTTACATAAAGTAAATCTATCACAAGAAGAATATAGGAGCCGCCATCGCTGACTTCTTCTGAAAGTACTGGTTGTCGTGCAGCGTGTCAATTGGTTCCATAAGTTCTAAGTTGGGTATACGCTAATTTTTTCTTTTTATAACATTCACTCACTAGATTTTCTAATCATTAGAGGCGACAAATGTTTGATTTCAAGTGACATTCATCCAGTCATCAATGTGGGATAATTCATACAAATGTTTAAAAATGTACTATAGTATAACTAGCTTGGATCATTGACCCCCCTCAAGTGTGTAGATCAGGTAATTCTCATCTGCAAAACGCTGTCACTCAGTGATTGCCAGGCAACTAGCATTTTCATGAGCAGTCAGCAGTGGCAGCCTCCCTTTTTTTTTTTTTTTTTTTTTTTTATATATATGACGGGTTTACTTTTTTAAGTTTGAATGTAAACCTAATTGTTTAAATCTCATAAAAGCTTCAACATATTAATGTAATTTCAAAAGTCCTTTTTAGTACCTTCTAAATCCGGACTTTTATTAACCTAAAATACTGGATTCATTTGTATAAACCAAAAAAAAAAAAAAAAATTTGTTCGGTGCACGTTTATGATGAACCGCATAACATTATGCACTCCATCTTGCGCATGCCCAGTGAAAAAATACTTTGAGATGTTGCAGATGAGGTACGAGATCTTCATGATGCCTCTAAAGTTGCCTTCCCAGTATCTTTGAGATACCAGGAAGTAGACACGAGAGGCGAGTAAAAAGCTTTTTTATTTTTTTGTACATTTTTTTTTTTTTTTGGTGACGGCTATGAGTGTAATGTCACACACAAACACTCACTCACTATTCATTTCAATTCACACTAAAGGGTGTGGAAGACAAATACATTGCCTCTGAGCTGCTAACCATCCTACATCCATCATCTAACAAATGAAACAAAAGCAGTGTTGTGTGGACACAAATATTATACAATTTTTAAATTTGCATGTTTTAATTGCGTCCAAAAAAAATGGAAAAGCAAATTCCACCTCTTGTAATAAATGTGGCCACGTTAGAACAGACCTTTTCCGTATTTGACTAAAACTTGTATCATTCATGCCTGCATTCTGCTGATATAAAATCATCTAAGAGGTTTTTTTTCCCCCCTGATTTTTACATCAGCAGAATGCAGGGGTTAAAGCGGAGGTTCACCCGTACAATATACTTTTTCCCCTTAGCTTAATGCTCGTTTTTGTCTAGGGGAATCGGCTAGTTGTTTTAAAATATGAGCTGTACTTGCGGTTTACGAGATGCATCCTCTCCGTCGCTTCCGGGTATGGGCTGCGGGACTGGGCGTTCCTATTTTGATTGACAGTCTTCCGACGGTCGCATCCATCGCGTCACGATTTTCCGAAAGAAGCCGAACGTCGGTGCGCAGGCGCAGTATAGAGCTGCACCGATGTTCGGCTTCTTTCGGCTACTAGTGACGCGATGGATGCGACCGTCGGAAGACTGTCAATCAAGAAGGAACGCCCACTCCCGAAGACCCATACCCGGAAGCGACGGAGAAGATGCATCTCGTAAACGGTAAGTACGGCTCATATTTTAAAACAACTAGCCGATTCCCCTAGACAAAACAAGCATTAATCTAAGGGGATTGTTTGAAAAAATAGATTAATGGGTGAACTCCCGCTTTAAATGATATGAATTTTAGTCAAATAGGGGAAAGGTCCGCTCTAATGTGGGCGCATTTATACTTTTATTTTATTTTATTTTTTTAAGGTTGAATTTGCATTTGAAATTTTTGGATTTAAATGCATTTGCACATAAAAATGTAATTTTATAATAGTTGTGTTCACACAGCATTGCTTTTCTTAGGTGATGAATGGATGACGATTTCCAGCTCCAAAACAGTGTATTTGTCTTCCACACCCTTCAGTATGAATTGAAATGGAGTAGTGTGTGTGTGTAAATGTATATTATAATTATATAATTCCAAACTTATCCTTGAACATTACACACATAAATGGCACCAAGCATATCTTTATGGATTTATTTACCATTTCTTCTGTGCTCACAATAAATGAAGATGAAATGAACGAAACTGCAGGTTTAGGATTCATCTCTGACTTGCTGATGAGGTCATCTGAAGCTTGGACCCATTTGTTAATGAGATCTGGAACTTGTCTAACCGAATCTATTGTGATTATGTATGTGGTGTAGAACCTAGGGGACGAGTCTGCTTAATTATTAAGTAAAATTGTAGTTCTTGGTCCCTTGGGTCAATTTCCTCCCATACACTTTGAGAAAGCATGCCGAGCTGTCACTGCAAATCAAGTTATTTCTCTTTTGGTATGCACCTAAACAGGTTTGACTGCTCAATGAAGTTTAATGAGTCTCTTTTTGTTTCCCATAAGAAATTGGCATCGCACCAACAGTAACATATGATTGGTATGTGTTAGTCTTTGAATAACTCCCAAAAAAATCTGTTTTCTGTGCCTGGTTAAATGCCGTACTCCTTCTGACTACTTACTGCGTGTTTAAGGATTCTACACAATGGCTGTGTGCTGTTGGCAAGATATGATTTCAGGTTATAAAAATTTTATGAAAAATGGATGTGGTTTGGTTTGCAAATTTTCAAAACTATGAATTAACACATGTGGAATTATACATAACAAAAAAGTGTGAAACAACTGAAAATATATTTCATATTCTAGGTTCTTCAAAGTAGTCACCTTTTGCAGCAGACACATCTCTAGAACTGATAAGAGGAGACTGTGTGAATCAGGCCTTCATGGTAGAATATCTGCTAGGAAACCACTGCTAAAGAAAGGCAACAAGCAGAAGAGACTTGTTTGGGCTAAAGAACACAAGGAATGGACATTAGACCAGTGGAAATCTGTGCTTTGGTCTGATGAGTCCAAACTTGAGATCTTTGGTTCCAACCCCTGTGTCTTTGTGTGACGCAGAAAAGGTGAACAGATGGACTCTACATGCCTGGTTCCCACCGTGAAGCATGGAGGAGGAGGTGTGATGGTGTGGGGGTGCTTTGCTGGTGACACTGTTGGGGGATTTAATCAAAATTGAAGGCATACTGAACCAGCATGGCTACCACAGCATCTTGCAGCGGCATGCTATTCCATCCGGTTTGCGTTTAGTTGGACCATCATTTATTTTTCAACAGGACAATGACCCCAACACACCTCCAGGCTGTGTAAGGGCTATTTGACCAAGAAGGAGAGTGATGGGGTGCTGCGCCAGGTGACTACCTCTTGAAGCTCATCAAGAGAATGCCAAGAGTGTGCCAAGCAATAATCAAAGCAAAAGGTGGCTACTTTGAAGAACCTAGAATATGAAATATATTTTATTTATTTTTATATTTAGTTTTGATGCCTTCAGTGTGAATCTACAATTTTCATAGTCATGAAAACTTTGAATGAGAAGGTGTGTCCAAACATTTGGTTTGTACTGTATATATCAAAGATTTTGAAAAAAACATTTTTTACTTGGTTTCTGTCAGTAGATTTTGTAACTAAGTAATTTTCGCCTTCACTGATGGGCACTGATAGGCTGAGCTTGTGGGCATTGATGAGGCAGCACTTATGGGCACTGATTAGGTGGCACTGGTGGGTGACACTGATGGGCATTGATTGACAGCAGTGCTGGGCAGCTCTAACGGGCATCACTGATAGCCAGCACTGACTGGCATTGCTGGTGGGCACTGATTGGTGACAATTAATTGACATACTGTAATCAGGGCACTGATCATCAGTGCCCTGATTACATTCCTCCATGAGGAGATGCCTCAGTGTAAGTCGGAGAGCCAATTCCCGGCATCTCCTTGTTTACATGTGACCGGCTGTGATTGGACACAGGCGATCACATGGTAAAAGAGCCGCGGACGCACCGTGTCCTAGCAACACGGCATGACTCTCCGCGACAGCGGCCGTTCTGGAACACCGTCATGACGTCGTCCCAGAATGAGAGCCACACCACTCTGCCGTCATTTGATGGCGGGCGGCAAGCAGCTAAGGCCCAGTGTCGGCTTTCACTTTTCAGAAGCCATGTTTACATTTAATCGCTCCAATAAGTTAGGCGTCGGCTCTGCTTCGGGTGCACAGGCTACATGGCTTGTGTGACTTGTTCTGTCCTGCATTTTGGGTCAATCCATGCATTTGTTATGATCGCTTCTTTGTTTGGGAACAGCAGCGCGTACCATTGGAGTACCTGAAAAATTGTATCTTTTGGAACAGGCGTTAGCAAATATTTAAAATTATTTTTGTTTGGCAGCTATCCTTGTGTTAGAGTGGTGACAAGAACACTTGCTGTATCTGTAGTATTGCAAACCTTCACTGAACAGATCCAAAGCATGATTTGAATCTTCAGGAGATAGAGGGGATGCCAAGCAACCATATAATGTAGTACATGGCTCAAAATTTCAAGTTCTGAGCTACTAGCCAGGCCTTAATGGTTACTTGCCACCAGGGCTGGTGCAAGGACACCCTAGGCGAAACCTCATTTTGGCGTCTCCACCCCCTTTTTAATGAAGCGCCCATCAAGTGCAGCCTTGCCAGCGCCCATCAAGTGCAGCCTTGCCAGCGCCCATCAAGTGCAGCCTTGCCAGCGCCCATCAAGTGCAGTCTTGCCAGCGCCCATCAAGTGCAGCCTTGCCAGCGCCCATCAATGAATGTTCGGTTGCTTCCATTCATTTGGGAGTCGGGACACAGACCCAGTCTTCCACTGCCACTGCACCTCTGACACTATGTGCGAACAGGGCTGCGGCTGCCTGCTGATGCTGAGACTTGGTTGCCTGCTGCAGAGAGATGAGAGTAGAAACCCCAGGGGCTGCCTAGTTTGCCTAGTGGTAGCACCGACCTTGCTCGCCACCACTCTCATAAATTATCGAATGAAATGACACTGGTAAATGTTTTATGCAGAATTAAGTTGCAAAAATAAATATTAACAACATCATAAGTAGTGCCGCCTCCCCAGTGCCGATCAGTGCAGACAAGTACATGGGGATCAGAAGCAATGAAGAGGAGAGCCGGCCGGATCATCACGCAGAGTGGGGATCGTCCGCTGTGACAGCTTTGCTTTTAATTGCATGGAGCCTGCAGTCATACAAAGTCTGCATCCTGGATTGGCTCCTATGACATCACATGTCCTGGCATTAGACCAGTGTTTTGTCTATCAAAGGTGCAGGTCCAGGAAGAACTTTGTGTTTTTTATTTTGTTTGTGTGTGGTTTTTTTTTTTTTTCCCCTTTTTTGTTTTATAGCACAAAAAAGAAATGCAGTGGTGATAAAATGCCACTAAAAGAAAGCTCTATTTGTGAGGAAAAAAAAGTACATAAAATTAATTTGGGTACACATTGCATGGCCCCGCAATTGTCAAAATAACGCATTGCCTTATCGCAAAAAGTGGCCTGGTCATGAAGGGGGTAAATCTTCCAGAGGTCGAGTGGTTAAATAAAATTCAAATTTTTGGGAGTTTTACTGAACTATTAGAAGCGTTCTTTTCCTTTTTTTTTTAATGACATTTGATTACTGGTCTATGCAGGGCTCTACCATTGGGACCATTGATCCCGGGTGGCAGGTTCTGAGGGGCGGCACATTGATGCCCAAGATGACAGTGGTTCCCACCCGCCTGCCCCACTCATTATCCCACTGTGTGGATGGCCCGTCGCTGCTGAGAGCGGAGAGGTGCCTGTAAAGTGGAATCCTGGATCCTGCTGTAATTGCCATTACTATTTGAACCATAACCGGCAACTTAACCACTTCAATACAGGGCTTTTATACCACCTCAATTCCGGGCCTATTCTGGCACTTCTCTCCTACATGTACAAATCATCAATCTTTTGCTAAAAAATTACTCAGAACCCCCAAACATTATATATGTTTTTTTAGCAGACACCTTAGGGAATAAAATGATGGTCTTGCACGGTAGTATTTGCGCAATCATTTTTCAAACTCCTTTTTTGGGGGAAAAAATGGTTTCATGAATTAAAAAATAACAAAACCGTAAAGTTAGCCCAATTTTTTGGTAAAATATGAAAGATGTAACGCCAAGTAAATAGATGCCTAACATGTCACGCTTCGATGACTCTTTGAATTTTTTTACAGGTTACCAGTTTAGAGTTACAGAGGAGGTCTAGTGCTAGAATTGTTGCTGGCCCTCTAACGCACGTGGCGATACCTCACATATGTGGTTTAAATGGCGTTTACATGTGTGGGCGGGACTTGCATGTGGATTCGCTTCTGAGCGTGAGCTTCCGGGGACAGAGGTGTTTTTACCTCGCGGCTTTGTTTACTTCCGGGTACTCGGGCGTGACGTCATCACATCGCGCCCGGGCCTCCGACGGTAATAGAGATGACTGGTGACCATCTGGTCACCAGTCATCTCTATACTTCCCATCCAGCCCCGGACGATTCTTTCTCCGGGCCCCCGATGGCACGGGAGAGCCCGGAGAAGCACCGGATGGCGGCGGGAGTCGTGCCACCTATAAGAACGATCAATCGGTGGAACTGCCGCTATGATCGTTCTTATTGTGCACAGAATCGCCAGCACGAAAGAATGATATCTGAATGATGCCTCCCCCCACAAAGCCCAGGACGTCCTATGACGTCCACCCAGGATGGGAGATCCCATCTGTGGACATCATATTACTATGGCTGGGTAATGAAGTGGTTAATCTGGTGAGCTACACTGAATTGGGATGAGGGTGTGGCGACCACTGGATTTACTTTGTTGATGTTGTTTGGAAGAGGATATTATAAATAGACGTGTCCCTTTTAATCTGAGTTATTTGGACTGGTCACATTTACTTTATGTAAACATTTGGTGTGTTTTTAAGGACAATTGTTAATTTTTGTTTGTTTGTTTTTTTTTGTTTTTTTTTACTCATTCACTGAAATGTTTTTTATATATTGTTTGTCTATATACGATCCTATTATGTAACTGATACATTGTTGGTTGTGTGTGTGTGTGTTTTTTATTTTTTTTTATTTTATTCTTTTAGATCTTTGATTGCTTCTTGAAACCAGTTCAGGAAGAATTGCTCTGTTGGTGTCCATTGTTTTGGTGTAAAATGGTATATTTTAAGATTTTGTTCCTGTCTAGCAGGGCAGCCGCTCATCATGGGACCCTGAAGATGGCAGTAATGACTGTAGTAGAGGTGTCTACTGCAGTGATTCTCCATAGTGGTCCCACAGGTATGGCATGTGCATGCTTACATTGGTACAAGCATGACCAATGAAACTATGCAAAAAAACGCATACCTGTTGTTGAGCTTTAAAGCTAGTTTGGAATGTGTCACTTTTTATTGTAGTATGAGGGCCTACTTGTGAAAACACTTTCAAGTGGTATTTTCTTTTATAATAGGACATGACCTTGTCCTCTTGAACCCATACAGATTGCAGTGAAGCAGGTTAAATATATAATCTTGTTTTTTACTAAACTTAAAGTGTTACTAAAGGTTTTTATTTTATTTTATTTTTTTAAATAACAAACATGTCATACTTGCCTCCACTGTGCAGTTCATTTTGCACAGAGTGGCCCCTGAACTGTGGTTATTCGGTCTTAGTCTTAAGTTATTGTAAAAGTCCTGGCATAACTATTAAATCTGTATATTTATCCCTTTTTATTTAGCTTTACTTTAAATATCTTAGGATGATTTGTGGAGCGAAGAGTCAGATCTGACCATTGTTTTTTTTAACCACTTAAGGACTGCCTCCTGCACATATATACGTCAGCAGAATGGCACGGCTGGGCACAGGTATGTACATTGCCTTTAAGAGCCCAGCCGTGGGTCGCGCACCCCGGTCCAAAGCTCCGTGACCGCGCCACATGCGGACCCAATCGCCGCCGGTGTCCCGCGATCGGTCACAGGAGCTGAAGAACAGTGAGAGGTGAGTGTAAACACACCTTCCCCGTTCTTCTCTGTGGCAGTGACACTGATTGTCTGTTCCCTGATATAGGAAACGACGATCAGTGACGTCACGCCTACAGCCACCCCCCCCTTACAGTAAGAATCGCTCCCTTAACCCCTTAGCGACACCTAGTGATTAACCCCTTCACTGCCAGTGTCATTTTCACAGTAATCGGTGCATTTTTATAGCACTTTTCTCTGTAAAAATGACAATGGTCCCAACAATGTGTCAAAAGTGTCTGATGTGTCCGCCATAATGTCGCAGTCACGGAAAAAAAATCGCCGCCATTACTAGTAAAAAAATAAAAATGCCATAAAACTATCCCCTATTTTGTAAATGCTATAACTTTTGTGCAAACCAATCAATAATCACTTATTGCAATATTTTTTTGAATACATTTTTTTGGGGGGGGATTTTTATTACAGCAAAAAGTAAAAAAATATTGCATTCTTTTTCAAAATTGTCGCTCTATTTTTGTTTATAGTGTAAAAAATAAAATCCGCAGAGGTGATCAAATACCACCAAAAGAAAGCAATTGTCAGTTAAAGCGACGCAGTGCGGAATCGCAAAAAGGGGCAAGGTCCTTAACCTGCATAATGGTCCGGGTCTTAAGTGGTTAAAAGCAAAGTGTGTATTTTTTTTTATTGCATATCCATACTTGCATAGGTAGGTGCAGCATCAGACCGATACGGCAGCTGTCCCTCGACTGTCAGTCAGCATCTCTCCTGCTCTCCCATGCTCACTGAAATGCTGAGCTGTGGAGGGACAGGGAACGCCTGTCTCATCGGCTCGCTGAGAGGCTGAGACTGCCACCAGTCCAGGCAGCTTGCGGATCCA
The DNA here is from genome assembly GCF_905171775.1 of Rana temporaria. Classification (NCBI taxonomy): domain Eukaryota; kingdom Metazoa; phylum Chordata; class Amphibia; order Anura; family Ranidae; genus Rana; species Rana temporaria. Next base: position 166,801,572 of record NC_053489.1, read on the forward strand.
GACTTCCTAAGTTGGGATGACACGCTGCCTTGATTGATTGCAGTGATGTCAACAGAGAACGGACTTTAGGCCGCTCTCTGCTGAAAATGGGTCACAGGAGTGCACTCCTGTGACCCTTAGGAGAAGCCCAGGCTGGACTTTTAAGTTGTGGATCTTACAAGTACATAAGGGCCCTTTCATACTGACGGATCCCGTGAGGATCCGTTCCTTTATTATCCGCTTGCTCAGTAGGGATCGCTTCGTTGATCCCCTCTGAGCCGGCAGATGACGGGGCAGTCCCCACACACTGTGGAGGGACCACCCTGTCAGATCTCTGCTCTCCTCTATGGGGGGATCGGATGAACACTGACCGTCTGTCCGTGTTCACTCGATCTGCTCTGCATATGGATGGAAAAATAGGATTTTCCTCCGGCTGCAGAATCGGACCATAGCGGGGACCGATGAGATCGGGTGTCAGCGGATGTTCATCCCCATAGGGATTAATGTATGTCCGTATTTCATCCAAAAACGGATGGATGAAATACGGACATACTGTCCACATGTGTTAAAGGGGCCTAACATACTTGGATCAGCTGGGGGATGCCTAATCCTTTGTGCATGTCACCCTTTCTTTTTTTTATTTACTTATTTATTTTTTGCACAATTAATATTTTTTCTTTTGAAGAATTTAACACGTTTTGCTCCCCGAAACTGCTCCCTTACTTGTGCCTGCAATGTATGGTAACCCTGTTGAATGATGACGCCAGGTTCTGGAGACAAAGCAAGACCGGGGCTGTTTGATGCACATTAACACCCAGTTATGTCTCCCAAGTCCTATCTTGGTACTCATGAACATCTTTACGTCAGTAAAGAAAGCTTTCCAGCATTTTCTTAATTTTATGATCAGTTTATTCTTGACTTATTATGTTGACTCCCCATCTGTGCAAGATATTTATAGAAATAGCACAGGCTGGAAATCAGACAATTTCTGTTCTCCTTACATACTTTTTTTTTTTCTGAGGGGTGTATTAATAATGTACTGTTTAACCACTTGCTGACCGTAGGCTATCCTATGACGTCCTCGGTTGGAAGTGGTTATACCGGAATAATGCCTGCAGCTACAGGCATCCCAGTATTGCAGTTTTAAGCCAGTCGTTGGCTTTAACGCAGAAGTGATTTGAGTGGATAAACTTCCGCTTTATAACACTTCTGTGGGCGGTGTAATGTGGACCCCAAATTTCTCTATAAAGAGGACTTGTCACGGCCCATGCTGTCATAAGGGATGTCATTCATCCCTTGTGATTGCAATAAAGTTGGTACAATGTCTTTTTTTTTTTTTTTTTTTTTTTTTTTTTTTTAGAAACCGTGTGAAAAAATATTTTATGACTTAATTGAAGTTTTAAAAACCATATATACAATATAGCACTGTAGTTTTACACCATTTCACGGACATACACAATTTTAAAGCATGACATGTTTGGTGTTTGTTTACTTGGTACAGCCTCATATTTTACATTTTGCACAAATGTGTGACATAAAATAATTTGCAAAACCCACCATTTAAATCTCCAGGGCCTCTGCTAAAATAACAAAATAAAAAATCTATCTGTCTGTCTGTCTATCTAATATATAACGAGCAGTTAAATGTGTTGCTGGAGAAGACTGTCAGGCTTACTAGAGAAACTGATAATCGGAGCCTATAGACATGTTGCACAAGTTTGGTTGGGGGCTGGAGCCATGCAGAAGACAGTGAGTTACTTAAAACTAGTAGAGATCGCTACTCCGGTTCGCAACCCCACTATAGACTGCTGGAGTGGCCTTTGGGCCTCTGGGTGAGCACCAGGGCGTTCAAAGCTTTAGTCACAGTAGGAGATAATGTAAAAGATCCAGTTAAACATTATTATGCTGTATTCTGGAAATGCTTCACAAACTGAAACATTACACTAGTCAAAACTGTCTTTAGATGCTGCAAAAAATCTAATTTCAAACCATAATAGTTATAATTGTTCATATGGACTGACTTTTGTTTTTCTGTGCTTGATATGTATTCAAAGCACAATTTAAGACCACATGCACACTGTGTTTAATCCCGGCGTTTTTTACCTGAGAGGCACAGGTGCAGGTTGAAATGCACTGCAGCTGGATGCTATACCCAGTAGTATTCACATTTGGGGTCCTAAGCATTCAGAGATGTATGCCCAGAATGCAGAAGACCTGTGTTGCTGGCATATGTCCCTGCCGCAGTGTATTTAGGCCTATGATATATGTGACAGGCTGCAGACAACTGGATTGGATGCTGCACCTGTGCCTCCTGGGTACATGAAAAGCCAAGATTGCATGCATGTGTGATGTGCTTTATAACATGCATTGTGCCCAGCATGCTTCAGGAGTTCTGAAGTTGGCATAAAATAAGAGAATAGGGATTTAATGGGGGAGCCTGTCAATGGCACATGAGTTCTCCCTGCTGTGCTAATTGAAGTGAAAGGCTTCAATTAGGCATTCATTAGGCATTTTATGAAAGGGACACAAAATGTAAGACTTCAATGTATGCCAGAGTGGATAGTGATATCGACACTGGTTATTCGGTCTTAGTCTTAACTTATTGTAAAAGTCCTGGCATAACTATTAAATATGTATATGTACCCCTTTTATTTAGCTTTACTGTAAATATCTTGGGATGATTTATGGAGTGAAGAGTCAGATCTGGCCATTGTTTTTTTTTTTTTTTTTTTCACCTGCCTGACTTTTTGCTAGTCAAACATGCGGTCTTCCAGCTCCTAGGTAACATTTTGCTATAATAAATATTTTCTCCACGTGCTTGTTCATGCTTGTTTCGGTGTCTGAAGAAGAGCAATCGTAGAGCATTTTACAGGCGGTGAGGAGGTGTTAAAACCCTTGAACCCTGTACTAGCATGCCACAACTGCGTGCATTGCACGTGATCGCAGGGCGCTTACAGAACACCCTCATTTACTTCCATGGCTCACATTCAGCCGGTGATTTGTCTGTCAAAAGTGATGGGGTATCATTTCTGCCCTGGCTGTGAAGCAAAGCATTGTAGTGATAGCATGTGTACACCCCCAGCCACTGGTTATAGGGGTAGTGGTAAAAATGTGTCTCAATCACTAGTGTCAACGAGCCCCAGAACTTGATGATACCAGTCGGAGTTCATTGTGGTCATCTTGGTTCTAAAGAAACATTAGACATGTGGCACTTCCCACCTTCACTCATGTATCAAAACACTTGAACATTTGTGTTTCATATATGCGGCTATACTTTGCAGAGGACAAAATGCAACATTTTACACAGTGCTCAGGATTTAACGAAGCTTTATATGCATAATGGTATGGTGAGCCAGCCTGTATGGTTTAGCTGGAACAGCTGTGTGATGCCAGGCAGGACCACACATTGATCACTGGAGCGTGGAGGAAGTTGCGTTTTTTTTTTTTTTTTAAAGCTGGACTGGCTCCTCTCCATACGCAAATAGCTTACCCTGATTTCACCAAATAATTTAAGCATGCTCACAGTGTGCATTAGAAGCTGCACCAAGTCAGGCAGAGCCTCATTCCCTGGATGGAGGTCATTCATAATGTTTAAGCATTATACCTTCCTGGCCTTCTTGTTTCTGCCCTGACACTTTCTTTCATTGGATTTCCATTCCTTCCATCATGGAGTATCAGCAGCACCTGTGAGCATTGCTGGGGCAGTCCTTATACAAATGCAGCATGCCGAGGAACGCCCACTCCTCCAGACTGACATCCATTCACCAAGGCATATTGATATTTAAATAATTCCTTCCAAGTATCTACCCACTGAGTACTAAGGCAGGGTGATGATTTTTGTTAGCCACGTACATCACCCTACATAGATGACCTCACTAGGTCCAAAATGGGGTATGCAATGAAAATGTCTTATATGAGATTTCATTAACATGTTGATAAGAGTAAGGGAAGACCAGAAAAGGCAAAATATACCGTAAGCAGATTAAACTTCAGTTTTAACAAAGAATGATACCCCTATGGGAAATAAGTAAAGGAAACGTTCACAAAAAACTAACTGGTACTTTATCTTAAAGCGGAGGTTCACCCTAAAAACAAGTATATACCATTCAATCGAGCATACTGCCGACATGTACAGTATGCTGTGTTTTTTTTTTTTTTTTTTTTTTTAGTTTACATACCGTAGTATAGGTATTTCCCCCCTGGCTTCCAGGTAGTGAATCCCGCGGGAGTGGGCGTTCCTATTCAGAGACTAGTGATTGACATATGACAAAAGCTTCACCCCCGGCGCATAATGCGCGTCACCAGTTTCCAAAAAAAGCCGAACGTCGGTGCACAGGCCCCATATAGCGCCGGCTCGCAGTTCAGCTTCTTTCGGAAACTGGTGACGCGCTTAAAGACCTATACTACGGTATGTAAACCGAAAAAAAATTAAAAAAACGGCATACTGTACATGTCGGCAGTATGCTGGATTGAATGGTGTATATACTTGTTTTTAGGGTGAACCTCCACTTTAACATTAGAAGTGGAGTGTACCATAAAATTATCAAGAAAAGGTTTGTTATAGTATTATCTTAGGTTGGATGTGTATGTATATATGTGTATACATACATACATACATACATACATACATACATACATACAGCTCAAGTCCTGTGGGAACGGAGTCCCTGCACTTTTTTCACAGCAGGAACTCCGTTCCCTTTGCAGGACTAGAGCAGCCGAGCCGCCCGAGCCAATTCTTCACTAAGCGGCGATGCCCAGCTCGAGTCACTGTCAGGGGCAGGCGAACCTTAGTAATCCTTTATGTTACTGGCCGCTTCCTGTATATGTAACTTGCTTCTTTCTAAATCCCGCGATAACTCGTGGCAGACCTCCGCAATGTCTCCTGGGAACAATGACAAAAGCTCCCAGGAGACATTGCGGCATCGAGGAAGTGACGGAATACTCGCACACTACCCGATGAATCCATATACAGGAAGCGGCCAGTAACATAAAGGATTACTAAGGTGCAGTGGGTCGGAAAAAAAAACATGCGGTTTAGTAATTATGCATATGAGCGTAGTGTGTGTGTGTGTGTGTGTGTGTGTGTGTGTGTGTGTATATGTATATATGTATATATGTATATATATATATATATATATATATATATATATGATTGGGGTTATTGGACTCCAGCGATAGGTGCGTTTTCAAGTGAGTACGCCAGTCCAGAACTACGTTTTATAAAAGTTCACAAATACAACAGCAGCCCTCACAGGGGGTTCCACCATTCCTGTAACTTGCCAAATCAACAGTTTAGCCTCCTGGCTTCCACACTTGCCATCCGGCTGTTTCAGGCCTTTAGCCTAGGCCCCAGTTCTGTTTCTCAGAACAAATGGTTTTCCAGAGTTAAGCACACCTCTAGCTCACTCCTATCAGCGACTTGCTGCTCAATCATTAAGGACATCTGCCTCCTGCAGACATTCACACAGCCTCTGAGTCCTCTCAGAGGCATTTGGGAATTCACCTGATTCCCGGGACAGACTTCCTGTCTGTGGGTGGGGCCCTGAGCGATAGTCAGGTCAGAAGTAAATAGCTGAACACACAGCTGTGCAATTAGTGTGTCTTTCTCTCCAAAATATGGCGTAACCCAGTCATCTTTCCCATAGCACAGGGTCCCACCCTCACAATATTCTATCTATCTTTCTATCTATCTATCTATATATAATCATCTCTATCTCTGTTATTTTAAGGAGAGATTCTTGTTGGGCCATGTTTCCTGCATTTCATTCCACGTTTGCGGCTTTGTTCCACAGCACACCACAGCTGGTTGAGGAGAGATAATGTTTTTGAACATAATTGCAAAGTACACTGGTTAGTGTGGAATGAACTGTACTCAAGAGGACATTGAAAGTTGGAAAAATAGCAAGGAGTCTATTTAAAGGAGTTCTCCAAGCTAAAACTTTTAACCCCCGCTGTGCCCGGGCTGTAAAACTATACAAAATAAACTTTCACTTACCTGCCTACGATCCCCTGTTGTTCCGATATCGCCGTCCCGGTCTCTTCCACTTCCTGCGGGTCGGTGACTCACAGTGCGCTCAGCCTATCAGCGGCCGCGATGGGACATTGCTGCGGCCGCTGATAGGCTGAGCGCACTGCGAGTCACCGACCCGCAGGAAGTGGAAGAGACCAGGACTGGAGAACGGGACGGCGATATCGGAACAACGGGGGATCGTAGGCAGGTAAGTGAAAGTTTATTTTGTATAGTTTTACAGCCCGGGCACAGCGGGGGTTAAAAGTTTTAGCTTGGAAAACTCCTTTAATGGAAAGTAGGATGTACAAATTTAAACTAAAATATCTGCATAGAAGAGGGCTTTTTTTTTTTATTTATTTTTTATTAGATGGGGAATTTCCTGCATGTTTGGTCAACAAATTAAGTGATTTTTTTTTTTTTTTTTCATTTAAAATCATTCACAGCATTGGAATTCTCGTTTTTTAAAGTAGATATAACCTAGTCACTAAAATATCATAAGCTTTAATGTTTATTACAAAAGGCATTGTCATGGCTGATTGATTCTCCCATGTCCATGTATTAGGCTGGGTTCACACTACTACACTACTTTCATCCTACTTTGCTCTGCTACATTTATCCTACATTGGTCCTACATCCATCCTACTTTCATGAACAGGATACTACTTTGGTCCGACTTCAATGATATTCAATGGGCCTGAAGTAGGATCAATGTAGGACCAAAAGTAGTACAGGGAGCATTTTCAAAGTCGGACCGACTTGTGTAGGACCAGTTAAGACAGCTCTCATAGGAAAACATTGATTTTCACACGTCATGCTACATGAGGCTCCCAATGTCGGAGCGTTTGTCGGACCAGTGTGAACCCAGCCTTAATACTGCTTGCCTGTCCTTGGGGAATGGAAACGCCTTTTTCCAGGTCAAACGGCATCTAGTGCTTGCCTTGCCATTTCCTCTGTGTTACATCACAAATATGGGTGTGTAAATGTGATGAAACAAGTCTTCCAGCATGGTGAGCTTTCTGTTGAAAGAAGTTCAGGAATTAAAAAAAAAAAAAAAAATACATACTTGCCTAGATGACTGCTGCATCGATCCCAGCTACAGCTGTCCCCCCAATGCCTCCGAAAACTGAACGCTCAAACACCGATGTGAACAGCGAGCCGGTGACGGTTAGTCATTGGCTCTCTGCTATGCCCCTGCAGTACTCGGAGAGGCTAAGCCTGGTGCTGGTTCAAACATCTGGGTCAATCCTGACATTAAAGTCAGTATTAATCCAGAGACTGGACCGGCTCTGTGACATCAGCCAACAGCAGACTTTAGCTTGCTGTCAGCTGAAAACTGGTCACAGGAGTGCAGAATGAAGTGCACTCTATTGATCTATAGAAGTAGGGTGAAAATAGGTTTGGCCCTACTTCTTCTTTAGGCTACATTCACACCTGAGCGTTTTCAGCTCATAAAACACCCAACAACCAAAATCCTATTAATTTCAATGGAACCTGTTCACATCTAAGTCACCTGAAGCAAAACGCTTGAAAAACGCCTTAAGCGCAAAAAAAAAAACATGCGCTGCTATATATATACACACAGTACAGACCAAAAGTTTGGACACACCTTCTCATCCAAAGAGTTTTCTTTATTTTCATGACTATGAAAATTGTAGATTCACACTGAAGGCATGAAAACTATGAATTAACACATGTTGAATTATACATAACAACAAAAAAGTGTAAAACAACTGAAAATATATTTCATATTCTAGGTTCTTCAAAGTAGCCACCTTTTGCAGCAGACACATCTCTAGAACTGTTAGGAGGAGACTGTGTGAATCAGGCCTTCGTGGTAGAATATCTGCTAGGAAACCACTGCTAAAGAAAGGCAACAAGCAGAAGAGACTTGTTTGGGCTAAAGAACACAAGGAATGGACATTAGACCAGTGGAAATCTGCGCTTTGGTCTGATGAGTCCAAACTTGAGTAAAGGACCCGGACAGTTTTTGCGATTCAGCACTGCGTCGCTTTAACTAACAACTGCACGGTCGTGCGACGTGGCTCCCAAACAAAATTGGTGTCCTTTTTTCCCCACAAATAGAGCTTTCTTTTGGTGGTATTTGATCACCTCTGCGGTTTTTATTTTTTAATAAATATCCCCCAAAAATATATAAAACATTATTTATTTATTTTTCCTCAGTTTAGGCCGATACGTATTCTTCTACCTATTTTTGGTAAAAAAAATTGCAATAAGCGTTTATCGATTGGTTTGCGCAAAATTTATAGCGTTTACAAAAAAGGGGATAGTTTTATTGCATTTTTCTTAATTTATTATTTTTTTACTACGAATGACGGCGATCAGCGATTATTTATTTATTTTTTTCGTGACTGTGACATTATGGCGGAGACTTCGTACAATTTTGACACATTTTTGGGACCATTGTAATTTTCACAGCAAAAAATGCATTTAAAATTATTATACAGGATTTATATAGCGCCAACAGTTTACGCAGCACTTTACAATATAAAAGGGAGACATTACAGTTACAATACAATAAAATACAAGAGGATTAGGAGAGCCCTGCTCAGAAGAGCTTACAATCTAATAGGGTGGGGCAGGTGGTACAAAAGGTTGTAACTGTGGTGAATGAGCTGATGGAAGTGGTAAACGATTAGTGGGAGACGTGATGGGCTTCCCTGAAGAGGTGAGTTTTCAGGGATCGCCTGAAGGTAGCAAGAGTAGGGGATAGCCTGACAGGTTGAGGTAGTGAGTTCCAGAGGATGGGAGAGGCTCTGGAGAAATCCTGGAGATGAGCATGGGAGGAAGAAATGCATTGTTTACTGTGAAAATGACAGTTGCAGTTTGGGAGTTAACCACAAGGGGGCGCTGAAGGGGTTATGTGTGACCTCATGTGTGTTTACAACTGTAGGGGGGTGTGGCTGTAGGTGTGACGTCATCGATTGTGATTCCCTATAAAATGGAGCACACGATCGGTGATGTCGCCACAGTGAAGAACGGGGAAGCTGTGTTTACACACAGCTCTCCCTGTTCTTCAGCTCCGGGGACCGATCGCGGGACTCCAGCGGCGATCGGGTCCGCGAGTCCCGTGGCCACGGAGCTTCAGACCGGGTCGCATGCACGCGCCCGTTAACCCACAGCTGGGCTTAAAGAGCCACGTACATGTACGTGGCTGTGCCCAGCCGTGCCATTCTGCCGACGTATATCGTCGGTAGGGGGTCCTTGGTGGTTAAAAATAGATAAAAATCAATCATGTAATGTACCTTCAGTTTCTAGTTTCGTTTTTGCATGTTTGCTGCTTCTGTGATGTACAGAGCACAGAGCCAATACAGGGCAGTGATGGTTTGGAAACCGAAACTGATTGGTGCTGAGGGGTTTTAGACACACCTTAATCACGCATCCTTTAAGTTAGTGACCACAGAGAGAAAGCTCCCAGTACTGTGGTTATCAGGAAACAGACAACCAGGAAGTGTGGAGATCAGAGAAGAATTACAGCAACTTGAGAGCAAAAACAAACAGTGAGGACATGAAAACCGCACTGCATTAAGGTAAAGGAAGCTATTAAGATAAAAAAAAATCCTTTACAAACCCTTTAAAGCACAGGTGTCAAACACAAGGCCCGCGGGCCGAATCCGGCCCTCCGGGTCATTTCATGTGGCCCTTGCACGCTCCAGCCCTCCCCAAGACCCCCTACTTTTTGCTTTCAAGCAATGCATCCAGCTTCTTCCCAGCAGCAGCATAAGGAAAGGGGGGGTGCCCTGTGATGTAAGGGAGGGTGGGGGACTCAACTTTTGATGGTGGGGTGGCTCTTGACATCTAATATAAGGGGAGGGGATGTGCTGGACATCTTTTTTTTTTTTTTTTTTCAAATTTTTTTATTTATGACAGAGGAAACGGCCCACATGGACCACGGTACAAACATAGCAATAAATCACATCTCGTAACTGAAACAATCACTTGGGAAGGCTCCTGAGAGCGTAAGGGGACGGTTAAGCCCCCAGCACGCCCTACAGGTAGACCGCGGACCCACGGGACCTATCCTCCCCTTTTTCCGTTTACAGCCAAAGATGTTAGCAATAAGAAGTGAGAGAGTAAGGGACCAGTGGATAGATATCCTGGTGTTAGCGGGGGAGTGGGGGGGGGGGGGGGTCAGCACGGGGAGAGGGGGAGGCAGAGAGGGGAGGGGGGTGGAGAAGACAACCCACGGACATGGGTTAACACGTAGCGATTACAGGAGGCCGCTGACTGAAAGAGTGCGGCTAAGGATTAGTTTGGAGCAGTTGCGGTAGGGTGTGGGGCGGGCGGGTCCAAACCCGGTTCCCCCCGTAGTAGTTGCCCTTCGTTGGAGTACTTAAAGAGATTCCAGTGTTGCCAGGTCGTTTTATACTGTTCTTGCCTGTTTTGGCTGGTTAGGATCAAGTCCTCTAGTCTGCTTACCTCGTCCACCCGTCTAATCCACTCAGCTATGGTTGGCTGGGTCGCGGTCTTCCATAAAATTGGAATACAGGACTTCGCTGCGTCCAGCAAGTGGCGCACAACTGAAGCCCCGTATATGCGGGCTGGTGTGTCATTAGCGTGCAGGAGGAAGCAAGCCGGGTCAAACGGGATAGAACGGTCCGTAAATTGCTGTGTTATCCTGTGAACCTCTCTCCAGAAGTTCTGGAGTCTAGGGCAGGACCAGAAGATGTGCAGGATAGTTCCCCTTCCCTCGTGGCAACGCCAGCAAAGCTCCGTTGTCTCCGGGAAGAATTTATGCAAAAGGTCCGGCGTTCTATACCACCGTGTGAGGAGCTTGTAATTCGTCTCCTGGGTTTTGGTACAGAGGGAGGATTTGTGTGTGTGAACCTAAGTATTTTCTGTCTCTGGGTGTTGGGGAATTGGCGGGCCAGATCTCTCTCCCACTTAAGAAGGGGCGGAAGCTGGAAGCCCCCCGGTGGGGCAATAAGCATGCCGTAGGCCAGGGATAACGTATGTGGTAACGTTCCCCTCCCCTCTCCTCGCAGAGTTCTTCAAACTCCGACAGGGTCCGATCCGCCTCTCCAGGGGGAGGCAGTCCGGCCAGAAAGTGGCTCAGTTGTAGTGCTCTCATGAAATCCAGGCGGTATGCGCCTCCCGGGTCCGTGAGCTACGTCCGTGTGCGCCATATACCGCCAATGCTAAAATGCGAGGCCCGGTGAAGACCCGCCTCCCTCAGGTCTCGGAAGGGCCTGTCAGTTAAGCCCGGGCCAAAGCGAGGATCACCCAATATGGGTCTCAGCAGTGAGCCCCGAGACGAAAGGGAAGAGCGCTCCAGCAGACGCGCGCAGATCTTGATCAATGGGTGATTCCTGAGGCTGGGCGGAAGGAACGCCCAGTCAGGGGAACAGTACTCTGTGCCTGCTCAAGTCGAGCCCACAGCTTGGTGTCGAAATGACACCAATCTAAAAGCCTGCTAAGGTGTGCTGCGTGATAGTAGGTCTGGATGTCAGGCATCGCCAGGCCCCCCGCCGCCTTCGGGAGAGTAAGTATCCTCCTATGTATGCAAGGCCTCTTCCCCGCCCACAGGAATTTAGTAAAGACGGCCTGTACTTGTTTAAAGAAGCTCACTGGGACGCGGATCGGTATGGCCTGTAGGAGGTAAAGGAACTTGGGAAGAATCAACATTTTTAGGATACTGCAGCGTCCAAACCATGAGTGGAGGCCTCCTGTCCACTGCTCCAGAAGTGTCTTCACTGCCTTCAGGAGGGGGGGGGAAGTTGAGTTTGAATAGGCTTGACATGTTAGATGGTATAAAGGTGCCTAGGTATTTTAGAGCCAAGTCCATCCACTTAAAGTGGAAAAGTGTCTTAAGGCGTGACAACATGGGCTGGGGCATTCCCAGTCCCATCGCCTCTGACTTGGAGAAATTAATCTTCAGATTAGACATCTGTCCGTATGTATCGAACTCACGCATCAGGGCAGGGAGGGAGTCAGCTGGTTTCGACAGGGAGAACATCAGGTTGTCTGCGTAGGCCGATACCTGGTAGTGTATACCATCGACCTCTATCCCGGAAATGCCGGAGTTCATCCTGACATGGCAGAGAAAGGGTTCCAGGGACAGGGCGAACAGCAGGGGCGATAGAGGGCATCACTGTCTTGTGCCGTTAGTTATTGGGAGGGATTCAGAAAGAACCCCGTTTGCCCTGACCCTGGCTGTCGGTTCTGCATACACTGCCGATATCCAATTTATCATCTTGACTCCTAGTCCAATATGGTCAAGCGTAGCAAACATAAAATCCCAGTTGACCCTGTCGAAAGCTTTTTCCGCGTCAGTTCCTAAGAACAGGCACGTGATTTGGTGGCGTTCGCAATGTGCAGGAGATTCAAGACCTTAGTCGTGTTATCCCTGGCTTCTCTGGTTGGCACAAAGCCTACCTGGTCCAAGTGGATAAGTCGTGGGAGGTGTCGTTGTAGTCTGTTGGCAATAAGCTTAGTGAAAAGTTTGAGGTCCGTGTTCAGGAGGGAAATTGGACGGTAGCTACCGCATTGCGTCGGGTCTTTACCCTCTTTGTGTATAACTGAGATCTGCGCTTTCAGAACCAAGGTCATTGTAAAGTTTCACCATGTGCTGGCCCAGGGCTGGCAAGAGGGTTTTATAGTATGATGTCGTGAGGCCGTCAGGCCCAGGGGCCTTACCCGACTTGGTGGTTTTAAGGGCTGCCTGTAGCTCCAACACGGTAAAGGGTTCTTCCAGTAAGTCTCTGTCCTTGGTCGGTAGGGACGGCATGGCGGAGTCGGAAATGTACTTAGCTGTCGCGGATTGGGTGTGGGGCATCCTGGGTAAGTTATAAAGGGATTCGTAAAAAGTTTTGAATTCGCCTGTAATGTGGAGGGGGAGTGTGACCTTCTGTCCCCTAGCTGACGTAATGTGTGGAATGTAAGACAGTTGCTTTTGTGATCTCAGTGTTTGGGCCAAGAGCCTTCCGCACTTATCCCCGGACTCGTAGATCTTTTTCCTACAAATCTGCAGGGCCGCTTTAGCTTTAAAGCACAGGAGGTCCGTGATTTTCGCGCGGACGCTATCCAGCTCCGCGCCCTGTTGCCTGGTAGGTGTCTGTTTATGTTTAGACTCTAGGTCCTGCAGTTCTAACATTAGTGAGTTCAGTTGGGCCGTGCGTTGTCGTTTTCAGGCGTGCTCCATGTTTGATAAGAACACCCCTGATTACTGCCTTGTGCGCCTCCCAGACCACTCCCGCATCGCTGTCAGGTGTAATGTTGGACTCAAAATAGAAGCCGATTTCCTTTACCACGTCTGCTAGGATCTCCGGATCCTGGAGCAGGCCCTCATTCAACCTCCATGGCGGCCTCTGAGCCGCGTAGATGTCTGAGATGGTGTAGCGGAGGCTTATCGGCACATGGTCCGACCATGTTATGGTGGAGCCTATGGTGGCTTCACTAATCGCCTGTAGGTGTTCATGGGGGATTAAAAAATAGTCAATGCGGGAGTATGACTGGTGGGGTCGCGAGTGGAAGGTGTAGTCTTTTTCCCCTGGATGGAGGAGGCGCCATGCGTCTATCAGTTGGGCGGAGTGGAGGGCGGTTCCGATACGCTTGCGCGTTTCTCTCGAGGTTGACGAACTGCCGGAGGAGGTATCCTCCGATGGCGTCGGGGGCACGTTAAGGTCCCCGCCCACTATTAACTGTCCCTCCCTGAATCTCGCAATTCTCTCTATATGGCGTTTGATAAACGTGTCTTGGTGGACATTTGGCGCATAGAGGTTTCCGAAGGTAATCTTTGTCTCACCCACTCGACCCTTCAGGAACAAAAAGCGGCCCTGTGTGTCGGTCTCTGTGTCTGCAGGTCCATGGCACCCTAGCCGATATAAGGATCGACACTCCCCTCGACTTGGCCTCGGCAAATGCAGAGTGGTATACATGTGGGTAGTAGCGGTTCTTGAGCACAGGGAGGGACCCGTCCCTGAAGTGTGTCTCCTGCAAGAATACGACGTCTGCTTTCGCTCGACGCATATCATGGAGAAGCATCCGACGCTTCTCCGGGGTGTTTAGGCCCTTGGCATTAAGAGAGACCACATGTATTTCGTCCATGTCCACGGGTAAGGGAGGGTAAGAGGGGTGGAGGGTCTCGCAGGAGATAGGGGGATGAGGCGGGGGAAGAGGTGAGGGGGGTTGGGAGGGGTGGAAGAGCAGAGAGATTTAGAAAGAGGAGGAGAGAGTGGCCCGCTGTAAAGACAGGCAGGAAGTTAGGAAGCTGTCCTGAGTGTAGGCAGCTGTAAAAGTTTCTAAATGAGCCGAAGCGCCTAATACGCTCTCCAGGAAGGACCCGGAAATTGAGCGTAAAGCATAAACATAAACTGTAACGGCAAAACAAATGCATAATAAGAACAGTAACGGTGTCTATCAGGCAGAAATCACTTGTAATGGAGCAGTAGCATATAGCACATAAGGTAAATACTATGTAAAGTGCAAATCTTAATGGAACTAGGTATTAGCCCAGCCCGGCATCATCCCCGCCTATCCCCCCCTTCGGCACCAACCACCACCCCCCATTTAGGAGATTATGTCATATCCTCCCACCCAATAAACGTGGTGGGATCCCAACTAGGTCCCAGCCCTCCCCCAGCACAGCAGTATTAACATTAGCACTTCCCTCTAATACAGATCCCAGCAACACAATCCACTTAACATCCGTTTGTCCCGTTAGGGTGAGAAATAAAGACTAAAAATAAAATGGGGACTGAGAAATAGATGGGGGGAGTGTTCCAGCTGCTGCAGGGGCCTTCTACGGCCGAGGGGTAAAAACATCCAGCCAGTGTTACGGTAGTGATCCTAAACCCCTGAGTTGCCCCCTGGAATGCTCAAATATCGCCTTCTCCGGCTGCAGGGATGGCTACCCGTGCGGGACTCCAACTGGCAACCTCATGTCTCCCTGGTCTCATGAATCCAGAGATAAACCAGTTCCGGATCCCCCGCCCCCCACCCAGGCCAAAGCCGTGTACCGTAAAGGGGCTCCAACTTCCAGGGACATCCTCACGACATGTCTCATCACAGCGGCAAGGAGGCAGCCTGCCTAACATTAGAGCATCTCGCTTCGCCACGAGGCACGGCTCCACCCGAGAGCCGCGGAGCGGTATCTAGACTGTCAGGGGGTGGGTATCGGCTCAGCGGGCCCTTCTGAATGAGTTCTCAGGGGGGGAGGTAGCGGAGGAGAAGACTGCGCTGCAGGGCTTCATGTTCTGGGGGGGCGAGGCGCCCCGGGGGGGGACGGTACCGGGAAAAAGCGGCCCAGGGCCTACTCACGTGCTCCTCCTGAAGCCTCTCTCTGACGGCGTCTGCCTCTCTGCCGACGGGGGGGCATCGGGCCGCGGATGTTGGAAACCCCCGATCTGCCTGTCATTCGCGGGAGCAGCTGCAGCCAGTCCGGGATTGGTATCGGATCCGCTTCCAGGAATTGGAAGAGCGCTGGGAGCTCTGCTGTCGATCGCAGGGTAAATGCTCTTGCCTCTCTTCGGAATGTCACCGCCAAAGGGTATCCCCATCTGTAGGTACAGCCCTTCTGCCGGGCAAGTTCCAGCAGGGGCCTCAGGAGGGCTCTCCGTTTCAAAGTTGACCCGGAGAGATCCGGGAGTATCTTTATCCGGGAGCCCGACACCTCTAAGTCGCCAAAATCCCAGGCCCGGCGCAGGATGTCTTCTTTTTGTGCATACCTGTGTAGGCGACACACCACGTCACGTGGCCTGGCTGGGTCCGGGGATCTAGGGCCCAGGGCCATGTGCGCCCTGTCGAGTATTATGTCTGCCTCTGGGTCCTCCAAGATCGTGCGGAAGAGATCTCTCACCAGCACGTCAAGGTCCTCAGCTTCTGTGTCCTCCGGGATGCCGCGGAGCCGTAGATTGGAGCGGCGGCTTCTGTCCTCCATGTCCTCCAGGTGGAGCTGGAGCGACACCGCCGCCTCACGATGTTGGTCACGAGAGCGTTCCAGGGCGAGGACCCGGCTCTCCAGCGATGTCACCGCCGTTTCTCCCGAAGACACCCGGTCACCGATGGAGGACAGCTCTCCCCTCACTTCCTGGATGTCGCGGCGGTGAGTTTCCTCCAGGCGGAGGATCAGGGCTTCAATGTCCGATCGTGTGGGTAGGGCCCTCAGCAGTACCCTGATATCCTGTTCAGGTATGATCTCCTCCTGTGGCAGCTGTAGGGCCATGATTTTACCCGGTTGCTCCCGGGAGGGAGAGGAAGGATCCGGGGGGGGAGCGGGACCTCCGGTCAGAAAGGGGTCCGACTCAGGCAGTTGGGGCTGGTGATGGATTGCGGCTCCACGTGGTGGGCCTCCCTGCGCTGTAGCCCCGGCTCCGGAGGGGGTCTCCTGTAGCGGTTGAAAATAACATTGGATTTCTCCCGTTGTTTTGCCTGCGGGTGTCCCCTTCGTGACTGCTCTCGTCTTATACTTTTTACTTGAGTTCATGCCGAATTATTTTCTGTTTTAGCCGATGAGCGGGGTCCGGGCCCGGGAGCTCTGCAAAAGCACAACCTCACTCGGCCATGTCCAGGACACGCCCCCCCGATGGTGCTGGACATCTAATCTTACAGATACAACCGGCCCTTTTGAGGGCAATCATAATGCCCATGCGGCCCGCGATGAAATTGAGTTTGACACCCCTGCTTTAAAGGGATGAAAGATGACATGACTGTTCAAAAGGGCAGCACCATATAGGTACTATTTAAGTTAATGTTTAGCACTTTTGTACTTGTTTTTTTTATTGTGCTTGGACCTAACGTATTTTTACAGTTTTTTTTTTTTTTATTATTTTTTTTTTTTTTTGTAAATGTGAAACATTGCATAATATTATGTAGTTTTCCATCCAGCAACCAGTGCCATTGCTATGGGGTGTGGGGAGCGTGGCAGACCGCACCGGGTGACACCCGCCAAAGAAGTGACACCGGGGCTGCAGCCCACGGTACTCAATTGCTTCTGCTTGCGGAGCGAGCAAGGCACCAAGCCGTGCGGTGGAGGCTGCCTGTATCGCTCCCCTGTCTTAAGCTGTCCCTCTGATCTCCCAATGTCTTCGGAGGCAGCCGGAGTTGATGGGTGGAGATGGGGGTGCCTCATTTGCTCTTCCTACAGACTCCTTCGTTAAAGGAGAAAGAGGCGAGGACACAGCAGCCCAAGTGTCTTCATTTCATTTCCAGTCATGCTGTAAGTTACAGGGGCCATTTGGGGATGCGCCCCGTGACTGAAGGGCGCTGTGTAGGATATACAAGAGGGGGGTGACACCATGTTTTGCCACACCAAGTGACACCAACCCTAGTGACGCCACTGCCAGCAAGCAAAAAAAGCAACTCTGTGATCGCAGTAGTGACTTATTCCTTACATTATCAATGGGCTCAGTATTGTCTCATAATACTTAGGTAATCAAGTGTTGTAGAGGTAGAGAGGGGGAATGCATTAAGATAAACCTTCTGCCTTTACAACCCATTTAAGTCGGCAGCTAAAAAAAAATTGTAGCTGCTGACTTTAATGAACACGCATCTGTCCAAGGATCCAGCACTGTCCTCACCCAGGCCGGTTTTAATTGGCCCACAGTTAACATGTCGGTGCCCGGCCGACGTGTTATCTGTGGGCAGCCGGCTGTGACACCTTGTAGCTTCACAGCCAGCTACCCAATGCGCAAGCCACGCTGTGAATGGTCCTGCAGCCTTCTGGGGACCTGGGACAGAAGGATGTGAGCAGAGAGGGGGTGAACTTCCTCTCATATCCCCTTGGAGATCCGAGTGGAAGTGGGAGCAGGTACCTGTCAAAACAAGGTACCCTTCTTCCCCTTCCAAAAAACAAAAGTGCCAAATATGTCAGACGTTCTGCTTTAAATGAATTGCAGTAAAGCTTTGGGCTTCACACCCCCTAGTGCTGCATAATCTCTGTCCTTCTGCCCCAGCAAAGTTTTTGTTAGATTGGGATTACTTGCATGTGTTTTGTCTCATTGACAACTGCTGCATTTATTTCTTTTCCTGCCTTCACGGATACAGGAAGTAAGGGAAAATCTCTCCTCTGGGGTCATGGACAGAAGTATCAATCTAAAGACTTCCCCTTACCGCAGTCTGTAGCCTGGCTGACAGCCTGAAAATAGACTAGGCGGTGGCTGATGGAAGCATCCACTATCTTTGCAAGCCTACGGTATCCTGTTTTTTTTGGTGACTGGCCCTTTAACTTAACAGCTCTAACCACAGGTAAAGGCCCCAAGGAGTGTGTTCATCATCAACCACACAACATCTCTTCCTTGGTATGTGCAGCACTAATCTCTCATTATCGGGAGTTTACATTTTGATCAAAGTGCGAATACTTGTTCAATTTTATTACAATCTTGTGCAAGAAATCTTATCTTATCGTTCCTTCAGTTAATAATAATACTGATAATGTATGACAAATTTGTGACATGAAAATACACCCCCCCCCCATCTCAAACAAAGAGAATAAAAAAGGCTAATTGGAGAAACAAAAAATCTAAAGAACATGGAAGTGGAGTTGTAGAAGTAAAAGTTCTAGAGCCTAATAGACCCTTTTACACGGGCGGATAGATTTCAGCTTTTAACTGCGTGTAGATGAAGTTATCTACCGCACTTAAACTCGCACAATGCTTTCCTATGGCCCCATTCACACACTGCATTTGGCAACGGTTTTGTTACATGGGGTTTTGTGCGGTTAGAGAAAAAAATTGACTGCCTCCACAACCAATTTTAGCGCAGTAATCACAGTGTACTCTTAAACCTGTAGATAGAAGTAGCCACAAGGAAAGAAATGCAACAGGAAGCACATCAGAAATGGCTAAAAAGTGCCACTGCAATTAAACGCAGCCGCATTTAAATGCTGCTAATCGCAATGTACAACTGCAAGTGATCGCTGTGCCTGGAGTCTTGGAATTTTCAAAATGACAAAACATCTTTTTAACAGCGGGAAGAACGGCCGCCCATATGAGAAAGGCCTTCTGGAGAATAACCGGATCTATTTATTAAGAGTGCCACCTTTCAGAACACATTTGCCAATGTTTTCTGCCCAGTTTATAAAATGGTGACTTGAGGTGAATTGTAGTATATTGTGGCAATGACTTGCAGATTATTGTTCTTGGAACAATATTGACCTAAGCTAAAAGCAAAACCTGAAACAAGACATTAACAACCTTGGCCCAGATTCAAGAAGCAATTGCGCCTGTGTAACCATAGGTTACACAGCGCAATTGCTTACTTGCCCCGGCGTTACGAATGCTCCTGATTCAGGAACATCGTAACGCTGACTGCAGCCTAAAATCTGTGTGGTATAAGGCTCTTATGCCACGCATATCTTAGGCTGCATTCTAGCGATGACCGCTAGGGGGCGCTCCCATTGTGCTCAGTGTATAGTATGCAAATTGCATACTAACACCGATTCACAACGTTGCGCGAGCCCTGCTTACGCAATTCACGTAGTTTGCGTACGTCGGGTTTCGCGTAAGGTTGCACATCCTAATAGCACGCGCAGCCAATGCTAAAGCATACCCGTCGTTCCCGTGTCGCGATATTTGAAATCTACGTCGTTTGCGTAAGTGATTCGTGAATGGCACTGGACGCCATTCACGTTCACTTTGAAGCAAATGACGTCCTTGCGACATTTGCCGCAATGCACGTCGGGAAAGTTTCCCCGACGGAGCATGCGCTCTACGCTCGGCGCGGGAGCGCGCCTAATTTAAATGATTCTCGCCCCCCTACGGGATCATTTACATTAGGCGCCCTTACGCAGGGCAAGTTTACACAGCGCACACGCAATTTACGGAGCTACTGCTAATAAGTAGCAAATCTACCTGAATCCGGGCCCTTGATATCGGGCTCTTGCACCCCCTTCCTGCCCAGACCATTTTTCAGTGCTGTTGCACTTTGACAAATTTGCGGTCATGCTACACTGTAACCATGTGAATTTTTTTTTTCATTTTCTTCACACAAATATAGCTTTTTTTTTTGGTGGTATTTAATCACTTCTGTTTATTTTTTTTTTAGGAAAAAAAAAAAGTTTTGTTTCGGTCAGTAGATTTTGTAAATAAGTAACTTTTCTCCTTCGCTGATGGGCACTGATGAGGTGCCACTTATGGGCACTGATGAGGAGGCACTATTATGCCGCACTGATGGGCACGGATGGGCGGCACTGATGGGCACTGGGCATTGATGGGTGGCATTGATGGGCAGCACTGACTGGCATCACTAATGGCCACTGATTTCTGGCACTTGTGGGCAAAGGCGGGCACTGATGGCAGTGGTGGGCACACATTGCTGGCACTGGTGGGCACTTAAATGTAATCGGGGCACTGATGATCAGTGCCCCAACATCACTGTGAGGAGATGCTGATGATCGTCTTTGCTCTGCTCACACTCTGTCATGAAAGGATAGCCATGTGATGTGCTGGATTGAAACGATCAGGCCATATAGAAAGGCCCTTTCTTGTGCTCAGCGTCATATCCAGAGGTTGTCTTTGGCAAACAGACGTATGAGTGCTGCCAGCATTGCTGCAGAGGTTGAAGGGATGGGGGATCAGTCTGTCAGTGCTCAGACCATACGCTGCACACTGCATCAAATTGGTCTGCATGGCAGTCATCCCATAAGGAAGCCTCATCTAAAGATGATGCCCAAGAAAGCCTGCAAACAGTTTGCTGAAGACAAGCAGACTATGTACACTCAATGAACTGTAGCTCTTCAGTGCCAGCAACACTCATGCAGGCCCAGACCATGACACTCCCACCACCATGCTTGACTTGTGGGCAAGACACACTTGTCTTTGTACTCCTCACCTGGTTGCCACCACACACGCTTGACACCATCGGAACCAAATAAGTTTGACTTGTTCTCATCAGACCACAGGACATGGTTACAGTAATCCATGCCCTTGGTCTGCTTGTCTTCAGAAGACTGTTTGCAGGCTTTCTTGTGCATCATCTCTAGAAGAGGCTTCCTTCTGGGATGACAGCAATGCAGACTAATTTGATGCAGTGTGCGGTGTATGGTCTGAGCACTGACAGGCTTACTCCCAACCCCCCCCCCCCCCCATCCCTTCAATTTCTGCAACAATGCTGGCAGCACTCATATATGTCTCACAAAGACAACCTCTGGATATGATGCTGAGCACGTGCACTCAACTGTGGTCGACCATGGCAAGGCCTGTTCTGAGTGGAACCTGTCGTGGTAAACCGCTGTATGGTCTTGGCCACTGTGCTGTAGCTCAGTTTCAGGGTCTTGGCAATCTTCTTATAGCCTAGGCCTTCTTTATGTAGAGCAACAATCCTTTTTTTTTTTTTTTTTTTTTTCAGATCCTCAGAGTTCTTTGCCATGAGGTGTCATGTTGAACTTTCAGTGACCAGTATGAGAGAGTGAGAGCGATAACACCAAATTTAACACACCTGCTCCCCTTTCACCCATGAGACTTTGTAACACTAACGAGTCGCATGACCCCAGGGAGGGAAAATGGCTAATTGGGCCCAATTTGGAAATTTTCACTTAGGGGTGTACTTTTGTCTACAGGGCTGTAGACATTAATGGCTGTGTGACAGCAAATTTACACTGTTATACAAGCTGTACACTCACTACTTTACATTGTAGCAAAGAGTAATTTCTTCAGTGTTGTCACTTTGAGATGCGCTGTGTGTGTGTGTGTGTGTGTGTGTGTGTGTGTGTGTGTGTGTGTTTTTATTTATATTTTTATTTTATTTTTTTCAACCAGTGGGTTAAACGAAAAAAAACAAAAACGAAATCCCTGCATCAACAGAATGATGTGTGATGAATGAATGTCATCAGTCAAGCAATTGATTATATTTGTTAAAAATAATTGCATTTCCATGTTCTGTGTACTGTGGGAAAAGTTCACTGTTGCGGTTTACATACAATTTATAGGGTTAGTTCACCTATACCAGGGGTGTCCAAACTTTTTTCAAAGAGGGCCAGATTTGATGAACTGAACATGCTCAAGGGCCGATTATTTTGCCTGACATTCTTTGAACCATAAAAATTTGGTCTAAGTGTGTTCGTTCGAGCACTAATATACAACCTAACAATAATTATCTTGCCTTTGTGGCTGTGTGTGGTGAGGAGATGAGCTCAGGAGCATTTTTTGGATATACCAAAAACAAACTAAAAACAAACTGTGCAGCTTTGACCAAAGTTGAAGAATGCCTTTGCGATAGGTGTAGGCCATGTACATACAGTACCTCATAGAGAGAGAAAATTGTCCTCTTAGCAATGTCTTAGGAGTTTTCCACTCAGTCTTCAAGGGGGAAAAGGTGTACAAGTATATGGCCAATGCCTAATAGAAAGGGCATTGGTTAAAGCTGCACAGTTTGTTTTTATATACAGACATCACTTATATACATAGGCAGCTTTTTAGTAAGAGTGAACTATACCTTTAAGTAAAAGTAAATGTCTTATTTGCCATTCTAACAAGTTATGTTTTTTCCAGTTCGATGTTTACATTGTGAAATGCAGGGACAGGAGTCAAGTGTTTGTACTGTGAACAGGGTTGTTTGTGGAAGAGTTTATATACCCTGCATAATTAAAATGCCATTCCCCGCCTTTACAAGGCTAAGGCTTCATGTACACGGGAGGGACGTTCAACCTCTCCTGAATGATTTAACTTGACAGCTAGAAACCAGTGTCTAAAAACGTCAGTTTAGCCGCGTTTTGCGTCTAGAAGCGTTTGAAAAAAAAAATAAGATAATTTTTTGGTTAAAATTAAAAATGTTTTTTTTGGGGAGGGTTCCAGAAAAAGCCTTTAAACTTAACTGCCTACAAATGACTATAAGCGACCCTGTGCCCATGTACTGATAAGATGATAATATAGAGGAGAGTTCAGGAGCAGTTGAAAAAATGCCCAACTGCTCCTAAACGTTTACCAGCAGCAGTGTACATGAGGTCTTTTGCAGATAGTATGTTGGCCACTGTGAATGTCTCGTGAATTGAAATATTAGTAGTTTGGGCCTTCGTTGTGCCCTTTTGTATCAACAAGAAACAGGTTTCGGAGGGTTTCACATAGGAGGGTTTTGGCATCTGTTGTTAAAGGGGAGCTTGTTAACCGGTTAAGCCCCGGACCTTTAGGCAGCTAAATGCCCAAGCCAGGTTTTGCGATTCGGCACTGCGTCGCTTTAACAGACAATTGCGCGGTTGTGCGATGTGGCTCCCAAACAAAATTGGCGTCCTTTTTTCCCCACAAATAGAGCTTTCTTTTGGTGGTATTTGATTACCTCTGCGGTTTTTATTTTTTGTGCTATAAACAAAAATAGAGTGACAATTTTGAAAAAAATTCAATATTTTTTACTTTTTGCTGTAATAAATATCCCCCAAAAACATATATAAAAAAATTTTTCCCCTCAGTTTAGGCCGATACGTATTCTTCTACATATTTTTCGTAAAAAAATCGCAATAAGCGTTTATCGATTTGGTTTGTGCAAAATGTATAGCGTTTACAAAATAGGGGATATTTTTATTGCATTTTTATTAATTTTTTTTTTACTAATAATTAGGGTTGTCCAGATACCGATACTAGTATCGGTATCGGGACCGATTCCGAGTATTTGCGGTAGTACTCGTACTCCCGCAAATACCCCCGATACCGAAATAGAATACTCCCCTCCCCCCCCCCCCGCCGTTACACCGCATCCCGCCGCCGTTACACCGCATCTCCGCTGCCGCCGACTGGTTAATACGCGCGGGGAACATTACAGCTTTCATTTGAATAGCTGTAGTCTTTCCCGCCGCGCATAGACACTCCCCCTTGCTCGGGTGAACTGTCCAATCCCGAACAAGGGGGAGTGTCTATACGCAGCGCGGCGCGAATCATTACAGCTATTCAAATGAAAGCTGTAATGTTCCCCGCACGTATTAACCAGTCGGCAGCAGCGGGATGCAGGTAAGGGGGACATGGCTGGATATGGGGGGAGACATGGCTGCATATGGGGGAGATGGCTGGATATGGGGGGGAGACATGGCTGCATAGGGGGGGACATGGCTGGATATGGTGGGGGAGACATGGCTGCATATGGGGGACATGGCTGGATATGGGGGGAGACATGGCTGCATATGGGGGGAGACATGGCTGCATATGGGGGGGGATATGGGGGGACATGGCTGGATATGGGGGGGGACATGGCTGCATATGGGGGGAGACATGGCTGGATATGGGGGGAGACATGGCTGGATATGGGGGGAGACATGGCTGGATATGGGGGGGGAGACATGGCTGCATCTGTGGGGGGACATGGCTGCATTTGGGGACACATTTAAGAAAAAGTATCGGTATTCGGTATCGGCGAGTACTTGAAAAAAAGTATCGGTACTTGTACTCAGTCCTAAAAAAGTGGTATCGGGACAACCCTACTAATAATGGCGGCGATCAGCGATTTTTTTTTTTTTTTTTTTTTTTTTTTTTTTTGTGACTGCGACATTATGGCGGACACTTCGGACAATTTTGACACATTTTTGGGACCATTGTCATTTTCACAGCAAAAAATGCATTTAAATTGCATTCTTTATTGTGAAAATGACAGTTGCAGTTTTGGAGTTAACCACAGGGGGCGCTGTAACATTTAGGGTTCACCTAGTGTGTGTTTACAACTGTAGGGGGGTGTGGCTGTAGGAGTGACATCATCGATTGTGTCTCCCTATAAAGGGGATGACACGATTGATGCAGCCGCCACAGTGAAGCACGGGGAAGCCGTGTTTACACGCGGCTCTCCCCGTTCTTCAGCTCCGGGGATCGATCGCGGGACCCCAGCTGCAATTGGGTCACAGGACGTGACAGTACGTCCATCTGCCCAAGCCATGCCATTCTGTGGACGTATATCTACAGGCGGCGGTCCTTAAGTGGTTAAATAAAAAATCGTCAGCTACAAATACTATTTCCTACTGCGTGTGCGCAAGTACGCTGTGCTTTCTGAATGGTCCCGCTGTCTTCTGGGTCTCCCAGAAGGCAGTGGGGAGTAAGGAGGAGGGGCTGGAAATTTTGTATGTGCAACGATCTTACACGGAAGAGGGTACCTGCTTTCATTTTTTTTTTTTTTTTTTTTTTGTTATGCGCATATTTTTTTTTTTATAATGGATCACTGTACAGTACAGTGGCCCAGGAAATATTTTATTTTTTTGCAATACAGGTTAACTGATTTATGCATTATTACACAGAGCACTTTTTAGGGCTCTTTCAGGTCCGCCTGTGGGTTTTTCAGGTGGACCTGAACGCTCCATGCACCTCCTATGGAGCGACGGATGTCAGCGGTGACATGTCCGCTGACAACCGCTCCGATCCACTAAATCCAGACAGATGGCAACCCTATTTTTTTGTTTGTCCCATTTTTTGATAAAGTAAGGGTGGGTTATAATCCCTCTCAATTGTTTTTTTTTTTTGTCAACTTTCTGTCCCATAGCCAAAACAGGAAGTGAGAAAATCCCTGCAAATTAAAGGGGTTGTAAAGGTAAAAAAATGTTTTCCCCTAAATAGCTTCCTTTACCTTAGTGCAGTCCTCCTTCACTTACTTCATCCTTCGATTTTGCTTTTAAATGTCCTTATTTCTTCTGAGAAATCCTCACTTCCTGTTCTTCTGTCTGTAACTCACCACCGTAATGCAAGGCTTTCTTCCTGGTGTGGAGAAAGCCTCTTGAGGGGGCGAGCAGGTGAGTCAGGATGCCCACTAACGCACAGCTCCTTTATCTATCTGCAACGTAGAGCGAATCCTGACTCTCCTGCTCGCCCCCTCCCCCCTCAAGGGAGGGGGCGAGCATGACACTCAACACCAGGGAGAAACCTTGCATTACTGTGTGGAGTTACAGACAGAAGAACAGGAAGTGAGGATTTCTCAGAAGAAATACGGACATTTAAAAGCAAAATCGAAGGATGAAGGAGGACTGCACTAAGGTAAAGGAAGCTATTTAGGATAATAAATTGTAGCTTTACAACCCCTTTAAGGTGGATGTAAACCCGATTCATGACATTTGAGCTGGGCACGTATATCTGCAGTACTTTGTTATCTCTCTTCAATGGGCTAAGTCTCATAGCTCTCTTCCGAACCATTCCTCTGTTATCAGCCTGATAACTCCTTACAAATTCTCTGACACTTCACACAAGGTTGCTAAAATATATTAGCAGGGAGCTGGCCCTATTACAAAACACCTCTGAGAGTCTCTGCCTATGATGAGAGGGGGTGTGTGCCTTTCCTCCAATCGGCAATGTTGGCTATTTTGGCTGTATAACCAGACATCGCACTCTGTGTTAACCAGGAAGAGAAAATATCCTAACACAATCTGAACTTTCTAAACGGTATATAAATGTTAAGACAGCAGATATACATGTAAAACCTATGAAGGGAGATTTGGTTCATCCTTGTGTATCATCTGAGGCTGTTAACTGTGACGTCACAGTCCCAGCATGCTTCGGTACCACCCGGAGCATGCTGGGACTGTGACGTCATAAGAGGCCTATATAATTTGCCGCGCACCACACACCTGGCATTACAACGGGAGGGAGCGTCTAGTCAACATCGAAGAAGAAGGCGACGCAGAAGACCGGGCCCCCGCTGGTGAAAGAGCTGTAAGAAGACAGCGGTGGTGCCCCGGCAGAAGAGAAAAAGAACCAGAGCAGGAGAAGAGAGCGGAGACGTCGGAAGACCCCCCCCCCCCCCCCGAAGTCTGAAGAAGGCCCCCCGAAGTCGGGAGAAGACAGGGCCACCACTGGTAAAAGAGCTGAAAGAAGACAGCGGTGGTGCCCGGCAGAAGACCCCCGAAGTCGGAAGAAGACCCCCGGAGCTGCCTAATAAACTACTTTAAAAACCTATGTAGTGTTTTTTATTGACATTTATTTTCCACTAGGTGAATGGGTAGGGGTACGATGTACCTCATACTCATTCACATAGGGTGGGGGCCGGGATCTGGGGGCCCCCTTATTAAAGGGTGTTTCCAGATTCCGATAAGCCCCCCGCCGACCCAGACAACCAACGGCCAGGGTTGTCGGGAAGAGGCTCTTGTCCCCATGAACATGGGGACAAGGTGCTTTGGGGTGGGGGGGCCACAGGGCGCCCTCCTGCCCCAAAGCACCCCCCCCATGTTGAGGGCATGCCGCCTGGTACGGTTCAGCGCGGGGGGTGCTCGCCCGTCCCCACCCCTTTCCTGACCGGCCGGTCTGCGTGCTCGGATAAGGGTCTGGTATGGATTTTTGGGGGAACCCACACGCAGTTTTTTTCTGCGTAAGGGGTTCCCCTTGAAATCCATACCAGACCTAAGGGCCTGGTATGCTCCTAGAGGGGAACCCCCCTTTAATTTAAAATTTGGCATTGAGTTCCCCCTTCCTGGAGGCGACTTCAAGTCGTGTTGTAAGTCGCGTTGTGATTCATACTCAAGTCGTGCTGAAAGTCGTGTTGCCCCAGTGTGAACCGACTCTTACTGATTCTTGAATACACACATCTATTTATTTTTGGTAGATACACTGTGCCATCAAATCCCAATAAGGCCCCTTTCACACATGCGTATGTCCGCTTTTTCATCCATCCGTTTATGGATGAAAAAGGGACATACATTGATCCCTAGGAGACTGCGGGTGTCAGCGGGTGAACATCCGCTGACACCTGATCTCATCCGGGTCCGCAGTCCTCCAATTCCGCAGATGGAGGAAAACACTTTTTTTTTTTTCCCATCTGTCTGGCGGATCGGCTTGGGTGAACACGGACAGATAGTCCGTGTTCATTCCATCCCCCCCATAGGAGAAAGCGGAGATCTGACAGGGCGGTCCCTGCACAGTGTGCGGTGACCGCGCTGTCATCCGCCGGCTCAAATGGGATCAGCGGAGCGATCCCTGCTGAGCAAGCGGAGGTTCACGGGGCAGATTTTCACAGATCCGTCCCATATGAAAGGGCCCCTAAATACATTTACCTTTTTGGTTGTAACATGAAAAATTGTAGAAAATATCAAGGGGTATGAATTCTTTTTCAAGGCACTGTAAGAAACAGATTCTAAAACCTAATTTCTAACCAGCATTCTTTTTAGACCAAAGAATGGGTGTAAGGAGGCAGCAATGGTGCTTCCTAAATGCCTGTCAATTCTCTGCTATAATGCCCTCTGAAAAGTGATACAAGTGTGGATCATTTTACAGAGGTTTATAAGCTTGCCTCCGGTTTGAAGGAGCCTTTAAGGTGGCCAGACAAATCTTTAGTTTGTCAGTCCAAAATGCATTGTTCCAGAATGTCTGGCCTTTGTCTAAATGTTCAATGGCAAACTATAGTCTTAGTCTGATGCTCTTTTTGGACAGCAAAGTATTAATTTTTCCTGGGACCCTTCCCATGCAAGGTAGATTTGTGCAGTCTTGCTGATTATAGATAAATGCACTTTGACACCAAGCGTTCTCTGCAGATGAAGAAGATGAAGATGCTGATGAAGTTCTGGGATTTTAGCATCAAACAATGAGCTCTCTGGCTGTATTTGCTGGACTGGTCAGTCCTGTATCAGAGCGGTCATCTGCTACTTGTAGATTCTTCTTACATTGGAATGATTGATTTAAAATGTATTTCGCTTAAAAAAAAAAATAAATTGGACGGGCTCCTAGACAGCCACAACCTTCTTTCTGAGGGCCTCAGGCCCCATTCATACTTGCGAATATGGCTGTTGGCTTGCAGGAGACTCCAGCAGAGGTTCACGTTGATTAGCTGCAGGACACAATCACATCGAACGTAATGGGAGGGCAATGGCTTCCACAGCTAGTTGTGGGGCACCGGCCATTTTGCTGAGTAGTCTGCGGGGCCCGAGTTCCAGGTGTGGCATCCACCTTCAGGGTGTGTGCATCCGTGGGCCCCATCCTCATGGCCTGCCCGGTTGAGGCTGTGCACCTTGCGGAGCCTTCTTTTGATGAAGAAAGGGACCCCAGCGGCTCTCACAAAATGAGTACACCCCTCACATTTTTGTAAATATTTTATTTTATCTTTTCATGTGACAACACTGAAGAAATTACACTTTTCCCAAAGACAGCCTCTGTATATGATGCTGAGCACGTGCACTCAACTTCTTTGGTCGACCATGGCGAGGTCTGTTCTGAGTGGAACCTGTCCTGTTATATCGCTGTATGGTCTTGACCACTGTGCTGCAGCTTGTTTTCAGGGTCTTTGCGATCTTCTTATAGCCTAGGCCAGGGGTCTCCAAACTTTTCAAACAAAGGGCCAGTTTACTGTGCTTTAGATATTAGGGGGGTTGGACTCTGGCCAGTGTGGGTAGAAAATGCCCTCAGTGAGAATAAACATGGCATCAGTTTCTCAGTTTTGGTGGTCATTAGGAGGGGGAGTAGTGCCCCATCATTGGTATTAGTGGAAGAAATAGTGTCCCATTGTTGGGGTCGGTGGGAGGAACAGTGCCCCATGTCATTGGAAGCAATAGTGCCCCAAGGGCCGGATAAAGGCTAGCAAAGGGCCGCATCTGGCCCCCAGGTCGCAGTTTGGAGACCCCTGGCCATCTTTATGTAGAGCAATAATGATTTTTTTCAGATCCTCAGAGAGTTCTTTGCCATGAGGTGCCATGTTGAACTTCCAGTGACCAGTATGAGAGAGTGAGAGCAAAAACAAAAAACTTTAACACACCTGTTCCCCATTCACATCTGAGACCTTGTAACATATGAGTCACAACAACACCAGGGAGGGAAAATGGCTAATTGGGACCAATTTGGACATTTTCACTAAGGGGTTTACTCCCTTTGGCTTGAGGCCTATTAAGGGCCTAATCATTGGCACCTGATATGGGCCAGATTTTTCTTAATTTTGTGGATGTAAAATGGTGGTAAATGTAGAGGTGTACTTTTTTTTTTTTTTTTTATTCTTTTCCTTTTATATTACAAATTACAGTTTGGTAGGGTTGAGAATGAAATGCATCATGACAATTTTTATGTGTCGGTTTAAGTCTATCGCTTGAAGGCACTGTTTGAAGATCTAATTTTTATCTTAATATTTTGAAAAATCAACAATTTCAATAGCGTTTTTTACTTGGCTGCACATGTTTTCAACAAAGCGTTTTCACCTTTTTTAGACTTCATGTACACTGGGTATTTTCCCTGGTGTATAGGATCTCAGTGTTAAGCTGCGGGTGGAGGGCACAGGTGTAATTTAAAATTCCTGCATCGGGAGGATTCACTTGCAGCTGCCCCCTAATGGCGGTTTTAAGCCCTGGCTCACACTTGCAATCTAATGGCGTCGAAGCAATCTGATGCAGGTGTCAATGCTATCTTAACCACTTCAGCTTCGGACCATTTGCTGGTCAATGACTGGGCCACTTTTTGCGATTCGGCACTGCGTCGCTTTAACTTACAATTGCGTGGTCATGCGACATGGCTCCCAAACAAAATTGGCGTTATTTTTTTCACACTAACAGAGCTTTCTTTTGGTGGTATTTGATCACCTCTGCAGTTTTAATTGTAGCACCCCCCCCCCTTAAAATTAGTGGGGCGTTACGCTAAAGTTAGTGGGGAATGGGAGATTTCAGTTGCTCGCATTCACTAATTGTTAATTTGTGCTGTTGCCGGTTCAGAACTGCCTCTTGGTCAGTCTTTGTGTTCAGGGGTGCGCTGCCACC
This sequence comes from Rana temporaria, assembly GCF_905171775.1. Classification (NCBI taxonomy): domain Eukaryota; kingdom Metazoa; phylum Chordata; class Amphibia; order Anura; family Ranidae; genus Rana; species Rana temporaria. Next base: position 166,832,132 of record NC_053489.1, read on the forward strand.
CCTGGGCGACAGTTGGCGCTATAGGGGTTCTGACAGAACCATCCTTCCCCAGCAGCCAATCAGAGGAGTTTACCTCTTTGGGCATGCTGGCGGGGGGTATATCTGGGGCACCGGCCATTTTGCTGAGTAGTCTGCGGGGCCCGAGTTTCAGGTGTGGCATCCACCTTCAGGGTGTGTGCATCCGTGGGCCCCATCCTCATGGCCTGCCCGGTTGAGGCTGTGCACCTTGCGGAGCCTTCTTTTGATGAAGAAAGGGACCCCAGCGGCTTGCTGGGTTCCAGATCCTAGGCTGAAGGCTGAACGGTGGGCAATTGGCTCGTGAGGACCTGAGTGCAGAGGTTGTCTGCGAGGCCTGGACGAACCACCAGGGATCACCACGCTACATGACAGATACCTTATATTTGCTGTCAGCAGGTGATCCTACAGAGTAAGACTTACTGGGAGGATTCGCTATCCTTACACTCCGATTATACTAAGAAAATTTACTATGCCTGTGGCAGAGGCATTGTTTCCTCCCAGTGATCTGATTATTGCGAGTGACCCTTTGGCTGCCAGGTCCGAGTTAACTGCCTGTCCAAAGGGCACTTACCCACCCTGGCGAGGGTGGCGACGTTTGAATTATTTGTGCCGACAGCAGGCTTGCTCTCTATGCTTCTGATATCCAAGGCCTGATGCTACAAGTTCTTCCTACTCATCAACCTCTTTCTCTACTGTGTGTACTGTTGATGTTGGCCTGGGAATAAAGCATTGGAAACTCGCGCTACCGGCTGGACACTTGTTCTTTCATCCACACTCACAAGTATCACCCCTAGACAGAAGAACTTGGTAACTTAATACGCCGATCCCAAATCAACCAGCGGCTCCTTTGGGGGTGAGCGCTCCATAATTTTTTGCGCTATAAACAAAAATAGAGCGACAATTTTGAAAAAAAAATAATATTTTTAACTTTTTGCTATAATAAATATCCCCCAAAAATATATTAAACTATTTTTTTTCCTCCGTTTAGGCCAATACGTATTCTTTTACATATTTTTCTAAAAAAAAAAATCGCAATAAGCATTTGGTTTGCGCAAAAGTTATAGCGTCTACAAAATAGGGTATAGTTTTATGGCATTTTTATTAAAACTTTTTTTTACTAGTAATGGCGGTGATCAGCGATTTTTATCGGTACTGCGACCTTTATGGCGGACACTTCAGACACTTTTTGGGACCATTGTCATTTTTATAGAGATCAGTGCTATAAAAATGCATTGATTGCTGTCAAAATGTCCCTGACAGGGAAGCGGTTAACACTAGGGGGCGAGGAAAGGGTTACTTATGTTCCCTGGGTGTGTTCTAACTGAAGGGGGGGTGGGACTGACTAGGGGAAATGACTGATCGCTATTCATACATTGTATGAACAGACGATCAGGCATTTCTCCCCCTGACGGGACCGGGAGCTGTGTGTTTACACACACAGCTCCTGGTTCTCGCTCTGTAACGTGCGATCGCAGGTGCCCGGCAGTGATAGTGCACCCCTAATGGCTGAAATGCGAGATGACGTATAATATTACTTTGTTTCGCCGAGCCGACCTGCCCCAAAACAGATTGCAAAATACAGTGCATTTGTGAGAATTTCATTGCATGGGTGTGATTAAGGGGGGGGGGGTGTATTCTAGACCATTTTGGTTGTAGATGCAGAAAATGAATGGCTGAAATCGCACCGCGTAGCCATCGCATGTGATGTGCACAGGAATGCAGTTCGCACAAGTGTATGTATACCCAGTTTTTTGGTTAGAAAAGAAGGAATACAATCCCTCAGTTTTTTGGTGTGTGTACCACTGGGGAAATTTCATTTCACTTCAAAGCGATAGTATGTTATGCTTGCCTGCTCTGTGCAGTGGTTTTGCACAGAGCAGCCCCAATCCTTATCTTCTCGGGTCATAGGTCCGTGCTTCTGGCCACTCCCTCCTGCTAGGTGAGCCCACAGCAAGCTGCTTGCTGTGGTGGCACCCAAGCAGGTGTGCTCCTGAGCTGCAGCTCTGTGTGTCCATGCCTCGGCCCCACCCTCTCTTGCTCTCTCTCGCTCTCTCTTCTGATTGGCTCAGTGTCTTGATGGACAGCAGCGGGAGTCAATGGCTGGGGCTTAGCAATTGGCTAATAGTGCCCTGCCCCACTCATGTCTTTGCTCGAACATTGCCCCTCCTGTTGAGGCTGAACCCTCCGCCATATTGTGCCTTACTTTATACCAGAGGCCTCCACCAGACATTCTTGGCCGTTGAACATTATATCCCAAGGGTGGAATGTCCGCAAATGAATAGGATTTCTGCACTTTACTGATGGCACTCAGGAACATTACCTACATTATGGAGTCACTTGACAATATATAGTCGCATGTGAAAGCATATGTAGCACTTTAGACAGTCATCATCCTAAAAACTTTTCCACCTGGGGGCATTGGTGCCAACAGGACTAGGTTCACTATAGGCACCTCCACCATAGGTGAACCTTTCTCAGGGGCTCTGCAGGGGAATAGCCTCACAAAGCAAACTCCTGGCCTAGCCTAATGGTCCTTTTTTAACCCACCCTAGCCCCTACCTCTACAAGTTACACAAGGTTTAGGAGTGTGTGCCTATGGGAAGGTTTTGACCATTCTTCCAGAAGCACATTTGTGAGTTCAGGCACTGATGTTAAACAAGAAGGTCTGGCTCGCAGTCTCTGCTCTAATTCATCCCAAAGGTGTTCGATCAGGTTGAGGTCAGGACTCTGTGCAGGCCAGTCATGTTCCTTCACCCTAAACTCTCTAATCCATGTCTTTATGGACCTTCCTTTGTGCACTGGTGTGCAGTCATGTTGGAACAGGAAGGGCCCATCCCCAAAATGTTCCCACAAAGTTGGGAGCATGAAATTGTGCAAAATGTTTTCTTCACTGGAACTAAGGGGCCAAGCCCAACCCCTGAAAAATGACCTCGCACACCATTTTCCTCTCTTCACCAAATGATTTGGACCAGTGCACAAAGCAAGTTCCATAAAAGACATGCATGAGCGAGTTTGGGATGGAGGAATTTGACTGGCCTGCACAGAGTCCTGCCCTCAACCCAATATAACACCTTTGGGATGAATTGGAGTGGAGACTGAGCCTTCTCATCCACATCAGTGCCTGACCTCACAAATGCCTATTTGGAAGAACGGTCAAACATTCCCATAGACACACTCCTAAACCTTGTGGACAGAGGAGTTGAAGCTTTTATAGCTGCAAAGGGTGGGCCAACTCAATATTGAACCCTACGGACTACTGGTATATCATTAAAGTTCATGTGCATGTAAAGGAAGGTGTCCCAATAATTTTGACAATATAAAGTATCTAGGTACTTTTTTTTTTTTTTTGATTCTCTGTTTTCAGTATGAAATTGCTATGCTTTGTTGCGGTGTTTTCCTGTGTTCTTTTTAGTTTTCCCATGAGGATAACCGTGTATGTTATCCAGTGCCATGGCCAGAAGCTTGTGTATTTTGTGATAAATCGAGACCTGTAGTGTGCTTTCTTGCAAGTGTTGCAGGTGCTAAAAGTCCATTATATCTGAGTAACATTTTTGTGCTAACTGACCTCCTAGGTAAGAGTTCTCGCTATAGAGTGTTGTGAAATGATCAGAATGCTTTTTTGCATGCTAATGTAAAATGTTCACGCATTTACAAGTGCTGTCGCACTCCCCTCCCTTCACATTAATTATTTACCTGGTATCTCTTAATTTAAGTCTTTTATGAGCTGTATGTATGCATGTATAAAACTTCTTATATAGTACTTTTTGTTACTGAAAATCTAGTACACAACACGAATGATTGGCACATTTTAATCACAGTATACTGTAGAATAGCATGCAATTTAACACTCTGGGGCAAATTTTGAAAAACTGAAGGAAAAAAAAATAGGGAGTACAAGTAGAATCGTTGCTTCTGGTGACAAATCTGGTTTATTTTTATTCTGAGGGAAAGTGAAATCATCTGATAACTTGCATTTCTTTTCAACAGATTGTATACGTCCTTTTAGTGTTCAGTTTTTCTGCTCTATAAACTCCTCAGTGTTAAAGCCCAAATACACTCACGTGTGCCTTTTTCCGCTCTCCAGTAGGCTCCCTAGACCTACTTGATTGGTCCCCAGCAGCCTCTTCTCAAAGCCAGTCTTATGCCTCATACACACGATCCGAATATCGTACGACGGCTCGTACGACTTTTTCCGCTTAATAGTCGCAAGTAAAATGAAATAGGTTATTAAAGTCACAAATTCTCGTACGACAGAAAAAAATAATTGGAAGTGATGTCATGTGTTGTAATGTATTTTTATTGTGTTTTCGGATGACAACTATACTGACTAAACGGAAATCGTACGATCTGACATCGTACGAGGAAAATTTTCATGCTTGTACGATCGAATAATATCGGATGGACTGTGGTGATCGGCTCTCGAAAGTAGTGTACACACGATCCGAAAATCGTACGATTCTTCCCCGGACGATCGTTTTTGTCCGATATTCGGATCGTGTGTACGGGCCATTAGCCAGGGTTGCAAGCTTGCCCTCTCCCACAAATGTGGTGTGAGGCCTTGTACACACGACCGAACATGTCCGCTGAAACTGGTCCGTCGGACCAGTTTCCGCGGACATGTCCGACCGTGTGTAGGGCCTAGCGGACAGGTTTCCAGTGGACAAAAGTTTCTTAGCATGCTAAGAAACTTGTCCGATGGAAGCCTGTCCGTCGGACATGTCCGATGGTCAGTACAACTCATCGGACATGTCCGCTGGCCCGAAATCCCACGCATGCGTTGAAGTGATTCGACGCATGCGTGGAAGCATTGAACTTCCTGGTGCGCGCACGTCGCCGCGTCATCGTCGCCGCCACGTCACCGCGTATTCTGTCCGCGGGGAATTTGGTCTGATGGTGTGTACCCACATCAGACCAAATGATCCCAGCAGACATGTCCGATGAAAACGGTCCGCGGACCGTTTTCATCGGACATGTCTGGTCGTGTGTACGAGGCCTAATAGGTGGGGGTTGAAGGTGACCACCACCACAAGAGATTTTTAGCTTGGTTTCCTATGCCTGACTATGCGTGACATGTAGACTGGCATTCCTTCTATTTGTTCCTGTACCCGTATGCTTAGTTGCCGTATGTGCAAAGAATATATATATTTTTTTTTCACTCCAAGGATAGTACATACAGCTGCATTAGATAAAATGGCATTTTACTAGCAAGTCTCAAATGCTGCAAAGGACAATTGCACTAGACATTGTTTGAATCTCTACAACATGGACCTTTCTTTTGAAGGCAATAAATCCTTTTTTTTTTTTCTACAAAAAAAATTATATTTTGATTTCAACGAGAGGATCCTGTAGCTTCTCTAAAATTGCTTGTGTGTCATTCCCTTACAGTTTGCACTGACTTATGTTAAATACATGTTGCATATCATAGAGGGCAACCACATGCAGAATGGCTTCTGGATTTTCAAAGAACCATCTTAGAATTGTTGCAGCACACACATGAATGAAGTCTCTGACACAAGTGGTGACACAGCTCTTAGTTCCCCAGTATAAATTACAGGAAGCTTGTGGTAAAAGAAATTAGAGAGCTGCCACTTCTGAGTTTCAAAAGTTGATGGTGTCCGCTCCCTGGCTTAAAAACCGAACTCTGGGCATTAACCAGCCTAAGTAATTTTTCTCTATTAACCATTGCTATTTTACTTTACCACTTAAGCCCCGGACCATTTGGCTGGCCAAAGACCAGAGCACTTTTTGCAATTCGGCACTGCGTCGCTTTAACTGACAATTGCGCGGTCGTGCGACGTGACTCCCAAACAAAATTTACGTCCTTTTTTCCCCACAAATTGAGCTTTTTTTTTTTTTTTTTTTTGGTGGTATTTGATCACCTCCTGTGGTTTTTATTTTTTGCGATATTTTTTGCTGGTGCCGCTGTCAATCACATCCAATGACGCGGCGTGCCGGGGGGCGGGGCCAAGTGATACAGCGGCGGCAAGCGCGCAACCACTAAGTAAATATAAATTCAGAACTGAAGACTGTTAAACAGATTCAGAGATGATCAAAAAAACAGGATAATTATTGAAAATTCTTATATTCAAAAAATAGGATATTGGTGAAAATTCCTATAAAATATACATATTTAACCACTAAGCTGTATGACCACAAGATTTATGTGAAAAAGATTAATATGCAAAAGGGGGTTCATATAAAAAGATCACTCTTCAGCAAATGAGTCCATAAATATGTGTATCTATTTACAAAACGGTACTGTATAAAAACAGAAAGGAAAAAGTCCAAAAAGATTAATGAATATTTGGATAACACAAACTCTGAAAATCAATCCAGTGTATACTAGGATATTCCAGTATTCAGAAGAAGCCTTGATATATTGGCAGCCAGAACGATTTAATATTAATTACTAGATGAAGAGAACTCAAGTTATAGAGATCTAAAAAATTTTACTTGCCTAAGCCACGAAACTCCATGGGCTTGTTTCCGCGATGGTTTCCCCCAACTTGAGGCGGCTCGTCATTAGAGATTGATGGCAGCGCAGCCATTGGCTCCCGCTGCTGTCAATCAAATCAATGACGCAGACGCCGGGGAGCAGGGCCGAGTGATATAGTCAGCAGCTATAGCCACCGGCTGTATCATGGGAGCGCGCCCACAAGCTAACCCTCTTGGGAGAGTGCTTCCCAAGAAGGGGGGGTTAGCTCTTGCGGGAAGGAGCCGAGACAGCCGCCAAGGGACCCCAGAAGACCAGGATCGGGGCCAATGATGGAGGCAAGTATGACATGTTTGTTACTTAAAAAAAAGTATGTATGTGTGTGTGTGTGTGTGTATATATATATATATATATATATATATATATATATATATATATATATATATATATATATATATATATACATATATATACATACACCTATTTACGACCCCTTTTAGTGGTTAAACTTCCAACATTTACAGATGAAGTTCATTCCTTTGATCTAAGAACAAAAAGTTACAATGTTTTTGGTGAAAAACTTGGCAGGCTGCCTTCTCTTTTCTTTTCTTTTCTTTTCTTTTCTTTTCTTTCTTTCTCTTTTTTTCTTTCTTTTAGCAGAGAACTCTCTTTACACTTGGTACATCAGGGGTGTCCAAACTGTTTTCAAAGAGGGCCAGATTTGATGAAGCTGCCATGCGTAACGAATGAGCACGAATACACTGCCCAGCAAAGTTTCTCTTGCCTTTTTGTGGTTGTGTGTGGTATATACCGTGCTTATCGGCGTATAACACACACCTTCACTTTTAAGAGGGAAGTTTCAGGAAAAAAAACGTACATTTTAAATAAAGAACTGTGAAGTAAAATCGGGGTCGGCGCACATCAATGCAGCCTCACAAGTGCCACACAATGTTTATATTGGATCCAAAGGACAGTAATGTATTTTACCTATTGCTCTCACATCTGGTTAATCGGAAAAACACACCAAAGCTACTGGATGCAGGGCAAGCTAGAGCATGAGCAATCTAGGCATGATACAGGCTCCAATGGAGTCTGTGCCTACTCAGGTAAGAGATGTCCTGGAAGTAACAAGCTGCAGCATAGGTATAGCAATGAATATAATAGAGATATTCGTTTTGGCTGATGTTGATTTTTATTTTTTATTTTATATATATTTTTTTCACCTAGATGTTGGTCTGCATGCTTGTTTGTGTGTCAGTCGTACCTGTAGGTGACACTATTGGTACTAATTGTTGTGACAGTAAAACCTCTGTATGACAGAGTATCTAGAACACACCACTCTGCTGTCTACAGTATACTGGTCTCTGTGTGTACTACTTTTACACAGATTTGAATGGGCTGCTGTGTCCCGCGAAAAGCAGGAAAGAAGTCCTTGCATTATTTTAGAAATCACAGCTTGCACGTGCACGGAGGTTCCCTGTATGGGTTTGATTTCTAGTGCGGCAGCATGTCATTAGGATTAATGGCAGCCTTCCTTGGTAGCGGCTGCCGGTATTTGTGCGGGTCTCGCAGTGGCACCACCTGCACAGATGTGAACCTAGCCTTATACAATCTCCTTTAGATCTACCTAGTAGACCTTTGGTGGCTAGGCAGACCTTCTTGTGAGTCTTTTCATATCCATCTGTAGCTATGTAACCATTTTCTGCAGATTTTGTAATGAAGGTCAAGTTCTAGTTTCTAATGCAGACATTTGAATGTTTACATTTCTATAACCATGTATGTTTCTTTCTGCAAGATATTTCACGTCTTCCTTGTGTGAATGTTCGTACTTCCTGTATGCATTTACTTATGGTGGTTGAAGTACAACATTCTTATCTTCGTCACATACAGTGGGTGGGGAGGATCTGTAAACTCAAGTGCTACATTACTGTCTGATCTGCCAGTTCTTTTCTGTTCTAAGCACGGTGTCTTCAGTTTCTGCTCTCTATATCGTCATGAAGAAACATAAGACTTAAGTACACAAGCTGATAAATTAAAGTATAGCATACAGAATATAAGCACAAACGCAATGTCTGATTTCATTTTTGTTTTAAAGGCACAGTTTATTTAAGTTTTTTCTTTTTTTCCAGTTTTAGTACATCAACACCACAAAACTATATCCATACACGGAATTGTCTCTTATAGGTGTGTAAGATATATTTATTTGTGGTATAAGCAAGAGCAATGTCTAGTACTTTATAGAGTTTGCAATGTCCTTCATAATTTTTAAATACGATGCCAATAATTTACTTTTTCCTAATAAGATGTCAGGACATGCGTTCCTCAGTGGCCATATTAACACCCAACTCTGTGCAAAATATTCTTTTAGTTTTGTTAAATCCGGTAAGAGTAAGAAACTATGCCAGCTTATTTATGTCCGTGTCCCCATTTGAGATATTTTCTTAAAGCAAGACTCCATCTGCAATATTAGTGCCTGCAGGTGCTGTGCCAATGACACATTGGATCCAGAGGAATTGGGGACAATAACATTGGTTGTAATGAAACCTAAAAATGACCAGCAGTACCAGATGGAGAGTAGCTGGGGACAGCATTGGTGAGTGAGGAAGGCATGTAGAATCTTGCAGTTTTTTATTTTTTTACAGATGAGGTGGAAGAGACCAAAAATAAAAAATAAATGAAAAACAATGTATTGTTTTTAGGACAGTGTTCACTTAAGTGAAGTGAGTTACTTTATCCTCCACTCAGGGATACAATTCAGATAACATTTTGTTATACTGCTGATTTCAGAAGATTTAATCACTGAGAACAAGATTTGTAAGCAAGCCCTACTATAACCCCACTTCTAACCAGCATGCCTTTTTGCTAGTATCCTAGAAGTATGGACACCTTTTCTTACCTTTGTCAAGGGAAGTCTAATGTTTTGCTAGCCCTTTTCTTCTTCATTAGGTGTTTCCTTTTGGATGGTCACTCAGTATTCCTTGGTCTACCGCTGCTTGAGCTTGTCTCCTATATAGCCCATATCTACAGACAGAAGTTGGCGAACACCTCTCAAACACTTTCTGCCTAAAGATGCACCCCCACTTTTACATGATGGAATGATCCTTGGGCAATTTTGTCTCTTTGGTCCTTGCATGCTGAGGCCATTCCTATCTGGCCACTGGCTAACTCTGTCCCTGGCACCCCTTTCAGGTGTTTCTCATCATCTTTCCTGTATTACTACACAATGCATTTCATCTTCTGTTGTCTGGAGTCTTCCCACAACCTAGGACCCGTCACTCATGTTCAAATAAGGACCTGCATCTCCGAATTATACCCATGTGCCTTTCATGAGGCTCTACAGGTGACTTTTTGAGTTGCAGGGAAGACAGTGAACTGACATTTTATCGATTTGCTGCTTGGATTCCTGATCAAACTGGTAGCAACCAGGTCTCATTCCCTGTCACAATGGTTTTCAGAAAGGTTGGATCCTGGTCACCCATGGTTATGAAATCTCCAGAGGTTTCCATCTGTTTTTGCTTTCTACGCGGCTTGTGCGGCACAAACCAGGAACAGATCTTGCCCAAATCTTCAGACAATAGAGCGCACTATGTTCTTGCCAATGCCCCATTGCTCCGCCATAAGTCAGTCACTGATCTCGTGCCAGCATTTAATGCACTAGCTCAATCATGTCTGGGGTTCTGCTTGTTGACAGTCAACCCAAACATGGCTCATTCCCAGTCGTTTCCTTCCCATCACAAAAGTGTTTGAACCAGTCGTAAACACATTCTCTTCTCGTGGCTTCCGTCCTGTACACTCTGTCGCCGTTTTCCCCAATTTGTAGCAGAACTTTATGTTCACTCATTGTTCCATTGTACTGTGACCCTACCTTACACTGGCTATGTTCGACTGCCCACAGCGGGATTAGTCTGATGGTCACGTGTATCCCATGCTAGGTGGTGCTTCTCGACATGTCTCTGGATAGCCATGTGCACCTGGCCCATGTTGCCATTGAGATATCGGATCACTGATCAAAATCTTTAGAAACACCTTGTAGGATTATATATATTAGGAGATGGTTTACTGAATTCTCCAGTCAAGTTTCCCATGGTTTGGGCAACTGACATAGTGACAATTGCTTATTTGCAGGGCTGGACCTGCCAGCGCAAAGGAAGAGAAGTCTCCAAATGCCTCTCAACTGAATCTGTTAAAGGAGGAAATGCCCTTAATAAGAACAGTAGATTGATGATTTAACAAGAATGGTCTGGTACACAGTGGGAACAGTGCATTTGTGTTTTTGAATAAATAACCTCTCAGAGTAAGGCCAGTCATGATATAAATCCCATCCAGGTTTTGTGTGTTATGGTGGGCATACCCATGAAACTGTCTTCAGGGTCTGGGTGCCATAGAAATGAACCACCGCCCTGTACCTGTATAGCACTCTGTAACTAACTACACTGTCTGCATCACATGCCAAGGTAAAGCAGGATACATTGCCTTAGGCAAATATAGGCTGGCCCCGCTGCTTGTGCGGTCCAGGTATGGTTCCCAAGATCAAGGGTAACCAATCTGGAATCTACTAGTGTCATCCAAGGCAATAAGCAGTTGTCTCTTGATAGAAGCATCAGTTGAAGCGGTAAAGAAAAATAAAACGAATGGTTTCAAAAACTTTACCATAGGAGAAGATCTCCATCACTAAAGACACTAGCAAAAAAAATGCATAAAGCTTCACGGAATGAGAGGGGTTATAGGGATGCACTAGAGGGCGGTCCCAGCTAAGCTTTTGCCAGTGTCCAATCAACAAAGTAGCAGCATATAACCCATGGCCTAGGAATCAATTCCTGTGTCCTGTACAATTAGGCCTCATGTACACTGCTGCTGGTGAACGGATGTTTAGGAGCAGTTGGGCATTTTTTTCAACTGCTCCTGAAATTTCCTCTGTGATCTTATCAGTACATGTACACATTGTGGTTTATAGTCGTTTCTAAGCAGTTACGTTTAGAGGCTTTTTTGGAAAGAAAAAAAATGTGTTCAGACGCTGAGTTTAAAGGCATTTTAAGTGCCAAACGCTTCTAAATGTGTTTTAGTCGCGTTTCGTTTACAGGCGTTTTTTTAATTTTTATTTATTATTCCAAAACGCTGCTACATGCGGCATGTAAACACGACAAAATGGACGTTTTCGACGCAAGTTAGTATCTGTCAAGTTAAATCGTTCAGGAGAGGTTGTAAAAACGTCCCGTGTACATTAAGCCTAAGGGATGGAATATTTTCTGTAACTTGTAGCGGTAGAAGAATCCTTTGCATCCTTTGTCAACTTTTTAGGTATATATTCTCATTTCAGAGAATTTTCCTCATATCCTGCATAATGTCCTTGTGACCGGTAACCACCAGTATAGGAAGAAAAATGCGCCTACCCTTACCTACGCAATAACAAAAAATGTTTTGGCTGGAGCTCAACCTTTAGACATTCAGGCACCTGATTTATTTATTTTACAATTCTGTGTTTCTCTGTTTTTACAGATCACATGCCTAATATTTGATCGGTGCAAGAGGACTACAACTGTGCCACCTTAATTCTGTTTTGAAAACCCGAGCATGGTTTGTGCCAAAAGCATTGCAGGTACGCACTCTGCTTTATACAGGTCTTAAAGAGGAATAAAAACATCTTTACCATTCTGAAGCTTCCCACCAACCACTTTGCATATTATATTATATATACTGTGATACTGTATTCTATAGCCAAATATGCTGCAGAAATCTCTCTTTCTGGCTGGCTGCATCCATTTTAACTGTGGGCAGCTGAAGCTGCTGCCTGTTCACTTCCTGGATTTACATAGTCACACAGAGACCTCCAGCTCTCATTGGCCCTCTTATAACTCATCCTAGGCTTTTTTTTCCCAGACAAGAAATGGAAAGTGGGCTGTATAAAGTTTTTAACTTGCAGAATTTTTTTTTTTTTTTTACTATCCAAAGTTAAAACAACAAGGGCAGAAGATTTTAATAGATGGAAAGTTGAAAAAATGATTGATGGTCCACTTTAATACCTTTTTTTTAGCATACCGTTTGTGTTCTTAAAGTTTATATTGAACGCCCCTTCTCCTAATATTTAGTATGCTGGATCACAGCTGCTTTGTAAACGTACATGGAAAACCATACTTTAAACTTGCTATAAACATTGACTGCAGAAACTGACTCATTCCTAGTTATGGGTTTGCAGAGGGGAGGAGAAGTTGTTTGGCAGATGTGTGACTTTTGCATATCATGATTTTGTTTGTGTGGCTTGACGCAAGAAAAGGTGTGGACTAGGCATAGCAATCTGCTTGATTTTCCTTCTCAGTAGCTGGATCTTTTTATTCTCCTTTAAAAAATTAAATCTTGTTTTCTTGCTGTGTGGTGGAAGGGGGGGGGGGGGGTTACTAACAAGTCGGCGGTCCAACTCGGGGCCAAGAGCTTGCAAATGAAAGCGTTATGTGGAATACCACTTCCACATTCTATCCACACCATTTGCGTTTGCAGCAAAATCTAGTGCAATGATAATAAGTTTTCACAATTATCACTTTCAATCCAGAGTTTTCCCTCGCAGTACTTATTTTTACCCATTTCCTGAGTCTGCCTGTTACTGGACAGTGAAAGGGGTAGCAGCACAGTAATAAGTTAATTTCTCTGTCACTATGCTTTCTGCCTTTACTCAGCTTGCTTCTTGTTAGCATATCAACGGATTAGCTCCTTGTACTGCTTCTTCCCTCCTTTACATTTAACTACTTTTTGCGATACGGTACTGCGCCGCTTTAACTGACAATTGCGCGATTGTGGGACGCTCTACCCAAACAAAATCGAGGTCCTCCCCCCGCACAAATAGAGCTTTATTTTGGTGGTATTTCATTACCTCTGTATTTGATTACGCGCTGGGTCGGCCACGACATGCCCAGTCTGATCCAGGGGTGGCCGGCAAGCTATATGCTCAGGGGCATGCATATGACCGGGCTACTGCTGTCCGTGTCGCAGTGTGCCGTGGCCGACAGCCACCCCGTACAGCTCTGGTGATGGGTCTGTCTGTGGAATGCGTCCAGCAGTCCCTGCAGGAGGGGTAAGTATGGTTCCACCTGTCTCGGCAGGATGGAATTGCTGGACCATTCCTTGGGAGATCGACTAGGGGGTCTCTCACACTCCCCTTCTTCCCTCCCCGTCCTTTCCCTCCTCCCCATGCTATGGTCCACTGTGACTGGAGCATGTACCTGGCTGGGAGTCCTCCAGGGGGGGTTCTGAGTCCTGACAGGGGGCTGCGCTTGGTGTTGGTGGCCCGCTCGTCTTGTCCCTATTTCTTGGGCCATGGTGGGGTGTTTTACGGTGTACACCTTGCGGGGAGGCCTCTACGTGTAACGCAGCCTCTCCTCTGTAGCCTCAGCCATTTTATTCAGTTTCGGACATTTTTCCGGCGCCCTCTGGCGTTTTTTGCTGATAGGCGGCACTGATGGGCACTCATAGGCGGCACTGATGGGTACTTATGGGTGGCACTGATAGGTGGGCACTGGGCATAGATGGGCACTAAGAGGTGGCACTGATGGACACTGGGTGGCACTGATGGACACTGAGGGGTGGCACTGATGGCATTGCTGGGCATCATTTCAGCCAGTGCCCATGTTGCCAGTCAGTGCCTATTTGTGGGCACTGATTGGCATCGATTGTGTTAATTTTTTTTTTTTTTTTATTGGTGTTTTTCTTTTTTTGCTCTATTGAGCACCGGGGGGCACTCCCTGGTGGTCCAGTGTTGGCATCCGAGGGGGGCTGCGCTGATAAACAATCAGCGCGAACCCCCCCTGTCACCCTGTCAGGAGAGAGCCGCCGATTGGCTCTCCTCTACTCGCGTCTGTCAGTTGGACACGGCTGATCACGTGGTAAAGAGCCTCTGCCAGAGGCTCTTTACCGAGATTGGAGATGCAGGGTGTCAGACTGACACGCTGTATCGCCCATCGCGCCGGCATGTAATCCTGCAGGACGTCAATAGACGTTCATTCAGGATTTCACAACCACTTCCCGGACGTCAATTGACTATTGACCTGGCGGGAAGTGGTTTTAATCCTACATAAATAACTAGGGGAAAGGTGTCTACAGATAATAAGAACCACTTAAACGTATGTGTCGGTTTTTAAACTTCTTCTTTAACCCATGACATGGCGTCCTGAACTTAAAATGCAGGTTGTCATGTGCGTCCCAGACGCTTGCTGAATGAGCAAAATTGTTGCACTGTGAGTTGGAGAAGCAACAGCCTTCCCCGGTCTGTGTGGAACTGGCAGACCAGTTGGTGCATGGCCTTAAGTATGTCTGCGATGCGGCCTTAGATATGGCCCCCTTGCTTTCTAGAGCCTCAGTATCAGCTGTGGTGCTAAGTCGCCTGATTTGGCTAAAATGCTGGTCTGCGGACCAGGCATCTAAGTAGGCATTGGCGTATTTGCGCTTCCAGGGAGAGAGGCTAGCCAGTTTTCTATGCCCGGAATGTACACAGGTCTATCGGGCGTAGAAAACTGCCAAGGGGACTACCTAAGTCGTCAGATGATGGACCAAGGGGAATGGTCGCTACATCCGGATGTATTTCAACTCCTTTGCCTAAGATGGGGCACACCAGATATGGATCCCCTGGCTTCTCGACTCAATCGGAAGGTACTGAAGTTTGTGGCCAGGTCCAAAGATCCTGGGGGCAGACGCGTTGGTGGCCCCATGGAGGCATTATCGGCTTATTTATGCCTTCCCCCACCGCTCAAACTTTTACCTCGTCCACTTTGTAGAGTGGAGACCGAGGGGATTCCGGTGATTCTAATTGCCCCAGATTGGCCTCGGCGTCCCTGGCCGACATAGTACGAATGTTGGTAGATGTTTCTTGGCGACTGCCGATGCAAGAGGAGGACCTTCTGTCCCAAGGTCCTATACTTCATCCTGCTTTACAGTCGCTGGCTTAACGGCATGGCTGTTGAAAGTCAGGTTCTAAGGGGCCGAAGTCTGTCGGATTCGGTAATCTCCACTATGCCAAGGGTGCGAAAGTCATCTTCTCGGTTTTTATCATCGCACATAGAAGGCCTACATCTCTGTGTGTGAGGAGGTGGGTTGGCGTCCGCGCACATATTCAGTTTCCAGGATCCTGCTGTTTTTGCAGCAAGGAGTGGATCAGAAACTTGCCTTAAGCACCATTAACCTCCCTGGCGGTATGATTCTGTCTGGAATTACGTACCAAAAGCGGTACAATTATTTTGCAAGGAAATTTGGCGTTTTATACTGTAGGCCTGTATTTTTTAGGAATAACTCACTTAAATCTGACCAAACAAGAATCTAATAGGCATCCTGGGTATGATTTTTTTTTTTTTTTAAAACAAAATTATAAATTATAATATAATAAATAATTATAAATAATTATAACAAATAATATAATTATAATAAAAATTATTCAATAATGTAATCAACTCAAAATCACTGAAATTTGCTCAGTTGCTGAATTGTCGCTGTCATTATTATTATTTTTTTTTTTTTTTATGACGAATTTCCCCACAAATCGCTATCGCACAATTCTGCAAGTGATTATAATTTATTATCGCTGTTTTCTAGCTGATCTAAAACCATTTTTGACATAAAGGGACACTTTTGGACAATCTACAGTTTTTAGGCAGAAAGAACATTTTTTATTATATAAAAGTACATGCAGGGCACTGGGCAGACCACTAGGGACAAGGGGGGTGTGTATTTTTTACATACAGTATACTGTAATCTTATAGATTACAGTACTGTATGTAAAGTGTTTGTTTACTTTTTTGAATTTGGCGCCGTTCTCCGCTCCCGTGCGTCGTAACGTCGCAGGGAACGGAGATCGGCGGCACACGGGGACACTGTGAATCGAGCGAGGAGGTCCCGCTCGCTCACACAGCGGGGTGGCATCGCTGGATCCAGGGACAAGGTAAGTAACTTGCCTGTGGATCCAGCGAGAAGGTAAGCCGCGCCGCTGCACACTCTGCACGTCCACCCCGAGCGTGACTCGGGGATACCGATCCTAACATTGGAAACCTACCCCGAGTCACGCTCGGGTTTACCGTTAAGGGGCAGATATCGGCCTTGGCTGTCTTTTTTTTTTTTTTCAGCGACCTTTGGTGACTCATTCATTGGTGAGTACGTTTGTGCAGGGTGTTCGACATGTGGCCCCTCCTGTTCGACCACCGCTACCTTGTGGGATTTGAATCTGGTGCTCTCTGTACTTCAGAAACCGCCGTCTGAAAACATTAGGGAGATCCCCCTATTGACACCCTCTCAGAAAGTAGCCTTTCCGGTGGCTTTTACATCTGTCAGGAGGGTTTCTGAGTTGGCGGCCTTGTCTTGCAAGTCTCTCTACTTGATCCTCCACAAGGATAAGGTGGTGCTACGCCCGCAGCCTACGTTTCTTCCTAAGGTTGTTTCGGCTTTTCATCTAAATGAGGACATTGTGCTTCTATCCTTGTGTCCCCGGCCGTCGCATCCCAAAGAGGTTGCTTTGCATTCCTTGGACGTGGTCCAGGCTCTGCGGGTGTACCTGTCTGCTACGGCTCAGTTTCGAAGGTCGGATTCACTGTTTGTATCGATGGCTGGTCCGAAGAAGGGCCTGACGGTCTCTTCGGTCACCATTCCTTGGTGGATTAGACAGATCATGATTCAGGCTTATGCCTTAAAGGGGAGGGAGCCTCCCTTTCCTGTGACAGCACATTTGACCAGGGCAATTGGTGTCTCCTGGGCTTTCCGACATCAAGCGTCCATTTCCCAGGTGTGTAAGGCGGCGACCTGGTCGTCCGTTCACACTTTCACAAAATTTTACAAGGTTCATGTGAGCGCATCTGCGGATGCTTGCTTTGGCCGCACGGTTTTGCAGGCGGCTGTTAAAGGTTGCAACTCTGTTGAGGAGCTCTGGTTGTTATGGGTGAAGTTTTTCTTGCTGTTCCCACCCCTCGTTTTTTTTTTCCTTTGACACTGCTTGGGGACGTCCCTAAGGTCAAGATTAAAGGGGCTGTGCCCTTCAATGAACGAAAGAAAAATAGGATTTTTGTACTCGCTGTAGAATCCTTTTGTCTGAAGTTCATTGACGGACACAGTACCCACCCCTCCCATTTATGTGTGTACTGCTTTTTGACAAACTGAGTGAGGGGTTATAGCCAGTAGGACCGCCTCCTGGGCGGTACTGTGTAGTTTTGCTGTTTTTAGATGTTCTGCCTAGTCCTCTCCTAAAGTTAACGATATAACCCTAAGGTCAAGATTAAAGGGGCTGTGTCCGTCAATGAACTTCAGAGAAAAGGATTTTACGGTGTGTACAAAAATCCACTTTTTTTTGTGCTATAATGCATATCCAAAAAAAAATTTATTCATCAGTTTAGAAAAACTCATGTCTACAAACTATGGGAAAGATTTAGGGGCTTAAAAAAAAAAAATTCCGCCGGGGATTCTATGTCCCCAGCGGAAATAGTCAGCCCGTCCCGCGGACACGCTCCCGAAGCGGGTGGCGAGCGCCCGCCCGAGCCGCCGTACAGATACAGCGATTTGCACAGGAGAGACAACCTGCCGCCATTTAACAATGGCGTGTGGTCGGCAGACGGTTAAGCTATACATTAAGATTCCCCTTGTTATCCCCTTGGTCTAAACTAAGGAAATTGCTAAACTGAGTTGATTAAAGAATCTCCTCTATTGGCTATTCTAATCTGACAGCCAGCACCAGGGCCGCCATCAGAGGGGTACAGGCATTACTCCTGTAAGGGGCCTGATGATCCCCAGGGCCCCTTACAGGCCTGGCTGGCCCCCCTCATGTTTTTTTAATTAATTTTTATTTATTTTTGCAGTACACCTGTAAGGGGCCCGATGGTGCCCAGCAGGGCTCAAGTCCTGCGGGAACGCGTGGGAACGGAGTTCCTGCACTTTTTTCACAGCAGGAACTCGGTTCCCTTTGCAGGACTAGAGCAGCAGAGCCGCCCGAGCCAATCCTTTACTAAGCAGCGATGCCCAGCTTGAGTCACTGTCAGGGGCAGGCAAACCTTAGTAATCCTTTATGTTACTGGCCGCTTCCTGTATATGAATTAATGGGGTAGTGTGCGAGTATTCTGTCACTTCCTCGATGCCGCAATGTCTCCTGGGAGCTTTTGTCATTGTTCCAAGGAGACATTGCGGAGGTCTGCCGCGAGTTAACGCAGGATTTAGAAAGACCTCCGCAATGTCTCCTGGGAACAATGACAAAAGCTCCCAGGAGACATTGCGGCATCGAGGAAGTGATAGAATACCCGCACACTACCCGATGAATCCATATACAGGAAGCGGCCAGTAACATAAACGATTACTAAGGTACAGTGGATCGAAAAAAAAAAAAAAAAACATGCAGTTTAGTAATTATGCATATGAGCATATCATTTTTTATTTTTTTTTGGTGGGGGAGTGGATCTTGGGTGGGAGTTCCCACACTTTTTTCCCCAGGACTTGACCCCTGGTCCAAAGGCCCCCCCCCCCTTATTATCTCGCGTCAGGAAAGAAGAGATTACACTTGTTTTTTTTTTTTTTTTTTCATCAGCACCCCCCCCCCCCCCTTCCGGTTCTCTGCTCCAGAGGGGCCCTGCCTAAAGCTGTGTAAGAGGCCCCAAAATTTGTGATGGCTGAATGCCTGAACAGTACAAATAAAAGAACAGAAGAGGGTACAGCAGCCTAGTGCATTACCCCACAGCATTTAATTAAAATCAAGATAAATAATACTCAAAAACCTGTAAATTTTAAATCACTCATCGGACAGTAGTCCTTGACTTGGCACACTCCTATGTACCCTTTCATCCGAGCCAAAACCTTTTGGCTCTGATGAAGGGACAGCTGTAAAATGCTTTAGACATTCTCCAGGCTGGTGCGCCCTCTTCTGTTTTGTTTTTTTGTAGTGACTTCAGATACTGGTGTATTATAGATATAGAACTGCATTATTCTTCCTGTAGTTAAAGGGGTTGTAAACCTTGTTTTTTTTTTTTTTACCTTATTGTTTATTATGTAGTAAGGTGAAAAACAACTTGCAGTGTCCGGCCCCCCCTGTTTTACTTGCCTGAGCCCCAAATTTCTGTGGGCGCGATCCTGCGTCGCTCTCTCCACAGCTTCTCGGCTCTTTATTGGATAGATTGATAGCAGCGCAGCCATTGCCTCCCACTGGGGTCAATCAAATCCAATGATGCGGGGGCGGGGCCGAGTCATACACTCAGCAGCTATGTACACCGACTGTATGGCACGGGAGCATGCCTGCAAGGTAACCCCCTCAGGAGAGAGGTTTTATAGAGGGGGGGGTTATCTATTGTGGGGAGGAATCGCAAGAGCCACCGTGTGACCCCAGAACAGGAGGATCGGGGCCACTCTATGCAAAAACAAATTGCACAGTGGAGGCAAGTATGACATGTATGTTATTTAAAAACGTCCATGCTCTTCCAAACAGTACTGACCCGAACCGTTCCGCTTATTGGAAACGAGGCATAATATACCCCACTGACTTTCCGATGCCATTGTTCCATTTTCCTGTCAATGGTCTTAATGGTATGGTTGAGTGGCGTATACCATCACTAACTGAGTAAGAGAAATAATTGGCATAAGGTGGTAAAAGGTCCCTCCTTTTGGGATTTGCTCTAAACTGATATGGTATAAGGACATGTAAAGCACATCGCACTTTTAATGATGATTTTGGATAAAAATAATGTAATATTTAAAATTCTTTGGGTGCATGCAATTTTGAGGATTGACACATTTGGTAACCATTACTCTACACTACCTCATCTTTTAATGGGGGGGGGGGATTGAAGATTATATTGTGTTTGTGGACTATTGCACACAAACATGAGTATTTTCTCCTGAAAATATAGATAGAATATAGAAAATATAGATTTGATAAAGTTGCGCTAATTCTAACTACCAACTTTTTATTCTACAAGGCTTCTCATTTCAGAAGATAAATAATGTTCTGGGTGTTTCATGTAATTTTATGGCCAAAAGAGCAGGTTTTAACTGAAGAAATGATTTACAGGGGAACTAGTGAAGCTGTAGGCCAGTTTATCTTGGGCTATTAGTTGCTTTCACACCGCCCCCCCCCCCCCCCCCCCCCCCAACACCTTAGCTGGAATGATTTGGGAGATGTGAGTGTGGAAATTCTACTGATTGTGTTCTTTTAGGAGTAAGAAAACAGGATTTTAGTACTCCTTGTAAAACAAGCAAAACTTTTGATATTTTGTTATAAAATATTGCAAACGGGTAATTTTTCTACTTCACTGATGTGCGCAGATGAGGCTGCACTGATGGGCACTGATAGGCTGCACTGATGAGGCGGCACTGATGAGGCTGCATGGAAAGATGGCACTGATGATGAGGTACTGATTGGCAGCACTGATTGGCAGCACTGATGATGAGGCACTGATTGGCAGCATTGATGAGGTGGCACTGATTGGCAGCACTGATAGGTGGCACTGATTATCAGTACTGTTGGGCACTGATAGATGGCACTGATTAGCAACGCATCAAGGAACACAGGTTCCACCCCTATTTTTATTTTTTTTCCCTTTAAAATCTACTCGCAATACTACTTTTCGAGTAGCTGAAGCATCATAGGAGGCGTTCTACTTAGCTGGCCAATAGCTTTTTTGTTTGCCAGTATCCATTTGCTCCTAAGACCATCAATATAATGTAGTATTCCTGCGTTCTACTGATCCTGTGTCCCTTGTTGAACTCGGAGTAAAAGATTTTACAGTGAGTATAAAAAATCCTGTTTATCTTTTGTATTCGTGTACAAAGGATTATAGCTTGGGCACTGACCTGGCCCAGGAGCATGTGACACTCTCTTCTTGTCATGCTCCAACATACACCCTCTGGGCTCAGTCTTTCTTTTTCTTTTTGGTCTATGCACCATGTAGTTTAATAAAGGTCAGTACTTTGGCTGATGGCCTCACCTGCTTTTATGGCGGTACAAAAAATGAATTGTGTTTTAAGTGAAAAAACTATAGGTACACAATGTGCTTGTATATCATAACAGCATGTTTTTCTCTTTGTTTCAGCAATCGGCCTTCATGCTAGACATACGTTCCATGTAGCATGAACCAAGCCAGGGACTGTAAGGATGACTGAGGTTACTGTCCCATCCAGAATGCGGAAGGGCCTCTTGAAGGATCCTGATATAGCGGATCTATTTTGCAAGGAGGATCCAGAGAGCACATTTGTAGATCTGCATGAAATTGGACATGGCAGCTTTGGAGCAGTTTACTTTGTAAGAACACTTTTTAGTATACATTGCCAATTTGTGGAGCGTTTTTTTAAATTTTCTTAACAACTCTATTTTGTAACAACAAAAGCTCTGCAAAACGTGTCTCCTCTACCTTTTTTGTATTCTTTTCACTGGGAACACTGCAAAGTGATTGTACAGGATTTATATAGCGCCAACAGATTGTGTAGCGCTTTTACAATATAAGGGGAGACAATACAGATACAGTTCAATAAAAGGGGGTTAGGTGGGCCCTGCTCCTGCAAGCTAACAATCTAAAAGGGAGGGGCTGGTTGAACAAAAGGTAATAATTGTGAGGTATGGACTGATGGGAGAATTAGAAGATTTGGTTATTGGCTGAAGGCAGGATAGAACGTGAAGGCCTGGTTCTCAGTCTCTGCTCTAATTCACCCCAAAGGTGTTCTTTCGGGTTGAGGTCAGGACTCTGTACAGGCGAGTCAAGTTCCTCCACCCCAAGCTTGCTCACCCATTATTTTTTTTTATTTTTTTTTATGGACCTTTCTTCGTCCACTGGTAGGGTGGGGAGTAATGCCCCGTACACACCATCACTTTATGTGATGAAAAAAAACGACATTTTCTGTGAAGTAAAAAATGACGTTTTTGAAACTTCAATTTTCAAAGACGAAGTTGCCTACACACCATCGTTTTTCTCACAATGTTCTAGCAAAGCGAGGTTACGTTCCACCACGTTTTTCCATTGAAGCTCGCTTCATAAGTAGCTTCTGGGCATGCGCGGGTGAAAAAACGTTGTTTTAAACGACGTTTTTTGCTACACACGGTCAATTTCTGCGAAGTAAAAGTTGACGTTTAGAAACGACACATAAAATTGAAGCATGCTTCAATTTTTTTTGGTCGTTTTTTAGAAGACATAAAACAACGTTTTCCCACACACACGGTCAATTAAAGTGACGTTTTTAAAAACGTCATTTTTTTTCATCACATAAAGTGATGGTGTGTACGGGGCATAAGAAATTGACTAACCTTCACCCGATAGAAAACCATTGTGATGAATTGGAGCAGAGACTGCAAGCCAGGCATTCACGTCCAACATCACTGCCTGACCTCACAAATGCGCTTCTGGAAGAATGATCAAACATTCCCATAGATACACTCCTAAACCTTGTGGACAGCCTTCCCAGAAGAGTTGAAGCTGTATAGCTGCAAAGGGTGGGACACCTTAATATTGAACCCTACAAAGTAAGACTGGGATGCCATTAACCAGATAAGGACCGCCTAACGCCGATATACTTCGGCAGAATGGCACGGCTGGGCACAGGCATATACAGGTACGTCGCCGAAGCTCCGTGACCGCGGGACCCATGAACCCGATCGCCGCCGGTGTCCCGCGATTGGTCACAGGAGCTGAAGAAAGGGGAGAGGTGTGTGTAAACACACCTTCCCCGTTCTTCACAGTGGCAGTGTCATTGATCGTCTGTTCCCTGATATAGGGAAAGACAATCAATGACGTCACACGTCCAGCCCCGCCCCCCTACAGTTAGAAACACATGAGGTCACACTTAACCCCTACAGCGTCCCTAGTGGTTAACTCCTAAACTGCAATTGTCATTTTCACAGTAATCAATGCATTTTTATAGCACTTTTTGCTGTGAAAATGACAAAGGTCCCAAAAATGTGTCAAAATTGTCCGATGTGTCCGCCATAATGTCGCAGTCATGAAAAAAAAAAACACTGATCGCCGCCATTAGTAGTAAAAAATAATTATTAATAAAAATGCCATAGAACTATCCCCTATTTTGTAAACGCTATAAATTTTGCACAAACCAATCGTTAAACGCTTACCAACAATAGGTAGAAGAATACGTATCGGCCTTAACTGAGGAAAAATATTTTTTATCTTTTTTGGGGATGTTTATTATAGCAAAAAGTAAAAAATATTGCATTTTTTTCAAAATTGTCGCTCTTTTTTTGTTTATAGCGCAAACAAAACAAAAAACGCAAAGGTGATCAAATGCCACCAAAAGAAAGCTCTATTTGTGGGGGAAAAAAAGGACACTAATCTTGTTTGGGAGCCACGTCGCACGACCGCGCAATTTTCAGTTAAAGCGACGCAGTACCGAATCGAAAAAAGGGGCAAGGTCCTTAACCTGCATAATGGTCCGGGTCTTAAGTGGTTAAAGTTCATGTGCGTGTGAAGGCTAAGGTCCCAATACTTTTGACAATAAAGTGTAGTTATAGGTAACATGAAATGAGCTCTGTGATGGGTAGAATCTTTCTCTCCCCACCCCCCCCTTTTTTCCTATATTGTGTTTTGCTTTATTTTTTGACACTTTATACCAATGCGCCACAATTTTTAATACTTTACATCAATGCATTCTTCACTATTTGGCCACTTCACATCTTTAATATACAGTGCCTTGCAAAAGTATTCACCCCCCTTGGCTTTTTAAGTTTTTTGTTATATTACAGCCTTTAGTTCAATATATATATTTTTTATCTGAATTACAGTGGGGCAAAAAAGTATTTAGTCAGCCACCAATTGTGCAAGTTCTCCCACTTACAGTGGTTGTAAACCCTCTGATCATACTTTCACCTACAGGTAAGCC
Organism: Rana temporaria; assembly: GCF_905171775.1. Taxonomy (NCBI): domain Eukaryota; kingdom Metazoa; phylum Chordata; class Amphibia; order Anura; family Ranidae; genus Rana; species Rana temporaria. The sequence continues at coordinate 166,856,397 of NC_053489.1, forward strand.
TACATTAGGGCTTTACCTGTAGGTGCTTGCAATATTTCCTTAACCTACATGGTTAAGAAGATATTTGCAGAAAATTGGGCACCAATGTCTACGGCGCCTGCGCAACGTAGACAACGGCGCAGGCGCACTGGGCGTGCCGGGTCTTGAATAGAAATATGCCGGAAAGTGACGGTTCCGCGCGCATGCGTGGGAATCGTGCTGGTTCCCCCACGCATGCGCGGAATTGACGTCATCGCCGCTCCGGCCACTCACATCGCCGGAGCGGCGATACCCGGAAGTAATCTCCGGGAGCGATGACTGCAGCTGAAGGGGAAGACGAGGACGGCTTTGGGGGCTTCGACCTAAGGTAAGTAATACATAATGAGCTAGTATGCTAGTTTACAACCGCTTTAAAAAACTGAGGCCTGTAATTGTCATCATAGGTATATTTCAACTATGAGAGACAAAATGTGGAAACAAATCCAGACAATCATATTGTCTGATTTGGAAATAATTTATTTGCAAATTATGGTGGAAAATAAGTATTTGGTCTCCTCTACAAACAAGCAAGATTTCTAGTTCTCACAGACCTGTATCTTCTTCTTTAAGAGGCTCCTCTGTCCTCCACTCATTACCTGTATAAATGGCACCTGTTTGAACTTGTTATCAGTATAAAAGACACCCGTCCACAACCTCAAACAGTCACACTCCAAACTCCACTATGGTGAAGACGAAATAGCTATTGAAGGACACCAGAAACAAAATTGTAGACCTGCACCAGGCTGGGAAGACTGAATCTGCAATAGGCAAGCAGCTTGGTGTGAAGAAATCAACTGTGGGAGCAAAAAATCGAAGACATACAAGACCACTGATAATCTCCCTCGATCTGGGGCTCCACGCAAGATCTTACCACGTGGGGTCAACATAGTTGAGGTATACCTATGTTGACAATTACAGGCCTCTCATCTTAAAGCGGAGGTTCACCCGAAAATCAACTTTTTGTCACTAGATCCAGCATATTGCTGACATCTGCAGTATGCTGGATTTTTTTATCTTTATTTTTTTTTTAACTTCTCGTTGTAGCCGTATCTCTTCTCCGGCTCCGAGCGGGGAATCCGTCGGGGAATAGGCGTTCCTAAATCAAGCTCAGTTGATTGACGGGCTTGATAAGCGCGTCACACCATCCGGAAATAGCCGACGTGATTCTCCGCTGCTTACGGCGCCTGCCGTGTAGAGCTGACTGCGCAGGCGCCATAAATTGCCGAGAGTCACGTCGGCTATTTCCGCATGGTGTGACGCGGTATCCAAGCCCGTCAATCAACTGAGCTTGATTTAGGAACGCCTATACCCGGAAGGATACGCCGCTCCGTGCAGGAGAAGAAATACGGCTAAAATTATAAGTACAAAAAAAAAAAAAAAATCCAGCATACTGCAGATGTCAGCAGTATGCTGGATCTAGTGACAGAAATTAGATTTTTGGGTGAACCACCGCTTTAAGTGGGAGAACTTGCACAATTGGTGGCTGACTAAATACTTTTTTGCCCCACTGTATATGTGATGGATCAGAACACAATAGTCTTATGCCGCATATACACCATCACTTCATGTGATGAAAAAAAACGACATTTTCTGTGAAGTAAAAAACGACGTTTTTGAAACTTCAATTTTCAAAGACGAAGTTGCCTACACACCATCGTTTTTTCACAATGCTCTAGCAAAGCGAGGTTACGTTCACCACGTTTTTCCATTGAAGCTCGCTTCATAACTAGCTTCTGGGCATGCGCGGGTGTAAAAACGTCGTTTTAAACGTCGTTTTTTGCTACACACGGTCAATTTCTGTGAAGTAAAAAACGACGTTTTGAAAAACGACACATAAAATTGAAGCATGCTTCAAATTTTTTTTTGTCGTTTTTCACAAGACATAAAACAACGTTTTCCCCCACACACGGTCATTTAAAGTGACGTTTTTAAAAACGTCGTTTTTTTTCATCACATAAAGTGATGGTGTGTACGGGGCATTCAGATTTTCCGCAGACGAAGCGTAGGACTTTTGTCTGAAGGCCGTTGGCCAGGAATTTGTCTTGCATACAAACGGCACACAATTGTCGGCCAATAAACACGAAACAACATGGTTTTTTTCAGCTCTTTAGCGCCATCCTTTGGGCACCTTCTACTAATGTCGTGTTTGGTGAGCATTGATTCCGCACATGCGTGTTTGTACTTTGGACATTTGCTAGATGGACTTGTGTACACACGTTTGAAAAATCTAACAGACAATTGTCCACAGAAAATTTTATAGCCTGCCATCCAACATTTGTCTACGAAAAATCCAACAACAATTGTCCGATGGAGCATACAAACTGCCAGATTTTCCTGTCATCAAATAATTCCCTTTGGAAAATTTGATTGTGTGTATTAGGCTTTAGTGTCATATGGTCTGTCATTACATACACACACCTTTTTGAAAGGCCCCAGATGCTACAACACCTAAGCAAGAGGCACCACTAACCAAACACTGCAGGAACAAAGATTGTCTCTGGACAGCTGCACACTGAACAAATTGTAGCCTTTATTTAAAAAAGGACAGCACTACAAGTCACAGCAAAGTGAAATAAAATAAAACCCAACTGCTGACGCGTTTCACACTAACACTAGTGCTTAGTCATAGCTGCCATGAAGACCAAGGAACTCTCCAAACAAGTAAGGGAAAATGTTGTTGAGAAATACAAGTCAGGGTTAGGTTATGAAAAAATATCCAAATCTTTGATAATCCCTAGGAGCACCATCAAATCTATCATAACCCAATGGAAAGAACATGGCCCAACAACAAACCTGCCAAGACACTGCTGCACACCAAAACTCACCGACTGGGCAAGGAGGGCATTAATCAGAGAGGCAGCAAGAGACCCAAGGTAACCCTGGAGGAGCTGCAGAGTTCCACAGCAGAGACTGGAGTATCTGTACATAGGACGACAATGAGCCATACGCTCCATAGAGTTGGGCTTTATGGCAGAGTGGCCAGAAGAAAGCCATTACTTTCAGCAAAAAACAAAATGGCACATTTTGAGTTTGCGAAAAGGCATGTGGGAGACTCCCAAAATGTATGGAGGAAGGTGCTCTGGTTTTGGCCACAAAGCTTTTTCTGGCACAAACCTAACACATCACTTCACCCAAAGAACACCATCCCCACAGTGAAACATGGTGGTGGCAGCATCATGCTGTGGGGATGTTTTTTAGCAGTTGGGACTGGGAAACTGCTCAGAGTTGAGGGAAAGATGGATGGTGCTAAATACAAGGCTATTCTTGAGCAGAACCTGTACCACTCTGTGTGTGATTTGAGTCTAGGATGGAGGTTCACCTTCCAGCAGGACAATGACCCCAAACACACTCCTAAAGAAACACTTGGGTGGTTTAAGGGGAAACGTGTAAATGTGTGTTGGAATGGCCTAGTCAAAGCCCAGACCTCAATCCAATAGAAAATTTGTGGTCAGACTTAAAGATTGCCGTTCAGAAGCACAAACCATCCACCCTGAAGGAGCTGGAGCAGTTTTGCAAGGAGGAATGGGCAAAAATCCCAGTGGTAAGATGTGGCAAGCTCATAGAGACTTATCCAAAGTGACTTGGAGCTGTGATGGCTGCAAAAAGATGTCTCTACAAAGTATTGACTTTAGGTGGGTGAATAGTTATGCACATTGAATTTTTCTGTTATTTTGTCCTATTTGTTTGCTTCACAATAAAAAAAAAAAAAAAATCTTCAAAGTTGTGGGCATGTTCTGTAAATTAAATGATGCAAATCCTCAAACAATCCATGTTAATTCCAGGTTGTGAGGCAACAAAACATGAAAAATGGGGGTGAATACTTTTGCAAGGCACTGTAGTACTTCATGATTTAACAACCATTACTGTCTGTTATTTTCTCAGTCACTCACAACACAGTTTTGTGATATACCTGATTAACTACAGCAGCCATTCACAAATTAATAAGTTGCACCAGTGTAAAATCAGACGGGAGCTTTTTGAAAAGCCTCAAGGTCTGTATTCCATATACTTGGGTGTTAAATCCTAACATAGGTGTTCATTACTATTTTTTATTCATTTGTTTTATAAAAAAAAAATTTTTTCCCTATCTCTCTAAAGCGTAATATTCATACACACGGGTCGAATTGGGCGTTCTCTCACTGACAGCCTCAATATAACTGGGGGGATTAATCAAGCTGATTGAATTTAATTGGGTTGGGTTGTTGTGGCCCCCTATTCCCCATGGGTTTCCTGATCTTTTTTGGCAAGCAAAGGTCACTATCTTCAGAAAAAGTAATGATGCTGTGTTCCACCAAAAGACGCGTTTTGGCAGACATAAGTTTTTTGCAAAAGCGTTTGACACAGTTCCCCACACGCAACTCAAGTGTAAGGTAAAGTCTACAGGAGGAAAAGGAGGAAATCGGCAGCTACCAGTACACCCAAAAGCGTCAGTTTTTCTGACACCAAATGAGAAACCTCTGCTTCTTCAACTTCACCCTCAGCCACTAGTCTCCAAGAGAAAAATTAAACTTGGATACTTTTTCTGACGATCGTGACCCTTACAGTCCAAAAAAGTCGGGAACTCCAAGGGGAAATGGGCCCACAACACCCAACCAATAGGGGAAAAAAAAGGAGATTAAAGAAACATCGCTGCTCTGATTTGACTTTTTTTCTAATATCTCCAATGCTCTGAATCTTTCCAGGCAGACATTATCCAAGGAAATGTTGAATATTTTATCTTGAGGCCTCAACTTTACACCAACCACATATTTTGGTTTATATTCCACTCTAGTTGATAACAATTTTTTACTCCCCCCTCAAAACATTTTCTAACCACCTCAATACAGGGAACTTCCCCCCTTTCCTGCCCTGACCAATTTTTATCTTTCAGCGCTGTCGCACTTTGACAATTGCACGGTCATGCAACACTGCACCCAAACAAAATTTTCATAATTTTTTTCCCTTTGCACGCATTAAGCCGTCAACCTTCCCATACATTCCAAGCGATACCCCAGGTACAATTCTGTCCAAATAAGATGCAATTGTTCCCACTACGACAAAGAAACCCTGTCATTGGAACAAAGACTTTGTGAACGGGGCTACCATAAATCGCAAGTCAAAGTTTGCGGGGGCTATTTTTAGAATAAGGGGTCAGATATGTTGTCAGAAAGGCCTGCAGAATTGCAATCATGGTCTCTCCCAGCATGTACATCTCTAATCAACCCACATGTACATGGCTAAACCTCACGGGAATGTACAGATGTGGTGCTACCAGATGTTCTACCTGTGGCCATTTAGGCCATTCTCACACCATAACTTCAAACGATTTGTCCTCCTTGACCATTAAACAGCTGGTTAGCTATCATACCTAATATGTAATGTATGTGTTCACATGTAACATACAATATGTAGGAAGGACAACCAGAAGACTAAGTGATGGAATTTTTCCAACCTCAGAACTAACAAAAGCTTGTACTTGGCATGTGCAATCTTTTATAGTCTAAATAGTTGAAAGGATTGATTGCCCAGCTCATGATCGTGATGGTGACCGCTTCTCCCTTCTATGTAGAAGGGTGGTCTGTTGGATCTTTAGACTGGATATCCACATTCCCAAATGCCTACACTATGAGTGCGATATAACTCATTCCTATGAATAATATATACTTATCTTTGTCTTCATTCCTACATAGAGATTTTATTATATATATTTAAACCTGCTTTACCCATAATTGTATTCCACCTTGAGTGGAATCCTCTTTGAGAATTCTATATAATTTCCAATTTATTGTGATAATAAATTTTCCAGTTTTAATATGATAAACTAATAAAACATATACTTTTATTGGATTCAAGGAGGGAGATTTCGGTGTTTTTTTATTTTTTTTATGCATATGGTCATTTTATATTTTGTTTCTTTTAGCTTACGATCACTATTTTGTACTTCATATATTTTTTTTTTCACTTATTTATTTTTTGTAATTCACAGCCTTAGTGGGTTTATTTATACCACATTTTTAAACTTTAAACTAACATTCTCCAACATTCTTTCACACACATTTTCACTATACACCCGTTGATCCTCTGAACATTTGAATGATGGCCAATGATGCATAAATACTCCCCCACATGCCTGGGATCTTTATCCCACCCATGACAAAGCTCCGAAGGGCGGATTGAAACGAGTTGAGGGCGTAGCCTGGTCAGAGTCCAGGCTGAGGTTGCCAATCACACACCCAGCATAGGTTTAGCACAGATGTGTGGCTCCAGGGAGTCCTTTCTTTACTGCTAGGTAGGAGGAGAACCAGGAAGGAGCAGAGTCTTGAAGGCTAAGAGTGGAGTTTTTTATGAAGCAGGGCGTGGTCAACCGTATCAAAGGCTGCAGAGAGGTCTAGTAGTACGAGAGTTCACCCACTACCTGCAGCTTCTGACCTGGCCTTAACGTTTGAATGCAAGTGATTGTCCCTCTAGATGTCTTTGGGTCTAATCACTGCAATTTATAGTAAATAAAGCATAGCAGCGTGCTGGTAGCAGAATTCTACAGACAGCAGCTCAAATGAAGGACACGAGTTGTTTCCAAATGCTGAAGAGAACTACGCTAGGCAGTTCATGTTCAGTTTCACTGGGCAAAACATAATTTTTTAGTTTTGGACAAGGTAGAGAATAGTTAAAACCATAGTCACTGGCTTTTGAAAGCGTTTTCTCGTAACTTTCTGTATAGGAGACAACCAGAAGTGAGTAGCAAGGGAGGAATAAAGACTCTTGAAGATCTTGATGGAGATTAAAGTTTCCCCCAAAAATATATATATTTTTTTATAAAAGTGCTACAAATAACATACATTGTTGATCCAATTTACAAAAACATAATTAAAACACTTTTTCTTTTTTTATAAGGCGATTTGATTGTAAAAGTCAACTAACGAAGGTTGTTGCACAGTGCTCCCTAAAATACCAGGAGCACCAGGCTAATAACGGAGTTTCAGTGGTGTATAGATTAAGACAGCAAGTTATGAAAAAATGAGCTTCATAAATTAAAATGATTGAAGATTTAAGGCTCCTGATATCTAAATGCCCTTTTTCACATGAATTTTTATTTTTTTATGTTTGAGCAATGATTGTCAACTCAGGTAGCAACGTGTATTTCTCCTGTGTACCAATCCACAACTAGCTTATTTAGCAGGCTCATTTACCAGATGTTGACTTTGTATAAGTAATAGTTCATATGTGCTCAGATCACAACTCGGTCCTTGCACAACAGACCCTCCTCCGCTCACCAGATCCCCCAGGTGTGCTGCATAGATTGAGTTGAAATCTAAGTGCATTTGACCAGGGTAAATAAACCAGATGAAAGCTGGTTGTATATTGGCATGAGGAAAGACTCCCAAGGCTGTGGCCAAGAGCATGGTCATGAATGGTATGTATAGATAGATCTATATTGGAACAAGCTCAGAAGAAATGATCATAATCCTGAATCTTATGCTTTAAACCTTTCTTTTTTATTTTTTTCCTTAGAAAATGATGAGATAAAATAAAGTAGTATGTAATTTAAATAATTTGCATCTTTAATAATTAGCCGTTTATAACATATTTTTTTGCTTCATATAGGCTACAAACTCTACAAATAATGAAGTGGTTGCTATTAAGAAGATGTCCTATAGTGGGAAACAGATGAATGAGGTAAGACGTTTCTCTACTACAATGGATATGTATCCCAGGCTCCCCTCCGGTAACTAGCTAAGGAACTGCTCTCTGGTATTTGTTGTTCTATCACTTTTTAAATGAAAAAAAGGTCAACTTATAGTGTTGGAAGTAACAGCACATGAGTTTGAGCTAGTTTTTCAGGTTGGAAAAATATTTTGAAAAGTAAAAATAACATATTATGGCCATAGTCTTTTTTGTTGTTACCCTAATTGCCATGGTCTTTTTGTTTGTTACCCTAATTGCCATGGTTTTTTTTGTTTGTTACCCTTATTGCCATAGTCTTTCTTTGGGGCATTTTAAAATCGATTTTCAATAAAGTGCTTGACCCATGGAGTGGTCCCCCATCTCCTACTGCCCTCTTGTAAAATAAAATGGGATCCTGTATTTGTTACTGTTTGGCAGGCTGTGTTCTGAACAGAAATACAGTCATTTTCATATATAACCACGATCGTTTTAGTGGTGTTGCAGTACCTAAAATTACCAGCAGGTATCACTGCATGCAAGCTCTAACTGCAGTACTTAAATTTCACTTTGCGGTGTTATGTTGATAATGTAAGAACTGAACTATCTGTAGTGAAGTGTGTGTAGATGCATACAAGTGCATAAACTGGGTGTAAAAGAGTAATCTTAAAATAGTATTAAACCCTCAGTGTTTTTTAGTTTACCACATTGAGCAAAATAGAAATGATCCTCGGTAAACTATTTGATAAAATTCTTGCCCCAGCACTTTCAGTTTACAATTTTAAATGCTGCTGGCTCCTGCTTCCTCAGTGCTACTGTTTTCCTGAACGTTCAGTTTTCACAGGAATGAGTGACAGCTTGTAAAGCTTCACATATATCCAGTGAAGTGACCAGGTTCAGGTGATGCACAGAGAAGAAACCAATCCTCCAACACGAATTGTACCTGTCTATCTGCAGTTCTTTTTGTCAGAGCTTTCACAAAGCAGGGGGCAGGAAGCTGAAGATGCACTCTGTAGAGCTCCGTGAAAGCTGATTGGAGGGAAGGGACATACCCCTTCACACAGGAACCTAGCTGAGGCTGTCAATCATAGACTGTGTTGATGCTCCCTCCCTGTCACATTTCTTCTCTTGGTGTCAGAAAAACTTGTCAAAAGTGACTCCTGCTGATGACAGAGGAGCCCTGCAGCAGATGAAAATGACACTTGGTGCTCTGGACTGAGGCATGTACACGCTATAGAGCATGGGTCTTCAAACTACGGCCCTCCAGTTGTTCAGGAACTACAATTCCCATCATGCCTAGTCATGTCTGTGAATGTCAGAGTTTTACAATGCCTCATGGGATGTGTAGTTCCGCAACAGCTGGAGGGCCGTAGTTTGAGGATCCCTGCTATAGAGGGTTGACTGTGTTAGGAGGTTGTGTGTTTCTATTGATGCACACTGTAGGGAGACAAAACTCTAATACCTGCATGCAAGGTTCTATAGGACACTGCAAGTAAAATATGACATCCTGAAACCAGAAGTTTGGGGCAATAGCCATGGCAGTAGCTTTGACTGGAAGCTGCATACTCCACTCCACTATTAAATCAGCTGCTGAATCTACGGTACTCAAAAAAATTATTCGATGGATTGAAAAGGCTCACAATTTAATAAAAACAAGCCTGTCATACTTGCTCTGTGCAATCATTTTGCACAGAGCAGCCCCAATCCTTACGCCCAACCCCCCCCCCCCCCTTGTGCCGCATGCCATCATAGAAAGCTGCCTGCTACGGGGACACTCGTACAGGCTTGCTCCCAAGCTGTCTTTGTGTCCATAGACACACACAACATGGCTCAGCTCCACCCCCTACTCGCTGTCAGTACCTGTAATTGACAGCATCAGGAGTCATTGTCTCTGAGACATTGAGAAGGGAGAGAGCCTAGAGAGCTTCTATACTAGTGCACATTGCTGGACTGTCTCAGGTAAGTATGGGGGGGAAGGGGGGGGGCTACATTCAGAAGGTTTTTTTGTACCTTAATTCTTAGAATGCATTTAAAAGGAAGTAAAGCTGGTTTGTCAACAAATTATTGACAGGCAGTGTAATAATGACAGAAGAGTCCCTATTGGTCTCTTTTGCCATAAATTCATCCTTCTGCTTATCAGCTGTCATGTTCACTGAGCCGCGCATGCTCAGCTAACATTTACGGCCCTGATCGGCCCACGATCAGTGTCGTAAAGTGGCGTTATGGCGGGCTGGCCTATCAAATGGCCAAAGGCACGTGACCTGGAAGAAACCCTAGGCGAAGATGGAAGCGCCAGGGGACCCGCTGGATCGGTCCCAGCTGTGCACTGGAGGACACCATATAACAGATAAGTCTGCCGTAATGTACTAATATGCTGTGCATACTAGTACATTATGGCATAACCCACCTGGGGGGGCCTTAAAAAAAACAAATAAGTATAACGGACTTTACTTCCGCCTTCAAGGTAAAAAATAGCCTAAAGTTTAGGCTATGTGTTTTTTTACATCTTCAGCATCGAGGCGCAGAAAACAAATTGTTTTTGTAGAAACACTGTTAAACGCTATTAATAGTGTTTTGTTTTTTTTTAGCTTTTTCCCCCTTTTACAGCAAAAACGCTAATAAAATGCAAATGCTTCTACAAAAAGCTATTGTCAGCGTTTTTATGCACCATTTTTTTTTTTAAGCTTATGAAATGCACATGGTGTGCATGGAGCCTAAAGCCGAAATGCCTAATTGTGGTCTGTACCTGTGTTCGTTTTAGTTGGACTTAAATCTTAATTTAATTTACTTGTATATATTGTCTTTAAACAGAAATGGCAGGATATAGTGAAGGAAGTGAAATTTCTTCAACAGCTGAAACATCCCAACACCATAGACTACAAAGGATGCTACTTGAAAGAACATACCGCTTGGGTAAGGCAGGATTGTTCACTGGTGATAGAAAATGTGTTTCTGGATATCTTTAATATATGATGTTTTGGCAATAACTATTCCTTTCCTATACAGTATTAACATGTACAGGATCATTTATTGTATGGCTACAATAAAAACTTTTTCATCTGCCAATCTTTGAAAATGAGAAGTCTTCATAGTGAAAAGGATTTCCACATTCACAAAGTATATGCAAAACTCCTTACTTCAGTTAGTAATCGTCTGCAATAAGAAGCTTCATTCCTACCTCTCTGTCCGCTTGGTAGAGATTCACCTGGTGTTTATTTGCCTTCTGCCATGTTTTCACGTCAGCATGTAATCTAGTCCTATTTTTTATTTTATTTTTTATCCCTTAAGAATTTGTTTTCTGGTCCTAAGGTTTGAAATAGCCCACATATTTCTTCAAAGCACTGTTTAAAACCAAAATCTAATATTATATAAATTCTTCGATGTGATGGCTGCATTAGGTTTCTTTTTTTAGCTTTCTTTTATTTTCATCTGGTGATCCTGCCAGTAAGTCTGTTGTTTTTCAACAGACAAGGCCCTCTGCAGATGTTGCAGTTAGAGGATTGAAAACATTACTCTCAGCGCTACCCCTCTACGTTATTATGTCTAGCTTATATCAATCCATTTGTTATCACAATACTACTTAAAATGCTGCATCCAATGCTATAACTTCCGAAGGCTGGGTTCACATATATGTAAATTGGATGCAGGTTTCCCCCACATCCAATTCGCATGACAGGTGAGTGTGACCAGATCTTAATGGAGCCGGTTCACACAGGTCCGGGGCGGCCACGGTGCAGATTGCAGAAGTGTCCTGTGTGTCTTTAGGTCCAGTTCAGGTGTGAATTCAGGCAAAAATTCTGACCTGATTTGCACCTGAACCGGTGAACAGACACACATTGGACACCATTCTGTGAACCCGGCCTCAAACATGCATGTATCATATAGATGTAGTGCCATACAGCTGTGGACAAAGTTTTGAGAATGATACAAATCTTCTTGTTCACAAAGTCTTCTGTGTCAGTGTTTTTAGATCTTTTTGTCAGATGTTACTATGGTATGCTGAAGTATAATTACAAGCATGTCAAACTTGCAAAGCGGTAATAATTGCAGTGTTGACCTTTCTTTTGCAAGACTTCTGCAATTCTGACTGATGGCAGCCCATTCTGACATAATCATTGCTTGGAGTTTGTCAGAATTTGTGGCATGTTTTTTGTTTACCCGCCTCTTGAGGATTGACCATAAGTTCTCAATGGGATTAAGGTCTGGAAAGTTTACTGACCATGGACCCAAAATTTCCATGTTTTGTTCCCAAAGCCACTTATCAGTTTTGCCCTATGGCAGTGTTTCTCAATTCCAGTCCTCAGGCCCCCCCAACAGGTCAGGTTTTCAGGATTTCCCTCAGATGAAAAGGCTGTGGTGATTACTAAGGCAGTGAAACTGATCAAATCCCCTGTGCAAAATAATGGAAATCCTGAAAACCTGACCTGTTGGGGGGGCCTGAGGACTGGAATTGAGAAACACTGCCCTATGGCAAGGTGCTCCATCATGCTGAAAAAGGCATTGTTTGTCCCCAAACTGTTCTTGGATGTTCTTAGGCAAAATTGTGAGTGAGCCCACTCCCTTGGCTGAGAAGCAACCGCACACATGAATGGTCTCAGGAGGCTTTGCTGTTGGCATAACACAGGACTGATGGTAGTGCTCACCTTTTCTTCCCTGGACAAGGTTGTTTTCTTGATGTCCCAAACAATCAGAAAGGGGATTCATCAGAAAAAAAAATACCTTACCCCAGTCCTCAGCAGTCCAATCACTGTACCTTATGCAGAATATAAGTCTGTCCCTGATGGTTTTTCCTGGAGAGAAGTGACAACTTTGCTGCCCTTCTTGACACCAGGCCATCCTCCACAAGTCACACCTCACTGTGGGTTCAGATGCACTCACACCTGTCTGCTGCCATTCCTGAACAAGCTCTGCACTGGTGATGCCCCGATCCCACAGCTGAATTAACTATAGGCGAGGGTCCTGGTGCTTTCTGAACTTTTTTTGAAGCCTTCTTTGCAAATGCAGTATAAATGTTTTTTTTTTTGGGGGGGATGAAGTTCATTTTCATGGCAGAGGGACTTTGCAATGAATTAAAATTCATCTGATCACCCTTTTATAACATTCTGAAGTATATGCAAATTGCCATCATATATATTTGTGGCATTCTGAAAACATTTGGCCAATGCTGTATATACAGTAGTCCACAGTATTATACAGTTCTCATAGTCCTTCCAATGCTGAAAAAAAAACAATAGATACCAGATAATCATACACATTTGTTTCATCCCTATTGGTGTGGCAACACCTGTGCAGTCTCGTGTGCCAGTCAATCACTTACAGTATCTCACAAAAGTGAGTATACTGCTCACATTTTTGTAATTATTTTATTATATATTTTCATGTGACAACACTGAAGAAATTACACTTTGCTACAATATAAAGTAGTGAGTGTACAACTTGTATAACAGTGTCAATTTGCTGTCCCCTCAAAATAACAACACACAGCCATTAATGTCTAAACCGCTGGCAACAAAAGGGAGTACACCCCTTAGTAAAAATGTCCAATTTGGTCCGAAAGTGTCAATATTTTGTGTCGCCACTATTATTTTCCAGCACTGCCTTAACCCTCTTGGGTGTGGAGTTCACCAGAGCTTCACAGGTTGCCACTGGAGTCCTCTTCCACTCCTCCATGTCAACATCAAGGAGCTGGTGGATGTTAGAGACCTTGCGCTCCTCCACCTTCCATTTGAGGATGTCCCACAGATGCTCAATAGGGTTTAGGTCTGGAGACATGCTTGGCCGGTCCATCACCTTTACCCTCAGCTTCTTTAGCAAGGCAGTGGTCGTCTTGGAGGTGTGTTTGGGGTCGTTATGTTGGAATACTGCCCTGCGACCCATCTTTGAAGTACATGTTATCATTTATGGTTCCCTCAATGAACTGTAGCTCTCCAGTGCTGGCAGCACTCATGCAGTTCCAGACCACGACACTTCCACCACCATGGACTGTAGGCAAGACACACTAGTCTTTGCACTACTCACCTGGTTGCCAGAACACGCGCTTGACACCATCGGAACCAAATAAGTCTATCTTGGTCCCATCAGACCACAGGACATGGTTCCAGTAAGCCATTGCCTTTAGTTTGCTTGTCTTCGGAAAACTGTTTGTAGGCTTTCTTTTCTTTAGAAGAGGCTTCCTTCTGGGACGACAGCAATGCTGGCAGTACTCAAACGTCTATTTCCCAAAGACAACCTCTGGATATGACGCTGAAAATGTGCAGTTAACTTCTTTGGTCGACCACGGCGAAGCCTGGTCTGAGTGGAATCTGTCCTGTTAAACCGCTGTATGATCCTGGCCACCATGCTGAAGCTCAGTTTCAGGGTCTTGTTCTTATAGCCTGGGGCTATGCCCTCTTTATGTAGAGCAACAATTCTTTTTTTTTTTTTTCTCCGTTTTTCTCAATTCTCATATTTTTGCCATGAGGTGCTATTAAACTTCCAATAAATAGTATGAGGGAGTAAGAGCGATAACACCAAATTTAACATGCCTGCTCCCCATTCATACCTGAGACCTTGTAACACGAGTCACATGACACCAGGGAGGGAAAATTGCCAATTGGGCCCACTTTTGTTGCCAACGGTTTAGGCATTAATGGCTGTGTGTTGAGTTATTTTAAACAAATTTACGCTGTTATACAAGCTGTACACTCACTACTTTACATTGTAGCGAAGTGTCATTTCTTCAGTGTTGTCACATCTAATAAAATATTTACAAAAATGTGAGGGGTGTACTAACTTTTATGAGATACTGTATGTGCTGTGCAGACAGAATTCTGTGCACCCCTCTTGTGCCCACACTCACCACAAGGTATCGACCCCATGCCTTGAGTCAGATGCACCTCATATGCTGATATAGCCAGATGTATGTTCTCCTTCAGCGTGCTTTTTTCTCCTCCTAGTCACCTTCCTTTGTTGGTTGTGGGGAAGCCCCTGTGTCTCTCATTCACATATACAATGCATGCATGCATATATATATTCTGCTTTATTTTAAACAATTCTTAGAAACACATTGCACTCACTTGTAAAAGGTCTTTTAACACTCAAAGGTTAATCAACCCTGAAGCGCCGTGCTGGCATGCATCTTGTGTGTGGCCTTATCTGAGCATAATCTTCTTAACATATGTACAGTATGTTATCAACAAGATCTGATTTAACACATGTTGTGCTTTCTTGTAGTTGGTAATGGAATACTGCCTGGGATCTGCTTCAGATTTGTTAGAAGGTAAGAGAAGAGTTACTTGACTATTGAGAAGCATCGCGATCAAGTGGGTTATAGTAAAAATTTATTAACAATTGGATAAATATATTCCGTTATAAATGTTATATTAATTATAATCTAGCACTGACTACAAAGATGATAGTTGTGTGCGCCACAATTTCATATACCATAGCATTTGCCATGTTTAATCAACGTTGTTTTTTGGGGGTTGACGGGCTGGAAATGTAAAAGTAAATTGCAGCACACTGTTGTACGACACTCTGCCGTGGTGTCCAAGATTTAGGGCCCATTCACACTGGTGCAATATGGTAATGCCTATTTAAAATAAGCGTCCCATGCAATGCAAGGTAGCACATGAGTATTCGTGTGTGTGTGTGGCATTGTGCATGTAGTAGTAATGGAGCATAAGGCGCAATAAGTGTCTGTGTACGTAAATGTGTATGCAGAATCACAAAACGTTCATAGAATCCAATTGGAGCATTCAGGGTAACTTTCCACTGATCTCCATACACCAGATGCAGCATCTCTGAAGAGACTGAAGTATCTTGAGGCAAACTGATAAGAACAGCGGTGTCAATCCAAGTGTTATTATAACAGATTTATTGTGGTCAAAAGACAAAATCAGACTCATCACATAGTAAGGGCTTCCAATTGACAGTCTCGTAACAGGGAACCTCAGGTCAGGATAGAATAAGTGGGTGAACGGATACACCTGCAGGACCAAGAGAACAAACCGAGGGGCAGCAAACTAAGTGCAGCAATAATTGTACTGAAGCAACTTGCTCAGTATGTCTGTCCTGGTCTGGGGTCCCCTGTTGTGAAACTGTCCGTCAGAAGCCCTTACTATGCGATGAGCCTGGTTTTAACTGTAAGGCCCCGTACTCACGACCAAACATGTCTGCTGAAACTGGTCCGCAGACCAGTTTCAGCAGACATGTTTGGCCGTGTGTTGGCCCGAGCGGACCATTTTCAGACGGATCGGACAGGTTTCCAGGGGACAACTGTTTCCTGGACTTGCTTTAAAACAGTCCGCTGGAAACCTGTCCGCCCGGACATGTACGGTCGTCTGTACAGACCTACCGTACATGTCCTGCCTCCCGCCATCCCTCGCATGCGTCGAATGACTTTGACGCATGCGTGGAAGCATTTTAAAGGCAGGCCGCCCACGTCGCCGCGTCATTGTCGCGGCGACACCGCGTCATCGACACGGCGACACCGCGGACACGCCCCGCGTATTGTTTACGCGCGGACTTCTGTTCGATGGTGTGTATAGCCATCGAACAGAAGTCCCCGGACAGTCCCTGGGCAGACATGTCCGATGAAAACGGTCCGCGGACCGGTTTCATCGGACATGTTTGCTCGTGAGTACTCGGCCTTACAGTATAAGTTGCAATTTTTCTTTTCCCCACAATAAATCTGTTATACTACACCCAGACTGTGCACTGAAATCATTTTCTAGCAACTAAAGGGGTTGTAAAGGTAACATTTTTTTCCCCTAAATAGCTTCCTTTACCTTAGTGCAGTCTTCCTTCACTTACCTCATCCTTCGATTTTGCTTTTAAATGTCCTTATTTCTTCTGAGAAATCCTCACTTCCTGTTCTTCTGTCTGTAACTCCACACAGTAATGCAAGGCTTTCTCCCTGGTGTGGAGTGTCGTGCTCGCCCCCTCCCTTGGACTACGGGAGAGTCAGGACGCCCACTTGCACACAGCTCCTTTCTCTATTTGCAATGTAGAGAGCGTCCTGACTCTCCTGTAGTCCAAGGGAGGGGGCGAGCATGACACTCCACACCAGGGAGAAAGCCTTGCATTACTGTGTGGAGTTTTGTGGTTCTGCAACATAACCCCTACTTCTGGTGAACCATGACACCTTCAAGCATACATTATTTTCTTTCTCTTTTAAATGATTTTTTTCTGATGTGAAATGTGCACAAATGCAGATATTGTCTATTATTCAGTCTTTTGCTAAATTGTTCTTCCTTGCAGTTCACAAGAAGCCACTTCAGGAAGTGGAAATAGCTGCCATTACTCACGGTGCCTTGCAGGGGCTGGCCTACCTGCATTTTCATAATATGATTCACAGGTGAGTTGATCTGCCTGATGGTTGGCTGAAATAAAAGTTTTGAAATGTTAAAGTCCAGTTTAACTTTCATGGAAGGACCTCTTCTCTGCATGGAATCATTGTCCAAAATTTTAAAAGCCCCCTGCTGAGTCAGGCCTAGAGCTCACCAGTCAGCAGGGAACATGAACTTCTGATTGCAGAGCTTCAGGTCTGACTCGGCAGTGGGCAAGTGGGATCTCTGCAGTATAACTACCTTGTGTCTTGTGGCTGTGCTCAGTCTTTCCATGGTTTGTAACCTGTGACATGAAACTCTTCCACAACCTCACCTTAGTAGCAGATTTTGGCTGTTCCTCACTCAGGTTTAGGCCTCCTACACAGCTGTTTCTGTTGCAGTTGATACCGTTTCAACCTACATATGAAATGAATGATTATTAGAACCTGCTTGATATAATTGGTTAACCACTTGACCTCCGGAAGATTTAATCCCTTCTAGACCAGGCCATTTTTTGTGATATGGCCCTGCGTTATTTTAACGGACAATTGCATAGTCATGCAACACCGTACCCAAATTTTAATTTGTCTTTTTATTTATTTCCCCCCCCCCCCCCCCATAAATTGAGCTTTCTTTTGGTGGTATTTGATCACCACTGTTTTTTTTTTTTTTTTTTTTTTTGTGCTATAAACCTATTATGGCCCACAATTGTGGGACAAATGTTTTCTTACTTTTCTGCTATAAAACCTATCCCATTTAAAAAAATAAAATAAAAAAAAATAATAATGCTTCATAAATTTAGCCCAATATGTATTTTTGGTTAAGAAAAAATTCCAATAAGCGTATATTGATTGGTTTGCGTAAAAGTTATAGCGTCTACAAACTATGGTGTGTGTGTAGATATACTGGATTTTACACACATATATATATATATATATATATATATATATATATATATTAGCAATGGTTATGATCAGTGACTTGTATGCATCGTCACTGTACTAAAACCAAAAACGTAAATGTATTTTATTGGGATTTTATGTGATTGACCAGCACAACGTGGCACATAATTGTGAAGTGGAAAAAAAATGATAAATAGTTTTCAACGTTTTTTTACAAATTAATATGTGAAAAGTGGTGTGCATTTGTGTTCAGCCCCCCTGAGTCAATACTTTGTGGAACCACCTTTCGCTGCAATTACAGCTGCAAGTTTTTTTTTTTGAGGATGTCTCTACCAGCTTTGCACATCTAGAGAGTGAAATGTTTGCTCATTCGTTTTTGCAAAATAGCTCAAGTTCTGTCAGATTGGATGGAGAGCGTCTGTGAACTTCAATTTTCAAGTCTTGCCACAGATTCTCTATTGCGTTTAGGTCTGGACTGGGCCATTTTAACACATGAATATGTTTTGATCTAAACCAGTGGTCTCAACTGTGGCCCGGGATCGGATACGGCCCTCTGCTTGCTTTTATCCGTCCCTTGTGGCATTTCCCCCCCCACTGTCGGCAACAGTGGGGCATGGTCCTTGTCACTAACATTAACAATGGGGCACTATTCCTCCCACTGATGGGGCATTATTGCTCCCACTGACACGAACAATGGGGCACTATTGCAGTGCACACAGTGTTTTGCTTTTAGGCCAAAAAGTTCAATTTTGGTCTTTTTTGACCGGAGCGCCTTCTTCTATATGTTTGCTGTGTCCCCCACATGGCTTCTCGCAAACTGCAAACGAGACTTCTTATGGCTTTCTTTTTGTCACTCTTCCATAAAGGCCAGATTTGTGTAGGGCACGACTAATAGTTGTCCTGTAGACAGATTCTCCCACCTGAGCTGTGGATCTCAGCAGCTCCTCCAGCATTATTATGGGCCTCTTGGCTGCTTCTCTGATGTCTGGTGTGTTCCTTGGCCTTCATAATGCTGTTTGTTCACTCTGGGTCTCTAACAAACCCCTGAGGGCTTCACATAACGGCTATATTAATACTGAGATTAAATTACACACAGGTGGACTCTATTTACCAATAAGGTGTTTTCTGAAGGCAATTGGTTCCACTAGATTTTAATTGGAAGTATCAGAGTAAAGGGGGCTGAATACAAATGCACACCACACTTTTCACATATTTTGTTTTTAAAACAATAATTGAAAACCATTTATCTTTTTCCTTTCACTAGAAGATTATGTGCCTGTTTGTGTTGGTCCATCTTATAAAATCATAATAAAATACATTTACGTTTTTGGTTGAAACATGACAAAATTTGCAAAATGTCAAGGGGTATGAATACTTTTTCAAGGCACTGTATATGAACAGTTATCGTTGGGAAACATGGGGTGCGACTTGTCATGAGACTGTGGACCCCAAAGTCGCACGACAAGTCGCACAAATGTGAATGGACTCTTACAGCATTTCCTCACACCTGCCTAAAATGTTTACACAGTACTGTATTTAAAAACAAAAAAATAAATAAAAATACAGTATCTCTCAAAAGTGAGTACACCCCTCACATTTTTGTAAATACTTTAGTATATGTTTTCATGTGACAAAACTGAAGAAATTAGAGATTGTAAAGCTTGTATAACAGCGTAAATTTGCCGTCCCCTCAAAATAACTCAACACACAGTCTAAACCACTGGCAACAAAAGTGAGTACACCCCTAAGTGAAATTGTCCAAATTGGACCCAAAGTGTCAATATTTTCTGTGACCACCATGATTTTCCAGCACTGCCTTAACCCTTTTGGGCATGAAGTTCACCAGAGCTTCGCAGGTTGCCACTGGAGTGCTCTTCCACTCCTCCATGACGACATCACAGAGCTGGTGGATGTTGGAGACCTTGCGCTCCTCCACCTTCCATTTGAGGATGCCCCACAGATGCTCAATATGCTCAATAGGGTTTAAGTCTGGAGACATGCTTGGCCAGGCCATTAACTTTACCCTCAGCTTCTTTAGCAAGGCAGTGGTCGTCTTGGAGGTGTGTTTGGGACCATTATGTTGGAATACTCCCCTGTGACCCAAAGGGAGTGGATCATGCTCTGCTTCAGTATGTCACAGTACATGTTGGCATTCATGGTTACCTCAATGAACTGTAGCTCCCCAGTGTCGGCAACACTCATGCAGCCCCAGACCATGACACTCCCACAACCATGCTTGACTGTAGGCAAGACACACTTGTCTTTTTGTACTCCTCACCTGGTTGCCGCCACACATGCTTGACACCATCGGAACCAAGTAAGTTTATCTTGGTCTCATCAGACCACAGGACCATGGTTCCAGTAATCCATGTCCTTAGTCTGCTTGTCTCCAGAAAACTATTTGCAGGCTTTCTTGTGCAACATCTTTAGAAGAGGCTTCCTTCTGGGATGACAGCCATGCAGACAAATTTGATGCAGTGTATGGTTTGAGCACTGGAGGGCTGACCCCCCCACCCTTTAATCCTCTGCAGCAATGCTGGCAGCACTCATACATCTATTTCCCAAAGACAACCTCTGGATATGACGCTGAGCAACTTCTTTGGTCGCCCATGGCGAGGCCTATTCAGAGTGGAAAATTAAGTATCATGTATCACCACATGATGGCGATGTGGATACAGAGTGATTTGTATGCCAATGTCCTAACTTGATTGGAAAGTTCTTTTAGATACAAGAACATGGACCTTGTAGGCACACCCGTACAATTGGATAGAAAAAATATACACATTTATATTTTTCTGTTCTGAGTGGAACCTGTTCTGTCAGGGTCTTGACAATCTTCTTCTACCCTAGGCCATCTTTATGTAGAGCAAAAACATTTTTTTTATTTTTTTCCGATCCTCGGAGAGTTCTTTGCCCTGAGGTCTCATGTTGAACTTCCAGTGACCAGTATAAGAGTGAGAGTGCCAACACCAAATTTAACACACTTGCTCCCCATTCACACCTAAGACATTGTAACACTAGCGAGTTACATGACATAGAGGAGGGAAAATGGCTAGTTGGGCCCAATTTTTACTTTCTTTTACTTAGGGGCGTACTCACTTTTGTTGCTAGCGGTTTAGACTTTAATGGCTGTGTGTTGAGTTATTTTGAGGGGACAGCAAATGTACATTGTTATTAGTGCTGTCAGTTAAACGCGTTATTAACGGCGTTAACACAAACCCATTTTAACGCCGCCAATTTTTTTATCGCGCGATTAATGAGGTTCACCCTTTAAAACATTTTTTTTTTGTCAGCACGTACCTCTTAATCCCGATTTTCACCTGATGGCGATCCCGCGGGAGTGGGCGTTCCCAAGCACTGCCTGTGATTGACAGGCTTCCGAACGGCGCATACTGCGCGTCACAGGTTGCCGGAAAAACCTGAACGTCGGTGCGGCTCTATACGGCGCATGCGCACCGACGTTCGGGTTCTGTCGGCAACCTGTGACGTGCAGTATGCGCCGTTCGGAAGCCTGTCAATCACAGGCAGTGCTTGGGAACGCCCACTCCCGCGGGATCGCCGTCAGGTGAAAATCGGGATTAAGAGGTACGTGCTGACAAAAAAAATATAGGGAAAGTAAAAGTTGTTGTCCCGTAGAAATAGGATAGGCTTCCTTTTTATAGAGATGAAATTTCAGAGATTGTCTAAAGGTAGACAGAGTAGAAGGTAGCCAGATGGTTTGGGTTAAGGCGTTCCAGAGGCTGGGAAAGCCTCTGGGAAGTTCAGGAGGCAAGCATGGAAGAGGGTAACAAGGAAGCTAGAGAATAGAAGGTCTTGGGAGGATGGTTTAGGTCATGGGTGCTCAACCCGTGGCCCTCCAGCTGTTGCAGAACTACAAGTCCCAAGGCATTGCAAGTCACTGCCAGTTACAAGCATGACTTCCAAATGCAGAGGCATGATAGGAATTGTAGTTCTGCAACAGCTGGAGGGCCAAAGGTTGAGCACCCATGGTTAAGGTGATCGTTTGAGATTAATTGTGATTAATCGTGAGTTAACTATGACATTAATGCGATTAATCGCGATTAGAAATTTTAATCGCTTGACAGCACTAATTGTTATACAAGCTGTACATTCACTACTTTACATTGTAACAAAGTGTAATTTCTTCAGTGTTGTCACATGAAAACCTATAATAAAATATTTCACAAAAGTCAGTACACCACTCAAATTTTTGTAGATACTGTGTGTGTGTTTGTGTGTATATATTATGTGTGTGTGTGTGTGTGTGTGTGTGTGTGTGTGTATGTTAGAGATACACAATCATATCTGACGTCCATACTAGAGCTGTGTATAAATAAAGAAATATGTTCTGTTCTGTTCCATACTCTTGCACAAACTATGGTGAGTACAACATTCATTCCTTGTTGAGTAAAACATGAGTGGTTTACTGACCACCTGTGGTTTTAGGGAGCTACTGTATAATTCCTGAGCGCTATGTGAAATGCACCCCTAAGCAATGTTTTTCTGGAAAGCTGAAGAGATGAACAGACACAATGAGAGGTCATCTCTGTCCCAGGGAGTGAATGGACAATATGTCACCATGGGGTAAAACCTTTCGCCTCTATTTGGGTGAGTGGAGGGCTCCAATTGTTGGCTTAAGGAGTGACCAAACAATTGGGGTCATGTTCTGGGAGGGACAGGGCATCATTGTTGGCTCATCTTGCTTACAAAGGATTCCACAATAGAGGTCAGTGATGGCAGTTGGGTAATGCATAAATCCACTTCAGTCGAGTTCAGTTTTTGGTGAGTACTGTCCACCACAGAATTTATCGGGACTTATAAAAACTTTGTTAGTAACTGACTGCAAATAGAGGCTGCTTTGTACGCCTATCACAAGCAGATGAATGTTATTTTCTTGGTCTAAAAAAGGGATTTCCATGTATAAATAGCATAGGTGGCTTTGTATAGGATTGCAACATCTAGTTTTCCAGTGTTTTTATTCAAATTTTTACAAATACAAAAACGGCATTTGCCATTGTAATGGGAAAGAATTTTACATTAAGTCATTAAAGGTTCAGTTACATGTCTTTTAAACCTGTATACGCTTAAGTCTTAATATAGCATCATTCACCTATTGGGATCAAATCTAAACCAAACTTGCGACCCACTAACTGAACTTCCACTTGGTCTCAAGGACCATACAAGGTTCAAGGGCAAATTCAGATAAGAAGAGAAAAGAGGGAGAAAGAGAGATAGCAGAAAGAAGAATAGAGGGTAGGGAGAGGGGTTGCACTCCGGCCCTGCAACATCTAGTTGTACAAAAACAGACACACTACAATGTTTTCTAGTTATTGGAGCAGCAGTCTAGAAGCGAGCAGTTGTGTTGTGGGCCTTAAGAAAATTTATCACCCAGAAAGTTTATAAATATGTCTGGAACCTTCCTGCTTGCAGACATTCAGCTATATAGATGCAGATGAAGTAACTTGTGATTTTGCAACTAGTGGCCCCCTTGCAGTTTGGATATGGTGCACACATTAGGTGACTTGTTGTTTTTATATTCTGGAAAGATGGGAACCCCAAATGCACAGCAAAACTACTTGTGGTGATGAAAATTCCTGAGACCCCTTTGTGTTAATTATCCCTTGGCCATTTCATCTTCATTATCTTTCAATTTCATGAGCACCTGAAAAGTACACATGTGTATCTGTAAGTGTTATTAACGGCTCTTTTACAAAAAACATAGATATGATTTGGGGGTTACAGGGATTTGTCAATGATTTTTTTTTTTTGTCTCCACAAAGAAAAATAATGATCTAAATTCTTGGCTATTTTAGGTCTATGAAGCAGTAGAGATGTGTAACGCTGCATTATATTTCTTTAAAGCTTTCAGACAGCAATGTATGACAATTTTGCAGGGGAAATTAAACATTTATAACAACCTAAAATATATAAAGGATCTGTGTTATATGCAGTTGTTCCATTACATAATTTTCCCAGGACTTTAAAATCCTGATGGATATAAAGGAACAAGCCAGTTAGACATGACTACAGCCCCCTCTAGTGGAAATGATTATTGTAGTATTTGGGGTATATGCAGTTTAAGATCTTATCGTTTTCTTGATCTTCTCTCTGTATGTTTTCATAATTTAAATAACGCTTAGGAAGCTGTATTCAGATTCAGTGTAAAGGTGATCTAATTAGGATGGTCATTATTCCAAGAATATTGTTCAGTTATTGTTCCCTAAGGATATGGAGTGATGCATGTTCTGTGCTGTTTATTCACTATTTGAATATGAACATTTAAAAACATGTTGGTATAAGCGGCTTCTGTCTGCCATTCTACCTAAATGGATTGTAGTGGAAAATCCTGTATCTTTTTATAATGTAAATGTGTTCGCGTGTGTATATACGTGTAAATGTAATTGCTTAAATATATCCTTAATGCAAAACTTCAAATAGAACTTTATTTTGGTGGTATTTGATCACCTCTGCGGTTTTAATCTTTTTGCACTATTAAGGAAAATGACAATTTTGAAAAAAAAAATTTTTTTTTACTTTCTGCTATGATAATATCCAAAATAATATGTATAAAAAAAAATTGCTCATCGGTTTAGGCCAAAATGTATTCTATATATTTTTGGTAAAAGAAATGGGCGTATATTGATATCACGTAAAAGTTATCACGTCTATAAACTATGGGATAGGTTTGGGGACTTTTTTTGTCATACAGAGAAATAAACAATTTAATAAATCCATCAATCATAGTTCCAAAAAATCCATGCAAAATCCAATTAACAGCATTACTCCTATCTTAAATACATCCACAAAAAAAAAAAAAAGTTATTTGAGCTAGTCCCCATTCTATCTTCCGTTAGACCTGCTTCTCTTGTATGCCCTGACAACATACTTTACTAAAAACAAAAACTCTACATATCTGAAGAGGTGAAAGTAGTTATATATATATATATATATATATATATATATATATATATATATATATATATATATATATATATATATATATATATATAGGGCTCAAAATTTCAAGTCCTGAGCTACTAGCCAGGGCTCAAGAGTTACTCGCCACCAGTTGCCCCACCTAATTCATACACTGCCCTGCACCTAATTGCACCCGTAAACACGCCCTGGTAGATTATCTCATGGAATGACAATGTTTTATGCAGAATCAAGTTACAAAATTAAATATTACCAACAACAACTTTAACAAAATGGGACAGGGCACTGGGGGCAGACCAGAGGGACAGGGCACTGGGGGCAGACCAGAGGGACAGGGCACTGGGGGCAGACCAGAGGGACAGGGCACTAGAACTGGGTCTCTTCCCCATTCTCTTGCTGTCTCCTCTGCAACTCCCATCCATCCTCTCTCTCTCTCTCCCATTTATCTCATCATCAGGAGCCTGTGTGTGCGGCTCCACGCTTGCATGTCCCCACTTCCCTCTTTTATTCAGGCTGGCAGAGAGGAGAGGAGCTGCAGCACAGCGGGAGGGAGTACAATCCAGCGCTGAGATCCACACAACTGCACAGCCATTGACACCATAGCACAGCGCACAT
Source organism: Rana temporaria (assembly GCF_905171775.1). Classification (NCBI taxonomy): domain Eukaryota; kingdom Metazoa; phylum Chordata; class Amphibia; order Anura; family Ranidae; genus Rana; species Rana temporaria. The sequence goes on from NC_053489.1 coordinate 166,881,814, forward strand.
TGACAGCGCACAGCACACATTGAGACCAGTCTGTTCACAGTGCTCAGGCTAAACTGTTGGACACTTACATAGAGCACAAGGAGAAGAAAACTGCACAAACTAGAAGGCTGTCGCTCTCATGTCAGGGCAACTTTCAGTGAGCGCTGCACCGGAGTGGTAATTTTTGCAATCCTCCACCTCGCTCATTACTTTCTGCTCTCCAGCTACATTGGTCGGGGGCCCGGGGGAGGGGGGCAGGCTCAGAGAGGTCATACTGTTGGGTCCCATGGCTTAATGAGAAATGTAAGGAGAGCACCTGTGTACTGCTCTGCCTGTGCGCGGCTCAACAGACTACTTTTCCCGAGCATGCACCTTTCCTCTTCGGCCGCCAATCTCATCGGGACTCTAAGTGTAGGCACAGATTGGAGGGAGATTGGTCATGCAGCCCTGTCATCACTCGCCCCCATCTTAAATCCACTCGCCAAATGCTAGTAGGCGAGTGGAAATTTTGAGGGCTGTGTGTATATATATATATATATATATATACACATATATATATACACACAGTACCGACAAAAAGTTTGGACACACCTCATTCAAAGAGTTTTCTTTATTTTCATGACTATGAAAATTGTAGATTCACACTGAAGGCATCAAAACTATGAATTAACACATGTGGAATTATACATAACAAAACAGTGTGAAACAACTGAAAATATATTTCATATTCTAGGTTCTTCAAATTAGCCACCTTTTGCAGCAGACACATCTCTAGAACTGTTAAGAGGAGACTGTGTGAATCAGGCCTTCATGGTAGAATATCTGCTAGGAAACCACTGCTAAAGAAAGGCAACAAGCAGAAGAGACTTGTTTGGGATAAAGAACACAAGGAATGGACATTAGACCAGTGGAAATCTGTGCTTTGGTCTGATGAGTCCAAACTTGAGATCTTTGGTTCCAACCCCTGTGTCTTTGTGCGATGCAGAAAAGGTGAACGGATGGACTCTACATGCCTGGTTCCCACCGTGAAGCATGGAGGAGGAGGTGTGATGGTGTGGGGGTGCTTTGCTGGTGACACTGTTGGGGATTTATTCAAAATTGAAGGCATACTGAACCAGCATGGCTACCACAGCATCTTGCAGCGGCATGCTATTCCATCCTTTTGCGTTTCGTTGGACCATCATTTATTTTTCAACAGGACAATGACCTCAAACACACCTCCAGGCTGTGTAAGGGCTATTTGACCAAGAAGGAGAGTGATGGGGTGCTGCGCCAGGTGACTACCTCTTGAAGCTCATCAAGAGAATGCCAAGAGTGTGCCAAGCAGTAATCCAAAGCAAAAGGTGGCTACTTTAAAGAACCTAGAATATGAAATATATTTTCAGTTGTTTCACACTTTTTTTGTTTTGATGCCTTCAGTGTGAATCTACAATTTTCATAGTCATGAAAATAAAGAAAACTCCTTGAATGAGAAGTTGTGTCCAAACTTTTGGTCTGTACTATAGATAGATGGATAGATGGATAGATGGATAGATAGATAGATAGATAGATAGATAGAGATATATATATATCACGCTCTCTCTCCCCCACACTTTTTGGGAACCAGTGACATTATTACAACGATTGATTGGTGCTATGAAAATGCACTGATCAATGTAAAAATTGCAGTAAAGAGGTTGACACTAGATGGCGATCAAGGGGTTAAATGTGTTCCCTGTTCTAACTGTAGGGGGGATGGGCTGCCTGGGACATGGCAGAGATAACTGGGAACCGCAGATCTGAGTTGTCAGAATGGGGATCCGCCTTGTTTACAATGGCAGATACCCGTTGTACCTCTGTGTACAGTGATCGCTGGCGTGTGCCCACAATCGCACATGCAGAAGAGCCGACCTGCCACAGTATAAGTGCGACGGCTGGTCGGCAAGTGGTAAAGGAAAAAAGAAACAAGACTTTAGTATTACTTTTAGGCTTGGTTCACACTGATGCAACATAGGATCCCATTTGTGAGACCCCACGTCAGATGACATGTGTAATTCAAGGTTTCCCTATAAGAGCTTTCTTGGCTGATACTACACAAGTCTGTCCAACTTTAGAAAAGGTTCCTGCACTACTTTGATGTGACTTTTTAAGGCGGCCATGCACGGTTCAAATTTCGAAAGAATTTTCGTACGAATTTCGCACCATTAGTGGGCTGCAGCAACAGCCGATTTTCGTGCGGCAAACAAATTTGAGGAATCCGACATGTTGGACATTTTTTGAAAAACGAACAATTTTCTGATCAATGATGGGAGAATCGTGTGAGAAATGTAATAGAAAAAAAAATGCGCATGTGCAAGAAAAGAATATTCCTGGAGAGAAACGAATATTCCCGGCAACATGAAAGTTTGGTCGGCTTAATTTAGAAAATCAATGGTGGCATCATCGGATTACAAAAAAAAACGAACTTTCTGATTTTGAAAATAAAATTTGTTCGAAATTCGACCGTGTATGGCCTGCTTTACTCTGTGTGTTACAGTTGTGTTACAGTTGCATCAAAGTCAGACTCCAAAGTTGCACTGAAAGTCGTGCAACTTTGGAGTCCGGCTAGTGTGAACTGGGCCTTAACTAGGTGGTACCTAGTACCCTCCTGATTAATGCATATACACCCAGGGCTCTCAGGGCTGTCAGAATACAAATGACCCAGCAGGGGGGATTTCTGCATCCACATCGATTCCAGCCCACAGGCTAGAGAAAAATAAAAAAAGATGACAGCGCGTACTCTGCTTTACACTGGCACATCCCGACAATACTGTATGTTCTCATTACACCTTTCTCCCAGTCACTCTGGACATTTCCTACACCATACATTGCCTGGTGTTGACAAACTGTCACAAGTGACAGATGCAGATTACAGGGAAAGAGGAGAGCAGCCAGGATCCACATTAGGTGCTATGGATTGAAACAAGTATACAAGGAAATGCTTTAACATTTTGTTTTAAAGGTTTACAGCCACTTTAAGGCCTCATGTACCATGGGCATAAAAAATACTTCTCATACAGGCGTTTGGCATTTTTTGTTCAAGCCTGTAAAAGCCACTCTGTTAGCCTATGTGTCCATGCACATTTTGGTGTTTACAGGAATATTTTTAGAGGAATATTTTACAGGCTGAAAAACCCCATCACAAGTGTGTTTGAGCAAAGCTTTCAGGCAGATAAAATTAAAAGTGTCAGATATTTTTAAGTGTACATTTTTGTAGTGTTTTGGGGAAAAACGCTTGTAAATGGCAACACGCCCCCCCCCCCCCCCCACAGAAAAATTCTAATTATTTTTTTAATATTGGGACACTTGCCCGTCCTGGAATACAGCGATATCGGCATCCCAGCCAATGCTTCCATCGGCTCTTGGGTGCTGCCACTACCATAGCCTGTAGGAGAAACTGGTAGTGAAGCCTTGCGCCTTCACAGCTGATTCCCTACTGCACATGTGCGGAGCGTGCTGCACTTTCTGAATGGTCCTTCGGCAGTAAAGGATAAGGGGGGCTGAACTTAAGAACCGCGCCATGGCGAGGTCCGACGGAAGTGGGAACAGGTACTTGTCAAAAGACAGGTACCCGCTTACTCCCCCACCAAAAGATTCCAAATGTGACACAGGAGGGGGAAGGAGACAGATAATCAGAGCTTCCCCCCTTTGGGTGGAACTCCGCTTTAAAAGCACGACTGTATTGGTTTTCTTGCTTTCTCAGTTTGTATGCTTTGATTTTGTTATTACATTAATTTGTTCAAATGTTTATATTTGTAAGAATAGATTGTACGTTGACCTAGGACAATAGTTTTTTTTAATACAGTCAAAATGTTATCAGTTATAACCACTATTTTTTAAGATGCCACTAACATTTTACCATTTACGTTGTCATCTTTTCTCTTTAGGGATGTTAAAGCTGGGAATATACTGCTTACTGAGCCTGGTCAGGTAAAATTAGCAGACTTTGGATCTGCGTCTATAGCATCACCTGCCAATTCCTTTGTGGGAACGCCATACTGGTAAGATATAGCAATAGATGTACATCCACTGCAACAGTCATTTCTCTTCGCTAAGGAGGATGTTTCAGGGATTTTGATCTGTACCTCTTTATACAATAAAAGATTAAATATTTATTGGAACAGTTCCTAAAACAGACACCCAATTGGGTTGATTTACTACAACTTGAGAGTACAAAATCTGGTGCAGCTGTGCATGGTAGCCAATCGGCTTCTAACTTCAAGTTGTTAAATTAAGCTTTGACAAAAAAAATGGAAGCTGATTGGTTTCTGTGCAGAGGCACCATGTTTTTCACTATCCAGTTTTAGTAAATTAACCCAATTTGGTGTCTGTTTTAGGAAATGTACCAATGGATATTGCATCTCTACTGCATAGTTATAGAAACTATAGGCAAACTGCTAAATATACTGATGAAATCCATATATGAAACCTAAATCTAGCCATGTACGACTAGTTTAAGCAAAGCAATTTCCACTGTCTGTAATGTCATCAATAAATGTCAGTTAAAAGGAACTGTGAAAGTCCAGGCACAATCTGGAAAGATGAAGAAAATGTGTGGACTGTTTGTATGTTGACCAGAAAGGCTATGACTGAAATGGACCTGCAGGAAGGTTATATGCTAGGTTCTATCTTGCAGAATTGCTTGTGCAATATCTAAGATCTAAAAGAGTCATCAAGATGAAGCCTTACCTGCAATGTACCGTAATCATAAAATTAAAGTAGAACTATAGGCAACACCTTTTATTTCAGTTTGTAATTTTTTTTTTTTTATTTACCTTAATTTTCTGTCCAATAGCCAAAACACGCAGTGAGAGGAAATCTTTGCAAATTAAAGGAATCCTTTGGGGCCCTCCAGGTCACTAGAACTATTGTCCCGATTCGAATATTTTTTTTATTTTTTTTTTTACTTTCAATGATGATGATAAACAGGACAAGTAGGGTGAATCTCCCTAACGCGGGCACAGACCGCAATAAAAACTGACAGGTGTTCTAATCCCTTTCCACTCTATACGGAAATAATCAAAGAAAAAGGTTTTCCTTTTAGTTATACTTTAAAGTGTCCATTTTAGGGAGTTAAAATATAGCAACAAGAAGCTAACCTGTAAAGAATTTTATATTTTTGGTTCAGCACAGATGCTTATCGATTAACCATGCTGGACAAATAGCAGGTCACCCTTCTGAACTCTAGTCACTGCAGGACATTTAGACATAGGGATCAACAGGAGATACCATGGCAACCAGAGGTAGACCCGGTGTTCTACAAACCAAAAAGTGGGTGTACAGTGTATCCAAAAAGTTTTCACAGCGTTTCACTTTTTCCAAATTTTGTTGCGTTATAGATTTATTCCAAAATGTATTAAATTCATTATTTTCCTAAAAATTAAAGAGGGGGGGAATCACATGTACATAAGTATTCACAGCCTTTGCTCAATACTTTGTTGAAGCACCTTTGGAACCAATTACAGCCTTTCGTCTTTTTGAGTATGATGCTGCAAGCTTAGCACACCTATTTTTGGGCAGTTTCTCCCATTCTTCTTTGCAGGACCTCTCAAGCGCCATTCGTTTGATGGGGAGCATCGATGCACAGCCATTTCCAGATCTCTACAGCGATGTTCCATCGGGTTCCAGTTTGGGCTCTGGCTAGGCTACTCGAGGACATTTACAGAGTTGTCCTGTAGGCCACTCCTTTTGTTATCTTGGCTGTGTGCTTAGAGTTGTTGTCCTGTTGGAAGAGGAACTTCCGCCCCAGTCTGAGGTCCAGAGCACTCTGGAGCAGGTTTTCATCAAAGATGTCTCTGTACATTCCTGCATTCATCTTTCCCTCGATCCTGACTAGTCTCCCAGTTCCTGCTGCTGGAAAACATCCCAGCAGCATGATGCTGCCACCACCATGCTTCACTGTAGGGATGTATTGGCCAGGTGATGAGCGGTGCCTGGTTTCCTCCAGACATGATTCTTGCCATTTAGGCCATAAAGTTCAATCTTTGTTTCATCAGACCAGAAAATTTTGTTTCTCATGGTCCGAGTCCTTCAGGTGCCTTTTGGAAAACTTCAGGTGGGCTGCCATGTGCCGTTTATTGAGTGGCTTATGTTTGGCCAGTCTATCATACAGGTCAGATGTGTGGAGTGTTGCAGAGATGGAAGGTTCTCCTCTCTCAACTGAGAAATGCTGGAGCTCTGTCCGAGTGACCATTAGGTTCTTCATCACCTCCCTGACTAAGGCCCTTCTCCTCCTATCGCTCAGTTTTGCCAGATGGCCCACTCTATGAAGAGTCCTGGTGGTTCCAAACTTCTTCCGTTTACAGGTGTTGGCCACTATGCTCATTGGGACCTTCAATGCCACAGGAATTTCTCGATACAATCCTGTCGTGGAGGTCTACAGTTCTTGTCCTTCATGGCTTGGCTTGTGCTCTGACATGCGCTGTGGAACCTTGTATAGACAGGTGTGTCCCTTTCCAAATCAAGTACAATCAACTGAATTTACACAGGTGGACCCCAATTAAGTTGTATAAAGATCTCAAGGATGATCACTGAAACAGGATGCATCTCAATTTTGAGTGTCATGGCAAAGGCTGTGAATACTTATGTACACGTGTTTTATTTTTATTTTATTTTTATAAATTTGCAAAGATTTCAAACAAACTTCTTTCAAATTGTCATTATGGGGTATGGTTTGTAAAATTTTGAGGAAAATAATGAATCTAATCCATTTTGGGATAAGGCTGTAACATAACAAAATGTGGAAAAGTGATGCTCTGTAAATACTTTCCCGGATGCACTGTAGAAGATATAGTGGCTAGATAGTTCAGTCTTTTCCCAGGCTGGAAGGGTATTGTGGAATATTTGATTTGAGCCTTTTAGTAACCACAGTAACCCTTTAATATCAATCCATGCCCTTGGGTGGTAGTATGTGGCCGGATACTCTCCCTACTCTATATACATCTCCACTCAGACAGAAAGATTAACCAAGGTCAGCCAAAGACATACTTTCTGTCTGGTTGTTATCTCCCTATAATGAGGGCAGTTGTATATCTGTTCTATCATTTTGTATTTTGGCACTAATTCTGCATTGCTCTATAAGGTTATACACCTGGCATTCTTATGACTTCCTTTCATTTTCTACATTATAGATTTTTAGACCGATATGAATAAAAGTGATGTTTTAGGTCATACTGTGTTTGGTAAAATCGCAGCAAAAACTCATTCCGTGCTTTTCTGCAGCTTTTCTATTCAACCAAAATATCAAAAAAAGCACAGTTTTTTGCTTTTTTTATAAAGTCCTTGACTCCACAAACTCTGTGGGATCTTTCCCCTCCGCTGGCAGGCCTACAATACGAATATTTTTTCGCTAGGGCGGTTTTCTAGATCTGCCCTAATGGTAGTGGTTTGGCTAGCTAAAAGGCGGTAGTTGGTCTTCTATGTTGCTGATGTGATGCTTGGTCCCCAAGGTGCACTCAGCAGTGAGACCTCCTCTCTCAGCCCACTAAAGTGGTCCTTAAGAGTGTTAATGGAGGCTGTGCATTTAAATGCCTGCAGATTTTCTCCATGTGGGCTGCTGTGCAATCGTCCAACTGCTGAGCAAGACTCCGCCTTTAATATGGGTTCCCCCAGCGTATCCCCTCATTTACATAATCTACGCCGGTCGCAATGGAAGCGCCATCTAGCGGCCATCAGCAACATTGCAATCTAAGATAGGACGGCGCAAGCCGTCGTATCTTAGATATGTTTAAGTGTATCTCTGTTAAAGAATACACTTAAACATAGGTCGGTGCAGATTCAGAGTTAGGTTGGCTTATCTGTAGATAAGCCGGCCTAACTCTTTCTGAATCTACCTATTTATGTTCATTGGCAGCTGGAGGTGTAGACAACTATTAGTGTGACCATTGTCCCTGCAAAGACTATAACCATTACTGGGTTATACAGCGCCATCACCCTCTCCATAATTCTCAACTAACATTACTGGTTTGTTTGACCCTGGTGAATGTGTCTGTCTCCAAGCTATGGTGTTTAACATACCCTGTTTTCTGTTACTTTATGCTCTTGAGTAAATGCACCTCTTGGTTTCAAACCATTTGCATGTGTTTATTTTATGTGAAGCGCTGAACAAAAAACAAAAAAAAGATTATGGAGAAAAGAATGGCCAGTGTTTCAGTAGTGCACAGAAGCAGAGTTCAAGCTGCAATTGGTAGCAATTAGCATTACGCAGAGGCAGAATTCACACTGCAAATAGTAGCAATTAGCTTAATAAATGTCCCCCAAACTTTATTTGTTTTTTAACCACTCTATAAACTGACCTTGATCACCAGTGCTACATCACTCATTTTGAAGTGTCCATAATGGCTATTGAAGGCTAAACAAACTCCAAGACAAAGGTTACCTTTTACATTGGGCAAGAGTGACGATATAGTAGACCAGCCATTGTTGCTTTCTTCAAGATGGGCTGTGGCTTGTTGTTTGTCACACTGATGTGAAACAATAGGTAGCAGTAGTACTATTTCAGGGCCACCAAGCGTACATTGATCGCTCTTAAAAAGACATTATCACACAGTCCGATGTATACCTCATGATATTTTGTTCAACATGTGTTTTATGTTTATGGACACTCCTAACAGAGCTTCTTTGTGGTTGTTTGCTTTCAGGATGGCCCCAGAAGTTATTTTAGCAATGGATGAAGGCCAGTATGAAGGCAAAGTTGATATCTGGTCTCTTGGTATTACTTGCATTGAATTAGGTGAGTAAACAAAGACAGCCCATAGAAGATTATTCTTTTTTTTTTTTTTTTTTTTGTTCAACGAATGCCCTCCCTGCCCATACATGATCAAAATTCTTCTGGTCCCTGCTGGACTGGCCGAATTTTGATCAATGTATGGCTGGCTTTAAAAACGGTTTCATTTCTGAAACCATTTAATTTGTCACATTGCACAGTTAGACTAACGGGAAAGTTCACCAAATTCTTTATTGTGCTGCATGAAGTGTGCCCCAGAACTTATGCCTCTTACACACGGGAGTAAAAAATGCTGTGTTTTTTACTGATATGAAATGCGATGCATTGTTGTCTATAGAACAATGCACACAACTGAGTTAAAGATTAGTAATACAGTGAGTACAGACCAGTAAAACAAAAATACAACATTTTTACGCTTGAGTGCAGTAATTTACTCGCATACGTGTTTACTTCTCTATAAGCATGTTTATGTGAGCATAAATTAGTATTCTACTTGTCTATATGCTTACGCACATTTACTCACCTATTACCAACATCACTCAGGTCTTCACACACAGGTTTTTTTTTACTCAGTAAAAATAAACCTTACTAAATTATGATGCCAGTGTGCAAGGGGTCTTTATTATTTTATGCTGTTAGTCATAAGGTTTCAGGTTGTGGTGAAACACTAAAGCACCTAAAGGAAACCCTATTATACACAGAGAGAACATGTAAATGGTGCTTCTGGCAAGGTTCAATCAAGACTCAGATCTGGAACACAAAAAGGCTAACCAGTACAGTACACATATGGGAACCATATACATACATATCAAAGTAAAATTAGTATATGTATGGTAAAACATAATGCCTTCTAAAATAGCGCCTGCAAACCGACCCAAACCGCTGCTGCTGCGTCTCCAGTGTGAAAGCCCCAAGGGCTTTCACACTGGAGCGGTGCGCTAGCAGGATGGTAAAAAAAAGTCCTGCTAGCTGCATCTTTGGAGCGGTGTGTATACCGCTCCTGCCTATTGAAATCAATGGGACACCGTGGCTATACCGCCGGCAATGCGCCTCTGTAAAGGCGCTTTGCGTTGGTTATTAACCCATTCTTGGATGCTAGCGGGGGGGGATAAAACCCCCCGCTAGCTGCCGAATAGCGACCTGAAATTGGCGGTAAAGCGCCGCTAAAAATATCAGTACTTTACCGCCGATGCACCTCCCGCCCCAGTGTGAAAGGGGCTTAAGAAAAAAAATTCTAACTCTCTATTCACTAGAAGTAAAAACTTATAACATAACTTTAATCAGTGACCAGGTAAATAACAAAAGGAGTCACCAAACTGTCCAACCCAGTTAGGTGTTTGTAAATGGTTTGTACATATTTCTAGTTGTTGCTGTATAGCTTGTCTAAGCCGGATTTATTAAACTGTTATATGTAGCATAGCGAACAATGCTACGAAATGTTGATATAGTTTGGATCTTTAAATAGAGGTACCTTTAAAACCTTGCGGTTTAAACTAGATTTAGAAAGTTGAGGGTTAATTCAGGTGCTAAAATAGCTTTAACTTTTCACCTGCAACAAGCAACTGTAGTTGTCGCAGGATTCCGTTATTTTTTTTTGCAAATAAAAAAAAAAAAATGGAAACACAATTGGGAGTAGTTAAAAACGGGTTACTGTTTTGTGTGATAAAGTATGAGAACAAAATAACACTAATTAAATATGCAACATGTGTTTACTATTGCTGTACAAAATAGATGGACTTCTCTGCGCTAATGAATGTGGTTAAAAACCATAGGAAGCTGTAAGAGCCTTTGTAGTATATCTTGCATTTGCTAAATATGAATAGGTAGATTCAGGTAGATTTGCCTAAACTTGCGGCGACGTAGCTTAGCGTGTTTAGGCTACGCCGCCGTAAGTTAGCTAGGCAAGTACATGATTCACAATGTACTTGCCTGCTAAGTTACGGCGGCGTAGCCTAAAGCGGGCGGGCGTAAGGGCGCCTAATTCAAATGTGTGTAAGGGGGCGTGTTTTATGTTAATGGGGCTTGGCCTTACGTTTTTGACGTTTTTTTTAAACTGCGCATGCGCCGGGCGCCTACATTTCCCAGTGTGCATTGCGGCTAAGTACAGGCCTATTGATTTAGACGTGGACGTAAACGACGTAAATCGATATTCGCGGATGACTTGCGCAAACGACGTAAAAATTTCGACTCTCGAAGCGGGAACGGGGGCCATACTTTAACATTACTATTCCATCTAATAGATGGAATAACTTTAGGCCTGATAATGCCTTGGGGAAACTGCATAAATGTACTGCGGCGGCCGGGCGTACGTTCGTGAATCGGCGTATGTACTAATTTACATATTCTACGCCGACCGCAATGGAAGCGCCACCTAGCAGCCAGCCTCAATATTGCAACCTAAGATAGGACGGCGCAAGCCGTCCTATCTTAGATATGTTTAAGCGTATCTCTGTTTGAGAATACACTTAAACATAAGTCGGCGTAGATTCTGAGTTAGGTCGGCTTATCTACTGATAAACCGGCCTAACTCTTTGTGAATCTACCTAGGAGACTTCATTTGGTCAGGTGAAGGTCCATTGTTTCAGATGTTTTGGACAGAGAATAAAGCTTTCATGGAATGGCTTCCCTGGAATGACCTAGGAGATTAAAATAATTGGATTAAATAGTATGACGGCACTAAAGAGCTCTTCTTTTTACAAGCAACACCTTGTAGGCAGTACATGTCCCTGTCTCTCCTCACATTCTTCCTTTTGCTCATGTGACTTTTTTTTTTTTCTCTCGTTTTGCTTACAGCTGAACGGAAGCCCCCTTTATTTAATATGAACGCAATGAGTGCCTTATACCACATAGCCCAGAATGAGTCCCCTACACTACAGTCTAACGAATGGTAAGTTTTCACTATTTTAGGTATACATAATTATTATGCAATATTTCACTTTTTTTTTTAAATTGCCATTCCTACTATTGTAATGTCGGTGGGGAGAAATGATTAATGTGGACTCCAAAGGGAACTACTATGAGGCATCTTGACTTTCAGTAGATTTCAGAAGGTTGTTTTGAACAGTTAAAGTTGTGATACACCTGTATGATCCTTTTCACTGTAGGCAAGGTCTGAAAGTGTGTTACAAAAACCTGCTTTAGTTCCCACCATGTTTGTCTATACTTCAACACAAACATTGCTTTTCTATCTGAAAGTGAACATATTATACCACAATTGTCAAAATGTCTTATGTTAGGCCTTGTTTACACATGCTTTTCCCTTTGAAGCACAATCTGCATTTGAATCACTCTTCAGAGAGCAATAGACAGGAGGTGTGGTGGTGGTGGTGTATCTCCTCCTCACCACCTGTTTTTTTTTTTTTTTTCTCCCCTAAATACTGGCCCCCTGCTCACTGTGCGCATTGTGGATGTTTGCAGTGTGGCCCCCATCTGTGGAAAATGTACACCCCTGGCTACTGTGTCGGCAGCAAAAAGAAGAGCGGTTGAAGCGGGGTGGTGGGCATGGGGTTTTACCCCCCCCACAAATTGCAAATCTAAATGAGCCCTTAATGGTAGAAAAGCTAACTAATGTGAAGCAAGACATGTAAATTGCTTTCGTTTGGAGGGCTTTTTGGTTTCTTTTATCCCACCTCACAATAAACACTCTGGCTATATTTATCTTGTAAACAAGTTAACTGAATTTGTTAGGGCCTTTTTACACTTAACGTATGTGTTTTTTACCTTGCAAGACTCTTCACACCACTGCTCTGCGGGTGCGGTGCATTTAAAAAAGGCCTGCAATGCTGCATGTTTGGGTTTCAACACTGCACCAAAAACACAACTCCCCATTGAAATGAATGGAAAATGCTGCAAAAACGCACTGTTTGCATTTTTGGTGCGTTTTTTTTTTTAATCACATGTCCATTTTTCACAGGTACAGACAACCAGAAAATGCGCCGGAAACTTGTCTAAATCGTAGCAAAAACACTTATGCGTTTTTACTGCGAGTTTGCTTCAGAACGGTGTAAAAGTAGGCTTATTCTTCACTTCTGTGTGTTCGTGCATGTTTGTGTACATTTTAAGTACATTCCCTCCACAACAATGTGATACTAAAAATACAAAAATATTCATAAGTTGTCAATCTATCATTTCTAAATTTATAGTTGCATAGCTGGAGAAAAAAATCGCACATTTGGGTTGATTTTAATGGAGCAGAGCGTGTTAAAGGGGTTGTAAAGGTACAATTTTTTTTTCTAAATAGCTTCCTTTACCATAGTGCAGTCCTCCTTCACTTACCTCATCCTTCCATTTTGCTTTTAGATGTCCTTATTTCTTCTGAGAACTCCTCACTTCCTGTTCTTCTGTCTGTAACTACACACAGTAATGCAAGGCTTTCTCCCTGGTGTGGAGTGTCCTGCTCGCCCCCTCCCTTGGACTACAGAAGAGTCGGGACGCTCTCTACGTTGCAGATAGAGAAAGGAGCTGTGTGTTAGTGAGTGTCCTGACTCTCATGTAGTCCAAGGGAGGGGGCGAGCACAAAACTCCACACCAGGGAGAAAGCCTTGCATTACTGTGTGTAGTTACAGAGAGAAGAACAGGAAGTGAGGATTTCTCAGAAGAAATAAGGACATTTAAAAGCAAAATGGGAGGATGAGGTAAGTGAAGGAGGACTGCACTAAGGTAAAGGAAGCTATTTAGGGGAAAAAAATGTACCTTTTAATTTTGCAAAGTGAATTTTCACCTAGGGTTGTAAATGAGACAAGGCTGAAAGCAAACTCGCTTCCAAAGAATATTCAATCAATTCAAGAAAGCTATAAATAAAATAAAACATTTGGTTCATACATGGTTGCATGGAAGTCAGCATAGCTGCTGTTCATACACATAATAAGGCCTCATTCATACAAGTGATTGAGGGCGGATAGGTTATCAATGCCTCTGGACACGGCAGCACCCTGTGCTGTTGCAGCATACAAGCTAGCTGATTTGGTGCATACAGAAATGCTCTCTGCATCTGTCTCCAGGGCCGGTCAGAGTCTCTATTCACATGTAACTGTTTGAGTGGTTACATGCAAGCTAAAAACTTTTTTTGTTTTTTGCAAAGTGAGTTTTCACTTTCTTTTTTTCAACTCCTTCTCTAAGGCTGGCCACAGACAGTGTGAATCTATCTTGCCTGGTTCACCAGGAACCGGCCAAGATTTGAACCATGTATGGGCAGGCTGAATGCATCGATGGATCAGCCAACTTGGGTACAACCAGCCTGCCAGATTTTACTTGCGAATATCCCTAGTGGCTATAGCCACTAGCGATAATCGCTATCCTATCCCAGTGGGGACAGCCCCGCCCCACCCCTGCTCTGAGAATACAATGTCTCTGCAGGAAGGATTCCCTTGTCGAGCACAATTTGTGTTGGTGGGGGAATCATGCGAATTTCACTCCATTAATGGTAGGCCTAAGTTCGGAATAAATTTCCTTTGCAAAGTAAACCTGCTCTACTCCTTTAATTGATCGACCCGAGTACGTTTATCTTTATAAACAGAAGAAACAAAAACAAATCTGTCTCAATGTTTGCTTGATCCAGAAAAGGTGTTTTCAACAGTGTATTGAAATAGGTTGACTCTAGATTTTACTGATCTTTACATATATTTTAAACCGTTTTATGCTCACTATGTTACTTTTAAATTCAGGTCGGACTCATTCCGTGGATTTGTGGACTACTGCTTGCAGAAAATACCTCAGGAACGGCCCACATCTGCTGATCTGCTGCGGGTAATGCATCCGTTTTGCTGCTGCTTTTGTGTGTTTTGCATTTTGTTTTTTGCTTGTTTTTTCAGTTCTAATTAATAAAGTTTGGTTTGGATAACTATTACAAGTGACTAAAACCTTTACTAACATTCCTTGTATTGATCCTTATCTGCTAACAGTAGATTTGAAACCTAATAGATGGGTGATCATTTGTGCTCTTATATTTGCACAAAGAAGAGACAACATTTTGAAACAAATATGTAGATCCACATTATGACCTTGCTGAAACCAAGCCCTTAATGACAGCCCTGATCTTTTTAGATAAGAGATCGAAAATACGACCTTAGCTGGTGACTTTTATTTCTGGTGTGAAATATATGCATTAAAAGTATCACATGACCTTGGTCGTAATGTGTAAGGAGGAAAATTGATGCAGGTCTCACTATGATATAGACCTGCTTGCTGCAAGAGTCAACTTTTTCAGTGTGTCATGCAATCACTTCTAGAAAACAGTTACATTTTAAGATCCAGGCGTTTTAAATATTGGGGCTTTTATAGTGTAAACTGGCTGATGGAAGCTGCTGCATGGAAACAAGGGTCCCCATTTAACTGGCATGTGACAAGTAATACTGAGCAATACACAGGTCAGTTTTTTCATTCGACCAGCGGGTTGAACAAAAAAAAAAGAGACCAGTTTCCCCATCCACACATACCAGGTAGATGGAGGGAATCCTCCCTGTAATGCTATTGTATTCTGACAGCAAGGAGACTTCCCCACTATCAGAATACACAGATTGGCACTTCAGCCTGCAGTGCTGAGCAAGCAAGAAAATACAGATACAGTGGTTCAACTACAGTGGCCAGAAATGATCGAAATTCGGCCAGTCTCTATTGAACCGGTTAAACGTTGATCCATTTATGGCCAGCTTTAATAACAATGCAGATATACAGTACTGTGGGAAGAAGGCATGTGTGAAGAAATGCTGTAATAATGCTTTCAAAAATATATACATGAATTACTTTTATAGATTTGCAATGTAAGCGAACCGAGGAAAAATCTAAATCACAACAATATTTGGTGTAACCACCCTTTGCCTTCAAACCAGCATCAGTTTTTACACATGTCCGATTCCTACACTAATAGATAGCAGGGGAGTCAGCGCTTCTCTTTCAAACAGCCATATAAAGTCCAAAGGAAACAAATGCTGGGGGATGGTGATCTTGAAAAGAGAAAGGACACATACATACATCGGCAGCTCCTCAATGGGTTAGGAATCCCCTCAAAGGCATGTAAACCATAAAAGAGGGCGTCAGATCAGTATGAGCAAAACTAAAAATGCAATTTATTCAGTATCCCTTACATGTAAAACTGCTGTGAGCTGTATACAGGGCTGGTATGGTGTGCTCGACTGGAAGGCAGCGGTCTCGATGGACTATACTGTTGGCACAAGCCGAGACCCACCGCAGAACATGTTGCGTGCCGCCCCATCTCTCGTTCTGCCTGCCTGTAGACTGGCCTCCAATGGCGTGTGTGAAAGCCAAGGACGCCACTGGCTTTCTCCACAGCGGGTCCTGATTTGTGCCTGCAGTTGCTCTCCAGTCCATCAAAACCTCTGCCTTCCAGCCAAGCACACCATACTACCCCTGTATACAACTCATAGCAGTTTTACATGTAAGTGATACTGAATAAATTGCATTTTTAATTTTGCTCATACTGATCTGGCGCCCTCTTTTATGGTTTCCATTCTTACACTTGCAAACTTTGTACACTTGCACAAAGTCAAAGATTCTTTGGGATTAGAGTCAAGTTTATAATTAATCAGTTATACCAATGATCATCAATTTCATATGTAGGTTGAAACAGTCATTAACTGAAACAAACAGTTGTGTAGGAGGTGTAAGGCTGACTGAGGAACAGCCAAACCCTGCTACCAAGCGAAGATTGTGGAAGACTATTTTATGTCACAGGTCATACACTTTGGCAAGACTGAGCACAGCAACAAGACACATGGTAGCTATACTTCATCAGCAAGGTCTCTCAGGCTAAGATTTGAAAGCAGACTGGGATTTCAAGATGTGCTGTTCAAGCTCTTTTGAAGAACAACAAAGAAATGGCAATGTTAAGGACTGTAGATACCGTGGTCAGCCAAGGAAACTTGGTACAGCAGATGAAAGACACATCATGCTTGCTTCGCTTCCACATCGGAAGATGTCCAGCAGTGCCATCAGCACAGAACTGATGGAAACCAATGGGACCCAGGTACACTCATCTACTGTCTGGAGAAGTCTGCCAAGAAGTGGTCTCCATGAAAGAATTGCAGCCGAAAAGCCATATACCTCTGATGTGGAAACAAGGCTAAGCGACTCAACTATTCATGAAAACGTAGGAAACGGGTTGCAGTAAAATGGCAGCAGATGCTCTGGACTGATAAGTCAAAATTTGAAATATTTGGCTGAAGTAGGAGGCAGTTTGTTCTCTGGAGAGTGGTAAAATGAATGTATCTGCAGGCAACAGTGAAGCATGTTCGAGGTTTCTTGCAAGTTTAGGGCTGCATTTCTGCAAATGGAGTTGCGAATTTTGGTCAGGATGGTGTCCTCAATGCTGAGAAATACAGGCAGATACTTATCCATCATGCCATACCATCAGGAAGACGTGCAATAGTCCCCAAATTTATTTTGCAGCAGGTACAACAACCCCAAACATGCAGCCAATGTCATTGGGAACTTTATTCAGTTTAAAGATCAAAGAGTCATGAAAGTGATGGTTTGGCCCCCACAGAGCCCTGATCTCAACATCGCGTCTGTCTGGGATTACATGAAGAGACCGAAGGATCTGAGGCAGCCTACATCCACAGAAGATCTTTGGTTGGTTTTTCAAGATGTTTGGAACCACCTACCTGCCGAGTTCCTTCAAAAACTGTGTGCAAGTGTAACTGGAAGAATTGATGCTGTTTGGAACTAAAAAGTAGTTGCACCAAACATTGATTAGATTTGGATTTCTCTTCTGTTTTTTTACTTGTCATTCTCAAGTCATAAAAAAAAAAATATTGGCACCTCCTATTTCTGAAAGCATTCCTAATTTACAACATTTTTTCACACCTGCCTAAAACTTTTGCACCGTAGTGTGTGTGTGTATAATGCCACCTGGCACACCAAAGTTTTTCTTATTGGACTGTTGATAAATCTTAAAAGTACTCTGTTCCATGTGGGTGACCTATTTGGATAAAAGGAGGGCATTAATTGCATGCTCTTTCAAAGTAACAACGGTGTTACCCCTTTTTATATTGGTGTTGCTAGTAGGGCACTGTACATTTTATATGAATTTCTTCCTAGGATTGTGTAAGTTATTGTACTAAACGGTTCCATTCATACTCGTACTGTCTTCCCTTGTTACACATATTGCTGCCACAGATAATCTCTTAACAGGCTCATAGGTTTATGATGATGTTTCTTTCTGGAAGTTGATTCATGCATCTGGCAATCCTTTTGCTCTCTAGTAAACATAAATTCAAGTTCACTAGCAAATCATCTCCATGCACTTATCAATCTACACGGTCTACTTTTTGTACAAACTTCTGTACTATAAATTGTTGAATTAAGATGTGTCTGTCGTATTTGTATGCAAAGTATTTTGCTTCATTCTTTTAAAATCATTTAAAAGGAACCCATTGGTATTGGAATTGGCATTTACTGTTATATTTTTGATTACAGTATATTTGTTTTAATTTTTTCTGGGACCCCCACTCATACTTTCTTTGCTATTTAACGACTTCATGAAGAAAGTATAAGTAAACAACGCCTATAATCCAGACCTAAAAAAAAAAGACATTTCTGGTTTGAAAGGGTATACCTATGAAGGCGCTAGAACACAGTTGTCGAACACAAGGCCTGTGGGTCGAATCCGGCCCTCCAGGCCATTTAATGTGGCCCTCGCACCTCTCCTGCAGCTGCAGGAGAGCTCCAGCCCTCCTCCAGACCCTTACTACTTTATACTTTCAAGCAATGCATCCAGCTTCTTCCCAGCAACAGCATAAGGAAAGGGGGGTACACTGTGATGTAAGGGAGAGTGGGGGACTCAACTTCTGATGGTGAGGTGGCTCTTGACATCTAATGTAAGGGGAGGGGATGTGCTGGACATCTAATCTTACAAATACAACCGGCCCTTTTGAGACCAATCATGCGGATGCGGCCCATGATGAATTTGAGTTTGACACCCCTGCACTAGAAGTATGGAAAGATACATATGCAAGTGTAATAAAGCCCTGCTGAACTTGCAAGCTTACTTGTATAAGGGAGGAGAGCTAGTAAGCTAAAGACTTCTTAGGGGGCAGCAATGACAATGGGCGGGATCACCACAGATGGCGAAGAAGGGGCTAACCTGCTTTATCTTTCCCGCAGCCAAGATTATTATACTCAGACATTGGCATTCTAGTGTAATTTCCTCTATTAAAGAATAGGTGTCTGATCAAAGTTATATTATGTTTTATGGTGGAATTGACAGCGAGCCTACAGGAGAAATGCCCAAAAGTCATAGCTAAATGGGGGGCACTGAAAGATTTCAGCACCTCCACATATTTTGAGATTGTACCCTTGACTTCTCGCCACATATGAACATACCTTAGGTCCCCCCTTCTCCATTTTTAATTTTTTTTTTATTGTACCCTTGACCTAGCTTCTCGCCACATATGAACATACCTTAGGTCCCCCTTCTCCATTTTTTAATTTTTTCTTATTTTACCCTTTACTCTACTCTTCTCTCTATTCTCTCTTTTTTTGATTTTTGCTATTTATTTTAATTGTTGATGGTATGGCAATTCAAAGGTCTATGCACAAATTGAAAAAAATTGAATGACAAATAGGCTCAAATTAAGTTGTGTTTGCTTATGAAGCCAACAATTTTTTGTTGGACGTTTTATATGTGACCAAGTGTATCATAAAAAAAAAAAAAAAATTATTCAATAAAGCTTTGAAAACATTTTAAAACGAAAATAATAACAATGGCAATGGTGTTAGGTTTTGAAGCCTTTCAAATCGTTTATGGCCCCATCACTTGAGATCATCCCCCTAACCTAGATGATCGAATGATGACATATACATATACTGTAAACACACCTTTTTAACCACTTCTGCCCCGGAGGATTTGACCGGGCCATTTTTTGCAATTCGGCACTGCATTGTTTTAACTGACAATTGCGCAGTCATGCAACGTGGCTCACAAATGGAGCTTTCTTTTGGTGGTATTTGATCACCTCTGCGGTTTTTACTGTTAGCGCTATAAACAAAAGAGCTACAATTTTGAAATTAAAGCAATATTTTTAACTTTTTGCTATAATAAATATCCCAATATATATATATATATATATATATATATATATATATATATATATATATATATATATATATATATATATATATATATATATATATAAAATTCCTCAGTTTAGGCCGATATGTTGTTTACGTATTTTTGGTAAAAAAAATCGCTGTAAGCCTATATTGATTGGCTTGCACAAAAGTTATAGTGTCCACAAAATAGGGGATAGTTTTATGACATCATTATTATTATTATTATTGTATATATTTTTTTTTTTTTTATTAGTAATGGCGGCAATCTGCGTTTTTTTTTTTTTCTGTGACTGCGACATTATGGCAGACACATCGGACCCTTTTTGACGCTATTTTGGAACCATTGTCATTTATACCGTGATCAGTTCTATAAAAATGCACTGATTACTGTGTAAATTACACTGGCAGGGAAGGGGTTAAGTGTGTCCTAGGAAATGATTCTAACTGTGTATGGGGTATGGGCTACCAGTGACTCGACATTGTTCACTGTTGCCGATCACAGGGAGCAGTAGATTACTGTCCTGTCACTAGACAGAACAGGGAAATGCCTTGTTCACAAAGGCATCTCCCTGTTCTGCCTCTCCGTGGCCCGATCGCAGGAAACCGGTGAACATCGAGTCCGTGGGTCCCACCGGGCACAGTCATGGAGCACATGGCGGTCGCGCACCCACAATGCCACGATTTAAAGGGGACGTACCTGTACGCACATTTGCCCAGCCGAGCCATTGTGCCGACGTATATTGTCGTGCGCTGGTCGGCGTGTTGGTTAATGTTGCTTTGTTTTGATTGCCCCAGGACTCTTCCTTCCTTAGCATACATCTTTATATCCATTTTAGATGATCTTTAAAACCTAATATTTCACACACTAGAATAATGCCAGTTTCTTAAAGCGGAGGTTCCGCCGATTTTTTATTTTTTTTTAAAACCTAGCAGCTACACATTTTGCACCTGCTGACTTTTAAAATATGGACACTTGCCTGTCCAGCACGCCCGCAATGTCGTCCCTCGGCTGCACCCGCCGCTATCCTCGGTGAGGGAATTGGGAAGTAAAGCGTTGCGGCTTCACTGCCCAGTTCCCTACTGCGCATGCGCGAGTAGTGCGGTGTGCCATCACTGGTCCCCGCTCTCTCTGTCTCTGGGAACCGTGTGTTTCCCCGAAGACAATGAGGGGTGCGGGTAGGGGCGTGTCTGCCGCAGTACGGTAATCCCGGAAGTGGGTGCAAATACCTGTCTTGGAACAGGTATCTGCACCCCCCCTCCCCCCTGAAAGGTGCCAAGTGTGACACCGGAGGGGGGAGGGTTCCAAAAAGCAGAAGCTCCGTTTTTGGGTGGAACTCTGCTTTAAAAGGGGTTGTAAAGTCAGAAGTTTTTTTTTAATCTTAATGCATTCTTTGCATTAAGATAAAAAGCTTTGTGTGTGTAGCAGCCCCTTTCGGCCCCCTCTAAAACTTACCTCAGCCCCATATCCGTCCAGCGATGTCCACGAGTGCCTTGGATGTTGCATTGGCTGAGACACGGCAGCGGTGCCATTGGCTTCCGCTGCTGTCAATCAGTCAGTCAGCCAATTGGCTTGCTTGCTTCAGGGGCATTTGACAGGAGGAAGGGGCCAGGAGCATAGAAGCGGAACCCGAGGAGACTCTGGGCTGCAAATCCACTGCACAGAGCAGTTAAGTATAACATGTTTGTTATGTATATGTATTGTTTGGGTGTTGTTTAGCTCAAGTGTAGCACCCGCTAGCGAGGACAGTCCCACACAAATGTTTCCTTTTGAGGGCTTGTTGACCCACTTTTATTAAAGAAAATCGAACAAAGTTCCAGAAATGAAAACAAAAGTGGTTTCCCTCGCAGGGGGGTTTTCACCATCAACATTAAATGGTAGTATGTTTAGCCTCCTGGCTCACACATGCAAAAGTGCAAATAAAAATACTGAGTTGCCTGGCTCTCTTCAGCAGCAGCACCACTGCTCAGGCTCCCGCATAAAACCCTGACTCCTGTCAGCGACCTCAGACTCAGGTCTCTGGGTTTCACAGTGCAGCCTGCACTCTCTAGCTTCTCTAGCTACTCCTGCACACTCTGGCTTCTCCCTTGCAAGCCTGGACTCCTCGGGAGGGTGGAGCCCAGAATACTGGTCCTGACTCTTCTCTACTATCAGGCTCACACACACATCAGTGTGCCGTTGAGTCTCAAAACCCGGATCCAGGACTGGGTATTTAATCCCACACATATTTCTAAGAAATCCCTGGGCTCCAAGTCCCAAAGTGGACTTTTATTAACCACTTAACCCCCGGACCATATTACTGATCAAAGACCAGGACACTTTTTGCGATTTGGCACTGCGTCGCTTTAACTGACAATTGGGCGATCATGCGGCGTGGCTCCCAAACAAAATCAGCGTCCTTTTTTTCCCACAAATAGAACTTTCTTTTGGTGATTTTGGATGAGGAAACTGAAACGCCAGTATTCACAGCACTTCACTTTTTTCACATTTTGTTATGTTACAGCCTTATTCAAAATGGATTAAACTCGTTATTTTCCCTCACAATTCTTTAAACTATATCTCATAATGACAATGTGAAAGAAGTTTGATTTGAAATCATTGCAAATTTATAAAAAAAAAAAAAACACAAATGTACAAAAGTATTCACAACAGGGTGGATTTTATTTAAATCACTAGTAAAAAGCCTTGATTTAAATAAACTCTATTTTAGATCATCTTTTTTAAAGAGCAAACATTATTTCTGTCCTGCAGTGGCTCCTCCTCTGACCTGCTGTTTCTCACTGACAGTCCCATTCACTTTAATGGGATGGCTGGTGATGCGGCAGTGACACAGCAAGGTGAGTGGATGCCCGCTAAGAGGCGCTGCCCTGATGGATCTGAAATGAGAGGTGCTCTTTAAATGTAAGGACTTATTCTTATTGGTAGTTAAAATGTTTGATATTTGCAAAAAAATTTTTTACCTATTTATAATAAGCTGTCAGGTTAGTAAAACAGTATCCAAACTGATTCAATAAAAAAGTTTGTAGTGTACATAGATTTGCAAAACATTGGGATAAAGAAATATTCCTGAACTTTGTTTATCTCATGGTTACTGTGAAAATGTGTGAATGCATCAATGCAGTGCATGTTATCTCAGCGTGCAGAGCTTGGATTCATTGATTGAGTTTACCAAAAATGTAAATATTGTAGCATATACAGCCTCATGCTACATAACTAAGATCCGTTTCATGCTGAATAACTAAATTATTAATGTATCTTAAATGGAAAACTATCTTTAGATAGATTTTTTACTCCAAAGGCATTTTATTAAAATATTTTTATTTTTTTTTGTTCTCATAAATCATTGATTTATTTCCATCCTGATTCACAGCCCTTTCCATGACACTCAAATTTGAGCTCAGGGGGGCATCCTGTTTCCACTAATTTATCCTTGAGATGTTTCTACAACTTGATTGGAGTCCACCTGTGGTAAACTAAGTTGATTGGACAGGATTTGGAAAGGCACACCCCTCTATATAAGGTCCCGCAGTTAACAGCGCATGTCAGAGCACAAACCAAGCAATGAAGTTCAAGGAATTGTCTGTAAACCTCCAAGACAGGATTGTATTGAGGCACAGATCTGGGGAAGGGTAGAGAAAAGTTTCTGCAGCATTGAAGGTCCCAGTGAGCACAGTGGCCGCCATCATCCATTAATGGAAGAAGTTTGGAACCACCAGGATTCTTCCTATAGAGGGCCATCTGGCCAAACTGAGCAATCCGGGAGAAGGGCCTTAGGGAGGTGACCAAGAACCCAATGGTCTCTCTGACAGGGCTCCAGCATTTCTTTGCGGAGAGAGGAGAACCTTTCAGAGGAACAACCATCTCTGCAGCACTCTACCAATCAGGCCTGTATGGGGGAGTGGCCAGACGGAAGCCACTTCTCTGTAAAAGGCACATTACAGCCCGCCTGGAGTTTGCCAAAAGGCACCTGAAGGACTCAGACCATGAGAAACAAAATTCTCTGGTCTGATGAAACAAAATTGAACCCTTTGGCCTGAATGGCAAGCGTCATGTCTGGAGGAAACCAGGCACCGCTCATCACTTGGTCAATACTATTCCTAAAGTGAAGCATGGTGGTGGCATCATCATGCTGTGGTTGTTTTTCATCAGCAGGAACTGGGAGACGTGTCATGATCAAAAGAGATGAATGCAGCAATGTACAGAGACATCTTTGATGAAAACCTGCTCCAGAGCGCTCTGGACCTCAAACTGTGGCGTAGGTTCATCTTCCAACAGGGCAACAACCCTAAGCACACAGCCAAGATAACAAAGTCGTGGCTACGGGACAAATCTGTGAATGTGCTTGAAAGGCCTAGACTTGAACCTGATTGAGTATCTCTGGAGAGATCTGAAAATGGCTTTGCACCGACGCTCCCCATCCAACCTGATGAAGCTTGAGAGGTCCTGCAAAGAAGAACGGGAGAAACTGCCCAAAAATAGGTGTGCCGAGCTTGTTATACTCAAAAAGACTTGAGGCTGTAATTGGTGCCAAAGGTGCTTCAACAAAGTATTGAGCAAAGGCTGTGAATACTTATGTACATGTTGTTTTTTTTTATTTTTATATTTTAATAAATTTGCAAACATTAAAAAAAATTAACTTTTTTACTTTGTCATTATGGGGTATTGTTTGTATAATTTTGAGGAAAAGAATGAACTTAATCCATGTTGAAAGAATGCTGTAACATGCAATGCAGAAAAAGTGACACACTGAGAATACTTTCCGGATTCACTGTATAGACAAAGCGCAGCCATACACCGTATTCAGAACAGTGAGATACCTACTATTTTTCTACCCAGACTGATTATCTGGCCAAATCAGTGTCTCAGAAATGATTGAAGCCTGAGAGAGATATGCAGCTAGCATTGTAGAAAGAAGGGCAGTGAAGCCAATTGATTACTTTAAGCTGGATATCAGTTAACAGCTGATTTATTTGTTCCAACACAAACCTAATGACGCTCCCTATTCTGGTATCCAAGGGTCTTTTTGCACAGGTGTCATCAGGTCAGTCACCTTTTTTTGTTTACATCAGGTTACATTAGTTTGCACTCAGAGCCGGTTCACACTGGGGCAACACGACTTCCAGCGCGACTTTCACGGGCAACTTGGAGATGACTTGAGAACGAACAGCAGCTAAACTTGGGGCGACTTACGTGACTCAAGTCGCCTCCAGGACAGGCGACAAAGCCAATGGCCAATCAAATAATCTGCTTTGTGGAAGGGAGGGGTTTGCCCTTAAAAACTATTTTCATCTTTTGGAAAGTCGCTTTAGTCAAGACAGTGATCTGACTTTGGAGGCGACTTCCATTGAAATCAATGGATACAAGTCGCCTAGAAGTAGGATTGAAGTAGTACACAAACCTTTTCTGAAGTCGGAGCAACTTCAGTAGTGTACATTAAGACGGCTCCCATTCACTTCCATTGAATTTCTAATGTCGTGTGACTTGGGGCGACTTCAAGTCAGATCCCAAGTCACCCCTGTGTGAACCGGCTCTTAGGTTCAGTTCTGTTTAGCTCAGTTTACATCAGGCTACACCTGTTGTTTGTGTTTGTTTTTGTAGCAGCAATGAATCCTAGGTGACAAAAAGAAATTTATTGCGTAAAAATGGATGTAAACTGATGACATCCACTTAGATCCGTCTAAAACATAAAGGACGCAGACCTATACGGAAACAGATAGTCTTTCGTTTACATTCATAAGCACATAGAAATACGTTGCTGTGCATTTTTTTTTATTCAAAAGACATATGGTTGAAAAAATTACAAACGGAATGTACATGTGAAAGGGCCCTAATGTTCAGAAACAGTTGGTGTTAAGAAGATTGTTAAACAGGAAACAAATAGTTTGGAGTCCATTGACACTTGGGCCCGGTTCACACTACTGCTTCTTAAAAAAATGCGCGTTTGTACCGCGATTTCAGGGAATGACAGTCTATAGAGCTGAATTCGCATTGCACACGGATCAAACTCACACAGGACCCTTTTTTTAACGCAGCTTAGATTCGCAACGCATTGATGTGAACGGCACTCATGGAAAACAATGTTGGTAAAATGACTTGCGAATTTGAGCAACCGCAATGGATCAAATTCGCAATAGAATTTGCAGCAGTGTGAACCGGGCCTTAAGCATTGTGTTAAATGCATGGTAAAATGAAGGTTTTAGACTAGCACCCTAATGCACAATATAGAAGATGGCAACCAGCACAGCACTGCACCCATTGTGTTTTGTGGGGCACTGTGTTTAACCAGTTCCCACCTGGCCTATAGTCAAATGAGAGCTGAGCGAGTCCTTCATCGTCCACCAGACACAGCCAATCATTGATGAGTGTACTGGCCTGCTGCGACGAATCACAACAGATCACATGACAATCGTAAAAAATGGATGGCTTTCTTTCATGCTTTTTGCTATTAGTACAACGGCCTTGATTAAAAAAAAAAAATGTTTTCTACAGACTAAATACCGATTTTGGATTACGCCACAGAAATCTAACCGAATACATATTGCCCTAAATGTATGAAGAACATTTTTTTATTTGCAAAGTTTTTTTTAACTGAGACAAATACGTTTTTTTCCAAACTTTTTGGTCATCTTTAGTTTATTTAGCAAAAAAAAAATAAAATCCCCAGTAGTGATTAAATACCATTATAAGAAAGTTCTATTTGTATGAAAAGAGCATTTTTTGTATTTTTTTTATGGATATGGTGCTGAATGACTGCGCAGTTGTCCTTCCAAATGCGACAATGCTCAAAGTTTTAAATTCGCCTGGGCAGGAAGGGGATAAAAGTGCCTGGTTTTGAAGTGGTTAAAAAACAAAAATGTGCTGGTCGGGTTTCAGTCAAACATTCAGAAAATGAATGGGGCCATCTTAACTCAACATATGTTAACATGTGCAATACGGCCTATTAGGCAGTTAAATGTTCAGATATGAATGGACTCCTTAGCCCTCGTGTGAGATTTTAGTTTCTGTTGTATGGATAGTTTTTTTTTTTTTTTTTTGATCACTTTTTTATCACTGGGACAGAAAGTTGTAGAAAATCCATCATTTTACTGTTCTTACTAGAACTCAAAAAGACGAGAAATGTTCCACCATAAAAACCAATTCTGGTGACAACAGAAATGTTTCTCTTCTTCCTTCAGTGTCTTTGATAAAAAAAATAATGGAAAGCTCCCCATGTAAACTATACACCAGTCAGCCATACCAATATGACCACCCACCTAATAATTAGTAGGTCCCCCTTTTTGCCATCAAAACAGCCCTGACCCGTCGAGGCATAGACGCCACTAGACTGAAGGTATGCTGTGGTATCTGGCACCCATACATCAGTAGCAAGTCCTTTTTAAAGTGTTTGTTTATATTTCCTGATATGTGCCTGCCGTACCATGTACTTGTGTGAGAAAGTATTTTTGTTCTCTTTGTATTGCTTCCTTTATGTGAACTCCCTGGTTTTCCTGCCAGTCCCTCTTATTTCCTATTAAAAACTGACCACACTAAGTAGGAGAACACACTCGGGTCAGTTCTCTAGCTATGCTGGGAACTCTGCTCTCCTCCAATTATCAGACTTGTCCTGACACACCCCTGCTGCACAGCCATTCATTTGTAAGCTCAGTGTACTGTTGCTTCTCCTCCTGCCAAACTCTTATGCAGCAGAGAACACAGGGCGTGTGACCATTTATAAAAAGGGGGTAAAAACGGTATTATATATATATCTATAAAAAAATGTTTTGCCTTTCATTTCTATTTTAAACTGAATGGATTGTTTTACAACGTGATTGTTTACAATCACTTTAAGTCATGTCAATTGTGAGATGGATCCTCCGTGGATCAAACTTTTTTTTGATGATCGGTGACACTCAAACTAGGAAGAACGGTTTGTTTACACTTGCCTCTCCCCGATTGCGGGACACCGGCGGCGATCGGGTCCCGCAGGCGCGGTCACGGAGCTCAGGACCAGGTCGCCGGTGGCTCTTAAAGGCAACTTACCTGTACGTGCTTGTGCCCAGTCGTGCCATTCTGCCGACGTATATCGGCGTGAAGGGGTCCTTAAGTGGTTAAGTGGTATGATTCATCAAACCAGGCCACATTTTTCCATTGCTCTGTGGTCCAGTTCTGTTGCTCATGTGCCCATTGTAGGCACTTTTAACTGTGGACATGGGTCAGCATAGGCAGCCTAATTTCTCTGCAGCTACGCAGCCCGATAAACAACAAACTGCGATTTACCACGT
Source organism: Rana temporaria (assembly GCF_905171775.1). NCBI lineage: Eukaryota > Metazoa > Chordata > Amphibia > Anura > Ranidae > Rana > Rana temporaria. The sequence goes on from NC_053489.1 coordinate 166,909,862, forward strand.
TTTTTGCTTTTAACTCATCAACTTCATGGACAACACATTCACTTGCTGCCTAAGGTGCTCCACATATGTTACGATGCCATTGTGGCAAGATAACCAATGTTATTCGCTTTCCCTGTCGGTGACCATAATGTGAAGGATGAGCGGTGTATATTTTAATTTGTTTTTCAAATATTTTTTAGATTCTTGGTTAAGCAGAGGTGTGTGTGTGTGTGTGTGTGTGTGTATATATGTATATGTGTGTGTGTGTGTGTGTGTGTGTATATGTGTGTGTGTGTATATATATATATATGTATATATGTATGTATGTATATATGTGTATATATATATATATATATATATATATATATATATATATATATATATATATATATATATATATATATATATATATATATATATGCCTTGCATTTATCATTAATAACACAAAGGTATGCTTTTTTAACTCCTGTGTTTTTTCTTTTCTTTTCCTTTATTATGCTAGCATGACTTCGTACGCAGAGACAGGCCGGCGCGGGTCCTTTTAGATCTGATACAGAGGACTAAGGATGCTGTCAGGGAGTTGGACAACCTGCAATACAGGAAAATGAAAAAAATTCTCTTCCAAGAATCCCGCAATGGTCCACTTAATGAGTCTCAGGAAGATGATGAGGTAAGACCAAGGGGCTGTATAAAAACTGTCTGCCACTGTTAAAAATTTCACCTAAAAAAAAAAAAAAAAAATTGTGAAATTTACTATAACCTTTGGGAATTTTTTTAAAGCAGGACATGGTTTTAAGACCAATTCACACCACTTGTAGTCCAGTGCGTTTTTTTTTCTGCATTAAAAACGCAAGGAAAGTAGGTTATATGGTTTCCAATAGCATAGTTCACACCGGTGCAGTCAGTTCCAAGGCATTCCAATTCCTGGGAAAAAAGTAGAACATGCTGTGTTTTTACTGCACTGGAGGTAAAAAACTTGTCAATGCACTGGAACGCATTAAAAACGCACTGGACCCCAGTACAGCCAAAAAAAGCACCTGAAAGGCATTCAGGAATATATAAAAAGTGCTTTAAAGTGCACGTGTATAACCGCATCCGGAATTGATCTGGAGGTTTTTTTTTTTTTTGGTGTGGACCAGCCCTTAATTAAAATAACAAATCATTACATGGCATCACTAATACATTTTCTAATTTTCTTTATCGTTTGAGAGTAGGTCAAGAGCAGTACAGAACCTAATACCGCAAATATGGATCTGCCCATTCCTCCACTATTTTATACTGATTTTGTGGCACAAATTTTTAATTAGAACTATGACAATTAAATGCGTTGGTTGCATTGGGCAACACCTATAGCCTACTGTATATACTTGATGAAAATTCACTGTACTTCCCCTTTAAATATCCAAACAATGGTCAATATTCCAGCAAGGTTAGTCCTTTTTATTAAGTCAAAACTGCTAATGAGCCACAAGTGATAGCTGTGTACATCTCAGACACTTGGCATACTGTAAGGTTCACACTGGACTTGGAATAGGACAAAAATGTGTTTTGGATTCAAAATAACTTTGCAGATATGACCACATAGATGCAATTAAATCACACAGTTATAGATGTAAATGCCGCCTATTTCATTGTTTAGCCACCATGTTCAAGGCACTTGCAAACACATCTCATGACAAATCAATAAAAACTATGTGAGGGATTACTTATGGGTCTGGCTTTCTGCCCAGATGTAGTATAGACTGTTGACCATTTAATTAGAAAGTTTAGCACTGACGGTACAATAAGTGGGTTTTTAGAGTAAGAGATAGCCTTTGTTCAGTTAAAGGACCACTATCACAAAAAAATATTGTAGGGTAGGGACAAACTATAACATCTTGATCCCTTGCTGTAACAGTTTTTGTAAAGAACCTTTAAAAAACAAAAACAAAAAAAACCACAACCACTGTATTATACAATGTATTATGTTAATTTATCTAAAACCTGACACGTCCCTTTTACTTGCATTGCTTGATCTGCATGTAAATCTGGTGTACAAATATATTGAAGCTATCTGACATCAATAAGGGAATTCATGTATAGTATATATTAGCCACATACGTTTTTTAGAATACAACATTTTACATGATGGTGGCACGATAAGGTAATATACTGTGGCTCTTAAACCCAATGTAGACTTTTTTTGTTAAAAAAAAAATATACAAGTAAAACCTTGGATTACGAGCATAATTCGTTCCAGAAACATGCTTGTAATCCAAAACACTTGTATGTCAAAGCAAATTTCCTCATAAAAAATAATGGAAACTCAGATGATTCGTTCCACAACCATTTATTCATAGGTCTTTCAGTTTATAGTCCATATAAAAAGATTATAGCAATGTGACCAGGTTGTGTAACCATAAAATGTCCATCCACAAATGGAAGCCTCTACAAGGAGATTAGAAGAAAAATCCAGCAGGCGCTAAAGAGTATAAAAGAGAAGAGAGGTGCCTCGAAGAGTCGGTTCACACTAGGGCGACACGACTTCCAGCGCGACTTTCAGAGGCGACTCCGACACGACTTGAACATGAACCACAGGGCGATCTGGGGCGATTTACAACACGACTTGAAGTCGTCTCCAGGACAGGAGACTTTCCAGTGGCCAATCAAACAACAATCAGCTCTGGGAGAGGGAGGGGGAGGGAGAGATTTGCCTGAGAAATGTATGTTATCTTCCTGGAAAGTCGCTTCAGTTAAGACAGTGATCAGACTTGGATCAGACTTTTATTGAAATCAATGGGTACAAATCGCCTACAAGTCGGATTGAAGTAGTACAGGAACTTCTTTTGAAGTCGGAGCGACTCGAGTCGTGTGAATTAAAACCGCTCCCATTCACTTGCATTGTTTTTTCTCGACAGCGCGACTTGGGACGACTTGAGGCGACTTCAAGTCGGATCCCAAGTTGCCCCAGTGTGAACCGGCTCTTAGTAGCAATATGTTGCTGAATGTAACCATATTGCTACACTTAGAGGCTCCTCTTTTTCTCTTTTATACTCTGTTGTGACATAGCGCTACTTGTATATCAAGACATTGCTTGTATATCAAGTCAAAATGTATTTAAAAATGTTGCTTGTCTTGCAAAACGCTCTCAAACCAAGTTACTCTCAAACCAAGGTATTGCTGTATCTTAAAAATTTGTGTGCATTCCTGGTTATTTAACACAGGCAACTTTCTTTAATTTTCTCCTATTGTTTTAATTGCATCCTAGAAACAAATGCCATCAACTTTAGCATATGAATTATTTTTAGAGATCAATCCATATGTGCAGTCTAGTTAGAGCTGAATTTGCTTTCATATTTTGGATACTTTAAAATTTACTTTTAAAATGATCTGATGTACATTATGTGATTACGCAATTGCAAAATAATGTTTATAACAAAGTATTTATATGCGGTATATAATAGATTTGCTTTGTGTACCCTATCGAGGTATGTTAAGATCTTATAGTTTGTTCCTTTTTATAAATTGTACAATGAAGTCGCCCTTGCTTTCTGCAGTATTTAATACTGTGCTGAGAATGTTACATAATTATTATCGTGCTTGAGAATTCTCCTTCTCCAAAAGAATCCTTATTGAGCCACAGAATTAGTTATTGCCAAAGTTCAGTATTATCTGGCGGTGTAAGATGTGCTTTTTTTTACAGCTGCAGAATTGTATTAGGGCCTTGTTCATACATGTCTGCTGCCCTGAAGTAAAATGCATGCATCTGAACTGCAGCATGGTGGGGGTTATTTACGAAAGGAAATCCACTTTGCACTACAAGTGCACTTGGAAGTGCATTTACTGTAAATCTGAAATGAGGGGAAGCTCTGCTGATTTTATCATCCAATCATGTGCAAGCAAAAATGCTGTTTTTTATTTTCCTTGCATGTTCCCCTCGGATCTACAGTGACTGCACTTTCAGTGCAAAGTGGATTTGCCTTTCGTAAATAACCCCCGGTGCGTTTTAAAAATATGCAGTAGTATGCACCTAAAACAGGCATTACTATATATGTAAGGAAGAAATGAAAAAAAAGTTTACGTGGGTAATGCATTGCAGCCACGAATGGTACATTGGCATGGTACAAGATATAGCATAGAGCTGTCAGCTTTTCATTATTTGAAGTTGTGTTTGAAAATATGACATTATTTCTTTTTGCATCATGTGCATGTTATAATGTTTGCCAACTTCTTTGCAACTTGTATAGGACAGCGAGCACGGGACCAACCTGACTGCAAAGATGGACAGCCTTGGCAGCAATCATTCCATACCAAGCATGTCGGTCAGTACGGGTAGCCAGAGCAGCAGTGTGAACAGCATGCAGGAAGTAATGGATGACATGAGTCCAGAGCTGATATTGGTTACAAGCTATGGCTGCGGCGGCTATGATTCCACCTCTTCTTTGGTTCCAAAAAAGGTAAGAGAAGTCCTTTTAGTGGGGAAAACTGCAGTCAGATTTTTTTTTTTTTTCATCCCATCCAATGCAAGATGTTGTAGGAGACATTTAATGTATTATTTACTATTTCTATTTGTGAAGTTTCTACTCACAAGTGTGAAGGGTGTAGTTTAGTGCAGCTTTTTTTTTTCTAAATGGTAATCGGTCTTGTATTAAATTAAAAAAATTATGAAGACATATTTGTGTGGTCCTTAGGCAGCCATTTGGGTATTTGTTAATCTCTAATTAGTTGCATACTGGATCCCTACTAACAAGAAGGCCGGTATGGGGTGTAATGCAAAATATGCACCTACTTGCATATATGTCCATGGTAACTATAAACTGAATGGACCTTTGCAGTAGCATTTTCCTCAGTTGGGTAATATCAAAATCTCCAGCAAGAGGAGGAGGCATATTACTTGTGGTAAACTGGTAAAATTGTATACTTTGTGTGTGTGTGTGTGTGTGCGTCTGCGTCTGCGTGTGTCTGCATCACATGAAGTTTTCTTTATACTTTAAACTTTTTTTATTACATTTTTTCCTTTTTCCTTCTTAAAAGTTATAAATGGCCCAATTTCAGCTCAGCACAGTAAACCAGTCCCCACTATAGCTATAAGTATGTCATTCTTTAAAGCGGGAGTTCACCCTAAAAAAATAATTTAAGATTAGATTCATGCTCATTTTGTCAAGGGGAATCGGGTAGTTTTTTTTAAAAACAAAGCATTACTTACCGTTTTAGAGCAATTTTCTCCGCCGCTTTTGGGTATGGTCTTTGGGACTGGGCGTTCCTTCTTGATTAACAGTCTTCCGACAGGCTTCCGACGGTCGCATCTATCACGTCACGAGTAGCCGAAAGAAGCCGAACGTCGGTGCGGCTCTATACGGCGCCTGCGCACCGACGTTCGGCTACTTTCGGAAAATCGTGACGCGATCAATGCGACCGTCGGAAGCCTGTCGGAAGACTGTCAATCAAGAAGGAACGCCCAGTCCCGCAGCCCATACCCGGAAGCGGCGGAGAAGATGTATCTCTAAAACGGTAAGTACGGCTTTGATTTAAAAAAAAATACCCGATTCCCCTTGACAAAATGAGCATGAATCTAATCTTAAAAATTGTCATTTCCGGGTGAACCTCCACTTTAACTCTTCATTAACCACTTAACCACTTAAGCCCCGGACCTTTAGGCAGCTAAATGCCCAGGCCAGGTTTTGCGATTCGGCACTGCGTCGCTTTAACAGACAATTGCGTGGTCGTGCGACGTGGCTCTCAAACAAAATTGGCGTTTTTTTTTCCCACAAATAGACCTTTCTTTTGGTGGTATTTGATCACCTCTGCGGTTTTTATTTTTTGCGCTATAAACAAAAATAGAGCGACAATTTTGAAAAAATTCAATATTTTTTACTTTTTGCTATAATAAATATCCCCCAAAAACATATATATAAAAAAAAAAATTTCCTCAGTTTAGGGCGATACGTATTCTTCTACCTATTTTTGGTAAAAAAACATGCAATAAGCGTTTATCGATTGGTTTGCGCAAAATTTATAGCGTTTACAAAATAGGGGATAGTTTTATTGCATTTTTATTAACTGACTGCGACATTATGGCGGACACTTTTGACACATTTTTGGGACCATTGTCATTTTCACAGCAAAAAATGCATTTAAATTGCATTGTTTATTGTGAAAATGACAGTTGCAGTTTGGGAGTTAACCACAGGTGGCGCTGTAGGAGTTAGTGTTCACCTAGTGTGTGTTTACAACTGTAGGGGGGTGTGGCTGTAGGACTGACGTCATCGATCGAGTCTCCCTATAAAAGGGATGACTCGATTGATGCAGCCGCCACAGTGAAGCACGGGGAAGCCGTGTTTACATACGGCTCTCCCCGTTCTACAGCTCTGGGGAGCGATCGCGACGAAGCGGCTATAAACGAATAGCCACGCCGTCGTCCCGGAACGCTCCCTGCGGGTATCCGTCCCGATCGGACCCCCGACCCGCGGAAAGGCGGGGACGTACCTGTACGCCATCTGCCTGTACGTGCCATTCTGTGGACATACATATACATGCGGCGGTCGGGAAGTGGTTAAGGACCCCCTACCGACGATATAAGTCGGCAGAATGGCACGGCTGGGCACATCCACGTACAGGTAAGTTGCCTTTAAGAGCCACCGGCGACCTGGTCCATGTACGTGGCTCTTTAAGCCCAGCCGTGGGGTCACGTGACCCGGTCCGAAGCTCCGTAGCCGTGGGACTCGCGGACCCGATCGCCGCTGGAGTCCCGCGATAGGGCCCCGGACCTGAAGAACGGGGAGAGCTGTGTGTAAACACAGCTTCCCCGTTCTTCACTGTGGCGCTGTCATCGATCGTGTGTTCCCTTTTATAGGGAAACACAATCGATGATGTCACACCTACAGCCACACCCCCCTACAATTAGAAACACAAATGAGGGCACACATAACCCCTTCAGCGCCCCCTTGTGGTTAACTCCCAAACGGCAACTGTCATTTTCACAGTAAACAATGCATTTTAAATGCATTTTTTGCTGTGAAAATGACCATGGTCCCAAAAATGTGTCAAAATTGTCCGAAGTGGCCGCCATAATGTTGCAGTCACGAAAAAAAACTCTGATCGCCGCAATTGGTAGTAAGAAAAACATAATTAATAGAAATGCAATAAAACTATCCCCTTTTTTGTAAACGCTATAAATTTTGCGCAAACCAATAAACGCTTATTGCGATTTTTTTTTTTTTTTTTTTTTTAAATAGGTAGAAGAATACGTATCGGCCTAAACTGAGGAAAAAAAATAATGTTTTTATATATTTTTGGGGGATATTTATTATAGAAAAAAGTAAAAAATATTGAATTTTTTTCAAAATTGTCGCTCTATTTTTGTTTATAGCGCAAAAAATTAAAAACGCAGAGGTAATCAAATACCACCAAAAGAAAGCTCTATTTGTGGGGGAAAAAAGGACGCCAATTTTGTTTGGGAGCCACGTCGCACGACCGCGCAATTGTCAGTTAAAGCGACGCAGTGCCGAAACGCAAAAACTGGCCGGGTCCTTTAGCTGCCTAAAGGTCCGGGTCTTAAGTGGTTAAACTAATAAATAAAAACGGTGTAAAAGAGTGGTTTTACCATGATGTATCTCGTGCTACCCTTTAATAGGCTGTTAATTTGTGATTACAAATATACACTTAGTGTGGTAAAAAGAAGATGCAAGTTATGCATTTTGTTTTTTAAACTAGCACATATCTCAATTGTAGCAATTTATAGTCCTTTTAAAATCGGTCCCTGTTAAAAATAATATAATCTTCAATGGGTGAAATGCATACTGTAGGTTTTTCGTCAAAGCAAAACAACAATTTTTGCAATTCTTGAAACTTACTTTTGCCATCCTTCTTGTATTTACAGTCTAAAAAAACTAGCAGGAGAAATGGCCTTTTTAATCTGGTGTGGTTTTTATATTGACCTGCATTCATTTGGATCGTTCAAATTTTATTAAACCGTTTTCCATTTTTAGAAATATCTATATTCTCAAAATTTTCCATGTTGACAAAGTTAACGTGACACTTAAATAAAAAAATAGTCTTACTGCAATGTGCCATGACAAATCAAGGTTAATTGCCTTTATGTGAAATCATGTTGATGACAATTGCCTGCTCCTGTTTTTTTTTTTTTTTTTTTGTAACAAGTCATTGTTGTCAGGAGAGAAGTAAATAACAATTGTTTGAATTGTAGCCTGCTGAATGCTCAGTAATACAAAAGAATGGCATTCATCGCTTTCACTGAACCTCCATTTGTTTAAAAGCAAACTATTTGGCATTTATTAAATGTACTTATCTACACATTTTTGACAAACATGACTTCATATATGTTGCCCAAATAACTCATTGCTCCTCCAAGTTCTGTAGTTTGGAGCATCTAAAAGGTAATAGTTTAAATTATTAGCTGTTTTTATACCATTTAAAAAAAAAAGGAATCTATAGTTTGAAAACTGGCAATTTTTAAAATAATTGTTTTAACAGTTGTTATGAATACCAAAGTGTCTTGTCCTAGCATCTATAAAATAATGATTATCCTTAAACATTCCATTTACTTCAATATAAATGTTAATCTTTAAATTACCTAAGTCCCAGACACATGTGAATAATATAAAAATGAGACCAATGAAAAATAAAACTGCTCAAAGACCAACTCCTGATTAAAAAACCTGCAAGGTAAAAGGACCACTAGCTCAGAGAAATATTTATGTTCAATTGCAAATCATTCGTGCAAAGTAACCGCACTAAGGGCCCTTTCAGACGTGCGGACCGTATGTCCGCATTTTCATCCATCCGTTGCGGATGAAAACGGGACATACTTTGGTCCCTATGTGATTGCGGGTGTCAGCGGATGACCATCCGCTGACACCCGTATTCGTCCGCCTCCGCAAAGATCCGCAAAATCGGACGGAAGAAAATCCTATTTTACCTCGATGGACAGAAGCCATCCTCACGACTGGCTTCTGTCAAATGAGCATTCTGGAAAACCAGCATCCAATCAGCGCACACAGCCATTGGCTGTGTTCCTCCGGGACAGGTGGGGTTAGAGTCCCCCTGGCAGTCCCCCCTAACTTATCTGACCCCATTGCAGCTTCTAATGACACCCTGAGAAGCTCAGTAAGATCAGTGCAAGCAATTTCAGTACAGGAGAGGAGCCCGTATAACTATGCACAAATGAATACAAGGCTGGAGTTTAGCTTTATGTCATGAGAAGGAAAATTGTGTACATTGATTTCTTCTTTTTTTTTTTCAGCTAAATTAAAAATAAGAAAAGCATGATTGCCTATGCTAAATACTGCTCTTTTTAGGATAATTCATAAAAAACTAAAATTTATTTTTTTGCCTTTTTAGGGCTCGTTTACACACAGTGCTGTTACTGCCATTTTTCCACACTAGATAAATGGCAGTCACTGCTAGGGCACATAGAAAACAATTGTTTTCTATGTGTCGTCTTTGCATTGCAATGCAGATAATGAGCAGGTTTTAATTTTGAACCCAGTTAAGAATTGCTAGGTATAGGGTTATATATGGGCTGTGCAACAAGCTTTGCAAGATTTAGGCAGGTCGTACTTTATGCAGTTTTCTTTCCTTTAATCACAAGTTGAAGGAAGGAAAATTACTGCATTACCCCATCAACACGGTCAGTGTCAATTTGGGAATCCATCCCGCAGCACTATTATGTTCTGCTAATAGGGAGCCTCCCCCACCAACAGAATATAATGGTCACCACTGTCAACTGTTAGCCACTAGTAGTGATCTGGTGGGGGGGGGGGGGGGGAACAGACAGGCTGGTTGTACAGAAGTCAATCGATGGATCTTGATGCATTTCGATCTGTTTATGGCCAGCTTTAGTCTAACCTTAGAGAATGAAGATTTGACATACTCGATTTGCAGCTGTGTTGTTTCAAGCATACATGAAAAAACATGTGAAACAACAGGAAAATATTAAGCAAACTGATTTTCCATTCTGAAAAAAAAAAATGATTTGGACAGCCAGGGCAAGATGTCACAGTGGGGGCAAGATGTCACCAGCACAAACATTTGTTTGAAGTGGTGGGTAGTAGGTTTGATTTGGAATTGTTTAACATTTACCCCATCACTAGCAAAGATGAGGAGACTGAGAAACGTTCATTAAGTATTGCTGAGAATCCTTGTCCAATGCCTTGGGAGAGACATGTATCAACACTGTGAAAGCATAGCATTGTCATCAACATGGGGTGCATTGTGGTTATTTTAATTATTTTCAAATTACCAGCCTTATGATCTATTTCCCAATAATGTGATTGACAACATGTTCATCCAGACCAGTAAAATGTACTACTAGCCACAGGTCTGTATTCGGAAAGCCCCAGTTATGTGCTACAGCATGTAATACTTTGCCAATGGACACCATTGCAGTCCCCAAATAAAAACTCCATAAATGGCAGATTATTGAACTGTTGTTGGGGAACTTTCAAGCTGGCCAGGCCTTTTTTTTTTTTTTTTTTTTTATTGATCCATTCAATGTATTGCCAATCAGGCAGGCCCATAGTTGAGATAAATACCAGAAAGAACACCCTTGCTACTATCCATACTGAAGTACTAGTGAATGACCCCAGCTGTTGCTTCAAGATGTCCTCCCCTGGACAAGAATATTTTGTAAAAAATAAACAGCAGAGCTATTGGTGCTTCTGTGCAAAAATATTACCCCCTTATTCAAAATGGGTAAAAAAGTGACAACTTTATTTATAAACCTTACTAGAGTGTAAACAAATGCAAAGAGATTAAAGTGCAAGCTATAACCTTATTCAGCTTCTATAAACAAATAGATAATTATATCCTGTTAATATGCTTCAAATATTCGTGCAAACAAATTATTAAAAAGTGCCAATGGTGTCACTGCCAAAAACAAACACATTTAGAAGTTCATATGCATCCAAGGTAAAAGTAAATCCACACAAAAAGTGACGCTTTGTGTAGTTCAGTGCCACGGCTTTCCAGTAAAGTGAAAAACACTCAAGCAATATCTTGCCTCCTCTCACTTACAATGATCACTCACCAGACTATATTGACCTCCTAAAAATAAAAAGGTATAAATTCCCTTTAGGTGTGATATCCACACACTATTGACAATTCCTTTACTTGCCCCTCTCCACCTTGAATAGACAGAATGTCTGTCTGTGCCACCAGCATCATAGTTGAGTATAGTTCGGTAGATGTGAAGAAGTCTGTACAGATTGTAATACATATGATCAGCTTTAAAAAGTTTGCACAATTTGACTTTAAAGTGGGGTATACACTTTTTCTTCACTATTCAACCAGCGCGCTGAACAAAGAAAGGAGAAAAAAAATTAATTCCTGCTTCTACACAAGTGAATTGGATACAGGATTCTTCATTTTGACAGTGGGGACTCCTCTGCTGTCAGAATACATGAATCGGTACTGCAGCCATTGACTGCAGACTGCTAATCGATTGACAATTTTCCAGCAGGACTCTTTGACAGAAGCTGATCTAATGATCACCTTCTGTCGAACATGGAGAATCATAACTTGGCCAGTTTCTGCTGAACTAGCCGAAATTCGATGTGTGTTTGACCAGCTTATTTCCCTCTATGTTTTACAGCTGAAGGCTGCGCCATCTTGTCCTCTATTTACACCAGGAGCTGCAATGGTTCTTTCTGTACATACTAGGACTTTAGCCATTGTTCAGTTGAGAGTTGACATAAACACACTGACACCTGTGACAATTGTTGTCACTAGAGGCTTGTTTTAAATGTAACCGTCTTGAGAAACTATTAAAGCGGAACTTAAACCATTGATTTAACTTTCTCAAAACCATTACATTCAAGGTATATTGGGATTAAAGCAGAACTAATCCTGCCTATCCTTGTCAGCCAAGGAAGCTGCCATCGTAGTTTGTGTTTGATCTGCAACTGCTATGATGCTGCACATGTGATCAGTTATAATACCAGCCATTTGATGGTCTGACAGTTTGGTTGAGGAAAAAAAAGCGACAATTTGCAATCATGGCATCTAGGAAATGTATCTTTTTTTTTATTATTATTATTAAATTGATGGGTTTTATTTTTAATAACTCTCACAGTTGCAGGTGCTCACACCTGAACTATCAAGCCCTCAAATAGCTGGTGTCGTAACTCATTACATGTGCGGCACCAGGGCAACTGCCAATCAAAGAGAGGCTAAGATGGCAGCTTCCTTGGGTGTTGGGGATAGAAGGGTTTAGTTATGCATTTAACTGTGTGGGCAAACTAAGTAACAATGAAAGGGGGTTACGCAGGACTAAGCACATTAATTTCATTTATTTTTCAAAACGGTTAGGCTGGCCATACATTGTACAATTTTCCTTTTTAGATTTGCCAAAACTATATAATATGAGGTCAAACCTAAACACTTTTGTATTCAATCAGGTAGGCCCTTGCACTTCATAGCTAAAAGGTAAATCTAAAGGAAATTAAGTAAGAAAATTGTATAATGTATGGCCTAATGTTCAGTGCATGCTGTGAATGACGACTGTCAGAAGTAAACTACATTAAACTGTCAAGCCCTCAAATGGCTGGTGACATAACTGATCACATGTGAACCACCAGGGCAGCTACAGATCAAAAAGGGGTTAAGATGGCAGCTTCCCTGGCTGTAAAGAATGGGAGGGTTTAGTTCCACTTTAAGACGGAATAATGGACACTTTTAGCCAATATTGCACATGTAATCACCAAATTAAACAGTAAACAATTTCCTTTTATTAATGTAATAATAATAATAATAAAAAAGCATCACCACCTGGCAACCAATCAGGAAGCATCTTTAATTTTTTTGGGCCTAGGCTATAGCGATGAAAGCTGATTTGTGGGTTATTGGTTGCCATTATTAAGTCAGCAGCAGGCTATAATTTCCAATCTAACACCCCCCACCCCCCCGAGAGCTGATTAATGTGATCACTCTGCAGATTGCAATCAGGACAATGTCTGCCTCCATGGTGCAGGCCTGCCCCTCCTCTGCCATCACTGGACACAGGCAGAGCTTCCATTAGATCCTGCCACCTACAAGTGGTAATATGGGGGAGAACCGTTCCTGACAGCTGTGCAAATGTCATAGATTTCTATGGCCGCACTGCCTATTTAAAAATGGAAAAAAAAAAAAAAAAGTGTGATGCCGCGTACACGCAACGTTTTTCGGGATGTAAAAAATTAAATTTTTAATGGTCTAGAAAAAACTAAGTTTTTTTCAACCCGATTGTTAAGCCGGCCTTACCTACACACGGTCGTGAAAAAAAAATGCTCTAGCAAAGCGCGGTGACGTACAACGGCACTATAAAGGGGAAGTTCCATTCGGATGACGCCACCCTTTGGGCTGCCTTTGCTGATTTCGTGTTGGTAAAAGACGATTCGCGCTTTTCAGTCTGCTACAGCGTGATGAATGTGCTATCTCCATTACGAACACTAGTTTTACCAGAACGAGCGCTCCCGTCTCATAACTTGCTTCTGAGCATGCGCGTATTTTTTCACGTCATTAAAGCCCACACACTGACATTTTTTACAAGGTTAAAAACTACAACGTTAAAAACGACGTGAAAAATTAGAGCATGTTCTAAATTTTTAATGCCCATTTTTTACATTGTGAAAAATGCTCTGGAGCCCACACACGATCGTTTTTAATGACATTTAAAAAAACTTCATTTTTTTACAACCCAAAAAACGGCTATTGGGTGTACGCGGCATGAGGCTTGAAAGTGCTAGAAGTGTGAGCAGGCTGTGGAGGAGCCGTGGCCACAGTATCCTCCATCCTCCCAGTCTCTTCTATCCTCAGCATCCTTCCTAGTCTCTTCTATCCTCAGCATCCTTCCTAGTCTCTTCTATCCTCAGCATCCTTCCTAGTCTCTTCTATCCTCAGCATCCTCCTAGTCTCTTCTATCCTCAGCATCCTTCCTAGTCTCTTCTATCCTCAGCATCCTTCCTAGTCTCTTCTATCCTCGGCATCCTTCCTAGTCTCTTCTATCCTCAGCATCCTTCCAGTCTCTTCTATCCTCAGCATCCTTCCAGTCTCTTCTATCCTCAGCTTCCTCCTAGTCTCTTCTATCCTCAGCATCCTCCTAGTCTCTTCTATCCTCAGCATCCTTCCTAGTCTCTTCTATCCTCTGCATCCTTCCTAGTCTCTTCTATCCTCAGCATCCTCCTAGTCTCTTCTATCCTCAGCATCCTTCCTAGTCTCTTCTATCCTCAGCATCCTCCTAGTCTCTTCTATCCTCAGCATCCTTCCTAGTCTCTTCTATCCTCAGCATCCTTCCTAGTCTCTTCTATCCTCAGCATCCTCCTAGTCTCTTCTATCCTCAGAATCCTCCTAGTCTCTTCTATCCTCAGCATCCTTCCTAGTCTCTTCTATCCTCAGCATCCTTCCTAGTCTCTTCTATCCTCAGCATCCTTCCTAGTCTCTTCTATCCTCAGCATCCTTCCTAGTCTCTTCTATCCTCAGCATCCTTCCTAGTCTCTTCTATCCTCGGCATCCTTCCTAGTCTCTTCTATCCTCAGCATCCTTCCAGTCTCTTCTATCCTCAGCATCCTTCCAGTCTCTTCTATCCTCAGCTTCCTCCTAGTCTCTTCTATCCTCAGCATCCTCCTAGTCTCTTCTATCCTCAGCATCCTTCCTAGTCTCTTCTATCCTCTGCATCCTTCCTAGTCTCTTCTATCCTCAGCATCCTTCCTAGTCTCTTCTATCCTCAGCATCCTTCCTAGTCTCTTCTATCCTCAGCATCCTCCTAGTCTCTTCTATCCTCAGCATCCTTCCTAGTCTCTTCTATCCTCAGCATCCTTCCTAGTCTCTTCTATCCTCAGCATCCTCCTAGTCTCTTCTATCCTCAGAATCCTCCTAGTCTCTTCTATCCTCAGCATCCTTCCTAGTCTCTTCTATCCTCAGCATCCTTCCTAGTCTCTTCTATCCTCAGCATCCTTCCTAGTCTCTTCTATCCTCAGCATCCTTCCTAGTCTCTTCTATCCTCAGCATCCTTCCTAGTCTCTTCTATCCTCAGCATCCTCCTAGCCTCTTCTATCCTCTGCATCCTCCCAGTCTCTTCTATACTCAGCATTCTCCATCCTCCTGATCGCCTCTATCCTCCATTCTCCTGATCGCCTCTATCCTCTGCATCCTCCCAGTCTCTTCTATACTCAGCATTCTCCATCCTCCTGATCGCCTCTATCCTCCATTCTCCTGATCGCCTCTATCCTCTGCATCGTCCCAGTCTCTTCTATACTCGGCATTCTGCATTCTTCTGATCGCCTCTATCCTCAGCATCCTCCATCCTCCCGATCGCCTCTATCCTCTGCATCCTCCCAGTCTCTTCTATCCTCAGCATCCTCCTGATCGCCTCTATCCTCAGCATCCTCCTGATCGCCTCTATCCTCAGCATCCTCCTGATCGCCTCTATCCTCAGCATCCTCCTGATCGCCTCTATCCTCAGCATCCTTCTGATCGCCTCTATCCTCTGTATCCTCCATCCTCCCAGTCCCTTCTATCCTCATCTTCTACCCTCAGCATCCTCCATCCTCCCGATTGCCTCTATCCTCTGCATCCTCCCAGTCTCTTCAATACTCTGCATTCTCCATCCTCCTGATCGCCTCTATTCTCAGCATCCTCCATCCTCCTGATCGCCTCTATCCTCAGCATTCTCCTAGTCTCTTTTATCCTCGGCATCCTCCATCCTCCCAGTCTTCTCTATCCTTAGCATCCTCTATCCTCCCAGACTTTTCTATCCTCAGCATCCTCCCGGTCTCCTCTATCCTCAGCATCCTCCCAGCCTTTTCTGTCCTCAGCATCCTCCCAGCCTTTTCTGTCCTCAGCATCCTCCCAGCCTTTTCTGTCCTCAGCATCCTCCCAGCCTTTTCTGTCCTCAGCATCCTCCCAGCCTTTTCTGTCCTCAGCATCCTCCCAGCCTTTTCTGTCCTCAGCATCCTCCCAGCCTTTTCTGTCCTCAGCATCCTCCCAGCCTTTTCTGTCCTCAGCATCCTCCCAGCCTTTTCTGTCCTCAGCATCCTCCCAGCCTTTTCTGTCCTCAGCATCCTCCCAGCCTTTTCTGTCCTCAGCATCCTCCCAGCCTTTTCTGTCCTCAGCATCCTCCCAGCCTTTTCTGTCCTCAGCATCCTCCCAGCCTTTTCTGTCCTCAGCATCCTCCCAGCCTTTTCTGTCCTCAGCATCCTCCCAGCCTTTTCTGTCCTCAGCATCCTCCCAGCCTTTTCTGTCCTCAGCATCCTCCCAGCCTTTTCTGTCCTCAGCATCCTCCCAGCCTTTTCTATCCTCAGCATCCTCCCAGCCTTTTCTGTCCTCAGCATCCTCCCAGCCTTTTCTGTCCTCAGCATCCTCCCAGCCTTTTCTGTCCTCAGCATCCTCCCAGCCTTTTCTGTCCTCAGCATCCTCCCAGCCTTTTCTGTCCTCAGCATCCTCCCAGCCTTTTCTGTCCTCAGCATCCTCCCAGCCTTTTCTGTCCTCAGCATCCTCCCAGCCTTTTCTGTCCTCAGCATCCTCCCAGCCTTTTCTGTCCTCAGCATCCTCCCAGCCTTTTCTGTCCTCAGCATCCTCCCAGCCTTTTCTATCCTCAGCATCCTCCCAGCCTCTTCTGTCCTCAGCATCCTCCCAGCCTCTTCTGTCCTCAGCATCCTCCCAGCCTCTTCTATCCTCAGCATCCTCCCAGCCTCTTCTATCCTCAGCATCCTCCCAGCCTCTTCTATCCTCAGCATCCTCCCAGCCTCTTCTATCCTCAGCATCCTCCCAGCCTCTTCTATCCTCAGCATCCTCCCAGCCTCTTCTATCCTCAGCATCCTCCCAGCCTCTTCTATCCTCAGCATCCTCCCAGCCTCTTCTATCCTCAGCATCCTCCCAGCCTCTTCTATCCTCAGCATCCTCCCAGCCTCTTCTATCCTCAGCATCCTCCCAGCCTCTTCTATCCTCAGCATCCTCCCAGCCTCTTCTATCCTCAGCATCCTCCCAGCCTCTTCTATCCTCAGCATCCTCCCAGCCTCTTCTATCCTCAGCATCCTCCCCGCCTCTTCTATCCTCAGCATCCTCCCAGCCTCTTCTATCCTCAGCATCCTCCCAGCCTCTTCTATCCTCAGCATCCTCCCAGCCTCTTCTATCCTCAGCATCCTCCCAGCCTCTTCTATCCTCAGCATCCTTCCAGCCTCTTCTTTCCTCAGCATCCTCTATCCTCAGCATCCTCCCAGTCTCCTCAGCATCCTCCTAGTCTCAGCATCCTCCATCCTCCCAGTCTCTTCTATCCTCAGCATCCTTCTTGCATCCTTCCTTCCTGCCTCCATCCTCCAGACTGGTGTGCGGTGGCCAGGGGCCGGGTCCGCTCTCAGCAGCAGCACTACGCCGCCACCCAGATTAAAGGGAAAAAAATAGCCAGGAGTGGGAGGAGACTGCACAACCAAACCCCAAAAATAGAGCATGTAAAAGACAAAAGGAGCCACCCGCTTGTGCACACAGGGAGCAGCTAGCAGCGTTGATGTGAATGAGCCAAACAGGGGGCTCCCCTCCTCCCCCCACCCCCCGGTATCAGCATGCCAGGCACCGCCATACGGCTCTCCCCCCATCCCTATCCCCAGCAGGTTGTGGTGGCCCTGTGCTGTGTGGAGTAGGGAGATCTGCAGGAGCCGGCCTGATATCTGGGTTATAGAGTGAGTGTGTGTGTGTGAGTGTGTGTGTGTACGTGTGGGATATAAATAAATATATCTCCATAGATTCCCTCCCCGTCCCCTCCTCCTCTGCCTCCTCCTCCGGCTGGATGGGATTGTGGACGAGCTATAGGGGAAGCTGCTGCCGCCGCCGCTACTGCCGTGGAGCCACACAAGCATCTCTTTAAAAGGATCAGCTGACCCCGCCGCCACCACCACCGAGCTCCAGCTGCAATGGGCTGCCGCTGCTGCCTGGGCTGCCCATCACCGTCCTGCCCCTCGCCCGCTGCCAGCTGCACGGACTAAGAGAGAAGAGAGGAGGAGGGAGCTGTGCGCGGCGGCGGCGGCGGCGGCTGCACCATCCATCCATCCATCGGACACCGAGCCGGGCAGAAAAGCCCGTAGCCAGCAGAAAAAAAGAAGGGGGGTGGGGGGAACCGGAGAGAGGGAAGGGGGGAGTGAGACAGCGGGAGAGAGCAGAGAGCGGGGGGGAGGGAGGGTGGGGGAATCACGTTAAACTATGCATCTCCTACAGCCGTGCTGGCGCGGACGGAGGGCTGAGAGACAAGCAGCAGCCGGGGCCACACCACACTCCTTTCTCCTGCTTTTCACCCCTTCCTGCAGGATCATGCATTCATAAGGGATGAGGCGGACCACAGGGATCCCAGGCCTGAGCTGCGGCCTACCCAGTCAGTGCAAAGTCAGGCACTTCATTACCGGACCCGCGAGCGATTCGCTACAATCAAATCAGCATCTTTGGTAAGTCAGCGATATTTAGCTTTATTTTTATTCTGCACCCCCCCCCCCCCAAACATTGCCCATCACCCATCTCTCTCTCTCCCCCCCCTCCTCTCCTCTTCTTCTTCCTCCTCCTCCCAGTACCCCCCCATCGTCTTCTGCTGCACCTTCCCCTCACCTCATCCTGGCACCCTCAACCCCATCACCCCTCCCTCCATAAAAAGAGATTTGCATCTCTTGGTTACCCTCCCCCGTCCCCTATCTGTCGTTCATGTTTTAATGTTTGTTGGCATAGCAACCAGGGCTTGCAAAGGAGGAATTCTAGCCCTGTGCATGGAATACAAAATTCCCTTGATATTGTGTGTGTGTGTGTATGTGTGTGTATATAATATATATGTGTGTGTGATGGCGATCGCATATACATATATACATACATATACACACACATACAGATCTGTGGCTAATCTGACAAAGAGCTATTGTGGGAATGGCAGATTTGTGGTCATACTGCAATATTAAAGCAAGCTGGGCAGGGAGATGTCTTCTCAAAGACGGATCTCTTTGTGTGTTTTTTTTTTCCCTTCATGTCACCTGTGTGTATCAATGCCCTCCGATTAAACCTTTCTCTCTATGTATAGCTTTTCCTCTTTTTTACTGATGGGTGGTGAGGGTTTTTTTTTTTCTTCTTTTTTTTTTTTTTGCTTGACCCTCCCTGACTGGTGACGGGTGGTGTATGTCTAGTATATGAAGAAGCCTATAGCAAAGGCATACATGTTTGTGTTGTAAGAAGACAGAATAATAATGGATTTCTCCTCCTTGCTTGTGTTCTTTATTCGAGGGGTCAGCTGCTGTGTTGCAGTCCTATACCATGTGTATTTCTAGATCTGTAATATGCACAATCCTCAGATTTCCCCCCCCCCCCCCAGCTCGATATATGGGTGTCCTTGCACAAAAAAAAAGAGAGGGGGCTGTGTCACACCCCTTTACCATCATATGTGTATGTGTGGCTATATAGTCAGATATGCATTGTGTAAAATGTATGGAACGTCTTTTATGGACATGCATTGGCAGTGCAAGGCTGAAACCTTTTATCACACCAAAAATTGTTCAGTAGGGTTTCTTGCCGTGCTTATCAATGCTACAATTATGAATAAGGGGCAGACCCAGATTTTTGTCGACATCCAGTGATTCTGGTTGGTACAAGAGTACAAATCCCATTTCTAGATATGTTGCTGGATATTCCAAAGCCTGGCATATGCCATAGACGAGTACATGGCAGGGTTTGATAATGCATGAAAAGACGTTCACATGAACATGCACTTGTGGTGTTCAGTCCTCATCTGACAAGATGCTCTTTGCAATAACAACATGGTCATCATAGCAGAGGAACCATTTTTTTTCTTATATTTTTTCCTATTCTCCAATCCCCTGAAGTTCCTGTTGAACAACACATCTCTTATGTCAGTGCATACATATCTAAAGGCAGAAAGGTAATTACAGGGTTCTGCTAAACACAAAAATGCTTACTCATGTGAAAAGACCAAATTTTTAGCATAGAGAGTCATCCAATCTCAGACTGCACATGTGAAGAAGCAAGGAGGGTACCTTTAGTGTTGTGTGGCCCCATCATACATTTGCATACCGTCTGTTGCATGTAAACATCCTTCTATGTATCAAATTTGAGGCTGTGTTGGATCTACAGAATATCCAGTTTATGGTCTATGACGGTGCCAGTGCCTTCTGATTAGCCTAATATTTCAGAACATTTCATATTCCCAGCTATTTTATTTTTAGCAGCTGTTTGAGGGGAAATATTCATTTTTGGTTCTCATTAGTGGTACACCATATTGCAGTGGATCCTTTCCAGGGTATGCAGCTCATTGTAGCAATTCATACAAATATTTCACCTACAACTATATACTTGACTAAAATTGAGCTTCTTTTGAAGTATCACATGTAGGCCAATGCTTCTGGAAATAACCTTTTGTAGGAGCACACTTGAGAAATCAGTGGTGGGGGGGGGGGGGTGGGGGGGGGGTTGCTTGTTGAATGGTATGGTCTTCAATTGCATGACTTGAGTGGTTGGATCCCCAGTAGGGTCTTGGCTTCATCATTTAATAGTGTCCCCAAACTATTGAAATGGGTGTTCTGTTTTGACACCCCTTCCTCTGCCTTAACTACATGGGGGGGGCTCAGTAGTTTACAGAAGATGGCTATTATAGCTGATACCATTCTTGTAGATTTGCTAAGCTGCAATACATTTATTGGTTGAACTAGATGGACTTTTTCAACCAGACTATACTATATATACACATTTTTTTTTTTTAGATACAACGGTACTTTAAGCAATGTCTGGGTTAGGCCACGCCAGCAGCATTTTAGTTTTGGTTGTGTACTGATATCCTTACTAATATACTAAAAGGTAGACCGAGTAACATTAGGGATGCACCGATACAGGTTTAAGGCCAAGTACAAGTACCAATACTTTTTCTCAAGTACTCGCCGAGTACTGATAGCTTTTTTTTAGTGTCATGTGACTGTTTTCCAGACTAATGAGTAATTATTCCTTCGTTACATGTATTTGCTGTGCCTCTGCCCTGGTGGTATTGAGTTCACATTGGTTCAGCTGTTCAGGTGTGAATTGTTAAAGTGTATAAAATTGGAAATTGTCCCTGAACCGGGCTGAAAATCATTCCTCACTATTTTTGAATTGACACTTCGTCCAGGCTGCACATATGTAAACTGGCTCCATAAAAAAGCCTTTTGGTTTACAAGTCATGCAAATTGGATGTGGGTCAAAACGCATCCAATTTGCATGTATGTGAACCGGAAGGTATCGGTTTTAGTGTCGGAGCATTTGCACGAGTACAGGTACAAGTACTCGTGCAAATGCTTGGTGTTGGTGCAACACTACTTCACATTCTTAATATTCTTTATACCCCTCCATGCAGAAGGTGTACAAAGCCTCCTACACACAATGAGAAAAGAATATTGAAAGAATGATCGTCCATTTTTTGTTTTTGTTTTTTTGCATGCTAGTCTTGCATCAAAAACCAATAGGATACTTTTAACCACATGCTTACTGGGCACATATACCCCCTTCCTGCCCAGGCGAAATTTCAGCTTGCGGCACTGCGTCGCTTTTATTGACAATTGCGCGGTCATGTGACGTTGCGTCACATAGAGCTTTCTTTTGGTGGTATTTGATCACCTCTGCGGTTTTTATTTTTTGTGCTAAAAACAAAAAAGAGCGCCAATTTTGCAAAAAACACAATATTTTTTCATTTTTGCTATAATAAATATCCCATTATTTATTTATTTTTTTAACTTTTTTTTTTCTCAGTTTATGCCGATACGTATTGTTCTACATATTTTTGGTAAAAAAAAAAAACGCAATAAGCGTATAGTGACTAGTTTGTGCAAAACAAAATAGGGGACATAATTATGTATTTTTTTTTTTAGTAGTAATGGCAGCGATCTGCGATTTTTATTGGGACTGCGACATTATGACGGACACTTTTGACACATTTTTGGGACCATTCACATTTATACAGCGATCAGTGCTATAAATATGCACTGATTACTGTATAAATGTGACTGGCAGGGAAGGGGTTAACACTAGGGGGCGAGGAAGGGGTTAAATGTGTGCCCTGCCTAGTGTTTCTAACTGTGGGGGGAGGGGACTGACTGGGGGAGGTGACCGATCTGTGTCCCTATGTACAAGGGACACAGCATTGGTCTCCTCTCCCTGACAGGACGTGGATCTCTGTGTTTACACACAGAAATCCGCGGTTCTGCTCAGTTACTGGGCACGCGCATCGTGTTCCCAGTAACGCGGCGGGTGCGCGCGCGCCCCCTAGTTGCTCTGAAAGACGCGGACGTAGTGCAAAGTAGATTTGCCTTTAGTAAATAACCCCCAGTGTCTCTAAAATGAAAAACAAGCCAACAGGGTGATGGCACAGCAGTAGAGGCACTATTATGGAGCTCAATGGCAACCTAGCTTCTGGAGTATGGCCACCTCTATGTTTGAATTCATAAGACTGATCATGGGTCTGCTGTAGTCATTTTGTAAAAGACAGCTTTAAAAAGTTGTGGCTTGTCTTCTGGTGCTCATAATATCTTTGCATTGAGTTCTGGTATTGTGAACCAGCCATAAAGGTATTTTCATTGTGCAGACAAAAAGTTCCTAATATGTGATATTTGTAATGCATTTGTGTTGATTTTTTTTCCTTTTTGTATGGCGGTCTTTCCTGTGACCTGTCACTATCATTGTAAAATGTGCATGCTTTTCTGTGGTGTTAAGGAGAAATGCAAAATATAGTGTTTCTGAAATCTTAAAAGCTGTAGGCCAAAATAGCCCTAGAAATGAAGAGAATGTTTGTTTGTTTGTTTATTGGCGCTGTACTATAGTCTAATGTCAGTGGTCAGATTCCTCAGATTCTTTGCAGCATCATGGTTTTAATAACTGTCTTCTTTTTGTGTTGCTAAACACATTCCATGTGTGGCTAAATATACCACTGTTTTTAAAAGTGTATCAGTCCAATAGTTTTCTGTTTTGTCTTTTGGGCATAAGCTGCCCATCAGTAATCTGGACCATCAGACCCTATTTCAGGCATTTTATATCATTTTAATGTCACCAGAGCATCATTTGCTTGCTGTGATAATACCTGTAATAATGTGATAAAGCCTGTCATAATAGAAATATGGGAGTCTCCATTGCTGAGATAGTAAGACGGTCTGCCCTCACCAGAAGCCTAACAGCTGTGGGCTTGCCAACTGCTTGACCTCCAATACTGGGGGTTGTTTTACTAATGGATTAGAACATGTTCATTTTGCAAAGCGAATAAGTTGAAGCTGTGTGAGTACACAACCATATGCAAGGAAAATTTAGAATTGTTTTATATATATATTTTTTTTACTCTTCTTGATTGGATAAATGAAGTCAACACAACTTCATCACAAAGTTATTGGCCTATACTAACCCCGCTTTTTATTTTATTTTCTTACCTTAAGCCATAGTTGAGTGGCAATGTCAACTCAAGTCGTCGTCTCTTTTCCTCTTCTGTTTTACTTCCTGGAAGGGTCCTTCTTTGGTTGTCCATGTCCACTGCCTGCATGACCTTGACCCTTCCTATTGATGGCCTATACCGGGGATATGCAATTAGCGGACCTCCAGATGTTGCAGAACTACAAATCCCATGAAGGCATAGCAAGAATCTGACAGCCACAAGCATAACGCCCAGAGGCAGAAGCATGATGGGACTTGTAGTTTTGCAACAGCTGGAGGTCCGCTAATTGCATATCCCTGCCCTATACTAACCCCCCCCTTTTATTTTCTTACCTGAAGCCATAGTTGAGTGGCAATGTCAACTCAAGTCGTCTTCTCTTTTCAAGTTTTCTCTTCTGTTTACTTCCTGGAAGGGTCCTTCTTTGGTTGTCCATCTCCACTGCCTGCATGACATTGACCCTTCCTATTGATGGCCTATACTAACCCCCCCCCCCCCTTTTATTTTATTTTTCTACCTGAAGCCACAGTTGAGTGTCAACTCAAGTCATCTTCACTTTTCCTCCTCTGTTTTACTTCCTGGAAGGGTCCTTCTTTGGTTGTCCATGTCCACTGCCTGCATGACATTAACACTTCGTGTTGTTGGCCTTCAGCGGGGTTTTTTTCAGTAGAAAGCAAAGGCTGACATCATCACAGGTGGACACGGAACCTGTAGTCTCATGTTGCCATTACAGTGCTGGATTAGCGCGCTCTTGCCCCTGGTGCTTTAAATAGCAAATCTCTGACTTCAGGTGACCTCTAATTTCCTGATAGTCCAGCTAAATCTTTCATAAGTAGAATGCACTTTATTAAAGGCTCAATGTTCATATTCCAACAAGTGTCTCAACTATGATTGGTCCTTCTCATATCATTCTACTCCTTTTCTGTCCTGTGGTACTCTGTTTTTTGCATAGTTTTGCTGTCCTGTCACACCGTATTGCATGTTAAAGTGAGAAAAAGCTAAACAGGCAGCTGTAGTCGCGCGTTTACCCCCACCTATATTCCAGAATACCCCAACGGGCACCCTTTTTGTTTTTGGGCAGACTGTGAGTGGAACCTTTATGAAAGCTTTCAGGGAGTATGTATCAAGCTGGTCTGCAGCTTGGGAAGTGCAGGTAAATGAGAGTTGCTTTGAACATTCCCTTTATATTCTATACCTCATTTCTTAGTGAATCAGGTGGCTGCTAAACTGTAGCACAGTCCATTCAAATCATTCTTCCCTTTTGCAGCAACATTTCTGCAAGTAGCAAAGATTGCTTTTGACACTATTCATGCTTGTTATCACAGAGGCACCCTTGTCTTGCTCCTTTTTATTACATGTAGTGTTTAATCTATTGGTGCTGCTTGCAGAAATGTGGGTCTTGTATGAACACCTTTTTTTTGTTTTGTTTGTGCTGTGCTTCTTGTCATGTGGCAGGCTGTTCTTTTCAGCTTTTGTCTAACACTGCTGAAATAACAGATGGGACCCACTGAATCCTACAGAATGGCATACATAGTATACTTTGGAGTTTAGACTTGGCATCTTCCTAACTTGGCAATACATGGATCGAAATTCAGCTGATTTAGCAAGAGCCAGGCGGATTTCGATCCATGTATGGGCACTGTGGTTGAACAAAAGTCTATTTACCGATCAACTTTTGTTCAACCAGTCTATAGCCTGATCAGTTTTTTCTGAGAGCGGTCAAGTCTCCGTGCTTTCTGAATTCAATGACATGGTAAGGAAGATTCCTCCATCCACATAGAGTATGTGAATGAGGAAATCTGGTCCGTTTTCCCCTTAGTTACTAAACCCACATCATAAAAAAACGATAAATAAATGGTGTATTACTTGCTGTTCATACTCGCTCGGTCACTATGAGATCCGTTTTTTGTATTCTACAAAAAATAATGGTTGATCGTCCTGCTCTCCATCTCCCCCTTCTGTCCATGTCCCCAATGCAGCTAGTTTTGGAGCTGTTGAGGCAACTCTGCATATGTTGAGCTTTCAGTGAGTTTCTATGATGAGCATTTCATCACCATCACATCTGAGCAGCCCTACTACAGAGTCACACAGGTGGACATACACAGTGGTAAATGACATCCCTCTCTCCTCCTCCATGCCCACTAACAGCTAAAAACAACTTTTATTATTATTTTTTATGAACATGTGACCAGCAGCAGAGGACTAGATGCCCCTCCTGCTTATGTTTCCCGGCAGACAGGCTGGAAAAGATCTGGGTCATGTGTCAGAAAATTAGAAACAAGGTACAGTTTTTAGTAAAATAATTACAGCGCAAACATCCATTTACAGAAATAGAAGGGACAATGTAAATTCAACAGTGTGTGTTTAGTATCACTTTAAACCTGCTGGTTGAACTAAAACACAGATTAATGGATGGGCTACCTTAGTGCAGCTGAGCTTAAAGCGGTGGTTCACCCTCCTTCGCATCATTAGACCATTACTTTCGGCATCGTAGCGCGAGCTACGGTATGCCGGTCTTAAATTTTTAATCCCCGTACTCACTGTGCTATCGATGATTGAAGATTCTGACTCCCGCGGGGAATGGGCGTGCCTATGGAGAGGGAGGATGATTGACGGCCGGCTCTGGCACGTCACGCTCCCCGAAGACAGCCGGAGTAGGTCTCGGCTATTCACGGCGCCTGCGCACAGGCTATGCGCAGGCGCCGTGAATAGCCAAGCCTATTTCGGCTATTTCCGGAGAAGCGTGACGTGCCAGGGCCGGCCGTCAATCACCTTCTCTCACCATAGGAACGCCCATTCCCCGGATTCTTCAATCATCGATAGCACAGTGAGTACGGGGATAAAAAATGTAAGACCGGCATACCGTAGCTCGCGCTACGATGCCGAATGTAATGGTCTTATAAAAAAAAAACATTTTTTTTAACAGGGTGAACCCCCGCTTTAAATCAAACTTTGTTTCAACGTAGATCTGATTACATGAGTTGCACAACCATGAAAAGGGAAATGTGTGTAGCTATTATAAGATTTAAATTGCATGTAGCAGTCTAGTGGAATAGGTACCCGTACATTACACCCAACCTGAGATTGGATGGCAGGACTGACAGATTTTGGACTTGTGTCTATTTAAGATTGTAAAGGGGACTATGGATGCTGTTACATGATTTCAGGTTGGTCAACTAAATGAATTTCTTGGCTGGCAAATGCTTTATTTAGTAATGGGTTTTGGACTTAATTTAAAAGTGGCAAACTTAGCATTTGCTTCTATAATTTGAAATGCATGAACTGGCCATATAATTAAAAAGTCAGACTATAAAGTCGAGTAGCAGAATTGGGAGTTCTGTGAAGATTGACAGGTGGATGGGTGTTCCCCACTCTTGATCCTGTCATTACCTTCATTTTCCCTCTTTCCTTTTTTCAGATATTTGTTTTACCTTCTTTAATCTGATTGTACATAGATTAGACAAATAAATAGAAGGCTAGGGATCCATGAACTGGAATGGGATTATTGTGATTAATCAGTAGTTAAAGAGGAAGTAAACCCAGTTACACATTTAAAAAATAAATAAAAAAACCTGCAAGACAAAGCCATAATGAGCTAGTATGACTAGCATAGTAGCTCATTATGCATGTACTTACCTTAGAACAAAGCACCAAATGCCATCCTCGTGTCCCCCTCCGCCGCAGCCATCGCTCCAGGAGGTTACTTCCGGGTATCGCTGCTCCAGCGCTTTGATTGGCCAGAGCGGCGATGACGTCACTCCGCGCATGCGCGCGGGAGCCATCAAATTCAGCATTGCTATTCTCAGTGCGCCTGCGCGCCGTTGTCTACGATGCATACGCCGTAGACAGTGGTGCCTGTCATTGGCAAATATCTCCTAAACCGTGCAGGAGATATTGCTAACAGGTAAGCCCTAATCTGTAGGTGTAAATCACAAAAGTGGGTTTACAACCACTTTAATCAAAGTACAAGGTATGTGTTCATACCTTGTTAAATTACATTTTTATCTGGACTCCAGGTGAACCTCTAAAAACATGTATAGAATATAGATTTATTAAAGTGGCTGTAAAACCACTTGTTTATGAACATTACAATCCCCTGTGTTTTAATAACGATATGTGCCCCAGTGTATGTGTTTTATATAAAAAAAAAAGATTTCTACCTTATTTCACAGAATCTCCTGGTGCTCATGTGACTGGTTGGCTCTCTCCTCTCCCAGGCTGACAACTACAGCGGGAAGGGCCAAGAACTCTCGCTGACGTCAGCTGGGAAGGAGAGGAGGCGAGAGCAGTCACGTGTGTACTGGGAAGCACTGTGAAATAAGGTAGAAATCCTCATATTTTTTTTATAAAACACGTAAAATCCCCTCTGGTAAAGAATGATATTACAATTATAATGGCACCAGGGGGGGAGGGGAGTAGAGTGGCACTGTCGCTAGCTGACGGGCAGGGAGAGGGGACAGAAGAGCGCTGCAGATGATGGAGGCACATAAACTTACCACGGTATCAGGGCTCAGCAGCCATAATAAACCGTGGTCAGTTCACGGGGGAGGGCAGAATCAGGCAGGATTAGACAGGTATTTCAGGTGATACAGGGGCCTAATTTCACAGCACAAGCACTGTGCTGTATAACATGCTAGGGTTGTAAAGGTACAATTTTTTCCCCCCTAAATAGCTTCCTTTACCTTAGTGCAGTCCTCCTTCACTCATCCTTCGATTTTGCTTTTAAATGTCCTTTTTTTTTTTTTCCTGAGAAATCCTCACCTTCTGTTCTTCTGTCTGTAACTCCACACAGTAATGCAAGGCTTTTTCCCTGGTGTGGAGTGTCGTACTCGCCCCCTTCCTTGGACTACAGGAGAGTCAGGACGCTCTCTATGTTGCAGATAGAGAAAGGAGCTGTGTGTTAGTGGGCGTCCTGACTCTCCTGTAGTCCAAGGGAAGGGCCGAGCATGACACTCCACACCAGGGAGAAAGCCTTGCATTACTGTGTGGAGTTACAGACAGAAGAACAGGAAGTGAGGATTTCTCAGAAGAAATAAGGACATCTAAAAGCAAAATGGAAGGATGAGGTAAGTGAAGGAGGACTGCACTAAGGTAAAGGAAGCTATTTAGGGAATAAATTCCTTTACAACCCCTTTAAGGGAATAGAGGTGCCTACACATGCCTGCTCAGCCTCCCAAGCCCTCCTGTTGCAACCAAATCTCTGGCTGCTCTAAAAACTTCTGGGTATGGGGCGAATCATGACCATGAAGCTTTGCTCCCTCCCCTTGCACACATTCTATTGGTTCATCCCTAAGATTGACAATCGCACTGTAAATAGAAGTGTTGAAGATTTAGAAATGTGCAGAGGTAGTGTATCACAATGCCCTAAGATTTGGCCATAATGTGGAGTTTTGGAGGCTGCTGCAAGTATGTGTAGGCACCCCTGGTTGCCTGCACTTTATACCTGCCGTTTTATTGCTTTCCAGCAGGACATTTCTACTGTAAACTTGTCTCCAGGTTTAAATATTGCCTTGCTGGTATTAAGCTAGCACTAAACTGGTAAATATACTGAAATAGTAAAACTAACCTTCAGATTATTACAATGTAACAAAAGCAAGTGGGTATTTGACAAAGTGGCATAAATGAATACACTGTTGCATCCACGCTAGGCCAAAGACTCTAAAGGAAACAAATGTATCAGTTATACAGCTACTTTCTCCAATGCCAAAGGCCTTGGTCATATTAACTGCTCATCTGCTAATTGTTACTATAACAGCTTTCCCACAAGATTTATTACATGCCACCCACTGTCATTTTTACTAACCATCAAAAATAGTGGAAAAGCAAATGTGACCACAAGAATACCACAGGAAAGTTTAAATACTATAAGTAAACACATGCAGGAAACCTACCATCAAACCACTTTTCATTTCTCTAATTGTAATTTGCCTTTATTGAGTTTACATACAGTATTTACTATTCTCTTCAGTTGTACTATATATTTTCTCCCTAAACAAATTACATTTTGTCCATGTATTGTCAAAGATTCCTCAGCATTGTGCAACATTGTTTTGCTGTATCCATCATGGCTAGAGAATTTTCACCTAACATAATGACATTAGTAATCTTTCTGTTCACTAATCCAGCTTGATGTATCCATTAGTAAGATAAAGTGGTCCTCAAACTGGTTATCAGGCTGTAAATTCTGGTCCGAACACGTGGACTTTAATCAGCTGCATTCTGTTGTTAAGTGGTAATGTAACTAGGAGGCTCCTCATGTGGTCAGCACAAGATGTATTTTTGCCTCTTAATACCCTGTTAGGAAGAGAATTATCGCCCGGTGTAGAGGGCATTGAGAGACATCAACAGATGTTAATGGATAGAGCGTACTCTCTCTGTTTGTTAAACCTACTTTGATCCCTACATCACAGCTCTGGAAAAAATTAAATGTGTGAAACCTTCAGCCCAAAACTGCTTTTGCAGTCTACAAAAAAAAAAAAAAAGTTTTGGGTAAATTTTGTTCTCATGGCCATTTTTTTGTTTGCAGAACACACAAGATTACCTTGGAAAAGTATTAACTGTAATGTTGGATATTAGAGTAGATGTAAACACTAACTGGAACTCTAACTGCATTATAAACAAATGCCATATTTTTCCTTCTAAAAATATTTTTGGGCAGTCTTACAAATTAAGCGTTGCTAATCTTAGTTTTTGGAGTCCCTTCTTGTCTACATGCATGTGCTTCAATAGAGGCTGCATGGATTTGCCTATGATTCCTAATGGTGAAAACAGCATTGCTACTCAGGGCTTGATTTGCTAAAACTGGAGAGTACAAAATCTGGTGCAGCTGTGCATGGTAGCCAATCGGTTTCTAACTTCAGCTTGTTCAATTTAAAGCTTTTTTTAACCCCCAAAAAAAGATCCTGTTCCCTTAAAGCTAGTTATACAGCTTGTTTGTGCTGTGTCATTTTGCCCGCTGTATCACCTAAAAAACCTGGCTGATCCTGCCTGGCTATATCCTCCCCCTGTGAACTGACCACAGTATATAATGGCTGCTGAGCCCTGACACTGTGGTCAGTTTACTTGGATCCGTCATCTGCAGCCCTGCTCTGTCCTCTCCTCCATCCTTTGCTCCCTCCCCTACCCCCCTGTCTGCTTGTGTCAGTGCCCACCCCCTCCGCTCCTGCAGCTCCCATATTCAATATAAAATCATCCCATTCCCTCTAATATAACAAGTGTCCCTGATCTGTACCTATATCACAGTGTGATCGCGTGACGACTCGGCTCTTTCTCTCTCTCTTCTCTTCCCTGGCTGACGTCAGCGGGAGTGCTCGACCCCACCCGCTGCAGCTGTCAGCCGGACAGAGGAGAGAGCAGAGGAGTCACGTGATCGCTGGGAGACGCTGTGATATAGGTACAGATCAGCATATATTTTTTTTTTTTTACATAACACAGGCACAGGGACACTTATTGTTCTATTACAGAGAGGGTGTAAGGTTTTAAAAATATTCGTTTAACCACTTCAGCCCCTGAAGGATTTACCCCCTTAAAGGAGAAGTCCTGCCTGAGCTTTTTAGGCGGGGCTTCTCGTATGGGTCACAGGAGTGCAATACGTATAAATTCCGCTCTCCGCTGACGTCGCTGCCATCAGTCAAGGCAGCACATCATCCTGACTTCCCAAGATCTTCCAGCTACCTTGATGGCCGCTCCCTGCCCGTCCACAGCTCAGCGCTCCAATGAGCATGGAGAAGCAGTGCGGAGAGACTCTGACTGACAGTCAGGAGCTCTCCTCTCGGGGATCTGTCAAAACCGAGCCATCGGCAGTGTTCGGTGCCTTGGCTCTCCGTGTAGAGATGGCAGGGGACAGATGCAGCATCGGCATCCACCGACGTAAATATGAAAAAAAAAATTAAATGTAGCCCCATACTTCTCTTTTAATGACCAAGCCATTTTTTGCGATACAGCACTGCGTTTATTTTACTGACAGTTGGGCAGGCGTGTGACGCTGTACCAAAATAAAATTGATGTGCTTTTTTTCCCTGCAAATAGAGCTTTTGGTGGTATTTTGATCAACTCTGCGGTTTTTATTTTTTTGCGCTATAAACAAAAGGACGACAATTTGGTGAAAATAAAAACGATTTTTTTACTTTTTGCTATAATACATATCCAAAAAAAAAAAGTAAAAAAACTAATTTGGCCAATATGTATTCTGCTACATATTTTTGGTTAAATCCCACTTAGTATATATTGATTGGTTTGCGCAAAAGTTATAGAGTCTACAAACTACGGGATAGATTTATGGATTGTTTTTACTGGTAATGGCGGCTATTAGCGATTTTTAGCCCAACATGTGGCATTGCAGCGTACAAATCTGACCCCAAGTGACACTTTTTGGTGACCAGTGACACCAATACAGTGATCAGTGCTAAAAAAATGCATTGATTACTGTATTAATGGCACTGGCAGCAAAGGGGTTAACAGGGGCGATCAAAGGGTTAAAGGTGTTCCCTCAGTGTTACTAACTGAGGGGGAAATACTGAAAGAAACAGCACATTGATCGCTGTTCTTAATTATTAGAAACAGATGATCTCAATGTTCTCCCCTGTCAGAAGCGATTGCAGGGGGCCGGCGGTCATCGGGTCCGCCGGACACATGCATCATCTCCTCCATGCAGCGCGCACGTGCTCACACTGTCTATTGCATGAAACAACATACAGGTATGTTTGTGGCGCAATAGAGCTGCCCTGCCACAGTAAATATGCGGTGGACGGTCCTTAAAGAGTGAAGCTCTGACAAAACAAAATCTGGAAGCTGATTGGTATCTCAGAGCTGTACCACATTTTGCACTCGCTAGTTGTAGTAAATCATCCCAATGGTCTCCACTGAAAACACATATGAAAGGGTGACAAAGCAGGAGAGCAATTGGGAGACCTGGATAGAGTATCGATACCCCATACCAGGAAGTGTCTGAACCGGGGACCTATCGCAAGATCACCAAGTATTATGGCAATAAAGCTTTAGGTTTAAAAAGATTTAAAACCTATTTTGATATTGCATTTACATGTTAAAGGTTACATGAGATTTTAGTGATTGGGTTTGCATCTACTTTAAAGTGGTTGTAAACTCCTACCTATACCCAGTCAAGTGACTGGCCTCAGGTGACACACAGATGAAACAAATCCTCCTACATAAGTTGTCTGTTTTAGCAGCCATTTGTCCTGTACATCCTTGCAAAATTCAGAGATAAAAGTATTTTTTCCAGACTCGCAAAGCAAGGATCAGGGAGCTGCACTTACACACTGTACAAGAGCTCTGAGAGCTGATTGGAGGGAGGCTGCCAATCTGCTAGAGCTCCCTCCCCTGTCACCTTTTTAGCCATTGGTGTCATAAGTGACTCATGGAGATAAGGGGAGCTAGACGGCAAAGAGAAATTACACTTTCTGGAGAGAGACAAGTAAACCCTATTGAAATATGTGCTTTGTTTAGATTTAATGTCAGAGGTTTACAACCACTTTAAGTTTTAAAGACTATGTAAACCCAACATTTCATATCCCTGTTAGGTTTCTGCTTTTCTTAGAGCTAAAGAAGCCTGAGCCATTGTAAAATACAGTACTTGCACACTCTGCGCATTTTACCACTTTGAAAATGCTGAAAGTACAGAAAAATAACTGTTTATCTATTATGAATCCAGTTTGCTACTAACTTCCTTTTTGAGCTTAAAGCGGTAGTTCACCCTCACTTACATCATTTTTCCATCGAGACAGGCATTGTAGCGCGAGCTACAGTATGCCTGTCCCGATTTTTTTACCCCCGTACTCACTGTGTACTTGTACATTAAAGATTTCGGCTCCCGCGGGGAATGGGCGTGCCTATGGAGAGGGAGGATGATTGACGGCCGGCCCTGGCACGTCACTCTCCCCGAAGACAGCCGGAGTAGGTCTCGGCTCTTCACGGCGCCTGCGCACAGGCTATGCGCAGGCGCCGTGAAGAGCCAAGCCTATTTCGGCTATTTTCGGAGAAGCGTGACGCGCCAGAGCCGGCCGTCAATCATCCTCCGTCTCCATAGGCACGCCCATTCCACGGTATCTTCGATGTACGAGTACAAGGTGAGTACGGGGGTAAAAAAATCGGGACAGGCATACTGTAGCTCGCGCTACAATGCCTGATTTTATGGTAGCAGGAAAAAAAAAAATTTTTTGCGTTCATAGGGTGAATCCCCGCTTTAAAGTTAAAGTTTAAAGCTGAACTTGACCTTTTGATATACTTTACATAGTTTGTTTGGGTCAGCTTGGCCCAAACAAACTTTGTCCCTTGCTAACGTGAGGCCGCTGCATGTGCTGCATAGCTGAGGCTGCATACAGCATACCGCACTGTATGTAGTTGAGACTTCCTGTCTCGTACCAGGAACATAATAGTCTATCTGAGCATCACTCAGCCATTCAAAGAAAGTGATGTATTCTAGCCATAAAATACAAAGCTTCCTCTGATTGGCTGAGTCGGGCTGATGATGTCACAACCTCTGACTCGGCCAATCGGAGGAAGCTTTGTATTCATTGCTAGAATACATTGCTTTCTCTTAATAGCTGAGCACCAATCAGACTCTGTGTTTCTGGTATGAGACAGGAATTCTCATCTCGTACTCTGAACACAGTGCGGTGTGCTGTATGTAGCCTCAGCTACATACAGGTTATACAGCACATCCAGCGGCCTCACATGTTAGCTTGGCCCAAACAGTGTAAAGTACTGTATATCAAAATGAAGTTCAGCTTTAAAGGGGTTTGTGAAGGAATTTTTTTTCCCTAAACAGTTTCCTTTACCTTAGTGCAGTTCTCCTTCACTTACCTCATCCTTCCATTTGCTTTTAAATGTCCTTATTTCTTCTAAAAAAAATCCTCACTTCCTGTTCTTCTGTCTGTAACTCCACACAGTAATGCAAGGCTTTCTCCCTGGTGTGGAGAAAGCCTCTTGAGGGGGCGAGCAGGAGTGTCAGGACGCCCACTAACACACAGCTCTTTTCTCCATCATTAAAGTAGAGAGTGTCCTGACTTGCCTTCTCGCCCCCTCCCCCCTCAAGAGGCTTTCTCCACACCAGGGAGAACGCCTTGCATTACGGTATGTAGTTACAGACAGAAGAACAGGAAGTAAGCATTTCTCAGAAGAAATAAGGACATTTAAAAGCAAAATGGAAGGATGAGGTAAGTAAAGGAGGACTGCAACAAGGTAAAGGAAGCTATTTAGGGAAAAAATAAATTCCTTTACAACCCCTTTAACTGAACAAGCAGAGGCTATAAGCTGATTGGTTACTATGCACTACTGCTCCATATTCTGCCATACACCCCATCTATGAGCAGCTTCCAGCAGCTGCCCCTCAACAATTTTAGACATTTGGGAATGACGTCGCAGGGAGTAACTAAAGGGGTTTCTCGCTACAGGAACAAGGTAAAGAAAAAAATGAGGGCTGAGACATAATTCAGAGGAAGATAGGAAGGTTTGGGAGTGTATTCGGGTCATGCCTATACAAATCCTTTTAAAGAGTGACAGGGCTTAATGTTTTGTAGGACACACTTAAAGTGATTGTAAAGTCTCGTTTTTCTTTTTTAGGTAAAAATAATCAACATGTCATACTTACCTGCCATGTACAGTGGATTTGCACAGCACAGCCCAGATCTTCCTCTTCTCGGGTCCCTCTTTGGTACTCCTGGCCCCTCCCTCCTGTTAAGTGCCCCCACAGCAAGCAGCTTGCTATGGGGACACTCGAGCCGAGCCACAGCTCCTTGTGTTGATTCAGACATGGAGCCGAGGCCTGCCTCCACCTCCTTTCTCTCCTCATTGGCTGACTGACTTTTATTGACAGAAGCTGGAGCCAATGGCGCCGCGCTGCTGTCTCAGCCAATGAGAAGGGGAGTCCTGGCCAGCCGAGTGTCTCGTGCAACATCTCTGGATCTAGAGGGGGCTCAGTTAAGTATGAGGGGGGCTGCTGCACACAGAAGGCTTTTTATCTTAATGCATTGAATACATCAAGATAAAAAACCTTCTGAATTTACAATCACTTTAATCTGTTGCAGCCCTGCATATTTCTTTAAAACTGAACACATCTTTTAATGTCTGCTATCTTACATTGCCCATAGAACCGCTTCCTTCAACAGGAATAAAAAATTTGCTTAGCAAGTGGCCCTATTGACCACCTCTTGCCTTCCATTCCTTGATTGAAAAATTGAACCGCACGTTCGTCCAGTTAGATGCAGGCACTGTTCAGGTATATTGGCAGCTGGCAGGGTCTGCAGCCAAATTACAATGGCAGCAGCAATGGAGGAAATCAGTTTTTTTTCTGTTCTGCCTGCAAGCGGGAAAAAGGGTTGGTTGTAGCAAAGGAATGTCTTTTAGTGTAGCCATCACTTCTGTAAGCAGGGTTTTCAATTAGGAATTCTTATAGCATATGTGAAGATAAATATTAAAAAAAATAAGTTGCATAATGAGAAGTGCGTGTTTTCCTTTTTATTCTTTAATAAAACTTACGCTATCGTTTTATATAAGCCTGGTTTCTGGGTTTCTGCCCCCAGTTTTCTACACATGTGCACAGTATGTAAGTTTATTCGATTAAATAGCAAGGGAAACTTATTAAGTCAGTTTTTAGTTCTTAGCCTGTGTGTGAGTGTGCGCATGCATGCTTCTTTGAGAACCCATAGGCATTTCCTGTGTGTTTCTTTTCAAATGTGACATGCTTCATCTAAGAGCCCATTCACACAGGTCCGACTTTGGATCCGACTTCAAGTCGCGCTGCATTAAGAAATCAATGTAAGTGAATGGAGCCGTCTTAATGCACACTACTGCAGTCGCTCCGACTTGAAAAAAGGTTCCTGTCCTACTTCAATCCGACTTCTAGGCGACTTGTACCCATTGATTTCAATGGAGGTAGCCGGTTCACACTGGGGCGACTTGCGATCCGACTTCATGTCGCCTCAAGTCGTCCCAAGTCGCGCTGTAGAGAAAAACAATGGAAGTGAATGGGAGCTGTGTTAATACACACGACTCAAGGCGATCCGACTTCAGAAAAGGTTCCTGTACTACTTCAATCCGACTTGTAGGTGATTTGTACCCATTGATTTCAATGGAAGTCGCCTCAGAAGTCGGATCACTGTCTTATCTGAAGCTACTTTCCAGGAAGATAACATACATTTCTCAGGCAAATCTCTCCTGCCCCCCTCCCTCCCCCTCCCTCTCCCAGAGCTGATTGTTGTTTTATTGGCCACTGGAAAGTCTCCTGTCCTGGAGACGACTTCAAGTCGTGTTGTAAATCGCCCCAGATCGCCCTGTGGTTCATGTTCAAGTCGTGTCGGAGTCGCCTCTGAAAGTCGTGCTGGAAGTCGTGTCACCCTAGTGTGAACCGGCTCAACTCTTAAACAATTTTTACAATATTTTACATTGCTATGTCTGTGTTAAACAAATGGTTTAAACCATCAATCAGTGACGAATGGAATAACATTTGTACTCCCTTATGGCAGTGTTGCAGTAGTGATCTTGGCACTGGTGGCTAAAAGAGCACTTGCCTAACGTTGCCATGCCATTTTATTGCCTTTGCTCCACCAATACTCCCTTGACAACAGTGAAATTCTGTAGCGCTTTGGTCTGTAAGGGAGCAAGCAGTAAGAGCAGTAAGTAGAATCTTAGTGAAAATATGACATCCTTTACAGTAATTGCACCTTGAACACAAGGGCAATATGAGTCAGGGATTTAAGGAATGCCACAAATTGAAAGTGTATAGATACACGAATCTTTTTTTAATTTTTTAATTTTTATTTTTTTAATTTCCCATCATTTTCTATTTTATTGACAATGGCCTACAGGACAAATGGAAAGCGTATGTCTTCCCACTAGGGTTGTAGACGGCAGTACAAAGGTTCTATCCCTTCTAACCAAACAAAAAGTTTTTGATATGCATACTCTTGAAAGCTGAAGTTTGGGTATGGATATTTTTTGCATGGTTACATTGGTCCAGCTTGGATTAGTTTAGGTATAAATGTGTGGTACCTGGAAGATCCATGTGGAAACTACTGTAGTAGGCACTCCGATCTATAGTAATTGCTGATAGCTTCTGGCTCCCGTTCCGAGTGGCTGTCCTGCTGCTAAGTGAGCACAGGAGGAAACGACAAGCATGTTGTCATTTATGGGTTCAGAGCTGTCATCTCCTAGCTGCATGATCTGCACTTGATTAGCTTTATTAGAGTGCAGGAGAGGGATTAGGGGTAATAGACGCCTGATGTCTCATTACCAAGAACCTGCCATTTCATATATCACATAGCAGATTTGTCAACCCCCTATATCAGGGGTCTCCAAACATTCTAAACAAAGGGCCGGTTTATTGTCCTTCAGACTCTTGGAGGGCCAGACTTTGGCCAGCGGGGAGTGGAAATTTTCCTGGCATCAGTGGAACTAAACATATGGTATTAGGGGGAGAAATAGTGCCCCATTAAGGTGCCAGTGGGAGAAATGGTGCTCCACTGTCGGTGTCAGAATAGTGTCTCGTATCAGTGAGAGGGATACTGCCCCAAGGGCTGGATAAAGGCAAGCAAAGGGCCGCATCTGGCCCTCAGGCCGCAGTTTGGAGACCATTGCCCTATATTATCAAAGCAAACTTAGGATATGTTCACCCTAACATTAAAATCTCTACAGCTACAGACATCCACGATCTAACATTAACTTATCTAAGATTTTACATGTTTGGTATCCATTTATTCAAAGCAACCCCCATCGTTTATATATTACTCAAACTTGGGCAATACATTGTGTTTGTGTGCACTAAAATAAACTTTAGTGCATCATTCACTGAAAATATGGGTTGATAAATAGTTGCACTGATGTCATGTGATCTAAAAAAAAAAAACTACCATTTTATTCTCCAGGGTCTTTGCTTTCAGAAAATATATATAACCTTTTGGAGTTTTACCTAATCTTCAAACCTAAAATGTGCATATTAACATGTGCAAAAAAATAAAAAAATCGTTCTGGCTACAGTGCAGTTAGAGCACTCCATGCTTCTGTTCATTGAAACTGCAGTTTTTAAATCTCCCCTCTTGGCACGCAGGTCACACTTGTGCCACTTAATCACTATTTTGCTTTGCAATATTTGAAATGAATTAGTTGGCCCCGTAGACTTTAAAGAGGGACAACAACTTCTATTTGAACAAAAGCACCGGAAACTGAAACCTGCAAGCAGCGTGGGAAAGTGGGACATTTAACAGCAGTGGTTCCAGCACTTAGAATTGCCTCCCTAAATGCTACTGCTTAACCTTTGTTACATTCTATAAAATGTATCCATGGTAGGTTTGGTCTGCTTGACCTTTTATATGGTATGGTTATATTGGTTCTTCATAAGAGCATTTTGTTGAAATGCATTGTGGTCAAGAGTTGGAAAGAGCTAAATATATATATATATATATATATATATATATATATATATATATATATATATATATATATATATATATATATATATATAATATAAAATATTACACACACACACACAGTACGGAAAGTATTCAGACTCCCCATTTTTTCACTCTGTTATATTGCAGCCATTTGCTAAAATCCTTTAAGTTAATTTTTTCCCTCATTAAATGTACACACAACTCCCCATATTGACAGAAAAACACAGAATTGTTGACATTATTGCAGATTTATTAAAAAAGAAAAACTGAAATATCACATGGTCCTAAGTATTCAGACCCTTTTCTCAGTATTTAGTAGAAGCACCCTTTTGATCTAATACAGCCACGAGTCTTTTTGGGAAAGATGCAACACGTTTTTCACACCTGGATTTGGGGATCCTCTGCCATTCCTCCTTGCAGATCCTCGCCAGTTCTGTCAGGTTGGATGGCAAACGTTGATGGACAGCCATTTTTAGGTCTCTCCAGAGATGCTCAATTGGGTTTAAGTTAGGGCTCTGGCTGGGCCATTCAAGAACAGTAACGGAGTTGTGAAGCCACTCCTTTGTTATTTTAGCTGTGTGCTTATTGTCTTGGACAGTAAACCTTCGGCCCAGTCTGAGGTCCTGAGCACTCTGGAGAAGGTTTTCGTCCAGTATATCCCTATACTTGGCCGCATTCATTTTTCCCTCGATTGCAACCAGTCGTCCTGTCCCTGCAGCTGAAAAACACCCCCACAGCATGATGCTGCCACCACCATGCTTCACTGTTGGGACTGTATTGGACAGGTGATGAGAAGTGCCTGGTTTTCTCCACACATACTGCCAAAAAGTTCTATCTTGGTCTCATCAGACCAGATAATCTTATTTCTCACTATCTTGGATTCCTTCAGGTGTTTTTTTTTAGCAAACTCCATGCAGGCTTTCATGTGTCTTGCACTGAGGTGAGGCTTCCGTTGGGCCACTCTGCCATAAAGCCTAACTGGTGGAGGGCTGCAGTAATGGTTGACTTTCTACAACTTTCTCCCATCTCCTGACTGCATCTCTGGAGCTCAGCCACAGTGATCTTTGGGTTCTTCTTTACCTCTCTCCCCCGATAGTTTAGTTTGGCCGGACGGACAGCTCTAGGAAGGGTTCTGGTCATCCCAAACGTCTTCCATTTAAGGATTATGGAGGCCACTGTGCTCTTAGGAACCTTAAGTGCAGCTGAATTTTTTTTAACCTTGGCCAGATCTGTGCCTTGCCACAATTCTATCTCTGAGCTCTTCAGGCAGGTACTTTGACCTCATGATTCTCAATTGCTCTGACATGCACTGTGAGCTGTAAGGTCTTCTATAGACAGGTGTGTGGCTTTCCTAATCAAGTCCAATCGGTACAATCAAACACAGCTGGACTCAAATGAAGATGTAGAACCAAGAATGATCAGAAGAAATGGACAGCACCTGAGTTAAATATGAGTGTCACAGCAAAGGGTCTGAATACTTCGGACCATGTGATATTTCAGTTTTTCTTTTTTTATTAAATCTGCAAAAATG
Organism: Rana temporaria; assembly: GCF_905171775.1. Lineage (NCBI taxonomy): Eukaryota > Metazoa > Chordata > Amphibia > Anura > Ranidae > Rana > Rana temporaria. Next base: position 166,950,165 of record NC_053489.1, read on the forward strand.
TCAACAATTCTGTGTTTTTCTGTCAATATGGGGCAGTGTGTACATTAATGAGAAAAAAAATGAACTTTTTTTTAGCAAATGGCTGCAATAATACAAAGAGTGAAACATGTAAGAGGGTCTGAATACTTATATGGGGGTCCGCTAAGGAGGGGGGTGGGGAGTTTAGGTATGACCTAGTAGACCTCTGATGCTTGCTTCCTTCTTCCTTTCCTGTAGATTGGGAGCACAAGCTGCTAAGCTGGTGCTGCAGCCAAGATTTGTTCGCTATGAACCCTATTTGCAACATAAATTGTAAAAAGGTGACACGTTAATTTTGTTTACAACTTATCACTTTCGATTTAAAGTGGTTTCAAACCTCTGTCGCGAAATCTAAACAAAGAACATCTATCTGTAGTGTTTACTTTGTCTCTCTCCAAAGCCCCGGTTTGTCTCTCTCTGGTGCTTCTTTCCTCTTATCAACTTTCATCAGTCACTTCTGAGAAGTTTTCCCAACACATGAGATCAAGTTTGAGCTCTGCACACAGCTTGCCTATTCAGAACACTCAGCTCAGTATCCTTTCTTTGTTTCTGTGATGTGTGGAGGGGGGGTGTGTCCCTTTCCTCCAATCGGCTCTCACACACTGTAACTGCAGCTCTCCACCCCCTCTTCTTTGCTCCTAACAGATATAGAAGGATTGTATTATGATTTACGTGTTGAGTGTGGGGGTTGGCTGAGGAGGGGAGTGGGGAGTTTAGGTATGAGCTAGTAGACCTCTGCTGAATCCTTCCTTCCTTCCTCCCTCCCTCCCTCCCTCCCTTCCTCCTTCCTTCCCTTCCTCCTCCTTCCTTCCCTTCCTCCTTCCTTCCCTTCCTCCTCCTTCCTTCCCTTCCTCCCCTTCCTTCCCTCTTCCCTTCCTTCCCTCTTCCCTTCCTTCCCTCTCGTAGATTTAGAGCTCAAGCTGCTTACCTGATGCGGCAGCCAGTATTTGACAGCTCTGATCCCAAAAGAGCTTAGAGTAAAGTGCTTTTGGGTGCGTTCAGCCTAGAGGAGATTAGTGAACTGCAGTTTGTGATCTTGCATTCCCCATCGCAATTCCAACCTGCAGTCCTAGGTTCACAGATAAGTGAGTCTGGAGACCAAAGAGGGAAATGGAAGAAGCCTCTGTAGGGTTTTCTTTAGAGATTTGTGCTAGGTGGCCACTGAAAACGGCTGGCTAAAATGCCCAACAAACTGCCCTAGCGAGAACACTGATAATGGTTTAATGCCGCTGTGCTTCCTGAATTCTTCCAGTGTTCTGGAATGGCTTGCATTAAAGGGCCCGATTTATTTTCTACAGCAAAATAAATTTAAAGTCCAATAAACCTGAAAAAAGTATAACCCATTTAGAAAATCAAATGTGTTACTCACTAGAATGGATCATAATGTATCAAGTACTTTTTGAGAAACATTTTTTATCTGTATCAATAGCTGTGCCATGTATACTCCATTGGCGAGAGCTACTTGCAATAACCCACTCCTTTGTTCCTGGGTGTTCTGGTGTACCTGCTCCCTCGTGTTGCTGTACTCGCATCATAAAGTACAAAGAAATAAAAAATGAATGGGTGGAGTCAGCTCACCTCCTAATGGGCACAAGCAATTGTTTTATCTTGGGAACTGAATGTCAGAAATCTCATTAAAGTCCATGAGAGAGTTACACATGGTAACTCTCCAGCATCTTCCAGAACCTGGAATATTGGGTTTTGGATTACCTGACCCTTCTTAGTAAGGGATGCATTCTGCGGCAGTGTATTTCTGTTTTTTTTTTTTTTTTTTTCCTTTCTTGTTTTTTCTTGCCATTATCAATTGGAAACCAGTAGATTTCACAAAGCAAAAGTAGTGTTTTGTCTTTTGAAACCAGGCAGATTTTCCCTTTTTTACCTTGCATGTGTAGGTTAAAAAGAGCAATCTATGGGCAACCTTCGTGTTTGGTATACTAGATCATTGCCTCTATCACAGACTAGCAAATTTGGAAACAGTTTGTGCTGCCGAGTGAGCAGGCTCATTTGTTTGGAACTACAGACAACTATAAGTTGCCTTTTACACCATTATTTATTGTATCTTTGTATAAGGTTCATCTGGTATTTTTTTTGTTTTTTTTGTTTTTTGTTCTGCCTCCCCAATCTTGGCATTGAAAGTGTGATCTATAATTGATCCAGTTGTTGCAAGATGGCTATAACTTGGTCTCGGTAGATTTGGCAGCTAGGGACGATCCAAATGACACCTTGCAGATCGTAGAAAGCTTTAATCCAAAATTTGCGCAGATTAGAACAGAGGAATATCAGATGGGTCAAAACATCATAATATGTTGGCTCTGGCAGTATACACATGTTCAGAAAAGAAGATACAGACACACTGAAGAGGGGACAGAGCTAATGATACAGAGCATCTAATATCTACAGAGTGAGGTAGGGACAAAATTATTAAAGGAAAACAGATGATAGTATATGTCATCTTGTGTTTTTCACTCACCTAGCTTTAGTGTTGACCCATTACTTCACTTTTTTGTTTTTTTGTTTACAGAGAAAACAATTTCTGGTATTTTATAGGTACACTTAAAGTGCCCATTAACCTAAACTATGCAAGTTTGATTGAGCATTACTAAATTATTTAGTATTGAATTGCCTAACTTTGTCTTTCATTATCGCTTTATCTCCTCTATAAAAAAGGAAAAAAAAAAACTCCAGGAGTCCCAACTGCTTTTATCTTTTGCATGACAATGTGCCTATGCAGAAGTTAACTACAGCATTGTCGATCCTGCGTCTCCTTGAAGCTGTGTATTGTATAGCATGCCTTGTCTATGCACGGTATACTCTCCCTTTCTATGTACTTGCATCACAGGCAGGAATGCCTGTAAAGCAGTGTACAAAAATGAATTGACAGCAGCTCAAGCTGAGACCCTTGCTGTCATCCAGTCCAGCAGTTACAATGCACTGCCCCCTCTCTTAGTGCTGGTAGAACTCAAAAATAGATGTTGGTCCTGTGACCACTAATAAAACTGTGTAGTATGTAGTATTACATCTGTATGCTATAGAGTAAGTTTACAAAGGTCTATATTGGGTCATCTCAAATTTAAACACACTGTGCATGGCTAATAAGTAAATCCAAATTAAAAGATATAAATCAGACATAAAAATGATACAAGTCCCACAATTGTAAAAAAAAAAAAATGTGCTTGTGGTCAAATTTCAAACAGACACATCGGTGCTCTACTGCTTGGTGTTCAGACCAGGTGCCCCACATGAATGGAAACTCACCCTAGATGTTGACTACCTATCTCTAGTGTGGTCACTTGCGCTTTGTGGAGAAAGAGACCCCTGGATAATATCTTTTCTGGCAGACTACTCTGCAGATATTCCTCCAATGGTAGGGAGAAAAATTACTGGGTGGAGTAAAAAAACGTTTTTTTATTGGTTAAAAATTCCAGTAATTGAACGTAGGAACACTCGTATGTTCCTTCGCCTATATCCTGACACCCGTGTCTTCAGTATGTGTATGTCAAGGGAAATGATCCGGCCAGAATCCATTGGATATCACTCAATTGTGTCGTTCCCTGGATTTATTTCCTTGGGCGGATGTGGTGTCACAATGATGCGATCAAGCCTCTCGACACCACATCTGCCCGAGGAATTCACATCCATGTGGGGCACCTGGTCTGAACAGTGAGGCGCCGATTTGTCTATTTGAAATTTGAGCACAAGCACATTTTTTTTTTATTTCACAATTGTGGGTCTTCGTTTATATCATTTTTATATCTGATTTATATCTTTTTGATTTGGATTTACTAATTAGCCATGCACAGTGTTTGTTTAAATTTAAGTTGTAGTGTTGCTGTTGAGCTCACATTTACACTGCTGCTGGTAATTTTTTGTTGCATATGCCTGTATTTACTGCCTTGGCGCTAAGTTATTTGTTTTTATCTATATTGGGAACATTAAATAACCCATTTAAGTGTAAGCACAAACAGAGCAGCCCTTTTGCCAATTCCAGTAGTTGGTGACCTGAAATTCTGGACAAGACCTGACCAAGCCAGGAAGTCTCAAGCTCTCATATTTGCTCAAAACCGGAATCTACATTTTACCTAGCTTTTCCCAAGCCAGGTATTAAAGAATTCCCTGCTTTGCTCAAGCCAGACATTAGCAAGCTCCCAGATTTACCCAAGCCAAGCATTAACAAGTTTCCATCTTTGCCCATGCCAAGAATTTACAAGTTCAAGTCAGAAATGTACAGGTTCCCGGCTTTGCCTAAGCCAGGGATTCAGAAGCTTCCATCCTTGCCTACCTAAAAAATCTAAAATCTACTGTAGATAAATGTGTGCCAGGGTCCAGGTCTAATAAACGGCCAGTTCACTAAAGATTTAGCTGTGTTCTGGGCTTTAAGTAATGACCAGACCAAGACTCTAGGCTCCCAGTTGGAGACGACTCCACCCTGCAGACAGGCGGTCTGGGTATTGGAGTCAGTAGGGCTTTAGCTAGGAGAGAGAGGTGGGAGCCAGTGTAGCACAAGGCTACTTGCTGTATGCAAGGAGGGGCTGAGAGTCTGGTCTGTGGGACTCAAAAACAGATGTTGGTCTTGTGACCACTAATAAAATTATGTATTCTTACATATAAAATGAAACCATGTATTCTTGCAAGGAAATCTTCTGTTTGTTTCGAACTTTCTTTTAAATAAAAGTGGGAAAAACCAGCCCTGAAATGGAGAAAAGCGAGTGTTGGAGTCCTTAAAGCTCTACAATTGGAGTGAACCCCTGACTATTGGTTGTACTTGGAGTTCCTTTAAAGTATAACAAAAAGCAAAACTTTTTTTTTGGATAGAGTGGAGAGGAATTGGGACACATGTCCGTTTTTAGTGCTCTCTGTGCCCCCGTTAAGGAGATTCACCCCCTCTGTCTGCCCGGTGTCTGTCAAAGCACCCGTTTGTAGTATTTGCTAGAAAATATTTTGTTATTTAAACCATTATATCAGCTACATATACAAATATTTTAATCCCAGGGCCTATTGTCATTATTGGTAGTGTGCTATGTAATGGTGGTTATTTTGATCATCAAAAGCTCCCCCCATACATGACTACTCGCCAGACGGCATCCTTCTATACTTTGTATATTGCTAAGAAGTGTGATCTAGCTTGCCATGTGCTCTGTGAAGCCACATGGCTCAGTGGCAGCTAGGTCCTGCTTACAAGTCTCATGATCAGGTGTGTTTATTGGCAAAACATCTTGGGTGCCAGGGGATTTTTGCTAGTCAACATGGTGACCTGGTTATCCAGATTTGGTCATCCCTGTCTTAATATGCACATTTGTTACCGTATAGTAATGTACGTCTGCCCCACTTAAAAAATGCAAACCCTGATTACTCTGAAAATCACAACCACGAAAGCACAGCTCTATCTGGGAGTGAAAAAATTATAGTTTAAAGCCAGCAACTACCCTCCTTTCAATTTTTGCATCAGTAAGTTTAATGCAATAGGTGCCACAAATGTTGGTACAACATGGCTTGCCTGTTCTTCATAAACGCATCTTTTCTGTGGTATATAGCATATGTGTTAGTGTTTCTAAAACCCAAACATTTTTACCTTTATGCATTCCCTACATTAAGGTAGAAAAGGTTTAAGAACAGTATCGGTATTGCCTTTTCACCCCCTCCCCCCTTATACTTACCTGAGCCCTCACTCAATGCAGCGCTGTCTCCCATCTGTAGAAGCTCTGCCTTCTCTCGCAGGCTTTGCTGAGGCTCTGCTGCCGTCAGTCAAATACCGTGATGAGATGAGGGGTGGGGGCAAACTGTGCATGTCTGCATCCATAGATTCCGGAGTGAACCCATAGGTGGGTGGTACCCACATAGGAAGCAACTTCCTATGGAGTACCACCAAGAAGAGGAGCCAGGAGTGCTGGTGGGGTAACCCAAGATGAGGATGTTTGGGTCCGCGGTGTTCAAACCACACATTTGAGGTATCGCCGTGATCGTTGGAGTAAGAGCAATAATTCTAGCCCTAGACCTCCTCTGTAACTAAAAACATGCAACCTGTCGCCCATGGAGATTTTTAAGGATAAAAGTTTGTCACAATTTTGAAGCGTGACATGTTGGGTAGCAATTTACTCAGCGTAACATTATCTTTTACAATATAAAAGAAAAAGCTAACTTTAATGTTTTATTCTCTAGGGTGATAGAACCCCCATACATTATATATTTTGTTTTTATGTAATTTTTAACTTGTAAACAACAAGTTTGAAAAATAGGTCCGGTCCCTAAGTGGTTAATAGCCATTCAAACCCATTTGTGTCAACTTATGTGCATTTTATCGGGCCAAAGTCACCAGGGTATGTAAACTTTTGATCAGGGTCAATTATGTAGTTTGTGTTGTGATTATGATTTAAAGAGTAAACACAGTCGATTGATAATAAATGGCTTCATACTCTCTGAAAAATGTCCATGAAATCATAAATTCTGCCAGGGTATGTAAACTTATGAGCACAACTGGGTGTGTATGTATAGCGCAGTTTAAAGTACAATTTTAGACCTATCAATGCTAAGATGGGCTTTGGGCTTATCAGAATAGTTTTCACTTGGAAGATGAAATCTGTACAGAATGACGCAGCATAGTAGGCGTAAAGTAACCTACCTTAGAAATAAGCCTTTTTTTACACTAGCTAGTGATATGCTTATGATGCCTCTTTTCACATCTTCCATTAGATGCTGCTCTTGAGCTTTATGTTTACCTTAGGGGACCTGGGCACCCCCATTTGCAATTTTTTTGTCAGTCACCCCACTATCTAGTTGTAAGCAAGCTGAATGAAGTGATGGCATTAAATTGGAATTTCTGGCTAGAACTAAGCTTAAACTTAAAGTATGTGTAAAAGGATTAAAAAAAATAATAATAAGCCTCTTGTACTTACCTGCTCTGTGCAATGTTTTTACACAGAGCAGCCCCAATCTTGTTCTGGGGTCCCCCACCAGCACTCCTGCTTGCTATGGGTGCCCTCATGTGGGTTTATTTCTAAGCCATGCTTTGTGTTCATAGATGGCTCCCGCAGATGCCTCCATGGCCAGTGCTGCTGCTCTAGGGCACAGTGCTTTGTGTTCATAGATGGCTCCCGCAGCTGCCTCCATGGCCAGCACTGCTGCTTTAGAGCACAGTGCTGGATCGAGATTGGGCTCAGGTAAGTATAAGGAGATCTGTAGGGGAGGTGCACACAGAAGGTTTTTTCACCTTAATGTGGATGTAAACCCCATTCATGAAGTCTGACCGGGGCACATATATCTGTAGTGTTTACCTATCTCTCTCCAAAGCCCTAAGTCCTGTGTCTTTCTGTTGCTCCATTCCTCTTTTATCAGCATGATAACTTCTGGCAAGCTCTCCGACACAGGAGAAAAAAAGCAGCTTGAAATTTGTGTTGGAGAAGTAACTTGGAGACCAATAAGCAGAGAGCTTGTCTATTCACAACACAGCTCTGCACCTTTCTTCATTCCTCTGCCTATGTGGAGAGGGGAGGGGGTGTTCTAACACCTATACCAACTACCCTGTAGATAAGATGCATATACTTACTTATTCTCTGTGCAGTCTGGTTCAGGGGAAAAGGAGCGACAGCCGACAACAGATGCCCCATAGTAAGCCTATGGGTGACATCACCGCCCAGGCATTCCATTCTTTGTTGATGCTCTCTCTCTTCTCCATTGAAGCTGGCTGCAGGGAGGATCAAGTGACTGGACTGCTCTGATAATGGGTAAAATATATGCATCTTCCTTTCACCGTTTAGTCTGTATGTGTTAAAAGGGAAATCTAAAAAAAGGTACGGCGCTACATATAAGATGATCACAAAAAATAATTGAATGATTAGTGAAAATGAGAACAAAAAAAAGTTCAGTAAAGGTCCATAAGAGGACTAAGAAATGTGATACGAGTCCATAGTATGTAAATAGACAGTGATGTTGAAGAGTAAAAAATCCTCCACCGTAGAAGACACCCGATGAAAATAGAGTTGTAGTCTCCTTACCAGATGGTAAGACCGATATTGCAGCGGTCTTAATTAAGCCCAGGGATATTTAGAAGTCCTCCCAAAAGACTGCCTTGAATGCTGTGATAATTCTCATGAGCTGGGTGCATACCACCAAAAAAGATCCCTTCAGGCTCCCATGTAACATGAAACAATAAAGAGCCACATAGTGTGAATCCGTATGACAAAGGGTTTAATTCGGTAAAAAGGTGCGCACTTACAGTTAGAAGAACGTTATCCAGCATAAAAATAAGGGGGGTTGTATATGGAGTGGCGTCTCCTCTATTGTTTTTCCTCCGTCTCGCTCAGCACTCCGTCGCCGTGTGTCTCCGGGTGGTGCGTGATGACGTCACAAGCTAGGCCACGCCTACGCGTTTCGTCACATACAGGACGTCGTCGGGGATTGGCTGCCAACCCCCCTTATTTTTATGCTGGATAACGTTCTTCTAACTGTAAGTGCGCACCTTTTTACCGAATTAAACCCTTTGTCATACGGATTCACACTATGTGGCTCTTTATTGTTTCATGTTACATGGGAGCCTGAAGGGATCTTTTTTGGTGGTATGCACCCAGCTCATGAGAATTATCACAGCATTCAAGGCAGTCTTTTGGGAGGACTTCTAAATATCCCTGGGCTTAATTAAGACCGCTGCAATATCGGTCTTACCATCTGGTAAGGAGACTACAACTCTATTTTCATCGGGTGTCTTCTACGGTGGAGGATTTTTTACTCTTCAACATCACTGTCTATTTACATACTATGGACTCGTATCACATTTCTTAGTCCTCTTATGGACCTTTACTGAACTTTTTTTTGTTCTCATTTTCACTAATCATTCAATTATTTTTTGTGATCATCTTATATGTAGCGCCGTACCTTTTTTTATTTTTCTTGTTCTTTTTACTTTGGTTATAGGTAATAGGTACTGGCTGCTTCTTACACTCACGTATTTTATTATTTTTAGTTTAGCGCAGTGTTTTTTTCTACCAGTTTCGTGGTTTGAAAATATTTTTTTCACTATGTGTTAAAAGGGAGTGAGAGTTGTAAAGGCTGAGTTCACCTTTGTTCACTTTTTTTTCTAAATTCCAGCTCCCCTATGTACCAATATAATTAATGTACTTGTTTTGCAAAAATTAAACCGCTTTTCCTTAATTCTACACAGGCTTGCCTCACTCTCTTCATGGCTGTTTACAAACACTGATTACTTCTGCCTTACTTCCTAGTCAGACTTTAGGTCATGACACAGGAAGGAGTTGACCAGCTGATCTCATAAAAACACACCAAACATCATCTACCCTCAGCTGGTCAACTCCTTCCTGTGTCATGACCTAAAGTCTGCCCAGAAATTAATGCTATATTGGTACGCAGGGGAGCTGGAATTTAGAAAAAAAAAGTCAACTTGGCTTTTAAGCTTAGTTAGTTCTAGCCTAGAATTCCACTTTAATGCAGTAGACAGATCTGTAAAGGCAAGTGTTAAGCATATTGCTCCCCTCCCTACACTCCCTTTCCTCTCCCTGCAGGCAAGTATACGTTGGCAATGACTACAATTCTTCATACTTTCAAGAGCTAACCCACAGATTGCCTGCAGAAAGTGGGGTTTTGGGGGGTATGGGACACTCCTGCTTGAATTGAAGGGGATGCACAGCACCCTGCATAGCCCTACTTCTGGTGAAAGCTGTAGGCTGCAGTTATAGAAGCCTGGTGATGTCATGGTGGCAAAACGATTGAAAATCTACATTAAAAAGAAAAGGGTGTGCACAATTTTTTTTTTTTTTTTTAGCAAGGGAGACTTTGGGAGCTTTTTATTATCTTGCTCAGCATTAAAGCGGGTGTGTTGTCCGCTTGGTAATTTTTACCTTCAGGTTAGCCTACCTGTAGGTAAAATTAATATCTCCTAAACCATGGGTCTTCAAACTACGGCCCTCCAGCTGTTGTAGAACTACAAATCCCATTAGGCATTGTAACACACTGACATTCACAGACATGACTAGGCATGATGGGAATTGTAGTTCCTGAACAACTGGAGGGCCGTAGTTTGAAGACCCATGTCCTAAACCATACAGGTTTACATATTTACCTGCGATGTGGGGGAACAAAGCCCAGCTAGTCTCCCACACTGCACACCGTGGCTGAGCAATCATCTGGGACCTGTGACGTGTCCCAGATGATTGCCGAGAGGGAGGGGGGAGAGGAACTTCTTCCGGCGCTACGGTGCCCAGGGAGGAAGTGGGAGCTAGAACTCTCTAAAAAAATAAATAAAAAAAATTACAAATGTGGCATGTCAGGGGGTCACCTTCACTTAAAGAGGAAGTTCCATTTTTGGGTGGAACTCCGCTTTTAAGAGTATTTTCACTATGTTTGCATTAGCAGTTCGCAGGCCGTTTTTGTGTCTTGCCTAATGTTGCTGTTGAACACAACAGACAGTCACGTAAAATTTCATAATGTTAATCACACAGTAAATGTCAAGCATTTCACCAGGATTTATCTAGAATGAGAACCTTATATACCAATGTAATGCAGTATCGTAGTAGAATTTTATAGATCAAGAATTGGGAAAACTCTTTATGCTCTAGATTTCACTGTTTGTAGGGAAATAAAATAAATAAATATTTAATTTTATTAAGGTATTAAATGAGTGAAGATTGATGACCTTGTGAAACCCCTTGAGCAGCATGTGTTGGTGATTTTTTAATTATCACTGGACTCTCCCTCCCAGCGTCCATGGGCGAAGCCCTAATTGTACTCATCCCTAAGCCGGGTAAGGACCCCCTGTTCCCTGAATCATATAGGCCCATCTCCCTCCTCCAGCTCGACGTCAAAATCCTGGCAAATTCTAGCCCTGCACCTCAACAAAGTTATCCTCAGCCTTATTCATCCTGACCAGTCCGGGTTTATGCCAGGCAAAAACACGGCCTTCAATCTTAGAAGGCTCCACATGAACCTCCAGGCCCACCACGCGGATGTGGGCTCCAGGGTGGTAGTCAGCTTAGACGCCGCTAAGGCGTTCGACTCTGTCGCATGGAGCTACTTGTGGGAATGCCTCCATAGATTTGGATTTGGCCCAAGATTTATCAAGTGGCTCCAACTTCTCTATCAATCCCCTACGGCACGCATTCAGGTTAACGGCAGGGTCTCCCGCCTCCTTCCCTCTTTCCCACGGCACACGTCAGGGGTGCCCTATCTCACCCCTGCTCTATGCCCTGGCAGTGGAGCCCCTGGCCATAGCTCTCAGGGCCCACTCTGACATCAGGGGCCTCGGCTGCGGTCGGCTGACCGAGGTTATTAGCCTCTACGCCGACGACCTGCTCCTCTAACTTGCCGACGCGGGTCCCTCACTCCAGACTGCTCTCCAGGTTATCACAGCCTTCGGGACATAATCGGGGCTTCGGATAAACTGGAACAAGTCCCAAATCCTTCCCCTAGACGCGGGCGCCCCCACTGCCAACCAGGCCGTGCTCCCCCTGGTCAGAGCTAGCACCATTAAATACCTCGGCGTCACTGTTTCCAGGTCCCTCTTTGACTATGTCTCCCTCAATGTTGAACCCCTATTCGCACTCCTAAAACTGAAAACACAGATATGGTCCCATCTCCCCCTTGGGGTGATAGGCCGAATCAATTTGGTCAAAATGATTCTTCTTCCCAAATTGTTTTATGTTTTTTTGGCAGGCCCCTCTATCTCCCTCCACTTGTATTTAAAGCCATGGAGGCTATCCTTAACACCTTTGTCTGGGGCTCCTCCCGGCACAAACTGTCCTGGCAGGTCCTGAAGTGCCCGGCAGACTTGGCGCCGCGCTCCCTGACCTGCTCTTCTATTACATTGCCTCCCAGCTCTCACACTTTTTTCATTTCAACCACTCTGACAGGGATTGGTACTCTGCCCTGGTTTGCTCACATGCCCCTGTTCCATTGTGTCACCCCTTCCAACTCCTGTTCCACGGACCTCGCGGCCCACCCCGTGCCAGCGACAGAGGGCACATGCTGTTTCACCACTGCAAGATATGGCAGCTTGCCATGTGTTTCGGTGGAGCGCCCTCTCCCCACTCCTACATGCCCCTTTGGGACAACCCTGTTTTGCCCAAACTTACCTCTGTTCCCGACCATGGTCTGTGGATTGACAGGGGCGTTATCTACCTGTCACAGGTCGTGGCTCGTGGATCGGTTTGGCCTTTCTAAACACTTAAAGACAACTTTGCACTACCCAATCACATGTTCTTCCGCTTCCTTCAACTCCGACACGCACTCAACCCCGCAGTTTGGTAGTTCCATCTCAGCCCTTGAGGTCCCCCTCTTAGTTGACATTGTGTCGGGAATAGACCATAAGAGACTTATCTCCCAACTCTATACATACCTCCTGCAGCCGATGTCGACTACCGTTGCTTACCGTCTGAAAACCGGATGGGAGCCCGACCTGGGTGCAGTGGCTGACAGGGATTGGGAGGAAGCCCTCAACAACTGTAAAACTGTCTCCCCCAAACTCTGACCGCCTCACCCACCTATCTATCCTCCACAGATCATACCTGACGCCCTACCGCATCTCTAAATTCAGACGAGATCACGACCCTAATTGCCCCAGCTGCGGCCACTCCGACGCCTCCTTCTTTCACTTGCTCTGGACCTGCCCGCCCATACAAGGGTTCAGGACTCAGGTGGTCCGGTTCCTCCATGACCGCATGGGCTCCCCCGTGTCCCTCTGCCCCCGTCAATGTGTGTTGGGGCTCCTCTTGCTCCCCGAAGGCGAAAAATACCTAAATATATTTTTGCAAGAAACCTTATTCCTTGCTAGGATGCAGGTCGCCAGGAGGTGGATGAGGGGGGCCCCTCCCACTCTACAGCAATGGATCAGAGCTGTCAACACCACCCTCCCCTACAAAAAAGTAATGTATACCCGAAGTCGCTGCCCGAAGAAGTACAATAAGATTTGGGACAGGTGGCTGGAGGACTCCTCCACCTGTACTGCGGCGGACTAGATGTGGTCTCTGTTCGTTGAATACTTGCTCCTTTTATACACTCTCCCCCTCCCGCCCTTGCTGCTTGGTGCCCCACGACCCATGCCACGTGAACATTCATCCTCCTCGCCTTTCCCCACCTTATTTTTACATGTCCTTTGTGTATGTCAAATGGTTTGATTTGTGCTTGTAGTGCATGTTACACTTATCACCCGTCTGTTCATGTATTTTTTATGCTCAATAAAAGTCGTTTTGATTTAATTATCACTGGACTCATATAATGGGTTTGGCTAAATGATGCTTCAGTGTTCTTTCGAAAGTTCAAGCTAAAGTAACACGCTAAATGCGGTTACCTGTGCCTTAAAATTAACCTGTTAACCATATACAAAATATTAACAATTTTTAACCAGAAACCTTTTCGCAGTGTGGCTGTTTTTCTTTATCCTTCACTAAGTGACGCAGTATTCATTTACAGAGAGATGATTAGTTTAAAAGAAGCTTTTTTTTTTTTTTTTGCCTAACTTCTCTTCTGGGCCACAGGAGTGCAGGTATTTCTGCACTTCTGTAATCCAGATTCAGCTGACAGCAGGCTAAAGCCTGCGGTTGGCGAACGTCGGAGAGCTGCTCCAGTCTCTGGATGTATCCCATCAATAATGTCAGGATCCCCCCAGATGCCTGATCTGCATCTGGTTCAGGCCCTGAGCTTGCTGCTTCCCAGCCTGGCACTCCAGTGAATGCTGGAGAGGCAGAGCAGATAGCGCTGACTGATAGTCACGACCCTCTGCTCAATGAGGGGCAACAACTGAGTGATCAGTGGTCATGTTATTGCTCAGTGCTTGGCCTTAGAGCGAGTAGGGGACAGCATTGCTACTTCACATGGTGCAAGGAAATCTCCCATGGAAATACTCTATGGGGCATATCCTGACCTTTTCCGTAATCAAGCCTGGATCTTCATTTATCTTCATTTATCCCTAAGTTTGATCACAAGACAGACTTCTGCCCTTGCGATCTAATGCCAAAGACCACTGGCCTCTATTCTGGTTAACTTTTCTACAGGATCTCTCTCCTGTGGTTTCTTCTATTCAGCCTTTTGTCACTCCATGGGATTTAAATCTGGTCATCCCAGCTCTTCAAAATTCTCACTTTTGAACCTCCCTCTTGAACACAAGGTTACCTTCCATGTTGCTATTACTCACTCTGTGAGTTGGGTCTCTGAGTTTGCAATCTTGTCCTGTAAAGAGCCCCTATTTGGTCTTAACCCTCCTTTTATGTTAACATCATGTATAGTAACAGAAAGCTAACGGGTCGGTTTTGACCCGTGTCTTAAATCAGCCATAAAATACCCTCTGAACAATTATTTATCATCCAATTTGTTTCTTACCTCTTGGTTACCTTGTTAGGCTTCTTTATCCTTGAAAAGATTGGTTTTAATATTTTTGGTGTGACCCCTTAGACCTTTCTTTTGATAGCATACCTCTCATTTTCAAATTAAAAAATGGTAAAATAAACCTCAATAGAATATTATAAATTGGACCTATGTTTCTTTACTTTATTTAGAGAAGCAGACAAGCAGGCAAAGAGATAGGCCCCTCCCTAACTACAGCTCACAGGGTTGAGAGGTGATTGGCTGTCAGTGTTACTAAGCAGAGAGAGTGTTTATGATTTCAGTTTTGGCACTTATTAGTGTCCTATAATCCTATATTATAACTGGGTCAGAATTGACCCTAACACCATAAACATCTTAATTTTCACCACAGTATTTTATAATTTAGTGAAAAGGATTCTTTTTCTATTACATTGTTTGTTTAAATAAAGGTTCCTGACAAAGTAAAAAAATCTTGATGCAATAAACAAATTTATGTGATACTTAGACATTCAAAACCTGAAAACGGGTCGGTTCTGACCCTAACACAAGAGGAGGGTTAAAATAACAACAAGGTGGTGTTGGAAGCATAGAGTTTTCTTCCTTCCCAAGTTGGTTTCCACCTTTCACCTCCGCTAAGATGTTCTTTTGTACCATTGTCTGGCTTCATTACTTCTGAAGGGAATTTCCCTTCATTCCCCAGATGTTGGTGGTGTACACGTTTATCTCCCAGCCACTGCTTCCTTAACAAGACTAGATCTCTTTGAGGAAAGGTTCTTTCAAAGAGGCCGATCTACCAAGACCAGTCATTTCGTTTTTAGAATACTTATTGGCTGTATTCTCTGCCAACCTGTTTTATGGACCCTAGCAGTGTTGATCTGGAGTCAGTTTTGCATTACCCAATACATGTGTGATGTAGAGTTTTCAGTAGCCTATACTACTGACGGAGTGCCATGGGTTCCATTGTGTAAATTAATGATTTGAAAATGCTTGACCTCAATGAATGATGGCTAACAAATTGTTGAGATTATAATACCTTTTATTGGTTAATTGACGTAATTGTAAATTAAAAATGAGGACTCTACTCCAGTAATACCGGTTTGTGTTTAAACAGGAAATCCCCTACAGGATTAGAATGATGGTATGGACATCTTACCCTTTAATGTCCTGGAACACTTGAACCTGCTCAGTCAGGATCAGATCCTGAATTTATTGAACAGATGTATTAATCTGTAAACACAGCTAAATCTGTCTGTGCACCCCTCTGGATATTAGTTTAATCTTGTTCTGCTTTATATCCTTGGCTGGGGCTTGAAGGGTTACTATCTTCCATTTCGAACATCTAGTTTTTTTTTTTTTTCTACCCTCTGAGTGTTTTGATCAGTAAAGCAAATTTCTTTATTAGGAACAGATACTTGATTGGTCTTTCCTCCAGCTGGCAAACGGTTCTTTATGTGAAAACATTTAGGCTTAGTCTGTTTTTATCTGGATCAGCTCATTCCACCAGCAAAGCATTTGTGGGAGAATAGCAATCCATAGGCCAAACAGGAACAGTTGGTCAAGGCGACAACTCATGTTGAAGACCCTTCTGGAAGATGCAGATTATGAAAGGTGGTCAGAGTGTGCCTGCATATTGAACCATCCTCCACTGTTAATAGCTGCCTTAGGACAATTCATATCGAAAACTGTTGTCTCATAGAGTGTCTTCGCAGACTAATGTCATCTACACATCTGAGAAAGCCTAAAGGCGTATGTGGAGTGCCTCATTATTTATATATGCTGCTCTGTTGGCCTGCATTTTTTAATCAAAGTGAATTTATACTTTACCTGTTCAGGGTAAAAAATAGGTTTCATGGGTTGTGGGCACAAACCGGCACTTACCTCTTTGCCATGTTAAGCTGCAGGAGCTTTGGTAGAATTAAAATTAGTTTGTGTTTTAGAGTATGTGACTTCCCTGCTTCCCGGAATTCAGTGCTCAAAGCTGACTTAACCATGCAGAAGTGTTATGTTGAGGCAAAGTTTCTGAATGGCAACCAGTGGGTTGATTTTTGGATGGTGGAAGCTGGGTGGATGTAACACTCCTATTCTATATGAAGGACAAGCCACATCTACTTATAAAGCATAGCTTTTAATATTTATGCTTCAAAAACTGGAAAACACACAGAAAAAGTGAGAAGACAGGAATAAAGTGCTTTTTGTAATCGTACATTATGGGAAGTTTTAGCTTTAGAGCCACTAAAGCTTAACCCTTCCTGTGCCAACAGTGGTTTTGTGAGTTTGGTAATCTACAGTGTGTACCATTTTTAAAGAACATGAATGAGCAAGCAAAACACATTTCTTCTATTTCTTATTGGATTCATATTCAACTGTAGGTCATAACAGAATGGCACAATCCTAAAACAAAACATGGCAACAAATAAATGAAATGACCCCTGTTCAAAAGTCTGCATACCCTTAGTTCTTAATACTGTGTTTTTCCCCCTTTAGCATCAATGGCAGCGTTCAGTCTTTTGTTACAATTGTCTGAGGTCCCAAATTGTTGCAGGTGGTATAACTGCCCATTCTTCTTGGCAAAATGCCTCCAGGTCATGCAAAGTCCTTAGTCATCTTGCATGAACCGCACGATTTGAGACCTCCCCAGAGTAGCTTGATATGAACAGGGCTCAAAATTTCCAGTCCTGAGCCACTAGCCAGGCCTTAAGAGTTACCCCCGACCAGTTGCTCCACCCAATCCCTCACCTGCCCCACCCCTAAGTCAGCCCCTAAACACGCCTCACTGTGCCCATCTACGCAGGCTCACTGTGTCCATCAAGTGCGGCTTTACTGTGCCCCATCAAATGCAGCCTCACTGTGCCCCATCATCCATACAGACTCACTATTGCCTGGATGATTGATCACACGCACACAGTGGGCATGTCCCGCTATGTGTCACGGAGCTGGGTCTGTGTTTGGTGGCATGGTCTAACAAGGTCCCACCCCCCTAGACCGGCTTGTTTGTTAGGCAGAACACCGATTTAATCTACTATTGTACAAGCCGGTCTAGGGGGGCGCTCTGTGTCCTCCGGCTGACAGTATAGTAGAAGCGATGCAGGCTTTTTTTTACAATACATCAGAGCAGCCTGGGGGGCAGGAAATCCCCCCCCCCTTACGGACCACTCTGATGGCTGCACTGCTTCTGCCAGAAGCGATCAGCCAGGAAACTGTCAGCCTGGTCCGTTCCTGCTCCTCACTTGCCCTTCACTAAATTCCACTTGCAAAATGCGGGCAGGCGAGTGAAATTTTTGAGGGCTGGATATGAAGGTCAGGAGACTTGCGATGGCTACTCCAGAACCTTCACCTTTTTCTGCTGTAACCACTGGAGGGTCAATTTGGCCTTGTGCTCAGGGTCCTTGTCATGCTAGAAAATCCAACAGCGTGTCATGCAGAATGAAAACTGATAACCTGCTGCGTTCATCTTGCCATCAATTTTCAAAAGATTCCCCATGCGAGTTCTAAAGAGAACTCGCACACCCCCAAAATATCAGTGAGCCACCACCATGCTTTAGTGTGGAAGGGTATTCTTGTCACTGTTGAGGCGTGTCAAGGTGTTGGGCAAAATGTAACCTTTTTTGTGGCATTGGCTCTGATGCCCCCATAGCAAGCTGCTTTCTGCGGGTGTTCTCGGCAGGGGGGAAGGGCCAGAAGCACTGAAGAGGGACCCAAGAAGATGAGAACCTGGGCTGCTTTGTGCCAAACCACTGCACAGAGCAGGCAAGTATAACATGTTGTTTTTTAATTAAAAAAACAAGACTTTAGTATTACTTTGAAGGTTTTTTAACTTAATGTATTCTCTGCATAAGATAAACTTATGTGCCACAGGATCCCCACCCCCAGCCCACCATACTTACCTGAGCCTAATCTTGTTCCAGCGATGTGCCTGAGATCAGCGGCTCTCTCCCTCTTCACATATTGCAGATTGATAGCAGTGGGAGACGTTGGCTCCTGCTGCTGTCAATCATATCTTGTGACTAAGGAAGCGGGGCTGTGCCATTGGGTATAGAAAAGAATATCCCCCTTTTGAAATAATCCCATTTTGTTGCTCTTCAGCCTGGAATGAAGACAAACCGTTTTTTGTTTTATCCAGCTTTATTTACTGGTGCAACTTATAACATCCAAGTGAATAATATAACACCTACGTGTCAGAGAAAGGAAAAAAAAATCTTAAAAACAAGAATCGCTGAGTAGGAAAAATTATCACCCCTCTTATGTCAGTATTTTGTTCAATTGTATTTTTTGTTTAGTTTGTATAATTCAATTTTAGTCTCATCTGACCACCTTTAAACGCACATTGAAGATTCTGAGGCCACATGGAAAAAAGTCTTATGATCAAATGAGACTAAAATGTTATTATTTGGCCTCAACACCAAATGATATGTCTGGCGTAAATCCAATACAGCTCAACATCCAAATATTGCCATTCCTACAGTAAATCATGGAAGTGGTAATATCCTGTTATGGGGATGTTTCTCTGCAGCGGAGACTTGAGCACTCTTCAGGCTAGAAGAAAAATGGATGGGGCAAAATACCATCAAATTCTTGAGGAAAATCTGCTGCCCTTTGCCAGAAAGTTGTCGGTGGGAAAAAGGTTTACCTTCCAACGTGGCAATGACCCAAAGCACACAGCTAAAATGACCACACAGTGGTTGAAGGAGAAAAAGGTGAATGTCCTTGCATGGGTCAGTCAGAGCCCAGACCTTAAGTGGTTGTTAAGCCACTTTCACATCTTCATACAATCCCCTCTGTGTTCTAATCCTGTGTGCCCCTGTGTGAGCGATTAAAAAATAAATAAAATGCCCGCTATATCTCATTTCACAGCTCTTCTCAGCGATCACATGATCGGCTGGCGTTCTCCTCTCCCCGTCTGACAGATGCAGCGGGCGGAGCTGAGATTCCACTGCTGACGTCACTTGGGGGAGGAGGAGAGAGAGGGATAGCTGGCCGGTCTTGTGATTGCTGAGAAGATCTTTGAAATTCGGTATAGCAGGCTTTTTTTTTTTGCTTTTTATTATAAATTACTCACACTGGGGCACACAGAGTGGATGGTATGAAAATGTGAAAGTTATTGGAGGCTGTACCGAGCCAATACTTTTTACATATTACGCCACCAGCCAACCTTTAGCTGGTGTACACTATTTGTATTTGCTTTTTAACTGGGAATTTGTTGGTGCCATTGTTTTACTTTTCTTGTGATAACGCCTGGAATCTGTTGACCCAGTGAGCGGTGGGACGGAGTGCAGGATACCAACTGGATCTGATCCTATATGCTGACCACCCCTGTAGGGGTAATTGGAGCTGGTGAGTGGGGACCCTTGTGGGGGGGGGGGGACCTTTATTCCCCTCAAGATCTTTTGCTGTATCAAAGCACTTATCACTGCGGGACTACGCACAGATTTGGTTCCTTGCACCATTGGAGAGTTATAAGTGGACTACTATCTGACACAATCTTTGTTGGACCTCTTTAACATTATTATTGTAGGACTTTTTTATTTAATTTGGAAATTTGGATACACATTTTTGGTGTGGTTCCAGCACTTGTTCAAATGTTTTTACTAATTAATTGTGTACTACTATATATATTTTTTCCTTGTTATGTCAGCATATGGATGTTATTTCTAGACATTCGTATTTTTTTAGCACGTAGCACTTTATATACACTGATAAATATGGTGTGTTGTCACAGGTTTACCTTTAACCTTAACAGACTGGGATACTGTTATAGATCAGAGCCACCTGGTATTCGTAGATAATATCTTATTATTTGTATCACTGGATTAAACACACGCACAGCTAACACTTCGTATGACCGTATGCTTTGCACCCACTATTATTGTTACAGCTCAGAGCCATTAGGCATGCACAATTAATGTATATGATTGCATTTATTGCACTTTGTTGCTGGGATTAGAGTTTCTTCACTCTTATCCCCTTTAGGGGCCTGTGGGTACCCTTCAGGATTGGGCAGCGCCGCTACCTCCACTTTATCCTTATACTCTTTAGAATCTCCTTTGAGGATTTTCTATTAGGGGGGCTGCAGCCTCACTTTTACCTCCTAAGCGCGGGTTTACTCACTATTTTTCTGAAAGTTATTTGAGCAGCAGGAGTTGAAGGGGCAGGCATTGTCGCAAGCTGACAGGCAGGGAGGGAGGGGGGAGAGCACAAAGCAGACATATAGCTGGGCTGTGGATGACGGAGGCACATAAACTGACCACGGTGTCAGGGCTCAGCAGCCATGATACACCGTGGTCAATTTACAAAGAGGAGGTCCTAGCCAGGCAGGATCAACCAGGTGTTACAGGGGGCCAAATGACATGGCACAAGCACTGTATAACATGCTTTAAAGGAAAAGGATCTTTATTTTTTTTTTTTTTTTTTTGGGTTAACAAAATGGTTGACAAACACTGGTCTAGATATTGTCTAGTATCTTCGCTACTATGTCCAAGTCTTTGGGCAAAATCGCAGCAATGATTGCTGACTCAGAATGCAGGGGTCACAAGCATGATTACACACCCTCTCCTCCGGAGTTAGTCTCTGTGCAGAAGCTACTGCAGCCTTAGGGAATTCAGAGACTGAGTCTGAAGGAGAGGACATGTAATCGTACTTGCGGCTGCTGCGTTCTAAGTTGAGTTTGGCTGCCTGTGTTGAAGCTACTGCAGCCCCAGGGAATTCAGTCAGCAAAAGTTGAGGAGGTTTGTACCTTACCCTTAATTGAGGAGTTGGTGCCTGGGGAATTGCAGCCTACAAATATTACTCAAAAAACGTAGTCCCCATTCACACCTATGCATTTAAAATCATATGTATTTCAATGATGGCTGTACATAACCACAAGCGTTCAGTCACCTGTAGCTCAACACTTACACTCCAAAACCTACATGAGCTACTTTTGAAGCAGAAAAAATTTTTTGGTCCTAGTGACTTAAATAGGAATGCCTGAAAACACTCAAATTGAGCCTTTTGGGCATTTTTTTTGTTCAGTAATTTTTTTAACCTGTAATTTTTTGCATTGACTAAAATAAAAAAAGAATAAATACATATGTAAAACACTTGAAATGCCCTTCTAAACTGCTCATCTATGTGCACAAAAATATGCATGAAAATCGCTGTGCTCAGATGTGAATGCAGCCTTGAGGATACCATCTCAGTCATTGTTCCTGTGGAGTCTACAGATGCCTAGATTTTGAGTTGCCTCTGTCAGCTACACCTAAAAGACTAGCATGTGTTCTCTGAAGAGCCCTTAACCTGTTAAGACCATTCCCTATTGCATCCAGTCTGTGATTGGGAGTGGCATAACCCCAAAAAATTATTTGCTCCTCCTAATGCCCTGTACACACGATAGGTTAGTCTGATGAAAACGGTCTGATGGATTTTTCCATCAGTTATCCGATGAAGCTGACTGATGGTCAGTCGTGCCTACACACCATCAGTTATAAAACCGATCGTGGCAGAACGCGGTGACGTAAAACACAACGACGTGCTGAAAAGAACGAAGTTCAATGCTTCCAAGCATGCGTCGACTTCATTCTGAGCATGCGTGGATTTTTAACCGATGGACGTGCCTACAAATGATCGTTTTTTATCTATCGGTTAGGTATCCATCAGATAATTTTAAAGCAAGTTCCATTTTTTTTAACCGATGGATAAATAACCGATGGGGCTCACACAGGATCGGTTTGGTCTGATGAAAACGGTCCATCAGAAGTGTTTTCTTCAGCATACACTATAAGGGTGAAAAAATTGGTCTGTCTGTTGTGGATCCAGACATTTCCTGTCTAAGGACTCTGACTGTCTCTCTTGTTTAAAAACAATGTTTATAGAAGGCTTTCTAAGACCTTATGCTCCTTTTAAGCTCTTGCCCTGCAACCTGCCATTGGAGCCATGTCCATCTTCTCTCCGTCTTAGCTGTCTTGTCCAAGGTTATTTCCTGGGATCAAGGATCTATTTTGATGGATCCTTCTGTTCTCCAGCAACTTGAGCTCATACCTTTTGCTCCACTCTATTGCACTGACTGGCTGTTGATCTGCTCAGCCATCTGGTTCTAGGGCACTTCAGATATTTGGATCCAGACTGTTTGTTTTGTTCAAGAGCTACAAACTGAAATGTTGATCTGTGCCTCCTGTTTCATATTGTGAAACTTGACGTTAAGATTGGCACATCTTCACCCTGCTCAAGCGCAGCTCCTTTCTCCAGGGGTCACAATCATTGTCCCAAAAATGTTTAAGGGTTTGTATTCAAATCTGTCACCATCCTCAAAGCAAAAAGGACTTTCCACCCCATACTGGATCTAAAGGTTCTCTGCGCTAGTGGTCATCAACTCTGTCCTCAGGGCCCACTAACATGCCACATTTTATGTATTGCCTTGGGGAGATGCAGACTAGAATACTGCAATCACTGAGCAGCAAATGATATCAACTGTGATGTATTTCAGTTATCTTGCAAACCTGGCATGTCAGTGGACCCTGAGGACAGGGTTGATGACCACTGCTCTACGCCTTCCCTTGGGTACAGAAACTCTGCAGTCAGTCATTTCTTCCTTTCATGTGGGAGACTTTCTGGCCTCTGTGGACATCAAGGATGCCATTTTCCTGGCACATCAACACTACCTGCCTTTTGCTGTGGGTGAGCAACATTACAAATTTTGTTTTATACTCCACTTTGTTAAAATATAGTGGAACTTTTAGTTGTCAAATAAGAGTCAAAACCATATAGAGAGATGCCATTTCTTATTTTTCTTTTGTAAACGGTCATAAAATATACATTTTAAAAGAGATGTATGGAATGTTTTTTTTTTTTTTTGGGAGGGGGATTATACTTGCCTAGGTTGTACCTGTCCCCCAGCACCTCTAACACTGAGAACTGAGCGATCGAACACCGCCGATCGAAGCACAGCCAAATAAGCTTTGGCTGTATTTCTCCTTTTTTAAGCTTGCCTCACAACCATCACTACTGAATATGGATGTGGTTCCAACCTATACATACTGTATATACTTTGGAATGAAGAATAAATATTGTTTATAAGGACTACGTGTTATGTGAGATGAGAAATCTCCTTCCAAGGAAGTGGTCTGTTGCACGAATCCTGCCTGTGCTCCAGCCTGGTCTGAATTAGCATTTGTTATTGAGTGCCAAATCTCCATATTGGCGGTTCCTAAAACTGCTTACCTTTCACACCTTAGTTTAGGCCTTCATACAGGGGGTCATTCACATTATTCCTCCTATATATTCCCAAGTGACTTTGTGGGATTTCAGCCTCGTTCTGTCAGCCCTTCAGCTCTGTCATTTTTGAAGTTTCCCGTAGAGGACAGCCTGCTTCTCGTTCCATTATCACTAGGTGGATTTCGACAGCCAACTTCTCTTTACATTACCAGGCTACTGAGCTTATAACCCCAAGGACAAAATTCCCCCTTTCCCTTTTTTAAGCGCACTTCAATAATCAGTAAAGCTAGGTCCACACCTATGCGTTTTTGCGTGCCTCGTTTGTGCGGACTTGCGTTTTCACAAAAAAGTGCACGCACCGTTTCATAAAGACAGCCGCAGGGAAGTCGCATGGTCTTTTTGTCCATGCAATTTCTCTGCAGTTCCCGCACAAGCACACACACTGAAATGTTTACATGCGCGGGGGTGCCATTTTGAATGCACGTTTTCACTGTGGGTCGTTGCGGGAATCCCACACAGAAGTGTGAACCAAGCCTTGGTGCTTCATGGGCTTTTCAGTATGAAGTATCTGTTTTAGGTCTGCACTGTGCCAGCTGATCGTCTGATCACTTGTTCGTAGCGTTTTACCAGGTGGTTGTTCACAACTCTGATGCTGGGCTTTGGTCGTACGGTTCTCTAGGCGCCTCTGCAGAACCACCCCTGTTAACCTGTTGGTTCTTGAGTCCCTTTTAGCTTTTATTTGCTATGTTGCCTTTGCTTCAGTTGGTCACCATGTACCTGTATACTCATCTTGTGTCCCATAATTTGCCCAAAGTATTATAGTTGCATAGTTAATCTGGTTGAAAAAAAAAAAAGTCCATCCATTTCAACCCAAAAAAATAATCAAAACACACAAACCTCCGTATACATATAAAAAAAAAAGTACTGCTTTTCCGCCACTTTTTGTTCACATATACAATGCCTTGAAAAGGTATTTATACCCCTGACATTTTCCACATTTTGTGATGTTACAATCAAAAACTTAAATATATTTTATGTGATAGGCCAACACAAAGTGGCACATAATTGTGAAGTGGAATGAAAATTATAAATGGCTTTTAATTTTTTTATTTTTTATTTCAAATAACTGAAAAGTGTGACATGCATTTGTATTCAGCCAACGAGTCAATATTTTGTAGAACCACCTTTCGCAGCAATTTTACAGGTGCAAGTCTTATTTGGTATGTCTCTTCTGTCTTTGCACATTTAGATGAAAAAATAATTTTTTATAACCACCAAAATTTCAGCGACGTACAGGTACACTGGACGGGAAGTGGATAAAGCATGATCCAATTTGCTCCAGTGGGGAAAAATAATTCCTTTCTGATCTCCCAAAAGTCAATCAGATATTCCCTGGACCAATTGTGTATTTATTAAAGAATCAAGGCCTTTTTAAAACGATCAACAGAGTTGGCCAGAACCAGCTTTTGAGGGAGTCTATAACACATTTTCACAAATCTTTCTAAGTCTTTCTGTATTTGGAGATGAAATGTATTTTCCTCCAAACGTAGAGTGCCACTTTGTCCACTCTGATGATCTTAAAGGGGTTGTAAAGGTTTGTTTTTATTTTCTAAATGGGTTCCCTTTAGCTAGTGCATTGTTGGTTCACTAACCTTTTTATTCCATTTCCCTTAAAAAAAAAAAAATGTCTTTGCCTGAATTTCTCACTTCCTGTTCCTCCTCCAACTAACCCCCAGCCAGAACGGCTCGGATGATGGTGGCAAGCTTACTGAGGAGGAACAGGAAGTGAGAAATTCAGACAAAGAAAAAAAACAGAAGGGAAATCGAAGGAAAAGGTAAGTGAACCAACAATTCACTAGCTTAAAGGAACCTATTCTGATCCATCACATCATTTTGTAATGTAACAAAATAGGTAAAAAGCCAAGGGGGGGTGAATGCTTTTGCAAGGCACTGTACAATAGTACAGTGGAAAAGGATTCCCCCATTCACCTAGTTTGTTTGGACGGGGGTATCCATTCAGTTTTCATCTATCAGCTCACTGGCTGATCGAAAAACTTGAGTGT
This sequence comes from Rana temporaria, assembly GCF_905171775.1. Classification (NCBI taxonomy): domain Eukaryota; kingdom Metazoa; phylum Chordata; class Amphibia; order Anura; family Ranidae; genus Rana; species Rana temporaria. The sequence continues at coordinate 166,975,733 of NC_053489.1, forward strand.
TCTATGGCCAGCTTAACTGATCTGCAGTTTCAAAATAAAACAAAGTGCTATTCAGGCTAACGCAAGAAGTGCACAGAGGACAACTATGAATTTTTCCCAAGATCGCTTTTTACAATTTTGTAACAGCCTCAAGACTGGATATTTTCACCCCCTTCCAGCCCAGGCCATTTTTCAGTTTTCAGAGTGTTCACACTTTGACAATTACTGAGACATGCAACACTATACCCAAATAAATATTATTTTTTGAAATACAGTAAAACCTTGGTTTGAGAGCATAGTTCCAGAAACATGCTTGTAATCCAAAGCACTTGTCTGTCAAAGTATTTTTTTTACAAGGTATAAAAGAGAAGAGAGGCACCTCTAAGTGTAGAAATAAGTTGCTAAATGTTGTACCTTCATTAAATGTAACCATATTGCTACACTTAGAGGCGCCTCTCTTCTTTTTTTATACTCAGTTGTGACATGACACTACTCTTATATCAAGACATCGCTTGTATATCAAGGCAAAATGTATTAAAACATTTTGCTTGTCTTTCAAAATGCTCTTAAACCAAGGTTTTACTCTAGAGCTTTATTTTGGTGGTATTTTAATCACCACTGGGTTATTTTATGCCCTATAAATGACAAAATGCATAGAATGTTACAATAAACACAGTTTTTTTAGTTTTTGTTATACAATTTCGCGAATAAATAATCCTGCTTAATGAATTTAGGCCAAAATATATTATGCTACATTCATTTGGTAAAAATATCCCAGTGTATATTAGTCTGTCTTCAAAAGTTATTTTGTCTACAAACTCTTGTATAGATTTGAAAATTGATCAGTCCTGATGGACTTATCGAAATATCTAATTTCTTGAGGCCATGAAATGCCAGGACAGTACAAATACTTCCCAAATTACCCCTTTTTTTTATATTTTTTTTTGTTTGTAAATTTTTTTGTCAATTTGTTGGGGGGGAAATTAAGATTTTTTTTTTTTTTTTACAAAGTTGTAATTTTAACCTTTTTTCCTCACACAGCATAGACATACTTATAATCACACCCCAAAACACTCACTATGCCTGCTGAGTATAGGGATGCCACATGTGAGACTTTCACAGCCCAGGTGCATAGAGGGGCCCAAAATCCAATGGGCACCTTTCAAGGAGCATTATTTACCAAGTTCCTGATTTCCTAGGACATTTTTAGAAGCCCTGGAGAACCAGGACAAGTGGATACACCCACAAAATGAGCATATTTTGAAAGCAAATAGTCCAGGGTATCTTCTGAAAGGCATAGTGAGTCTTTTGAAAATCTCATGTTTTGCCACAAGTTTTTGGAAAATGTAGGAAAGAAATGTAATTTTTTTTTAACACACAAAATTGTCAATATAACCGATTCAGCCCTGGAAGGATTTGCCCCCTTAATGACCAAGCCATTTTTTGCGATACGGCACTGCGTTGCTTTAACTGGCAATTGTGTGGTTGTGCGACGTTGCACCCAAACAAAATTTACATACCTTTTCAGAGTTTTCTTTTGGGGGTGTTTGATCACTTCTCTGGTTATTCTTTTTTGTGCTATAAACAAAAAAGACAGCCATGTTTTTACTTTCTGCTACAATACATATCCAAAAAAATATATAAAAAAACGAATTTATTCATCAGTTTGCACCGATATTTATTGTTCTACATATTTTTGGCAAAAAAAAATCGCAATATGCGTATATTAGTTGGTTTGCGCAAAAGTTATTGCGTCTACAAACTGCGGGATAGATTTAGGGAATTCTTTTTTTTTTTTATATATTCTTTTTACTGGTAATGGCCGCGCTCTGCAATTTTTAGTGGGACTGCGACATTGCAGCGGACATATCTGACCCCAAATGACACTTTTTGGGGACCAATGACATTATTACATTGGTCAGTGCTATAAAAATGCACTGATCAATGTAAAAATGACACTGGCATGGAAGTGTTTAACACTAGGGGGCAATCAAAGGTTTAAGTGTGTTCCCTAGCCGGGTTCCAACTGTAGGAGGGATGGGCTCACTGGAACATAACAGAGATCACTGTTCCTTGGGACCAATCATTTTTCATTCAACTGTATTTTTACGCTTGAGACAATATAAGAATCTGAGTTTTAGTTTTTATTCCATACTAAACTAGTAGCAAGTGTAGTGAGTGATTGGCTGAGTTGCTAAAAAGTTTATTGAAATCCAGAATGACTTCAATCAACATGGATTCAAAAACTAGAGTTAGTGAAGCCTGTTGATGTTACATTGATCATTACATTTTGATTGTGTCAAAAGTGAGGAACGGGCAGTTGCTAAAGATTATTGACCAGTTTTTGCTAAGACAAGTACATTTATTTAGAGGTTTATTTGATGTTTTTATTCCTATTTTCATGATTTCTTGATGCGATGGGAGCCTGCCTAAGGAGGAGGATCCTACTGGTGTTCATACAATCTATCTCTCCGTGTGTATGGTGATATCCAAGTGGATGATTCTTAAGCGTATTTGACTGCTTTTGACTAAGTGGTCCATTCATTGGGGTAAGAGTCAGTGTGAATGTTTTCCTCTTGGTGACGGATCCTTCCAAGCACCCTCTTTGTGTGGACTTGCACCCATTATATTGTTTATATGGACATGTTTCATCATTTTAATATTGGGACTTTTTTCTAGCGTTTAGCTTTTGATTGTCTTTTGATTTGTCATTTTGATTGTCTTTGTGCCAACAGCTTCAACTTCTACCATCATTGGTATTATTTAAGATTCTATTTAGCGTGAGTATTTGTGGTTTTTATAAAAAAAAAAAAAAAAAAACTAGAATGAAGTATAGGGAAAATTAGAATGGGGTATAGGGAATATGGAGAGTTGTGTGAATTGTATCCCATAAATGAGCTTTAAAGTGTTACTAAACCCAGGAATCTGCATTCACAATATCTGGTCTGCCACAGAACATGGAAATACAATTATTTTAGTAACTATAAACTGCTAAATACCTTTTCTTATCAGACTTATCAGCAGTCTTGTGACTTCTTTCAGTGTCAAGCCAAGCACTAGTCAGAGTGGATATAAATCAATGATTTAAAAAAAAAAAAATCTGATTATTTTTATTTTTTTTAAATCAGATTTATTTTTTATTTTTTGATTATCAAATTTATTTTAATAAAATACTTTTGGATTAAAAATCTATCTAAAGTTAGTTTTCTATTTAAGATACATTTAATAATTTAGTTTATTCAGCATGAAATGGAGCTTGGTTATATAGCATGAGGCTGTATATTCAACTGTATATTCTGTAATATTAAATTTTTTGGAAAACTCATTTAATGAATCCAAGCTCTGCAAGCTGAGATAACATGCACTGCATTGATCCATTCATACAATTTCACAGTAACCATGAGATAAAACAAAGTTCCAAAATATTCCCTTATCACATTGTTTTGCAAATATATGTACACTACAAACTGTATGATTGAATGAGTTCTAATATTGCTGTTTTACTAACCTGGCAGCTTATTATTCTAAATAGGAAACCTTAATTTTGTTTGCAAATATTAATGAGTCTAACTACCAACAAGAATAAGTCCTTACATTTAAAGAGCACCTGTCATTTCAGATTTATTGTGGCCTGTTAGCGGGCATCCACTCACCTGCTGCCGCCATGTCCCTCACTCGCCTTCTTGTGTCACTGCCGCTTCACCAGCCATCCTATTAAAGTGAATGGGACTGTAGTGATTAAACAGCAGGTCAGAGGAGGAGCCACTGTGGGACAGAGATGACCATTGCTCTTTAACCACTTAAGCCCCGGACCATTTTGTTGCTAAATGCCTAGGCCAGGTTTAGCGATTCGGCACTGCGTCGCTTTAACAGACAATTGCGCGGTCGTGCGACGTGGTGCCCAAACAAAATTGGCATCCTTTTTTCCCCACAAATAGAGCTTTCTTTTGGTGGTATTTGATCACCTTTGAAAAAAATGCAATATTTTTTTCTTTTTGCTATAATAAATATCCCCCAAAAACATATATAACATTTTTTTCCCCTCAGTTTAGGCCGATACGTATTCTTCTACCTATTTTTGGTAAAAAAAATCGCAATAAGTGTTTATCGATTGGTTTGCGCAAAATTTATAGCATTTACAAAATAGGGGATAGTTTTTTTGCATTTTTATAAAAAAAATTTTTTTTTACTACTATTGGCGGCGATCAGCGATTTTTTTCCATGACTGCGACATTATGGCGGACACTTCGGACAATTTTGACACATTTTTGGGACCATTGTAATTTTCACAGCAAAAAATGCATTTAAATTGCATTGTTTATTGTGAAAATGACAGTTGCAGTTTGGGAGTTAACCACAGGGGGCGCTGTAGGAGTTAGGGTTCACCTAGTGTGTGTTTACAACTGTAGGGGGGTGTGGCTGTAGGACTGACGTCATCGATCGAGTCTCCCTATAAAAGGGGATCACTCGATCGATGCAGCCGCCACAGTGAAGCACGGGGAAGCCGTGTTTACATACGGCTCTCCCCGTTCTTCAGCTCCGGGGAGCGATCGCCACGGGGCGGCTATAAACAAATAGCCGCGTCGTCGTCCCGGATCGCTCCCCTCGGGAATCCGCCCACTGCATTCAGCGGGGGGTCCCGATCGGACCCCCAACCCGCGGAAAGGCAAGGACGTGTATATATACGCCCTTCTGCCTGTCCGTGCCATTTTGCGGACGTAAATAGTCGTGCGGCGGGCATTAAGTGGTTAAAAATTATTATTTAAATCGAGTTTATATAAATAAAGACTTTTTTCTAGTGATTCAAATCAACTTGATTTAAATCAAATTCACCCTGACACTAGTTAAAGCTTGTAGGAGTTTTCTGACTGACCTATGAGACTGCAAGACCCCTGACCTCCTCTGTCTGGACAGTGCTGATTGGCCCTGTGCAGATTGGCCCTGTGCAGATCACAAAAACTCTTTAGCAATACACACCAAACTGAGCATGTGCAGCCTGACTCCATAGACTCTGGGTTATCAGTAAATTATTAGGAGTCAGTGGAAGGAGGGGAGGATCAGAGAAGACAGAACCAAACAGCTTTTCTCTAGTCGTCTTCCAGGACAGCCTCTTGAGACCTTGGGCTCCTCCCTCCGGGACAGGAAACACGTACACCCTTTTCTTTAAAGGGCGGTCCTCTAGATCTCCTCCTCAGTTATTGTGTTTCCTGCCAGAAGGGAAGGAGCACGTTTTTTAAGGGATTTTTAAAATGCTGGATTCCCTCTCTGCCTGGTACCCCTCTGCTCCTGCTAGGAAGAGAAAGGTCACCGTTTTTTCACTGCTGTCTAAAGCTCAGAGAGAGTGGGAACCCTTGATGTCGGCATCCCCCCCCGCAGTACCCAGTACCTGTTGCGTTGGTCTCCTTCTGAGGGCACAGCGCGGTACATCAGCTATGGCGGCGGCGAGAGACGCTGGCTGGCCATGCCGCTCTGCACTGCAGATCCTCTTCCGGAGCGGCGCTGAGGGGCGGGACGGATGCGTTCCACAAGGCGGAAGTGCGTCACCGGAACGGCGTCATCAAGGGGCGCTGTCGAAACCTAGTCCCATTCGACTTAAGCGCGGCAGTGGAAGGAAGGCACACGGAGCGGTGTGTTCCATACGCAGCCGGGCTGTTTAAGGACACAGGACCGATGGAGGAAGCGAGGCAGGCTACAGACTCCGGGTCCACCGGCTCCGGCGTCTCCCAGGTAAGGGGGGCTAGGCTGACTCTTCACTTACCTCGGGGGGACATGGTCTGAATTATCTCAGGACCTTTTCTCCCTCCCTGGGCAGGGCCTGTGGTGGAGGGCTCCCCAGCACTTACCTTTTCTGACACACGGGTGGTTGTCAGGGGGCATTGTCTTTTATACTAAAGCATGGTGTTTGTGTTTGATTTTAGGTCAAATCTCAGGACAAAACGCCAGCACAAGCCCCTAAAAGAAAGTGCGCTGTATGTGGGGAAAAATTGGGTTCCAGCTGGAAAAAGCCTCTATGTGTAGAGTGCATCTCCAGTCTGGTCAAAGATGACTCTGTGGCAGAATGCCAAAAAGTCTTATCATCTGTAAAAGATGAGCTAGCATCCACTTTCAAATCTTTCCGGGGAATGATGGATAGGATGCAGATGCCGTCCCCGGTATATAGGACCCCTAGTGCCCCGTCCTTGGCAACTCCGGTCAAAGGGGATGAGCATGAGGAGGAGGAAGCAGGAGGGTCCACTCGGTCCCAGGCTTCCTCTCAGGTAGATTCAGCTTCTGGCTCTGAGCTAGAAGAAGAAGACTCTTCCAGGGGGACTAGATATAGACTGTCTCTAGAAGATGTGGGAGACTTGCTTAAAGCAATATATGAAACCCTAGAGATCCGAGAGGAACAGGTCCAGCTATCTAAGCACGACCAACTTTATCAAGGTAGTGCTGTAAAAACCAGGTGTTTTCCTGTTCATAAGTCGTTGGTGGAAACGATCTTGTTGGAGTGGGAGCAACCAGAAAAAAGACCTTTTTTTGCAGGGAACCTAAAGCGTAGATATCCTTTTGAGGAAGATACTACGCTCCCATGGAACAAAGTTCCAAAGCTAGATGCACCTCTGGCCAGGGTGTCAAAAAGAACTGACCTGGCCTTCGATGACCTTGGAACACTTAAAGATCCAATGGATAAAAGGGGTGACATCATTTTAAAAAGGGCTTGGGACGCTTCCACTATTGCACTTAAGCCAGCGTTGGCGGCTACCTGCGTAGCCAGGAACTTGGAGTGTTGGCTTAATCAACTCCAAGCGCATATCACTGCTGGTACATCCAGGCAGCAGATTTTAAAATCTTTCCCGTTACTCTTGAAGGCGGCTGGCTTCCTAGCCGATGCTTCCTCAGAATCGGTGAAGCTTGCAGCCAGATCTGCAGCGTTGGTCAACGCAGCCAGAAGGTCGGTCTGGTTAAAGACATGGACGGGTGACGCCGCATCAAAATTAAAACTCTGCGGCTTACCTTTTTCTGGCGATCACTTATTTGGTCCGGGTCTCCAGGAGGCACTAGAAAGGACACAAGATAAAAAGAAAGCCTTCCCGGAAAGAAAAAAGAAAGAAAATAAACGCTTTTTTCGAGGGTTTAGGCAAAGCCAGAAAGACCGGGATTCACATCCTAAAAAACATTGGGTGGGCCAAAAGGGACGTGGAAGAGGAGGAATCTTGTTTAACCCTCCTCAGGTTCCCCCCAAAACCCAGTGACACTCAGGTCCCTGTGGGAGGAAGATTGGGGGAGTTCCTCTCACAATGGACAGAATTAACAGTCAGTCCGTTTGTACACGACCTCATAGAAAACGGCTACAGGCTGGAATTCTCAGTTCCCCCTCCCCCAATATTTTTGGTCACTCAACCTCCCAGAGACCGGGAGAAGGCAGAGGCCCTGGGTCTCCTTTTAGGGGACCTGTTGGATCAGAGGGTTCTGTTGGAAGTTCCCCAGGAGGAGGAAGGTCAGGGGGTGTATTCACATGTCTTCGTGGTGAAAAAGCCCTCAGGAAAGTACAGACTGATTTTAAACCTTCGTCCCCTCAACAAGTGGGTCCGGTACAAACGGTTCAGAATGGAATCGATATTTTCAGTCACCAGTCTGATCTTCCCAAAGTGTTATATGGCCACCGTGGACTTACGGGACGCATATTTACACATTCCGATCCGTCAGGAATGCCAAAAATTCCTGCGTCTAGCGGTAAGACTGGGTTCTGCTACCAAACATCTGCAATTCAGGGCCCTTCCCTTTGGCCTGTCTTCCTCGCCAAGGATTTTTACCAAAGTCCTAGCAGAAGCCCTGGCACCACTGAGACTCCAAGGAGTAACAATAGTGCCTTACCTAGACGATCTGTTGTTCATAGCCCCGTCTGGTCATCAGTTAGAGAGCGACCTGAAGGTAGCCCTGTCTTTCCTGCGTTCCCTGGGTTGGCTGGTCAACGAAGAAAAATCGCAGATGATACCATCACAGGAGGTGATGTACCTGGGATACAGAATATCCTCAGTAGAAAAGAAGATTTTCCTTCCCCAGGAAAAAATTCTCAAACTAGATCAGGCGGTTGCTTTTCTCCAGACGAATCAGGAGATCAGCATAAGGCAAGTTATGCGAGTTCTGGGTCTGATGTCGGCCTGTTTTCCGGCGGTACCCTGGGCCAGATTTCATTCGCGTCCTCTCCAGGCACATATGCTCAAACTTTGGAGTGGCAGGAAGGAGGATTTGGACCTCACAATACCTATCCCAAAGAGCATTCAAAGAAACCTATGGTGGTGGAGAGCCAGAGAAAACCTGGACAAGGGTCTTCTCTGGGATCCGCCAGTGGCTCTGGTAATGACCACCGATGCCAGCAGGGGGGGTTGGGGCGCCCACCTGGGAGAAGTTTGGACCCAGGGTCAGTGGTCGTCCTCGGAGGTTCTTCGGTCATCGAACCAAAAAGAACTGTTAGCCGTTCTAAAAGCCATTCAGGGCTTCAAGTGCTATCTAGTGGGTCAGCATCTACAAATCAGGACAGACAACGCTGCCACAGTAGCTTATATAAACAAGCAAGGAGGCACAAGGAGCCCAGCCCTACAGGCAACAGCTACACAGATCTTGATCTGGGCAGAGAAAAATCTGGTACACCTTTCAGCTGTCCACCTAAAGGGCTCACTGAATACCCTGGCAGATTTCCTCAGCAGACAGGTAGTATGTCAGGACGAGTGGTCTCTAGACCAGGAGACTTTCTACCAGATAGTCTCACTCTGGGGACTACCAGAGGTGGACCTGTTCGCAGCAAAGGAGAACAGGAAGGTTACAACATTTTTTTCCATTCACCCACAAGACAAAGCGAAGGGGATAGATGCCTTTTCACATCCTTGGCATTTCAGCCTGGCATACGCATTCCCTCCAGTGAGGTTGATTCCCAGGGTAATCCAAAAATTTCTCAGGGAACCCGCGGATCTGATTCTGATCACGCCTTTCTGGCCCAAGAGGCCATGGTTCGCCAGCCTGTGGAGGCTGGCCCTGTATCCACCTTGGACACTTCCAGAGAAAGTAGATCTACTGTCTATAGGTCCAGTCCTTCATCCTCAAATAAAGAACCTGAAACTAACTGCCTGGTTTCTGAAGAGCAACTATTGAAAGCACGGGGTTTTTCAGATAAAGTGGTCACGACTCTCTTAGGGTGTCGCAAACCGGTAACTAGAGCAATATACTCTAAGGTATGGAAAAAATTCAATTCCTGGAAGATACAACAAGGAATGAATCATTCTGGCATCCCAGTAGTGCTAGAATTTTTGCAGGCAGGTGCGGACTTAGGCTTATCAGTCAGCACTCTCAAAGTACAGGCGGCTGCCTTAAGTATTTTTTTGGATGTACCTCTTCAACAGGATCGCTTCGTCAAAAACTTTTTCAAAAGTCTGACAAGATCTAATCCAACTAGGATTAGAGCCTGTCCCTCTTGGGATCTGTCCTTGGTACTAAAGGCTCTTACTAACAAACCATTTGAACCGCTGGAAGAGTCTTCTCTGAAACATGTTACCCTTAAGACAGTCTTTCTAGTGGCCATAGCCTCAGCCAGGAGAGTCAGCGATCTTCAGGCCCTCTCTATTAGGGAACCCTTCCTATCTGTATTTGATGATAGGATAATTCTTAGGACGGATCCTAGCTTCCTACCCAAGGTAGCCTCTACCTTTCATAGGACTCAGGACATTGTCCTACCAACCTTGCTTTCCTCTTCAGAAAATGATGAAGGGGAATTTTTGTCCTTATTGGATGTTAAAAGAAGTCTTTTATTTTACTTAGAAGTCACAAAGGAATTTAGACTATGTGACTCACTTTTTGTTAACTTCTCAGGTGCCCGCAAGGGTCACAGAACATCAAAATCCTCTATTGCCAGATGGCTCAGGATGTTGATTGTAGAAGCATATACGTTAGGGGGTAGGGAACCACCTACAGTTAAAGCACATTCTACTCGGGCAGTGGCGGTTTCCTGGGCAGAAAGAGCAGGAGCGTCCCCGGAAGAGATCTGTAAGGCGGCAGCCTGGACATCTTACTCAACCTTTGCAAGACACTACCGGTTGGACCTGCTGTCAGACAAGGATCAGGCCTTCGGACGAAGGGTCCTCCAGACAGTAGTCCCACCCTAAAAACCAGTAAGTTCTTGCTTGTCATCTCAAGAGGCTGTCCTGGAAGACGACTAGAGAAAGACCGGAGTTAGGCTTACCGGTAACTCTGTTTCTAGGAGTCTTCCAGGACAGCCGGAGTTTTTCCCACCCGGTGTCTGTTAAGGAACTGTAATTGTGGTGAAGATATAAAATAATCTAACGATGTGTTAGTAGACTATGTCTTTCAGGATCTTCTGGTATTTCTCGGGCAAACTGAGGAGGAGATCTAGAGGACCGCCCTTTAAAGAAAAGGGTGTACGTGTTTCCTGTCCCGGAGGGAGGAGCCCAAGGTCTCAAGAGGCTGTCCTGGAAGACTCCTAGAAACAGAGTTACCGGTAAGCCTAACTCCGGTCTTTTTACACAATGAGCAGGATTAACCCCTTAGGTTCCACAGTGAGTATAACAGGCATTCTTTACTGCATATACGGACTGATTTTACTGTTGAGTTTAGTAACTTTCAGGGCAAAAACTGATGTTCTTACCTTTCCCTTCTATTACCTGTCTGATTCTGTAAATTTCTAAAAACGTGTAAATGTTTCCTTGTAATTTGGAGCCCTTAAATTATTCTGTACAATGTCGGTGTAAAAAAAACAAAAAAAAAACAAAAGGCCCCCCCATAGTTCTAATTTCCTGAATTAAGTAAATGGCTTTTTTTCCCTCTGAAGTCTACAATGAGATGCAAGCCAAATTTCATGGTGTTTCATTGTGACGACTCATCTGGCTGTAAATTGGCACATGTACAACAGTTTTTCTAACTACAATATAGAGGTTGCATCGGCTGGTCATTAGGAATAGCACATCGTCCAGGTCACAAAGCTATTGAAAAAGGACATATTGAAGCAAGCAGCAGTTTCTTCAGAACAGAGGCTGATGAGAACTACCATATTTTCTTGTAAGACACCCTTTTGGCTCCATACACACTGGGCTTAAAAAAATACCAGTTCCCTTGGCCAAGAAAGATGCTCATATAGAGTTTTTTTTTTTTTGTACAAAGTTTGAAGTTTAGGAGAGTTTTGCAGGTTTTTTTTCTTCCAGAAAGCTCCAATCAGAAATCCATGCCATAAGCCGTTTTTAAGCCAGTGTTCATGGAGCCTTATTCTTACCCCATACTGGGTAAAAAAAAATGAAAGTTTTGGTGGAAAAACTGCACTAAACAATTTATCTACAAGTGATCATTTTCAGCAGATTGGGTAGCAGGACCCTTCACATTCTGCAATTTTCTTTTTTTCAAACACGAGTTTAAGGCAAAAAATTGCACAGTCTGTGTTGATGGGGGAATCCCTCTCACATTATACAGTGATCACTCTCGCAGTGATCGAATGAGACAAAACACAACAGGCTGGTTGTACTGAAGTCGATCGATGAATTGGGGCACCTAATTTTCAGGGGAAAAAAGTATAATTATCCTTTAGAGCTCAACTCCAGTGGGGCTCAGTCTGAGAGGAGGAGGAGGAACAGAACTGGAAGGCAGTAAGGTGTGCTGTAATACTGTATACACTCACAAGTAGGGTTGTCCAGATACCGATACTAGTATCGGTATCGGGACCGATACCGAGTATTTGCGGGAGTACTCGTACTCGCGCAAATGCTCCCGATACCTAAATAGAATACTTTTTTTGTATTTATCAACATGTTCTATGAAAATTCTTTGAGTTTTTTACTACTGCGTGACAAGCAAATAAAAATTTTTTATTCATTTTTACTAATTTTTATTCTTTTATAATGTCTTGAGTTAGAGTTCTTCATAATTCTAAAGAAAATATCCTTAGTCTGTATTGTGGTTTGAAAACTGTCACATGACATTTAAAAAAAGTATCGGTATTCGGTATCGGCGACTACATGAAAAAAAGTATCGGTACTTGTACTCGGTCCTAAAAAAGTGGTATCGGGACAACCCTACTCACAAGTAACATGTTGAAGGGGTTGTAAACCTTCGCGTTTTTTCACCTTAATGCATCCTATGCATTAAGGTGAAAAAACATCCAATGTTTACAGGCCCCCCCAGCCCCCTGTTTACTTACCTGAGCACTCGAAAGTCCCACTTCGTGAACGCGCTGGCTTCTCGGGTCTTCATTGGTGCGGCACACTGGGGGGCGGGGCCGAGTGATACAGTCGGCGGCTATATCATGGGAGCGCACTTGCTAGATAACTCCCTTGGGAGAGCGGTTATCTCTTGGAGATTGACAAAGCCTTGGTTAGATAAACCACCTTCCATTTGTATATTTATCTTTTCTTTTCTTTTTTCTTTTTTTTTGCTTTTAGCCTGGTATTTAGGCACAAATGATAGTTTTATGAGAAAAACATAGGTGACTTTTTTTAAATTTTACGTACACCCGAATTAAGTTTTTTTTTTTTTTTTTGTGGTATTGCTGCCAACACTAGGAGGTTTGAACACAAGGCATGTTAAAAGAAACAAAGCCCCATCTATACTCCTGCACTTGAGCTCTGTTTAGCTTAGTGTCCTGAGGCGGTAGGATGACTTTCTCCAGCTTAGCTTCTGAACATTCTTTGGTAAAGCTGCTGTTGGCAGTGTCAGACTGGACCACAAGATCCTGGACATACACCCTTGCAGCCAATTATTTCAGTGTATTTCCCTGCAGTGACCCTTTCTGTCCTGCGTGGATCAGGGACGTGCAGTGAGGCACTGGCTAGTATCGGAGACAGATACATATCGGTTACATACGCCGCGAACATTGGAGCGATACCAATAATTCTAGCACTAGACCTCCTCTAACTCTAAACATGTAAAAAAAATTGAAAGTATCGCCTATGGAGATTAAGTTCCGAACTTTGGCTCCATTCCACGAGTGTGCGCATTTTTAAAGCGTGACATATTTGGTATCGATTTACTTGGCGTAACATTATCTTTCATAGTATACAAAAAAATTGGGCTAACTTGTGTGTTTTTTATATTTATATATATATATATATATATATATATATATATATATATATATATATATTTTTTTTTTTTTTTTTATTTATTTATTCATGAAACTTTTTTGTTCCAAAATAAACACGTTTGAAAAATTGCTGCGCAAATACTGTGTAACGCAAAAAGTTGCAACGACCACCATTTTATTTCCTGGGGTGTCCGCTAAAATATATATAATATGTTTAGGGGTTCTGAGTAATTTTCTAGCCAAAAAAATATGATTTTTACATGTAGGAGAGAAGTGTCAGGGATGGACTCCACTGCCGCCACATACATGTAATCAAAGGGCTGTTGATCTTTTCAAACACCATCACCCTAAGGACCGTTTGAGGATTTGGTTCATGTTCTAAAGGCCTTCATATGTGATGTCTCCAAATTTGGCGCCTGCCAACACAAGCTTGTTTGACTCGTAGGACAGACGCATGTTCTTTTGAGATTAAACCATTTGGTAAGCCTTCATCCTACTGGTGGCGGATTACTTTCACAATCTGTTTATCATCCATATTCACTACCTGGATGTCACAATGATGTTATGAATACTTGGCTCTTGTGCCTTTTAATAAGGGTCATTTGGACTCGATATATATTAGAAAATTACCTTTCACTTATGGACTTCATGTTTTTTCTAATTTTATTTATTTAGTTCTCTTCACACAAACCTTTTCTTCAGTGCAAATGTATTGTGAATTCATGTGTTTAGTGTTTCAAAATATTTGTTTGCATCAATCACTGTGAGATTTATTAGTCTCTGCTTATTTGATGTTTAGCTCTGCACTTTATTTGTATTCCATTTTTCCGCTACTGTCTGTTTGCTGTGTCAGCTGATAGTTTTAAAGGGACAGTGCAGTATTTTATTTGCATTTTCACTTGTACCTGTGCATAAGACTGTCCACTGAGTGCTGCTGTACCCTGGGAAGTGTTTTTCATGCTTTGAGTGCCCTTCTGTTATTGCTTTTCAGTTTTTGTTGCTATTGCAGCAAGGGAATCTGCCCTTGCGTCAGGACCCCTCCTCTGGCTTCTTATTGTGGGCCCTTAATTTTGTTGCATAGTTTTGGTTGGGGCTGCTGCTATGCACATAGCACTTCTGGGCTTTCACATAGGAACATTCTGCTGCTCTAGACTTCACTTTCCTGACTACATTCAAGCTTCTCTGCAAGGGAACCGTAAGGCTCTGTTCTGTAGCATAGTGGTGTCTACCTAGGTGTTGGCAAGTACAGACCACCTGAAGTCCTTTTTTGCCTCCGCATTGCCAGTCATATTGCAGGGCCCAGGCGCTTGTCAGGAATGCAGATGCACTCTGGGCTGCAGCCACTTTTCTTGCTTTTTAAATGGCAGCTGAGGTTGCCTCTGACATGTTTCACTGACTCTTTGAAAAGTCGGTACACTCGGCAAAACATGACTGGATCTGCAACTGGGATTTTGCAGAGGAACCTCTGCTGAGCGATTGTATAAATCTTCTTGTGTGGCTCCTGTGATTGGACACTGAGCGGTGGTGACATCACCTGCTACCTTGTAACCAATTCTTCCTTATTTTTAGTAACATGTCTGGCACAAAAAAAATGAAGTCTATTTAGTATTTGACCTGTGGCTACTTACTGTATGTTTTCTGTGTGTAACCCTGAGTACGACATACTGGATCATGCTGGCTTACCACTGGTTTGGTGTTTCTACTAATACCTATCCTCTAAGGTAGTAAATATTTAAAATCAAATATATTGGGCTACATACCCATGAGTGTTGTTTTTTCTCTGGTGTGTCAAATTGCAGCTCGACATGGTGTCCTCCTAGGTAACCTGTGCTGAAAAAAATGTAGGCTGCTACTACTGACTTTTCTTTAGTCCTTCTAAACCCTTTTTTTTTTTAACCACTTAAGGACCACCTCCTGCACATATACGTCGGAAGAATGGCACAGCTGGGCACAAGCATGTGCCTGTACATCGTCTTTAAGTGCCTAGCCGTGGGTCGCGGGCGCGCGCCTACCACCCGGTCCGAAGCTCCGTGACTGCGGCCACGGGACCCGATCGCCGCCGGAGTCCCGCGATCGATCCCCGGAGCTGAAGAACAGGGAAAGCTGTGTGTAAACACAGCTTACACATTCTTCACTGTGGCGCTGTCATTGATCGTCTGTTCCCTGATATAGGGAAAGACGATCAATGACGTCACACGTCCAGCCCTGCCACCCTACAGTTAGAAACACATATGAGGTCACACTTAACCCCTTCAGCGCCCCCTAGTGGTTAACTCCCAAACTGCAATTGGCATTTTCACAGTAAACAATGCATTTTTATAGCAATTTGTTGCTGTGAAAATGACAATGGTCCCAAAATTGTGTCAAAATTGTCCGATGTGTCCGCCATAATGTCGCTGTCACGAAAAAAATTGCTGATCGCCGCCATTAGTAGTAAAAAAAATTTTTTATAAAAATGCAATAAAACTATCCCCTATTTTGTAAACGCTATAAATTTTGCGAAAACCAATCGATAAACGCTTATTGCGATTTTTTTTTTTTTTTTTTACCAAAAATGGGTAGAAGAATACGTATCGGCCTAAACTGAGGGAAAAAAAAGTTTTTTTTAATATCATTTTGGGGGTTATTTATTATAGCAACAAGTAAAAAATATTGCATTTTTTTCAAAATTGTCGCTTTATTTTTGTTTATAGCGCAAAAAATAAAAACTGCAGAGGTGATCAAATACCACCAAAAGAAAGCTCTATTTGTGGGAAAAAAGGTACGCCAATTTTGTTTGGGAGCCACGTCGCAGGACCACGCAATTGTCAGTTGAAGCGACGCAGTGCCGAATCGCAAAAACTGGCCAGGTCCTTTACCTGCATTTTGGTCCTGGTCTTAAGTGGTTAAATACCAAATATGTTGTACACACCTGCTCTGTGCAATGGTTTTGCACAGAACAACCCCAATCCTCCTCCTCTGGGGTACCCTGCCAGTGCTTCTGGCTCCTCCTCTTCTGTGAGTGTCTCCATAGGAATCTTGCACTTTTTCGAAGATTATAAGACGTTCTATTAATAGAGAAGGGTGACATTCATGCAGCCCTTGTCTAATCACAGAATACAAGATGTATGTATGAATGGAGGAGTTGCAGAGTGACAGACTCGCTGTGATATCTGTGCTCAAGCCCTGACTGTCCGTTTGTTAGCGGCGGAAGTTCAGCGCTTTCATCACTGTCAGGGATTTCATGAATTTAACAGTTTTTAGGAATGAAGTAGCAGCTGCCACGACTGGGACACACATCATTGGAGAGGCAAGTTATTGAGACCTAGCCAATACCCCCATATTGTTTTTGCCCAGAGTTTGTCTTAAAATTTTTATCTTTTTAATCCTGCTTTAGGATACCGAAGTTGTATAAATAAACTTATGGTTCTTCCCACATGCTTTGAGGATTTTGCCGCTGATATGTTCTCCTCAAGGTCTTTCTAGTTGTTTAGCAGCAATTTTAGGTCTTGTAAAATTCGCCGTGTGTGGTCAGACTTTTGAGCACAGCATGAAAAGGTACCAAGTTTCAAGTTGTTTAAAGACATAATACATTAAAAATAAGTCTGTTGTATCTTTGCACAATATTCCGCACGATCCTTATGGGAGTTCTATCTTTACAGTTGAACTTCAAGCAGATGTCACAAATTATTGCAGCTCTGCATTCAATAAAATATCTTTAATAATGTTGTGGTTTTTTTTTTATTTTTATTTTTTTATTAACTTAACTAGTTTAAGTACCTGATCTTTATTTGGTATAAGTTCTTGCAATTCCCCGTACAGTGGAATTCAAGAGGAAAAAGCAGCACAATGAGCCAAACAGCTGGACTGAAGAGCTTATGTGTTAAAAGGAAGATGCTGATAGGAAGAGAGAGCGAGCAAAGTGACAGAGGCGTTTCTGTCAGTCTGTTTCTCCTTTTACCATCCATTGTGGGGGAGGGACAAGGCTAGCAAGCGTCACTGAGATGCAACAGAAATTCATCAGGTTTCTTACTCTGATAATAAGAAAAAAAATTAAATTAAAGTTAAAGAGCTAAATTCACTGCTAACTATTACTTAGCAGTTATATGTAAAAAGCAAACAATAGTTCAAGTCTGTAATATTCGATCAAGGGTTAACTCTGTTTCATTTTGCAGCAGCTCCTCAAAACGGAACTTTAGCCATAACAACTTGATAAAAAATAATGTTCTTTAGCAAGGAACATACATTCCACAATAATAATTATCCTGCCAAAATTTGTGTGTGCTGAAGATTGCCTCCAGCATTGCTCCTTTTTCTTTTTTCTGGAGGCTGCCATTTTGCTGAAGCCCAGAGCCCCTGAACAGCAGCAGTAAATCATAAAGTGGAGCTAAACCTATCTAAATAACCGTTTGAAATAAGTTACATTCCTAGAATGCCCGGATTGGTAACTTAACATTTCTTTGTATCCTCAACCAATTTATCAAACCATCAAATGGCTGGTGTCATAACTGATCACATGTGCAGCACTGTGGCAGTTGCAGCTCAAAAAGGAAGCGGCTTCCTTTGCTGTAAATGATAGGAGGGCTTAGTTCTGCCTTAGGCTGCATTCACACCTCGGCGCACAAAAGCGCGGCGATTTGTCCCGCGAATTGCGGCGACAAATAGCGTTTTGTACCGCGATTTGCGGCGACAAATAGCGTTTTGTACCGCGATTTGCGGCGACAAAACGCAGCAATTGTGAATGCAGCCTTCACCCCCTCTATGGAGATGGTTCACATCTCCTATGCCGAAAGCCGCCTGAAAAAAAGGTCCGGGACTTTTTTTCAGGCGGCAGGCGTACGGCGTTCGGCGTGGAGATGTGAACCATCTCCATAGAGGTGCATGTTAAATCATCCCTCTGGCATCTCGGGGCTGCAGCGGCGTCGCACTACAGGCGTATATACGCCTAGGTGTGAACGGGGGCTTAAGGCTGTCAGGAGATCGACCTCTACAAATATGGCAGTACCTAAATATAGAGGGCAACTGAGCATGTGCATAGCAGGATTAGACAGTGTTTTACAGGATCTTAAACAGTATAGGCACTGCAAAAGAGGCCAGCCTAAAGTAATCTAGCAGGACTTAATTTCTTGACTAAAGTCCTACTTCAAAGACTAAAGAAATCTTTGTAAATATAAGGGAACACCATAGGGTGCCAGACTAAGTGTAGCGTAGAAATAACCTTTAATGAAAAAGACATATGGCAACTCAAACAAAAGTAGGGTAAAACAGCTGCTACCAAAACTCCCATCTGGCACCGCTGCTTTCCAGGGGAGTACAATTCCATCCATGCCAGAAGTCTTCTCCACCGCAGACTGGTTCATGCACAGCAACTAGGAAGCAGAAGGACTTCATGGAGCACTTGTCTGACTTAGGCCCCGTACACACGACCGGATCTGTCCGCTGGGGTTCCAGCAGACAAATCCGGTCGTGTGTACGGCCTAGCGGACATTTTTCGGCGGACATTTGTCCAGCCGACCGTTTTCAAGCGGATAAAAATTTCTTGGCATGCTAAGAAATCTATCCGCTGGAAACCTGTCCGTCGGACTTATCCGGTCGTCTGTACAGACTCACCGGATAAGTCTGACCGATCCCCATCCCTCGCATGCGTCGAAGTGATTCGACGCATGCGTGGAAGTATTTACCTTCCAGGGTCGCGCACGTCGCCGCGTCATCGTCGCGGCGACGGCGCGGCCATGTCACCGCGTATGTTTTCCGCTGGGATTTTGATCTGATGGTGTGTACAGCCATCAGATCAAAATCCGGAGCAGAAATCTCAGAGTGAAACGGTCCGGCGGTGTACAGGGCCTAAAAGTGACATCTCATAACAAAAGGTCCGCACAGTGAGCTTGGCAAAACATTTCAGAGTTACCTGGCTCCTTCCTCAAGCCTTGACATGCTATACATAGATTGATCCAGCTTTCACCAATGTAGCTATGTATTCTACATACCTAGCCAATGCCACTGGAATTCACTGAAGTAGACTCATCTACTCGAATGATCTCCACTTGTTTCCAGGTCATCGTTCTCTGATTGGATGGGGTAGAGAAGGGGGGGGGGGCGGTGAAGTTGCGATCTGTGTTGGAATGATCTTTAGCAAGATGGAGAATTTCACATATTCTATTTACATATTATGTTCTCTTCTGTATGGGAGCCTAGACCGGGAGGAGGGAGACAATGCAGCATATGAATACTTTTTAGATGTTTGGACTGGTGCAATTAAGTAAATTGAAGAGCTTTTTAAGAAAAAGCATCAGACCAGGTAAGTGTCCAGGTCAACTGCTATAATGGTTATTAAAAATGTAAGCTTTAGGACCCTGCATTAGTGCCAGTTCACATTAAAGTGACTTGGGATCTGACTTGTCAGGCCTCAAGTCGCCCCAAGTCACTGGACATAAGACATTCCATTGACATGAATGAGAGCTGTCTTAATGTACACTACTGAAGTCTTCAGAAAAAGTTCCTGTATTACTTCAAGGGGACTTTTAGCCGACTTGTACCAATAGATTTCAATGGACATTGCCTCGAAGTCGGATCCTTATTTAATTGATTGGATTTGGATCTGACATTACATGAAGATTAACCAGGAATTCCTTGAAGTTGCCTCGCAAAGCCGTGCCGACTTTCAGGTCGCTGTAGTGTGAAGTACATAGCCGTCTTATGCTTCTATCAGTGTCTGGTTAAAGCTTGTAGGAGGAGTTTTCATTCTCCTCTGACGTTTTTGTGAGGTTGCAGGACCCCTGACCCTCTGTTTGGACAGTGCTGATTGGCCCTGTGCCGACCACATGCACCTTCACAAGGAAATAAAAACTCCTCTAGCAATACACTCCAAACGCATGTTCAGAGTGGCCACAAGGCTCTATTCCAGGGGTCTCAAACTGGCAACCATCCAGTTGTTGTGAAACTACAAATCTCATGGAGGCATTGCAAGTCTGACAGTTACAAGCATGACTCCCACAGGCAGAGGCATGATGGGAAATGTTTTGCAACAGTTGGAAGGCTGCCAGTTAGAGACCCATTGCTCTATTCTTTCTAGAGATATATTGGGGACTGTGGAAGAAGGGGAGGAGCAAAAACCGGATCAAACAGCTTTTTTACACAATGCATAGGATTAACCCCTTAGGTTGCACAGTGACTATACCAAACATGCTTTACTGCACGTACAGACTGATTTTACTGTTGTGGGTTTAGTAACACTTTAGGCTTCATGTACCCTGGCCTACATTTGCTGCGGGAAAATGCAAAACATGGCAAAATCGCACAGTTCATATCTTGAATTTGATTATTCCACGTTCAGGAGAGGAAGGTTGAATCTCGCCTAAACACTGCAGCTCCTAAATTCTTCTGTAAGCTTATGTGTACATTGGCATAGGCTTTTATGAAGTTAAGTTTAAGAGCTTTGGAAAAAAAATGCCTAAAGCTCCTAAACCTGAAGTTTGGGCGCTGCTAGTGTACATGAAGGCTAAAAAGGGCAGCATGCAAAAAACAATCTCAGAGCTTAAAGTAAACTTTTACTCCACAAAAGTGTGGATGGACAGACAAAAAGGCACGAAAGGAGGCATACATATAAGAAATCAAGCAAGAGACCATGAAATAGAGGACGAGATGAAATGAGAGAGAGATAAAACAAAATTGAAAGATGAAAAAGAGGGAGAGACAGGGAATAGAGACATGAAGGGAGAGCGAGCCAGAGGGGAGAGAGAGAAAGAATGGTGGAAAAATAGAATGCTTTAAAAAGACCTAATTTTTATCAGTATGTCTATTTAACCCCTTCCGTACAGGGCATTTTCACCCCCTTCCTGCCCAGACCAATTTTTAGTTTTCAGCGCTGTTGCAATTTGAATGACAATTGTGCGGTCGTGCAACACTGTACCCAAATGAAATCTTTGTTTTTTCCCCCCACAAATAGAGCTTTTGTTTTGTGGTATTTGATCATCTTTGTGGTTTTTATTGTTTGCGCTATAAACAAAAGAAGAGCGACAATTTAAAAAAAACATAATATTTTTTACTTTTTGATTTTAATAAATATAATTTTAAAACAAAATTGTTTTTTCTCAGTTTAGACCGATACGTATTCTTCTACATATTTTTGGTAAAAAATCGCAATAAGCGTATATTGATTGGTTTGCGCAAAAGGTATAGCGTCTACAAAATAGGTGAAAGATTTATGGCATTTTTATTTTTTTACTAGTAATGGTCTGCTTTAGGTCATGATCTTGACTTCGTTCAGTCAGAGAATGTACTTGGGTTAAAAAAATAAGAAATGGTGGCTTTCTGTGAATGGAGTCTTGCCGAACGAGTGATCCCCCCCTTGCGTTTACTGTGCAACACAAGACCTGGCAGATCATGGCGATTTTACTGTAGTAGCAATGACTACTACAGTGATTCTCTGCTTTGAGAGCAGCGCCTCAGGTATACAGTATGTATACACACATTCCCACAGGAATATGTATACATTTGTTTGAGCTGGACTGGATGTAATTAATCTGAAATACAAACTGAGATGCTCAACCCACACAAAGGGGGAAGACCAGGTAACAAAACAGAAACTAGGGAAGGGTACCGTCTAATAGTAAATTAAGTTACAATGAGGTATCATTCAGTTAGGTGGTGAAGATCTCACCTGTACTGTTGACTGCATGCATATGCAGCTAAATGTCCTTATAAGGAAATCCTTGTTGTGCTGGCATGAACCATCCTGGTGGCTGATGTACTGTAGTCAACATTCTATTGGGAGGGGGGGGGGATTCAGTGAAGCTCCGCCCCACCTTTCTGGTGTAAATTGCTCTCGTTAATGTGTTGCACCTAATTTAAAAAAAAAATCTGTAACAGTTTGGTTGCTGACAGCGTCTCGTGCACCAATTTCAGGCAGTTCTAATTTGCTTTACTTCTACATTGTGGCACAACATTCATAAATATTGGCAGTTTGCATTTTACAAAAGTGGAGCTAATTAAGGCCCCTTTCACACGGTCGGACCGTTTAGGTCCGCCTGTCAGTTTTGTTGGCGAACCTGAACGGCCGCTCAATGCAATCCTATGGAGCGTCGGATGTCAGCGGAGACATCTCTGCTGACATCCGACCTGATCCGATCCGCCAAAATCAGACGGATGGCGATACGTCCCCATCGTCCATGGCGGATTGGGTGAGATCTGCGGAAGATGAACATGCTGTCCGTTTTCATCAGATCTCTCCATAGGAGACAGCAGCGCTGCACAAGCCCCTCCCCCTCAGTGAGCAGAGAGGGACTTGTCATCCGCAGGCTCAGCGGAGAGATCTCCCGCTGAGCTGGCGGACTCTGTAGCGACGGAGTCCACCTCGTGTGAAAGAGGCCAAAGTGTCTTGCGTGCATTCTAAAAGTAGCGTGGCAGCATACGCCAAATTCAGAGTACATGTTTTAGACGGGTACATGAATTTGGCACATGTACCACTTTTAGAATGCATGCCATACACTTTTGCTAAATTTGCTTCAGTTTTTATGAATTTGAGAGTGAAGATGCAATATTGATGCCTACTATAAATGGACATTTTGTATATTGCACATGAATTGGTTGGAAGGATTGAATTTGAGAAATATTTTCATATTAAAACAATAAAATAAATGGTAGAATTGATGAAAGCCTAACCACAAGTCGAGCACTACCATGCAATATTTTCATCATCGGGTAGGTTAGCCGATGTGCTTTTTCTACCCAAGGAACTATCTCATGGTATCATTGCAGATATCACATGCAGTGTTTTTTTGCATTTTTTTATTACTGATCTTTGCTCCTGGAAGCAAAGGAAAGGTAAGTATATGCAAACGTAAGTACAAACAGAAATTCAAAGTCACCAATTAAACATGCAAGTATCTTGTTATGCTGTGTCTGTCTTTTAAAAAAGCTAAACATAGTGCTGGAACCACCACCCTGTTTGCACCTTAAGGACAGGAATTTGCTGCTTTGAAGGATTCATTCATACGGACATCCAAAAGCGCCATGTTTTGATGGATAAACAATATAGTTGTGTGCTCATTTAAAGTAGCACTATAAAAATGGGGCCATACACACAGCTGTGTTAACAAGAAAATGTGCACCACACCTACAAAAAAAAGTTGTACACAACTCTATCTAAGGCCGTAGCTATCTGCAAATATTACAATAGTACACGTGTAAAAGTGAGTATGCATACCTTCATAAAATCATTATGCGATTTGTACTGCAGATTTTATGCAGGTATACGTACTAGCTCTTACATGTTCACTTCTAACGTCAACTTGTTCAGTTAAAGTGATACTAAAGTCTTTTTTTTTTTGTTAAGAATAACAAGCACGTCATACTTGCCTGCTCTGTGCAGTGGTTTTGTACAGAGCAGGCCACATCCTCCTCTTCTTGGGTCCCTCAGTGGCTCTCCTGTCCCCTCCCTCCCGTTGAGTTTCCCCACAGCAAGCGGCTTGCTATGGGGGCAGCCAAGCCACAGCTCCCTGTATCCATTTAAACACGGAGCGGCGGCCCCACACTGCCTCCTCTCTCTCCTCATTGCTTTTACTGACTTTGACAGCAGTGGAAGCCAATGGTGCTTTGCATAGAATGCATTAAGAGAAAAAAAATACTTTTGCCTTTACAACTTCTTTAAAATAGTTAAAACACATCGGGGTTCTGTTGAGCTACATTAAGAGCAAAATTGTTCCAGGCAAACTAAAAAAATGCGAAATTACCTATACTACCCACCCTTACCTTCTTGTCCATCAAGGGCATGTACCAGTGCCACAAATACAACTGCCTTACCTGCAAACATGTCCAGCATGGTCAAAAATAATTTATGATCAAGGGCAAGTCCTATATCTTTGATTTTTATACCTGCTCCACCGAATTTGCCATCTATTGTTTATCCTGCCCCTGCAACCTACTATATCTAGGCAGAACTATTAGAATTGTCAGAAAAGAGATTTGGCAAACACAGGCGGTCAGTAGAAGATGGCACCGACAAACGTAGTGTTGTCAGACACACTTTCTAGAATTTCACCATCAACAATCCACAGGCCTTCGAGTTTGGATCTTGGAAACCATTTCCAAAGAGCCTTCCGAAATCTGAACGGTTTTGGCGACTTTGCGCAAGAGAAACATTTTGGCTATACACTCTGGGAAGTATGGTGCCAGGAGGCCTCAAAAAGGCCTCCTGGCAAAAAGTCATCTAGAGCCTAATCAATTGGCCTATATAATAATCATCTTCATTACCCCCAATTATTTTCACACATATTCACATTTATACATATATTGCCTTTTACTTTTATTTCTATTTTTAATTTTATTTTTCTCTATAAAGAGTTTTCTCATTTTCAATAGAAGCTTTATTGCCATCCTCTGAATTTGCCCTACCTTAATCCATTTTTGGTGTACGTCTCCTTTTTTAGTTCATGTATTACCAATATCCACCATTCAAGTAGTTCCAGTCCCCTCTAGACCAAACATCTCTTTCCCACTATTCCATATAATCTTGCTTACTCATTTTATATATATTTTTCATTCTTAAAACCATTTTTATTCTGAGTATCCATGTACACTACACATACCCCTATGCCTTTTTGCTGCACTAACTCGCATAGGACACTGGGTAATGTAGTGCCTCCCCCCTTCATGCCACCATACAAATACTGCCTCATCCCATCAATGACGTTGGCACAGCCTAAAAGAAGACGCACGCATGCTCCGCTCGTTCGCCTGACGGCCCTGTGTCCCATATCCAGTAACGTTGCAGCGGACTGGTAGACAACTGCCAGCTTGACTCAAAGCCTTGGAAACTCCTGCAGCTAGCAAGGCAGCAGCAGTGCTTCACACCGACTGCTATCTGTATCAGGACTACATAGCGAGCCCTTCTTGTGATTACCCCAATTTTAACTCTTATCCTGTGAGTGTATTTTATTTTTTAAACTTTTATTAAATTCCCATTTTCATGTTTTTAACATATTGCACTCAGATGAGCGCTGCTGTTCCCGCTGTTACAACCGCTTTAAGTTCGGAGAAAAAAAACATGGAAGCAGATTGTTTTTTATTAGAGCTGCACAATTCTGCCTAAAATGAGAATCACAATTTTTTTGCCTAAAATAAAGATCACGTTTCTCTCGCGGCGTAACATCATCCTTCACGTTGTACAAAAAAATTGGATTAACTTTACTGTTTAGTTTTTTATCCAATAAAGTGTATTTTTCCCCAAAAAATTGCGTTTTGAAAGACCGCTGTGCAAATACAGTGTGACGTAAAATCATGCAACAACCGCTATTTTATTCTCTAGGGTCTCTGCAAAAAAAAAAATCTTTAATGTTTGGGTGTTCTAAATAATTTTCTAGCAAAAAAAACGATTTTTTACTTTCACACTCGCACCGCAGGTGCTGATCACATGCGATTTTAGCAATACAGCTGTATGGCTGAGCTTGCTTTCAATTCGCACAGAAAATACAGATCGCATGGGTGTTCTCACGTCCTCTGTTATCTTATCAGTACATGTACACATATTTGGGATTCAGCTTTGACTAAATAGAATGCAGGGGCATAGCTGACTGCTGGGATGTGAGCAGTGAGTCTCTCCTGCTCTAGCGGCACTGGTTGATCCTCTGCCTAATCCTGTCGGTATCACTTGGTGGTTCTCTCCCTCTCTGGCACACACCCCCTCCGCCAGCTGCACTGCACTTATTGACATGGTTTAGATAGGTCAACTAAATAGAATGCAAATATGGGGGGGGGGCTGTCTTCTGCAACTGACCACAGGTTGGGGTGGGGCATTTTGCACAGGACTGCATCAGAGTAGACACCTTTCCCACTGATCACACTAATATACTGGGCTGTTCTACACTGGTATTTCTTGCCCAATGTAACCTAATTGATATTTAGCAGTGTTCTTCCCAGTGTCTAGCAGGCTTTTATTTATTTGCAACAGGTACTCAGACTCTTTGTATTTGTACTCTCCTGTAGTCTCTGTGTTGATACTTCCACCAGTATAAATTTGTTAGTGTTGCGTTGCCCTGCTACATGAAAGTCTAGAAAGCCTGTGAAAAGGGCCTTAATGTTTCCATCTGTCCCTTATATTTTCATATAAAGCAAAAATAAAATTAACTATGGGCTGCAAACTGTACTTTTTAGGGCCATTACTTTGTCTAAAATCAATGTAATTTATGTTTGTATAGGTTTCGGTCTCTTAGCCCACAGTATCTCTAAATCTGGGCTATGACACTTTCTGTCTAAAGCAGTTGTAAAGGCTGAAGGTTTTTTTACCTGCAGAGAACAACCATCTCTGCAGCACGCCACCAATCAGGCCTGTATGGAAGAGTAGCCAGTCAGAAGCAACTCCTCAGTAAAAGGCACATGGCAGCCTGCCTGGCGTTTGCCGAAAGGCACCTGAAGGACTCTCCGTCCATGAGAAACAAAATTCTCTGGTTTGATGAAACCAAGATTGAACTATTTTTTGCCTGAATGGCAAGTGTCCTGTCTGGAGGAAACCAGGCACCTCTCATCACCTGGCCAATACCATTTTCTATAGTGAAGCATGGTGGTGGCAGCATCATGCTGCAGGGATGTTTTTCAGCAGCAGGAACTGGGAGACTAGTCGAGATCGAGGGAAAGATAAATGCAGAAATGTACAGAGACATCCTTGAGGAAATTCTGGTCCAGAGCACTCTGGACCTCAGACCGGGGCAAAGGTTCATCTTCCAATGGGGCAACGACCCTAAGCACACAGCCAAGAGAACAAAGTGGTGGCTATAGGACAACTCTGTGAATGTCCTTGAGTGGTCCAGCCAGAGCCTAGACTTGAACCTAATTTACCTTCTCCAGAGATATCTGAAAATGGCTGTGGACTGATGCTCCCCATTCAACCTGATGGAGCTTGAGAGGTCCTGCAAAGAAGAATGGGAGAAACTGCCCAAAAATTTAGTATCTCACAAAAGTGAGTACACCCTTCATATTTTTGTAAATATTTTATTATATCTTTTCATGTGACAATATTTAAGAAATTACACTTTGCTACAATGTAAAGTAGTGAGTGTACAGCTTGTAGAACAGTGTACATTTGCTGTCCTTTCAAAATAGCTCAACACACAGTCTTTAACCACTTTAACAACCGAAGGCCGTTATTTAACGTCCTCGACTTTGTGCGGTGATATCTGAATGATGCCTGCAGCTGCAGGCACCATTCAGATATCACCGTCTTCAGCCGCCGATTCTGTGCACGATAAGAACGATCAAAGTGGCAGTTCCGCGGCTTGATTGTTTTATATAGGTGCTTCCCCGGGCTCTCCCTTGCCATCGGGGGCCCAGGAAAGCGAATCGGCTGGCGCTGCCTGGGAAGCATAGAGATGACTCGTGACCAGATGGTCGCCAGTCATCTCTATGCCTGTCGGAGGCCCAGGCGCGACGTTATGACGTCACGCCTGGTACCCGGAAGTAAACAAAGCCGCAATTGCGGCTGTCGGCATGTGATCGGTGATTTTTTGGTTCACCAATTTCATGCTTGTAAGCCTGGAGGAGAGATGTGGGGTCTTATTGACCCCACATCTTTCCATAAAGAGGACCTGTCACAGTGATGCCCATTACAAGGGATGTTTACATTCCTTAGGAATAAAAGTGAAAAAAAAAAAAAAGTAAAAAAGTGTCAAAATAAAAAAATGAAGTAAAAAAAAATGTTTTATTTTTTTTAAACGCCCCTGTCCCCGGTAGCTCGCGCGCAGAAGTGAACACGCATGCAAGTCCCGCCCACATATGTAAACGCCGTTCAAACCCCACATGTGAGGTATCGTCGCGTGCGTTGGAGCGTGTGAAACAGTTATAGCACTAGATCTCCTCTGTAACTCAAATAGTAACCTGTAAAAAAAATTAAAGTGTCGCCTAAGGAGATTTTTAAGTACCGAAGCTTGGCGCCATTCCATGGGTGTGCGTAATTTTAAAGCGTGACATGTTGGGTATGTATTTACTCGGTGTAACATCATCTTTCACATTATACAAAAAAATTGGGCTAACTTTACTGTTTTGTTATTCTTTAATTATGAAACCGTTTTTTTTCCCCTAAAAAAAGGCGTTTGAAAAATTATTGCGCAAATACAGAGCGAGAAAAAAAAGTTGCAATGACCGCCATTTTATTCCCTAGGGTGTCTGCTAAAAAAAATATATATAATGTTTGGGGGTTCTGATTAATTTTCTGGCAAAAAAATTGTGATTTTTACATGAAGGAGAGAAGTGCCAAAATAGGCCCGATGGACAAGTGGTTAATGTCTAGTTGGCATGTTAGGAGTACATCCCTAAGTGAAAATGTTCAAATTGGGCCCAAAGTGTCAATATTTTGTGTGGCTACTTTTATTTTCTTGCACTGCCTTTAACCCTCTTGGGCATGGAGTTCACCAGAAGCTTCACTGGTTGCCACTGGAGTCCTCTTCCACTCCTCCATGATGACATCACAGAGCTGGTGGATGTTGGAGACCTTGCGCTCCTCCACCTTCCGTTTGAGGATGCCCCACAGATGCTCAGTAGAGTTTAGGTCTGGAAACATGCTTGGCCAGTCCATCACCTTTACCTTCAGCTTCTTTAGCAAGGCAGTGGTATTCCTTAAAGGTGTGTTTGGGATCATAGTGTTGGAATACTGCCCTGAGGTCCTGTCTCCGAAGGGAGGGGGATCATGCTCTGCTTCAGTATGTCGCAGTACATGTTGGCATTCACGGTTTCCTCAATGAACTGTAGCTCCCCAGTGCCCGCAGCCCCAGACCATGACACTCCTACCACCATGCTTGACTGTGTAGGCAAGACACACTTGGTTTTGTACTCCTCACCTGCTTGCCGCCACACACGCTTGACACCATCTGAACCAAATAAGTTTATCTTGGTCTCATCAGACCACAAGACATGGTTCCAGTATTGGCTTCCATGTGAAGTTTGGATGACCCCCCTTGTCTTTCTGATGCTGAGGAGTGACCGTGGCTATAGCATATGAGATTTAAGAGCCCCTTTTGACCCCCCGTAATAGGTGGTCAACCCTCTCTGGTAAGAGTACATCCGAACTCATGGTGGTGGTGTTTTTCACAAGGTGGAGGAGCTGAGTGAACAAGAACTTTTGCACTTCTGTTAATTGGAAAGCATTACATTGGTGTCGTATTGAATTTATTTGATTTATTCCATTTATGTATTCATTCACTTCATTTAAGCGCAACACAATTTGTTTCTCTATACTTGTTTTTTTAATTCTATCTCACGTTGGTGGTGCTGCTATTCACATATATTGAATTTGTATGTCACAAGCGCAGTTTTTCTTGTATTTAAATCCATGTCTTTAGTTTGCTTGTCTTCAGCAAACTGTTAGTGGACGTTCTTGTGCATCTTCTTTAGATGAGGCTTTCTTCTGTGACGACAACCATGCAGACCAATCTGATGCAGTGTGCGGCGTATGGTCTGAGCACTGACCGGCTGACCCCCCACCCAATTCAACCTCTGCAGCAATACTGGCAGCACTCGTACCTCTATTTCCCAAAGAAAACCTCTGAATATGACGCTGAGCATGTGCACAACTTCTTTGGTCGCTCATGGCGAGGCCTGTTCTGAGTGAAGCATGTCTTGTTAAACCGCTGTATGTACTTGACCACTGTGCTGCAGCTCTGTTTCAGGGTCTTGGCAATCTTCTTATAGCCTAGGCCATCTTTATGTAGATTAACAATTCGTTTTTTCAGATCCCCAGAGAGTTCTTTACCCCTGAGGTGCCATGTTGAACTTCCAGTGACCAGTATGAGAGAGTGAGAGTGATAACACCAAATTTAACACACCTGAGACATTGTAACACTTTCAGGTCACATGACACGGGGGGGGGCTGGTTAATTGGGCCTAATTTGGACATTTTCACATAGGGTTGTACTCACTTTTGTCGCCAGCGGTTTAGACATTAATAGCTGTTGAGTTATTTTGAGGGGACAGCAAATTTACACTGTTAGGCCCGGTACACACGAGCAAACATGTACGATGAAAGCGGTCCGTCGGACCGTTTTCACCGTACATGCCTGCCAGAGGGCTTCTGTACGATGGTTGTACTAACCATCGTACAGAAGTCCGCGCGTAAACATTACGCGGGGCGTGTCCGCGTCGTCGCCGCGATGATGACGCGGCGATGACGTGGCGACGTGGGCGGGCCTGCCATTTAAAGGCTTCCACGCATGCGTCAAAGTCATTCGACGCATGCGAGGGACGGCGGGCGCTCGGACATGTACGGTAGGTCTGTACTGACGACCGTACATGTCCGAGCGGGCAGGATTCCAGCGGACGGTTTTAAAACACGTCCAGGAATATTTGTCTGCTGGGAAAAGGCCCGGCAGGCAAATGTTTGCTGGAATTCGGCCCGTTCGCGCCTACACACGACCAAACATGTATGCTGAAACTGGCCCGCGGACCAGTTTCAGCATACATGTTTGGTCGTGTGTACGGGGCCTAAGAGTCAGTTCACACTTCCACGGCACGACTTCGGGGGCGACTCTGCAAGTCGTCCTGAAGACGACTTCAGAGGTGACCTGCAAAACGACTTCTGTATAGAAGTCAATGCAGGTCGCCCCTGAAGTCGTGCAAGAACCTTTTTCTAAGTCGGAGCGACTTGCGTCGCTCCTATTAGAATGGTTCCATTGCATTGAATGGGACGCAGTGTGAACTGGCTCTTATATGAGCTGTACACTCACTACTTTACATTGTAGCAAAGTGTCATTTCTTCAGTGTTGTCACATGAAAGGATATAATAAAATATATACAAAAATGTGAGGGTGTACGCACTTTTTTTGAGATACTGTAGGTGTGCCAAGCTTATCGTATCATACTCAGACTTGAGGCTGTAACTGGTGCCAAAAGAGCTTCAACATAGCATTGAGCAAAGGCTGTGAATTCTTGGGAGGCGCAGCTGTATAGATGTATACAGACTTTTACACTACCATGCTTTTGGTGAAAACACCTTTCTGGCAGTTTACTCCTAACACTGAGATTGTTCTCAATGCTTTCTGCTGGACCATGCACAGAGCTGGATGGGGAGGGCCCATGCTCGCATATATTTCCAAGGTGCATCAGAATTGTGTAAGACTGCCTAGGCTGCTTGAGCCCTGGAAGCCAAGGTGATCTGATTTATTTTTAATTGTTTTGTCTATTGGTGCAATATATTTTTGTGTACATTGTGTGGCATCTTTTACAAGGCAGAGTACACATCCTATATTTCCACCCCCTACCCTGCCCTGTTTTGCTGTCGGAGCCCTCTGAATTTTTTTTGTTAAAGCGGAGTTCTGCCAAAAAATGTAAATAAAAGTCAGTAGCTACAAATACTGCAGTTGTTGACTTTTTAAAATTAAAGACACTTACCTGTCCAGGTCGCCCGTGATGTCCTCACCCTTAGCCGACATGTCCCTCGGCTCCCGGGTGGAGGCGCCGGCATCTTCAGTAAGGGAATTGGGGCGTGAAGCTTTGCGGATTCACAGCCTGGTTCCCTACTGGGCATGCGCGAGTCACGCTTTGCATTCTGAGTGGTCTTTGCTGTCTTCTGAGACCTGTGTGTCTCCCAGAAGACGGCGAAGGATGAGCCGGACATGGTGTAGATCGCTGCGGATTCTGCTGTGATCTTTCAGTGGAAGTGGGAGCAAATACCTGTATTAGACAGGTATCTGCTCCCCCCTGAAAGGTGCCAAATGTGACACCAGAGGGGGGAGGAAACCGGACAGCGGAAGTTCCATTTTTAGGTGAAACTTTGCTTTAAGTTACACATTTCTGGGGGGCTTCCGAGTGGCATCCTATATCCGATTTGCACCAGACCAACTTCTAAATACTCCCCAGGGTAGTGGGAACATTTTAGGCTGGCATCCATGGTGAAATACGGACCACCAGCGCCGGTATCCACGGCAGAACAGCTGGCCCGATTCAGATGGCAAGATGGCTCCAGCACACAGGCAGAGCAGCATGGCATGCTGCTGCAGCCACCCATCTCAACTCCTCACAAGAAATCACAGGCTCTGGTGAGTGAATCTGCCCCTGCTCCCCACTGTGCACAGCCAGACTCCCTGCAGTCTCAGGACTCCCCCATAGACAGTGAGGATGGCTCAGGCCCTGATTCCCCTCCTGCTGAGCCCACCCTGGCCTCCATCATGCATGCTGTACAGGACTGCAAGGCCTCTCTCACTACACAGATTGCATCAGTCCGCATGGACTTTTCTCTCCTGAAGCAAGATGTGCAAAATTTATGGGACAGAGCTGGGGAGGCTGAAGAACGTATCGGCTCCCTTGATGATATTGTACACCCCTTAGCTGTTACGGTGAGGGACCTAACAGGGGAAATGGCGACCCTCCGCGCCAAAATCGACGATTTGGAAAATCGTTCGAGGAGGAACAACCTCCGCTTCGTTGGTTTCCCTGAAAGATAAATTCCTATATAATTGGCTGATACATTTTTGGGACTGACGCACCATCCTTTTCACATGTCATTGAGCGTGCCCACCGCACCCCCACCTTCTGGAGCACCCCCACGATCCATTATAGCAAGGATCCTCAGCTTCCAAGACAAAGTTGCTATTCTGCGCCTGGCCCGGGAGAAGGGTCCACTTAAATACAATGGCAACACCATCTCAGTGTACCCCGATTTTTCAGCAGATGTCCAGCGACAACGCACCTCCTTTGCGGCAGTAAAGGCCCGCCTGTGTACAGAGGGCCTCTCCTACGCCATGCTTTTTCCCGCCAAGCTGCGCATCATTTATGAGGTAAAGCGCACTTCTACAACAACCCCAAGGAGGCCTGGCTCAATGATCAATGCAGAGTTCTTCCTAGGCACAGGGCTGCCTAATATCTGTGGTCCTAGGCCCCTGCATTCTCCTCTGTTTGCCTTGAACTGATTATGGATATGTCCATCCTTCCATTTGTAGAACTCGTTTACCTTGACTGCACTGTCTGATCCAAATTTGTATTAAGGTATGGTACGCCGCCCTGCAATAGGCCTGGGAACTATTACCCTACCATCTTTTATCCTAATAGACTGAACTTCCTCCTTATTAACAGGCCTGTTTCCCTACAACTTCTGCCGGTTGTTTACTCTGCAATCTACTGCATCCACTGTTGGACTGTGATGCTTTTCACCCCTACAATGCTGCTCGGGAGTCACTCTGGACTCCACTACATCCCCCATACCAGTTAGTGGCGAGGCCACGGTACAGCTCTCCCTCAGTTTTAGGAGAGGGGTTTTCGTTTTACAGTTCAGGGATCCAAGGCTTGCTATGTTGGGGTTGGCCGAGCGGGGAGGGGGGCAAGGGATTTTATCTAGACTTTCTGCGACTTTGTTGGTGTTTTTTTTCCTCGTTTTTTTTTTCTCTTTTTTTTTCTATGTTCCTTTTTGCACTTTTTGGCTCCTATATTTTTTCTCAGGTTGCTGCCTATGGCAGATTATTAATGTTTAGTATTTCATTGCTGGCTCATGATGTCCTGATGGCGGATCCACACACTTTTTTTACTCATGTGCATGTATGTGCTTCAGGTGGCGCGGCCTGTCTGGTCATTTATATTCTTGTATGCATGTTACTTTGTGCTTATTTACTACTGTATGCTTTGCAATGGCAAAGCCCCTAAGGATAGTCTCCTGGAATACTAGAGGTCTGAATGCACCCCAGAATAGATCCCTGGTCTTTTCAGTATTGGAAAAAAATGTCGCCCGCACATCATCTGACTCCAAGAGACTCACCTTACAGGCTCTAAAACAAGGGCCCTAAAACGCCTGTGGTTGTCTAAATCCTATCATGCCACTCATACTAATTACTCCAGGGGGGTTTCCACTTTTCTACTGTGACCTTTACCCTGGTGAACATTTATGTTTCGGTGGAGGTACCCTCGGGACCTGCTATTTGGCGCCTGAACTCATACTGGTTGGAGGAAGAGGTAGTGCAGGGAGAATGCAGGACAGGCATCACAAACTATTGGAGGGATGATCTGGGAAAAGTAGACCCTTCCACTGAATGGGACGCGTTTAAGACAACTCTGAGGGGCACTTTCATGTCCATCACAGGGGTCTTTCGCAAAAATAACCGGATGCTTACAGAAGAACTTGAGACTGTTATGGTACGTGCTGAGTCTGCTCATGCCTCTAACCCTGCCTCCAACACAAGGGAGGCATGGTTACATAGCCTTAGGGAGTATGAATTCCGTCTGTTAGATCTCACGCAAAAACGTCTCTTGGCATAGACTAGACCTGACCATTCTCCCATTTCCATCCCCCGTATCCTTACTGCTCAAGTTCCCATCAGTTACAACCCAGGGGATATCCTAGACTCCTTTTTATGCTTTTACAAAGACCTGTATACCTCTAGGGTTGACTACGATGACTCCCAATTAAATGACTACTTGGCTGACATATCTGTCCCCTCCTTATCAACGGAGGGGCGTGATGTGCTGGATGCACCTATCTCGGTTGAGGAAATTGCTGCAGCCATTTCACAAATACCTGCACATAAGACTCCGGGCTTAGACGGTTTCCCGACTTAATGGTACTCACAATTTAAAGAACTTTTGTGCCCCTTTCTTTTGCGAACCTATAACAAAGCTCTAGATGTCGGGATCCTCCTCCCAACGATGCAAGAGGCTTTGATTGTACTTCTATTAAAACCCTGTAAGGCCCCACTTAAATGCGAATCTTACCGTCCGATTTCTCTTATTAAAGTGGATGTTAAGATTCTGGCCAAAATATTGGCAAACCGTTTGAACACTGTAGTCACGTCCTTGGTCAATAGTGACCAAGGGGGCTTTATCTCCGGCAGGTCCACCAGAATGAATATCCGCAGGCTGTTTCACAACCTGCAATATCCACATGGCTGTCCTCCCACTCGTGCAATTGTGTCTTTGGACACTTCCAAGGCATTCGACAGTGTGGAATGGCCATATCTGTTTCAGGTGTTACAGATGTATGGTTTTGGCCCCCGTGTTGTAGCATAGATAAAACTCCTTTACACCTCCCTGGTAGCTCCGGTGCGGGTCAATTCCTCTATTACTGGCCCCTTTCCAATTACTTGGGGCACATGACCGGGATGCCCGTTGTCACCCCTCTTGTTTGTGCCCTGGCCATGGAGCCGCTTGCGGTTTGCATTCGCTCCTCCCCCTCGATTAAAGGGCTCCCAATTGCTAATATAGAGGAGCGCATTTCACTTTATGCGGATGACACATTGGTGTATCTGGATAATAGTAATGAATCACTTCAGGCCCTGTTGGTGGAGATTAATACCTTTGGAGACTATTCTGGCTTCCGGGTGAATTGGGATAAGTCTTTTCCTCCTAGACGTGGCTGAGCCTCCCCTGATTCACCTGGATTCCAAGCTTCAAGTGGTATCCTCCTTTAGGTACCTTGGAGTTCTGGTGCAGACCCCTTTATCTTCAAATTTTGCCAATAACTTAGATCCGCCTTCAGGAGCAGACCAAGCAGTTGATGGATCTGCCTCTGGATCTTATGGGGAGGGCCAACGTCCTCAAAATGATCTACCGACCGAGATTACTCTATATCCTTTCCAATTCCCCTTGCAAAATACCTAAATCTATTTTTAAACACATAGATTCAATATGTACTACTTTCCTGTGGAAGGGTGGCTCCCCCAAGATAGCACTTGAAACACTACGGTTGCCAGCGCACTTGGCAGGCCTGGAATTTCCCAACTTCTTTCTATATTATTTGGCAACCCAGTTGGTGCACATCCACGATTGGCTGTGCCCGGTTCCGGCCAATGCCTGTACCTCCACGGAGGGAGCCATCGCATCTTCTCTGGAAACCCTAAATAATATTATCTACAGACGCCGGGTCCCCGATCACCCCGGAACCTCCCTACTTCCACTTCCCTTTCCTCTTTCTGTTATATTGTCACAAAAGTATCCAGGCACATCTGGCTGAAATATCCCAACAACCCCCTGTGGTTTAACCCTAATCTGCAGGAACTCTACTCCCTTCCTGATCCCAATCGCTGGTACTCCAAGGGGGTTAAATATTTATGCCACCTGTACAATGCTCAGGGTTTTAAATCTTTTTCTCAGCTACGTTTAGACTTCGATCTACCAAGATCGTACCTATGTAATTACTACCAGCTCAGGCACGCTATCTGTGCCCAGTTTGGCTTCCTAGATGATCCCACTGACCGGCTCCCGTTGGAAAAACTGCTTAGACAGCCAGATCCCACTAAACTTGTCTCCACCTATTATGCAGCCCTAATGACTGACTTTAACCCCAAGTTTCACAAAGCTCAGGTAAAATGGACCTCTCTGGACATCTCCCTGGTAGACGAGGACTGGTCAGAATTTAGTGATACGTATAAAACCTCTGTTGTTGCTTCCCAGGACCGCATCATACAGGTCAAAATTTTTCATCAAACCCACCTCCCTCCGGCTAGGTTACACAGGATGGGTCTCCTGCTCTTGGCTGCCTGTTTCCGCGGCTGTGGCCAAGAGGCCGATTTCTTACACTGCTTCTGGTCATGCCCGGGACTTTTGGGAAGAAGTGGGTGCTTTCATCTCATCGGCGCCGGTGCCTATTAGGCATTTTTGGCAAATTACACCTATCATCACATGCCAAGAGACTGCTCCATATACTCTTCTTCTATGGTAAAAAAAGCTATTTTTCTGTCCTGGAAGGGCGCACAGACCTCTCTGAAATCCCTCTGGTTTAAACTTATTAATGATGCTATCCCACTGTATAATGTTACTTTTGAACTCTGGAAATTGGAACAAAACCTTCCACAAAATTTGGGGTAGATGGTTGGCTAGTCCGCTAACTTTCTCCCAGCACTGGTTGTATTACTCTTACTTGACCATTGATGGGCCGTGCCTCAGGGATCTCTAATGTCTGGACCTCCGCTTTTGCTATATCCCGGTATTCTACCTGAGCCTTTTACCACTGTGCCTACTTTATATTTTGCACTTATTTTTCTATGTTTGAGTGTATTGCCTAAAGTTTATGACCAGGTTGTCTGGTGGTATTGTTTTTTTTTTTTGTATGTTTGTTTGTTTGGTTTGTCTTAAACCTAATAAAATTATCTTAAAAAAAAAAAGTTACACATTTCTGAGAAGTTGACTTACATTGGGCTTTGCAGACATGCACATCTTGGCAACTGCAGAGCTAAATAGATCTAAATAGACCCAAAGTGTGTATGGGGCCTAAAGGGTTAATTTTGCAATTGGTTGGTGGTGTGTTTTTTTTTGTTTTCTTTTTTTATTATAACTAGTTAAATTATTTTTGCATATGTCTGTTTACACATTTAGGTCCCATGTACACTGCTGCTGGTAAACGGACGTTTAGGCCTCTTTCACGCGGGGTGGATCCATGATGATCTGCCCCGTGAACCTCCGCTTGCTCAGCGCGGATTGCTCCGTTGATCCCTGCTGAGCCGCGGGATGACAGGGACCGCCCTGTCAGATCTCCGCTCTCCATCTGTCCGTGTTCATCCGATCTGATCCGCAGACAGATAGGGTTTTCCTCAGTCTCAGAGGATTGCGGACCCGGATGAGATCGGGTGTCAGCGGATGTTCATCCGCGGACACCCGCAATCTCATAGGGACCAATGTATGTCCCTTTTTCATCCGTACGCGGATGGATGAAAAAGCGGACATACGGTCCGCCGTCTGAAAGAGTCCTTAGGAGCAGTTGGATGTTTTTTTTTTTTTTTTTTTTTCAGCTGCCCCTGAACTCTCCTCTGGTATTTTATCAGTACATGTACACAAGGTCGTTTTATAGTTGTTTCTAGGCAGTTGAGTTTAGAAGCATTTTTTTGGAAAGCAAATCTATGCGTTCAGGACGGATGTTCAGAGGCATTCGAAATGCCTGTAACAGCTTGTAAGCGCAGTAACTTGCATTTAACTGCGTTTTTGTTTACAGGCCTTTTTTAATTTGACTACTTAAAAAAAAAAAAAATGCAGCATGTAAATGTCATTTACTATCTGTTAAGTTAAATCGTTCAGCGGAGGTTGTAAAACATCTCATGTACATTAAGTCTTAGGGTTCATGCATGTAGACAAAAACAAATGCGCCTCTCCATGCTGGATCTTGCTGCCCAAAGTTGTCAACAAGATCCTGTAAATTGTCCATACGCTGCATGCATGTAAATGTTTCTGTAATGTTTACATACTTATGTGTACAACACTATTTCCACCCTGGTGATCTGGCCAGTCTTGTGGGGTTTTCACTTCTGTACAACCACAGTGCCCATATGTGTAT
Organism: Rana temporaria; assembly: GCF_905171775.1. Lineage (NCBI taxonomy): Eukaryota > Metazoa > Chordata > Amphibia > Anura > Ranidae > Rana > Rana temporaria. The sequence continues at coordinate 167,013,973 of NC_053489.1, forward strand.
TGAAATTCGGCCTGTCTCTGCTAAACCGGACAAATTTCAATCCATCTATAGGCAGTATAATGCAGGCACCACACCTAAGAATTGCTTATCTGCTATATAGTAAATTTTTATTTTGAGTTTAAAGCGCTATGGTTGCAGAGATTCATTAGTTCCAACATCCTCAAGCGTAAAATCCCCTGCACAGCCACATGTTCCGCATACATTCAAGTGAATGGTTGTACGCATCCATACGTTGTATAAATTGCAATTGCTTCTGCATCAGACTTTCCCCGCCCATCTGTGAATGGCGCATTTTCCCAAAAACAAAGAAGTGTGTGGGGACATATGCCATATATGCATGCGCGAGTGAATGTCCATGAATGTCCATGCAGAAGCTATTGCCGTTTTTATATGAGTGTAGCCACCTAAAGCTGGTCATTTGTGTTGGTGCACTGTATGGAGCGGTGAGGTCAAAGAGCACATGCCATCAGATCCGATCCTATTCATTAAAAACACACTTATGGGATCTGATGGTGTAAAGGTCAGTTTTCATCCGACTGCCCAGGGAGTACAGGGGGCTGTGTCTGTGCACGCTCTGCATAAGGGAAGCTGACACAAACAAGCCATCTGCTCAGTGGGGATCAGTGGACAGATTCGCCTCGTGAAATGGGCCCTAGATTTTTCTCTTTTGTTTCTGTTAGTATTATTGTTTAAAATGAAATTGTACAGTACAGTTTACAGGAATAACTTCAAATAGCATGGGTTATACGCTGCTACCTTTTAGATGATTGGATAACTGCAAAAGTTTTGCTAGGTCCTGCCTCTAGTGTCCCCATATAACCCCACTTACTCTGTGAAGCTTGAGTTTTTTGCAAGTGTTCTTAGCTGATGGATGTCTTCCTACTTTTTTTCCAAGTGATTTAATATCCTCCTTCATCTGACATTCAATCACGATCAGACTGCTTATTGCCTTCATGGATCATTAGCAGTTTCTAGATTGGTGATCTTTGAGCACACTTTGGGACCTTTACCCAGACCACACAGTAACAAATGGCTTGTAATGTGTGTTTCATACAATGAGTTTAGTTTTGCTACAGGGTTCTATATAGGTCCAGGGCTGTGGTCAATTCATAAGGCACCCTTTCCCTAAAGGCCCCTCTTATGGTAAGCCCACCCTGATAGACGAAGCCTGGACCCTGAGTAAGACCAGTGACTCGGACAAGGTGAGACAGGGTTTCCATTGACATTTGTCTGACTTCAGCCAAATGGCATTATAGCATTTAACTGTTCAACTTTGGTGGCGGATTTTTCCACCTTCTAACCAAAAGTTCTCTTCTGGCTACTGACATATTGCGTATAAGTCTCTTAGCTGCACACTTTTTGCTTGCTGCCATTTTCTCCTAACAAAGCAAGCTGATTGTTTGTCACACCACCTATTGCCTGTCTCCAAAAGAAAAAAAAGCCACAAGGTTAACGTTACTCCCTGATAATGGACACACTGAACCCCCTTATTCTGTAGGTACCCCAAAGGGGAAGACCGTCACTTGGCCATGGAGAATTACAGGTGCTTGGGAGCAAGAATATACAAACAATGGTCAGTTCGCCACATGCTTACAGTAAACTTCAAGTATCTCCCCAGTTACTTGTGGTTCCCTTGCTCCAAAGCAAAGGTCTAACATCAACACGGCTCCAACACCATAAGTTCAACTCCCTTACAGGTGCACTATATGCAACTTGTTTGACTAAGGCAGAATTCAAAGCCACGATGTCCAACTTATGCCAGAGGCTGTCACCACTTCTGGAATGAATGTAGAAGGGCTATCAATCAAAATCTCTGCCTCGACTCCCTCTAATGCAAGCGTTCTGCCAAAGGGCACCTCAAGATTTCTCTCTTTCACTGTTTAAGTTATGTCCTTACCTTCTCATCATGTGTTGGTAACTGGAGATTCATTGATTGAGGCAGTGGCTATTAGTCTTAGGATAAATATGCCTAGTGCTGCACAGATGTGGAGAGAAAGCAACAGTGAGTGCCAGAATTCCCTTGGAAAGATGCCTATATATGTGTGAGGGGGGCCCAAGACCTCGCCAGTAGAATCAGCCAGCGATTGATGCCAACCCAGCTCTCCTAGTGCTTGCAGGTGTAATCGCATTATCAGTGTAGCGGCACCACGAGGACGCCGCACATGCGGCGTGTAATACGTGACGTTGATGCGCAGTGCCTATGTGCCTCGCAGCTTCCGGGTTTGATGAACACCCAGATGGCTACAACCACCCAGACCACAGACCACCAAGCACCACGACCCAAGTGCCTGCAATAAAGCTGAGTAAAATAAGGGGGAGATCAGGAATCCACTGTAATTACTTCATGATAGATTATGAACCCTGTTGATAGACAATAGGAATTTTTGGAACTACCCATTGAACCAGTTTTTATTGTTTTTTTATATGATTTCTTTTGGCATACCATGTCAACTTTTATCACAAATGATGGGGATTAGAGAGGCCCTAGGTCATAGGAGTATTATCTTGCTAATACAGTGTGTGTGTGTGTGTGTGTGTGTGTGTGTGTGTGTGTGTGTGTGTGTATATGTATGTATGTATGTATACACACACACAGTGGAGCAAAAAAATATTTAGTCAGCCACCAATTGTGCATGTTCTCCCACTTAAAAAGATGAGAGAGGCCTGTAATTGTCATCATAGGTATACCTCAACTATGAGAGACAAAATGTGGAATCAAATCCAGACAATCACATTGTCTGACTTGGAAAGAATTTATTTGCAAATTATGGTGGAAAATAAGTATTTGGTCAATATTAAAAGTTCATCTAAATACTTTGTTATATATCCTGTGTTGGCAATGACAGAGGTCAAACGTTTTCTGTAAGTCTTCACAAGGTTGTCACACACTGTTGCTGGTATGTTGGCCCATTCCTCCATGCAGATCTCCTCTAGAGCAGTAATGTTTTGGGGCTGTCACTGGGCAACATGGACTTTCAACTCCCTGCAAAGGTTTTCTATGGGGTTGAGATCTGGAAACTGGCTAGGCCACTCCAGGACCTTGAAATGCTTCTTACGAAGCCACTCCTTCGTTGCCCGGGCAGTGTGTTTGGAATCATTGTCACGCTGAAAGACCCAGCCACGTTTCATCTTCAATGCCCTTTCTGATGGGAGGAGGTTTGCACTTAAAATCTCACGATACATGGCACCATTCATTCTTTCATGTACATGGATCAGTTGTCCTGTTCCCTTTGCAGAGAAACAGACCCAAAGCATGATGTTGCCACCCCCATGCTTCACAGTAGGTATGGTGTTCTTTGGTTGCAACTTGGCATTCTCTCTCCTCCAAACACAACGAGTTGTGTTTCTACCAATCGGTTCTACTTTGGTTTCATCTGAACATATGACGTTCTCCAAATCCTCTTCTGGATCATCCAAATGCTCTCTAGCAAATCTCAGGCGGGCCCGGATATGTACTGGCTTAAGCAGGGGGTTAAGTCTGGCACTGAAGGCTCTGAGTCCCTGGTGGCGTAGTGTATTACTAATGGTAGCCTTTGTTACGTTGGTTCCAGCTCTCTGCAGGTCATTCACTAGGTCCCCCGTGTGGTTCTGGGATTTTTGCTCACCGTTCTTGTGATCATTTTGACCCCACGGGGTGAGATCTTGCATGGAGCCCCAGATCGAGGGAGATTATCAGTGGTCTGTATGTCTTCCATTTTCTAATTATTGCTCCCACAGTTGATTTCTTCACACCAAGCTGCTTGCCTATTGCAGATTCAGTCTTCCCAGTCTGGTGCAGGTCTACAATTTTGTTTCTGGTGTCCTTCGACAGCTCTTTGGTCTTCACCATAGTGGGGTTTGGAGTGTGACTGTTTGAGGTTGTGGACGGGTGTCTTTTATACTGATAACAAGTTCAAACAGGTGCCATTAATACAGGTAATGAGTGAAGGACAGAGGGGCCTCTTAAAGAAGAAGATACAGGTCTGTGAGAGCCAGAAATCTTGCTTGTTTGTAGGTGACCAAATACTTATTTTCCACCATAATTTGCAAATAAATTCTTTCCAAATCAGACAATGTGATTATCTGGATTTGTTTCCACATTTTGTCTCTCATAGTTGAGGTATACCCATAGGTGTGCGCAGCCCATTGCATTAGGGTGTGCACTCCGAAGCTCAAACACATGGTACCGATCATTTAACTGTGTTTATTCAGAAAGGTAAGGGGCCAGTAAATTACATATTTACCGTCCCCTTCCCCCACTCTTTCTAAAACATCCCGTGTGTGTGCCCGCAGCAGCAGCCAGTGTGGAGGAAAGGAAGGAAGCCGGAAGCGCTGCAGGGGGGATCCAGGGCAGTAGGGGGCATCTGTGCTGCACTGGGAGATTATGGTGTGCCCAGGCACACCTGGTACAGCCTGTGCGCACGCCTATGAGTATACCTATGATGACAATTACAGGCCTCTCTCATCTTTTTAAGTGGGAGAACATGCACAATTGGTGGCTGACTAAATACTTTTTTGCCCCACTGTGTGTGTATATGTGTGTGTGTGTGTGTGTGTGTGTGTGTGTGTGTGATATATATATATATATATATATATATATATATATATATATATATATATATATACACACACACACACACACACACACAGTGCCTTGCGAAAGTATTCGGCCCCCTTGAACTTTGCGACCTTTTGCCACATTTCAGGCTTCAAACCTAAAGATATAAAGCTGTAATTTTTTTTTTGAAGAATCAACAAAAAGTGGGACACAATCCATGAAGTGGAACGAAATTTATTGGATATTTCAAACTTTTTTTAACAAATAAAAAACTGAAAAATTGGACGTGCAAAATTATTCAGCCCCTTTACTTTCAGTGCAGCAAACTCTCTCCAGAAGTGTAGTGAGGATCTCTGAATGATCCAATGTTGACCTAAATGACTAATGATGATAAATAGAATCCACCTGTGTGTAATCAAGTCTCCGTATAAATGCACATGCACTGTGATAGTCTCAGAGGTCCGTTTTAAGCGCAGAGAGCATCATGAAGAACAAGGAACACACCAGGCAGGTCCGAGATACTGTTGTGGAGAAGTTTAAAGCCAGATTTGGATACAAAAATATTTCCCAAGCTTTAAACATCCCAAGGAGCACTGTGCAAGCAATAATATTGAAATGGAAGGAGTATCAGACCACTGCAAATCTACGAAGACCTGGCCGTCCCTCTAAACTTTCAGCTCATACAAGGAGAAGACTGATCAGAGATGCAGCCAAGTGGCCCATGATCACTCTGGATGAACTGCAGAGATCTACAGCTGAGGTGGGAGACTCTGTCCATAGGACAACAATCAGTCGTATACTACACAAATCTGGCCTTTATGGAAGAGTGCCAAGAAGAAAGCCATTTCTTAAAGATATCCATAAAAAGTGTTGTTTAAAGTTTGCCACAAGCCACCTGGGAGACACACCAAACATGTGGAAGAGGGTGCTCTGGTCAGATGAGACGAAAATCAAACTTTTTGGCAACAATGAAAAACGTTATGTTTGGCGTAAAAGCAACACAGATTATCACCCTGAACACACCATCCCCATCAAACATGGTGGTGGCAGCATCATGGTTTGGGCCTGCTTTTCTTCAGCAGGGACAGGGAAGATGGTTAAAATTGATGGGAAGATGGATGGAGGCAAATACAGAACCATTCTGGAAGAAAACCTGATGGAGTCTGCAAAAGACCTGAGACTGGGACGGAGATTTGTCTTCTAACAAGACAATGATCCAAAACATAAAGCAAAATCTACAATGGAATGGTTCACAAATAAACATATCCAGGTGTTAGAATGGCCAAGTCAAAGTCCAGACCTGAATCCAATCGAGAATCTGTGGAAAGAACTGAAAACTGCTGTTTACAAACGCTCTCCATCCAACCTCACTGAGCTCGAGCGGTTTTGCAAGGAGGAATGGACAAAACTGATAGAGACATACCCCAAGCGACTTACAGCTGTAATCGCAGCAAAAGGTGGCGCTACAAAGTATTAACTTAAGGGGGCTGAATAATTTTGCATGCCCAATGTTTCAGTTTTTTATTTGTTAAAAAAGTTTGAAATATCCAATAAATTTTGTTCCACTTCATGATTGTGTCCCACTTGTTGTTGATTCTTCAAAAAAAAAATACAGTTTTATATCTTTATGTTCGAAGCCTGAAATGTGGCAAAAGGTCGCAAAGTTCAAGGGGGCCGAATACTTTCGCAAGGCACTGTACATACACTAGCGTTGTGTCACAACTGAGTATAAAAAAGGAGAGGAGCCTCTAAGTGTAGCAATATGGTTACATTTAATAAAGGTACAACATTTAGCAACTTATTGCTGCACTTAGAGGTGCCTCCTTCTTTCATATACAATAAAAGTGTTGCTGGCGCAAGTGAAAGTATACTATAATAGTGGGTATGCTGCAATCAGAAAAAAAGGGGCAAGACACCCAGTGGTGCCTGGTCCCTAAAAAATGGATGTGGTATGTGAATTGCACTCCCCTAGTGGTTCATCTATCGCCACCTACTTCTGGGCAATGGTTTTTAGTTATTGGCCCCCAATACATATCACTTCCATTTGGTAATACACCAAATAAATATAAATGTGTATATATATGAGCCAAGTGCTTATATACAGATGCTCTTCTCAGAAAAATTGTAAAAACACCAAAAACATAAAAAAAAACTTGCATATATCTGCTTATACACTTATAAAATAGTGCTCATATAAAGCATATGTGCCCCTATGCCAGATACAAAGGATCAATGCCTCAAAAACAAACAAGTATTATAATAGAATTATACAGTACAGACCAAAAGTTTGGACACACCTTCTCTTCTTTTTTTTTTTTCTTTCAATCTTCTTTTATTAGTTTTTAGATAGCAAAGCAAGAGTATACAGAAACCTAGGAGGCATTCCTCTGGTTTAAATCAGTCAATAAATAAATAACAATATTATCTTCATAACAGTTCATATAATAAAAGTAAAGTAAAGGGGAAATGGATCTCTTTTGGGGGAAAAAGAGAAGCTCGTAATATGTTACATTATCTCTCTTCCTATACTTGTTCCTTCCATACTACCCCAAGTCTACTTTGTTGATCCGCTCCCCTAATACCATTTTGCCCCCCTTCCCTTTTGCCACCTGTCTGACGGGAGATCCATATCCCGTCGGGCTTGGGGCAACTGATCTGTTCCTCCTGCCTTACCTCCCCTATAGCCCCCCTAAACTAAACAAAACAAAACAGTAAAAAAAAAATAAAGAAAGTTCCTCCCCCCATCAGGTCCACCCCTCCCTCAATCCGCATCTATCAAGACCTTTCCCTCCTCCGAATATCTGAATGTGTTCCACTCTACCCATGTTTCTAAATATACCTTCTGTTTTTGCCTTGAGGTCCATACCAAGTCCTCCATTCTATTCAGGTTTTCCACTCTATTAAGCCACATCCTTATCGTTGGGGGGGATGTCTGCTTCCACATCCCTGGTATACATGCTCGGGCTGCGTTTAAAAGGTGGCAAGTCATCGTTTTCTTATATCGTCTCACTGACATCTCTGTATCTTGCAACATATAAAAGGACCATTCGTCTGGTAGTTGCGTCCCGGTAAATCTCTGTGTTATTTCCCTGACCCTACCCCAATAGTTTAAAATCTTAGGACAGGCCCAGAAAATATGCATTAGGGTTCCTCCCCTCTTCCCACACCTCCAGCATCTATCTACCATGTCTGGACACACCTTCTCATTCAAAGAGTTTTCTTTATTTTTATGACTATGAAAATTGTAGATTCACACTGAAGGCATCAAAACTATGAATTAACACATGTGGAATTATACATAACAAAAAAGTGTGAAACAACTGAAAATATATTTTATTTTCTATGTTCTTCAAAGTAGCCACCTTTTGCTTTGATTACTGCTTGGCACACTCTTGGCATTCCCTTGATAAGCTTCAAGAGGTAGTCACCTGGCACAGCACCCCATCACTCTCCTTCTTGGTCAAATAGCCCTTCCACAGCCTTTACCTGTTTCGCAAAGTATATTGCACCAAATGTGAGTACAATACTTATCTGTTTTTAAGCAACCAATACATTTTTTACGTACTACACCATGAGGGGCACTCCTCTTTTTTATGAGCCATTGTAGGAGGGAAAGAGACCCCACTAGCACATCCAAGGCATCTGGCAGTTGGTGAAAATACGTGTAAGAGGAGTGGTTATCCTGGGAATGAGTCAAAGGCATTTATTGAATGAGATCTGGTGAGTGGCCATTTCTAGCGGTGACGGGAATATCACTGAAGTGGTGACATTTCGTTGTGTTAGAACACCTCACGGGAGAAGCATTCATATAAGCACCTAATTAGTAAATTGGGACTTTAACCTCTTGACCACCGCCTCATGTCCAAAAGACGTCCTCTTTTTAAAGATGGATATCTCGGTAACCTGCTGCCACAACCGAGATATCCATCTCTTCAGTGGGCGGTCCTGTACACGGTAACGGCGGTCTCCGCGGGGGATTCGCAGCGAGATCGCCGTTATCGGTGGCAGCGGTGGCGATCGGGTCCGTTCGGCAGCTGACTGGGTTTGCGAGTGAGGGAAAAATGTCCTTCACCCGTCCCCATAGCTCTGCTGGGTGGAAGTGACGTCAAAACGTCAGTCCCGCCCAGCGTCTTAAAGAAACATTTTTTTTTTTGTCATTTGAAAAAATTACAGTTTCAAATTTTTTTTTTTTTTTTTTTGCATTTAAGTCTTAATATAAGATCTGAGGTCTTTTTGACCCCAGATCTCATATTTAAGAGAACCTGTCATGCTTTTTTCTATTACAAGGGATGTTTACAAGGAAAGAGGTTAATGAGCAGAGGACCGATTTAGAAATCCTCTAACTGTCACACACATATATATATATATATATATATATATATATATATATATATATATATATATATATTTAAAAATATATATATATATATATATATATTTAAAAATATATTTAAAAATATATAATTTTCCACTATATATATTTTTTTTTTATATATATATATATAAAATATCTCTCAGGGCTCAAAATTTCAAGTCCTAAGCTACTAGCCAGGCCTCAAGAGTTACTCGCCACCAGTTGCCCCACCTAATTCATACACTGCCCTGTGCCTAATTGCACCCGTAAACACGCCTTCGTAGATTATCTCATGGAATGACAATGTTTTATGCAGAATCAAGTTACAAAATTCAATATTACCAACAACAACTTTAACAAAATGGGACATGGCACTGGGGGCAGACCAGAGGGACAGGGCACTGGGGGCAGACCAGAGGGACAGGGCACTGGGGGCAGACCAGAGGGACAGGGCACTAGAACTGGGTCTCTTCCCCATTCTCTTGCTGTCTCCTCTGCAACTCCCATCCATCCTCTCTCTCTCTCCCATTCATCTCATCATCAGGAGCCTGTGTGTGCGGCTCCACGCTTGCATGTCCCCACTTCCCCCTTTTATTCAGGCTTGCAGAGAGGAGAGGAGCTGCAGCACAGCGGGAGGGAGTACAATCCAGCGCTGAGATACACACAACTGCACAGCCATTGACACCATAACACAGTGCACACTGACAGCGCACAGCACACATTGAGACCAGTCTGTTCACAGTGCTCAGGCTAAACTGTTGGACACTTACATAGAGCACAAGGAGAAGAAAACTGCACAAACTGGAAGGCTGCCGCTCTCATGTCAGGGCAACTTTCAGTGAGCGCTGCACCGGAGTGGTAATTTTTCCAATCCTCCACCTCACTCATTACTTAGAGAGGTCAGCTCAGAGAGGTCATACTGTTGGGTCCCATGGCTTAATGAGAATTGTAAGTAGAGCACCTGTGTACTGCTCTGCCTGTGCGCGGCTCAACAGACTACTTTTCCCGAGCATGCACCTTTCCTCTTCGGCCGCCAATCTCATCGGGACTCTAAGTGTAGGCACAGATTGGAGGGAGATTGGTCATGCAGCCCTGTCATCACTCGCCCCCCCAGCTTAAATCCACTCGCCTACTAGCATTTGGGGGCTGCTCTAGACCATTGGCTCCTACTGCTTTCAGTCACAGCCAGAGAGTCAATAAGGAGAAGTGGGGTGGGGCTCAACAACGTCTCTGTTTGCATACACACACAGAGCTGCGGCTCTGGGATTTTATGTGATAGACCAACACAAAGTGGCAAGAAAATAATAAACGGTTTTAAAAAAAAACAAATACATATCTTAAGTGTGACGTGCATTTGTATTCAGCCCCCTTTACTCTGATATCCCCAACTAAAATCTAATGAAACCAATTGCCTTCAAAAGTCACCTAATTAGTAAATATAGTTCACCTGTGTGTAATTTATTCTCAGTATAAATACAGCTGTTCTGTAAAGCCCTCAGAAGTTTGTTAGAGAAACTTGGTGAACAAACAACACCATCAAGGCCAAGAAACACACCAGACCAACTTTGTGTTGGTCTATCACATAAAATCCCAATAAAATGCATTTGTTTTTGGTTCTAACATGACAAAATGTTGGAAATTTCAAGGGGTTTTCAAGACACTGTAGTATTATGTAGTGTGCAGCTTGGTAATGTTGGCTCTTTTGAAATTTAGTGTACTTAAAGGGGTTGTAAAGGTACAATTTTTTTTCCTAAATAGCTTCCTTTACCTTAGTGCAGTCCTCATTCACTTACCTCATCCTTCCATTTTGCTTTTAAATGTCCTTATTTCTTCTGAGAAATCCTCACTTCCTGTTCTTCTGTCTGTAACTCCACACAGTAATGCGAAGCTTTCTCCCTGGTGTGGAGTTACAAACAGAAGAACAGGAAGTGAGGATTTCTCAGAAGGAATAGGGACATTTAAAAGCAAAATGGAAGGATGAGGTAAGTGAAGGAGTACTGCATTAAGGTAAAGGAAGCTATTTAGGAAAAACAAAACTGAACCTTTACAACCCCTTTAACCTTCTCTTATCTTACTCTCTAATCGCTGTTATCTAAATGATCCATTCTACATATGCAGTGAACTCTGTGTTTGAAATTAGAAGTTCCAGCAGAGCATTGTTTCTAGTTTGGGCTTCCACCATTTGACTTATGATATTCCCACATTATGTTTGATAAATGAAATGCCTCAGATGGTTAATGCCCCACTCCAAGCAAAACGTTACCATGCCTCCCTTCCACCCCTCTAATCCATCCTGATAGGTTTCCATTTTTTTGATGCCCACCTGAGTAAATACTTGCCCGCTCCTCACTCTTTCGATCTTTTACTGTGAAGCCCCCCATGTGGCAACAGATCACTACTAATAGTCATCTACTGCTGGTTGCAATACACCAGCAAAATATTATTGCAGTAAAATAACTTTCTATATCCATTGAGTGACACTTTGTTAGATAATAAGCATGGGTTATACTGCTGCCTGCTTCAGCTCTGCCTGAGCCTCCATTTTAACAGGAAGTGCTATGATGTCATTTAATTTCCAATGTTATCCAAGAGTAGAAACATTGACCCACATTGTGTTTACTTTTTCATGCTGCTGGGGCTCCAATAGCACATTAGGTAGCAGAAGCCCTGGGCTGATTGATTCAGCTCCCAGGCTTCATGCTGGATTGCATCTGTTGCTAAAGAATGCTGGAGCTGCTGTAACTTAGCATGCATCTCACTGTTCCCCAGACCTGATTAGAGGTCTGGAGCATGGTAGTCTGTATGCTAAGTTCTGATGGGCTGCTTGTTGAAGGAATACATCCTAAACACCAAGTAAGACCCTTGGTTATAAGTGGACAATGAAGATCGTCATTTTGCTTTCTCCCCACCTGAAAGCATTCTGGTAAAAAGCAAAAAGCCATAGAGCTCTAATTGGCTCAGAGCACTGACCCTGCTTTTTTCAGTTGTGCATGCACCTGTAAGTCTGAAAGAAGGACAAATTCAGGTATACAATTGTGGTTTTTTTTTTGCATCCGATTGGATGGAGTTCATCTCTTAGTCACTATATTCCTCCTTTTTTAAGTGTTTTTTTTTTTTTCAATTTCTTTTTGACTACACTGGTTTTTGTGTTCTCCATGGTAAACTCTCCTGTGGAATTCTTTTTAACGCTAAGACCCCTTTCACACTGGGGCGTTTTTCAGGCGCTCGGGCTTTCACATTGGGATTGCAGATGCAGCTTTTTTTAGGCGCTTTACAGGCACTTTTCTTAACGCTAAAGTGCCTGAAAAACACCCCAGTGTGAAAGGGGTCCAACTGTTCTTTAGAGAGGAAGATGTCTGGATAGAAGAGGGGAGGTATTTTGCAGAGGGTGAAGTTGTGCACTCTGAGCTATCTTGGGTAAATCTGTACCTCTTTTAAATTTGTATACCTGTGACAAGTGGAGGGGTGAGTACTTGCATGATGACTGAAGTGCTGAGAAGGTGAGATAGAAGCAAACTGGCTGCTTAGAAAAGTTATCTAATCTCTGACTGACGGACACCACCAGTATATACAGCTGGTAAAATAAGTATGGAACCCGTCGCCATTGTTCTAGGTAAATATATTTAAGGTTCTATTGACATGAAATTTTCACTATGTCAGTAACAGCCCATGTAATCCATACATACAAGGAAATCAAAACAAATAACTTCAGAAATTTAAGTTATGTGTAATAAAATGGAAAGACACAGGGAAAAGTAAGAAAGAGAGGTGCAAAAAGGCATGGAAAGCCAAGACACTATCAGTAATTAGAAAGCAATCCTGTCGCTTGTCAGTGCAAATTAATATCAGCTGGTTCAGTCTCAGCTGATGGCTTATAAAAAGGTCTTATTACCAAGGTATCACACAAACATCTCATGATGGGTAAAAGCAAAACATACTGATGGCATTGGTTACAGACGGATTTCTAAACTTCTGACTGTTCCAGTGAGCACTGTTGGGGACCATAATTCGGAAGTGGAAAAAAACATAATTTCACCATAAACTGCCCATGACCAGGTGTTCCTTGCAAGATTTCTGACAGGGGAATGAAAAGTATTATCAGAAGAGTTGTCCAAACGCTGAGGACCAATTGTGGAGAGCATCAGACAGACCTGGAATTGGCAGGTAGAATTGTTTAAATAAACAATAAGTAATGCATTTAACCACCATGGCCAGTATGCACGCTCACCACGCACGACTCTACTGCTGACGAAAAAGCGAAATCTGTTAAAGCTTGTTTAAAGTTTGCTGCACAACATTTAGACAAGTCTGTGAAATACTGGGAGAATATACAGTAATCTGGTCAGATGAGACCAAAACTCAACTCTTTGGATGCCATAATACACACCATGTTTGGAGGTCAAACTTCATATCACTGAAGGAAGGATGAATGGAAAAATGTACCAAGACTTGATAATCTGCTGCCATCTACCAGGATGATGAAGATGAAATAAGGGTGGACATTTTAGCAGGACAATGATCCCAAAGGCAAAGCCAAGGTAACTCTCAATTGGTTTCATAGAAAGAAAATAAAGCTGCTAGAATTTCCCAGCCAATCACCTGACTTCAATCCAATGTAAAGAACTAAAGATTAGAGTCATAAAAGAGGCCCAGGGAACCTTCAATATTTGAATACAGGAGGTGTCTTGAAGTTGTCATTACCAACAAAGGATTTTATATAAAGTATTAAATGAATTTCAGTTAGCGTGTTCAATACTTTTTCCCTGTGTCTTTCCATTTTATTACACATAACTTAATTTCTGAACTTATTCGTTTTGGATTGAACAAGTTGTTACCAACGTGGTGATTATTTCATGTCAATAGCACCTTTAGAACTATATTTACAGAGAGAAATGGTGAAGTGTCCAATGCTTATTTTACTCCCTGTATTACCTTCATATTATATATATACTATTGCTCCATTATGACCAGTGCAGTACAAGTGTTATTACATGCAGTTGTCAGGCATCCTTTGTCACTGAAAACATGCAGCTGATGGGAAATATGACCAATATTTTCGTCAATGAAATGAACACTCTCCTTTTCTGATCTGATAAGTTGTGAAAGAAGTTGATACCTGGAGAATGAGTGGGTGCTATCTGTGTGTAAGGCATTTAAATAGGCTATCCCGTGGCCTGTGTAACCCAGTCCACCTCATTGGAAACCTCTTCACTAAAGATTGGGTGATGCCAAGGTTGCAACATGACCTGCTGATCAAATGAAACTGCCCCATATTCTAGGACTTTTTCCTCTTAACCACTTAAGCCCCGGACCTTTAGGCAGCTTAATGCCCAGGCCAGGTTTTGCGATTCGGCACTGCGTCGCTTTAACAGACAATTGCGCGGTCGTGCGACGTGGCTCCCAAACAAAATTGGCGTCCTTTTTTCCCCACAAATAGAGCTTTCTTTTGGTGGTATTTGATCACCTCTGCGGTTTTTATTTTTTGCGCTATAAACAAAAATAAAGCGACAATTTTGAAAAAAATGCAATATTTTTTACTTTTTGTTATAATAAATATCCCCCAAAAACATATATAACATTTTTTTCCCTCAGTTTAGGCCGATACGTATTCTTCTACCTATTTTTAGTATAAAAAAAATCGCAATAAGCGTTTATCGATTGGTTTGCGCAAAATTTATGGCGTTTACAAAATAGGGGATAGTTTTATTGCATTTTTATAAATTTTTTTTTTTTTACTACTAATGGCGGCGATCAGCGATTTTTTTCATGACTGCAACATTATGGCGGACACTTCGGACAATTTTGACACATTTTTGGGACCATTGTCATTTTCACAGCAAAAAATGCATTTAAATTGCATTGTTTATTGTGGAAATGACAGTTGCAGTTTGGGAGTTAACCACAGGGGGCGCTGTAGGAGTTAGGGTACACCTAGTGTGTGTTTACAACTGTAGGGGGGTGTGGCTGTAGGACTGACGTCATCGATCGAGTCTCCCTTATATAAGCGATCACTCGATCGATACGCCGCCACAGTGAAGCACGGGGAAGCCGTGTTTACACACGGCTCTCCCCGTTCTTCAGCTCCGGGGAGCGATCGCGACGGAGCGGCTATAAACAAATAGCCGCGCCGTCGTCCCGGATCGCTCCCCGAGGGAACCCCGACCTCCGCATGTAGCGGGGGGGGGGGGTCCCGATCGGACCCCCGACCCGCGGAAAGGCAAGGACGTACATGTACGCCCATTTGCCTGTACGTGCCATATTGTGGACGTACATATACATGCGGCCGTCGGGAAGTGGTTAAGGAGGAATCTGTTGACGGAATAACTAATACCACACTTAGGGGTCAATTCACTAAGTGTTAAATAACGCCTAATAATATGCAGTAAAATACACTTATGCAACCACATTTTTTTATTTTTTATTTTTATATAAAGATTTCAGTTTGTTCAGTTCTGTTTTTTCAATTGAGTTGTATGGTTTATAGGTCACATTACAGGTGGAAAAAGTTCTGAAATGATTTGTTTGTCTCATTTATTTTTTTACATAAGAAAACCAGAAACTTACATTTTAACAGGGGTGTGTAGACTTTCTATATCCATTGTAAATACAGATTGCGGCATTTGTTCGATTTAGCGGTAATATACAGCATTGAGCTGGTTGTTAAAGAGCTGGATGCCGCGTTCTTAACTGCTTAAGGAACGCCTCATGCCTATTTACGCCGACAGAATGTCACGGCTGGGCAAATTGCGTATATATACATCCCCTTTAATTTGCCGGCCGTGTGGCTCTGTGCCTGCGGGACCCCGCAAACTCTGTCCACCGGTGTCTCGCGATCACGTCAGAGCTGAAGAATGGGGAGATGTTCGTGTAAACACAACATCTTCCCGTTCTTCCTAATGACATGTATGTCTGTTCCCTGTCATCGGGAACAGCGATCAGTGACGTGTCACGGCAAGCCACACCCCCTAACAGACACACTCCCTAGGTCACACTTAACTCCTTCAGCGCCCCCTACAGATTAACCCCTTCACTGCCAGTGTAATTTTTACAGTAATCCGTGCATTTTTATAGCACTGGTCGCTGTAAAAATGACAATGGTCCCAAAATGGTGTTATGTGTCCGCCATAATGTCGCAGATCTCCGCCATTACTAGTAAAAAAATAATATATATATATTAATAAAAATGCCATAAAACTATTCCCTATTTTGTAGACGCTATAACTTTTGCGCAAACCAATAAACGCTTATTGCGTTTTTTTTTTTTTTTTAACAAAAATATGTAGAAGAATACAGTGTTTTTTTTATAAATATTTGGGGGATATTTATTATAGCAAAAAGTTAAAAATATTGCTTTTTTTCTAAATTCTCACTCTATTTTTGTTTATAGTGCCTGCCCGTGCCATTCTGCCGACGTATAAGTGCGTGAGGCAGTCGGCGGTTAACCAATTAGTCATCAGCTGTCAGCGGGCTTCCCTGCTCATAGCTGATTGTAAAAAACAAAATGGCAGTGAGGTCCCCCCAAAATTCATACTAGACCCTCATTCAAGCATGCAGCCCGGCAGGTCAGGAAAGGGGGGGGGGTGAGCAAACCCCCCCTGAACCGTACCAGGCCACATGCTTTGGCCTCCCCACCCCAAAGCACCTTGTCCCCATGTTGATGGGGACAAGGGTCTCATCCCCACAACGGTGGCTGGTGGTTGTGGTGGTCTGCGGGCAGGGGGCTAATCAAAATCTGGAAGCCCCCTTCCCCATGTGAATAAGTATCGGGTAAATAAAAAGCATGCTCCGCTGTCTGACATTTCTTAAATAGGTAAGGGACATGGTCACTTGACTACATTACCTGTTGGCCCACTCCCTTGTGCCGTCACAGACCCGTGCATACTGGGCTTGTGACGTCACAAAACGGTGGGGCCGGCTATATAAGAAATGTCAGACAGCAGAGCCTGCAGTAGGCAGCCAGCCAGCCAGCCTTCATCAGTATCGGATACAGCTTTTTTTACCCCTCCAATTTCTGGGCCGGCTGGCGGTGTATCCCCTGACCCCAAGGCTGTGATCCCGCCAGCGAAACCCTGGTGGTAATTATTGCATACTTTTTTACTCTCTGGTCTTTTTGTGAATTGGACTTAAGAGATTTTTATTCAAATATTACCGGAACATTTTTTTTCAGGAAATACTGTATAATCGTGTGTGTGTGTTTGTTTGTTTTTTTTACTTGGTTTACCGAATGCGATAATTTATGCAAATGAGTAACGTGATACCCTTATTGCATGCGGTAAATGTTGGAGAATTTACCCCATAGGCTTAAAAACAAGGTTGATGGTGTTTGCTGTCCCGTTCTCTGAGGCTGCCCAATTTTGAGGTCTCCTGACAACATTTTCTTATTGCCCTGAGGAGTGACCCTGTGAGGAAGGAAGGGGAAAAAGAAAAGAAAAAAGGGGGATGGAGAGGTTGCGGGTATAGCCCAGATGGCCACACACCTTTTCAGTCCAAGGTATGCATAAGATAATTCATAAGTATTGAGAATATTCATCAGAGAAACTAAACTGATCCCAGTAGATATGTCTCAGAGGTCAGCTACTCAATGCTTTCTATAGCATTCACTCTGGCGTACCATTGAACAAGGGTAGGAGGAGATGGTTGTTTCCAAATGGCTGGGATACATCCTCTAGCTGCATTAAGTAAATGGTTATGCAAAGATTTATGGTACTTTTTCAGAGAAAGAGGGATCAGGTTAAGAAGAACTGCTGTGGGGTCATGGACAATGAGATAGCTGTAAATTTGTAAATAAATTGGAGTACTGCCAGAATGGACTGATGCCAGGACACTCCAAAAAATTTGCAAAAGTGAGCCCTTATGAGAATCACATCTCCAGCATCCATCGTTCCAATTGTGGGAATAGTTTGGCCAGTATAGCTGGGGTTCTATACCACCGATTCACAATTTTGTAAGCCTTTCCTGGTACTTACTACATAATGATGATTTGTGGGCCAAAAAGAGAATCTTTTTTTTTTGTCCTGTAAAAGTGACCTGGAGGTCTTTTTCCCATTTGGTAAGAAAGCGGGGTTTCCGATTGCCCATGAAGATAGTAAAGATTTGTAAGAGAGTGACAAATATTTCTGGATTCGGACAATCTCCCAGTCAGAGTCCCTCAAACGAGCTGAGGCCCTCTGAAAAGGGTGTGGCTTGGGCAGTGTGCTCAGGAAATGCAACAATTGGAAAGCTTGCCAATGGTCCAGGAACTGGGACCTCGAGCTCTTAAACAGGGTCCTGCTCGGGATCCAGCCATTTGTGGGAAGACAATAGGATACACGCAAGAGCTTCTGGTGCGAGTGGGTATTAAATTCTGGGTCTGACAGTCCTGGACTGAACGTGTGATGACCTATTATCGATGTCATAGTGGAAGGAAAACTGTTGAGAGTGGAATGTTTATAAAATCTTTCAGATTCAGACAAAGTGGGTCCAATTAAGGGGTGGTGGAAGAGGTGAGATGTTTATAGTTTTCCTTCCCATGGAAGGCCCAGGATGTGCCTGTGCAGTGTCCTATTCCAGAGAGACCCATAATTTAGTGGCACTGTCACTACCAGTCCACTACCCTATTCATGTGGACTGCGATATAGTAGAGAGCCAGGTCTGGGATCCCTAGTCTTCCCTTGAGTTTTGGTCAGAGCAGACGTGTTTTGGCAAGTCGTGGAGCCTTACCCCGCCAGACAAAGTTAACAAAGTTGGATATTATTGAATGAAAGTATGTTTGGGGGATCCTAATAGTCAAGGCCTGCAGTAAGTACAAAAGTCTGGGGATCTCATTCCTTTTTAGCACATTACAGCGGCCGAACCATAAGGCCAGATTGTTCCATCTTTCTAAATCTGTAGACAAGGAGGACAAAAGGGCTGAACATTAAGTTTAAATATGGAGTTTAGATTTGCAGTGTTTGGATTTGGATTTAGTGAGTGGGCCTGTAAGAATGTAGTCTGGGAGAGAAACGTTAAGAGCCTCAGATTTTTGGAGGTTTACCTTGAAATTGGTCAGGGCACCATTGTTTTCCAATTCCCGTAAAAGGGAGGGTAAAGAAGTAAGAGGTTCTGTGATATAAAAAAGAAGGTCGTCGGCGTAAGCTGCCACCTTGTGATGGTGTTTGGACTCCCTTCACATCCTCGTTAATTCGTATGTGTTGAAGAAATGGTTCTAGAGTGAGTATAAAAAGGAGTGGTGATAGAAAGCAGCCCTGTCTGGTACTATTAGAGACCGCAAGGGAGTCAAGAGTTCAAGCCATTGACTCACTGTAGCAGTCGGGTTTGCATAAATGGCAGATATCCAAGACAAGATTGAGGTAGGCATACCAAAACATTTGAGGCTTTCGAAGAGAAAGGTCCAATCGACTGTCGAAAGCCTTTTTGGCATCTGTAGACAGAAGCGTCAGAGGGGTGTTAAGTTTTTTGGCTGTTCTAATGGTATTGTCTCTTGCCTCTCTGGATTGAATAAACCCTACCTGATCTAAGCGAATGAGACGTTGCATGATGATCATTCTGGTTGCTTTGATTTAGGTAAATAGCCTAACGTCACAGTTCCAAAGTGAAGTGAGATGGTATCTTGCACAATGTAGTGGGTCTTTGCCTGGTTTCGGAATAACCAAAATGCTAGCCCTTAGTATCTCGGCGGGGGCACTCTGGCTGTCTGTAATGGCATTAAAGGCTTCTAGGAAATAAGGCATGAGCTGCGATTGGAGAGCCCAATAATAATAATATGAAGGTGTAAAGTTGGGTAGTGACTATGGCTGCTGCAAATTCTTCAGCCGAGAGTGATTTGGATAAAGATTATATTATATACATTATATAATTCAGAATACAATTTGCAGAAGGCATCAGCTAACTCTGGAATGAAATGTATATCCCGCAGAGGAGTCCTTGCAAGAATCAATGGTCATGTTAAAGTTTCCTCCTAAGATAAGGGTCCCTTCTATGAAGGCTTCAAGAGTAGAAACAGAGGTTTCAAGAGCCATCACTTGATTGGTGTTGGGCAGATATACGTTCGCCAATGTGAAAGTACGGGAATACATTTTCCCTTTCAGCAGAAGGAATCTGCCCTCTGGATATCGGTACACGTTTGAAAGTTGCCAGGGGAGAGTCTTGGCAATAAGAATCCTAGTTCCTTTGGATTTGGAAGATGCAGACGGGCTATGATACACCATCAGGAAATTATTGTTGTGCAGTTTAGGGATCTTATCTGCTCTGAAGTGAGTCTCTTGGAGAAAGACTATGTGAGCCCTCAGTCTCCAGAGCTCTTTGAGGCAACTAGTTTGTTTATCTGGGGAATTTAGACCCTTGATATTCCAAGAAATAATCTTCATGCATGTGGCATTAGCAGGCTCTCAACGCAACCTCAAGCGAGTAGGGGAAGGGGCACATGGGTATTGATCAGGGAGAAAAAAAAGGGGAGGGGGGAGAGGAGGGGGAAGAAGAGTTAACAAGGGTTTAGTTAAGCCTGGAGAAAGTGGCAAAGGGATAGGGGGGGGCATCTCTCTTCCTGCTGCAGTGCTCTTCGGCTAAGTGTGGCCACTGGCCCCATTTACTATAATGAGAGGTCGTCTGCAGCTGTTTGTATCAGTCCAACAGTGATCTCAGTCCAACAGTGATCTCAGGCAAGTGTTGTGTGGACAGCGAATACCTGTGGCTGCCAGCAACCTGCCATTATAGTGAATGGGGCCAGTGGCTGCACCTAGCTGCTGAGAGATGAAGCAGGAATCGGAAGAATTTCTGCTGCTGCAGTTTGCATCGCTGAATATAGCTCAAAGAGTACCTCAACCAAGGTTAGTGCACGAAAGTTGTTTCACATGTTGGCATTTCTACCCAGATCAAGACATCCCATTTATGTCTAAGGTTATAAATTGGTGGTGCTTTACCATTAAATTAATACTAAGGCCCCCCCGCCTTTTTTTTTTCTTTTTTGTGAAATAATATATATTTTTTTATACTTGCCTGTTCTGTGCAATGCACAGAGCGGTCCCTTACCGCCTTTTCTGTAGCCCCCCCAGAGGCACTGTCTGCTCCTTCTCTCCCCTGGGTGCGCCCTCAGCAATCGTGATGAGCCAGGTGGTGTGTCCGTAGACACATACAGCACTGGTAAGCCTACCCCCTCTCCCTCCCCACAGGCGTTTTGACTATGACTTCTGTCACTTAGGGTAGTCAAGTGACACTAAAATTGAATAATTTGACCTACACACTAAACAATTTGTTTGTCGGGAATCCAATACAGCTTACCATCCAAATAACACCATTCCTACAGCATGGAGGTGGTAATATCCTGTTATGGGGGTGTTTCTCTGCAGCAGAGACTGAAACACTTGTCAGGATAGTAGAAAAATGGATGGGGCAAAATACCATCAAGTTCTTGAGAAAAATCTGCTGCCCTCTGCCAGAAGGTTGTCAATGGAAAGAAGGTTTACCTTCTAACATGACAAAAATTACCACACACTGGTTGAAGGAGAAAATGGTGAATGTCCCTGCATGGCCTAGTCAGAGCCCAGACTTACACTCCATTGAAAATCTGTAGAATTACTTAAAGCCTGCAGTCCACACACCATCAAATTGTATTCAACTTGAGCAGTTATGTATAGAAGAGTGAGCAAATATTGCAAAGTCTAGATGTGCAAAGTTAGTAGAGACATATCCCAACAGACTAAAGGTTGTAATTAAAGCAAAAGGTAATTCAACACAATACTGACATAAGGGGGGGGGGGGGTGATCCTTTTTCCAACTCTTTTTTTATGACGTGTTGGTGTTCTATCTTTCACTTGGATGTTATAATGTGCACTAGTCAATACGCTGTGTGCACAATTATTAGGCAAGTTTTGTGTTTTTAAGGATTCATTTCATTATTGAACAACTTCAGTAAATCTAAGTTATTAAACCTCAAACCTGAATATTTAAGAAAGTAAAACCGTGGTTTTGGCTTTTTTTAGGAGACTATCTGTGTGCACAATCATTGGGCAACTACCGGTGTGCAGAATTATTATGCAACTAAATAAAAAACGTTCCAATCTTACTTGTTTTTCATCTGTTAAAATGAGAATAATAAACAATTTACAAATAAACATTTCTGACATTTAAAAAATAAAATAAAAATCATTGATATAGCCAACTTTCTTTTCAATAACCGTCTAAAGCCTTCCATTAATGGAGTCTGTCAGTTTCTTGATCTGTTGATTGATCAAGTTTTTTTAAAGCAGCAACCACAGCCTCCCAGACACAGTACGGAGATGTGTACTGTTTTTCCTTCATCGTAAAGCTCCCATTTATAAAGAGCCCACAAGTTCTCAATAGGGTTTAGGTCAGGTGAAGAAGGAGCCATGTCATTGTTCTTTGAACTTTAAGGCCCTTACTGGCTGGCCACGCAGTGGAGAACTTCAATGCATGCGATGGAGCATTGTCCTGCATTAATATCATTGTCGTCTGGAAAGATGCAGACTTTTTCCTGTACCACTGCTTAAAGAAAGTGTCTTCTAAAAAATGTCAGTAGGTTTGGGAGATGATTTTGAGTCCATCTTCACCCCGAAAAATGTCCAAAAGGCACATCCTAATAATACCAGCCCATACCAGTACCCCACCTCCACCTTGCTGATGTCTGAGTTGAAGTGGAGCTCTGTGCCTGTTACTGATCCAGCCACAGGCTTATCCGTCTGGTCCATCGAGGGTCACTCCCATCTCATCAGTCCATAAAACCTTTGAAAAATCTGTCTTCAGATATTTCATTACCCAGTTTTGACATTTTAACTTGTGTGGCTTGTTCAGTGGTGGTGGCAGGGTTTCAGCCTTCCTTACCTTGGCCATGTCTTTGAGCACTGAACACCTTGTACTTCTGGGCACTCCAGGTCGGTTGCAGTTCTGGAATATGACAGCACCCAAGGATAATGGGTTCCTGGTAGCTTCATGTTTGATTCTTCTCAAATCTTTAGCAGTTAATTTATTTTTTATTATATTTTTAACCTGTTTCTTGCAACCCTGTTTAGCATTTGCAACAAAATGTTTGGTTCTTTGATGACGCCCCAATATCTTAGCAATTTCAAGAGTGCTGCATCCCTCTGAAAAACTTTTTAACATTTTTGTCTTTTCACAGTCAGTTAAATCTGTTTTTTGGCCCATTGTGCCTGAGGAAAAGAAGCTGTCTAATAATTATGCACACCTTGATATAGGACCACACACCCTCCCTCATTACATAACTACACATCACCTGATATGCCTACATTTAATAAGCATTCAAGTTTATATAGCTTGGAGTTGGACAATATGCATAAAAAGTATGATTTGGTCAAAATACTCACTTGCCTAATAATTGTGCACACAGTGTACAGTTGGATAAAACAAAAAACATGTTTCTCTTCATTTCAGGCAGAAAAAGCAACAAAATGTGAATATTTTAAAGTGGGGTGATTCTTTTCTATACCCACTGTAGCTAGCCAGTTACCTATGTCTTGTATTAGGGTGCCCCGACTCTGGAAAAGGACCACATGGGACACCTTTGGACAGCAGCATTGTCAGTCTGAGGGGAAAGGGAGTGTTGACTGTACCGGCAGATTTAGATACACTAACAAACTGAAGCCAAACTCCAGCTAACTTTATAATCAATTACTGCAAACCTTTTTTTTTTTTCCTTTTGGAATAAAGGTCTTACATGAGTAAATAAAAGCTGATAATTGTAAGCACCTCTGACCGTTTTTTTTAAATGGTTTGCCTCATTCTTTTAAACTGAGACAACTGGAAGAGATCTTGTCCCTTTGAAAAACAGACTTAGTCTAGATCAACAAATTAAAACAGAAAAAGAGGGCCTTAAAAAAATGAATGCAGCCATCACATTTAAGATTTGATTCACTGTAATATATTTGTTTTTGGATTTAAAACTGCTTTAAAAGCAAGAGAGACTTTGAGGGTGGATCAGAAGGTCGGGAAGACCACGACACCCACATTAAAAAAGAGGTTGCAGAGACCCTTTCTCTCAAAAACAGGAGTTCAAGGGATTCTTACAGAAAAACTGTGAAATGTTTTTTTACTTGAACAAAAGGAGTAGGGGAGGGAGACTGTGCAACCACTCTGGTGTAGTAGGTTCCAACAAAGTTTAATTTCAAAGAGATAAAAAGTGAACACTCTCACAATTTATGTAAAAAAAAAAAAAGACGTAATTATGTCCAATGGAGAGGATACGCCTGTGTTGAAGGCACAGTCTTAAAAGGGTGCAGCTGGATGGATGATGAGCTGCTGCAGGCACAGGGCCTGGATCACTGTGTCGCCGACTGCTTAATGAGAGAATCTTCTGAAAGCCCGGCTAGCATATGGTGCCTTAATGATAGCCACCTTAAGCCTAGGTTTACATTGGAGTGATTTTAGTGATCAAATTGCATGACAAGTCGCAGCCTATTTGAGGCAATAGCACTGTTTTAATTGGTGCGACACCGATTTTGCAGCGCCACACCGATTTGCAAAAGTAGTTCCTGCACTACTTTCGCCGATTTTCAGGTGCGACTTCAATAGACATCTGTGCATGAAGCCCCACAGATGTCTATCAAGTAGCACCTAAAATCACGCCAACCTTGCTACTTTGAAATCGCGCTTTCAAGTAGTGCAATTTCAAAGTAGCATCAATGTGAACCAGGGCTAAATTCAGGGTCACAGGAATGCGCTTTGAGGAACCTTCCTCTTCCTGAATTGACACATCCGATATAGGTGGATATAACTACCTGTCGGCCATTGGCACCAGGAACGAGGAAGCTAAGGCACCACATGCTAGCCGGGCTGTCGCAGCATTGTCTCATTAAGCAGTCGGCAGCACAGTGATTTGGACCCTGTGCTTACAGCAGATCATTATCCACCCATTCAGCTACACCCTTTTAGAACTGTGTATTCACCACAGGCTTATCCTCTCCCCTGGGACTTAATTATGTGTGTTTTATGTTTGTGAGTGTTCACTTTTTATCGCTTTTGTCTCCCCCTCCCCCCTCCTTTTTTGTTTTCATAGATGGAGTCCCACCTCCTTGATGACAGCGGCACCCCTAGGTTGTTGTTGTTGCTTCCTTTTGTCTAGTCCTAAGGGCAACCCGCTCATTAACCCCCCCCCCCTTACTATTCAATTCACTAGCAATAAAAAATAAGTTTTTCATCATCCATAATTGGTTGAGCGCCGATAGACTAGCGCCACCCTAGGCATTAGGCAATTTTTTAGTTTCTTATAATTTGAGCATGATCTTCTCATAGGCCCTAGTGTCCCTGTGAATATTAAGCCACACCACATACTCAAAGCCCGTCATGAGGTTGTATTGACGAAACGTATAAGGATGTTTAAAAGGAAAACATTAATGACCCTTTCTTGGCTGGCTCTGTACTAAGGTCTGCCCCACTGCAATTTCCTCACATGTAGCTGCAGTTTTCACGTGGGTTACCTGCGCTTTTCCATAGATTTCTATTTGATAAGGCATTATTGGTATGTTTTCTGAAAGTGTAACATAAGCCTCTTGCATCTTTGGTGCACTTTCAGGAAATTAACCAAAACCACCTGATCTAATGGAAGTGTCTGAGAAAGCATGGGTAATCCGCATAAAAACTGCAGGTACACTCCGCTGTACCCACACTGCAGGCAAACCGCAGCGTGAAAGGTGCCCAACACTGCTATTACATGCATATATGACATATTTTAAAATTAATTCCTGTGAATCGAATTATGCAGCAGCTGGGGCTTCTGGACACCACATATACAGGTGTAGTTTATGCTGTATGCTCATACGCTTGCAATAAAAAGCCCTTAATCGTACGCATATTAAATGCCAGGAGAATGCCCAGCAAATTCTTATGGATATCAACGAGTATTATATTCTCCAAGGTTAATACATTGTGAACCTACTGTAGCCTTAGTCTAGACCAGCCTTTATCAACCAGAGTGCCTTTTTCTGGGTTTTTCAGGGGCGCCTTGGCAAAATGCCAAAAATGTGCCATAAATTGGCCAAATAAATTCCTTGGCCAACCTTTTGCATTGTGCGGGCCAGCCACTAGTGTCCTAACAACCAATTATGTTATCGGTTGATAAGGACAACAGGCACCTGCACCTCATCCTTGTTTGCCCCTCTTCGTCATCATTTGGGTCACGAGGGAAAGAAACTGAGGGAGAAGGGAAAAGCTAAAGTACCAGTTTACAAAGATGGAGGCATAAATCGCTTCAGCATGTTGGGTGGCTCACATGTGTGGACACTGCCATGATATGTAAAAGTATATGTTACATTCTAAAATGGGGTACCCCAAGATTGTGCATAGTTTTAAAGGGGGGCAGTGACTGAAAAAACATTAAGAAATGCTGGTCTTGACTGGGTTAATGTAGAGTTGAAGTTTTTTTTTTTTTTACTTTTGGATGGAATGGGGGAAGGAGAAGGAAACCTTGTCAAGTTGTACTGCTATGTGAGGCTTTAAGTGCCAGATAGCCGTCAAATTTTAACATGGGTTCAAATCTATGTAGCAAAAGTTTTGTTATAAATGCAACTGAGCATTTTTAAATTGTGCTGCACCCTAAAATATTTGTCAAAGACTGTTTCATTTCTGTGTGCTTAATGTTGCAGTTTTGGTATATTCCCCAGAGAGTACAGCAATGGACACTTCTTAAAAGAGGCCTTTAATTAAACCAGACATTTAGTCATGTTTTCAGAATGGGTGTGTAGCAAGCAAAAGTTTTCGGGATTGGGTGATTGTGGTGTCAGTTTGAGAAGTGATGTCCTTTTTTTAAAGCCATTATATCTAAACAATAGATTCCTATGCATTAGAAGAGTAGTCCAAAAGCCTACCTTTTGTCAAATGGATATATTGTGTGCAATGGATGCTTGTATGTTTATAGCTTTATTTGTCAGGTTTTCATCTTTCTTGTTGTCTTAAGAAACCTTTCTTTACACACAAGTAGGATTGAGATTTGATTATTCTTTAATTTTAAGGCCTCTTTCACATAGCAGTTTACATGCAGCCACCAGATTGGAGCGGCAAGAATCAGTTGATTCTTGCTGCCGGAATGACCTGGGCATGAGAACAATAGCAGCCGCCTAGCCTATTTAAACGAATGTTAGGCTGTGACAATAACCGTCACGGTTTGCACGTAGCCACACATAGAACAGTTACCTACAGTTCTGGATGAATGTCCAAGCCTGGACGCAGTTCGCTGCATCCAGGCTTGGACATCTGTCCCTAACCACAGGTAATCACTTTGTGTGCAGCTAGATGCGAGCAGCTGTGGCCGCTGTCACCCAGTGATTATTCTAAATAGGCCAAGCGCTATTCGCATGTCTATATGAAACTGAAATGCTGCCTATCCACTTTTAAAACATGTTACCCCCAACATTTCATATACCTGATGTCTGTTGTATCATCTTTTTGTGTTAAAAAGTATCCTGTCCTCTTTGTATGTCTTCCTTTGTGTGAAAATACCTGGTCCCCTACTTTTCTATTTCAACCTGACCACGCTAGGCATGAGAGTACACCCTTCCCTGCGTGGTCAGTTTTCTGCCTGTTCTGAGAGAACAGCCTGTCTGTCCTCCAATGGCCAAGACTTGAGCTGACGTGTTTCCCTTCATAAAAATTATATATATATATATTAATAGAGTGAGAGAGATCTGTATATAGATAGCTATATATATATATATATATATATATATATATATATATATATATATATATATATATAGCTATCTATGTGTGTGTGTGTGTGTGTGTGTGTGTGTGTATATATATATATATATATATATATATATATATATATATATATATATATATATATATATATATATACATGCATACATACATACATACATACATACATACATACATACATACAATCTCTATCACACACACAAATGTTGCCTATTGTTTCTATTTTGAACTGAATGGGTTGTTTTACAAGGTAAGGGTTCACATATACTTTATTAAATTACCTACATATATTTAAAGGGGTTGTAAACCTTCGTGTTTTTTCACCTTAATGCATCCTATGCATTAAGGTGAAAAAACACCTCACTGTCACCGCCCCCCGAGCCCCTGTTTTACTTACCTGAACCCCGAATTTCAGTGGGCGCAATCCCGCGTTGCTTTCTCCCAGCTCCTGTTGGCTCTTCATTGGATGATTGATTTTAGCAAAGCCATTGGCTCCCGCTGCTGTCAATCAAATCAATGACGCGGTAACCTCCTCGGGATAGAGCTTCCCAGAAGGGGGTTATCTAATGTGTGGAGGAGCCAAAAGAGCTGCCGTCAGACCCCAGAAGAGGATGATCGGGGGCCACTCTGTGCAAAACGAACTGCACAGTGGAGGTAAGTTTATGTTTTTTTTGTTTTTTTTTTAAACCCAAACCTTTAGTGTCGCTTTAAGGTTCGAACGCAGAGATGGTTTTCCATAGCTACCAGTTACATTCTCTTTCTTGCATAGCACATAAAAGGTAAAACGTGCTTTCTATCATTCGACTTCTTGATTGGCGTACTTTGTAAAATGAGTGTTAATGTTTTGGTTTGCTGTAGTCTAATGTGAAACTTGGCTGTGTTCATAGGTTACAAGGCAGATCCATGAGCATGAGCAGGAGAACGAGTTGCGGGAACAGATGTCAGGATATAAGCGGATGCGGCGCCAGCACCAGAAGCAGCTGATCGCCCTGGAAAATAAGCTGAAGGCTGAGATGGACGAGCACCGCCTTAAGCTGCAGAAGGAGGTGGAGACTCATGCCAACAACGCGTCCATCGAGCTGGAAAAGCTTTCCAAGAGGCAAATCGTAGGCATGGATAAAGAGGTAAAGAAAGTACCAATCTGGGAAATCTAATTGTGCAGAAATCTGTTATTAAACACCTTGATCCCTGTAACACCCAGCACCTACAGATAAGGCTAACGCACACATATGGGTTTTTTGAGACTTTAAAAAAAACTGCAGTTCCTATTATAGTCAACCAGAATTAATCTTGTACTTATCTGAATTTAGTAATGTGAATTCAGATTGTGGGTTACTGCAGTTGACATTAGTGCTTTGCACTTCGCTCTCCTTGTGTTACCACATGTAGACAAGTGTGCCCAATTTCAATTTATATTGAAAATCTACTTGAAGTTGAGTAGCCAGCTGTTTAAATGTAGTGGGTGCCACATAATAATTATCACATGAACCTGGTTTGAAGACTCTAAGCAAAAATCTTGTCTCTGGCATTCTGTGTAACTTGTTTCATATTTCCATCCTGCAGTAAGGGAATAATTGGTTAACAGGGGGAAACCAGGATTTAGAAAATGTGCCCTTAAAGTAGTTGTAAACCCTTATATATACCCAGTGAAGTGACTAGAATCAGGTGATGCACAAAGATAAAATAAATCCTCCTACATAAGTTGTATCTGTTTATCTGCTTCAATTTTTCCCAACAGTCTTCCAAAACATAAATTTTACACAGCATCTGCCAGCTCTGCAAAGCATGGGTGGGGATCTGAAGTCTCACACTGCAGAGCTCAGTGGGGAGAGCTCCGAGCCCTGATTGGAGGGAAGGGACACATGGCTCTCCTCACAGTACACAGGTACATGCACAGCTGTGGCTGTCAATCCCAGGCTGTGTTCTAGAGCTCTCCTCCCCATCACCAGTTATTTCTTAGTGGTGGGAAGAGCTGTCAGAAGTGGCTAATGCAGATACTGTAACAGAAGATGGAGGTCGCAGAGTGAAATTACACTCAGTGCTTTGGATAGAGACAAGTACACAGTATAGAAGGATGTGCTTTATTCATATTTGAGGATTACAACCATTTTAACAATCATAAATACAAAAAGGTTTATTCTCCATAAAGGATATTCTATTTTTTTGTATATCTATTCTGTCTGCTCTTGAACCTCTTTCTAAAGGTTCTGCACAACGCAGCTTATCTTGTATAGATGCTGAGAGTGTTTACTTTCTCTCTTCAGTACAGGTGGTTAGGTGGGCAGCACAGGCTAGTTGTTACTTCTTCCTTTTTTTAAACTGTTTAAAACATTTTTTGTTTTACACCTGCATGGTATAAGCTTGGATTCTTGTTTTTTTTATCAAGGATAATCCTTGACTTCTGGAATTCATAGTATTTAGGACATATTTGGAAAGTTGTCTTGCAAGTTAAGCAGACCATAGGCAGATTGAAATTGATCTGGTTCAGCATCTACGGGCAGGCTGGTTGTACTCAAGTCAATCTATGGATCGTCTTCAGTACAACCAGCCTGTCTGGGTTTTTTCGTACAAACATTGTCGGCGGCTATAGCAACCAGATGTGATCATTGTATTCTGACGATGGGGAATCCTCCCATTGTCAAAATAAAATCACGGAGCAGGAGGAGGGATTCCCCTATCAACACAGTCTGTGGTTGAAAAAGAAAATTGCCAAACCTATGGTCAGCCTTACTCTGTTTGAAATACTGCATTTCTAAAAATGTTCCCTTCTCCATTATGGCTCTTTCAAAGATTTGCCAGTAGCACTGCGCATTGAATATTTAGTGTATGAGGAGCTGCAGGTTTATTTAAAAGCGTAGTGTGGTCATTTATAGCAACCAATCAGTCTTGTTAAAATTTCACTCTCAGCTATTATTTGCGCTGTGATTGGTTTACCTTGAATTGCTTTACATTGTTGCTGATTGAACTGTATTATATCATAACAAAACATCAACCTTTTTCACTTGCTGCAAAATGTGACTATAGTTGCAGTAAGTACAAAAATTGTACACCAATGTTTTTCTATCAGACATGTAAGGGTTCAGATAACAATGTGGTTCACTGATATGATGATTACTGCCTATGCCCGCCATCCCATGATTCATTTTGTTACAGTCAAATGTGTTTTTATGCAAAATGTTTTGTGCTGATTATGCAACTTGCTGTGTCCGTATAACATTTTGGGACCACCACAGAACATTGTCTGACCATGCTGTGCACGTATCCCACCCTCTGACTCGGAAGCATTCTTAATTAAGCATATGTAATAATGCCCTATATGAATCCTTATAGGTAAAACATTCTCCTTCCTCAAGTCGTGCCACTTTCACATTTTAGTTTTTACAAAAGTGGATTGAGCTAATGTGAGCAGACAAGCACAGCATGTTGGCATATGTCACTCCAGCTCTTGTTACATCATAAGCCAATAGAAGTGCTTTTCAGTGATAAGCAGTCTGTAAGACTGGTCATCACTCACTGAAAGTCCACTTCAAAGATGGTATTATGTAAAATATACTGACCTCATATGTAAAAAATTAAGATTGGTGCAGCAATATCCCTTTTCCATCAATCATTATGTAATGTGTGTAAAATCTATATGTCATCCACATGTCAATCTACATAAACTTTCTGTTTTATATAGAGACCTAAATAGTAAATATATAAAATCTATATATACATACACACACATGGATCTCTGCAGTGTATGTAAAAAAGTGCTTCCCAAATCTGTGCACAACAGTTTCTCTTCACAGTTTAGAAAATCTCTCTCTAGTATGTTGATGTATCCAATTGTCATCAAAAGCACAGAATTGATCCAAAGATCACCTTTCTTAAATCCCTCTGACCCTTACTTGGACACAGATTTGCCCTCCTAGGATGGGCCCCATATAATATACATGGTCAAACAGCATTCAAAAAGTGATTGTTAAAGCAAAGCTTCACAACATGGTCCAGATTATATCTTAAAGTCCATCACACCACAGTATCTCCTCATGTCATAACTTCTGTTTGCAACGTGATGACGTCACTCCCCTAACTCCTATGCGTTACATCGCAATAACTTCCTCCGGGAAGGAAACTGAGCTAACATTCCTTCAACTGTATAGCAAATAAAGCCTGCATGGTCTGCATACTCTGATGAATTTTCAGGATAACACTGTTATTTTAGGTAACCGCCATGCACAGCCCAATTTCTATAGCCAGATGCAATACGTTTTTCTGACTTTTTTTTTATATTTTTCCGTGGGACCAGTCTTTCTCCTAAAGTGGGATATCTAGATGATCTTTTGCTGAGGAAATGGTTGGCACAGGTTCTTGCAGACAATCCAGCCCTGTCCACCCAGGCATCACAGTGACTTGTCTTGATTCTGATTCTTCAGAAATCAGCACCAATACTGATTCATTGCTTGGAATATCTAGTTATCGTTCAAGCCAGATTTTTTCTTTTTCACTAGGAAAAATGTAAACTCTGTTCCCAGACTTGATATCCAGTCCAGGCATTGCCTTATTCTTTGCTTCGACATTACAGTTTTGGGGCTGATGGTTGCCTCCTTCAAGGCAGTTATGTTTTCCCAGTTACACTCCTGAGCATCCTGTTGTGAAACAAGTCAGTTCAATCCTTACAGGCCAATTCATCTGTTACTAAAGAAAAGGAATACTGCTTTTAGAGTTAGGAAAGTCCTTCCAGTTTTCTGTAAAATTCTCATTCTGGATTAAATTTTGGCGAACTGAGGAGTCCTAAGTGCCTTTTTATTGGTGCCGCGGAATTTCATCTCCCAATCTATGTGATGGAACTTTTAGTTGTCCCTGTATCATTGGACTAACCCTAAACCCCCCTGGGAGGGTCCCAGATCTGATCCAGAATAAGTTGCCCAACACCATGGCAGTGGCATACATAAACCAGCTTCAGGTCCCTCAGGTGGCTCTTTGAGTTGCAGGCAGTGGTGGACCTGTTAGCGTTTTGCTTGCTGTTGCTCACCTCTCAGTTGGACTGCCTTTGGTTGTAATGACAGTTCAAGACTTCTGTGTCCCTCAATGAATGAGAAAGACCATAGGATTTTTGTACTCACCATAAAATCTTTTGCTTGTAGTTTGAGTGCCACAGGTCCCACCCTTCTGTCTATAATCATGCTCTTGATACTGCTTTGTAGAAATTGGTGGTATTAGAAGGGGATATCCTGGATTGGTCTACATATTTTGTGTTTTCCATTGTCCAGTCTTTCAGTAGATGGCAATATAGCACACCAGTTACTTTGTTGCTCGGTGGACCACAAGAAAGGGATTTTACAGTGCGTTTAAAAGTCCTCTTTTTATATAAAGGTGAATGTTCCTAGTTCCACACTCCAGACAGCCAAACAAGGTATTCTCTCAAGTCTCAACTTACCTTGTTCAATGATTTTATCTGTAAGGATTGGCAACATTCTTACAGTTCCTTCCTCCCTTAAAAGCTTTTTTTCTATAATTTTCCCTTTTTTTGAATAACTCTCCCACCTGTGATGGATGCACTGATCAGGGCCGGCCTTTGGGGTGTGCGAGCTGTGCGGCTGCACAGGGCGCCATGGGCAACAGGGGGCGCTGTGTGGCACACACAGCTCACAGAATGTGAGTCACATGAGGGCCGATCCTAGATGGGGTGCAGTTCACCCAGGCACCACAGAGGTGGGGGCGCTCAAGCCCCAGCCTGCCCTATACCACCCCAGCATGCCCTATGCCACCGCAACCTACCATATGCCACCGCAACCTACCCTATGCCACCGCAACCTGCCCTATGCCACCGCAACCTGCCCTATGCCATTGCACTGATGATGTCAAAATAGATCATGTAATATCTGTCCTTATTCAGGGAGCTTTGGTTGGACCCCTCCTATCCTCCCTACTGTGGTGCATGGTGTCTTGATCTTACTAATGGCCTGATGTCCTCCTTTCATGGCATGGATGACATTGAAGTCTCTGTCCTGGAGAACAGTTCTGGATGCAGGTTTGTCGCTCACCAGTGGAAATACACTAACGTTTCTTGTTCAGACGTCTAGTTTTCTCACTTTTTTTTTTTTTTTTCCTGGACTTTCCGGTCAGTCAACCAATTGAACAGGACAGTTGGGTTTACTCCTACTGGATTGCTTTGACTTGGTTTTTGCAAGGGTTCATTTTTTTTCCATTTTAAAATCTGGCAAGTGGCTCGCCATTGTTGTTGGTGTTTGATTGCAAACAAGCAGCTCTTTCTTTTGTAAACTGCCAGTTTTAGCCTATAATGTGGATCACAAATTGTGGTTCGAAAACTTTTTTTTAATATTTGCTCTGGTTGCTAAGCAGGATCAGAGTCTGGGTCCTGATGAACATAGTGATTGGCTCTGGTTTGTTGGTGAAAATGGAAATCCCCTCTAAGGCCCCATACACACGATAGAATCCATCCGCAGATAAATCCCAGCAAATGGGTTTCTGCGGATAGATCCTATGGTGTGTACACGCCAGCGGATCTGTTTCCGCGGAGAAATCTCCTCTGGGATGGATTCCAGCAGATCGGATATTTGCTGACATGCACAACAAATCCATCTGCTGGAATCCATCCCAACAGATGGATCCGCTCGTCTGTACAGACTCACCGGATCCATCCGTCCAAAGGGATTCCCCGCACGCGTCGTAATGATTTGACGCATGCGTGGAATTCCTTATATGACAGCGTCGTGCCCGTCGCTGCGTCATAATCGCGGCGACGGCGCGACACGTCATCGCCAGAGGATTTCCGCGCGGATTTCAATGCGATGGTGTGTACACTCCATCGCATAGAAATCTGCGGAAATCTTTGAGAGGATTTATCCGTGGAAACGGTCCGCTGGACCGTATCCGCGGATAAATTCTCTCGTGTGTATGGGGCCTTACAGTTTTCACGAGAACAAGTGTTTACATTGGAAGATTTTTATTTTATGTGTTTTTAGGTGGCAACTCCAGAATTTTGGATTTTCCCTCACTTTTGGTCCTCATGACAATGGTCCACAACAATCTGAAATTAGAAAGCATTTTCAATAGTCTTTTTTTTTTTTAAATGCTGTTTAAATGTTGAGGTAATGATCTATAAAGTAGGGATGCACAGATATATCAGCCGCTGAATATTATCGTCCGAAAATGGGGTTATCCACATTTTGTGCCAATAATGTCCAAAAATAGTCATAAATTCATGATCTTAATTAAAAAGTGGAATATAATAAAAAATTTAAATATATTTTTAAACTGTCCGATTCAGTTTTTGGCCACATGCATTCTGAAGTTTTGGTTTCAGTCCAGAATTTTCATTTTCAGTGCACCACTACTTTAAAGTCTTTTGTGCGTGGTAAAGATGCATATTTAAACAAAGTAATCTAATCTATATTTTATGTACCATGCAATGGCTGTCATGTCTGTGGCCACTTTTGGAAATACAGTAGTTTAACTCATAAATGGCATACAAGCATTTGGAGCAGCTGAAGGTTCAGTGTACAGTAGAGATGATCTGTTGCCAGAATCAGGATTACTGTTTTTAGAACCTGCATCTTTAGACATTCAAGGGTTGTCTTCAATGAAAACCACATGTTAAAATGATCATATATCCAGTAGGCAGCTGGTGTTATAATCTTCTTTTTTTTATATATAAAAGTTAAACTTGGCCTGGTCCAAGCTCCTGTGCTTCTCTGTTGGGTATTTAGGCTGATAATCCTATTTGAAGTCTGAATAGGAAGGACCAGAATGAGGCACTCAAGTTTTAGAGAAAACATTAACATTTGCCTATAATTTTAGGTTCCTGTATCGAAAGTCACACATGTCGGGGCTATGTTATGCTAATCGTATTCACGTTTTGACAAATTTAGTGTGTATAGTATATCGGGCAGTGGGACCATTCAAATGTGTTGCTTTCTCCTAAAGGAGCTCCATAATCTAATACTCCACATTACCAACACAATTTTTTTCTATTTTTTTTTTTTATACTTGGTCTGGAGGAAGCAGACCCAGAACTACAATGGAAGAGTAAAACAGTTTAGCCAGTAGTGGGCCATTAAAGTA
The DNA here is from genome assembly GCF_905171775.1 of Rana temporaria. Lineage (NCBI taxonomy): Eukaryota > Metazoa > Chordata > Amphibia > Anura > Ranidae > Rana > Rana temporaria. The sequence continues at coordinate 167,049,597 of NC_053489.1, forward strand.
TCTCTTGTGTTTAGTTAAGTGTTCATGTTTTCCTGTCTAGGGCTGAATTTTTACATAGACTGCCCTCCCCGCAACAAATGTGCCAAAATAAGCTTCTGGGTGCTATGCCAGATGGGCATTTCTCCTGCTGACAGCACACCACCAAAATCACAGATGAAAGACTTCTATTTATCCTGTAAATTTGCTCCCTTACTGGCCTGAAAAGCTACATAATCATGCTAGCAAGGAAGTGATATCTGTCTGGGGGCAACTGCATAGCAGATAGTAAGACACCTGTTGCTGGTGAGTTTTCTCCTGCAACAGAATCATTTATGTGACATTAGTCTTGGGGTATCTATAGGGATGGGCAAATGTCTTCCAAGAATGAGACGTAGGGGGATATCAAATTGTCTTTGATCAACCCGCTGTTTAGTATCCAGCTGTTGGGCCTACACTGCAGTACTTCCAACTTTCCAAGAAGTTTTTGGATCTCTGGTTGTGGTAAAGAGTGTTTTCCACTGTTCATTTCCTAGAGCAGGGGTAGGCAACCTATTGATCACAGTGTGCCAAAAAATGTTTTCAAAGAAAGATTTTTTTTATAAAGTAAATGCTGTAAACTACTTGAGTATTAGTGAGAAATTAACATCCTGCACTCTCATGCCTCAGATCAGCCCCAATTCCTGCAACTCCACACCTCAGATCATCACTGCCCCCCCCCTGCAAATCTGTTTCACCACTGTTCCCCCCTGCACATCTGCCCCACCACTGTTCCCCCCTGCACATCTGCCCCACCACTGTTCCCCCCTGCACATCTGCCCCACCACTGTTCCCCCCTGCACATCTGCCCCACCACTGTTCCCCCCTGCACATCTGCCCCACCACTGTTCCCACCACTGTTCCCCCCCTGCACATCTGCCCCACCACTGTACCCCCCTGCACAAACTGTCACCTGATTGTGGTTTTCTCAGTCACAGTGATATCCCTTTTTTCTGAGATTGGTAGTGGCAACCAAGTGAGTCATCTTCCTCCCAGATGGTGGATGGGGGTAGCAGGACTGTGATTGGCTTTAACAGTGGCCAATGACAGTCGTCCTCCTCCTGGAAACAGGGACCCCCCAACACCACCAGAACTGCACCCAGTCTCTTCCCCATCACAACAGCTGACAATCGCAGCTACAGCTGGTTAGGGAACCAAACAATGTTTCCCATCTTTTACAATATGTGGGGGCGCAGTGCCTTTCCCTGCAGGTGCGGCGTGGGGAATTCTGAAATTGGAATGCATTAGTGTCTCACTGATGGGGAGGGAGTCAAGTGACAACAAAAGGGGCTTTGCGTGACGCTTGCCTACCCCTACCCTAGAGTAATCTACAATGGGTTGAAGTCATATACAGTATCTCACAAAAGTGAGTACACCCCTCACATTTTTGTAAATATTTTATTATATCTTTTCATGTGACAACACTGAAGAAATTACACTTTGCTACAATGTAAAATAGTGAGTGTACAGCTTGTATAACAGTGCAAATTTGCTGTCCCCTCAAAATAACTCAACACACAGCCATTAATGTCTAAACCGCTGGCAACAAAGGTGAGTACATCCCTAAGTGAAAATGTCCAAATTGAGCCTGACGTGTCAATATTTTGTGTGGTCACCATTGTTTTTGTAGCACTGCCCTTACCCTCTTAGGCATGGAGTTCACCAGAGCTTCACAGGTTGCCACTGGAGTTTTTTCCACTCCTCCATGATGACATCACGGAGCTGGTGAATGTTAAAGACCTTGCCCCCCTCCACCTTCCATTTGAGGATGCCCCACAGATTCTTAATAAGGCCCAGACCATGACACTAGGGCTGCAACTAACGATTATTTTCATAATCGATTAGTTGGCCGATTTTTGTTTCGATTAATCGAATAATCGGTTAATAACCTTAAAAAACAAAACAAAACGGTTATTTGGTTGTTGATTTGCATTTTTACATATTTTTTGGCCAATTTGTTTGGCAGATTAAAAAACACAAATTGCTGCAAAAACACATTACAGCTTCTCAATTGAAGTATATTGAACCAAAAAAACGAAATAACATAGTTTTGCATTTAAAAAAAGTCATTGACCCTTTCCAAATACGCAGCAGCTGAAAAAATCATGAATGAGAATGTGTCCCATAGGAAACCATGTAAATGAACTGTAGTGTGTTTCTGCAAAACGCACCAAAAAAGAGATGTGACCCAGGCCTGAGACTTTTAGTAACATAATGGGGTTAAAAAAACTAAAATGAGTACACAAAGAGCAAAAAATCGCTACTTTGTACTGTGGGACAGTGAAAGTAATATTTACAGTAGCGATTTGCTCTTTTTGTACTATAAAGGGCTGGGTTTTTTTTAAACCCCATTATATTACAAATGTGGCATGTCGGGGCGAGGAGTGCTTAAAGCGGAAGTTACACTTTTGGGTGGAACTCGACTTTAAAGCAGTATTAAACTCCCAAATCACACATTTATTTTATTGCAGCTTACCAATTATTAGATGTGAGGGTTGCATTTGTTATCTTTTTTAAGCTTTTTTCCATTTTCACCTGGTGATCAAGCCAGTAAGAATGTTTTTCAAAAGAACAAAACTGTCTTGCAGATGTATCAGTTACAGTGCATCCAGAAAGTATTCACAGTGCTTCACTTTTTCCTCATTTTTGTTACAGCCTTATTCCCAAATGGATTAAATTCATTATTTTCCGAATTTTTTTGCCAACAATACCCCACAATGACAATGAGAAAAAAGTTTGTTTAAAATCTTTGCAAATTTATTAAAAATAAAAATCTTAAAATAACAAATCCCATGTACATAAGTATTCACAGCCTTTGCTCAATACTTTGTTGAAGCACCTTTGGCACCAATTACAGCCTCAAGTCTTTGAGTATAATGCTGCAAGCTTGGCACACCTATTCTTGGGCAGTTTCCTCCATTCTTCTTTGCAGGACCTCTGAAGCTCCATCAGGTTGGATGGGGAGCGTCTGTGCATAGCCATTTTCAGATCTCTCCAGAGATATTCAATCAGGGTCAAGTCTGGGCTCTAGCTGGGCCATTCTGACATTCACAGAGTTGTCCCATAGCCACCACTGTCTTGGCTTTGTGCTTAAGGTCATTGTCCTGTTGGAAGATAACCCTTCGCCCCAGTCTGAGATCCAGAGCACTCTGGAGCAGGTTTTCATCAAAGAGGTCTTTGTACATTGCTGCAATCATCTTTCCCTCAATCCTGACACGTCTCCAAGTTCCTACCGCTGAAAAAAAATCCCCACAGTGCGATGCTACCACCACCATGCTACCACCACCATGCTTCATTGTAGGGATGGTATTGGCCAGGTGTTGAGCAGTGCCTGGTCTCCTCCAGACATGATGCTCGTCATTCAGGCCAAAGAGTTCAATCTTTGTTTTATCGGACCAGAGAATTTTGTTTCTCATGGTCTGAGCATCCTAAATGTGTCTTTCAGCAAACTCCAGGTGGGCTGTCCTGTGCCTTTTTTTTTTTTACTGAGGAGTGGCTTCTGTCTGGCCATGCTACCATACAGGCCGGATTGGTGGAGTGCTGCAGAGATGGTTGTTCTTCTGGAAGTTTCTCCTCTCTCCACACAGAAATTCTGGAGCTCTGTCAGAGTGTCTATCTTGTTCTTGGTCACCTCTCTAAAGCCCACCAAACTCCCCCCCCCCCCCCCCGATCGCACAGTTTGGCCAGGCAGCCCGCTCTAGGAAGAGTCCTGGTGGTTCCAAACTTCTTCCATTTACAGATGATGGAGGCCACTGTGCTCATAGGGACCTTCAATTCTTCATATATTTCTCTGTACCCTTCCCCAGATCTGTGCCTTAATACAATCCTGTCTCTGAAGTTTACAGACCTGGACTTCATGGCTTGGCTTGTGTTCTGACATGCACTGTTAACTGAGGGACCTTACATAGACGGGCGTGTGCCTTTCCAAATCCTGTCCAAACAATTGATTTTACCACAGGTGGACTCTGATTAAGTTGTGGAAACATCTCAAGGATGATCAGTTGAAACAGGATGCACCTAAACTCAATTTTGAGTGTCAGGGCAAAGGCCGTGAATACTTATGTACTTTTTTGTTTTTTTATTTTTAATAAATTAGAAAGATTTTTAAGCAATCCTCTTTACCATTGTCATTATGGGGTGGTATTTGTAGAATTTTGAGGAAAATAATGAATTTTATCTATTTTTGAATAATACTGTAACATAACAAAATGTGAAAAACGTGAAGCGCTGTGAATGCTTTCCGGATGCACTGTACGGGGATGAGACAAACCACTGGCAGGGGTTAATGAGTTTGGCAATTGTAGAGAAATGCTTAAATGATGCATTACAATTTAACTAAACCCATTCGATTTTAGTCGACTAAAATTAAAACCGTTCTGATTACAAAGACCCCATACACACTATTAGATTTTCTGCAGATTTTTGTCATCAGATTTACTAAAACCATATAATATGAGGTCAAACCTTAATGCCCTGTACACACGACCGGTTTTCCTGACATGCCAAAACCCAACGTTTTTCCCGACGTGATGCCTCTCGAGCCTGCCTTGCATACACACGTTCAGTCAAAAAAACACTCGACCAAAGCGCAGTGACGTACAACGCGGACGACGAGACTATAAAGGGGACGTTCCATTCAAATGGAACCACCCTTTGGGCTGCTTTTGCTGATCCGCATGTTGGTAAAAGTTTGAGAGACGATTCGCGCTTTTCAGACTTCGTGCTTTAGAGTCCGTTACAGTGTGACGAATGTGCCATCTCCATTACGAACACTAGTTTTACCAGAACGAGCGCTCCCATCTCATACTTGATTCTGAGCATGCACATTTTTTTTACCCTCAGAAAAGCATACACACGAGCGGCTTTCGCGACGAGAAAAAGACTGGCGGGAAACACGACGGGAAAAATAGGGCAGGTTCGAATTTTTTTGCGGCCAGTTTTCTCGTCTGGAAAACTGCTTTGGAGCATACACACGACCGGTTTTCCTGACCAATCTAAAAAAATTGCAGTTTTCTCGTCGGGAAAACCCGTCGTGTTTACAAAGCATTACAGTTTCGATTTGTATGCAATCAGGCAGGTCCTTGCACTACATGGTTTTGGTAAATCTGAAGAAAAAAAATCTGCAGAAAATCTAAGTGTGTATGGGGCTTAAGATACGACTAAAACTAAAATGGCATTTTAGTCAAAAGACTTTGATTAAAACTAGATGGAAATTTGATGTCCAAATTAAAGGGGTTGTAAAGGTAATTTTTTCCCCCTAAATAGCTTTCTTTACCTTAGTGCAGTCCTTCACTTACCTCATCCTTCAATTTTGCTTTTAATTGTCCTTATTTCTTCTGAGAAATCCTCACTTCCTGTTCTTCTGTCTGTAACTCCACACAGTAATGCAAGGCTTTCTCCCTGGTGTGGAGAAAGCCTCTTGAGGGGGTGAGCAGGCAAGTCAGGACACTCTTTACTTTGCAGACAGAGAAAGGAGCTGTGTGTTAGTGGGCGTCCTGACTATCCTGCTCGCCCCCTCCCCTCTCAAGAGGCTTTCTCCACACCAGGGAGAAAGCCTTGCATTACTGTGTATAGTTACAGACAGAAGAACAGGAAGTGAGGATTTCTCAGAAGAAATAAGGACATTTAAAAGCAAAATGGAAGGATGAGGTAAGTGAAGGAGGACTGCACTGAGGTAAAGGAAGCTATTTAGGGAAAAAAGTGTTTTACCTTTACAACCCCTTTAACACTGTCATAAATACTAAACTGTCTGCAAGTAAATGTTGCTAATCATTGTGTATGAATAACATGATTACTTTGCATTGTGTGAGTTCACACAATGAAAATTTAGAAGTTTGAAATTAATGTAGCCTAACACAGGAGGTGCGTTAAGCTACGTTTATACAAACGTCAACATTTCAGAGTTTAATTGCGTTTAGAAGACTTTCTAAAGCAGCAGGACTCACACAATACAAAGTATACGTGTTATTCATGCATAAAGATTAGCAATGTAGACAGTTTAGCTGCATTTATGCCGCGTACACACAATCTGTTCGTCTGATGGACCGTTTTCGTCAGACGAACCGATCGTGTGTGGGCCCCATTGGTTTTTCTCTTCCGTTCATAGACGGACACAGCAGCATTGACCTTAGGGTTATATATCCTTCCTTTTAGGAGAGGCTAGGCAGAAAATAAGCACTTCAAGTGTTGAAACACCTCTTTCAGTACAGCACTTCCCAGGGGGCGGGTCCCCCGGGTACATCCAACTCTCTGCATCATGCAGTCCCAGTTTTTTTCTGCCTAGCGTTAGGAGAAGACATGGCTCCTCTGGACCCATGTGCCCTGGAGGTTTTTTTCTGCGATTTTGTCGCTTATTCTATTTTTCCTGCATTTTTGGATCCTGGGATCTACAATCAACTGCCGACTGGGTGACGGGCTGGATCTGGGATCCTTGTAGTCCCCCCATGTTCGGCCATCGAGCGTGTGCCGGACTTTAGCTACGCGCTGGGCCGTCCACGACATGCCCCGTTGCTCCAGGGGTGGCCGGTGAGCTATATGCTACAGGGCACACATATGACCGGTCTCTATGGCTGAGTCAGTGTGCCGGGCCGACAGCCATGCCGTGTCTGCTGCGGACGTTAGTTCTGTTTGGAATGCCTCCAGCCGGTGGTCACAGGATGGGTAAGTAGTAACCCCTTGCCTTGGCATGGTGGTTCGCCTGGTGCATTCCTGGGGAGGTCGATCGAGGGTCCGCCATGCTTTCCTCTCTCCCTTCCTCTCCCTCCCCGCATCCTGGGTGGCGGCCGTGAGGTGGGGGGTCCGCCTGGGGGGCTCCGTTACTGCCAGGGGGCTGTGCTGCTGTGGGGTGCTGTTTTTTGTTTTTTTATGATGCCGTGTGTGCTGGGGGGGACCTGCAGGGTCTGGTGCATTTACTGTGTTCTGCCTTTTTTTGTGTCACTGTATGTTTTAAAACACGTGTATGGCTGCCATTTTGCTGGTGACGCGCTCCTATTGAATCGGCGGCCATTTTCTTGTAGCCTGCATGTTGTTTTCCTGCATGTCGGTGGCCATCTTGGAAAGGGTTTGGCCTCTAGTGACCAGAATAACGGCGCCAAAGCTCTCAGCACACTTCCTGAGGGACGGCACAGCACGGACAGCATTTTCAGCTTCTCAGCAGCGCTACAGCCTGGGCGGGTGGTGAGTCCTCTGGGGGGTCTCCTGCTCTCTGTAGCGGTCGGGAGGGTGGCCTGTAGGGAGCCAGGTGCTGAAGGACGAGGCCTGTCGGACTCTGTGATCTCTACCATGCTACGAGCAAGGAAGTCTACTTCACGAAAGATTTACCATCGTACGTGGAAGGCCTACATCTCTGTGTGAAGAAATGAAGTGGCACCCCCGTACATACGTGATGTCCCGGATTCTGCTGTTCCTACAGCGTGGAGTGGATCAGGCTCTCGCCTTAAGTACGGTTAAGAGTCAGATTTCGGCTTTAGCCGTCTACTTTCAGCGACCCTTGGCGGCGCACTCCCTGGTGCGTACGTTCGGCATGTGGCCCCTTTTGTGCATCCTCCACTGCCTCCATGGGACTTGAATTTAGTCCTTTCGGTGCTTCAAAAGTCTCCGTTTAAGGACATTCGAAAGATTCCTTTGTGGTTTTTCTGGTGGCAATTACCTCGGTCAGACGGGTATCTGAACTGGCGGCCTTGTCTTGCAAGGCTCCTTACTTGGTCATCCATAAGGATAAGGTGGTGCTATAGCCGCAGCCGTCGTTCCTTCCAAAGGTTGTTTCGGCTTTTCACATTAATGAGGACATTGTTTTACCATCCTTATGTCCTCGGCCGAAAAATCCGAAGGAGGCCACTTTGCATTCCTTGGACGTGGTTCGGGCCCTACGGGTGTACTTGTCTGCTACGGCTTCGTTTCGAGAGTTGGACTCGCTGTTCATGTCGGTGACTGGTCCTAAGAAAGGTCTGGCGGTCTCGACGGCCACCATTTCTAGGTGGATTAGACAGGTCATGCTCCAGGCCTATGCCCTAAAGGGGCAGGCGCCTCCCTTTCAGGTTACGGCGCAGTCGACCAGGGCGATGGGTGCCTCTTGGGCTTTCCGCCATCAAGTGTCTGTTTTACAGGTGTGTAAGGCAGCGACCTGGTCGTCAATCCACACCTTCTCTAAGTTTTACAAGGTGGATGTGAGTGCATCTTCGGATGCCTCCTTTAGCCGCAAGGTTTTACAGCCAGCTGTTTAAGGTTGAAGTTCCTCCGTTGAGGTTTGTTTGGGGCGAAGCTTGGTTTGCTGTGTTTTTACCACCCCTCGAAATTTTTTGACACTGCTTGGGGACGTCCCTAAGGTCAATGCTGCTGTGTCCGTCCATGAACGGAAGAAAAATTAGGATTTTTGTACTCACCGTAAAATCCATTTCTCTGAGTTCATGGACGGACACAGCACCCACCCCTCCTTTGTTTGTACTGCTTGTTTACGAACTGGGACTGCATGATGCAGAGAGTGGGATGTACCCGGGGGACCCGCCCCCTGGGAGGTGCTGTACTGAGAGAAGTGTTTTAACACTTGAAGTGCTGTTTCTCTGCCTAGTCTCTCCTGAAAGGAAGGATATATAACCCTAAGGTCAATGCTGCTGTGTTCGTCCATGAACTCCGAGAAATGGTTTTTACGTTGAGTACAAAAATCCTATTTTTTCCCATCGGTGAAAAAACGTAGAACCTGTTTTAAAATTATCTGATGGTTAAAAAACCGATAGAAAAAAAACAATCGTCTGTGGGGAAATCCATCGGTTTAAAATCAACGCATGCTTAGAATCAAGTCGACGCATGCTCGGAAGCATTGAACTTCATTTTTCTCAGCACGTCGTTGTGTTTTATGTCACTGCGTTCTGACACGATCGTTTTTTTAACTGATGGTGTGTAGGCAAGACTGATGAAAGTCAGCTTCATCGGATATCTGATGAAAAAAATCCATCAGACCGTTTTCATCGGATGAACCGATCCTGTGTACAGGGCATTAGAAAAATAAGTCAGACCTGGATATAGCACTTCTATCTGCAGCTGAACGCGCATTGCGCACTTGGCTGCAGCGAGTTTAGCAGTAGAAAATTAAATGTTGGTATTCCTTCTCATTAGGGCTGCAACTATTATTTTTATAATCTATTAGTTGGCCGATTTATTGTTTAGATTAATCAAATAATACCCCTAAAAAAGTGTGGTGTATAATTTAGTTAAAGAAATTGTAAAGGATTTTTTTTTGCTGAAATTACTGTTTACAGGGTATAGAGACATAATGGTGAACTGATTCCTTTTAAAAATAGATACAAATGACACATATAATGTACCTCTAGTTTCTAGTTTCGTTTTTGCATGTTGTTTCCTGCCTCTGTGCTGTAGAGCCACAGAGCCAATACAGGGCAGTGATGGTTTGGAAAACGAAACTGATTTGTGCTAAGGGGTTTTAGACACACAGTAATCACACCTCCTTGATTAGTGACCACAGAGAGAAAGCTCCCAGCACTGTGGTTATCAGGAAACAGACAACCAGGAAGTGTGTAGATCAGAGAAGAATTACAGCAACTTATGAGGACATGAAAACAGCACTGCTTTAAGGTAAAGGAAGCTATTAAGATTTTAAAAAAAAATTCCTTTACAAACCCTTTAATATGTAAAGTAAAAAAAAAAAGCAATTTATTCCTAAATATTTATATGCAGTGGTAAATCTAAATAACCAACTATATGGTTAGAGCCGGTTCACACTGGGGCGACTCGTCAGCCGCCTGACAAGTCGCGTCCTATTCTATTCAATAGAACTGTTCTAATAGGAGCAACGAAAGTCGCTCCGACTTAGAAAAAGGTTCTTGTACGACTTTGGGGGCGACACAGGGCGACTTGCATTGACTTCTATAGAGAAGTCATTTTGCAAGTCGCCTCTAAAGTCGTCTTTAGGACGCCTTGCCTAGTCGCCCCCGAAGTCGAAGTCGCCCCAGTGTGAACCGGCTCTTAGGGAGCAAGATCACAAAACCACTCTAAGAATAACAGACAGAAGAGAGATACTGTACTGTCTATATCATTTAGAGGATGAATATGATAAATATCAGACTCAAAGATCCAATTTTTTATTTAAAGAAAAAAAAAATTAAAGACGGTTTTGACGATTTTCTGACAGAACTGTAATATATTATGTATGACAGACTCCCTTATCATAGGCAAGTAGCTTGGTAAAAGCTCCCTGTGCCTGCACCCATTCTGGCCATACAAATCGTCTTCCTTCAAAAAAATAAAGGATTTTAAGAAAGTTTGATTTTCTCATCATTAGTAGGGTCAAATCGACGTTCGCTTTGGACCGCAGTGACGGAAAAATTCCAAGGAGCAGAATAGAAAACTTCCTGGTCAAAGGAATTTTTAGTGTATGTGGTTTTCGTTCAGAAATTACATTCATTTTAAAACTGAATGTTAAAAGCAAGTGAAATTTTCAAACAACATTCTTTCATGCAGCGAATGTCACAAAGATTTTTATGTATGAATATTCTCGCCTGTAAGGCCAGCATAAGGCTTGGTTCACACCTATGCAGTTTGCTTTTGATCCGTTCCTGCAGTGCTTTTTTGCTCTGCGTTTTGCATTCTTGCACAGGCAATTTTGCTGCGATTTGGGGTTTGCATTTTTTATGTTTTATTTTTGGTCAATTTGATGTTGGGTGGATTAAAAAATGCAAATTGCAGCAGGAACGCACTACATGCTTTTATGAAGTTTCTCCATTGAAGTCTATTGAACCAAACAAGCAAAAAAGCACAGTTTTGCGTTGAAAAAAGTACCTGACCCTTTCCAAATACGCAGCAGCTGAAAAAAAGCATAGATGTGAACGTGTCCCACTTAGATCATATATATCATAATATACCCAGAAGTAGGATATATGGGCATTTTAACTAGGAGTCAGACATGAAGTTATATGAAGAATAAAAGGGAGATCTAAATCTTTTATAAAAAGCTGAGACTTTTTTTTTTTTCATGGATATGATCGTTTTAAATATAATGCACAGTACTGGTAAAAGTTTACTTTAAATGTAATTGTAATGCCTTATATAACCGCCAGTCTATCAGCCTTCACCTTCTCTGGGTTCAGATGCTGATCTTCCTGCACAAAGTCTTTAAAGTGATTTTTTTTTTTTATAACAAACATGTCATACTTACCTGCTCTGTGCAATGGTTTTGCACAGAGCAACCCAGATTCCCCTCTTCTGGGGCCCCCCACTGGCCCTTCTGGCTCCTCCTCCTTTCAGAGTGGTTCACACTGCTGCTGGATTGAATTCGGCTGAACTCACACAATTTCATTCCCACATATCAGTCCGGCGTCAGGGGCTATTTGAGAGACCTCTGTATGGGTTCCTGCACAGATGTCTATTGAAATCGCACCCGAAGTGGCCAAAAGTAGTACAGGAACCACTTTTGGGATTCGGACGGTGCCATTGCCAGCGATAGCTGCTGACTTGGAAAGTGATTTGATATATCAAATCACATGTCAAGTTGCATTAATCAGAACTTAGGCTAAAGCAGGTTTCTGAGTTTGTGATGTCACACCTCCTGAATTTGACTTCCTCTGACTTCATGTTTTCGTCCCTTTCCAGTCCTGATATTATTACATGTCACATGATTCTTTGAGCCTCTGTAGTTTCAGGACTAGCTAGGGGAGTCACTTGTACCAGTTCTGGTAGTTGATGTGGGTGGATTCTAGGGTTACTGTGGGTGTTTCAGGGCCTTTATGTGGGTGGTAAAAGATGTAAATGTGTTATACCTCCTCCGGTGTCGTCCCTGTCTTACAGCATGCCAAAAAATAATGGCTCACTGCAAGACTACAGAGGAAGGGTTATGGGAGGTTATTATGGTGTTTTTCTTTATATGCAAATGATTTGCTTTACAAAAGAGCAGGGATCTGAAGGGTGGGACTCTTCCTGAGCATATATAACTGGGAAGATCTTAATTCTAATTGTGTTCCATTCAATCCTGCCCAGCAGCAGTAGCACAGCTAGCTTTCAGAACAGGCTGTGTATAAGGGTGTTTCCTTCTTGCATAATGCTGTGATCTGTAAGGTGGGAATTGGGAGTTTTGGACTCTTCCTGTAGGCGTGACTGGGTGGGATTGGATGCTAATTGGGATGTATTCGATCCCACACCCCATCGAAGCTGTGAAAGAAGTTACATCATTTACAGAGTCAGAAATACTACAAAGGGGGAGTGTTACAGACTAGCTGCTGCGGGAAGTGGCTGTGGAAGGGACAAAGCAGGATATACGGATTGTCACATGCTACAAAGCCACAACTAAACCCAGAATATGAGGGGATCTGCAAACAACAGAGCAACATGGTACAGATTTATGATCTATGCTGGGATTGATCATTCCATTCAGTTCTAGTAAAAAGTTCAGTTTTAATCCCCTCTGCTTTGTAGAAACCACAGCATATATTTTTATTAATCTGTGCCGCTACCAGGAGGCTCTTAGTGGCTGAGTGCTGCAGCTGCTCCCCTTTACCAGCCCTGATGTCAGCTAATGTTCAGACAGTGGCCTGGGAAGCCTCCTGTAACGGGCATTGACAGGCTTTGCAAGATGTCTTAAGGCTTCCACAACTACTGCAGGACCTTGCCTGATGTCATAACCAAGGGGGAGAACCTGCAGTACTCCTAGAATTCACATATTTCTACATGCATAGAAGGCATTAAAGGTTATTAAAAATCTAAGCTTTGGCTTCTGCTCAGTGAAGGAGTGAAATTAGTAAATCAACATATTGGGGGTAATATACAAAAATTGGAGCAGAAAGAATTTGCTCATCGCAACAAATCTGCTTCTAGCTTTAACTTGCTTTAACTTACAATTTCAAATGTTTTGTTGCTTTAAGTATGTATAGGTGTAGTTATACTTCGTGTGCCATTTGTTTGTCTTACCCTGTAAGGATGGACTCGCATATTGTGGCTGCAGTTTGCAGTGTCATTGTGATCAGTTTCCCTATGTCCATGTGTTTATTCACTTAGCTTGCCCCTATTGGCTTAAGGGTTCACATGGGACTGTTTTGACAAGCGTTTTGACACGTCAAATCGCCGCCTATTGCTGGCAACAGCACCGTCCGAATCGGTGCAACGACAACTTTGTGGCGCCGCACAGATTCACAAAAGTAGTTCCTGCACTACTTTTGGTGACTTTTGGGGTGATTTGAATAGATATCTGTGTATGAACCCGCACAGATGTCTGTCAAATTGCCCCTGAAGTCGGACTGAAATGCCGGTTTGAAATCGTGCGATTTCAGCTGAACTCGCACAATTTCAAACCAGCCCTCAATGTGAGCATGGGCTTAATGGCTTAATGTTCAATAAAATGCCTTGCCATTTCCTGTGTGGTGCACCACAAATGTGGGCTTGTTAATGTGATAAAACACATCTCTTCCCTTCATTGCTCTGCACCCTATGCATTAAGGTGAAAAGACTTCTCACAGTGACTAGAGCTGCACGATTATTATTATTATTATACAGGATTTATATAGCGCCAACAGTTTGCGCATCGCTTTACATCAGGGAAGACAGTACAGTCACAATACAATTCAATACAGGAGGGATCAGAGGGCCCTGCTCGTTAGAGCTTACAATCTAGAAGGGAGGGTCAAGTGGAACAAAGGGTAGTTAGCTGTGGGGGATGATCAGATGTACTCAAATGAAAATATAGTTTTTAGGTGTGGGAAGGATAGGCTTCTCTGAAGAGGAGGGTTTTCAGGGATCCTCTAAAAGCTAATAGAGGAGATAGATGGACAAATTGGGGTAAGGAGTTCCATAGGCTTGGAGAGGCTCTGGAAAAGTCCTGGAGACAAGCATGAGAGGAGGTGATGAGAGAGCTAGAGAGCAGGAGGTCTTGAGAAGAACGAAGAGAACGATTAGGTTGATATTTAGAGACTAGATCATTGATGTAGCTGGGGGCAGATTTGTGGATGGCTTTGTAGGTAATTGTTAGCAGTTTAAATTTAATTTGTTGGGTGAGCAGAAGCCAGTGGAGGGATTGACAGAGAGGAGTAGCAGAGACAGAGCGGTTGGTAAGGTGGATGAGTCTGGCAGCAGCATTCATGATGGACTGAAGGGGGGTTAGAGTATGCAGAGGTAAGCCAATGAGGAGGCAGTTGCAGTAATCGAGGTGAGAGATGACCAGGGAGTGAATTAAGAGCTTTGTGGTGTCATTAATCATTTAAAGATCGCGATTTCGATGACATTACATAATGTCATCCCATGCAATGGAATCCTAGTCCGTGCAGAATTCGAAGTCCCACCACCCCGCACAGCCAACGGCCCCCCTCCGTCACTCACCGTAGTCTCACTCCTCCCGATGGATTCCTCTCCGTAGACTTTGAGTTCTGATCTACCCCCACAACTCGGCACCTGTACTGCCCCGACCACACTGTACACGTTGCCTGTCTCGGGAAGCGCCACCTACAGGAGGAGAGTGCTAAGGGCCGGGACTTGTCATCGCAGGGGGAGGGAGAGGAGGGATTACTGAGAGACACAGAGGTCAATATGAGAGCTGCCTCTATCTGGTGTGCTGGAATGGCGATCTCTCTGGGGGGTTAGTGCTGAATATGGGTTCAGGAATGTCATTCTTCTCCTTATGTCATCAACCTGGGAGCAGAATGAGAAGATCACACCCTGCAGGATGAGAGTCACAGCTCAGGAGGGACAACTTTAGGATCAGGATGACAGCCGAAGGATCAGGATGACAAAAACAAGGTGACAGCTGCTGGATGGAGATTGCAACCTAATAATAAGAATGTCAGCTGCAGGAGCAAGATCTCATCTGCAATGTCTGGGGCCTTAAAATAAAAAAGTTTGAGAATCGTGATCTTCATTCTAAGCAAAAGAATCATCATTCTCATTTTTCCCAGAATCGTGCAGCTCGAACAGTGACCGACCCCTAGCCCCCCACCCCTGTTTTACTCACCCGAGCCCTTCGATTCCTCGGCGGAGGTGCGTTCTAGCTCTTTGCCTAGGGTTCTCGGCTTTTTAATTGGATAGATTGATTAGCAGCGCAGGTATTGGCTCCCGCTGCTGTCAATCAAATCTAATGACACGGGCGCTGGGGGGCAGGGCCGAGTCCGGCATTCTGTGTCTAAAGAGGCAAATTTTGGATTTGAGCAAAGTAACCCCCAGGGAGAGTGCTGCGAGGAGGAGCCATACGAGCCGGGGAACCCCAGAAGACGATGATCGCGGCCACACTGTGCAAAACGAACTGCACAGTGGAGGGAAATATGATATGTTTCTTTAAAAAAAAAAACAAGGGTTTACAAACCCTTTAATTACTATGTATCTCTTACCTGAAGAACACTAGACTGAGACACCAGGTATTGAGGGATATATAGTTTCTTCACAGGAAATGTCAGTGTCATGCGACATGCCTCACGTTTGAACAGAAACTGCTGACAAAGAAATGTGAAGATTTACTACACGATAGGCTATACATCAGGGGTCTCAAACTCAAATTACCTGAGGGCCACAAGACAAGTTTTCATATGCCATGGGGGGCCGCATGCAAACTTTCAAACTTCAAAAACAACAGTACTGGTGTCAGCGAACACATTATTAACCCCCAGCACTGGTGTCAGCAAGCGCATTGCCACCAGCACTGGTGTCAGCGAGCGCATTATTACCACCAGCACTGGTGTAAGTCAGGGTTTGACAAATTTGCTTGGAATCTAGGAGCCAGCTAAAAAAGTTAGGAGCCAGAAAACGCACCCCGTCCCGACGAGCTTGCGCGCAGAAGCGAACACATACGTGAGCAGCGCCCGCATATGTAAACAGTGTTCAAACCACACATGTGAGGTATCGCCGCGATTGGTAGAGTGAGAGCAATAATTCTAGCTCCTCTGTAACTTAAAACATGCAACCTGTAGATTTTTTTAAACATCGCCTATGAAGATTTTAAAGGGTAAAAAAGTTTGTCGGCATTCCACAAGCGGACACAATTTTGAAGCGTGACATGTTGGGTATGAATTTACTCGGCGTAACATTATCTTTCATAATATTAAAAAAAATGGGGATAACTTTACTGTTGTCTTATTTTTTAATTAAAAAAGTGTAATTTTTTCCCCAAAAAAGTGCGCTTGTAAGACCGCTGCGCGAATACGGCGTAACAGAAAGTATTGCAACGATCGCTATTTTATTCTCTAGGGTGTTAGGATAAAAAATATATATAATGTTTGGGGGTTCTAATTAGAGGGAAGAATATGGCAGTGAAAATAGTGTAAAATGACATTAGAATTGCTGTTTAACTTGTAATGCTTAACTTGTAATACCAACGGCCACCACCAGATGGCGCCAGCTCACATCTGGTGGTAATAACTTGTAATACCAACGGCTCACCACCAGATGGCGCCAGCTCAAAAAAAAATGTTTTTTGTTTTTTTTTTTGCTCCCCTCACTGCCCTACCCTGCCCTACACTGCACTACCCTGCCTGCGGGCCATTTATAACTGGTCCGCGGGCCGCAAATGGCCCGCGGGCCGGTACTTTGAGACCACTGCTTTACATACAAGGCAACAAATGACACCATGAAACTACATGATCAATACACATCTTATGCAGGTGAAAACCGGTATAGATAGAAAGGTTTATAATATCTTAAAGCAGAAGTGTCCAACCTGTGGTCCATGGGACCAACACAAAATCAAACTTTTTTTTTTTTTTTTTCCCAACCAACACAAAATCAAATTTTGTTTTTTTTTTTGTAAAAATGTGTTTACACTTGGCGAGCACATGGAGCTGTATAGAATGAAGCTCACAAAGGGCAAAATTGGAACCAAAATATCCGATGAGCCCCTTTTAAAATTCATTGAGAATTGCTACCACATCCATCCAACCAGATATTGATGTGTTTATTAGACCCCAGATCAGAGCTTAAAATAGGCACTGATTACTGTATAAATGTCACTGGTAGGGAAGGGGTTAACACCAGGGGGTGATCAAGGGGGTTAGTGTTCCCTAGGGAGGTGTTTCTAACTGTGGGGGGGAGTGTACTGACTGGAGGAGGAGAGAGATCGCTGTTCCTGATCACTAGGAACAGCAGATCTTTCCCTACTCCTCTGTCAGAACAGGGATCTGTTTACATACACAGATCCCCATTCTGGCTCTCTGCGGAGCGATCGCAGGTGGCCGGTAGACAATGTGGCCGCCAGCCACGCCAACCGGCTCCGGCGCATAGTAGTGTAGTGACGGCACCTGGTCGGCAAGCAGTTAAAAAACGCAAAACGTGTCAAAATACTTCAAAAATTCACTGCATTCTTTTCTGCAGCGTCTCCATTGAAGTCTATTGAACCAAAATCGCACCATTTTGCATAAAAAAAAAGTCCCTGACCCTTTCCAGAAATGCAGTAGCTGAAAAAAAGCATACATGTGAACATGTCCCATCGGACACTATGTTAAATTGACTGTAGTGCATTTCTGCATAAAGCAAGAGCACCAAAATACACAAGGCCACATACACAAGGCCTTAGCAACTGGACGCCCTGCCACAATACAGTTACTGCGGTGGGGTGGCACAGGCAGGCTCAGTCACGTGTGTGTGTGTGTGTGTGTGTATATATGTGTAATATATTATATAAAATCAGCCCTCAAAAATTCAGCTCGCATTTTGTGAGTGGAATTTAGTGCAGGGTGAGTGAGGTGCAGGGACGGACCAGGCTGATCGTTTCCTGGCTGAAGCGAACTGTCAACCAGAGGACACAGAGCGGCAGGGCCGGACTGCCCCGGTGCCGCTTTGAGCTGAGGCAGCAGCGCTCTCCTTCTCCTCCTCTTGTGTATCGCACACACAGCGGGCATCCCTGCTGTGTGTCGCAGAGCTGGATCCGTTTCCCCCCCCCCCCCCCTATACTGTCTCCTGTTATAATAGATTGAATCATTGTTCCGCCCATGAAACAAGCTGGTCTGGGGGGGGGGCTTATTACAGAGCCGCTGAACACAGACCCAGCTCTGTAACACACAGCGGGAGATGTCCGCTGTGTGTATGTTTGATCCATCATCCAGGCAATGGTGAGTTTAAAGTGACGATGGGGCACTGTCAGACTGCATTTGATGGGGCACTGTGAGGCTGCATTTGATGGGGCACTGTGAGGCTGCATTTGATGGGGCATTGTGAGGCTGCATTTGATGGGGCACTGTGAGGCTGCATTTGATGGGGCACTGTGAGGCTGCATTTGATGGGGCACTGTGAGGCTGCATTGATGGGGCACTGTGAGGCTGCATTTGATGGGGCACTGTGAGGCTGCACCGATGGGTACTGATATGCTTTATGTTAATATTGTTAATGTTGTTGTTAATTATTTTTGCAACTTAATTCTGCTTAAAACATTTAACAGTGTAATTTTATGAGAGAATTTACTTAGGGTGTGTTTAGAGGCGGACTTAGGGGTGGGGCAGGGGAGAGGTTGGGTGGGGCAACTGGTAGCGAGTAACTTTTAAGGCCTAGCTAGTGGCTGTTGAGCGCGCGTGTTTGTGTGTTTGTGTATGTATGTATGTATGTGTGTGTGTGTGTGTGTGTGTGTGTATGTATGTATATATATATATATATATATATATATATATATATATATATATATATATATATATATATATATATATATATATATATATATAATATTACACAGGTACAAGAGGAGTAACTCACCCGATCAGGGGATATATATATAATATAGGATTGTGCCTCTTCCAGGTTAAGAGCATGCCTTCCTGTGACCGGTAACCAGGTATTGTGATCGCTATAATGGCTTTACATTCATGAACAACTTGCTTACTGTTGTGATATATGATTAGACCAACGTGACTAGCTTAGCCAATCACAGAGCACAACCATGAGCAAGCAGTTCATGAAATGGGTAACACATTCATGACCGCTAAAACTATTGCTCATACAGTGATCATCACTGTATAAGCAATGCCAGTTTTAAAAAACATCCCTGATTTTTTGTTTTTTCTTATAACTGTCACCAGTCACTATTCCAGACATGACATGCCCATTTGGCATGTAATTTTTTTTGGGGGTAGAGCGGGTACCTAGTTTTGACTAGTACCCAGCTCCCACTTCTGCAGTTCTCCTCTCCCCCATCCCTCTCTGCAATCTTCTGGGACACGTCACAGGTCCCAGAAGATTTCTCGGCCATTTAGAACACGCAGCACGACTCGTGCATGCGCAGTGCTCACCCAGCTTTAAAGCCGCAAGCTGTCACAGCCAGGTGCCCACATTTGCAATGATGGCACTGCAGAGAGGAGAGGGAGAGAATTGTGGCTTCAAGCAGCCGCATTGCTGGACCATGGGACAGGTGAGTGTCTGTTACACTTTTTATAGCTGCTGTCCTTTTTAATAAACACAGAAATGGGTGCAACTTCGCTTTAACCTACTATGTTTTACCTGATGTTTGTGGGGTGGTTAGAGTTTAGGTATAATTTAAAGTACATTATTATTGGTTCATCACAAGGGTGAGGATTATGATCGTCTTAACATCAAACCCATCATTACAATAAAGTTATTTAGCCATAACATCATAACAGCCATAACAACAGCAAATAACTATACTCTGCACATACGTTTTTTTATTGCTTTTGCATCATCAATCCCTATCCCATATTTGTTATGTACTACTCCAACAGATATTGATAGATTGTACATAAAACATACATTTTTCTACTTGTATAACTGACAATGACTCTTTCACCCACGTTTTTTTAATTAAAACTGGAATTTGAACTTGGTGGGGGAAAAAAAAAAATCTTTCCTTGGATTTAATGTTTTAATGTCTAAGCCTTTTTTCTGACATTTGTTGCTTACAAGTTAAAATTCATATTTTTAGCTAGAACCCCCCCAATATATATATATATATATATATATATATATATATATATATATATATATATATATATATATATATATATATATATATATATATATATATATATATAAATTTTATTTTTTTGGAAGAGACCCTAGAGAACAAAAATGGCGATCGTTGGAATATTTTATGTTACACGGTTTTTACGCAGCAGTCTTTCAAACACAATTTTTTTGGGGGGGAAAAAGACATTTTCATGAATAAAATAATAAATAAAAAAACGGCAAAGTTAGCCCAAACTTTTTTGTATCATGTGAAAGATGTTCTACCGAGTAAATGGATGCCTAACATGTCATGCTTTGAAGTTGCGCACACTCGTGGAATGGCGACAAACTACAGTACCTAAAAAAATACTCCATAGGCAATGCTTTAAAATCTCTACAGATTACCCGTTTAGAGTCAGATGAGGTCCTGTGCTAAAATTATTGCTCTCACTCCAACGATTGCGGCGATACCTCACGTGTGGTTTGAACACTGTTTACATTTACGGGCGCGACTTGCATATGCAAACTGACCCAGTGTGAAAGGGGTCTAATGGTGACAGTGACCATAATAGACAGTGACAGGTACTCTTTTATGGAGGGATCTGGGGCCTAAAAGACCCCAAATCCCCTCCTTGGGATAACAGCCAAGTGGCTTTTAGCCCCATCGGTTGTTATCCCAAGAAAGTGAACCAATGGCTCTAAAAAAAAAACGGTACCGGATAATGCCTGCAGCTGCAAACATCACCCCGGTATAACCCTTTCAAGCCGAGGCCACATATTTGCATACAGTTGGCATGAAGGGGTTAATAAGCAAGGTCTGTTTATAGAACCCCAGTTTATGGGCATAAAACTGTGATCTGGAGACCCCCCTAGCTTATATATGGTCAGTGTTTAAAAGCAGGCACAGTTCCTTATTGTGTTCTTGCTGAGGAAACCAACACAAGAAAGGAACCCCTATCATTATATTTGGCCTGTATTTGTGCATCTGCTACAACACAAATGCAAAAGAATTGTTGCTCTACATAAAGATGGCCTAGGCTATAAGAAGATTGCCAAGACTCTGAAACTTAGCTGCAGCACGGTGTCCAAGACCATGCAACAGTTTAGCAGGACATGTTCCACTCAGAACAGGCTTCGCCATGGTTAACAAAGAAGTTGAGTGCACGTGCTCAGCTTCATATCCACAGGTTGTCTTTGGGAAATAGACGTATGAGTGCTGCCAGCATTGCTGCAGAGGCTGAAGGGGTGGGGGGTCAGCCTCTCAGTGCTCAGACTATACGCTGCACACTGCATCAAATTGGTCTGCATGGCTGTCATCCCAGAAGGAAGCCTCTTCTAAAGATGATGCACAAGAAAGCCTGCAAATAGTTTGCTGAAGACAAGCAGACTAAGGACATGGATTACTGGAACCATGTCTTGTGGTCTGATGAGACCAAGATAAACGTATTTGGTTCAGATTGTGTCAAGCATGTGTGGCGGCAACAAGGTAAAGTGTACAAAGACAAGGGTTTCTTGCCTACAGTGAAGCATGGTGGTGGGAGTGTCATGGTCTGGGACTGCATGAGTGCTGCCAGCACTGGGGGGCTAAAGTTCATTGAGGGAACAATGAATGCCAACATGTACTGTGACATACTGAAGCAGAGCATGATCCCCTCCCCCCCCCCCTCTTCAGAGACTGGGCCACAGGGCAGTATTGCAACCTAACGACCTCAAACACACCTCCAAGACGACCACTGCCTTGCTAAAGAAGCTGAGGGTAAAGATGCTGGACTAGCAAAGCACGTGTCTAGACCTAAAATCTATTGAGCAACTGTGGGGCATCCTCTAATGGAAGTTGGAGGAGCGCAAGGTCTCCAACATCCAGCAGCTCTGTGATGGAGGAGTGGAAGAGGTTTCCAGTGGCAACCTGTGAAGCTCAAGAAGGTTAAGGCAGTGCTGAAAAATAATGACGGCCACACAAAATATTGACACTTTGGGCCCAATTTGGACATTTTCACTTAGGGGTGTACTCGGTTTTGTTGTCGGCGGTTTAAACATTAATGGCTGTGTGTTGAGTTATTTTGAGGGGACAGCAAATTTACACTCTTATACAAACTGTACACTCACTACTTTACATTGTAGCAAAGTGTAATTTCTTCAGTGTTGTCACATGAAAAGATATAATAAAATAATTACAAAAATGTAAGGGGTGTACTCACTTTTGTATAAAGATGTATATACTCAAGTATAGGCAGAGATAAATATTAAACAATATTTGCACGAGCCTGAAAAATGTGCAGTGCTATTTTTATCTGATATTTCATTGGGAGATGGCTCTCAAATTCTGAATGACAGCTTATCACCTTTTCCTCAAGTGAGTCCCGTGTACATGATGGAGACACTGTTGAGAAATGCAGCTTTCCCTCCTGTGCTGCATGTGTTTCATGGCACACTACGGCACATCGTCCTTGCTGTCTCCTGCTTGATAGAGGATGCAGACGTCCCCCTTATTGGAGGAGGATGTAGAAAAAAAATTAAAATCGAAGTGCATGTTTCTAGCAAATCATTTTCTTTTGCGGTATTTTAAAAGTACAGAAGGTTATAAAAGAAAAATAGAAGCACTGCATTAAGGGGAATAAAATCCAGACACCTGTCTTGCCTGCTGCATTAGTGCTGTGTGATGCATGTCTCTGCAGCCTTCATTCCCAGAAAATTAAACAAGAAGAGCACCCTTCCCTATATGATAAATTATGGTTGTGAAACAAATGCTCCACTCAGCAAAACTTGCACACCCTATTATCCTGCTAGCATAGGTGTCTTATGCACACGATGTTCAGAAATGGAGCAGTCGGGCTCAGGCTGTTGTCATGGATACACTGAACCTGTCTCCCTACTCAGCTGTCAAACAGCTCTTAGACTTTACCATTCATCTAGTTTTAAGGGGGTGTTTCTTTCTGTTAGGTTTGCATTGCAACTGTGGTAACATGCATACATAACCTTTTCTATTTCTGATTTTTAAAAATCAGATAGAAATCAGATTTTTGAGAGAAAAATAAATCACGAATGTAACTCGGATATCTGAAGCAGTGTTTACTGCATATAGGATGAACATTTCACCAACCTTGTTGGCTTTTATGATGGCAAATGTTATGGAAACACTGCCTTGCCAGTAGCGCAGTGGATTCACTGTTACAGCAATGAAATGGTTCTTACCATACCCTCCGTTTTGAAAGAGGAAGATCTATGCACGTTCACGACTGCTATCACCAGTGCTGTTTTTAGTATCATTTTTTTGATGTAGTGAATAGCACATGCAGCATACACAGACAACATTGAGGTTGAGAATTAAGACTCAAGTGTAGAGCTTCAAGGATGTTCACTCTCCAGCTTTGCATTTAAAGGCGTTCCACGTTTTAATAAAAATAAAAATGTTCATGACATCTGGTTTCACTCGCAGGGGTTGCAGCATCAGACAGAACAGAAAACAAAGTGCAGCCTCCTGGCTACTTTGGTCTGCTCAGACCCTCTGTCTGATTCAGCCCAGACACCAACTTTCTCACAGGCGTCAGCCTTGCCAGTACACAATCATACACATCTCATTTGTGTGTATGCATCTTTGCTAGTCCCTTGCAAGCACGATTGTGTCCTGAAGCACGGGAGGAAGCTCCAAACCTCAGTTAGCTTTCATAAAAAAAGGACTTGTGCACAGCTGTACAATCAGTGGGTACTGGTTACCATGTCAAATGAGGACCTAGGAATGTAGGCTTAAAGGGGTTGTAAAGGTTCGTCTTTTATTTTCTAAGTACCGTATTTATCGGCGTATATCGCGCACTTTTTTGCCCTGAATATCAGGGCAAAATCGTGGGTGCGCGATATACGCCGATACCCGCTTTCCCGCACCGAGTTTTGAATACTGCGCCGACATATACCGAGCGCAGTACACTCGGGTATAGTCGGCCAGTCTCGGCTTCTTCCGCGGTCACGTCCTGGACGTACAGGACGTGAGCGCGACAGTTGCCGAGCCTGCCCGAGTGTACTGCGCTCGGTATATGCTGGCGCAGTATTCAAAACTCGGCGCGGGAAACGAGCGGGGAGGACGCCGCAGAAGGACGCCGGACCCGCCGCAGAGGACACCGGACCCGCCGCAGAAGGACACCCGAAGCCGCAGAAGGACGCCGGACCCGCCGAAGAGGACACCCGAAGCCGCAGAAGGACGCCGGACCCGACGAGGCCGCCGATGGACGCCGCGCAAGACACCAAAACTGTAAGTACAAAAATAACTTTTTTTCCACAGGATTGGGGGTCACTTTAGGGGTGCGCGGTATACGTGGGAGCGCGTTATACCGCGATAAATACGGTAGGTTCCTTTAAGTTAGTGCATTGTTGGTTCACTTACCTTTTTCCTTTGATTTCCCTTCTGAATGTTTTTTTCTTTGTCTGAATTTCTCACTTCCTGTTTCTCCTCAGTAAACTTCACACCATCTTCCGAGCGGTGTTTAGTCAGCCAGAACAGCTTACTGAGGAGGAACAGGAAGTGAGAAATTCAGATAAAGAAAAAAAACATTTAGAAGGGAAATCAAAGGAGAATGGCTGTCTTCTCTTTTATCTGAGAGAAGGGAACCATTGCTTATGTATATACATTGAAACAAAAAAGGGAAGCGCCACCTAAGTGCAATATGTCAGATACTATGTTTAATCTCAAAAGAAATGCACTTATAATACACGGTTTCAAAACAGGCTCATCAGGGTCTCATGATGTGCGGTGCGGTCCAGTCTCAGGTCCATCTAGATCCACAGATCTGCAGACAGGGAGAGAAATCCATCCTGTGGCCACCAGGAAACAGCCAGGTTCAGATTGGAAGTGCAGATGATGACGTTACCAGACAGCGGGACCAGGGAGAGCACCGGAAGGAAGGCGAGACTAGAAACAACAGGCTTTCAGAATCAGCGGCAATTACCTTGATTCATTGTCTCCCCCTAACAGAGTTGGCTTTTCTCTGAGGACAGCTGCCGCCCACTATCTTCCCATCTCCTTCCTTTTTAGGACTGGTCATTTTGCACCACTATATGGACTATAAAACTGTGACTGTTTTCTAGGCATATATATTGCCCGCTTTTTAAGTGTTCGGTAGTACCAGTGTTTGCGCTAACAGTTTTTTCCAAATTTCTATGTATATACATTGCTTATTGGGAACCCCTCAGCAATATTATGACTGATCATAAGCATAAAGGGGATAGTCCTGTGGGCTTTTGCTGCTTATGATGTGCTAACAGTTTTGTGGGTGGGGGTGTGTAGTGCATCCCCTAAGAATCTTGACACCCATAGTCCAGACCTGTTTTCATTGCCTATGTGATTACCCTCCTTTTTAACCCCTTCAAGGGTGGCTCCCCCCTCCTCCCTATTCAGAGAAGTTTTTGCCATTACATCTGAATTTATGGGGACGATTTCAGCCATATTGTCTTAGTATTTGCATGTATTAGTCTGGAGCAGCCTGCATCAGCTGAGCCTAAAGTCACCAGCCCGCATTATTTAAAAAGTCATTGGCCTGACAAATATTTCTCCTGTGCACTCACTTTTGCAGACAAGTTTAATGGTGACTGGCCTAATCATGACAAGTGCTTTACCAAACCGTATCCAATTTAGAAGGGGGTTTCGAAAATTGACTTTAATTGTCCTATGGAGGACAACCCAGTCCTTAAAGATCTGTAAATAAAATGTGGGGAGCTCCTTTTTAAGGCCTTGTTTTCACTTCCAAGCCCTAAATACTGCAATTGTAACCATGTCTGTTTACCAGACCTTGGATGTCTAGTCTAAGGACATGTTTAGGATTCTGGTTCTGTCCTGGTGGGTCCTTAAAGGCCAGAGGCCCTGCTCTATTGCTTTGACAGTCTAGTGAATATTTACAGTATTTGTCAAATATCCAGAATGGGCATTTCTGAGCACATGCCGAGGATCCTCTGAGCCAAATGTTGGTGTGCAGTGCTTCAGCGCAAGAAGAGCCTCTTGCGTGTATGCCTTTTGATGGGGAAGACCTGTTGAACTGATCCCTGAACAATTTTATCAAGAAAGTCACTTGCCAAAGTAAAAAAAAAATAACCTTCTTTTGAGCCTGAGAACAGTTCTTTTCATTTCTTCCAGGTCTTGAACACAAGGCCTGGAACGCCATTCTGCCATAAGGCATGCACCCCCAAGTTTCATGAATGAGTCTTCCTCTCAGTGAGGGAAGCTTTCACTTCTTAAGTGTGAGGGACTTCTGCTTGCATTTGCAGCAATCTGGTCCCAGTACACTTTGGATGTTTTGGGTCCTAAGCCTGATATCCAGAGGCTACAAGCTGGAATTTTCTACCTCCATCCCTTTTCATGTTGTCACTTTCCATGTTCTTTTGACAGATCTCCAGGCTGCTGTGGAGCAACTCCTCTCACAGAAGGTCATTGGCATTGTTCTAGAGAAGAGACCGTTCTAAGGTTTCTATACATTATCCACA
Organism: Rana temporaria; assembly: GCF_905171775.1. Lineage (NCBI taxonomy): Eukaryota > Metazoa > Chordata > Amphibia > Anura > Ranidae > Rana > Rana temporaria. Next base: position 167,075,937 of record NC_053489.1, read on the forward strand.
AAACTAAAGGGGGCATTTGCCCTATACAGGTTCTAAAGATGTTGAACACCTTCCTCTGCATACAAAAGTTCCACATTAAGGGTGCTTTCACACCGAGGCATCGGCGGTAGAGCGCCGCTATTTTTAGTGGTGCTTTACTACCGTTTTTGTGGAAGTTTTTGGGCTGCTAGGGTTAAAATTGCCTGCTCCAGCTGTGCTTTTCCAGCAGTATGGCGGAATTGCCCATTCATTTCAATGGGCACGAGCGGTGTATATACCGATCCAAAGATGCTGCTTGCAGGAGTTTTTTTAATGTCTTGCCAGCGCATCGCCTCAGTGTGAAAGCACTGACTTTCACACTGAGACCGATCTTTTACTTAGAGAATTGTTGACTCAAGCTCTGCCAATAGACAGTCCAGACCCTGCAGAGATTCGGGTGAATTCTGAATCTCCAGAAGCAAAACCTGGAGCCATCTCATTGACTGGAGTATCTGGTTCAGATCCTGGAGACGTCCCTTACCCAACCTTTTCATCCCTCAGTACAAAATGGTGGGTTTAGTGTTTGGAGCCAAGGAAGTCCTTTCTCCCACTTGTCTGAAAGGTCCTTGGATAAGATACCAGCCTGTTGTAATGGGGAGGAGTTCTGAATGCCCTCTCAGTACAGGGGAATTGGAGGAAGGTCATCTATCAATCAATATTCTGGCACTTAGAGATTTGGTTGTCCCTGCAATGGTGGATTTCTTGACTTCAAGGTCATGCAACCTGGATCAGTCAAACAATGATGCAGCAAGGGGAACCAGAAGTCTTGCAACATAAAGGAAATCTGATCAGATTCTTTCCTGACCATATATTTACATTCTTGATACAGACAATTGGCAGGCAGTGGTTAACATTTGGACTCCAGAGACTGGTCCCTTCACCCCAGGGTTTTTTAAGGGTTGCTGATGCAGTTGGGGGGGGGGGCACCAGATGTGTAACTTCTGGCTTCCAAGTTTAACAGCAAACTTGCCAGATTTGTCTCCAATTTCTGGGATTATCTAGCTTGTGTTTGCTGTGGGATCTGTTCAACCTGATTTATGCCTTTCCATTTCTAATGTTCCTCTTTCGTCCACTCAACAGAATTGCCATGGAAGTTGTTTCGGTGATATCCATTGCCCAAAACAAGCCAAGGAAGACAAGGTACTCTGACCTCATTAGATTCCTATCAGAGCCTCTGTGGGCCCTCCCAATTCATCTGTCTCTTAGGTCTGCCAGGAGATTACAACCGTCCCTCTTCTTTCCTGACCATTAGTCTTGTAATCCCGGTATCAGGTGGAGGGATGGTTGAGATCCTGCAGCCAGAAAACAAGGAACCGCAAAGGAAGGTGCTGATAGCCTAACCACAACCCCCAGCAACAACTCACCGTTAGTAGGCTGAAGACAGGAACCCAGGAGGGAAAAGGACAATCCAAGTAATGCAGTCAGAACAAGCCAGGTAGGATCGGCAGCAAGGTAAACCAGGTCCAAGGGATAATCCAGGAATCGTAGTCAAGAACAAGCCAGGCGGGGTCGGCAACGAGACAAGCAAAAGTACAAGGCATAATCTGAGAATCAAAGTCAAGAATGAGCAAAGTCAGTTACCAAAATTAAGAGCATCCCTAAACAGGAACATATACTAAGGCACGGACAGGAAGGGGAAGTGGGAATATATGGGGACACTAATGAGAAGACTGCTGACAACTGGTCCCAGGGTGGAGCAAACATCCCCACTAGTGAAAAAGAACATAACTAGGATGCTAACATAAAACCAGTTCACTGGTGGTTCAGGACATAGGAAAACAGTCTATGAACACCAGGCCCCAGAATCGAATCCCGGACACGGCGTGACACTCTCTTCTGTCCCCAAGGACTAATTTGCCTCCCTTTAGCGAAGGACTTCAAGCTGGATGTAACACACATTGTTCTTCTGGTGTGTTCTCCAGTGAGTCTGTGGAATCTCTGCCCGATTCTGTCAGTTCTTCAAACACTCCCCCTTTGAACCTATTTAGGGGTTATTTTCTATCTACATTTAATTGCAAGGTTTCCTATCCTGTTGCTCTCCCTTTCACAAAGCGTTTCTGAATTGGCAGCCTTATCCTGTAAGGAACCCTTTCTTGTGTGAGGATAAAGACCGGTTTTCTTCCCAAGGTGATTTCTGCCATCCATCTTAAGAAATTGTGTTTCTCTCTGAAGGAGACTTCCCTTCATTGTCTGGGTGTGGTACACGCTGTTTGAGTTTATCACTTAGCTACAGCTTTCTTATGGCTGTCTGACTGTCACTTTTGAGGGTTTCCTGCTTCTTGTTCTACCATTGCTATAAAGATCATTCAAGCCTATTCCCTGTCATTACTGGGCAGCCTGTGTCCTATACTGTACATATAACAAAATGCTTTTCTTGGGGTTATGCTGGACTCTTCTTGGTGCTCTTGTTTGCCAGTGTAATCTGCTGAAGCAGCTGCATAACCCCATGTACCTGACTACTTGCCGTTCAAATTCCTATATTTCTAATCATACATTGTAGAGGGCACAGACTGGATATTGCCACAAAGACTCTACAACAGTACTATCGACACCTGGCTTCCTGTGTATCCTTCACGTGACACGTTTAGCCCATTTCCTCACTGGGAAATACCCTCACTGATCGCAATGGTGGAAACCAGGGAATCGAGGGAAAGGCTCAGGAAGCATTTGCTTCCGTGCATCCCTTGCATTGGAGCAGGACACAATTTTAACAATTTCTGCACCCGATTCTAAGTTTGTCTCAGGCATGCATTAAGTGACCTATGTGATCAAGGTAGATTTCTCTGCGACTATGTCAAAATCTATCGAACACCTTCATTAAGCTATCACTGTTTAGAGCCCAAAAGCGGCAGGTTTCTTTTCCACCTAGACCTTCTCTGCCTGAGTCAGAAGTGGGGCTACCTCCCTTAGAAGAGGTTGACATGGAAAACTTGGAAGAGGACCCATAAACGGTATATGAGGAGGCCGCAGAAAATTTTGCATCCATAGCTTCCCATACACCTGATGCAATATGTTTGCCGATGTAGGTATACCCAATTCTGCTGTGCGCAAAAGCCTCTTATATACCCCAGATCTCTCCATAAAGAGAACATGTCATGGCCCATGTTATGTTGTTTTGTTCATCCTTTGTGATAGCAATAAAGTTGATCCCCCCCCCCCCCAAAAAGGCACAGTGTAAAAAAAAAAAATACATTTAAATAAATTAAATTAAAAACAAAAAAAAAGTTTGGTGGTGCAAGATATTGTTTGGAGCACTTTCTTCACGCAAGATTATTTTTTATATTTAGTTTTGGAGCACTTTTGCCACACAAGATTATTTTAGTATGTATAAATAAAAAGCACAACGGACACTTATTGGGAGATTGTTTATTTCTTTTTTTTCAAATGTATATTTTCTCACATGTATGTGGACTGTTTGCACTTTATAACTTGCTAAAGCCTTATTTGTATTATGTATATTGTTTTTTTGATTTCTTACAGGAATACACCCTTGTTTTTTTTTTGGTTATTGTGGTTGCGCTGTACTTTGTTAGTTTTGATTACTAAAATTTATGTTTGAAAGACTACTGCACAAATATGGTGGGACATAAAAAATTCTCTAGAGCCCCTGCTTAAAAATATATAGGCCCAGATTTTACAGAGAGCGGGCGCACATTACGCCGCTGTAGCGCAAATAATATACGCCAGGCCGACGCAGCGCAGAGAGGCTAGCATGGTATTCACAAAGCCAGTGCTGCCAAAACTGCGCTGGGTTTCGAAGGCGCAAGTCAGCATAGGTGGAAGTGGGCGTGAGCCATGCAAATGATGGGCCGAGCGCCAGACAGATACGTATCACCAACTGCGCCGAGACGAGGACGCATACCTCTGCGCATTCTCATAACCACGTCGGAACAACTGCCTAAAATACGCCGGATCACTGCCTACGGCGTGAACGTAACCTACGCCCAGCCACACACACGTCCAACGTAAACTCCGTAAAATACGCTGGCTTGTGTTCCCTGGTGCAGACCTTTGCATGTCTGCTGCTGGGTTACACCTCCTTTATGGGGCTTAACTTTACGCCGGACATACAACTTCCGCGCACATCGCGTAGCCCGCACGTATGTTCGTGAATTGCCTTATTTCCCTCATTTGCATATTTGAATAGAAAATCAATGGGAGCGCCACATGCGTCCAGCCTAAATATGCGCCCACGCTACGCCGGCGTAGGCAAGTTACGTCGGCGGGATGAAGCCTGTTTTTAGGCGTATCTTAGTTTGTGGGTCCGGCGCACAGATACGACGGCGCACATTTGCACTTACGCGGCGTATCTTGAGATACGTCGGCGTAAGTGCTTTGTGAATCCGGGCCATAATGTTTGGGAGTTCATTTTCTAGCAAAAAAAAAGCTGAATTTTACATGTATGAGGGAAACGTCAGAACTTGCCTGGAAGTTAACATGTGGGGGTTTTCTTTCCATGTTTACTGTTTTTATACACCTGTTATTTGGTAAACCCCAAACATAATTTGACATGATGATTTTTTTTTTTAGTAATGTCTTTCTTCTGATCACTCATCCTTAACGTGTAACTTAAAGCTAAAAAAAATATGCAGAGGAGACATGCTTTGTCTCTTCTGCAATAAAGTTACTTACCTTTCTGCCCGCACCTGTAGAGTGAGCTACGCGCGCGGGAGTGATGTCATTCCCGCCCAGTCAATTAAGGTGGCTGGCAATCGAGAACCGGAAGCCGACCACCTAAAATGTCAGCGGACTGTGGGGACCAGCGGGAAGCTGCATCGCTGGATCCAAGGTGTGTATAGTTTACTTTACTTCCAGTCCAACCCAATTCTAACGTTTCTCTTATACATGTCAAATATAGAAATTTTTTTCTAGAAAATTACTTGGAGCTCCCAAAAATGACAGTTCCACTTAAATGCATTTTAGGGCACACAAACACAAAATAATATTGTGTATAAACTCTATTTTTTGGTAAAATATAAAAGATGATATTATGGTACCTAAATATCTTCAAAAGCAACACTTTGAAAGCCTTTACAGGTTACCAGTTTAGAGGTAAATGTGGCTCTGGTGCTAGAATTATTGCTCTCTCTATTTGTGACGATACCTCACATATGTGGTGCAATCATCATTTACATATGAATGCGGGACCTAAGTGTGCGTTTGAGCATGGCGTTATGGGGCACTTTATGAAACATCCCTTGTAATTGTATGGCAGTGACAGGTACTCTAAATTAAGAGATCTGGGGTCCATTAGACGCCTGATCTCTCTACTCTCAAAAGCATATGATCAAATTGAAATCCGTTTGATCAGATAACTGCTATTAAACAACCAAAACCAGAAGTGATTCAATACAAGTCTCTTCCATCTTCGTTCATCAGAGGAAGGGAAGGAACGAATGTCCTAAGGATGGCAAATGGTTAAAGTGGAACTTCACTCTCTCAATCAACATTGACTATGTAGCGCCCCCCCCCCCCCTTTTAAAATTAGTGGGGCGTTACGCTAAAGTTAGTGGGGAATGGGAGATTTCAGTTGCTCCCATTCACTAATTGTTAGTTTGTGCTGTTGCCAGTTCAGAACTGCCTCCTGGGTCAGTCTGTGTGTCCAGGGGTGCGCTGCCACCCCTGGGCGACAGTTGGCGCTATAGGGTTTCTGACAGAACCATCCTTCCCCAGCAGCCAATCAGAGGAGTTTCCCTCTTTGGGCATGCTGGCGGGGGGGGGTATATCTGGAACACCGGCCATTTTTCTTGGTTAGTCTGCGGGGCCCGAGATCCAGGTGCGGCATCCACCTTCAGGGTGCGCGCTTCCGCGGGCCCCATCCTCATGGCCTGCCCGGTTGAGGCTGTGCACCTTGCGGAGCCTTATTTTGATGAAGAGAGGGAGCCCAGCGGCTTGCTAGGTTCCAGATTCTAGTCTACGAGGCCTGGACGAGCCACCGGGGATCTGATCACCACGCTACATGACAGGTACCTTATATTTGCTGTCAGTGGGTGATCCTACAGAATAAGACTTACTGGGAGGATTCGCTATCCTTATACTCCAATCATATTAAGAAAATTTACTACGCCTGTGGCAGAGGCATTGTTTCCTCCCAGTGGCACTTACCCACCCTGGCGAGGGTGGCGACGTGTTGAATTATCTTTGCTGAGAGCCGGCTTGCTCTCTATGCTTTTGATAACCAAGGCCTGATGCTACACGTTCTTCCTACTCATCAACCTCTTTCTCTACTGTGTGTCCTGTTGGCCTTGGTATAAAGCATTGGAAAATCACGCTACCGGCTGGACACTTGTTCTTTCATCCACACTCACAAGAATCACCCCTAGACAGAAGAACTTGGTGACTTGGTACGCCGATCCCAAATCAACCAGCGGCTCCTTCGGGGGTAGCGCTACAACTATTTTTAACCGCTTCAATACTTGCCACTGTCCCCCCCCCCTATCCTGCCCAGGGCAATTTTCAGATTTTAGCGCTGTCACAATTTGAATGACAGTTGCACGGTCATGCAATGCTGTACCCATATCAAATATTTATAATTGTTTTCACACAAATGGAGCTTTCTTTTGGTGGATCACTGCTGGGTTTTCATTTTTTGCCCAAAAAATGAAAATAGACTAAAGTTTTTCTTAGTTTGGCAAAAAAAATGTAAAATAAGTAATTTTTTTTCTTCACTGATGTAATCTTTTGAGGCGTCACTGTTAGGTGGCTCTTATGGGCAATGATGGCATAGATGGGCATCATTGATGGGCACAGATTGACATTACAGATGGTCACTGACTGGCATCACTGCTAGGGCTGCATTGATATTCAGTGCCCTGATTATCTGTACAGGTCTCCCCTGCAAGGAGATTGGCCTTTGATTGGCTCTTCTCACACTCTGTGTGAGGTGGCTACTGTCACTTCTGTGTTTACATGTGATCAGCTGTGATTAGACCCTGCTGATCACATGGGTAAGGAGCCGCATCATTGGCTTTTTACCCGAAAGCGGGGTCGCGCCGTGTCCCAGACAAAAGCAGTGAGACTGTATCGACGTCATGTGACCTCTTCCCAGAATGAGAGGGGGAGGTGGTTATTCCTTATGCTGCTAGCATTGGTAGATAGATGGAAAAAAATTTAAATCATATTTACTTATTTTAAACTTTTTTTTTTTCTTCTTGGATTTCTTCAGGTACCTTCTGATTTTCAGGCCTAGGCAAATGATGTAATACATGCCCGGAGTCTTCAGGAAGGGAGGAGTGGTTTTCTCACACCCCCCCTCCTGCCTGCCTGCATGCTTGAGCTAAGGGCAGATGTATTTCAGGAAGTCTTCATGAATCATTTGCAGCCACAGCCATAAATGCTAGTGGGTGATTTTCAAACTGAGTTCTCAGCAAAATAAAGCATGGAGACATGGATGGATGTGTTGCTTTGCTTTGAATATTAAAATTAATCAAATGGCAGTTTTTGATTTTTAGTGCTCATATGCAGTGTAGTTCCGCTTTAAGCCTCAGTTTTGTAGAGCATTCGGTTTATGATTTTCTTACATACAACTGCCTTCTCAGCTGTGCGTCTTAGAAATTCTTTCTGCATTACCATTGACCTCAGAGTTGCCTTCCTTACCTGGTCAATGAGTCTTAGTAGTCTGCCTTTCATATGCCATATTTCTGTATGCAGCGATGTAAAAGTGCTCTAGGAATGTTTTAAAGGGTAAGTTCACCTTTACAGAAAATCTGTAAGGTGAACTTAACCTATACGACCTCTCGCCTACCCCCCCCCCCCCCCCCCCCCTCCGATGTACCTGAAGCTGGCGATAACCCGCTACGAGACATCGGGTTGCCGCTTCACCGGTCTGGGGATTTGAAATTCCTTTGGCTTAATCTCCCAAACCTACCTCGCAAAAGTACGTACAGTATAGGAGGCATTCTAAACCCGCCTAGCCCGTCCTGTCAGCGCTGAAGAAGAAGAGAGAAAGCCGCAAGGATTTCAAATCCCCAGACCGGTGAAGCGGCGACCCGATGTCTCCTAGCAGGTGATCACGCCTTCATGTACAGCGGGACCTGGGAGGCTGGGGGAAGGCCTCCAGTGTAAGTTCATTTTACAGTTTTTCTGGAAAGGTGAACTTGCACTTTAAAGTTGTTTTTTTCACTATTTATTTGTGCTTTTCCAGAACTTGTTTTCATAGTTCCCTGTTTCTCATAAAGCCGATTTTGTTTTATATCTTTTGTCTCGCAAGTTCCAGGGCCTAGAAACTGGGTGTATTTGATGTTTCTTTTGCACATAGTTGGACTTCATTACATCATATGTTAATTCTGAAGGCAAAATAGGTTGTAATATTGCTTATATAGGGGTCTTGCAAGCAAGGTGGTGATAAATTCTGTGTAGCGTTTTTTTTCACCATGATATTATGAACTCTTTTGTGTAGATCAGTGACATGGGGGTTGATTTACTAACGGCAAAAAGACTGTGCGCTTTGGAAAGTGCAGTTGCACTTTGCAAGAGCAGTTGTTCCAGAGCTTAGTAAATGAGCAGAAGCTCTGCTGACTTTAATCAACCAATCATGTGCAAGCAAAAATTCAGTTTTTTTATTTTCCTTGCATGCGATTGGGTATTCTTTACTGCAAGTGCAGTTGCACTTTCCAAGGTGCACAGTCTATTTGCCTTTAGTAAATCAACCCCATAGTCTCAATAAAATCTGATTTAATTGTAGATTGCAATGCCACAAATCGTGAAAAAGTAAAATGTGGTGTTATACAAAGCACTGTTAATATACTGGTAGTGACAAAATAATCAAATTTTCTTTTCTTTTTTTGCTCACAGGCAAAGATGGCTGCAGCGGATGAAAGGAGATTTCAACAGCAGATCATAGCCCAACAAAAGAAAGACTTAACATCGTTCTTAGAAAGTCAGAAAAAGCAGTACAAGATTTGCAAGGAAAAGATTAAAGAGGCATGTGCAGTACTAACCTGACTCTGGGAAGCTTCACCAGAATGTCTAAGAAAAAAAAGTGGTTACTTTCTTCCAGATTTGCCCTAAATCAGCAAGACCGACGGTGTGAAATATCACATATTGAGTTCTTGTGAATTTTCAGCTGTTATAGGCTGCTTCTGTTTGAGGTTTATGTTGTCTCATTGGGAAAATGTTATATGTAAGCTATTTAGAGTTAAAGTGTTACAATTTAGTTAGGCAATAATTTTTTTATTATTATAATAAACATGTTATACTCACCTGATCTGTGCAATGGTTTTGCACAGAGCAGCCCCGAACCTCTTCTTTTGGGGTCCCCCACTGGTGATCTTGGCTCCTCCTTTTCTCCGTGTCCCCTTAAAGGCAAGTCGCTTGCTATGGAGGCACATAGTGCGTGCTCACTCCTGAGTTGTGTGTCTATAGATCCACACTCCATAGAGACACAGCATGGCTTAACCAATGGCTCCTGCTGCTGTCCAAAGTTTTGTGTGAAGAGGAAGAGAGGGGAGAGAAGAGATGCAGCCACGTACAGCGCTAGATTGATTTAGGTCTCATGTAAGTATTTAGGGATGTGGGGGAGGACAGGAATCTGTAAGAAAAAAAAAAATGTTTTACCTTTTAATGCAGATAATGCATTAAGGTAAAATCAAAATTTGGCTTTAGAAACACTTTAAGAGCAGACACTGAAAAAAGTGCCCACTGACTCCACCCCTTGCACAAGCTCATTTGCGCACTGTCTGCGCTTAAGTAAATTGTGCACTGGTTGCTAAGCAATCACACAGCTGCAGGGGCTTTCATTTGCTTAGCAACCAGTGCAAAATGTAATTTAGAGCTGATAGTGGGTGCTACTGACCATGTGGGTGGAGGAGTCCGCTGACACTTTTTTCAGTGAGCCTTTTTCTGAATCAATGACCTATAGATGGACTAGTTACAGATGAACTTCCTGCTATCAGGCATATCTCACCCTCCTTTAATATGGTTTCATTTTACCTTATGATTAGTTTATTGCTGGGCTGAGCAATATATGGAAATGTTTGACACATCAGAAATAGTTGTTGATTTTATTTCGTTTTGATTTCTTTGCATGCACTGAAGCTGGGGGTGGTTTGTGTTGTGGGGAAATTTATCTCCTTAGTTTCTGGTGCTCTTTGACAGAGGCAGGAGTGTTTTACATTTTGTCACCTTTTGCCAGAGGTAAGAGCTGATTAGAGCTGCAAAATGTTGCATTGCATGTTATTGGACTAATAAATTGCTTACTTTTTAGCATGTGCTGCTGATCCCTACGATTTCTGGAATAAGAACAATGGCATCATTGTGCATCAATGCAGTGCTCAATTAGAAGGCTAAGAATCCATTTGAAGTGCACCCGACTCGTCCCAGTTCATACTGCCTGCTGCATTCTCATATGACTGATTCTTAGGGCTATAAGAAAGTGGATTCAATCAAGCTGGTTGTACTTCAAACTGGAAGAGGAACTGTGCCGAATTGTTTTCAAATGAGCAAGAGAGTCTAAAGCCAGCCTTATATGGATCAAAATGTATCCGGCTTGGCAGGGACCAGCCAAGATTCGATCCATTATTGGGCAGGCTGATTGTACTGAGGTTGATCCATTGATTAACTTTGTTACAACCAGCCTGTCAGATTTTTTACATGCAATAGCTGCTAGTAGTAATCATTGCGTTCTACTGGCCGGAAGGCTCCCAACGCCCCCTCCACTGACAAAACACCATAGTGCTGCGGGAGGCATTTCCCCATCACCACTGACTGTGTTGATGGTGGAATCAAGCGATTTTCTTTCCTTCCACTCATGGTGAGGACTCGCTCTTCGACCGCCAACTCTGTCCACTGACTGTGCCCGCTTTCTCCATCCAGACTCCGCCCGCACTCTACCCGCCCCTCTCCAGCCAAACTCCACCTGCACTCTCCGTCCACAGACTCTGTCCGCCCTCTCCAGCCAGACTCTGCTTTTAGGGACATGCCTCTGCTATAACCCTACCCAAATCTGTGAGTCTTTTGTATTGTGCTAGTTTCTCATGGACTACTTCTCCTTATTTTAATAAAAAAAATTCTCTTTATTTTATTTTCAAATTTTTCAATCAACTTCTCACTGCCTTTTAATCCCACAAATGAAAGCCATACATTCAGATCGGTGCAACCTAGGTAAACCATGGGAGCTGTATCCAGACTCAACTCAGTGGGGGTTTTTTGGGCACTGCATCCTGCATGGACCTTGACACTTAATGCAATGCATATAGTCAGCTACAGGGTGCTATTACAGGGCCGTGGCCCATCCATATGGAAGCCAGGCCCTGAAGACCCATTCAGGGGTATACCAACTGAGGGGGACAAAGTCCGGTTTTTATATACAGTCCAGTGTCATAGACAAGTAAGACAGTGTCACCTTGTATGCTTCAGACTATTACTGTTAAATACCTGGGCTGTATTTGAATTCACTATGGTGTAAATTTTTCAAAGTTGGCACTAAAATGCAACCACTGAGAGCTTAGTCTTTGGTGGTTGACCTGCTGTTAAATCACACCACAGGCACATTTTATCACCACTTCCTCCTAGAGCCCTTGAAAGGTAATCAGGCACTTCCTCCCACGCTTTTGATATGGGGATTCACCACAGGGTGATCTACAACCTGGGATGCTGTATTCGAACTCTGGACACACCTACTCTATATTTGACACCCTACTCCATGAGTACCTCACATTTGAATACCCTCACACAGCTTTGGTAGAATCAGGCAAAAGGGAGTCATTGCAAAACCACAGGCGAACATTCACTCTGTTGAAGGTCCACACAACACTGAATCTGTGATGAGCTCCTTGCACTAGAGTAAGAACTGACTCTAATTTGCAAATGGTCTTTGCATGCAATTCTAACTCGATTTCAAAGACAAAAACTGATTTTTCTGAATCTATGTCACGGTTCCTCAGATAATAGCCTTAATCAACCCCCTTTGCCCAGGGCTCAAAAATGCCACGCCTTTTCTACTCCCATTTCTCTACCGGAGTCAGATCCCGATATGTTTGCTAACAGGGCAGACACAGAAGGGGAGGAATGAGGACATTAAGTCAGTATTGGAACAACCTGACGAACATTTGCTTGTTAATGTGAAACTCCTCACTGCTGCTATCCACAAAAGCCTTGGCATTGTGTTGCAACTTCATTATCCTTCTCCTCTGGGTACAAAGAGACCTGAAAAAACTTTCAAAACATTCCTGTTAATGAACAGATGCTGTGCAATCTATGAGGATTGGGTCACTCCAGAAAGGATTTTTACACATCCCCAAATCTTTTTCAAACTCTAGCCAGTTGAAAAACAAGTGACCTGTCCCTGTAATTGGTCCTGACGTCTCAGTTTTAAACATCTCACTGCACCTATGAAAGATGTTCCCTCCTTCAAAGATTCTGCAGATAGAAAGTTTGAGATGCTCTTAAAGACTCACTTTACACTTGCAGGCCCAGCCTGGCAGCCAGCTCTCACTGCAATTTCAGTATGTCAGACTGCGGCTAACTGGATAAAGGCCATAAACAACCAACATGACCCTGTTTTCCAGGATTATACTTTAACAGCGCAATTACAGCAAGGAATGGGGGGGACTTCTGTTATAGTTTGGTTCTTTCTGGGTCACAGACATCCCAGACCTGTGGCTTCAATCGTGATTTCAAAGGGTTACAAAATAGTTTAAAATCTTTCAGATTTGCAGAATGCCCTGAACCATCTTTTGTCCCAGGGAGCAGTTGTGCCATTATCTCCACAAGACTGCTTCAAAGGATTTAATTCATACCTGTTTATGGTACAAATATGTAACCAATGCCCTGAAATTCCAGAAATTTGCAGGGTTGGTAATTTGCTATCTGAGCCCAGGGGCCATCCAAGGTGCCCATCTGTATGTGCTTCGCAGTAGCCAACAATAACTTTCAGTTTGTCGCACTGCCCTTTGGCCTATCTTCTGCTTCCAGAGTATTCGCAAATGTCCCAGCACCTCATCTTGCCCTTAAACCTCAAGGCATCCAGGCCACAGGCAGCCTTCTCCTAAAGGATTAATCTCCCATTTAATTGTCAACAAAGGTCAACAGAACAATTCAGATGCTCCAGGCTTACGGTTGTGTGATCAATTAAAAAAACTGCCTTCCAGAGTTCTCTTTGCCTGGAGTACTTAGGTCGGGTCCTGGATACATCCTAAGCAAAGGTTTTCTTTCCAAAAATTATTTGTCTCAGAACCCACGCTTGAGAATTGGGATCAAAGTGACATCCTACAATGAACTTCATGTGAGTTTCAGATCTCATGGTATCCTCTTTTTGAGGCTATACATACCATTTGCCCATTTTCATTCAAGAGCCATTATCTACAACATCTTGTCAACCTGGTACCAGTATACTCCTCATCTTGACATACCCATGCTCTTGTTCAGCCAAGCAAGGGACTCCTTATGTTGGTGGAATTCATGCTCAGCCTTAAAAATTTGGTATTTTCCTCCCTATCACTGGTGATAGTGAGAGCAACATCTTTCAGGGCTGGGGGGGGGGGGGAGTGTCCCAATCCCTCAGGGTCCAGAGAACATGGTAACATGGTCACCAGTGGAAACCAAGCTCCCCTTCAACATTCTGGAGCACAGAGTAGTTAAGTTGGCTCTACAACTTTGAACCTCCCTTCTACGTTGACAATCAGTCAGGGTGCAGTCAGGCATTGCCATGGCTGTGCCCTACATCAACTGTCTAGGTGGCACCTGAAGTCATGCAGCCTTGAAGAAGCAAGCCAGATAATCTCTTAGATGGAAACGCACTGTCCCATGATTTCTGTAGTCCATATCCTAGGTGTGGAAAGAGGACTACCTCTACCACCACCAATTTGATCAAGAGGAGTGGGCCTTTTACCCAGACATCTTCAATCTGATATGTCAAAAATTGGGCAATCTGAATGTAGACATCCTAGTCATTAAAATCAACAACAAGATTCCTCTGTTATAGCCAGGACCATTGATCCTCTATCTTTAACCTCAGATGCCTTGATAATTCCCTGTTCCCATCAGATTAGACTAGCCTACACCCTCCAGTATGAATTATCCCTCGTCTGCTCAAAAAGATTAAGCAAGAGAGGAAACCAGTGATTCAAATTGCACCTAACTGGCCCAGAGTCTTCTAGCAGACGATCCCTGGCTGCTTCCCAGCAGGCAAGATCTGCTATCTCAAGGCCCTCTGTTCTAACCTTGCTTCACAGTCTAACTGTAACAGCATGGGTCTTAAAACGTAGAGGGTCTCTGGGTCTGTTATTCCTACCTTGCTAATTGCAAGAAAAAACACATCCAGGAAGATCTACTACCATACCTGGAAATCGTAATTTGCCTGGTGTAAACACAGGCACATCAAGCCCAGAAATTACTCACATTCTTGCCTTTCTACAATCAGGTCTTGACCAGAACTTATGCCGCGTACACACGATAATTTTTCGGCATGAAAAAAAAAACGTTGTTTTTAAAAACGTCATTTAAAATGATCGTGTGTGGGATGCACATCGTTTTTCAGTTTCTGAAAAAACGACCAAATTTTTTTTTCGAACATGCTGCATTTTTTAACGTCGTTTTAAAAAATGTATTTTTTCGGTAGTAAAAAATTATAGTGTGTGGGCTAAAACGACGTTTTAAACCCGCGCATGCTCAGAAGCAAGTTATGAGATGGGAGCGCTCATTCTGGTAAAACTACCGTTCATAATGGAGTAAGCACATTCATCACGCTGTAACAGACAAAAAAGCGTGAATCGTCTTTTACTAACAAGGAATCGGCTAAAGCAGCCAAAAGGCGAATAGAACTTCCCCTTTAGAGTGCCGTTGTATGTCACCGCGCTTTGTTCATCATTTTTTAAAAACGATGGTGTGTGGGCAACGTCGTTTTTAATGATGAAGTTGGAAAAACTTTGTTTTTTGGACATGCTGAAAAACATTTTCTTTCATGCCAAAAAATGATCGTGTGTACGCGGCATTAGACTCTAAAGGGAGAGGAGCATGATCTTTACCAGACCTCTGGCTTTACTCTCCGTTTGTAAAAACGTTTCTTTGTGTATCATGCATTAGGCCCCCGTTTACAGCCCCTTGGGATTTCAACTTGGTTCTTTCTGCCCTGCAGAAACCACACTTTGAAACCCATGAAGGATATTGTCTTAGAAGATCTCTCTGGCAAAGTAGCCTTTTCGGTTACTAGCACATCTATCATACGTGTGTCTGATTTGGTGGCTTTCTCCTGTAAGGAGCTGTTCATCATACTTCACAAAGACAAGGTTGTCTTATGCCCCAAGACCATAATTTCTTCCCAAGGTGGTATTAGTCTTCCACCTGAACAGCGACATAGTCCGACCATCTTTTTAACCTGCTCCAAAGCATCCAAAGGAAATTTTGGATTATTGTCTGGACCTGGTCAATGCCATTAGAGTCTATCTCAAAGCTACAGCTTCAATTAAACAGAAGGATTCCCTATTTGTCCTGTCCTCAGAACCTTGCAAGGGATTTCCTGCTTCCAAGTCCACCATCACAAGATGGATAAGAAATCTTATCGTTCGAGCTTACACTCCTACTGTGCTTTTACTCGCTATTTTTACCAAATCGGTGGGAGCTTCCTGGGCATTTTGGCACCAGGCCCCTGTAGCCTAGCTTATATTTAGACCTGATCTATTCAGGTGAATGCAGCCTACAGTTGGGGACCTTTTGAACTTGTGGTTGGCAGGGGAGGAGGTGTAAGATGTTACAAACTGGTGGTTGAGATATGTTTTTAGCATCCTTTTTAGCTCCAAAGGCAGCAAACTGGGGTGTTTACATTCTACAGTTGCGATGCTTTGCTTTGCCCCTGCCGAAAAAAATGTTGCTCCTTATTTAAGCAAATGGGTAAATACCACAAACACAATGCAGCCATATGCAATGCACACAGTTGCACCACATTGGTGCAGGAATTGGTGTTAAAGCAGGTGGTGAGGAGACTAAACTTAGCCTTATTGACAAGGCTGGTGATTAGTGTGCAGAACTATGAAGCTGGAGATATCAGCATTGTTTTTGCCTACAAGATATTAGCCTCTATACACGGGCAGCAAATAATTTTTATAAATGATATGTCATGTTCTTGCAGACTACCAAGTACAGTGTACAATCTAGTGTCGGTAGCATAACATGGTGTCTATTTTTTAATCAACCCAATACATTAAAATGCACAGAACAAATGCAATACATTTCTGAAACTCTAGCCGTTGAAGGCAACATGCCTACATTCATTCACATTCTCTGTACCCCACCGATTTTTTTCTGTGGGGATTTATTTAGTGTACAACTAGTATAATAGTTGGCGAGTTTTGTCTCAAATGCTCTTTTGTAAGCAGTTAGCTAAGGATTACCTGATCCACATTCAAGCATATGAAGCCGTTTTGAGTGACATGAGGTCTTCATGATTGCTCCATATATAAAAGTATGCACTTAGCCATAGATGCATGTTAAGTAATGTGCCAACTGGTACAGATCTCACCTACATATCCAACAACCCTTTTATATCTGTAAACAGCGCAATAATTCAAGGAGTTGTATAAATGAGTTAGCCTGTTGGCATAATACATATAGAATGCACATAACTAAGCAGGTGGTTATGTGAGAAATTCCTCACTCCTGAGGTTCTGCAGAGATTCTGTCACTGAAGAGCCCCTTGTGGTGTGTGGGTCACTATTGAAGATTAGTGATTTTGAAGATGGTTTTGTGTGCTCATGTATCATCTTCATGCTAATGTGATAGACTTGGTTCTATTTCAATCCTCTGCACTTGGACAGTATCCTATCTTTAATCAGTAAGGTAGTATAAAAGTTCTGTCCTTGGAGCATCCCTTCTACCTGATGTGCAGTATCCTAAGGTGAGAGCGATGACTGGAGTAAATAGAATCTGTACTAATGAATCAATTATATATTGATATTGCTGGAAGATTGGTTATTAACGCTGGATATTTTACATATGTCCAGAGCACCTTAGTTTATGGGCATCTATATTTATGTATAGAAAACCCCCAAACACAATCTGTACCCCTTTACCAATACACAATATAAGGACTATAGTATTCGTGTTCTTTCCCCATTATATTTTAATATGATAACATACTGGCCTTAACTGGTGGTTTTCTGCATCCAGGAAATGAATGAGGATCATAGCACGCCCAAGAAAGAAAAACAGGAACGCATATCAAAGCATAAAGAGAACCTCCAGCACACTCAGGCTGAGGAAGAAGCTCAACTCCTTAGCCAACAGAGACTGTACTATGAGAAAAACTGCCGACTCTTCAAGAGGAAGATAATGATCAAAAGGCATGAAGTTGAGCAGCAGCACATCCGTGAGGTATTATTTTGCTTTCAATTTAATGCATTTCTGCATATTTCTCAGTAGACTTAATGTTAATAACTTGATTACATTCTCTTAAGACTGATGTGTACATTGATGCTTATATAAGCTGAATACCTATTCAGTTTGGAATTTTCCACAGATTAAAATTGTTCTACTAGCATTTTAGACTGGTTGTATTTGTTAGCATATTCATCTAATGATGCCTTTGCATGAATGGAGTACCACATGAACTGGATATAGTATATGCAATTTTAGAAGACTGCAGTAGTCAAAATTAATAAACTGCAATGTGCTATTAGAAGATAAATCATTACGTGGCCTTTAGCTTACGTCAAAGGCCAACAAGTACTCTCCCAACCTTTCCCCCCCGCAGGTTACCTCATTTGTATGTGACCTTATTGGCTTCTGTGCCATCACCCTTACAGACTTTGTCCGATTCTAAATCATTTCCAAATAAAGACCCCACTCCCAAAAAGGCCCTATTCGCATGTAAGCATTTTGAATCTTCAAAATGCTCAACATAAAAAATCCCATGTATTACAATGGTAACTGTTCACATATAAGCACTGTGATGCCTGAAGCTTAAAAAGCTACATGAGTTACTTTTGAGGTAGATTTAGGCATTTTTGCCCCCATAGACTTCAATGGGAACACCTGAAAACACATGAATCAAGCTTTTTTTTCCCAGGTGTGTTCCAGGCATTTTTGAGTCTGTAAGAACTGATCTCCTCCCCTTAATTCTTTCCATTGGTTAAAACAAAAAAGCCTGAAGTTTGAATACATATGTAAAATGTTTGAAACTTGCTTCTAAAATGCTCAAATACATATGAAAAAATGCTAAAATAAAAAGTCCTAAAAGTTGCTTTGCTCGGATGTGAATTCAACCTTAGAGACTGTTTAGGCTTTTATCAATGTGGTGCAATACATTCAGCCAATGAGTGAGTCAGCCCACCAGCACCTATTTAGGCCTCATGCACACTGGACGTTATAAAAAACACCCGTAGCACCACATGTCAAAGAAAGTTGTAGCTATAGAATGAGTTTGCAGCGTTTTTTATTTTTTTTAACAAACTAATATGTTTGTGCTAGCATATAGTTTTCATGTTAAACATTAACCATACTTTCTTTCCCTTAGGAGCTCAATAAGAAGAGAACCCAGAAAGAAATGGAGCATGCCATGTTAATCCGGCACGACGAGTCCACTCGAGAGCTGGAGTACCGGCAGTTGCATATGTTGCAAAAGCTTCGGATGGACCTTATACGTCTGCAGCATCAGACTGAACTGGAAAACCAGTTGGAATACAACAAGCGCAGGGAAAGGGAGTTGCACCGGAAACATGTAATGGAACTCCGGCAGCAACCCAAAAATCTCAAGGTGCGTATACTGTGTAAACTCAATGAAGGCTTTGTACAATGTGAGCAATAGTTTAAATCTAATTAGCCCTCCTAAATAGGACTCACGCGTACAGATCACCTGCAATGTACACATAAATTTATTATGACCTTCACGCAAGGAGAACACAAAGTAATACTGCTGCATTGCTGTACACAAAGCTGCCTTAGACGTACAATACTACCATTCATAATAAAAATGCCGGCCACAAAACCCATTTCTGCTTTTTTTGACTGAATAGAAAGGTTCTCCTGTAGCATGCATGATAGGCAAAGCTAGCTGCCAATATTTCTTCTAACGAATGTAACACAAGTTCATAGCTGTGCACATCTGTAGTAATTTCTAGGCTGCATTTCGCCTTCATTTTCCTTTACCCTACCTAGTGAACAATGTAGGCATCTGACACCCACCCAGGTTGACTATAATACCATTGCAGTTATTTGCGTCTACTGAAAGCTAAACTCCATAAAAATGAAACTCCACACTGCAAGAGTTAATGTTTGTCTAGTGGACCGGGTACAGACATTTTTACTTATCCGATCACCAGTTTCGGTAGCCTGCTCTTCCAGGTACTTCAAAGGTCTGAGATCCTTTTGAAGTCCTCAAGACTGATAAGGGGACAGTCCACTGCCAGAGCATAGGGAAGCACCTTCTGTTAGGGAAGGTTCAAGTAGGTAAAAGTGTTGGCCTATGCAGTGCAGTTTAAAGTAGGTAAAAGTGTTGGCCTATGCAGTGCAGGTTCAGCCCCATGACCAGGAAATACTCTTTTGCCACGTACACACGACCGTTTTTCATGACAAGAAAAATGAAATTTTTTAAATTGGTCGCGAAAAACCGTCGTGTGTAGACTCCAAAGCATTTTTCTCGACGAGAAAAATGTCCGTAAAAAATTTAGAACCGGCTCTATTTTTTCTCGTCGTTTTTCACGTCGTCCTTTTTTCTCGTCGTGAAAAATGGTTGTGTGCGCACTTTAACGAGGGGGGAAAAAACGTGCATGCTCAGAGGCAAGCAGCCCAAAGGGTGGCGCCATTCAAATGGAACATCGGTTTAAAATCAGTTTAAATTCATAACTCCCATCAATTAAATGCGATAAGTACAATACACAATATATGTGATGTATGATATAAATAATATTTAATACGTGATTTCAACAGAAAGACACATAATAAGACGCATAATAAGACACATAATAAGTAATAATAGTCATAGTGACATATTTAATATTAACTATTAATGCGGAGGTCTGCCAAATGTAATTTTTTTTTTCTTTAAGTTAGCAGCTACAAATACTGCAGCTGATGACTTTTAAAATAAGGACACTTACCTGTCCAGGGCGCCCGCGATGTCAGCACCCGAGGCCGAACTGTCCCTTGGTCCTTGGATGCTGCCTTCGCCATCTTCGGTAAAGGTATCAGGAAGTGAAGCCTTGCGGCTTCACTTCCTGGTTCCCTATTGCGCATGCGCAAGTCGCACTGCGCAATTCTAAATGGTCCTTACTGTCTTCTAGGACCCGTGTGTCTCCCAGAAGACAGCGGCGGGGGACAGGAAGTGGCGTAGACCCCCGCAGATTCTGCGGGGGTCTATGCCTGGACATGGGTGCAAATACCTGTATTATACAGGTATCTGCACCCCCTGAAAGGTCTCATTGTGACACCGGTGGGGGGGAGGGTTCCAAAAAGCGGAATTTGCATTTTGAATCAAAACTTGACGCGTTTAATGGCATTTACAGTCAATTATCAGGAGTAGGATGCATAAACTTTGGCTATGGTGTAGCCCATATATATAATTAACCCAGCAGTTGCCCAGGATGGATTGGGCCAGTGGCTCTGAAAGAGCCGTCTCGCCCGGGGTTGAGGCAGGGGCAACCTCCATCCCCAGAAGCCCAGAGGGAGCCATGGATAAAGGCAGCCAGGGATTGGGCCGGACAGCCACAACACACCGCCAGAGAGGAGGCAGATGCATGGGACACGTGTCAGTTTCTGAGATGTGGGTAACCGTCCTTGGAACCTCTCCCTGGGATTACAATTACATAGTTCTAATTTTTCTCATAAAAACAACTTGACTACCCAGAGGAGATTATTATTTCTTTGGCGTGATACTCTTTTTGCATTTCACCTGTATTTTTTGTTCTAATAAACCCACTAGAAAGCCTATTCTAATTTAGAGGATTCTAATGTATGTAACATTGGGGGGGAGTAAGAGTTCATTGTGCTATTTGTTGCATTTCACGAGTGGTCTGAAGGTCCAATTTTAAAGTCTTACTAAACCCAGGACCCTGCATTCACTGTATCTGGTCTCCCACAGTACACAGAACATGGAAATGCAATAGTTTTAGTTAATAAAAACTGCTAAATGTCTTTTCTCATCAGCAATATATAGCAGTCTTGTGACTTCTATCAGTGTGCGGTCTAACATTGGTTAAATCTTGTCCGAAGAGTGATCATTCTCCTCTGACTGTCCTGTGAGACTGCACCCCTGACTCTGGACATTGTTGATTGGCCCTGTGCTAATTACATGCACCCTCCTTAAATAAAACACTCTCTAGCAATGCACACCAAACTGAGCATATGCAGTGTGCCTCCAAGGCTTTGTACTATCAGCAGATAGATTGGGGACAGTAAAAGAAATAGGATTAGAGAAGATAGGATCAAGCTATTTTTTTTACACAATGCAGAGGATTGACCCCTTAGGTTCCACAGTGAGTATAACCAGCATGCTTTACTGCATATACAGACTGATTTTACGATCATGGGTTTTTAACCACTTAAAGACCCGCGTATTGTAAATGTACGTCCTCTTTTTAAATATGGATATCTCAGTAACGGCAGCAGCCGCTGCCACAACTAAGGTATCCATATTTTCTGTGGGCGGCCGTGTAAACGATAACGGCGGTCTCCGCGGCGGATTCGCCGCGAGATCGCCGTTATCGGTGGCGGGAGAGGGCCCCCCCCCCTCCCGCCGCTTTTCCGCGCCCTCCGCCGCTTACCGTAGCCGTCGGTAGCGGCGGAGGAGATCGGATGCTGCCGCCTGGAGAGTGAGGACTTGAGTGAGGGCAAGATGGCCCCCACCCGTCCTCATAGCTCTGCTGGGCGGAAGTGACGTCAAAACGTCAGGCCCGCCCAGCCTCTTAAAGAGACAATTTTTTTGTTGTCATTTTTTTCAAATGACAAATTTTCCTTTTTTTTTTTTTCTTGCATTTAAGTCTAAATATAAGATCTGAAGTCTTTTTGACCCCAGATCTCATATTTAAGAGGACCTGTCATGCTTTTTTCTATTACAAGGGATGTTTACATTCCTTGTAATAGAAATAAAAGTAAACATTTTTTATTTTTTTTTATTTCAGTGTAAAAAATAATAAAATCAATAAAAATAAATAAGAAAAGCAAAAAAAAATTTTTTTAAAGCGCCCCGTCCCGACGAGCTCGCGCGCAGAAGCGAACGCATACGCGAGTAGCGCCCGCATATGAAAACGGTGTTCAAATCACACAAGTGAGGTATCGCCGCGATCGTTGGAGCGAGAGCAATAATAGCCCTAGAGCTACTCTGTAGCTCAAAAAATGCAACCTATAGAATTTTTTAAACGTCGCCTATCGAGATTTTTAAGGGTAAAAGTTTGACGCCATGCCACGAGCGGGCGCAATTTTAAAGCGTGACATGTTGGGTATCATTTTACTCGGCGTAACATTATCTTTCACAATATATAAAAAAATTGGGCCAAATTTATTGTCTTATTTTTTAATTTAAAAAAGTGAATTTTTCCCCAAAAAAAGTGCGCTTGTAAGACCGCTGCGCAAATACGGTGTGACAAAAAGTATTGCGATGACCGCCATTTTATTCTCTAGGGTGTTAGAAAAAAAATATATATAATGTTTGGGGGTTTTAAGTAATTTTCTAGCAGAAAAAACTGTTTTAGTCTTGCAAACACCAAATCTGAAAAACACCTAAGGTCTTTAAGTGGTTAATAACACTTTAATAAGTCCAGATAAAGAAGAGGGATGAACAGAAAGCACAGATACATACAATGACATGGTAATTTTTTTTTTTATGAAGGTGATGGAAATGCAGATAAAGAAACAGTTTCAAGACACATGCAAAGTGCAGACCAAGCAGTACAAGGCCCTGAAGAATCACCAGCTGGAGGTATCCCCAAAGTGTGAGCACAAGACAATACTCAAGTCCCTGAAGGATGAGCAGACACGCAAACTGGCCATACTTGCTGAACAGTATGAGCAAAGCATCAATGAGATGATGGCTTCACAAGCGGTAAGCAGCAACTAGATGTTCTTATCAGTGTTGTTTTTATTTCGATTTTTTATAGAATAGTGGAATGTTTAGTTGCAGCAGGCAGGTGAAGGGCTTGCTAAGTGTAAATATATAAAGGCTTACCTTTTTTCAGATGATTGTGTAGTCCACTAGCTTTGGCACCACGTGATCCTCTTGGTTGTCAAGAGGCAAAAGGCAATGAACTCATAAGTGTCCTCTTTTTTGTGGATTTCAACTGAACAATATATCCAGGACACAAACAAAATATATAGCCCGTGGTTTAAAATACCAATTTGTTAAAATTGACAGCAAGATTGACTTTTAGCTTTAATATAACGGACGTTAAAGATAGAATTTGATGATTTTAACCACTTCATTACTGGGCACTTAAACCTCCTTCGTGCCCAGACCAATTTTCAGCTTTTAGCGCTGACGCATTTTGAATGACAATTGCGCGGTCATACAACACTGTACCCAAATTATATTTTTATCATTTTTTTCCCACAAATAGAGCTTTCTTTTGGTGGTATTTGATCATCTCTGCGATTTTTATTTTTTGCGCTATAAACATAAAAAAACAGTAAATTTTGAAAAAAAAACACAATATTTTTTACTTTTTGTTATAATACTATCCCAATTTAAAAAAAAATAAAAATAAAAATTTCCCTCGGTTTAGGCCGATGCATATTCTTCTACATATTTTTGTTAAAAAAAAAACGCAATAAGCGTATATTGATTGGTTTGCGCAAAAGTTATAGCGCCTACAAAATAGGGGATAGATTTATGATGTGTTTTTTTTTTGTTTTTGTTTTTTTTTACTAGTAATGGCGGCGATCTGCGATTTTTTTTTTGTCAGGCCTGCAATATTGCGGCGGACGTATGGGACACTTTTGACACAATTTTGGGACCATTCACATTTATAGAGCGATCAGTGCTATAAAAATGCACTAATTACTGTATAAATGTGACTGGCAGTGAAGGGGTTAACACTAGCGGGTGAGGAAAGGGGTTAAATGTATTCCCTGGGTGTGTTCTTACTGTGTGGGGGGAGGGGACTGACTGGGGAAGGTGACCGATGCTGTGTAAAGGGACACAGATCGGTCTCCTCTCTCCCTGACAGGACATGGAGCTCTGTGTTTACACACAGAGCTCTACGTCCCTGCTGTCACTGCTGATCGCGGGTGTCTGGCGGACATCACGGCCGCCAGGCACACGCATCGGCTCCCGAGCAATGCGCCGGGCACGTTGTTTCCCCGCTGCACAGGGAATGACAACAATAGGACGTCCAAAGACGTCCACTTGGCACTTGAGAGCCTCGCTGTGGACGTCTTTCGTCAATAGCGCGGATCCCAAGTGGTTATAGTAAAAAATAAGTTAATGAGAGCTTAAACAAAAAACAAAAATCTAGATTTGTGATCACTTGTAATATGTTAAATTAATTTAACCAGGAAACCATGTACATGGCTTTTTCAGAGCTTGACTGTCTGTTTTTTTTTTGTTTTTGTTTCCATAGTAGGCATATAGGAGTTAATTTATGCCTCTGTCTTCGCAGGAAAGTATGTTCACAGATAATGGTGGAAAATGATGTTTAAATTAACGTTTACGCTTCATTTCCATGGACGTTTTTACAACCACTTTTCTGATCGTTTTTTGCAGCTTAAAAACGGCTCTCCATGTAAGTCTATGGCCTCATGCCCACCATGAAGTTTTTGAGCTGTAGATGGCTGAGCCGTTTTTAAGCTGCAAAAAAAAAAACAGGACCAGTGCGTTCTGAAGCTCCAGCGTTAGAGCTGTAAGCCTCGTCCTGCGTTTCTTTCTCTATTCAAAATCAATGGTTCCCTATGGGAGCCCATTGATTTGAATAGAGGTCTCACCAGAAGTCGGATCAAGATGATCCGACTTGCGGGGCGACTGGTGTGCAGAGAATCTTGAAGGGGAACCCCCGCGTAAATTAAAAAAAAATTGCGTGAGGTTCCCCCCCAGGATGATATCAGACCCTTCGGTTTGGTATGGATTTTAAGGGGAACACATACGCTGAAAAAAACGGCGTGGGGGTTCCCCCAAAATCCATACCAGACCCTTATCTGAGCATGCCGCTCGGCCGGTCAGGAATGGGGGTGGGGACGAGCGAGCGCCCCCCCCCTCCTGAGCCGTACCAGGCCGCATGCCCTCAACATGGGGACAAGGGTCTCTTCCCGACAACCCTGGCTGTTGGTTGTCGGGGTCTGCGGGCGGGGGGCTCATCGGAATCTGGGAGCCCCCTTTAATAAGGGGGCCCCCAGATCCCGGCCCCCCACCCTACGTGAATGAGTATGGGGTACATCGTACCTCTACCCATTCACCGGGAGGAAAAGTGTCCATAAAATAAAAACACAACACAGGTTTTTAAAATAATTTATTAGCCAGCTCCGGGGGTTTTCTCCGCTCTCCGGGGGTCTTCTTCTGCCTTTGGGGTTCTTCTCCCACTCTCCGGTGCCTTCGGGGCTGGCCGCTGCTATCTTCTTGCAGCTCTTTTACTAGCAGTGGCCTGCTCGTCGCCTTCTGCCTTCCGCTTCCGCCTTCTTCTTCTTCTTCTTTCGATGTTGCCACGTTTTCCCCACCCCCATTCCTGACCGGCCGGTCGGCATGCTCGGATAAGGGTCTGGTATGGATTTTGGGGGAACCCCCACGCCGTTTTTTTCGGCGTAGGTGTTCCCCTTAAAATCCATACCAGACCGAAGGGTCTGGTATCATCCTGGGGGGGAACCTCACCCATTTTTTCTTTTCAATTTGCGCGGGGGTTCCCCTTCAAGATTCTCTGCACACCAGTCTCCCCGCAAGTCGGATCATCTTGATCCGACTTCTGGTGCGACCTCTATTCAAATCAATGGGCTCCCATAGGGAACCATTGATTTTGAATAAAAACAGAAAAATGCAGCTGAAAACTAGCGCGGCAAAACGTGGATTGAATTCAATGCAAAACGCGGGAAAAATCGCGGTAAAAACACTGTACTAGCTTTACAGCCGGTTATTTAAAACGTCCATGGAAATTAAGCCTTTAGGTCACATTTGATACCTGCTGCAGAAGCTATGCAATAAATTAATGCAGGAGCAAATGGAGAACTGCACAACTGCATTTTCCTCTATAAAGCTTTAGGGGCAGATCCACAGAGCAAGTACGCTGGCGTATCTACAGAATCCTCAAACCAAGATACGACAGCATCTGGGTAAGATCCGACAGGCGTACGGCTTCGTACGCCTTTGGATCTTAGATGCAATACTTCGGCACCCGCTGGGTGGAGTTTGCGTAGTTTTCCGCATCGGGTATGCAAATTAGCGATTTACGACGATCCACGAACGTACGCGCGGCCGTAGCATTTTCTAACGTCGTCTGTAGTCGGCTTTTTCCGGCGTATAGGTAAAGCTGGTATTTTGCGGTGTATAGATCGCGTCGAATTTTTTTTTTGCGTAAGTCGTCCGTGAATAGGGATGGATGTAACTCACGTCTAAGTTAAAAAAATGATGTCCTAGCGACGTCATTTAGCACAATGCACGGCGGGAAATTTCGGAACGACGCATGCGCAGTTCATTCGGCACGGGGACACGCTTCATTTAAATTAATCACGCCCCCTACCCGCCGATTTGAATTCCGCCGCCAGAAATACACTACGCCCCCGTAACTTAAGGCGCAAATTCTTTGAGGATTCGAAGATCCACCAGGTAAGGTACGGCAGCGTAGCGTATCTGATACGCTGCGCCCATCTAATTATCTGTGGATCTGGCCCTTAGTGTGCAAACAATACAGAGACATTTTACCTATTCTATCCTCTGTGTTTCGACCCCATCAACCCCTAAAACACACAGTCTCTGTTCATCTCGATATAAAAAATGCAAATTACATTAAAATCTACATATTAAACACCGATACTGTATACAGTGATTATAAAAAGTCTACACACCCCTGTTAAAATGTCAGGTTTCTGTGATGTAAAAAAAAAATGAGACAAAGCTAAATCATTTCAGAACTTTTTCCACCTATGTGACCTATAAACTGTAAAACTTAGTTGAACAACAAACTGAAATCTTTTAGGTGGAGAGAAGAGAAGTAAAAAAAAAAATAGTATGGTTGCATAAGTGTGCACATCCTTAAACTACTCTGATCCCTCTGTGTTGATTTGTATTGCAAGTATACTGTCTGCCCCCATGTTGTAGAGCGCTGCGCAAACTATTGGCGCTATATAAATCCTGTAGAATAATAATACTTTCATATTAGAATAATAATACTTTGTTGAAGCACCTTTTGATTTTATTACAGCACTCTGTCTTTTTGGGTATTAGTCTATCAGTATAGCACAACTTGGCAATATTTGCCCACTCTTCTTTTCAAAAACACTCCAAATCCGTCTGATTACAAGGGCATCTCCTGTGCGCAGCCCTCTTCAGATCACCCCACAGATTTTCAATCAGATTCAGGTCTAGGCTCCAGGTCAGGGTTTTCTGGTGAAGCCATTCCTTTGTTGATTTGGATGTATGCTTTGGGTCATTGTCATGCTGAAATATGACGTTCCTGTTCATGTTCAGCTTTCTAGCAGAAACCTGGAGGTTTTGTGCCAATATTGACTGGTATTTGGAAATGTTCATAATTCCCTCTTGACAAAGGCCCCTGTGCCAACTGAAGAAAAACTTCCCCAAAGCATGATGCTGCCACCAGCATGCTTCACTGTGGGTATGGTGTTCTTTTGGTGATGCGCAGTGTTGTTTTTGCGCCAAACATATATTTTGGAATTTTCGCCAAAAAGTTCAACCTTGGTTTCATCAGATCATAACACTTTTTCCCCACATGCATTTGGGAGACTTTAGATGTGTTTTTACAAAATTTAGCCGGGCTTGGATGTTTTTCTTCGTAAAAAAAGGCTTTCGTTTGGTCACTCTACCCCATAGCCCAGACGTATGAAGAATACGGGAGATTGTTGCCACATGTACCACACAGCCAGATATTCCTGCAGCTCCTTTAATGTTGCTGTAAGCCGCTTGGTAGCCTCCCTGACCAGTTTTCTTCTTGTCTTTTCATCAATTTTGGAGGGTCGTCCAGTTCTTTTCTCCACTTGATGACAGTCTTCACTGTGTTCCATACTCTAATGCCTTGGAAATTCTTTTGTACCCTTCTCCTGTCTGATACCTTTTAACAATGAGATCCCTCTGATACTTTGGAAGTTTTCTGCAGACCATGGCTTTTGCTGTAGGATGCGACTGAGAAAATGTCAGGAAAGACCTACTAGAACAATTGAACTTTATTTGGGGTTAATCAGAGGCACTTTAAATGATGGCAAGTTTATACGGACTCCTATTTAACATGTGAATGTGATTGCTTATATCTGAAAACGGCTACATCCCCAGTTATAAGAGGGTGTGCACACTTATGCAACCACATTATTTTATTACACCCCCCCCCCCCCCCCCAAAAAAGATTTCAGTTTGTTTTTCAATTGAGTTGTACAGTTTATAGGTCACACAAAAGGTGGAAAAAGTTCTGAAATTATTTATCTTTGTCTCGTTTTTTTTACATCCCAGACATTTTTACAGGGGTGTGTAGACTTTTTATATCTGCTGTATACGATCAAGGGTAAAGATCCATTATACCTTTTTAGACCCCTTTCACACTGAAGCGTTTTTACAGCGTTTTAGCGTTAAAAATAGCTCTATTAAAACGCTCTCCATGCATCTCAATGGACCCTTTCACACTGAGTCCTGCAAGCAGCAGCTTTTGGGCGCTGACAAAAATGCTCCAAAAACGCGCCTCTCCATTGAAATGAATTGAAAGCGCTGTAAAAACGCCTTACCCTTTCACACTGAGACGTTGCACTGGCGGGGCGTTGAGAAAAGTCCTGCAAGCAGCATCTTTGAAGCAGCTTTTGGGCGCTGAAAAAAACTCCAAAAACGCCCCTCTCCATTGAAATGAATTGAAAGCGCTGTAAAAACGTCTTCCCCTTTCACACTGAGGCATTGCAAAAACACCCTAAAACGTTCGGGTCTTAGCGGTGCTTTATCAGCACATTGGGATTGTAGATGAGGCTACGCTCAAATAACGCTCGAATAGAGCCCCAATGTGAAAGGGGCCTTTATATTTAATAATGCATTGGGTACTAAACTAACTTCTTCCATTGTTCATATCCTTTTGCCTCTCTTCCTATCCCATTCTCCCCTCCTTCCTACTGTTTCCCTTTTATATTAATCTTTTCTATCACTTTTTTTCCCTTCAATCTTTCCCTCCTCAACTGATTTTATGAGATAAAAAAAGATTGTTTTCCGTGTGTGGGGTGGGGGAGATGGGGTGCTTTAAGCTGGCATAATACATGAAAATGTGTCAATATATGAACATTGGTTATGCTAATAACATGTATGAGGACTGAATCTCTTTGTTGTAGCACCTTTATTCTGTGTTTTAGTATTCTGATTTCCCCTGCCCCCCAAATCCTATAACTCTACAATTAAGCCATTGTAGGTAGAAAAAGACGTCCTAGGAGGGGATGGGTGTTGTGTCTTTGCAAAGGGTAGTTGACAGAGCCAAAGTTTTGCTGGTGCTCTGCACCTGAAGTGTAGAACCAGACCTGAGAGTGGTGTTGGGGAATGTGTGAGCAAATAATGTATTTTGAAATATCAGGTATAACTTGGAGATCTATTGTATGCCTTTTAACCACTTAACCCCCGGACCATATTCAAAGACCAGAGCACTTTTTGCGATTCGGCACTGCGTCGCTTTAACGGACAATTGCACGGTCGTGTGACGTGGCTCCCAAACAAAATTGACGTCCTTTTTTCCCCACAAATAGAGCTTTCTTTTGGTGGTATTTGATCACCTCTGTGGTTTTTAGTTTTTGCGCTATAGAGCGTCAATTTTGAAAAAAAATTATATTTTTTACATTTTGCTATAATATCCCCCAAAAATATATATAAAAAATAGTTTTCCTCAGTTTAGGCTGATACGTATTCTTCTACATATTTTTCGTAAAAAAAAAAAATCGCAATAAGCGTTTATTGATTGGTTTGCGCAAAAGTTATAGCGTTTACAAAATAGAGGGTATTTTATGGCATTTTTATTTAATATTTTTTTTTTACTATTAATGGCGGCGATCAGCGATTTTTTTTTTCGGTACTGCGACAATATGGCGGACATTTCGGACACTTTTGACACATTTTTGGGACCATTGGCATTTTTATAGCGATCAGTGCTATAAAAATGCATTGGATTACTATAAAAGGGGTTAACACTAGGGGGCAGGGAGTGTGTTCTAACTGTAGGGGGGGTGGACTGACATGGGGAAAAGACATGAGGAAATGACATGGGGAAATGACTGATCTTCTGTTCATACATTGTATGAACAGAAGATCAGCATTTCTCTCCCTGACAGGACCAGGAGCTGTGTGTTTATACACACATCTCCCAGTCCTCGCTCTGTAACGAGCGATCGCGTGTGCCCGGCGGCTATCCCGCCCGCTGGGCACATGCACGGGAGTCGGGGGCGAGCGGGGGGCGCACGCTCCTAGTGGCCTGCGCGAGAGCCGACGTATAGCTACAGGCTCTCGCGCATGGGAGCCGACCTGCCGCCGTAAAACGACGGCGGCTGGTCGTCAACCCGTTAATCCACAACCTCTACAAAAAATGATTTGATCAGGGAAATTTCTTAACATTCTGGAATGTTCTTAGGAAATTTCTTAACATTCTGGAATGTTCTTTACTAAAACGGGAGAGTGCAAAATCTGGTGCAGCTCTGCATAGAAACCAATCGGCTTCCAGTTTATTTATTTTTTGCTTAATTGAGCAAGCTGAAGTTAGAAGCTGATTGGCTACCATGCAGAGCTTCACCAGTTTTTTCACTCTTCTGTTTTAGTAAATCAACCCCTATATTTCTAAATCTTGATTGGTGTCGGCAGTTATTCACACAACAATGTGCATGGCCAAATGTAAAACTCAAACACTTTGACTGCATAATTGAAGATAGTGTTGCATACATTCTCAGCAGATGTAAAAGAGATGACTTGTGGGTGCAGCACTTTTATCTCTGGTCTGATGCAATTTTTAAAGTTGTGAGGTCTTAATATAATGTATGCTTTGATTGCAAAAGTTTCAGTTGTGGATTAAGGATTAATATACAAATGGTGGGATTGCTAGCAATTGTACATAATTTCCAAGGGCAGTCCCAGTTTTGTGTGATATTCTGTGGGAGTCCCTATTTTTGAACAGTTTAAATGTTATATTCACCTTGTTTATGCAGTCTAGGCTGTTTTGTGTTTAGGCTTATTGAGAATAGGGATAGACTGTAATTTCCTGTAGTAGTATTATAGGGAGACTGAAAGCTAGGAACATGCCTATCTTATGCTGCGTACACACAAGCGTTTTTCATGACTAGAAAAATGCAGTTTTTTAAATTGGTCATTAAAAACGATTGTGTGTAGGCTCCAGAGCATTTTTCTCAATGTGAAAAATGGGCATTAAAAATTTAGAACATGCTGTATTTTTTCTCGTTGTTTTTCACGTCATGAAAAATGGTCATGTGTAGGCTTTAATGACGGGAAAAAAACGCACATGCTCAGAAGCAAGTTATGAGACGGGAGCACTCGTTCTGGTAAAACTAGCGTTTGTAATGGAGATAGCACATTCGTCACGCTGTAACAGACTGAAAAGCGCAAATCGTCTCTCATCAAACTTTTACTAACACAAAATCAGCAAAAGCAGCCAAAAGGGTAGCGGCATCCGAATGGAACTTCGTCTTTATAGTGGCGTTGTACGTCACCGCGCTTTGCTCAAGCATTTTTTTTTTCCACGATCGTGTGTATGCAAGGCAGACTTGACAAGAATCACGTCGAGAAAAACTTTTTTTCCCATGACATTAAAAACGGTCGTGTGTACGTGGCATTAGCCCCCATTTATATAAATGGGCGAACAATTCGGCCCGAGCATAAGGCCGAACTTTCGTTATTTTGTACGTTCGAACAAACGGGTCATTCGACCATTTGTTTGGCCCCCCAAACTGACCACAATGCATTGCAACGCTGAACAGTGCACTGCAAGCCCTGACGGGCTGAAGCAGTAAAAGCTTCAGACAATCGAGGCACAGATCACTGTCGGAGTCATGATTGTACACTGTCATCATGACTTTATCCAAATATGGCTAATTTCTGCCCCACAGTATAAAGATATTCATTCAGTGGCAGCCATTTCCTGTGTGATTTTGGCATGGAGAGAGATGGAACAGGGCTCTGTTCAGTGCCATTAGTGTGCTATACTGTGCTATTTTACTTTAATTGTCAGTGTAGAATATTAGTTTAGTGTCAGTCTAGGGATAGTGTGAGTGTAGTGAGGAAGACCATCTTTGATCACTTTGTATAGTGTGCAGCTAGTGTAGGGACAGCTCAGATAGTTTCACTGTAGTGTAGTGAGACCGTATCATTCATACACACATTATTGTAGAGTAGGGACAGCTCAGATAGTTTCAGTGTAGTGTAGTGAGACCGTGTTGGTAATCTTGACATTAGTGTATAGCTAGAGTAGGGACAGTTCAGATGGTGTTAGTGTAGTGAGGGTTGAACACCGTCTATTTGTTAGTGTTACTGCCAGTTTAACACCATATAGTTCTGTGCGTCACTGTATGTTTGGCGCATTATATTGCACTATATTATAGTGTATCTATGGAGTGTGTCTGTGTAGTGTGAGTACTCAAATTAAAGTGCACCAAACACCACTTTACATTGATTAAAGTGCATCTACTTACATATTTCCACTTCTTCTTTACATTTGCTTATAAGCACCACCCCTTCCCTCCCAATAATGTTTGGGAGGACAACAAGGAGAGGCAGACATTCCCTTGGCACTGTAAGGGGGCCAGCAACAAATGTGTCTACAGGCAAAAGTGACCGTGGTGGTTAGTCCTGAGGCGGGGCATCTTTACCTCTGTTAAGTGAGTTTGCCCATACTGTCCAGCCACAGCTTGCAGAGGAGGTTGTGGACTGGCTTACTAAACCTTCCTCATCCTCTGTCACACAAGCAGAGACAAGTGGGCAGTCCCCCCTGCAGTTGCCAGAGTGGATAAACCTGCCTCCTTGTCCACATCTATTCCTGCCATAGCCCCAACAGCAGGAGTCAGCGTCAGCCACTTGCATTTTCATGATGCCCAGCCATTACTAGATTCAGATGTTGGTTCTGAGGTTGAGGATGACAGGAACATGAGCCTAGAGAGGGGAGAACACTGGTAGGTAAATAAGCATTCATGTTCCCCCAGCCGTAGCGTATTCCTAAGTTGTCTCCAGTGGTAAGGACGATGATGATGATGAGGTCACTGATGCAACTTGGGCGTCAGATAGAGCAGAGGAGGAAACTGAAGGTGGGGCAGCACAACCCCAAGGAGGTGGACATCAAGAAAGAGTGTAGTGTGCAGCCACCCTACTGCATCACATTCTGCAGCTGTTATCTCCCAGGCCACTCCCCAAAGCTCAGCTGTCTTTGCCTTTTTCAGCACATCTGCAGCAGATCGCACTGTTGCTATCTGCAAACTGTCCCTCATGCACATCAAACGTGGCAAAAACACCAGCCATTTGGGTACCACATGCTTAACAAGGCATTTAACATCCAACCACTCAGCTCATTGGCAAGAACACCTAAAAGCCACACAAAAGGGGCACAAATCCTTACCCACTTCAGTCTGCCCCTGCTATACCGAGTCATTACCTCACAGCAGCCTCCACTGACATGGATGATGGTATAGCACAGGATGTCCCAGGTCCTAGCAGCACATCTGCCAGCAACACACCGCTAGTTGTAGACTGTAGCTGGCAAATTTCTCTGCCCCATCTGCTGCAGCAGGAAAAACAATACAGTCCCTGCCACCCACATGTGCAGCATCTAAATGCAAGCTTGTCAAAGTTGTTTTTTCTCCAACGTCTGCCTTTCAGCCTGGTGGATTCTGCCCCCTTCCGTGAATTAGCACATGTGTTGTACCACAATGGCAAGTTCCCAGTCGCTACTACTTTTCACGTAAGGCCGTTCCATCTCTACCATCACGTGGAAGGGAATGTTCTGGCATCTTTGGACAAGGCAGTCAGCCGTAAAATCCACCTTACTGCTGACACGTGGTCCAGCAAGCATGGGCAGGGACGATAAATTTCATTCACAGCACACTGGGTAACGCTGCTTGCAACTCAAAAGGATGCAGGACAAGGCTGCTTGTTGTGCCCCCATGTCTCCATACAGCTGGTGGTGATGCCAGACCTGTGATCTTCTACCATCCTCCTCCTCTGCCACTTCCATGCCCTCCTCTGCAGGATTGTCCTATGAACATCAGCTACCCCCTAAGCGTTCAGAGGGCTATAAGTCAGACTAAAAGGTGCCATGCAGTGCTTCAGCTGGAGTGTTTAGGGGACAGGAACCACACCAGAGTAGAGATTCTTGCAGCTCTGCTGGGACAGGCCCAGAGGTGGTTCCCACCACATCAGCTGGAGCCAGGAATGGTGGTGTGCGATAATGGCTCAAACCTCCTGTCTGCCCTTAGACAGGGAAAGTTCACTGTTCAATGCTGCAGCGGCTATACATGCAGCATAGGGCCGTTTATGAGTACCTGTGCGAATATGGCACGACAACAGGCACAGGCCGCCTCTGCTTTTTTTTTCCCCATGCCAATGGCTGATCATTAAGAATGCATGCACTGTATTGTCACCATTTGAGGAGGCCACAAGGATGGTGAGCCGTGACAGTGCATGCATCTGTGACACAATCCCTGTTCTGTTCTTGCTGGAGCAGACTCTGCGTAGCATTATGGACAGAGCAGAGCAGGAGGAAGAGGAGGACTTCCTTTTTTCTCAAGGCCTACTTTATCAAGACACCATAATTTCCATGTCACAGAACACACAGGAGGAGAGAGGGGGGAGGATGAGGAGGAGGATTCTGGCACTTTCATAGGCTTCAAAGAAGAGGAAGCAATGGCTTTCCAACCCCAGGACCCTTGGGAGGAGGAAGTTCCAGATGCTGTTATCCTGAGTAACCCCAAGGAGTCTGCTTCTCAAGCTTCTGCAAATTTGAGGTGCATGGGCAACTTCACGCTTCAAAGCCTGCGAAAGGACCCAAGAATACGTGGCATAAAGGATGATTACTGGTTGGCAACCCTCCTTTACCACCGTTATAAGGGGAAGGTCTCGGAACTCATCTTGTCCCCACAGAGCGTGCAAAAGATAAAATCTCTTGAGGACACGTTAAAGAGGATTTTATTGAAGTTTCCTGACTCCTGTAGGTTACAGTGTAGTGGGAAATGTAGTTTTGAGTCTTCTGTTGGTCAAGAGTGGAGCGTTGGAGAAGGTGTCCGCCTAAGTGAGGCATTTCAGATTTTTTTTTGTACTCGCCACCCAGGGCTGTCAGCTTCCACATCCCATCAGCAGCGTCTGCATCACATGATGGACGATTACCTTGGGGCCAAAACAGAGATGGAGAGCTTTCCAGCTGATGATCCATTGACTTACTGGGTCATGAGAATGGCCTGAACTTGCCTGGTATGCTTTTGAGTTGTTGGGCTGCCCTGCATCCAGCGTGCTTTCAGAACGGCATTCAGTGCTGCAGGAGGTTTCGTTACTGATCATAAAATGCGTCTGGACCACGCCATGGACCATTTGCCTTTTATAAAAAATGAATCGGTCCTGGATTACCAGCTTTGAAGCCCCTGATACCGATGTCACTGATTGAGCCTTTTTGGGATGTGGAATCACTGCAGGACTTCGAGGCTGCCTAGCTTTGAGGGTGTTAATCATTTCACCTGGAACAATGTTTTTGGTATAGGTTTCATGGGCACAGTTAACACCCAAAGACCAATTTTTTAGAACCTATTTGACAATGGCATATCATTGCAATTTTTTTTGCCTTCATCAAGAGAACCTCTTAAGGGTTACGGTGGGAAGGCGCCCCTGACGTCCAAAGACCAATTTTTCTGCACCTGTTTGACGGGTGTATATCATTGCAATTTTTTACAGCAAGGCCAATTCTTGCTTTCTTCAAGATTACCTCTATAGGGTTACGGTGGGAAGGCGCCATCGACACCAAAAGACCAATTTTTACGTACCCATTACTTCTATCCAAAGTCAAAGTGACACCAGAATGTATCCAAAAAAATCTCTAATCTTGTTCCCAGTGCACTACATTGTGGCCTCATCATACACACTGGCTCCCCAGCTATTGCTGAGCAAAATAAAGGCAGCTTGCAGGGAAAATTTCATTTGCTGCAGCAGATTCTAGACCTGGTACTGATCTGCCACTTTATAGGTAGAGTAAGGGGAATCCCCTTCCTATATTGGAAGGAAATTTTTTATTTTTATGCTTTTCACTTTAAAAATCAAGAAATCACTGCTCATTTAACCACTTCCATACCAGGTACTTACGCAGCTTCCCGCCGAAGCCAATTTTCAGCTTTCAGCACTGTCGCACTTTGAATGGCAATTGCGCGGTCATGCTACACTGTACCCAAACAAAATTGGCGTCCTTTTTTCCCCACAAATAGAGCTTTCTTTTGGTGGTATTCGATCACCTCTGCGATTTTTTTTTTTTGCGCAACAACTAAAAAAAGGCTGAAAATTTGGGAAAAAAATTACGTTTTTATTTTTTTCTGTTAATTTTTTTGTAAATAAGTTTTCTCTTTCAATTACGGGCACTGATATGGCGGCACTAATGGGCACCGATGAGATGGCACTGATGGACATCGATGAGGTAGTACTGACGGGCACAGATGAGGTGGCACTGATTGGCGGCGCTGGTATGCGACACTGATGGGCACACATAGGCGGCACTGATGGGCACACATAGGCGGCACTGATGGGCACACATAGGCGGCACTGATGGGCACACATAGGCGGCACTGATGGGCACACATAGGCGGCACTGATGGGCACTCATGGGCGGCACTGGGCACTCATAGGCGGCACAGATGGGCACTCATGGGCGGCACAGATGGGCACTCATGGGTGGCACAGATGGGCACTGCTAGGTGGGCACTGGGCATGGATGGGCACTGTGGGGTGGCACTGATGGACACTGGGGTGGCACTGATGGACACTGGGGTGGCGCTGATGGACACTGGGGTGGCGCTGATGGACACTGGGGTGGCAGCACTGATTTTTGCCAGGTTGCCAGTCAGTGCCCATTTGTGGGCACTGACTGGCATCTTTTTTCTTTATGCTTTTTTTTTATTTATTTTTTAGACTTTTTTTTTTTTTTTTTCTGCCATTTTTTTTTTTTTGCCCACCCTGGTGCTCCAGGGTGGGCATCCCTGGTGGTCCAGTGTGGCGATCCGAGGGGGGGCTGCGCTGATAAACAATCAGCGCTAACCCCCCCTGTCAGGAGAGCCGCCGATCGGCTATCCTCTACTCGCGTCTGTCAGACACGAGTGAGGAAGAGCCATCGACGGCTCTTCCTGTTTACATCGTGATCAGCCGTGGTTGGACACGGCTGATCACGTGGTAAAGAGTCTCCGCCGGAGGCTCTTTACCGAGATCGGAGATGCAGGGTGTCAGACTGACACCCCGCATCACCGATCGCCGCGATGCGCGCCCCCACGGGCGCGCGCGGCATGAAATCCTGCAGGACGTTCTAGAACGTCCTGTCAGGATTTCATAACCACTTCCCGGACGTAAATCGGCCATAGGCCGGGCGGGAAGTGGTTAAAAATGACGTTTTTCAGACTGTTCACTGTTCACCCGACCCCCTATAACCATTGTATGCCCAATTAGTTGCATATAAGCCTTCGAAATGGGCACTTTTGATTTTTTGACGTTCGGGTCCCATTGACTTTAATGATATTTTGTTATTTGGGTCTGAACTTTCACGGTGTTCGAAAATTCTGGTGCGAAGCGAACAGGGGTCCGTTTGGCCCATTTACACCTGTGCAATTTGCAACATGTTTATCA
This sequence comes from Rana temporaria, assembly GCF_905171775.1. Taxonomy (NCBI): domain Eukaryota; kingdom Metazoa; phylum Chordata; class Amphibia; order Anura; family Ranidae; genus Rana; species Rana temporaria. The sequence goes on from NC_053489.1 coordinate 167,113,834, forward strand.
CAGCCACATCAATGCTCAACACCAGATTTCCACATTATTATCAACAGTGAGAAAACGTTTGGGAGCTTCCTTGCGCTTATCCCACCCCACCCCACATACAGTGGCTTATTTAATATTGAATTATGCACAAAGAATAATAAGCCATGAAAACCCTTAAATGTAGTCCAGCTGTTCTTAGCCACATACACAAGGTGAAGTTGCAGTGGTACTTAAAGCGGAACTTTGTCCGAAAGGAAAAGTTCTGCTTTTCTACCTCCCCCCAAACAAGTCCCAGAAGGCTACTGGAACATTCTCAGTGAAGCACGGCTCACATATGTGCAGTGGGAGGCCGCAAGGAGTCAGACAGCTTCCCACACTAGACATGGTGGGCCTCAAAGATTGATAAAGAACCAGCCTGGGTGAGGACAGCTCTGGATTCCTGGACAGTTCAGTGCCCCTCTATTAAGACAGTAGATACAGGGCACGGGGGGGAATGAAGATCCTCTTTAAGTAAACTTGTTACAAGAGACACTTTGAATACCTCTTTCTAATAGATTTCCTTAAAATAGCTTTAAAATCAGAGGTGTAACCATATAGAAAATAACAAAATGGCAACTTTCTTATAGGCAATCCCACTGTTACTATTTTAGGACACTGGACATGCTACATATACCCAGAAAAGTGATCAACATACACAGGACATGTGTAGAACGTCCAGTGCTTCTGTCACCATGCTGTGTCCCCCACTCCCACCTGCCGGCCATTCTCGGCTCTTAAAATGGAACTGGGAAGTAGCTGTGTAAATACAGAAGCTTGAGCAGCTGGTTGTTTATCAACACTGGTCCAATGCGAGAGATACAAATTAACACTGTTAAGGCAGCATACACATCTTGAGTTTTTTTGTATTCAACCAAAGAAAAACACTTTACAGATCCCTGCATCCACACAAGAAATATCTTGTGCTGTTTCATTGTATTCTGACAGCACGGACTCCCCCCTTTGTCAGAGTACACAGAATTAGCACTGCAGCCATTGGCTGATTGAAAGCTTTAGACCGGCTTCTATTGAACAGACAGCAGGAAGTACATACTGAAATGTTGCTGGTACCAGCAGATTCTCAGTCCACGTATACTGTTGCTTTACGTTTTGTATCTACAGTGTTTCATTCATCTGCAGATCAAAATGATGAGCTTTGAGCCACATATGCTTTCATTTTATAGCAACTTGACAAATAAATCTTTTTTTTTTCTTCTTATTTACTCCTTTGTTAGTCTTTAGTTTTACCCTGATCAGTCCTAATGATTTCCTCCTTTTTCTTCTTTCTTTCTTTCTTTCTTTCTTTTTCTCAACTGTTCTTTTCCTGCTATTTTTTTTTTTTTTTTTAATATGATCAAATAAGAAAAAAAATCTTTTTTCTTTAGTCCTTAAACTTTTTGACAATATAATTTTTGTCCTTAACCACTTCCATACCAGGCACTTACGCAGCTTCCCGCCCAAGCCAATTTTCAGCTTTCAGCACTGTCGCACTTTGAATGGCAATTGCGCGGTCATGCTACACTGTACCCAAACAAAATTGGCGTCCTTTTTCCCCCAAAAATAGAGCTTTCTTTTGGTGGTATTTGATCACCTCTGCAATTTTTTTTTTTTTTGCGCAACAACTAAAAAAAGACTGAAAATTTGGAAAAAAAAATACGTTTTTATTTTTTTCTGTTAATTTTTTTGTAAATACGTTTTCTCTTTCAATTACGGGCACTGATATGGCGGCACTAATGGGCACCGATGAGATGGCACTGATGGACATCGATGAGGTAGTACTGACGGGCACAGATGAGGTGGCACTGATTGGCGGCGCTGGTATGCGACACTGATGGGCACACATAGGCGGCACTGATGGGCACACATAGGCGGCACTGATGGGCACACATAGGCGGCACTGATGGGCACTCATGGGCGGCACTTATGGGTGGCACTGATGGATACTTATGGGTGGCACAGATGGGCACTGATAGGTGGGCACTGGGCATGGATGGGCACTGTGGGGTGGCACTGATGGACACTGTGGGGCAGCACTGATTTTGCCAGGTTGCCAGTCAGTGCCCATTTGTGGGCACTGATTGGCATCTTTTTTCTTTTTTTGAATGCTTTTTTTTATTTTTTTGCAGGCTTTTTTTTTTCCCACCCTGGTGGTCCAGGGTGGGCATCCCTGGTGGTCCAGTGTGGCGATCCAAGGGGGGGCTGCGCTGATAAACAATCAGCGTGAACCCCCCCTGTCAGGAGAGCCGCCGATCGGCTGTCCTCTACTCGCGTCTGTCAGACGCGAGTGAGGAAGAGCCATCAACGGCTCTTCCTGTTTACATCGTGATCAGCCGTGATTGGACACGGTTGATCACGTGGTAAAGAGTCTCCGCCGGAGGCTCTTAACCGAGATCGGAGATGCAGGGTATCAGACTGACACCCCGCATCACCGATCGCCGCGATGCGCGCCCCCACGGGCGCGCGCGGCATGAAATCCTGCAGGACGTTCTGGAACGTCCTGTCAGGATTTCATAACCACTTCCCGGACGTAAATCGGCTATAGGCCGGGCGGGAAGTGGTTAAATATTTGTATCTTAATTACAAAGTTTTTCATAATAAACTGGTCCATAACATGTGTCTAACCACATCAATTCCAGCATGTTCTATTCCTTTCTTTACATTTTTAATTTTTTCAGTGCTGTGATAGTTTGACATGCACATAGTATATTAAAATAAATACATAGGGCTAGATTCAGGTAGGGGCAGGCAATCTAACGGCGGCGCAGCGTATCGTATTTACGCTACGTCACCACAACTTACAGGAGCAAGTGCAGTATTCACAAAGCACTTGCTCCGTAAGTTGCGGCGGCGTAGCGTAAATGGGGCCGGCGTAAGCGCGCGTAATTCAAATGTGTAAGGGGGGGCGTGTTTTATGTTAATGTGTGTTGACCTGACGTGATTGACGTTTTGTACGAACGGCGCATGCGCCGTCCGTGTACATATGCCAGTGTGCATTGCTCCAAATGACGTCGCAAGGACGTCATTGGTTTCGACTTGAACGTAAATTGCGTCCAGCCCTATTCGCGAACGACTTACGCAAACGACGTAAAAAATTCAAAAATCGAGGCAGGAACGACGTCTATAATTAACATTGAGTGCGCCTCATAGAAGCGGGCACAACGTTACGCCGAAAAAGCCTTATGCAAACGGCGTAAAAAACGAACGCCAGGCGCACAAACGTGTTTGAATCGACGTAACTAGGTAATTTGCATATTCTACGCCGAAAACAACGGAAGCGCCACCTAGCGGCCAGCGTGAGAATGCACCCTAAGATACGACGACGTAATAGAATTACGCCAGTCAGATCTTAGGCTAATGTCGGCGTATCTAGCTTTCTGAATACAGAAAGTAGATACGCCGGCGCAGCTTTGAATTTACGCGGCGTATCTATGGATACGCCGGCGTAATTCTTTGCTGAATCTAGCCCATATTTTTTTGGGGGGACAGAACTTTCTTTTGGTGTTTAATAACCACAGTTTTTAAATAGTTTTACTATATAAAGCAAAAAAGACCACGCTTTTGGAATTGCTTATATTTACCTAGTATTTTTATAATAATTTGTTTTAGGTCGTTCATCATTTAGGTTTATTTATTAAAACCAAAGTCTTCAAGAAAAAAGTAGTTGTGGTTATGTTGCATTGAATCCCACCATAAGCATTAGGCTTATTAGCAATAGCCCCCTCCAATAAATCATTGGTGGACAGTGGCACTTCAAAACCCCCACCTTTTTAAAATATCAGTCACTGCTGGCCAGTGACAGTTTAAAACCTCCCACCTTGAATGAATTTACTTTGCTTTACTGTTTTAGCTTTACTTTGCTTGCTGCTGTCTCTCTTCCTATTCTTCCTTCAGTCCACTTCTGTGAGAGGTAAACACAGCCAGTATTAAACTTGTAATCGGAGTGATTGATTTACATTGATCACAAGGCACAGGGCTGCTCTGTTTAATTTGCCTGAGATTTGCACTGCCTAATGACAGTGCCATCAAATGAGTTGGGAACACGAAACCCCTCTATAGACTAGGACAGTAATATACATCCGGTTACAGTAGCAAATACCCTGATTGGCCATTTACCATAAAGGCCAGTGAGGAGGAGTTTAATGAAATAACTTGCACCTCACAAAACTAAAAGCAACCCAGAAAAACTACTGATCAGTGTAAATGTTCACATTAAATGTGAACTTGATTGCATTCTGTGTTTGCAGTTATTGTCGTTTATATAATCTATTTTTTTCCCTTTGTCTTCAACTACTATGCACCGACTTTGGACCTACAACGTGTTGTTTTGTGTATACCCTTGTTTGGGCCACAGTTGCGCTTGGACGAGGCTCAGGAAGCAGAATGCCAGGCTCTTAGGCAACAGCTTCAACAGGAGATGGAGCTACTGAATGCCTACCAGAGCAAGATCAAGATGCAAACAGAGGCACAGCATGAGCGTGAACTGCAGAAGCTGGAGCAAAGGGTGTCTCTCCGAAGAGCTCACCTGGAACAGAAGGTACAGAACATTTAGCTTCAAATTATTATTATATATGTGTGGTGTTCCTCATGTCCAGATTGCCACTTGACATTATAACAGAGCTAGAAAACTAGATTACAGCTAATATGTGTAACAAATCAATCTTAAAACTAAACGGACTTGGTATACATGGCTGCCAGACTTGTCGTCATGTTCATTGACGCTCATGTACACTTGTGATCTGCTTTACAGGGTGCTTTTGCTTTTAAGGTATATATAATTTGCATGGGAACATGTCCTATATAGTGCAAATCAACCAAGAGTGATCACCCCAGGGGTGCTGTTCTTCACTTTTGGCGAACCATAGAATGAGGGGGGCCTCTTAGACATCAGTGCAGTTTGTTCTCAGTCAGCCTCCAAATAGTCATGTAAACTTACCCTCAAGCTGACTGCACACATTAACCACCTCCCACCTGCCGTATTGTCAGTTGGGCAGGCGGTGGCTCTCTTTCGTCATGATTGCATGGGCACCACGATCGTCTTTGTCCCTGGGACACGGCGCATCACCAGTCCTTTTTTTCAGAATTTGTTTTTTAAAAAATGTCTTCTGTTCTAAAATTTTGCAAATAAATCTTTCTTCATAAATTTAGGCCAAAATGTATACAACATTTATTCTGCTATATTTCTTTGGTAAAAAAAAAACTAAAATCCGTGTTTATTATCTAGTCTGTGTGAAAGTTAGAGTCTAGTCTGGGCTCAAATCGCACTGCAAAGAATCGCATGTGGTGCGATTCATGTCCGAATTGCATGCAGTTCCCCCTGTGTGAACCCAGGCTTGTCATAGTGACTGCAGTGCAATTTGAGCCCATTCATTTTGTCTGAGGCTCAAATAGCACCACAAAGGTATCAGTACTCTGTATCACCGAGTACTTGACCGAATGTATCAGTGCTTGCCAGCAAGAAACGATATTGTTGCAACCTTAATACTTGCTTAATCTTCATGTACTGATGACCTATCATTCTTGAGGCCCTAAAATGCTAGGACCGTACAAATACCCACAAAAAAAAAACTTTGGGGAAAAAACACCCCAAGGTATTTAGTAAGAGACATGGTGAGTTTTTTGAAGTTGTAATTTATTTTGAAAGCTAAGAAATTAACCACTTGCCGCCCACCATATAGCAAAATGACGGTGGCAAAGTGGTTCTGTTATCCTGATCTAACATCCTATCATGTGATCAGGATAACTCGAGGAGATCGGTGGTGCGGCGTGTCAGACTGACACACTGCAACTCGATCTAGGTAAAGAGTCTCTGATGGAGACTCTTTACCACATGATCAGCTGTGTCCAATCACAGCTGATCACAGTGTTAACAGGAAAAGCTGTGTATATTGGCTTTTCCTCACTTGCGTCTGTCAGACGCAAGTAGAGGAGAAGCCTTCCGAGGATGCCCACCAGGTATGCCACCCATGGCCACCAGGGATGCCAATCAGTGCCCATAATTTATGCCAATTGGTGCCAAACACTATTGCCTGCCAATTAGTGATGCTCATTAGTACCATCCATCAGTGCCACCTCATTGGTGCAGCCCCATCTGTGCCCATTGATGCAGCCCCATCAGTGCCAGTCAGTGAAGAAGAAAAATGTACTTACACTTTACTTAAACAATACCTGTAGCTGCAGGCATCATCCTGGTATAACCGCTTGAAGTCAAATGAGTCCTGTTTTTGCGTGTATTCACACACAAAGCAGGACTCGGCCCCGCCCCCCGGCACCCACATCATTTGATTGATTGACAGCATCGGAAGCCAATGGCTGCACTGCTATCAATCAGGATGCGAGACACCAGCTAGAGTTCGTGTGTTCATTCCCAGCCGGAGGAAGACCGCGTTTAGGTAAGTAAAATGGGGGGGGGGGGTCTGCAGCACTACAGAATGTTTGATTTTTACCTTAATGCATAGAATGCATTAAGGTGAAACCCATGAGGGTTTACAACCCCTTTTAACAAACATTTTATTACAAATAAAGAAACGATAGACACAAAAAACAAGTTGAAAACTTGGATATGCGTCTTTGAAAGTGGATCTCTTTACATTGTATTGTGGTTATTATAAACAAAGCATTTAAAAAAAAAAAAAGGTTATACCTAATGAAACCCAACTAACTCCCGAGATGATCATCAAAAATTATAAATAAGTACATCAAACTTGTATATAAGATAATCATATATAGTAGAAATGGCGGTGGTGTTCTCTCAAAATAGTGGCAGTTCCTTAAATGGTTCTGTAGGTGAAATGGTTAATCCTATAATAAACAGGACATTTGTGGAATAGAAAATCAGAAACATACTAGGGCATCCACTTCTTTTATGGAAATATCAGTTGCATGTTATCCAGGTTGCATTCCGATAGGGCTTAATGAGGACTTCATATACAGCGGATAAAATAAGTGTTGAACACATCGTCATTTTTCTTGGTAAATTAAGTTATGTGTAAAAAAATGGTAGGACACAAGGAAAAAGTATTAAACATGCTTAACCAATATATATAAAAAAAAAAACATGTTTAACCACCTCAGCCCTGGGAAAATCGCCTGCCCAATGACCAGGCCATTTTTTGCGATTCGGCACTGTGTCGCTTTAACTGACAATTGCCCGGTCATGCAACATTGCACCCCAACAAAATTTACGTCCTTTTTTTCCCCACAAACAGAGCTTTTGGTGGTATTTGATCATCTCTGCGGTTTTTATTTTTTGCTCTATAAACAAAAAAGTGCGACAATTTTGAAAAAAAAGCAATATTTTTTTCTTTTTTGCTATAATAAATATCCCCAAAAAATATATATACATAAAAAAAAATTCCTCAGTTCAGGCCAATATGTACTCTTCTACATATTTTTGGAAATAAAAATCGAAATAAGCGTATATTCATTGGTTTGCGCAAAAGTTATAGCATCTACAAAATAGGGGATAGTTTTTTGGCATTTTTATTATTTATTTATTTTTATTAGTAATGGTGGCAATCTGCGATTTTTATCCTGACTGTGACATTATGGCGGACACATGGGACACTTTTGACGCTATTTTGTGACTATTGTCATTTATACAGCGATCAGTGCTATGAATAGCCACAGATTTCTTTGAAACCTATTGAGATTTTCCTTAGCTTTGTGTTTGGGATCATTGTCTTGCTGAAATGTCCACCCTCGTTTTATCTTCATCATCCAGGTAGATGGTAGCAGATTTTTAATAAGAATGTCTTGGTACATTTTTCCATTCATCCTTCCTTCAATAATATGACATTTGTAAGTATTGTATGCTGAAAAACAGCCCCACACCATGATGATCCCACCTCCAAACGTCACTGTTGGTATGTTTTTTTGGGGTGATATGTAGTGCCATTTGACCTCCAAACATGGTGTGTATTATGGCATCCAAATAGTTCAGTTTTGGTCTCAGCTGACCGGACTATATTCTCCCAGTATTTCACAGGCTTATCTAAATGTTGAGCAGCAAACTTTTTAAATGAGCTTCAACTTTCTTTTTCTTCAGCAATGGAGTCTTGTATGGTGAGCGTGCATACAAGCCATGGTGGTTGAGTGCATTACTTATTGTAATCTTTGAAGCAATTGTACCTAATCCAGGTCTTTCTGAAGCTCTTCACAAGTGGTTCTTGGCTCTTGGATAATTATTTTCACACCTCTGTCAGACATCTTGCGAGGAGTACCTGGTCGTGGCTGGTTCATGGTGGAATAATGTTCTTTCCACTTCCAGATTATGGCCCCAACAGTGCTCACTGGAACATTCATGTCCCTCTGACAGAAGCCGATTGGCTTTTTTTCTCCTCACTCTCACAGTGAGCGTGAGGAAAAAAAAAAAAGATTACTGATCTTCTGTTTACATCATGTGATGATCAGCTGACATTAGCTGACAGCTGATCACGTGGTAAGGTGCCAGGATTGGTTCCTTACTCTGATCTGTGATTAGCCGAGTCTCATAGACTTGGTGATCACAGCGCACATGGCGCGCACCTGACAGAAACGCTTTGACGGGCTACACCGTGGGCCTTAAGTGGCGGCAATTAAGGGCCACGCTGTAGCCGTCATTCTAAAAGGCACCCAGAGACTTGAGACCCAGAAAGGCACCTAGAGACTTGAGAAAGGGTTGGGCTCATAAACTCTATCCACTGGAACCATATGGTGTCAAACATTAGCATGGCATTTCTAAGATAGTAGATGTGTTTCAGAAGAGCTAGAGCTGTTGAGATCCATTATCTATTCACACAGAGTAGACGGTTGGGGCGAGGTCTATTTGCATGCGGTTAATCTGCTGGCTATGAATACTGCTCGAGAAATGTGAAGCGCTAAATTTTGATGAATTAGGGATAAATCTGTATATCCAAGCAGACACATAATGGGGTCATCCGCAAGGTTGGTGCCCAGAAGACCATTAAGGGTCCCTTACATTTCTGCCCAATACCTTTGCACCCTGGTACATTGCCACAGGAGATGGATAAGGGATCCTGGGGATTGCGCACAACCTGGATCTTCTCGCACCCCTATATTGTATACAAATTCAGGGGTTCTGTAGACCCTATGCAAAATAAATGTCTGTCTGTGAAAGGGGGATAGGGAAAACTATCTGGAGTGACTATAAAACATTCTCCCAGATGTCACCAGAGTTGGAGCCCACATCCCTCTCCCATCAAGCTTTACATAACATGGAAATTTTCAAGAGACAGTGATTCAGCAATGTAACCCTTAGTGGATGAGGCTGGCACCACGGTGCCAATAATGGACCTATGGAAAAAGGAGACTGTAGCAAAGTTGGATTGGGCTTGGATGGCATGCCTGAACTGCAGATCTTGATAGTACCATTTAGTGTCGAGGGTAAATTCTTCCTACAGTTGTGCATAGGGATTTATAGTGCGATTTTCATACAACTGTGCCCACTTGCATATACTCACCCCCCTCTCGCCTCCGGAAGCCATGGAGCTTGGCAATTTCTGAAAACAATGTGTTGTTCCAAATGGGGGTATGTTTGGTGAAGAAGGAAATCTTAAGCAATTTTTTTGCCATATCTCACATTTTACACATTGTAAAGGACTACAAGCTACCCTACTCACTGCATTTCTAAACAGGCACTTCTAGAGTAGATAGGAAATGTTGGCCTTGGTTTGTATATGAAAGGAGGGGGCAAGAGGGTATCCCCAAGTCGCACCCACCAAATGCTGTATTTGGGCAGCAATATAATAGAGCAATGGATTAGAAGCACCTAATCTGCATCTTCAGGGTAATTGAGCAGTTCCAGTTTAATCCTCTGTGAATTTGTCCTCCAGATCAAATCCCGATATGGTTGTGACCATTATGAAAATTCTCAGGGGCATCTCCACAGGGGAATTGAGGCGACAATAGAGAACTTGTGGCATCCAAATCATTTTAAGTAGGTTTACTCGCCCCACAACAGAGAGAGAGTTTTCACCACGCCTTTCATTGAGTTTGAAGTTTTGACAGTAAATGCAAAATATTATCTGAAATGTAATCTGGTGGGAAGCTGGACATTGCCTAAGTATTTAAATTAAGCGACCATTTTAAGATGTGGGGTGGTGGCAAAGAGGCAAGCAGTGGGTCTAAAGGAAGCAGCATAGAGTTCAACTAATTGATGGTAAGCCCTGAGAATTGTCCAAAGGTGTCAAGGCGATGCTGGTAATGAGGCTTGAGTGTTTGAGCAGTGGCAGCTGGTGCTCAATTTTTTTGGGGGGTGGCGCAAACAAACTGAAAAATTCTGGGAAAAAAAACACATCAATTGCAGCCTCACTGTACCCCCAACTGCCCCCTCGTTGTCTGACCATCTTGGTGGTGGTTCACACAGCAGGTGATGGCTGCGAGCTATGGGACAGGCATTGGGTCAGACGTCGCCAAGCTGTGGGTCAGGCGGCGGCTCCTGTGTCCTCTATGCTTCCACCGTGCGTCTCTTCTTTCCTCCTGCTAGGCGTCCAATAGGATCGCCTGTCCTTTCAGCCAACAAGTAAAGGGTAACAGACCCGCACTTCCTTGCTATGCATGAATCTATCCATTACTCATATGAGGGGACGGCGCCCTTAATGGTCAGGCTGCCACTGTGTTTGAGAGGAATATAAGTACATCATCTGCGTAAAGGGCAGCCTTGTTCTCTAAGAAACCTCTAACAAAACCTGTGACATCCACAGAATGACGAAGCAGACAAGTTAATGACTCTATGACGATGATAAGATGTACAGGAGACACGGGACACCCCTGCATGGTGCCTCTGCATAGGTTAAAGAAGGACTGCAGACCATTAACAATGATGCAAGCCCTCAGAGCAGCATAAAGTAATTTTACCCACTTACAAAAAGAACAGCCCACAAGACTTCATATTTTGCTGATAATTGAATACATCAAAATAAGGGGAGATGTTGCCAATCTATACATGCTATATCCAAGAAACTTGAATAATCCAAACATGGAGAAAGTCTTTAGGTGAATTTGACCTGTCGTCCTTTAACCACTTCCCGCCCGGTCAATGGACAATTGACGTCCGGGAAGTGGTTGTGAAATCCTGACTGGACGTCTATTGACGTCCTGCAGGATTTCATGCCGGCGCGCACCCGTGGGGGCACGCAGCGCGGCGATCGGTGCTGCGGGGTGTCAGTCTGACACCCTGCATCTCCGATCTCGGTAAAGAGCCTCCAGCGGAGGCTCTTTGGACACGGCTGATCACGTGGTAATCACGACTGATCACGATGTAAACAGGAAGAGCCGTTGATCGGCTCTTCCTCACTTGCGTCTGATAGACGCGAGTAGAGGAGAGCCGATGGGCGGCTCTCCTGACAGGGGGGGTTCACGCCGATTGTTTATTAGCCCACACTAGACCACAGGGAAGCCGCCAGGACCACCGGGGATTGGAGGAAACGTGGATGGCCAGGTACATCCCCCATGGCCATCCACATGTAAAAAATATGCACAATAGATGCCAATTAGTGCCCACTGACTGGCAACATGGGCACTGATTAGAAAAATTGTAAATAAACAAGTGCCACCCCTCAGTTTCCATCAGTGCCCATCCATGCCCAGTGCCCACCTATCTGTGCCACCCATCAGTGCCACCCATATGTATCCATCAGTGCCACCCATATGTACCGATTAGTGCCGCCTATGAGTGCCCATCAGTGCCACCTCATCGGTGCCCATCAGTGCCCGTAATTAAAAAAGAAAACGTACTTATTTACAAAAAAAATAACAGAAAAAAATATAAACTTTATTTTTTTCAACATTTTCGGTCTTTTTTTAGTTGTTGGCGCAAAAAAAAAAAATCGCAGAGGTGATCAAATACCACCAAATGAAAGCTCTATTTGTGGGAACAAAATGATAAAAAAAATTGTTTGGGTACAGTGTAGCATGACCGCGCAATTGTCATTTGAAGTGCAACAGCGCAGAAAGCTGAAAATTGGCTTGGGCAGGAAGCTGCGTAAGTGCCTGGTATGGAAGTGGTTAAAGACAAGAATGTCCACATACAGTATACACTTTAACAGTGACCACTGAGACAACACACTGGTGCAGTATTTTCCAGTCTCTAAATGGGTTTAACCTGTCATTAGTAATACACGAATGTCCACATGCAGACTTCTACAGGAACCACCGAGACCTTGTATGCATGATATAGATATGTGGTTTATATGTGCAACGGTCAGGGGTTAATGCCGTTTACGATATTCCATTCCAACAACCCACGCCAGCTTATCGACACTCCACAATCCAGCAGACGAACACGACCCATAGGATTCCCTAGAAACGAGACACACACAGCTCTGTTCTCTGGTTCAAAATGAATAGATCCTTTAATGGTAAACGTAGGCTCTTTATATACAGTCAGCAACCAAATATGAACAATGACTCAACTCTACCCACAACATTATACAATGCTTCCCAAGGAGCCTCCAATACACATCTTGGGTAGACTTTCTGGCACCCGGTCTGACACAATCCACATGAGCTAATTGGCTACAGCTGACAAGTCAGACATCATGACCCCGGCTCTTCTCACCTGCTATACAATACACATTTATCATCAATAGAAATTCACACAATACAGTGTTAATTAGCATCACACAATGAAAGGTCTTTAGAAGCCAGACTAAGGTTAGTTTACATGACAGTAGCAGAGTTAATTACCCCCTTAACAGTCTGTGTTCCCACATGAATGAGTCACTCTTCTATTGACCTGTTGGGTTCAGAATCAACAACCTGTAATTAGTTCTTGCAGACATTCTTGAATATATTGTGGATTACAGACCCATGTTAAAACAATCCAACATATGTCCCTTATTTTCTGTCTCAATCTGTGTAAGAGCTTCTGGGTCCCATGGCCCTCCCGTTACAATATGCATGGCCTATATGGTTGGTGCAGCATCATCCAGTCTCCAGGTGGATTTTGGTTGTCATTTAATTAATAATACTCGGATGTCACATGTAGACTTGCACTCCTAAGAACCACAGAGACCAATATATGCGCATTGGCTTAGATGTCACGTGAAATAGTTAGGAGGCCCATTCAGCAGGTGACCAAAGTAGAGGCATGTATACACAAAAGTCCACTCACTCTCACCACCGGATCAAATTGGAAAAGAGAGAATGATATCCAACTGGTTTCGTTGGTGACCCAATTTTCTCAAACTTCCCACACCACAATGCTGTACCACATCCCAAAATACTGCACCAGGTGTTATAGATGGCACACAAAGGGGTGGGGAACACCAAACATGCATCCAGCCCCCTTTTTTTCCCTGACAAATCAGAATATCCCACTATCTCTCCCAACCCCTCCTACCTGGAAATAAACGCCAAAGGCGCATCAGCAGTCTGAAATAGAGTGGAACTAAGGGCACCATTTTTCAGGAAGTGCACCCAAAAAAACATATATTACAAGAACAAACCATCCCAATTTATTTCATTGCAATAATAATAGAACATTTCCTACTGAGGTGCCTTTTGGCAATCTTTTCCAGGTGGGGAGGGGTTGGGAATTTTGGTAATGGCTTCACAAGCTTCTCATGAGACACTGAGGTCTCATCTGACATGAAGAAATTAAATGGCTAGCTGTTAGTTTTTCTACTTTTAGTTGCCCTGCATCCACCTTTAGCAACCTGTTGTTTGCAATAGCCATTAAAACCACTCCAAGGCCAGCCATAGACAGATCAAATTCCAGCCGGTTCAGCATGAATATCAATCCATCTACGGGCCAGCTAGTTGTACTGAAGTCAATCTGTTCAGTGACTTCAGTACAACCAGCCTGGCAGGTTTTTCTCATTCGGTCGCTGCAGGCAGCTATAGCTGCCAGCAGTGATCGTATTATGACAGCGGGGAAACCACCTACTGTCAGAATATTGTAGCGCACTCTAACAATTATTATTATTATTATTTTTTTTTTAATGGCCCGATGGAAGTGGAGCACAGGGGGAACATATTTACTTAGGATGTGGTAACCTAGGACAGCAAAGGAGGAAAGGAGGCAACAGCATATTTATGTCCACCGAATTGCCTAATAAAGAGTGAGGGGGGGGGGGGGGGCGGTAGTTCAATTTAAAATGTTGAGCAATCTGTTGCCATGAAGAGTTTTACAAGCCGTCTCCAACTTGATTGCTAGCTATTGGCGAAAGGCTGTGGACAAATCAAGCAAACGGGAAGTGGGATTTCTGGGGGGGATTCTGTACACAGATGTAAAACAGAAAACCTCCACTTTGCCTCTTTATAAAATAGAAAGGTTTCAAATGTATTTCTTTTTATAACTTTACATTATAAAAGCAATAATTGTGTAACAACTATATATATCCACTTTTAACTAAACAAACTTTAACTAAACAAACTTGGCAACAGAACTGGAACAAGATAAAAGTCCACAGGACACATTGTTTTTAATAATAAGCAAGACAAATATCTAGCTTTGGGTTTACTACATCCAGCAAAAGGAGGTTTAAAGCCTGGTACACACTATAGTTTTTTTTTTATTATTATTTCATGCAATCCAGCAGGTTGCATGAAAATAAACGGACAGCTCCAGTTGGAGCCACTGTACTGAGCATGCAAGGTTAGTCTCCCCACTGAGCTGTTCTGACAAATTAATGAATTTGTCCTTTTTTTTAAAAAAAAAAAGACAAAGCATGAAAAGTGTGATTGGACTCAAATTTTAAAAGTTTACATACAAATGTTAATTTAAAAAAAATGCCAAAAAAAGCTGAGCGAAAAAAATGAAAAAGTTACTAAAACAAAGTGTCAAAAAAGACCCAAACTATTTTTAACACACAAAAAAAAAAAAGCCCCATGTACAGCTTGAGGCATTGGCTTCTGCTGCAACTTGTACAGTCTTGGGATTGCCTGATGTTTGGTATAGGTATATCTGTGAGAAAGCTGGCACAATAAAACAGCTGGTGTTCATACTTCACATTACTATTCTAAGATCCAGTGTGCCAGGGAGCCAGCAAGTGTCAGCAGTAAAGGTAATTGTCAGCAAGAACATTGTATTCTTGCTGCACTGTTTCTCAGTTCCCCTTTCTCCTCTCACAGCCCAGTACTTCTGATACTGTTCAGGCCACTGCTGCAAATAGAAGAAGAACAGCAGAACACAGCAACTGGGTGGCACTTTGCAATCCCCTACCTAGGCCCAGATCTTGTGAAAGCCTAGTTCTTATGATTTAGATTGGGAGAGCTGCATTTTCCCAATGCAGTCTACAGTATTGAGCTGTTACTTTGACAGCTCGGTCCTTGCACAGTGTAAAAGACTATGCGGTGCAGAAGCAGGAGAGGCTTTTGCCCTCTGTACCCTCTAGGCGGGTAAGAGAGAGAAGACAAGGGCGCAGGATCTCGGTTTAGTCAGAAGCCTCTTCTACCTGAGCCTTCTGTGTGGGGCTTGGGACTAGTGTGGTTGTAGACTCTGGAACACGCCACAACCACCACCCCAAATAATTTAAAAAAAACTTCTAACCCCACGGCCATTACTCTGAAAGCAGTTTGCTAGGCATACATTTTAACCTTCACATAGTATTTTATCTGAAGTTAGCTGTGATAGTCATCTACGGGTATTGTAATTTACTTCTTGAAGTAATGGAGATAATTAGAAGCCTTTGCTCTCCTCTCATTTCTTGTTTAAATACTGTAGTAACTCCAAACCAACAACAACCCCTTTAATCTAATCTAGTTCAGGGGTCTCTAGACCTTCCAAACACAGGGACAGTTTATTGTCCTTCAAACTTTAGGAGAGCCGGACTGTGGTCGGTGGGAGTAGAAAATGTCCTGGTATCGGTGGGAGTAAAACATTCCCCATGATTGGTATTGGGGGGGTAATTGTGCCCCATCATTGGTATAAATGGGAGAAATCGTGCCACATCATTAGTATCAGTGGTAGCAATAGTGCCCCATCTTTGGTATCAATGGGAGGAATAGCGCACCATCATTGGTAGTAATTGTGCCCTATCGGTGGGATCAGTGGGAGTGCCCCATCATTGGTGTCAGTGCTAGTAATAATGCCCCGTCGTTTGTATCAATGGGATTAATCGCGTGCCATCGTTGGTATCAATAGTGCACCATTGTTGGTGTCCGTGGTAGAAATAGTGCCCCATCGCTGGTGCCAGTGGGAGGAATAGTGTTCCATCATTGGTTGCTGACAGTGGGGGGGGGGGGGGGGGGAATGCCCCAAGATCTTGATAAAAGCAAGCAGTTTGGAGACCTCTGATCTAGTTTATCAAGAAATAAAACTCACTTCATAAAACGCACATCTCTAGAAAAAACTTAAGTCACCTGACAAATCCATGGTAAGCTACCCAAAATGCACACACAATTGTTAATAACACTTCTTCTTTTGCCTTCAATGTCACCGTTGGTCTTCAGATGGGGGTGGGCATATGTTCGTCATGCTGTACTGGTATGGGCAACATATTACATGTGCTTGTGTTACCGTTTTTGTGGATGAGACCTCATTAAAAATTATTGTTCACGTTGTTTGTAGATGACAGCATTTAAACACGTATGTTCTTTTTAGGACCCAATAGCACATATACTGTATTTTATATATGCAACAATACACCTTTGTTGACTTTTTACTAAGACTGTTCCATGTTTGTTTTAGATTGAAGAGGAGTTGGCTGCCCTTCAGAAGGAGCGCAGTGAGA
This sequence comes from Rana temporaria, assembly GCF_905171775.1. Classification (NCBI taxonomy): domain Eukaryota; kingdom Metazoa; phylum Chordata; class Amphibia; order Anura; family Ranidae; genus Rana; species Rana temporaria. The sequence goes on from NC_053489.1 coordinate 167,130,522, forward strand.
GGATCAAGCATTTGTTTGAACGCCAGGAAAGAGAAATTGAAACCTTCGATATGGAAAGTTTACGGTTGGGCTTTGGAAATCTGGTGACGTTAGAATATCCCAAGGAGGACTATAGATGAGAGAGGCCAGTTTTTGCCATTTAAATAAAAGAACAATAATAATATTAACAGTGACAGCAAGGAGAACCTGCAAAACGTACATTCCCCATTTTAACGGGCGTGCTCTCTCTCTCTTCTCTCTCTCCCTCCCTTTATCTCTCTCTTTCACTCTATCTCTCTGTCTCTATCTATCTCTGACGTCCGTCGGACACTAGTGCCTGTAATTCTTTTTACTCACCAGGGTGCCTCTGGGCAAATCTGAGCACGGAGCAAGCTCCCTGGCATACCTCTCAAGTGTCCCTGATTGTCACTCAAAATTTCAATCCATCAGAACATTGGTGCTTGTTATACAAACCGAAGATTCAAACAGCGGGAAGGAGTCTTGAAGTTAAAGTTGTGTTTTGTGTCGAAACTCTTCCTTTATTCATAACCCCTTTTGTGGAAAGAGATAACTTGATTATTCAAAGTTTTGTCCATGATGTTCCTTGGGGAAGATGTTGAGAGGTATGTGGTTTTATCAGTGTGAGGATTGAGAGGTATGTATCTTCTATGCCTCTGTCAGAGGGCTTATGAGGGCTCTGTGTCTTTTGGCCAGGCTTTGGCAGAAGGTGAGAAGTGTGTGTCCCTGGTGTCTCTTGAGTACTTTGAGGGGTGAAAGCTACATGTTTATGATTCCTCTGCTGAGACTAAAAAAATGTGTCTCCTGCAGTTTGGTAAGAAGTCAGCTCCATAGTTTCAGATGGTTTCATAACCCATGATGCACAAGTTGTCAGTCTGTGATTAACCCCTTCAGCCCTGAGCCAGTTTAGTGGCAGTGTATAAGTTAAATCTGGTGATTGATTTTTACCTTTTTAAAGACTGTGGTCATTTTGGCACTTTTAGAAGTTTGGTTACGATGAGCTTACCACCTCTCTTGTACTGGGTTGGTATCCAGTAAAAACTAACCTTCCAATCTTCTAAAGTGCCTAACACTAAAAACTAAAACTCAGGGATGAAGAGATTAATTTCTTGATGTTCAGTAACACATTTGAGAGACTAGAGAGAAATGAGGAGATACACATAAAATACAAACCAACATAAAATGTGAATAACTGTTGGTTGCTACAAACATTTTATTCTGTTTAAAGTACAAGCAAAAAAAAAATATATATACAATTTAATACATAAAAGAGAGAGAGAAGCATAAAACTGCAGCCTTAAGGTTACTGCTGCTGCGTTAAACATTGTTGTTTTTTTGGTATTTGTTCGTCAGGAATAAAAAAAAAAAGAGATTTTATTAAACTATTGAGGTTTGATACATTTTACAGAAACCAATCATGTTGTATATATATATAGACATATTGTTGGGAGGGGGAGAAGCAGAATTTGGGGGGTTGTTTGGGCAGATGGGGAGGGTAGAATGTCTTGTGATAATATATATATTTTGTTTCATTTTTTATTTTTTTATTTTCTTGTTTGTTTTTTTCCTTTTTTTTTTTTAGTTTTTCTTTGTTTTAATTTTTTTTTTTTTCTTTTTGATGACTTATGCTGGCCGGAGCAGAAATTGACTTTGAATTTTCATTGCACTTTTGGCTCCTAATCAATGGTACTTTTTACTCCAGTCCTGGTTTTCTTATATGTATATACCATATGTATTCTTAACTGACATAAGGCAGCTGGGAAATTAAGACCAAAATACACTATTTATCAATGACTTTGGCAAGGTAAGGTGCCAGAGAATAATTTTTGCTAAATCTTTGCAATATATTGCTAATGTATGCCAGGATGTAAAAAAATAATTAAAACCATCAAAGGTTAAGTAAATTTACAGAGTGTGTACATGTGATGTACACGGAGTGTGTACATGTGATTGGTGAATTCTACCAGCTCTCTGCTCCAATCCATGTGACAGTGTGTCCACGCCGTATGCAGCCAGTTAATTGTTTTCGCTGCCTAAACCCAAGTAAATACATTTTTATACATAGGAGTGGACACAGTTTCGAAAACTGGATTTGAAAGGAGTACTTGGGTAGAAAATTAAGATTTCTTTATTTCTTTGGTATTAATATATCTTTATTAAAAAAAAAAAAAAAAAAACGGATTGTGAATACATATGCCTCAGTCAATAAATACTGTATATCCCTGGTTCCTGGTACAATTCTAGTTCCTGCTTTCATTAGTCCTGGAACCTGAGCATGGAAGAAAGTACTGTATTTGCTTCACAAGAAGTTTTTTGTTCAGCACTAATTGTAGCTAATTATCCTTTAAGCCCATCAGGTTGAAAGGTGGAATTTCAGGGTTTATTTCTTTCTGTCTGTCTTTTTTTATTTTTTTTTCCTTTTTTATTTTCTTTTTTTTTGTGTTCCTTTTTTTCTCCCATAATTTTATTTTTTGGGTGGAGGGCATAAAAATTTAATAGATAATGGCTGTGATGTACTGAGTCAGTGTTTCCTCAAAGAACATTTCAGTGTGTTCATAAAAAATATTGCATAAATATGAACAAAATAAGAAAACCACTTTTAGAGAGAGAGTATTTTTGAAGCTGAAAATTCTGTATAAAAATTGATGTTAGACAAGTAATGTATCGTATTTGTTCAAGAATATTATAAGAAAAATCAAACTTTGCGGACTATTTTTTGGCACAAAATAATAAGTTAAAGATACTTATTTTATTTTTAAGAGAATTGAATTAAAAAATAATATATAGAGTCTCAATTAATAAATGCATTTAATACGTTCCCCTTTTTCGTCTGTAAACTGCTTTTACAAATGCTGTTTAAGTGGTATTTGCAGGGCAAGTGAATCAAATCAAGCGTGCCCTGCTTGGATTTTAATATTTACCGTCCTCATTTTTAAAGATCTTATGCTCTGGCTTAGTACATCTTGGTCCTAATTTATAAGTGTGAAAAAGGTCCTCTAGAGTAAAGCATTTTTATTAAATTTAATGCAGTTAGTTATTCATATAATGGTCTCTGTTCTTCCTGGATACATGTAGCTGTATTTTCACACACAATGCTACCACATTGCACTTTTGTTGAGTGTACAAATTTAAATTTCAAAATATTTGATTTTTATTTTGTGTTGATTTCCTGGAAAATACATTCAGTTCATAAAATAATTCTTTTACAAGAATATTTTATATGGAAACTTGTCAGTTATATTGATAATTATTGGACACCAAAGCCAGTATCTGAAAACAAAAAGAAAAAATTGTTTCATCATTTCAGTGCATACTTCTTGTATTGAGGAGAAACCTGAATTTAAGGTAAAGCATATACAATATTTTGAGATATTTTAGTTTTTGGGAATTGGCACAATTACACGCAAATAAAACTGAAAATTGATAAGAATGTATTTATTATTTGTTCAATTTGAAATACTCGCTTGAAAGATGGGGAAAGTTCTGAACCAACCAGAAAAAAAATGAAATATAACTTTTTGTTTGAATCTGAAAAATGTAAGATAAGTTATTTGTACAGATCTCCTGGAAGCTGGAATGGGAATATGTAAAACCAGGACTGGGTATAATGATCTGTGTTAAAGGGTGCTTTACACTTTGTCAAGTGATTAACGTCATGCACCTGCAAAGCACGTCCACCACTCTGTCTACACTGTGCTCATTTGGGTCCCACTCTCTCTGGTACAAAAATATCCTTTGTGGCTGCAGGCCTTTCACTTGATTGCAAGGTTCTTAGAGCTGTTTATTGCTTTACATGACCACTAGCACTGGATTTTTTCACTGTTATTGGGGAATATGACTAATGGAAAAGTAGTCCTTTCTCTTTTTTTATAGCAAAGAAAAGGTGAAATAATTCTCTAGAACTGTCCTAAAAGTAAAGGTGCTAAAATTGTGTTATATGGGATACATTTTTGTGATCGTTTATGGAAGTGAAACAGAGCAGCAGATTGATGCCATTGGATTAATTCTTGTGCCCTAATCTCTTTAGGTTACTACAGAATCTCAGTGGCAGAAGGACTTTGTGTTACCTGCAGTGTTTTGCACTGAAAAGTACATTTAAAAGATCCAGGAATTTTTTCTCTGGCAGTAAAGCGTTTCAGCTCATGGAATCTTATTGGCATTGTGCTGTTTACAGAAATTTCTTTCCATACATAGCGTTGTTTGATGAATGTGTGTATTAACAGCTATCAAAAGCTATCGCCTTGAGAATGTATCTCATCCATATATCCACCTAGGACATTTGGATATTTGTATTTTGTCTGCTTATTATCTTACAAGAAATGCAGAATACTCTAACGCCTCTGAATTGAGAATTGGATAAATTTAATGGCCAAAAAAGTATCAGGCTGCAGAGTTATGGTTGCATGATATCCAGTGTTTTTTTTTTTTGTTTTTGTTCTGTTTTTTTGTTTTTTTAAGTCCTCGCTGTTTGCTGGTATATGTGTATTCAAAGAGAAAATCTGCTCATCGGGAGCAGATGTTATATCACTGCCAATATCTATCTCCAGTACTGCCCATCTCAGTAAAAAGCGGAGCATCCATTATGCTTGCATTAGGTCCATTCTTGCATTTTTGGTTTCAAGAATTTGTACTGCTGTTCTTTGCTATGAAGTTGTTTTGTACATACATTTTTAAGAGTATTGGTGGTATATAAATGGCAGAGCCCTCAATTTTTTTTGTATATGCTGTACAATGTTCCCTTGTTACGCACCTCTGGAGCAGTGCAGAAAGCAGTGTTCAGGGGTGTGATGGTGCTTATCAGATGGTCTGCAGCCTCAAAAAAAAAAATTTTTGGAAGCAAAAACATTTTAATTTTTATGCTGCTGATTAAGCCTATTGTGCAGGTTTCTCCAGCACCGCATAACGTTTTATTTTATATATATATATATATATATATATATATATATATATATATATATATATATATATATAATTTTTTTTTTTTTTTTATTGGAACAGGATAGCTTACAAAATGGATAGAGAGTGGACTCTGAATAAGCACAGGCCATTCAAATCGATGCTCTGCTCCACTGGTTTTGCTGCTGTAACAGTTGTTAAGCAGAGGATGTGTGCACACAGCATCCCAGTGCCCACTGTCCCACTAGCACAAAATCCACTTAGGGACTGTGGCCAAAAATCATGTATTTTCTGTATAGAATGAACTGAAGGAGAGATTTTACATATTTTCGTATTGTATTTTAACAGTTTTTTCTCAAATCCGTATACTAACTTTCATCTCTCTCCCTGTTTTCTTTTGTTATTTATATAATTTATTTTTGAAAGTTAATTTAATTTTTTTTCTAAATGGGAGGTGGGGATCTTTTCCAGTATTTAAAGACAAACACAATCAGTCCAGTCTTTTTAATATTTTTTTTTCCTCTGCCCTTTCCCCTCCCCTTCTTTTTTTCTTTTTCTTTTTTTTTGTCTTTTAAATATTAACATTATCCGCGTTTTCAAGCTGTGTATTTTCTTACAATAAAAAGAAAACGTTTAAAAAATCGATTAAAGAAAACAAAGGCTTTTAATTCTTTTTTGCATGCACTTTAAAAAGAAAATGCGTTTCAGGTCCTTGGGCGGGGGGGGGGAGCAGGTGTGACTCACTGTCGGAGATATTTTAGTATATTTGTAAATAAAGAAATGTTCATCACCCTCCTGTCTCATCATTTGTAAATTTAGGAGTGTGTACCAAAATTTGACAATTGTATGTCCCAGACCAACTATGATATGCGGGGGTGAATTGTTGACCTGAGATTGATTGAAAGTGTATTGTGAAAAATATTTAACTTTTTCTTATTTTGAGCTACTGTTCCCATACAAGGTAAGTGTTGTAAAGGGTTTTATATTTCAGGTCTTGCCCAGAATACTATGTCATTGGTGGTCTACTTAGAAGACTTACTGAAAAAAGGGGAGGAGGGGGTGTTGCTTATTATGGATCTATTTAGATTGTTGTGTTTTAACATACACGTTTTTTTATCACATCAAGGAGTGGCCATAAATTACCAATCCTACAACCATTACTGTGCATTTTCATTGGGAAGCAAACAATCTGGTCAGTCTTTTAACAGCTATTTTGCTTTTGCCTTAAAATTGTTGTTTCAAGCGCTAGAAAGTACTGAGGATAGAAAGATTGTTACTGGGAGAATCCTCACCATAGAGTTTCTGTGTAATTGTAAAATTACGGATTTTCTTTCTACATATTTTGGTTACAAGACTGGATAAGACCGTCTCCATTTACAGTAAGCTTTTACATAATTTTTACTTCCAGATGCAACCCAACACCAATAAGGACTGATATATTATTTTTGTGTTCGGAGAAACTGCTTAGGAGACATAGCCCAACAGATATAAGACGATAAAAAATGGCCAAAGAGAATTACACCAACTTGCATTTAAGTAAACACAAGATGCAAAGCAAGTGAGTGAAAGGGACAGGGAAGGTGGCTTCACATTTAGTATAGCTAAATGAAAAACAAAGGCTGCATTTCTTCACCCCACCCTTCTCCTATCTTCCTTAAGATATAGGGGCATGGTAATGTTATCCTCAGAGCTAAAATCAATGCAACTGATAATAGGTCCATTTAGTTTGGCCCCTATGCAACATAGTTGTTGGTAAATTTAAATGTATTAGTGCAGAGCTTTTATAGTCAGTTTGTAATTTGTGGCCAGATTTACATATAGAAACCAGTTCAGATTCACTTGGCTAAAGATCAGTACAAAGCTATTTCTTGCCAATGGTGCAACACTTCTCACTTTACTATTTGCACTTTGTTAATGAAGAACCTTGTAAGTGTTTGTTTGAATATGTACAAAACTGTGTCTTGAACTAGCTCAGTTTTTCTACTTGAACAGGTAAGGGTACCAACTTACTTGATAGTCACTCTTGAAATGTTAATGCATTCATGTGCTTTAGTCTAGTATCTTTCCTGTAGAGCCAGTACTCGACAATTTGGTTCTAATGTAGTTGGGTCCTTATCTGTAGTCCTGGACCTTGCTAGGCCTTTCTTGGCAATGAGCCTTTCTCCGCACTTTTTGTTGCAACAGCTCAATCACCCTTTGGATTTCTGCCGAGCCCTCGATCGAGGAATTCACCCTTTCAGTGGAAAGTCGTATAAATTTGTGGTTACCTCCTTTTATAAGGTTTAAATTGCAACTGAACAATGTGGTGGGTTTGAACATAAATACTATTTTGCAATGAGTATAAGGAAGGTGGAAGGATTCGTAAATGGGTAATTTGTAATTATTTGTTCAGGTGTTTAGTTCAGTTTAAATTTACCTTGCATACATATATCTGCCATTTTGTATCTTGCACCATACACTGGTTGTCTCCTGTTATTGCAATTGTATGTGCATCAAGATTACAGTTTACCCTTTGTGTCTTTGTAAAATCTATTTCGGGGCAAATCAAGCTTGCAAATGTATTCTTTTTTTCACTTGTCCTTGGTGCCCTGGAAGACCTGCTGGAATCCTGAAGACATCTGCCATATCAAGTATAATGTGGACATCCTCAGAACCTGCAGTTTAGCGTTGTATCAAAGAAAGTATTCCAAGTCCTTGTACCTACTTTTGCCATCCTAAATCGGTCATCCAAAAATGTATTATTTATATAATTTTATGACCTAAATAAGCCAGTGTCAGAAATCAGTATATTTGCAGATACAAATTTATAAAGCCTGGCTGTTTTGTGTTGTTTTTTTGTTTTTCATGGAACTTGTTTGATGGACAGAACCTGAACACATTAAAAGTACAACCCCAAGAAGTAGTGTTTATGTCTAAGTTGTGCCATAACATCCCTCTGCAGTTTTTAAAAAATAACCTTTTTTCTGAAAACACATATTGTTTGGGTCAACATGGCTGTGAGTTGAAGAAATCATCAACAATACAATACTTCTGGCTTGCCCTCATCTGCAGATCATTGCAGGAATCTAGCTTTGTGTTCTTTAACCCCAAGCTTGGTTCTTTTCAATAAGAATAGGCATTTGGCCCTGTACCTTAGATTTTTCATACTAGTTGATAAGTCTCCATGTGTGATAATTACCTCTGATGTTTAAATTGCATTGTATTAAGCCTTTAGTATAGCCCTAAATAGACTACTTTTCCAAGGGAAACAGTAGATAATCAGATTGGTGGCAGGACTGGTCAGGTTGCTTATGGCCATAATAAATTTTATATCCATTCAATACAAATATCTAACGAATCTATTATGTTTAAAATATTGGTAAGAATGTGAATAGATCTTCTGAAGTGGGCGAGGGAATTAACAATGACAAACTGCTTTCAGGTGCTTCTCAACTTTTTCACCGTGCATTGTTCTAAACACTTTCAGTGGCATTGGGCTTTGTGTAGTGATACAATTTCAATTGGGTTTTAAAACTTGTTATAGACAGATTTTTTTTAACAATAAAATCACCTAATTATTTGCAATGAATGTCTCAATTACAGTGTCTTGGAAAAGTATTTATACCCCTTGAAATTTTCCAAATTTTTGTCATGTTACAACCAAAAAGTAAATGTCTTTTATTGGGATTTTATGTGATAGACCAACACAAAGTGGCACATAAAAGTGAAAGGAAAATGATAAGTAGTTTTCAATTTTTTTTTTTACAAATGAATATGTGAAAAGTGTGGTGTGTATTTGTATTTAGCTTCCCTGAGTCAATACTTTGAACCACCTTTCGCTGCAATTACAGCTGCACGTCTTTTTGAGGATGTCTCTACCAGCTTTGCAGATCTAGAGATTGACATTTTTGCCCATTCTTCTTTGCAAAATGGCTCAAGCTCTGTCAGATTGGATGGAGAGCGTCTGTGAACATCAATTTTCAAGTCTTGCCACAGATTCTCAATTGGATTTAAGTCTGGACTTTGACTGGGCCATTCTAACACTTGAATATGCTTTGATCTAAACCATTCTATTGTAGCTCCATTGTAGCTCTGGCTATATGTTTAGGATCATTGTCTTACTGGAAGGTGAACCTCCGCCCCAATGTCAAGTCTTTTGCAGACTCTTAACAGATTTTCTTCTAAGATTGCCCTGTATTTGGCTCCATCCATCTTCCCATCAACTCTGACTAGCTTCCCTACTAAAGAAAAGCATCCCAACAACATGATGCTGCCACCACCATGTTTCAAAGTGGGGATGGTGTGTTTAGGGTGATGTGCAGTGTTTTCTGCCACACATAGCGCTTTGCTTTTAGACCTAAAAGTAACATTTTGGTCTCATCTGACTCCAGGGAACCTTCTTCCATGTGTTTGCTGTGTCCCCCACATGGCTTCTCGCAAACTGCAAACAGGACCACTTATGGCTTACTTTCAACAACGATGTTCTTGCCACTCTTCCATAAAGGCCAGATTTGTGGAGTGTTGTCCTGAGGACAGATTTGCCCACCTGAGCTGTGGATCTCTGCAGCTCTTCCAGAGTTACCATGGGCCTCTTGGCTGCTTCTATGATTAATGCTCTCCTTGGCCGGCCTGTGAGTTCAGGTGGACGGCCATGTCTCGGTAGGTTTGCAGCTGTGCCAGACTCTTTCCATTTTCGGATGATGGATTAAACAATGCTCTGTGAGATGTTCAAAGCTTGGGATATTTTTTTATAACCTAACCCTGCTTTAAACATCTCCAAAACATTCTCCCTGACCTGTCTGGTGTGTTCCTTGGCCTTCATGATGTTGTTTTTTCACTAAGGTTCTCTAACAACCCTCTGAGGGCTTCACAGAACAGCTGTATTTGTACTTAGATTAAATTACACACAGGTGGATGCTATTTAATAATTATGTGACTTCTGAAGTCAGTTTGTTCCACTAGATTTTAGTTAGGGGTATCAGAGTAAAAGGGCTGAATACAAATGCATTCTACACTTTTCAGCTATTTATTTGTAAGAAAAAATCATTGAAAACCATTTAGCAGTTTCCCTTCGACTTCACAATTAGATGCCACTTTGTGTTGGTCTATCACATATAATCCCATTAAAATACATTTATATTTTTGGTTGTAAGATGAGAAAATGTGGAAAATTGAAAGGGGTACAAATACTTTTTCAAGGCACTGTATATGAGGTTCGTTCAAAGTAGTTTTTCTTTTTGCAGACTTGGTATGTATAATAATTTTTTCTTTTTGCCTTTTTAAAGGCTTAACATTTGCTAACATGTTTTTTAAATGTAAGGTGTTTAATTGTTAGGAATCGGTCAGGACAGCTATAATCAAATAAAAACACATTAAAAACCATGGAAATTATCTACCTCAACTTTTGTTTAATCTGTTTATGTACATATTGATCTTAACTGATAATATATCTAAAAAAAATAATACATACTTTAGTTGTTTCTTGTCCATTTGTACTCAACTCAAAAATGTTGTGTATGGAGATAAAATGTTTTCCTTTACGTAATGTTGAAATTTTTATGTATTGCTGCTGGTCAGACACCCTTCACAGCATTAAAGGAGTTCTCTGACCTAAAACTTTTAACCCCCGCTGTGCCCGGGCTGTAAAAAAATAGAAAATAAACTTTCACTTACCTGCCTACGATCCCCCGTTGTTCCGATATCGCCGTCCCGTTCTCCGGTCCCGGGCCCATTCCGCTTCCTGTGTGTCGGTGACTCATAGTGCGCTCAGCCTATCAGCGGCCGCAGCAATGTCCCGTCGCGGCCACTGATAGGCTGAGCGCACTATGAGTCACCGACACACAGGAAGCGGAAGAGACCGGGACCGGAGAACGGGACGGCGATATCGGAACAACGGGGGATCGTAGGCAGGTAAGTGAAAGTTTATTTTCTATTTTTTTACAGCCCGGGCACAGCGGGGGTTAAAAGTTTTAGGTCAGAGAACTCCTTTAATTCTTAAATTATGTAGCCCTACCTGCAGTTGGAAATATACACAGGTGTGTGTAGTACATTATACAGGTAGGTGGTATGCAGTTACATGAAAGGGGAGGCATATAATCAGGAAGGTTAAAGTTTCCATTTGACATTAGTTTATCATGGTGTATTAAAGGTTTCCATATACAACTACCTATAAATGTTTGCATACATACTACAGTAATTACAATTGAGAGTCGACCAAATAATTTTATACCTCGGAGCCCTAAAAAAAGATGATATGATTATTAACATTGCTTAAGGATTTTTCATTTAGTTTAGTATTTGTTTAGTTCCACTGTTCTGTACTCCAGATCATATAGTCCATAAGAAAATTGCTTAAAGGGGTTGTAAACCTTCATATTCTTTCACCCTAATGCATTCTATGAATTAAGGTGAAAAAACATCCGCTACTTACCGGCCCCCTGAGTCCCCGAAATTTTTGCGTCAAGCGCGCTTGCTTCTTGACTCTTCTCGGCCCGCTCTTCATTGGATAGATTGATAGCAGCGCAGCCATTGGCTTGCGCTGCTGTCAATCAATGCCAATCATGCAAGTCTTGTAGTCGGGCGGCTATGGCCGTCGGATACAGGACTCGGGAGCCTACCTGCAAGGTAACCCCCTTGGGAGAGCGCTTCCCAGGGGGGTTACCAGAAGCAGGGAGGATCTGAGATAGCCGCTGAAGGACCCCAGAAGACATGGATCGGGGTCACTCTGTGCAAAACAAGCTGCACAGTGCATTGTAAGTATAACACGTTAGTTTTTTTTCCTTTTTTTTTTTTTAAATAACAAACCCATACAACCCCTTTAAAGTGGACCTGAGCTGAATAAAGATTTGCTATGCGATAGGGAATACTCTACAAATGTTTGTTGTGCCTAAGCAAGTTTTAAAATCCTTCTGAAAAATAGAAAAGCACTTTCTGACATGTGATTTTGCCTAGGCACTCCTCCTGCAGCCTTATATCTGCAGTGCAAAAGGCACTGCTGCCTGTGACTACTAGTTTTATGGAATCTGGTGATGTCACCACTCTCCTGCTCATTGTACTCCTTGCCAAAGAGAAATCTGTTTCTGATTTGGGGAAGGAAGCAAAGGACCTGCCATGCAATAATCTTTCTGCTTCATTCAATTTCTGTGTCCGTGTTTACTTATCTCTTCTGCTACTTCTTGATTGTTTCCCCACCAGTCATTGGCGGAGAGGGGTAGCTTTGACATGAGAAAGGAAAGCCCCGCTCTTCTACCAAGATGGCCAACTCCACACTAAGATGCAATGTAAAAAAAGGCATGGTATTAGTAATGGGGCAAGGATCAGCTGCAGGGAACCTACAGGCAATACGGCTGACTAGCATCCCCTTCTGCCTCCTGTAAAAACAATCAAGCAGCTAGACAGCCACTATGATTTCTTTTTACATTGCAGGAAATCACCTGCTGAAAAAAACAATATCTGAATGATGCCTGCAGCAGCTGCAGGCATCTCTCAGATATCTCCACTCATGGTCCCGGACATCATATGCTGTCCTTGAGCGGGAAGTATTTAAAGCGGAGGTTCACACAAAAAGTGAACCTCCGCTTTTTGGATCCCTCCCCCCTCCGGTGACACATTTGGCACCTTTCAGGGGGAGGGGGTGCAGATATCTGTCTGAGACAGGTATTTGCACCACTTCCGGGTCTGATCCCCGCGGGGAATCGAGCCTGTGATGTTACCCCCCCCCCCCCCCCCGCTGTCTTCTGGGAAACACTGTTCCCAGGAGAGAGCGGGGACCAGTGACGGTGCACCGCGATCCTCGCACATGCAAAGTTGGGAATCGGGCAGTGAAGCCGTCAGGCTTCACTTCCTGATTCCCTCACCAAGGATGGCGTCGGAAACAGCCGAGGACCGAGCGATTGCTCAGCCTCGGCTGCTGACATCGCGGGCGTGCTAGACAGGTAAGTGTCCTTTTTTTAAAAATCAGCAGCTGCCGTATTTGTAGCTGCTGACTTTAAAAAAATAAATTGTTCGAACCTCCGCTTTAAGGAGTTTTGGAATAAGTCAGAAGTTAATGTAAAGATACAAATTAGCACTCCAAATATAAGCATTTCACGTGTTTATTGGGAATGCAGTGCCACATATGACATTTCTCTTTAGAGCCCTGCAGGGTCCCTTTCTCAAAGCAACTGGGTGACGTCCCTGTGTTGCCTGGAGAGTGGGACCCTGCAACGTCCCAAAGGCAGGCACATTCCAGGCTGATTATCTCTAATGGTAGGGCCAACCTATACATAATTCAGAACTTCTGGGATGATCAAAATTTGTTACCTAGGAGCATCCATCTGCATTTATCAGAAAACAGTTATAACCAATATATTACACAGAATTGATTTAACGGGCTAGCCTGTGGGCATATGAAAATAAAGATGAATTTTAGAATATTATCTGACCGAGTGGCAACTCTAGGATCAAAAACATTTTGACAGCCCCTCGTTCACTCCTAAAAGTCTTGTCATTTCTGCAACCTCCCTCCTCAGGAGCCACAAAGAATTGGTGCAACTGTAACTTGTGAGCTCTGTTTTCTATCAGTAATGCACGCATGCTGAGCATCAATCTGAGGGCCAATGATTCTGATACACTAGATCAGACCTAAAACGGAACTAAACTAAAGGGTTGTAAAGGCAGAAGTTTTTTTTTTCATCTTAATTCATTCTAAGCCTTTTGTGTGCAACAGCCCCTCTAATACTTACCTGAGCCCCATCTCTATCCAGCGATGTTCACAAGTCCCTCTGCCATCCGGGACTCTCCCCCCTGATTGGCTGATACACAGTAGTGGTGCCATTGGCTCCCACTGCTGTCAATCAAAGTCAGTTAGCCAATCAGGAGAGGGGGCGGGGCCGAAGCACAGCTCTGTGTCTGAATGGACACATGGAGCTGCAGCTCAGCTCGGGTGACCCATATCAAGCTGCTTGCTGTCGGGGCACTCATCAGGAGTGAGGGGGCAGAAGCAGCGAGGAGGGACCCAAGAAGAGGATCCAGGCTGCCCTGTGCAAATCCACTGCACAGAGGAGGCAAGTATAACCTGTTTGTTATTTAAAAAGAAGACCTTACAATCACTTAAACCACTTGCCGACTGCCTAAATATACGTCATTACTTTGATGTTAAATATCAGGGTTACGGCAGCAGCTAGCTGCCATAACCCTGGTATCATTATTTACAGTAGGCACCCAGCTTTCAGATAAAAGTGGTCTCAGCAACAGGGTACACAGGATCACTTTTATAGGGCTGGGAGAGAGGTGCCCTATTCCTCCCCTGACCCGTCAGTAACACGGGAAACCTTTAGTTTGCTTCCGATCGTCAAACAGGAAGCCAAATGAGGACAAGATGGCCCCCACTCGGCTATATGCCCTTGGAGGCATCAGATCGACGTCTGACATCACTTTTGGCTTCTCTTAAAGGAATATGTTTTTGTTTTTTTTTGCTTTTAAAGGTAAGTGAGATCGGAGGTCTTTTTGACCCCATTTCTCTTAATAAACAGAACCTGTAATGCTTATTTCTATTACTGGGGATGTTTACATTCCTTGCAATAGAAAAAAAGAAATAAAAGTGCTAAAAAAAATGAAAGGGACAGTGTAAAAGTTAAATAAAATAAAAAATATTAAAGCTTCCCGCGCACAGTAGCGTATGCATACATAAGTCACGCCCACATATGTAAACTGTTTTCAAGTCGCCGTCAAATGACAGTGGAGCAGTGCGGCTCTCATTCTGGGAGGACGTCCTATGACGTTGCCCCAGAACTGCCATGCTCACTGCCCGCGGTGCGGTGATCGCGGCCACACTATGTTACAAGGACACGTGATCGATCGGCTGGTCACATGTAAATGCAGAAGTGTCGGTAATCTGCCCTCCTCTCCTGACACCAAAAGTGTGTGGCGAGGAGAGACAATCAGCAGCATCTCCTTGCAGGGGACACCTGAAACAGGTAATCAGGGCACTGTCCTGATTACAGTGCCACCAATCATTACCCATCTGTGACACCAATGAGTGTCCATTAGTGATGCCAGTCAGTGCTGCCTTTTCTTGCCTTCCATCTGTGCCACCTATCAGTGCTCATCAGTGTGGCATATTAGTGCCTCATCAGCGCACATCAGTGAAGGAGATAAATTACGTATTTACAAAATTTAGGAACTTTTTTTTCCCCTAAATTTTCTTTTTTTAGTAAAAAATAAAAAAGAGCAGTGATTATAAATACCACCAAAAGAAATCTCTCTTTTGTGTAAAGAAATTATTAAAAATGTATTTGGGTGCAGTTGTTGCACGATTGAAACAGAGTTCCATGCAGATTTTTTAAAAAAAAATGTTATACATTTTTTTTAAAAGGTAATTCGTTATATCAAACCATTTTAAACACTATTAATCCATGTTATTGATAAAATCTCTGCTCAATTTCGGTTTTATTATAGTACTTACTTTTTATTTGTCCTCTGCAGAACGCTTCCATCTCTAGTGTGGGCGTGTGAAGCCCACTAGCATTCTCTTCCTGGATATGGTGATGCTGGATACCCAGCATGCACCTCCTGTTCTTGCATGTGCGCCGTTTACACAGGGGCCCAGGAAAAGGATCATTATGTTTTTACCATAAAGGTTGGCGAAGGAGTAAGTGCCCACCCCGTTGCCTTTGCTTATGTCATTTCCGGTTTTTAAACAATGTGATTCTAGCCTTCGGCAATGCCCACGGACTCCTGGGAAGGTTGACACACATCTCCCAGGAGCACAGACGCAGAGGCATATGATGTTGATCACCGCAGACCCGGAAGTGGCAGAATAGTTTGAACACCATAACAGTGGTTATTTCTCGGCCTTTTGGCTATAATCAAGTGTAGTATCTGTTCTTATCAGTTGTCAGAGGAGCGCTGAAGCACCTCCGTTGGGAGGGTGGATGCAATCCAATGACGTCATTGCACCTGGAAGGGTGGTTTCAGCAGGGGCTATGCCGAGCTGCCCAATAGATACCGGGGGCCGGCCAATGGTCGAGTCTGAGCCATCTGGAAGGGTGCTCCTGGTGAGGATGGGTGGCTGCACTTGGTCTGGTCTTTTTGCCGAGTTCTAGTCTGGCTGGCTGGTGTAAGTGCCATCTCTGTCAGCGATCCGGTTGGAGGAGCTGGTAATGCCCTTTGATGAGTGGGGCAGAGCCATGCAAATCCGCCGGGTTGACGGGGGGTCTGGAGGGGCTAGTATTGGCGGAGGCTGCTGGAGCGGCAGTTCTCCCCAAGAAAACCTTGAAGGGCTCTCTAGCTGGTAGGGGTGGAGGGCTGCACTGGCCGGTCGGGGGGTTAGATTTGGAACGAAAAGCCTATGGTGCATTTGCCCCTGGAGTGGCAGTCCAGGGGTATCTGAGAATCACTGTGTGTGAGGGACACTTTGATTTAAAGATACCACGGTCACTGCACAGATGCACGCTTTTTTTTAGCACCTGCCTCCTGGGCCGGGCCTTTTGGCTAGGACCGGAGGAATTTTTTATTCCTGGCCGGAGGGCCTGGTCATTGAACACAATGACCACTTCTTTCACTCTCCTCTTGGCCTGGTCATTGAACACAATGACCACTTCTTTCACTCTCCTCTTCACTATGCCTTTCCCCCACTTTATTTAATTTATTGCCTATGTTTTGTCACGTTTTTGTCTTTTTTTTGTTTGCATGTTTTGTCTCACTGTGTGATCAGTAGGGTGCCGGTCCTCGGGCCAGCCCTGAACATCTTGGGAGTGGGTGGACATGGCCTTCTGGCTTAGTTCGCCTGCTCTCATGGGGTCTCCCTTCGGGGGAGCCCCATCTAGTACTGGGAGGGTTCTGTTTCGGCAGTCCCTCCGAGGAAGTTGGGTCCGTGTCGGCTTCGGTTGCTCGGACCACAGTACCTCGGTCCCTGTCTGGAGCCTAACACCCCGGGGGATCAGGGTTTTGGGTCCTTTCTTCACAGGAGGACCACTTGACGTTGCACCCTTCTGCACGTTTTTGTGAACACTCTTAAGTGTGTGTACATTTTTTCTGCACCAGGTGGAGTTGCTCAAGGTGAATGATGTTGCTCAAGGAGAATGCTGTGGATTTATGTAAAGTTGATTTTTGGGTTGAACTCCACTTTAAGTGGCTAGTCCTTCTGTTACTAGCATTAGTAAATAGGAAGGTATGATATATAAATATATATATATACTGTATGTGTGTGTGTGTGTGTGTTTGAAACCTTTTTTTTTTTTTAACATTTCTTCAGTTCCACTCTAGTTTCTGGCCTTGGCCAGGATAATGCCATACATTCCAGGAGTCTTCATGGAGCGTTTTTTTGTTTCATCTGGAGTAAGGGCTTTTTTGGCTGAGCACACCCTCCTGCATGTATGCATGAGCTAAGGGCAGCTTTATTTCAGGAAATAAGTGTTACTGGAACCGTCTCCCCTTACTTAAGATGGCTGCAGCTAGAAAATGCTAGGGGGTGTTTTTCAAAATGATCTCTCAACAAAATAAATCGTGCATGAATGGATGGGTGATCTTGTTTTGTATAGTAAAAATAGCATTTTCAGTTTGTGGTAATACCTTGCGGGCATACCTTGTACAAAACTTAGCTCAGTGAGCTACAACAAAATAATCAACAAAAAGAGTCCTTTGGACTCGGCTGATCATAGATCAGGGTAAAGGGACTTGTCACAGCAGCCCTTTAAAGCGGTAGTAAAGTGTTTTTTCACTTTGACCTACAGGTAAGCCTATAATAAGGCTTACCTGTAGATAAAAATAATATCTCCTAAACCTGTACGGTTAGGAAGATATTCCCCTTGCATGCAGCCGATGACTTCAGCAGTGCATGCGCTCTGAGTTTCTCGGCTGAAGGTCCGGCCAGACGTAGGACCTTGCCGGAAAGATGTCTCCTGCGTGCATACGCAGGAGTGACGACATCGCGGCTCCGGCCACTCACAACGCTGGAGCCGGAAGACACGCCGAGGGAAAATGTTCGCTCCCTCGGCGTGGACCGAGATCACCTGCCGACGCCTCGTTCTAAGGTAAGTATTTCATAATCGTCTAGTATGCAGTGCATACTAGCTGATTATGCCTTTAGCAGGTTTAAAAAAATAACCGGCTTGTGTTAAAGGGAAAGTGCCCACCAGTGCTTCCAATCAGTGCCTCCTCATCAGTGTTGCCTATTAGTGCTGCCTATTAATGATGCCTATCAGAGTCCATCAGTGAAACGAACTAAACAAAAAAAATGCTTTTAGTCTAGACCAAACCGAAGAAAGAACAGAACAGGGATCAGGAAGAGTACTTCAAAGATAGAATGTCCTAGCCACATGCATCACATAAAGTAGGCCTTTCAGCTGGAGTTTCAGGTCTGGAGTTTCCAGGAGGGCCTACAGCGAGTCTGCCAAGAGGCTGAATGTGTTTGAATACCTGGGCCAGTTTGGTGAAATGAGGGTCACTGGAATGCCCCCTGATTTCCCTCACATGTGGCAAAGTACTTGGAGCATTACGGGAAGGAGTGCCCACGGCCCAAGATCTAGATGCTGACAATTTTCAATGTATGGGATGTGAACAGTAGCTAGGGCACGAACATGGAGTTCTGCCAAAGTCAGAATCGGGTCCACTGCCCACTTTCACTGGTGCTTTCCTGGTGGTTGATTTAGGCTACTGATGTGGAATTGTACAACTGGATTCTGATTAAGTGACCTTGCAGTGGAGTAGCCCAGCATTGGAAGGACAACTGAAGTGCGCACAGTTCCAAGATGTTCATGTGAAGTATAGTTTACTATGATGACCAAGTCCCCTGCACCTATAAGACATTCAGGACTTGCTGACACCCAACAGGCTGGAATCTGTTGTGAGAACTGTCCACTTTTTTGCAGGAAAAGTTTTTCCTGACAGCATCAGATTGGATATCCACCAAGCTAGAGAGATTCTGGCTTTGCAGGTCAGATGCATGGGGCAGTCCAGAGACCAAGTCTGTTTGTCACACACAGTTTGCAATGGTTTGGAGTGAAGCTGGGCATATAGCACCACATCTAAGAAGACCACCATCAGACCCAGAGTTCTCATGCAAGAGTCAATTAAGGGATATCTCTGGAGCCAGAAGTTCCAAGCACAAAAACAGAGAGATGGGATTTCGTCCTGTGGTTTCAACAATTACTGGTGGAATTTGAGGATCCACCAGAAGCTCCAGAGAGTCTGCACTGCTTGCTGGACATTGGCTAATGCGGCTTGGGGTGACTGGTCTTTTAACAGAAGATAGTCTAAGTAGCTCACAATGTAGTTACCCTGAACGCTACGCAGAGCAAGGTCAAAAGCAATTACCTTTTTGAAGACCTAGGATGCTGTGGACAAGACAGAGGGAAGAGGTTTGTGGTTGTCAGACACGTTGTCCGTAGCATTGCATAGCATCTACTACTCAAGGCAGATGAAAATGCTCATGCACAATCCCGCAAGTACCCATCGTGTCAGGCAGACAAATGTTTGCGAACACCAATAAATGTTGGTGCCCAAATGCCATCTAGAAGTGCAGCAGGTTCACTAGTACTTTGCTGTTTAATCTGCAGCTTTCACCCGTATACCTGTTCCTGTGATCCTTGATTCCTGTGTTTGACCAGGCTTCCTCTGATTACACTTGCTATCCAATATCCTGACCCTGGCTTGCCTCGTTGGCTTTGTTTAACCTCTCCTCTGCTTGATATCCTGTTACCAAACCTTGTCTGCATCCTGACCATTCTTTGCCTGCCATCCATGCCTGCATCATACCAACCTGGCTTGTCTGACCACGCATCCTGTGTCTCTTCTGCCCTGCTTGCACCTGCCTGGTGCCTGCTGCCACCAGCCCGGAATCTATTGGCCTGCCAACGCCTGCTGTTTAACCTGCTGGTCCACCCTGGTGACACATCCACCATACAGAAGATGATCCAGGCACCCATACATCGCCACGATCTCATGGCCACTGTTACATCGGTTGTCCCTGAGCAGGGGTTGTACGACAGGCCTTTCCTCTGCACATCAGGCTTAGCCATCGGGGATGTGACAATAGTTGTGCTTGCAGATAGCATTGATGAAGTTGGAAAACAGGGATGTGTAGGGAAACACCCCTGATGTCCACAAAGATGAGACAGATACCCTGGCAGACAGGATGCATTACCTGGCAGATTCTATATGGAACATCTGAAACAGGTTAAGGGTCTTGAGGTCCAGAATGGGAAAATGCCTCAAAAAGCATAAAGCAGAGAGGAAACAGAGTCTAAAACTCAAGTTTGTAGCCCCTGAATACTACACCCTGGACTCAAACATTTGAAATATCCTGTGACCAGATGGTCCAAAAGTTTAATAAGTGTAACACCTCTTGGACACGTATAAGTGCCCCACTCTTTGTGAAGATTGCTTACTCCCAGACTTGTCAGGCTTGGAGTTCCACGCTTTCTGCCAGAAGGGTGCCCCAGTGTTTGTTTTGGAGCCTGAGGGGAAAAATAAACTCTTCCTAGACACAGGAGATGGAGGCCTACTTGTGGAAGCACAAGCATTCTTTCTCTGGGGGAGGAGAGTACTCCCAACCTCAGTGATGTACTGGTCCATAAAGCTACTAAAGAGGGGCTTGTCTTACACAGATATTTCAGTGACAAGCATTTCAACCAGAGAACCACAGACTCTTCCACATGTGAATGAAAAGGATGATTATCCTGGAGCTGCTGGGGCGGGGGGTGTCCTCCGCTGCTTGTAAAAGCCAATTAGGCACTAGGATTGCTTTTACAAGAAAGCTGACCGCCAGCTGAAAAAAGCAATACCAGGCATCTTCCTGGTATAACCATGCAAAGTTTAGTGATGCATTGCCGCTGGTCTGTAGGTGGTTATGCTTTGGCTGGGTCCAGGACAGGGAAAGACCATTTTTTTCTCAGGAACACCTTAATAGGATATTGCTGTGCAAAACATTGAGGGGTGTGAAAATCTTTTTAGGGTGAGGACATTCACCATACTGTATAAGAATGAGCAATCAGGAATGGTCTGAGCAGCGTTAGGGTGGCCATGCTTGAGACCTAAATTCTTTAGTTTAGGAGTTAACCCATTAGAGAGCGACCCCTCGGAGTCTGATTCTGCAGAAGCAGATGCCTTCTCGCTTTTCTCCTCCTTGCAACCTTCCTCAGCAAGTGCAGCAGTTGCAGGGGGAAAAGGTCAGAGACTGACCCTGGAGGGAAGGCTGAAGAAGCCCATTTGTGACCCCTGCAATAAACGGGCTGAGATCCTACTCATAAAGTCAGACGTGATAGTAAAGAATTCCTGTAGTCAAAAAGGAAGAGGATGGGTTCTTATTTGGGTACAGCGTCACATGACAGTGCAATTTTCGGTTAAAGTAACGCAGTGCCATATCGCAAAAAAATGGCCTGGTCATGAAGCGGGGTAGATCCTCCAACGGTCAAGTGGTTAATGAAAGATTTCTGATGCCTAGTACACACGAGCGGGATTCCCGACCAGAAAAGATCCGTCGGTAAAACCCGAGAACCTGCTCGGTAACTTTTTCCCCATACACACGAGAGGTTTTCCCATCGGGAAAACTCCAATGAGAGCTTTGGTCGGTAATCCCGACTGTGTGTATGCTCCATCGCAGTTTTTCCCATAGGAAAACTGCCGGGTAAAAATCCGCCGGGATTCCCGGCAGGGAAAAAAAAGAGCAGATTCTCTTTTTTTGTCTGGTGGTTTTTGGGCAGTTTTCCTGTCGGAAAAACTGCGAGGGGCATGCACACGGCCGGGATTCCCGGCCAAATGCTCTCCCCGCAGTTTTCCTGTCGGGAAACCCGGCCGTGTGTACGAGGCTTGAGACTTTATGTAAAGTTCAAATTACTGAAAGTTATCTCAGCTGTAGACAAGCAAATCCTGAAATACAATTCAAGTAACACTACATGTCTCAATGCAGTTCTCAAAAAAGTTTAGTTTGTTTGTGGACTCAATTGACCGGTAAGAGGGTAAATTTGTCACACAAATGTTCTCCACTATTAATGTTCTCCACTATCACAGAATAATGTTTACCTATAGTCTGATCAGTAAAAAAAATTCTCCTTTCAGTAAAATGGTGAGACCAAGTTCTAGAGTTTGTAAAAATTTCCAGAGTGCAATTTTTACTGACAGAAAAGCTGCAATTTGCACATATTGTGAGAAGAAATTTTATTTTTCAAATGCTAGAAGGATGAAAAAAAACAAAAACCTTGCATGCTAGAGGTGCGCTAAAGACACTAAAAAATACTTTAAGATCCTAAAATTTATTTGGGGTAGAACTAAACCTTCACAGGTCTTTTGTATACCCCGGACGTCAAGGGTCCCTAATATTGCCCACTATTATAAAGCTGGCCAGATCGCCCAACTACATGCGGGTATTTCGACTTCTCTATGGACCCTTATTGACGTCTTGGACGTCGACCCTACCTCTCTCTCTTCCATACCATGTATTCCCCCTGCTCACTGTCCCAAATCTCTGAACCCAATTTTAGCCCACACTCTCTTGGTCTGAGACTCCATTAAATATTCTGCCAGCTTGATATCCCCCATCTCCCTCTTTTGCCCCTGCTTAACTGTCCTCTCCTGGGATGGCGAATCCACAAAGCTTTTAATGGTGGAGACAAAAGGGCCGCACCACGGTCCGTTCTCTGCTCACAGCCAGAGGAGTCTAATCATACCAATACTTTTAGGACTCTCACGAGATCCCCGAATCAGAACGTTTTAGTTGTATACAAATCCGCCACTTTGTGGAGTCTCTTATGAAAGCATCACACCCATTAATGCCAACTGCTTTTGAGACCAGATGCAGAACTAACCCTACCACTTAGGGCCTGATCTCTTTGCTATACGCCTCCTATATTGAACAATAC
This sequence comes from Rana temporaria, assembly GCF_905171775.1. Classification (NCBI taxonomy): domain Eukaryota; kingdom Metazoa; phylum Chordata; class Amphibia; order Anura; family Ranidae; genus Rana; species Rana temporaria. The sequence goes on from NC_053489.1 coordinate 167,153,231, forward strand.
TGGACCACAAGCCCCTATGTACTGTGACAAATGGATAAAAGATTTAGGTTCTGGTCCACAGCCAGGCAACTGTCCCTCCACAGTTCTCATTTCAGAAACACTTTTCCTGCTGCTTCTGGATCATCACAAGCTCTAACAAACAGGGCCCTCCGATTCCTCCTGTATTGATTTGTATTGTAACTGTACTGTCTTGCCCCCATGTTGTAAAGCGCTGCGTAAGCTGTTGGCGCTAAATTATTTTCGGAATAATAATAATAATCAGAAAGTGTTTCTTCACCAGCAGCATTTTCAAGTAAGGAAGTGTTACCTACCACTGCCTCACAAAAAACATAATACCTTCATTTTTTAGATAAAATGACACCTGCAAATCAGGAGAAAATTGATCAAGCTTTTGCAAGATTAAAAATGTGCTTCTGGATCAGCATTATCAATAACTGAAAATGCATATTGGCAGAAAGCTTTTAAATTATGAGGGAAAGGGGTGGTCACCTGTTCTCATGCATAGTTTAAATGTTCTTACCATATACAGTCTTTGTTATTCCATTTTGTAATAATAATAAAAAAAATTAAAAGCAAGTTTAGTTTATTTACTGAATAAGCTGTACTTTTATTTCAAGCATAATACTTTTATATATACACTGCTTTTCACCATCCCAGTGTAACGAAAATAAACTCAATTTGTAAAACTACTCCACAGCAAAAAAATGAATTTGCCTCAAATTTCCTTTATTTTTTTCTGTGGAATTTTTTTTTTTTTTCATGGCATTAAAATTTCTGGAATCTCTAGTGCAGACACATCTCTCGAAGAGGGTAGTGAAGCAGAATGGGGCAGCCTGTGTATGCTATAACCCCATTCAAGTCATCAGATGAGTATGAGTGGGGTATGCTCCCTGACCCCCTATCTCTACCCTAATATGTCTTGTGGTGCTCAGTGTGCCCAAAAGGGGGTAATCATAACCTCCACAAGTGCCGAGAGGAATATGAAAGCTTTTTGAGCTAGGCAGACCAAAACCCTAAGTTCACTCAGGGCAGAGAGCATTCATCACCTAAGGACAATAGCAAAATATCAAGGCTTGCTGGGAGTGAGAGGGGGTCAGGGAGGGGATGTGGCTGCATTTTTTTTTTTTTTTTTACAGTGTCCATTTACCTGTGACCTTTAGTTATAAATGCACAATTATAAAAATCCTTGTCCTGTGCACAGGGCCGTCTTTAATATGGTTTGGGCCCTGGGCAAACATTTTTTTTGGGCCCCCCTCTAGCTTATTTTGGGCCTGGCTGGTTCACATGTATGTTTTGGCGTTCCTCATTTGTGCAGGTACAGCAGCCCATTGATTTGAATGGGCTGCCATGCCTTTGTTTCCTGCAGAAAAAAGGTGCATTCAGCATTTTAAAAATACAGTTGCCTTGAAATCCATTCTGCTTTTGCACCATGCTACTTACCTGCAGTTCTTGCACCATGCTACTTACTTGCAGTTCTTGCACACACAAACGCACTATGTTTTTAAAAGCGTGACCTAAACGTCTAAAAATGCAGCAAGTTTGACAGTGCGGGAACTGCAGATAAGTCACAGCAGACAGCAGAATGGACAGACAGTGCTGTATTTCAGTGCTTGATAGGCATAGGCGTGCCTATTACATGAGGCATGCGCTTTTCTTTGCAGGAAAGGCAGGCATGGCGGCCCATTCAAATGAATGGGCTGCTGTGCCTGCGCAAATGTGGGCCTCCAAAACACATACATGTGAACCAGCCAGGCCCAAAATAAGCCCATCAAGCAGTTAAATACAGACAGTAATGCCATGTACTCTGAGGCCTTACTCAGCCTGGACTGCAGGTCTGGTCTGTGATTTAAAGAGTTCCTCTATTTTACACATGGCATGGCATCCCATGGTGCTAAAGCAGAATGGACAGACGGTGCTGTGACCCCCATGCCATGCCATGTGTAAAATAGAGGAACTTTTTAAAACACTGACCAGACCTGCAGTGAATCATCAAATATTATAAAGACTTTGGGCACACTCTACAGAAAACTTCTATTTACAATATAGATTAGCAAACAGTGACATACCTTGAGGAGCAGGACATGAAGAAGTCAGCCTCGGGAAGAGCAAACTGGGGATGTTATAAAATCACATTCTAATTCACTTTTATATACAAGCAGCACCCAGTGGCAGGAAGGGAGAAGTGCACGTCTAAAGGGAAGCCAGGGGTGCTGTACATTTTAAAACACTGGGAAGGGAAGCAGTACTGGCACTGGCTGCGTGCCGCTGATGATTTTCAGCCTGATTTGTGGGCAGCACAGAGGCTTAACGGGCGGCAGGGCCACCATCAGGAATTATGGGGCCACTTACACAGCTTCAGGCATGGGCCCCCTGGAGCAGAGAACCGGGATGGGGGGGTGCTGCCACCTGAAATTGAGAAGCAGGGGGGGCTGCCGCGAATTTAGAACTGGGGGGCCCTTTACAAAAAAAGAAATAAAGAAAGAAATAAAGAAAAATATATATAAAAAAAGGGGTGTAGCCATCCGGGGCCCTGGGGACCTCTGGGCCCTTTAATAAAAAGAAAAAAAGAAATAAAAAATATATATATAAATATATATTTTAAAAAGGGGGTTGCCATTCGGGGCCCTAGGGACCTCTGGGCCCTTTAATATTTTTTTTTAATAAAAATAAATTACAAAAAAAAGGGGGTTGCCATCCGGGACCTCTGGGCCCTTTAATAAAAAATAAAAAAATATATATAAAAAATAAACATTTATAAAAAAAAGGGGGGTTGCCATCCAGGGCCCTGGGGACCTCTGGGCCCTTTAATAAATAAAAAATAAACATTTATAAAAAAAATAAAGGGTGTTTGCCACATGGGGCCCTGGGGACCTCTGAGCCCTTTAATATAATATATATATATATATATATATATATATATATATATATATATATATATATATATATATATATATATATATATATATATATATATATATAAAAAGAAGAAATAAAATAATATAAAAAAAAATGTTTTTATAAAAAAAGGGGGGTTGCCATCCGGGGCCCTAGGGACCTCTGGGTCCTTTAATAATAATAATAATAATAATAACATATATATATATAAAAATAAAAGAAATATATAAAAAAATATTTTTTTTTATAAAAAAAGGGGGGGTTGTCATCCAGGGCCCTGGGGAACTACGGGCCCCTGGGAACCCCCAGACCTCTAAAAAAAAAATTGGCCCTTTAATAAAAAATAAAATAAAAATATATTAAAAAATAATATTTTTTTTATTTAAAAATAAATAAAAGGGGGGTTGCCATCTGGGGCCCTGGGGGCCCCTGGGGACCCCTAAAAAAAATTGTCCCTTTAATAAAAAAATAAAAATATATTAAAAAAAAAAAAAATTATTTAAAAATAAATAAAAAAAATGAGGGTTGCCATCTGGGGCCCTGGGGGCCGCCGAACCCCTAAAAAAAAAAAAAAAAAAAAGGGGGTTGCTTTGGGCCCCCAACAGTGACAGGGCCCAGGGCACCTGCCCCATTTGCCCTGCGGTAAAGACGGCCCTGCCTGTGCATCTAAGATTATTTAAAGTAAGAGCAAAAATAAATTAATACAAATGACCAGAAATTAAATGCTGACAAGTGCAAATTTGTCTTACATTTCCCTTACATTTTCAGGGAGTCTAGGTTCACATCTATGCGGCTGCGCTTGATGAGTTTTTCAGGCACCTTTTGCAGTGTATTTTGCATTTTTTAAACCCTATTTTTTTTTTCTTTATGCACTTTTGAATGCAGTTTTCATGCATTTTACGTGTTTTTTTTTTGTTCTTTTATTTGTCTTTAACCACTTCAATACCAGGCACTGTCACGATAACTTAACTACTTACCAGCCGTCATTTAGCTATAGGCCGGGTGGGAAGTGGTTAAACACACTGTATATAGCTGGTTGCTAAGCAGGGAGCCTGGAAGCTGGCCATCGCAGCTTCCCGGCAAAACCTTATCAGAGCATGCAGCCCGGCAGGTCAGGAAAAGGAGCGGACAAGTGAACGCCCCCTCCTAAACCATACCAGACTGCATGCCCTCAACATGGGGAGGGATGCTTTGGGGGGCTCTGCCCCCAAGCACCTTACTCCCATGTTGATGGGGACAAGGTCCTCTTCCCGACAACCCTGGCTGGTGGTTGTCAGGGTCTGAAAGCGGGGAGCTTATCGGAATCTGGAAGCTCCCAGATCCCAACCCCCCCTATGTGAATGGGTATCTGGTACATCATACCCCTACCTATTCACCCCAAAAAGCAGTGAAATGTAAAAAAAAAGTCCTTTATTAAAAAAAATAGCTCTGATCTGTCTTCTCCTGCTGCCGTCTTCTCCCACTGCTGTCTTCTTCCGCCGCCGTCTTCTTGTGCCATCTTCTTCTGCTGCTGTCTTCTTCCTTGCTGCCGGTATAATCGCTATTAAAAAAAACTCCTCTTCTGTAGCTGTCTTCTTCCGCTGTGTTGTCGCCCGCTGTCTGGCATCTCTTATATAGCTATGGGGCGTGACCATCCAATGACATCACCCGGAGAGCCCGCCCGGGAGAAGATAGCAGAGGAAGACGGCTCAGAGCTATTTCTTTTAAATAATGGACTCTTCATTTTTTTTTTTTTTACATTTCACTGCTTTTTGGGGTGAATGGGTAGGAGTGCGATGTACCTGATACCCATTCACATGGGGGCTGGGAATCTGGGGGCCTCCTTCTTAAAGGGGGGCTTCCAGATTCCGATAAGCCTCTGCACGCAGACTGGCCAGGGTTGTCGGGAAGAGGCCCTTTTCCCCATCAACGTGGGTGCTTTGGAGCCCCCTCCCCCAAAGCACCTATCCCCCCATGTTGAGGACATGCAACCTGGTATGGTTCAGGAATGGTGGACGCTCGCTCGTCTCATCCCTTTCCTGACCTACCGGGCTGCATGCTCAGATAATGGTTTGGTATTGACCCCACACTTTTTTTTTTTTTTTTTTTTTTTTTTTACGATCTTGTATAGCAACCAGCTATATACAGTGTTGAAATAAAAACCGCAAGATGTAAAAAACATCTCAGAAATTGCAAAACACAGATGTGAACTTGTATCATAGGAAACCATGTTAAATGGACTGTAGTGCGTTTCTGAAAAATGCACAAAAACCTAGGGTTAGTGGAGAAATGCTCCAATAGGCCTGATTCCCACCTATGCAGTTTGCATATTCCAGATGCATTTTGTAATACACATTTTTTCATCCATTGAAGTCTATAGCCCCTTTCACACAATTGGCCGCTGACACCCGCCTGCCATCCAATCTGACAAGACCTGCTGAAAACAGATGGATGATACGTTCGCCATCCATCCAGCAGATGGGATCTGATGGGGTTTATTTACTAAATGCAAATCCACTTTGCACTACAAGTGCACTTGGAAGTGCAGTCGCTGTAGATCTGAAGGAGACATGCAAGGAAAATAAAAAACAGCATTTTAGCTCCCTCATCATTGGATGATAAAATCAGCAGTGCTTCCCCTCATTTCAGATCTTCCCCTCAGATCTACAGTGACTGCACTTCCAAGTGCATTTGTAGTGCAAAGTGGATTTGCCTTTAGTAAATTACCCCCACGGTGTCTGTTTTCATCAGATCTTCCCATAGAGAACAGTGGGGCTTTGACAGGTCCGTCCCTGCATAAGGAACCAAAAACCAGAAAAAAAGTCCCTAGATCTTTCCATAAAATGCACAAATGCACAAATGTGAACTACATCCAAAATCGCAGCTTTTACTATCATTGACGGACTTTATCTCCACTTACACCCTTAACGGCAAACATCTTTTGCTGCTCGGGGACTTTAATCTCTGGGCCAACTCCCCACAAGACCCCGTTGCCGACGCCTGTATTGACCACTTGGAAGGATTAGGGCTACAACAACTAGTATGTGGGCCCACACATGCTTCAGGTCACACACTCGATCTTATTTTCAGACAAGATCTGGAAATAAAAATCTTGGAAAATGAACCATTGCCATGGACAGATCACCATGCAATTAAATTCTTTATTTCCGAATTCCCCCCCTTAACTAAAACATCAAAACCAGTGACAACACACTGGACTAGATGTCAGAAGAAGCTCCACTCGGAACTCTTCAAAACCACGTTAAGGAAAAAAATAAAAACAATCCAGCCGCATCAAACGGCTGAAGAAACACTGGATGCCATAAACATAGCCCTATTACAGTCAGCCGACTAAATAGCGCCAAAACGTAAAACCTGCATCCGGAAAAATACCTCCAGCTGGTTCAACAACCAACTGGCGTTATTGAAGCAAGAGCGCAGAAGGGCGGAAGCTGCTTGGAAAAGAAACACTTCTGATGAGAACCTCATCATCTACAAAGCAACAACACGAAAATACCACAAAGAAATTTTCAAAGCCAAGAAAAACTAATTTTCTGAGGCTATCAACAGCGCCCTTAATCGCCCACGCGAACTCTTCAAATTGGTCACTCAGACCATGAATCCAGGATGTCTTGAAGCCCCCAATTCGGATACCCAAGAATTTTGCAATGAATTATCAGATTACTTCATTAATAAAATCGAGGGAATCCGGGAAAGCATTCAGCAAAACAACACCCCCCCATAATTATCCATACAATACCTGCAGTAATTCACCACAATTAGGTAAGTTTACGCTGGAACCCATCCCTATCCATGCAACAAAGAATATCATTGGTACTTTGCATAACGGCACAGCGCCAAATGATATCATCCCCACTAAACTGCTGAAGGAATGCGCTGACATCTTGGCACCTCCTATCACGCAGCTTATCAACCAATCATTCAAGGAAGGCATAGTGCCCTCCCAGTTGAAAGAGGGCATAATCCGACCTATCTTAAAGAAACCCACCCTAGACCCCAAGGACCCAATTCACCGCCGTCCCATAACAGGCCTAAACGTTCTCTCAAAGGTAATGGAAAAAGTAGTGGTACAACAGCTGCAACAGCATCTAGATACCCACAACCTACTTGATCCATTTCAATCGGGATTCCGTCCTGGACACGGGACGGAAACTGCATTGCTCAAAATATGGGACGACGCTCTCGAGGCAGCAGACGAAGGAGAATCTTGTCTTCTGGTTCTGTTGGACCTAAGTGCAGCCTTCGACACCGTAGACCACAAGCTGCTTTTGACTCGGCTAGCTGAAGTAGCCAGAGTCGCAGAAGGCGATTTATCTTGGTTCTCCTCTTTTTTGGACAACCGATCGCAAACAGTGAAGTTAGGACCTTTCACCTCTGAGAAACGCACATTATCGTGCGGAGTCCCTCAAGGATCGCCTCTGTCACCGGTGCTATTCAACATCTATCTTCGTCCGCTTTTTGAAATCATCAGCAGCCAAAAACTGCTTTATCATTCATATGCAGACGACACACAACTATATTTCCGCATTTGCAACAAAAAGGATCACCACCTCAATCTAGAGACATGCCTCTCTTTGATAGAGAACTGGATGACAAAGAGTTATCTTAAACTCAACGGAGCGAAAACAGAACTTCTCCTGTTTCACGCCAAACGTATGAAACAACCTGCAACAACTTGGACCCCCCCGCCCATTCTGGGCAAAATCATCACCCCTAGCGCCAAAGTCAAAAGTCTCGGGGTCATATTCGACTCCTACATGACAATGGACGCACAAATAGGGTCAGTAGTCAGCGGATCTCACCATCTGCTTCGCCTACTACGCAGACTTACTCCTTTCATTCCCAAAGAAGACATAGCAGTCGTGGTGGGAGCAGTTGTAAACTCCAGACTGGACTATGCAAATGCCCTTTACCTCGGACTCCCAAAGTACCAAATTGCTCGTCTGCAAGTCGTTCAAAATACGGCCGCCAGACTCGTTACTGAAAAAAAACCCTGGGAATCAATCTCACCTTCACTGAGAACCCTTCATTGGTTGCCAGTAAAAGACAGAATTGCTTTTAAAGCACTCTGTCTAACACATAGATGTATCCATGGGAATGCTCCCCATTATCTATGCGAAAAAATAAAAGCTCATAATCCCAATCGCGTTTTGCGATCCACCAATCAAAATCTTCTTCAGATACCGAAAGCCAACTACAAATCCAAAGGAGAAAGGAGATTCGCGGTCCAAGGGCCTAGACTATGGAACGCTTTACCAACCAGCATTCGGTTGGAGGAGAATCACTGAGCATTCAGGAGAAAGATCAAAACGCATCTCTTTTGATACCAAAGGAGTCAGGAACAACAAGCGCCCAGAGGCGATTAAGTTCGCATGTGCCGCGCTATATAAGTTTTCATTCATTCAGAAACCATGTTAAATGGACTGTACTTTGTTTCTGCAAAACTGAAAACACACAAAAAAAATGCATGTGTGTGAACCAAGCCTTGCATAGTAGGCAGTGGGAGAAAGGCCCTTAAGCCCCGTACCCACGATCGGAATTTTTGATGGAAAAAGTCAGACTGACTTTTTCCATCGGAAATTCGAACCGTGTATATGCCCCATCAGAGTAATTCCATCGGAAATTCCAATGAATTCCATCGGAGTTTAGATCAAGAACATGTCCTGTTTTACTCCAATGGAATTCCCTAGGAATGTGATTTTGGTCAGACAAAGGTTTGATTGTGTATACAGGGCTTTACTCTAGTAGTCAGTAAGAGAAGGGCCACTTTGCTTTTTAGTAAAAAAAAAGCTTTACATCGGTGGTCAGTGGGAGAAAGGCCACCTTACATTGGTGATCAGTGGTAAAAGGGCACCCTTACACTGTTGGTCAGTGGGAGAGGGGCAGTGTATTGTTGGTCAATGAAGGCAGTTTTAGACTAGTGGTCTGTGGTAAAATGGCCCTCATCACTCTTGGGCAGAAAACCCGCCGACAGATGGCTAACAAGAGCATTGGTTTTCAGTGGTTATTTACTTGCAATACTAGAGAAGAAGCTGTTCTGGTCCCTTGATGCTAGCTATGCCAATTTTGCCAGAAATATGCAAGCACTGTCAAGTGGAAGATCAATCTGCAACTACACAGTTCATGCAATCTCTGGAGAAAACGGAAAATTTAATTCAAATACTTACCGTAATTTTTCTTTCCTGACAAGCTCCATGTCAGCACAGCTGGGTGAGCCCCCCCCACCCCGTACGTAATCAGGACTTAACTATACATTTCTTGCTCACCGCAGCCTCAGTGTTTCGTAACTATTACTACTTAACTGGGCGAGTTCTGTGCTGACATGGAGCTCGTTAGGAAGGGAAAATTACGGAAAGTATTTTAATTCAATTTTCCGTTTTCCTGATGGCTACATATCAGCACAGCTGGGAATTAACTAGCCACACACAGGAGGGTCATGCTTGAGAAAATACTTTAATCCATATTGGAGGCGGAAGCTAGCACCCTCCTGCCAAAATCTATGGTAGTCAGAGCCACTGGCTCCACACGGTAGTGTGTCATGAAGGTATGTACAGACGTCCATGTGTCTGCCTTGCAGATCGTCTCCAAGGACACTTCTCCAAGGACTCCTCTCGTGGAATGCGCTGTGACCCCCTCAGGCAAAGGCAACCCTTTTGCTCTGTAGGCTAGAGCTATTGTTTTAACCAGTCATGTGGCGATCACTTTACTAGAAGCCCTCTAGCCTTTCCGGGCACCATTCGGGATGAGAGATTGTCTGACTTCCTAAGTTCGGCTGTTGCGTCCACATAGGCTCTCAGTGAAGCTCCTACATCGAGCGGATTTGGATCCCGAGAGTTTCCTGCGAGAAACAATGGGAGAGTAATTTCCTGTGTCATATGGAATGTAGAGGCTACTTTCGGGACAAATCCCAGCATTGGTCTGAGTACTGCTCTATCCGGGAAAGAGAGGAAGGGTTCCTTAAACCCCAGCGTGGCCATCTTGGATACCCTTTTGGCTGAGGTTACCCCCACAAGAAAGGCAGTCTTTAATTTGAGATGCCACAGAGAGACTGGAGAGGCAAAGGTGTCTGATGACAGATAATCAAAGATTAAGGGTAAGTCCCACTTCGGAAATCTTGGCAAATCTGGTAGTTTCGGGCGGATGGTTGCTCTGAAGAATTGAATCACCAATCTTTCAGTGGCCCATTGTATACCAGTAAAAGCCGAGATGGCAAAAGCTTCAAAGTGCTTGTGGAGAGACCTAGTTCCAAGCCCACTTGGAGGAACTCCAGAATGTGGTGGACTCTTGGTGAGTCAGGCAGAAAATCATGTCTGTGTGCAATTTCTACAAACTTGTTCCAGGTCCTGCTGTAGGCATTTTTGGTACTGCCTTTACTCGCCTTCATAAGGGTATTTATGACTCTAGTTGTGCAACCCAGGCTAGCTAGCCTTCACCTCTCAAGACCCAGGCTGTCAATTTCAGGCTCTCTGGGGCCGGATGGCAGATTGGCCCCTGCTTCAGTAGTTCTGAGGTTACTGGTAGAGGTTGTGGCTTCCTGATGCTCAATGAGCGGAGTAGAGGATACCAAGGTCTCTTTGTCCAGTCTGGAATTACTGCCAGGACAGATACCTGCTCTTGTTGTAGCCTCCGCAGGAAGTGGAGGATCACCGGGATCGGAAGGAAGGCATATGCTGATCTGAAGTTCCATTCCGCTGTTAGAGCATCCACTCCTGCAGCCTGTGGGTGGCTGAACTGGGTGAAGAACCGTGGTTGTTTGGTGACGATGGCGGAGGAAATAGGTCTACTTCCGGAAGGAAGGCCCATGCCACTAGACTCTGGAAGATCTGTGGAGACGGGGCCCATTCGTTGTTGTTCAATTCCGCTCTGGACAGGTAGTCTGCCTGAGTGTTCAGGCACATATACTGCCGTCAGCAATTGTAAATTGGCCTGAGCCCAGTCCATGATCGGGGTTACCTCCCTCAGGAGTGCACTGCTGCGAGTGTCCCTTGCCTGCGAACATAAGCCACTGCCGTCACATTGTCCCGTTTCAGAAGGATGGGCGCTCCCTGAATTTGATTCTTGAAGGCCAGGAGGGCCTGGAAGGCTGCTCTCAACTCCAATATGTTGGAGACTACGTCGGTCGCCTGGAAAGTCCAGCGGCCTTGGGCCCACTGGTCTTTGTATAGGGCTCCCCAGCCCGTACCGCTGGCATCCGATTTGGATTATTTGCCATCTCGGCGTGAGTAAGGAATGGCACCGGGTAAGATTCTGTTGTCTTGCCCACCAGTCTAAATTGACCTTCATCTGGGCTGTGATTTGGATTTTTCGACCAAAATTCCCCGATGTCCATTGATCCAGGAGACCCATTTGGAAGAGGCGTGAATTCCATTGAGCCCACTTGACCATCGGTCATTATGCCTAGGAGTCGCATGCACTCTATTGTCGGCATATGTGCTTCCTTTCGAGCCTCTGACATTGTCTTGAGTATGCCGGACATCTTGTCCCTGGGCAACGTCACTGACGCCATTTGGGTATCTAACTTCGCACCTAAATACACCAGGGATTGAGTCGGCAGGAGGTGACTCTTTTCTCTATTGATTAGCCATCCAAAGCTCTCCAGTGTCAACAAAGTTGTGTCTCTGTGTATTAGGAGCGTGTCCCTGTCTTGGCTCAGCAGTAACATGTCGTCCAAGTAATGGTGTTATGCGGATACCTTGCAGTCGCAGGTGTGCCACCAGAGCCACTAGAACCTTTGTAAATACTCTGGGGGATGTGGTCAGCCCAAAGGGTAGGTACACAAATTGATAGTGAAGTTGTCCAATCGCGAACCGAAGGAATCTCTGGTAGTACGGAGCTACGGGTACATGGAAGTACGCATCCCTGAGATCCACTGATAGTAGCCAATCCCCTGGTTGGACAATTTTTAGGATTGTCTGGAGCGACTCCATCCTGAACTGATCCTTTTGATGGATCTGTTGAGATCTCGGAGATCTATTACTGGCCTCCACGCCTCCCGACTTCGTTCGAATCAAGAATAGAGGCGAGTAGACTCTGGAAAAACGCTCCCGTTGAGGTACTGTGATTATTGCTTCTTGATCCAGATGGGTCTGGATGTAATTCCAAAAGACCTCCCGTTTTTCTTTCTCTGGGGCATTTTTGTTGAGACAAAGGTTCTGCGGGGTCGGTTGAGGAATTTCCATTTGTGCCCATACCTGATGGTCGATATCACCCATGGCTCCTTTATCTTCTCTGCCTACACTTGACATAACCTGAACAGCCTGGCTCCCACTCGGCAAGTGTGAGCCTGTGTGTAGTCAAAAGGATTTCTGGGCTTGTTGTCCCCCAGAGGGGGCTGGTCTTTCAGACTTGCGGTTTGTCGCAGAGTTTGGCCACTGTCGGTGAAACTCCTTTCCTGGCTTGTAGGACCTGGTGGCCCTGCCTCTAGGTTTCGTCGTGCTTCTGAAAGTCACTTTTTTCTTAAGAAGCAGCACCTGATCCTGTGGGATGAATCCCGATTTTCCCCCAGTCGCTTAGGCGATAGCCGTGTCAAGCTTATTTCCAAACAGGGAGTGACCTTCGAAAGGTATTCTGCACCAACCTTGCTTGGATGCAGGATCCGCCACCCAGGGCCTGAGCCCCAGGGCTCTTCTGGCCGTCACCCCATTTAGCATGACTTTTGCCAGAATTTTGATTATGTTGATGGGTGCTTCAGCCATAAATGCAGCTGTTAGTTTCAGATTTGCTAACGGGGCTAAGACCTCAGCTTTGCACAGGTCCTTTTCCACTGCCCCTTCGGTTCTCTGCACCCAGACCTCCATGACCTTAGAGATGGTGGCCAAAGCCATTGTCGATCTACATGCACCACCGGCCAATGTGTAGATCTTTTTAAGATCCATATCCACCCTCCTGTCTAGAACGTCTTTTGAAGGTCATCGCGTCGTCCAGTGGCAGGGTCACATGCCTGGCGAGGCGCATGAGAACCTTCACTTTCTTCGTCTGAAAAGGATACATTTTGGCAAACCGATTTTTTTAAAAATACTTTTTTTTGTCTAAGCTTTTCCACTCATCAGAGATTATATCTTGGATTTCATCCACAAAGGAAAAGTTCACTGTCTCTCGTTTGATGTTAGCGAATAACTTTCTTTGCTTCTTCTTTGCTTCTTCTGCGGTTCTTCTTTCGCATCTTGCCACAGCAAGGTCTGCCTATTTTTTTTTTTTTTTCACAAAAGATGGAACAAAGGTGAAATGAAACCCATCATACTGGTCATCCTCTTCTTCCGCAGAGGATGCATCCGAGGCTTGTGCTTGAGTCTCTGGATTATCCTGGACAGTTGGACGTTCTTTTTTTTTTTTTTTTTTTTTTTTTTAAATCAGAAAGGTGTTTATTGAACATAGACAAAAGGAACAAACAGCACAATTTTCCAATGCACAGACAGATGTTAGATCCACTAAAACTTACAATATACATGTATAGACATTTGCACCTCACTGCACCCACAGCCATCATCCCCCCCACCAGGTATACATGCCAGCCCGCCATACTACATGTCAATGCAACTCGTATTCCTTCATAATAACAGTAATACACCCGTTTACAGGCACCTTAGAAGTCTAGTCATGACAAGTTCCCTGGGACTGAGACCTGGCGTGTCCAGCCACATCGCCCATATTCTCTCAAACCTGCCAGAACACCCTCTATGCTGATAAATATATTTTTCCATAATTAACCCATTTCCCCACATGGGTAATCCATGAGGAGTGTGTTGGCGGAGTGGCAGACTTCCATCCCATTAAGATTAATTTCCTGGCTTGGAACAATACTCTAGAGATTGCTACCCTGGTCAACTCCTCGGGAACTGCATCCTCCAGCACCCCCAATAGGCAGCACATGGGATCAATAGGAATCTTGGTCTGGAAACGTTAATTGTCCCCACCACCCCACTCCAGTACCTGTGCAGCTTCGGGCACCGCCACAGGAGATGTACAAGGTCCCCATCGTGCTGCCGACAACGGGAGCATAATGGGTCCGGCAGCCTACCCATCCTATGTAACCTCACCGGAGTGTAGTGCACCCTCAACAATATATACAGTTGCGAAACTTTTTGTGCCACGTTCAGGGAGCAAGAAGTTAGGGACTGAAGAGCCTCCTCCCACTGGTCACCCGTAATCTGACCTAGGTCCCGTTCCCAAGCAGAATGAGCCCTACATGGGTACGCGCCCAGGTGTTCGGACAGTAAAATCTGATAGCATTGGGATATAATTCCTTTGGTCTCAGAGGTAGACTGCAGCAAGCGAAATACCGGAGTGGGCGACAATGTCCACCTCCCCGCATCCCTCCTTGCCTAAGCTGGAGATGAGAGAACCACATAGTGGCCGGCAAGTCAAAGCGAGCCTGCATTTCAGAAAATGGTAACAATCTGCCATTACGGAATATATGAGACAACAGTATTACCCCATGGGCTTTCCAACGGGGCCCCTGTTGCAATTTAGCCAACTCTGTGTATGAGCAGTTATCCCATATCGGGCTATGATCAGTGAACCCCATCACAGCCTGGAGCTGCCTACCCTTGTTCCATATTTTTTGAGTTAACGTCATCGTCGGGTTCTGTTTATTGGACCTAAGGAACATCTGTGCCTCCAGGCTCAGGGGGATGGTCCCAGCTCCAGAAACAAACGGCATCAGCCGTGCCGCCGAGCCAACCGGATCCCGAGCCATGGAGCCCACCAAATGCTGTAGCTGGGCAGCAATGTAGTACAGCCAAGGGTTACAGTTGGACGTTCTTGAGGTGACAGGGAGCGAGAGGTCGAAGGAACTGACACTTGCGTCTGCGTTGCAAAGACTGCAGTGTAACCTCGAACGCCTTTTTCATCAATGATAATAGCTCAGTTTTATCAGGTTCATGGCCCTTTGTCACCTCCTTAAATCAGTCTGCACAAGCCGTCTTCCCGGCCAATGCCTTTTTGGGGCAAGCCCAGCGACCTCCTGGCCTGGGCTGATCATGATGTGAATCCTGGCAGTGACATGACGGAGAGCGGTGATGCCTTGAAGGAGAGCGAGAGCGTGAAACTTTTCTTCTACTGTGAGAGCGATGATCTTCCTGTGAGGATGAACGTCTTCTATATCTTCCCCTAGTTTCCATCTTCTGATCGTCGAGAAGAGCCATGACCTGAGGAGCTGGAGCAGCACAGACAGGCGTGAGGAAAAAAATTTGTCTGCTAGATAGACTATTGTAGAAATGCATATAATCATCGGTGTCTCCCCTTCCTTCTTTGCGATCGCTGATCTTTAGAGGGGGTTGGCATTTTGTTTCTGTAGAAAAAAAATATAAGACATGTTATGTCCTGCATATACATTCATGCTGGTGATGTGTAGGAGTGAAACCTGCCCTTCGCAAGTCATACCTGAGGAGAGGATGTGTGCAGCACAGACAGCTTAGTACACAGAGCTCTGTCCACTGCAGGAACAAAGTTAAATTGAGCAGCAGCACTTTAAAAACTGGCTCCCTGAAAGCTTGCTCCACCTCCTCCTCCCCTGCCTGGCTGGGTGGCTATGCACATGCTCAGTAAGGATGAGCTCCAGCATGTTTGCATGGTACACGTGCAGAGCCCACCAGGAAGTCTGCACGGCGCTGCGCTAATGACAGCCAGGGAGACATTTCCCGATCTCTGCAGCCGAGCATCGGGACAATGTCTCCCTGGCTGTGATTAACACAGCGCCGTGCAGACTTCCTGGCGGGCTCTGCACGTGTACCATGCGAACACACTGGAGCTCCTCATTAATGCTCAGAGTAGGCGGCCTTAAAAAAGGCAGAGAGTGAGCGCGGCTCGCCCTTAACAGGCTCCATAAATCACTCTAAGAGGAGAGACCCAGCACACCACCAGCTCCTGCATGTTTAAGGCCGCATGAAGCCACCCCGAAGGATCAGCAGCGGGGTTCCCTGACCAAGTTACAATTGGTACCTTACAACGCAGAGACTACATCCGGACGGACCGCCAGTAGTTTATACTAGCTAGGGGGGAGACACCGTTAGTCCTGACCTAGGCCTTTGGCTACGGTGAGCCAAGAAATTATAGTTAAGTCCTGATTACGTAGGGGGTGGGCAGGGCCTCACCCAGCTGTGCTGATATGGAGCCGTCAGGAAATCCAGGTTGAGGGGGGAAAAAAACGATTTAATGGATTAGAAAAGTGAATGGTTTTGTGAATGAATGGATGGCCTTTAACATAGTGAGACACAGAATACAGAAAAAGCAACACAATTTAAATAAAAATAAGAATTTTAAATAATCTGACTAACAGTAAATAACTGCATTGAGGTTTGTAAAGTGCATCAAGAAATCTATCATAGAGTGCTGCATCATTTGAACAGATGAGAGCATAAACAGACATTGTCAGGAGAAAATACATATAGTGCCAATGTACAGTTGTGTTCAAAATAATAGCAGTCCAACATCACTAACCAGATCAATCCCTTTTTTGTTATAAATTATATTTCTACGTAGCAAAAAACGTACTAGTAGGTGTAGTAGAGTAATAGAAAACCAACAGGCATGACGTGTGCTGCTGTTTCTATGTAATGGAATCATTAATTGAAATGGGCATGTTGAAAATAATAGCAGTGTTCAATTAGTGAGGTCATTCAGTCTATGAAAAACAGGTGTCAAACAGGTACCCCTTCAACCACTTACTGGGCACTTACAGTGCATCTGGAAAGTATTTACTCTAGTATTTACAGCGCTTGACTTTTTCTAATTTTTTTGTTATATTACAGCTTTATTCCAAAATTTATCAAATTCATTCTTTTCCTCAACATTCTACAAACAATACCCCCATAATGACAACATGAAAGAAGTTTGTTTAAAATCTTTGCAAATTTATTTAAAAAAAAAAAGTAAAAAAAAAAACATGAACGTAAGTATTCTGAGCCTGTGCTCAATACTTTGTTGAAGCACCTTTGGCACCAATTACAGCCTTAAGTCTTTGACTATGATGCCACAAACTTAGCACACCTATTTTTAGGCAGTTTCTCCCATTCTTCTTTGCAGGACCTCTCAAGCTCCATCAGGCTGGATGGGGAGCGTCGTTGCACAGCTATTTTCGTAACGCTCCAGAGATGTTCAATCAGGTTAAAGTCTGAGCTCTGGCTGGGCCACTCAGGGACATTCACAGATTTGTCCCATAGCCACTCCTTTGTTATCTTGGCTGTGTGCTTAGGGTCATTGTCCTGTTTGAAGAGGAACCTTCATCCCAGTCTAAGATCCAGAGCGCTCTGGAGCAGGTTTTCACCTAGGATGTTTCTCTACATTGTTGCATCCATCTTTGCCTTGATCCTGACTAGTCTCCCAGTTCCTGCTGATGAAAAACATTCCCAAAACATGATGCTGCCACCACCATGCTTCACTAGCGATGATATTGGGCAGGTGATGAGCGGTGCCTGGTTTCCTCCAGACATGATGTTTGCCATTCAAGCCAAAGAGTTCAATCTTTGTTTCATCAAATTAGAGAATTTTGTTTGTGATTGCCAAAAGGCACTCGAAGGACACTCAGACTAACTCCAGGCGCGCTGTCATGTGCCTTTTACTGAGGACTGGCTTCCGTATGGCCACTCTACCATACAGGCCTGATTGGTAGAGTGCTGCAGAGATGGATGTTCTTCTGGAAGGTTTTCCTCTCTCCACAGAGAAATGCTGGAGCTCTGTCGGAGTGACCTTTGGGTTCTTGGTCACCTCCCTGACTAAGGCCCTTCTCCCCGATCTCTGGTTGGCCAGACGGCCCACTCTAGGAAGAGTCATGGTGGTTCCAAGCTTCTTATATTTATGCATGATGGAGGCCACTGTGCTCATTGGGACCTTCAATACTGCAGACAATTTTCTGTAGCCTTCCCCAGATCTGTGCCTCGATACAATCCTGTCTCGGGGGTCTAAAGACAATTCCATGGACTTCATGGCTTGGTTTGTGCTCTGACATGCACTTTTAACTGTGGGACCCATTATGGACAGTGTGTGCCTTTCCAAATCATGTCCAATCAATTGAATTTACCACATGTGGACTTCAATCAAGTTGTAGAAACATCTCAATTATAATCAGTGGAAACAGGATGCATCTGAGCTAAATTTTGAGTGTAGTGGCAAAGGCTGTGAATACATGTAAATACATACATTTTTTAATTTGCAAAGATTTCAAACTTCTTTCACATTGTCATTATGGGGTATTGTTTGTAGAATTTTGAGGGAAATAATGAATTTAATCCATTTTAGAATAAGGCTGTAACATAACAAAATGTGGAAAAGGTGAAGTGCTGTGAATACTCCCCTCCTGCCCAGGCCGATTTTCAACTTTCAGCGCTGTCACACTTCGAATGACAATTGTGCGATCATGCAACACTGTACCCAAACTAAATTTTTATATTTTTTTCACACAAATAGAGCTTTCCTTTGGTGGTATTTAATCACCACATTTTTTTAAATTGTCTGCTAAAGATTTTTTTTTTTGAAAAAACAAAACATTTTTCATAGTTCTAAAATTTTGCAAACAGGCACACTGATGTGTGCTGATGGGCACTAATGAGGCTGCAATGATGGGGAGGCACCAATGGGCTCTGATAGGCGGCACTGATGGATGACACTGATGATGAGGCACTGGTAGGTGGCACGGATTGGCAGCACTGGTGGGGCACTGGTTCGCACTGATTAGCAGCACTGGTGGGCACAGGTTGGGACAGATGTCCCTGTAACAGAAGTCGGTTACCAGCTTTCTTTTCTCCTCATGCTGATCTTGAGGAAAAAAAGCTGATAACTGGCCTTTGTTTACTTCCGTGATCAGCTGTCCTTGGCTGACAGCTGATCACCTGGTGAAGGGCTGCTGTGTTTGTCCCTTTACCCTGTTCTGTAATCGGCCAAATCCAAAGGAGTCCTCCCCCCCCCCCCCTATGAATAGAGCTTTCTTTTGGTGGTATTTGATCACCTCTGCTGTTTTTATTTTTTGTGCTATAAACAAAGCGCTCCAATTTTGAAACAAAAAAAAATACATTTTTAACTTTGCTATAATACATATCCCCCCCCCAAAAAAAATCTATTCATCAGTTTAGGCCTATATATATTTTTCTCCATATTTTTGGGGGGAAAAAAATCACAATAGGCGTATATTGGTTGGTTTGCGCAAAAGTTATTGGGTCTACAAAATAGGGGTAGATTTAGGGACTTTTATTGTTTTTACTACTAATGGGACTGCAACATTGCGGTGGACAAATCTGACCCTAAATCACACTTTTTGGGGACCAGTGACATTATTACATTGATGCTAAAAAATAAAAAAAAATGCACTGATCAATGTAAAAATGACACTGGCAGGGAAGGTGTTAAGTGTGTTCCCTGGGTGTGTTCTAACTGTAGGGTGGATGGGCTACCAGTGACATGACAGAGATCACTGGGAACAGTAGGTCTCTAACATGTCACTAGGCAGAACAGGGAAATGCCTTGTTTACATAGGCAGTTCCCAGCTCTGCCTGTGTACAAGGCAATCGTGGGTTGCCGCCAGAGATCGAGTCTGCCTGACCCATGAGCACATACAAGGGATCATGGGTCAGTTTGAATACATCAAAATACTTGAAGAGGTCATGTTGACTTATGCCAAAGAGGAAATGCCTTTTAAAATGGGTGTTTCAACAAGACAATGGTCCAAAACACACCAGTAAGCAAGCAGCATGACCAACAACAATAATGTTATGTGGCCAGCCCAATCCTCAGACCTTAATCCAACAGAAAACTTGTGGGCTGACATCAAAATTGCTGTTTCTGGGATAAAACTAAGAAATGCAGAGGAATTGTGGAATGTAGTACAATCGACCTGGGCTGGAATACCTGTTCACAGGTGCCAAAAGCTGGTTGACTCCATGCAACACAGATGTGAAGCAGTTCCCAGAAACAGTGGTTATACAATTCAAGATTTTCCTAGCTTGTGACGGAAAATATTAGTTATATGAAGACAGGAGGCGAGTATCTTGCATTAATCTTTCTTTATTAATGCCCATAGCAGAACATCTTCTCATATTTATGTAAATCATAGAAACTTTTTCCACATGAAATGATGGAAGAAACTACACTTCCCAGCAGTCCCAGTAGCTGTGTAAGCCACACCCCCCAGGTGGCCTGTATATATTGGACTGCCCTGGTGTATTACCTCCTCTTTCTTGAAACAAATGCCAGAAACAGGATAACCTAGGAAAAAGAACTCCACACATGACTCTTCGGCCCGCCGGCCAAACCTGTTTTGACGTCGGAGTAAGGTGGAAAACGGACGACAACCATGTTGTTAATAACTCCAACCGGGAGAGTAGAACGGAAACTTCGTCCCAACGGGGACCCAGGAATCAACTCGTTAAGCGCCCACAGGAGCCTGGTATGGGGGTTCAGTATCCTGAAAGAGAATAAATATCCGTAATAGGGTGGGTTGGGAGGGAAGATACTCGCCTCCTGTCTTCATATAACTAATATTTTCCGTCACAAGCTAGGAAAATCTTGAATTATATATCAGACAGGAGGCTCATATCTTGCAAGTTCAAAGCTATATATATATATACATCATGTAATACAACATAACTCGGTTATATACACACATTATCTAATACACCCCCAAGTAAATTGTGGGACAGTTAGGGATCACACCGTACTTAAGAGGTAAGGACAGATAAGGAGACATGATCCTCCAGTCTAAAATAAAATTGACGAAAGGTCGACTCTGACGACCAGTCGGCTGCTAATAAGAGGTCCGATAGCGAACCCCCTGACGTAACCACCTTAGTGGCCATCGCCCCCCTGGTCGAATGAGCGCCAAAGAGGGATACATCTATACCCGACATCTCCATCACCAGTCTTACCCATCTGGCTAAGGTGGCTGAAGACACCGGATGGTGCGGTTGTACATATGAGACTAATAACTGTGAAAAGTCTGGAGAACGTAGAGTCGTAGTGCGTGATTCGTATGTCTGCAGACAGCGGACCACGCATAGCCGCAGATGCGATTGGAAGAGTGGGTACCGTGTACATATAAAGGAATAAACTTGGATAGTGTAGTACCGTTTTTCAAAAAGTTTATTAGCAAACAAATAAGCCCCCCTTTTAAATATGCGTACCACAATGTAAGATAAATGAGCATGTAAAGTACTGTGCCTGTCTCCCTTTGCTGGATAGGTAAAAAAAAAAAAATACAATAAATGTCTCTGGGACTGAAAATGCATAGTACCCATTAGGAGTAATGACAGTCTGGAGTTATTGGTCTCCAGTGAGTCACCCATGTTCTATTGTATCGTTATTAGACCACTTACTATGTATGGCAAAATAACCCAATTATTATGTTCTGAAGCTGGGTCATGACACCATGTGGTTTTAGATATTAATATCCATGTTTTTAGGTTTTACCTTTTTACATATATTTACAAATATCTATTTTATCCTACCTGATTGTTTTTATAAGAATGGTTTTTATGCTGGATATTTTATGCACTAGGCACATTTTTATTGGTTTTAGTGTTTTAGTGTTCTATGCATGTCCATTTTATTGTTCCGTTTTTTAACCTTATAGCAACTTTACCACTGTCATTACTCCTAATGGGTACTATGCATTATCAGTCCCAGAGACATTTATTGTATTTATTTATTTTTATAGTATAATTGTTTACTATTCCCTTTAATGTATGCATACACTGTATATCATGTATGGGTTATATACACTGCAGGGTATCACAGCGTATATGCATATGGGTACTGGCAGCTTGAGGTTTGCTGGGCCGATTGGTCCAATCAGACAGGGGTGGGCGGGCCTGCAGTTCTCCTTCGGAGATGCACGCGCACCTCGCCGCCTCACACCAGTGATAGGCTGATCTGACCTGTCATGGGCAGCGGCCTCAAATCACTGATGCAGCTGCGCGGTTTGTGAGACCTTCTCTCTTCCGCCCAAGATCTGGCACTGGTCTCACGCATGCCATCGCGCAGGCGCGAGACTCGGGCCAGGACGCTGAGCCAGAGGGCGGATCCTCTTCAATGCTTAGCCGCATTCGATGCCCGCTAGGATGCCGCCTTCCCACTTCCGCCCTACTATGGGTATAGACCTCACGCGCGCCATTGCGCATGCGCGGGAATGACGCCGTGACGGCAAATTATGAGTGGGACGCCTCTGGCTATATAATAGGTCGCCGATAGTTGTAGCCACGCCCTCAGATGAAGTCAGCCAATGACGAAACGCGTCAGGGCGTGGCCAACATCGGACGACCTAGAGACTGTACCCCCTAAGGATCAGGAACTGAGGACAGAGTCGGAGCGCCAATTTTTACCTATCCAGCAAAGGGAGACAGGCACAGTACTTTACATGCTCATTTATCTTGCATTGTGGTACGCATATTTAAAAAGGGGGGCTTATTTGTTTGCTAATAAACTTTTTGAAAAACGGTACTACACTATCCAAGTTTATTCCTTTATGTGTACATGGGCAAGATATATACCAGCAGAGTGGTGGAGAGTGCAAGACCAATGACAGAGGCTGATTGTGTATCCCATGCTGTTTTTTATTCTCGGTCTGGTGAGTGCATCCCCATAAGGGGATAGTATCCCCCCACGTGGTGAAATACAACCCCCTTGGTGATAAGGAGCACATGTTATGGAAGACACTATTCACAGCTGATGTTCATCTGCACCATTATTGAACACCTATGTTTTCATAGTATTATAATCAGAACTCACGTTATGATTACCTAGCGCTGCTACAGTACACATCGAACTGTTTGGACTTTTTGAGTCAATTGCATTCATTCATGTTTACTGTTTTTTTTGTAGTCGATCGACATCCCTAGAATCAGAGGGAACCACGGTTGTGTCGGCCACCAAGGGGTGATCAGAACAACTGTCGCCCACTGATTGATTACGTGAAGGAGAAGCCTGGTGATCAGTGTGAAAGAGGGAAACGCATAATGTATCCCCTCGGGCCACAACTGAAGAAATGCGTCCACTGCTGCTGCTTCCGGATCCGGTCTCCAGCTGTAAAAACGGAGTAATTGCCGGTTGAGTCTCGAATCGAAAAGGTCCGTGTGAAATGGACCCCAAAGATCTTGTATTGTTAGGAAAACCGATCTGTCCAATGTCCAGTCGCTGGCGTCGGACAGATAGCGGGAATTCCAGTCTGCCACATAGTTGGACACTCCTGGAATGTATTCCGCCACTGGGATAATGTCGCGGGAGAGACAGAAATTCCAGAATTCGGACGCGATGTCCGCTAGCATTTTGGATTTCGTGCCTCCTAGACAGTTGATATATTGTACCGCCGCCACATTGTCCATGCGTAAAAGAACGCAACAGTTGGACCTCTGAGAGAGAAAACTCCTGATGGCGAAGAATGCTGCCAGTAATTCCACCGCATTGATGTGGAGGAAAGATTCGTCCACGGACCATGTCCCTCCTGTGGTGTCCTGGCCACAACGAGCGCCCCAGCCCTGTCGGCTCGCATCTGATTCTAAGATGACGTCCGGCCGAGAGCTGAAGATAGTCTTGCCGTTCCATTCGATGGCATGTTGGAGCCACCACCGCAATTCCACCTCCGATTCCGAACAGATGGAGACTTTGTCCGAATAACGGAATCCTTGCCGTAGGTCAGTGTTTCTCAATTCCAGTCCTCAGGCCCCCCCAACAGGTCAGGTTTTCAGGATTTCCATTATTTTGCACAGGTGATTTGATCAGTTTCACTGCCTTAGTAATCACCACAGCCTTTTCATCTGAGGGAAATCCTGAAAACCTGACCTGTTGGGGGGGCCTGAGGACTGGAATTGAGAAACACTGCCGTAGGTGGAGGGCTTTGAGGCGTTGTAAGGCCGATAATGTAATGGGGCTGGGAAGATTGCCTGAATGGAGGCTGATAATAGTCCGACTATGCGTGGGAGAACTCTCAGCGATATCTGACCTTTGCGCAAAACTGCTCTGATTTATTTTTGGATCAGAGTCAGTTTGGACTTGGGTAAGCGTAGGACCGCTTGTCTGGTGTCCACAGAGAAGCCTAAAAACTCCATCTCTTGAGCTGGAGAGAGTATAGACTTTTTGTGATTGATGAGGAAACCTAGTTCCTCCAGGAGTGACACTGTCCAATCTTTGTGTAGATCAGCTTGTGTTTTTGAGTGGGCCATGATTAGGAGATCGTCCAGATAAATTATCAGACGTACTCCTCTGCATCGTAGAGCAGCCACCACTGGCTTCATTATTTTGGTGAAGCACCATGGGGCTGATGATAGGCCGAAGGGTAGGCAGGTAAACTGCCACATATGGTCCCTCCATTGGAATCTTAGAAATTTTTGGGAAGAATAATGCATTGGAATCGTTAGATACGCATCTTTCAGATCTATTTTGACTAGCCAATCTCCCGGGGTTAGAAGGTCTCTCAATAGATGTATTCCCTCCATTTTGAAGTGACGGTATGTCACGTATTGGTTTAGTTCTCTTAAATGTATTATCGGTCGGTAGCCGCCATCCTTCTTCTTTACCAAGAAGAGGTTGCTTACGAACCCGGGGGATAAAGGATCTACTTCTATCACGGCTTGTTTTGAAACAAGTTCCTGTAATTCTTTGTCTATGAGATGTACATTTTGTTCTGAAAAATGTATGGGATATGGCTGAACAGACATGACCGGTTGTGATATGAAGTCTATGTGGTAGCCCGCTACTGCAGATAGTATCCAAACGTCTGCTGTAATCGTGTACCAGACGTGGATAAAATGTCTCAGTCTGCCCCCTACAGGTATATGAGAATGGTAATTCATTGATACACTCACCAGTGGGTGGACGGGATCTGGGGAAACCTCTGCCACCGCGTCCTCTCCATGGGCGTCCTCTAGGAGGGAAAAATGGAGCCGGTTGTGCCACCGGAACGGAGTACTGCTGCTGCACGGGCGCGTAAGATTGAGCGGTTGCCCTAGGATAGGCCCTGTAGTAGTTGCTTCGGCCGGCAGATCGGCCTCTCCCTCTGCCGGCCCTGTTAAACACCTTAGGCCCAGAGCCTGACTTCTTTAAAGAGGTTTGGGCTTTGTCCAAACTATTAAATAGACCTACAAATCTATTAATGTTTTTCATCAAGTCGTCTCCGAATAGGAGGCCTTCTGCTGAGGGACCTGGTTCTGACTCCGCTAAATGTGAGAGTTGCGGGTCGAGTCTCATCAAGATCGACCTGCGTCGTTCAATAGCGCAGGTCGTGTTGGCTGAGCCTAACAGGCAGATGGCACGTTGTGCCCATCCTCTCAATTGTATTAAATCCACTGAACCTTCAGTGGCGGCTGCTTGCTCCGATAGGTTCAATATCTTGGTCAAGGGGCCTAAAAGATCTAGAATACGATCTTGGATCGTTCTAAAGGAGCGTTCTATGCCCTTCTTGGTATACTTGCCCGATTTGGTCAAGTACTTGAGAAGCACCGGGTCAATTTCGGGTGTTGATGCCACCTTTTTAGGAATGAATGGTCTGGGGCATTCCGCCCTCAACTTATTCCTATTTGTCCTGTCCAAGCTCCTTCTTGTCCAGTGTTCCACATATTGGGACACTTGTGGGAGGGGTGCCCAGTCCCCGGATCTGGGATGTGATATACTTTCCGGATTAAAAAATGGCTCCCCTAGGGAGTCCAAAATTGTTTCGGATGGTAATTCCGGATTGGCTTCTTTCTCAGTAGCCATTTGCCCAGCCTCCTCTTGATCGGATTCAGAATCCTCGGATGCTATAATCAACGATCCTTCAGATGCTTCATCATCTGATTCCTCATTAAATGAGTCCGGTTTAGCCCGGTGGACAGGTTTAAATTTCTTTTGGGGAAACTCCTTGATTATCAAGGGTCGCTCACTGACAGGATGGCTGGTGCGGCAGGTTGTGGAGGGTCCTGCCTCATGCATTGATTCTACTTCCCCTGCCGGGGAGTTGGAATAAGCAGTTAGATGCTTGCGTTTGTAAGGGGCCTTGCCCTTTTTTACCACCTCAGGTTGAGTATTGGAGGGGTTAACCTTCCTGGCGGTGTTCCCGAGACTGACTCGGGGTTAGATTTTCCTGCTACGATCGGTAACCCCGAGTCAGTCTCGGGCTTGCCTCGCTAGATCCACAGGCACTTTTTACTTACCTTGTCCCTGGATCCAGCGATGCCACCGCGCTGTGCGAGCGAGCAGGACCTCGCTCGATTCACACAGTGCCTCCGTGTGACGCCGATCTCCGTTCCCTGCGACGTTACGACGCACGGGGACGGAGAACGGCGCCAAATTCAAAAACGTAAACAAACACCTTACATACAGTATACTGTAATCTTATAGATTACAGTACTGTATGTAAAAAAAACACACCCCCCCTGTCCCTAGTGGTCTGTCCTGTGTCATGCATGTCATTTTATATAATAAAAACGTTTCTTTCTCCCTGCAAACTGTAGATTGTCCATAGCAACCAAAAGTGTCCCTTTATGTCAAAAATAGTTTTGGATCAGCTAAAAAACAGCGATAATAAATTATAATAACTTGCAGAATTGTGCGATAGCGATTTGTGGGGAAATTCGTCATAAAAAAAAAAAAATAATGACAGCAACAATTCTGCAACTGAGCAAATTTCAGTGATTTTAATTTGATTACATTATTGAATAATTTTTATTATAATTATATTATTGTTATAATTATTTATAATTATTTATTATATTATAATTTATAATTTTGTTTTTAAAAAAATGTCATACCCGGGATGCCTATTAGAATCTTGTTTGGTCAGATTTAAGTGAGTTATTTCTAAAAATTACAGACCTACAATATAAAACGCCAAATTTCCTTGCAAATAATGGTACCGCTTTCAGCATGTTTTTTCTGAAAGAATCATACCGCCAGGGAGGTTAATATTAGATGCCAGAGCAGCCTGGATAGAGCTACTTATGAGCTCTTGTATTTGGGCAGCAGTTAGCAGCTGCGGGGTCTCAGGGGTTAAGGCTGGACCTGCCATAGCATTGGGAACTCTAGATTCTTCTGCCATTCTAGTTAAGTACTAAGAAAACAGACCACTCAAGAAATACTAAGAAACAGACCACTCTAGAAACGAGTGCTCCGTACGCTAAATAATTATATATATATATATAACAATAATAATGACAGCAATAGTAGTCCACTCCGTATAAAGTTAAGTACTAAGAAAAACAGACCGCCCTCCTCACCGCTCGGCAGCAGACTGGCGTTGCGGTGGGGAGGAGATAACTCTAGGCTGAGATTTGGCCGAGAACTCGCAAGATTCTCAACGAGAATTCAGGGATTGGCCGCAGAATTGAAGGGCGGTAAGAAGAAAGCGCGCCTTTAGTAAAACACACCCCCTCCCCCGCCGCCAGACACGCAAGATTACGGCCTGCGGCGAGAAGAAGGAAAAGATAATGGCGCCCGCAGACAGCGGAACAGAAGGAAAGGAAAACAAAGGAAAACCGCGCGAATAGAGACCCGCGCCGCGTCCCCGATGTCAAAGGTACCACAAGCCTGCAGTGGCAATGAAGGATAAGGATGAAAGAAACGAAGGGTCAAATAATAAGAAATAATAAGGAATAAAATAAAAATAAAACGCA
Organism: Rana temporaria; assembly: GCF_905171775.1. Classification (NCBI taxonomy): domain Eukaryota; kingdom Metazoa; phylum Chordata; class Amphibia; order Anura; family Ranidae; genus Rana; species Rana temporaria. The sequence goes on from NC_053489.1 coordinate 167,180,689, forward strand.
CAACAGACGTGCAATAGTGAAACACTATACACAATGCCTCAGCTACTCAAACATTACTAGGATGATAACAGAAAACAAACAACACATAATAATACTTATCTCTGCCATGAGCAGAAAGAAAGAGGAGGGAATACACCAGGGCAGTCCAATATATACAGGCCACCTGGGGGGTGTGGCTTACACAGCTACTGGGACTGCTGGGAAGTGTAGTTTCTTCCATCATTTCATGTGGAAAAAGTTTCTATGATTTACATAAATATGAGAAGATGTTCTGCTATGGGCATTAATAAAGAAAGATTAATGCAAGATATGAGCCTCCTGTCTGATATATAACTAAATATTAGTTCAGTGATTCACATAAAAGCTAAATCTTCAAGCATTGTTTTAGTTTATACAATAAATGTGTTTGAGTTTGTAAAGAAAAAAGCAAACGCTGCCATTTTATTTATTTTTGGAAAAGCCAAATATATTACATTTTTTTTCACTTTCTGTAAAGTAATAAAAAGTAATAACAAATTTGAAACCTTTTTCTTCATGTTTTGATTTGGAATAGTCTGTGCAATGTTTCCAATGCATTTGCGTGTATGGAATTAAAAGCTAGTATAAGGATTTTGAGTTTTACTCAGTTTTTTAAACACACTGCTATTATGGTACTTTAAACGCCATTTTGTTTCCAATGAAGATGCAAGGACATGTTACTCAGTAGAAAAATTACAGTTGGATACTTGGAAAGCACAGTTTTGAGACACAGGTCACTATACTGATCTTGTAACTGACAGCAGCCTTCTGCGCTGTACTGTCCTGTCTTTTTTTTACTCTGTTTAAAGCGGGGGTTAAACCAAAAAATAAACTCTTTTACATTAGCTACATCCCTCCAGCATACTGCTAACATCTGCAGTATGCTGTTTTTTTTTGTACTTATCGTTATACGAGCCCTTGTTATCCGGCTCCGAGCGGGGGATTACTTCCGGGTGTAGGCGTTTCCTAAGCTGAGAGGAGTTGATTGACGGCTGCTAAAGTGCGTCACGCCTTCCGAAAATACCCGAAGTCACACTCGGGTGTTTACGGTGCCTGCGCAGTCAGCTCTACATGGCAGGCGCAGTAAACGCCCGAGTGTGACTTCGTTTTTTTTTGGAAAGCGTGACGCGCCTTAGAAGCCGTCAATCAACTCCTCTTCGCTTAGAAATGCCCATTCCCCGCAGGATTCCCCGCTCGGAGCCGGAAAAAAAACAGCATACTGCAGATGTTAGCAGTATGCTACAGCTAATGTCAAAAAGTGGATTTTTGGGTGAACCTCCGCTTTAACTAAATAAAACTGAAGGTGTACACTGAAATGGAGTGTCAGTACCATAGGAGTGGGGGGTCATAACTGCAGTCAGGTGGACAAGTGTTCCATGTCAGTTAGCTAGCTTTCTGTGCTCTACAGCAGTGGTCATCAACCCTGTCCTCAGGGCCCACTAACAGGCCAGGTTTGCAAGATAACTGAAATACATCACAGGTGATATCATTTGCTCCTCAGCGATTGCAGCATTCTAGTCTGCATCGTACCAAGGTAATACATAAAACCTGGCCTGTTAGTGGGCCCTGAGGACAAGGTTGATGACCACTGCTCTACAGTGATTAAAGACAAATTCAAAACGTGCTGGAACATTGACACTCCAGTGACCAACCAATTATAGCACACCTACATAAGGAAGAAGCTGCATGCTTAATTATAAGTTTCTTTGTAATACTCCTCCTGTCCTTTTACATGCCTTTCAATACTTTTTGATATTAACGCATAACACATTGTTCAGTGAATAGGGCCACACTAAGATCTTACAGGGAGATACACATACCACTTTATTAGGTACACATTGCTAGTAGCAGGTTGGACCCCCTTTTGCCTTCAGAACCGCCTTAATTCTTTGTGGCATAGATTAAACAAGGTGTTGGAAACATTCCTCAGAGATTTTGGTCCATATTGACATGATAGCATCACACAGTTGCTGCAGATTTGTCGGCTGCACATCCATGATGCGAATCCCCCCATTCCACCAAATCCCAAAGGTGCTCTATTGGATTGTGATCTGGTGACTGTGGAGGCCATTGGATTAAAGTGAACTCATTGTCATGTTCAAGATTGATTTGAGCTTTGTGACATGGTGTATTATCTTGTTGGAAGTAGCCATCAGAAGATGGGTACACTGTAGTCATAAAGGGATGGACATGGTCAGCAACAATACTCAGGTAGGCCGTGGTGTTCAAACCAAGCTCAATTGGTACTAAGGGGCCCAAAGTGTGTCAAGAAAATATCCCCCACACCTTTACACCACCAACAGCCCGAACCGTTGATACAGGGAAGGATGGATCCATGTTTGTATACTGTTTACGCCAAATTCTGACCCCATCATATGAATGTTGCAGCTGAAATCGAGACTCAGACCAGGCAATGTTTTTCCAATGTTCTAATGTCCAATTTTGGTGAGCCTCTGCGAATTGTAGCCATTTTCGTCCACACAACTGCCACTCACTAGATATTTCCTATTTTTCAGACCATTCTCTGTAAACCCAAGAGATGGTTGTTGCTTGGAAATCCCAGTAGATCAGCAGTTTTTGAAATACTTAGACCAATCACCATGCCATGTCAAAAGTCACTAAATTCCCTTTCTTCCCACTTCTGATTTAGTCCAGTTGAAAAAGACCATACAATCTCATATACACAATCCTATACCCACAGTTGATCCAGAGGAAGCAGGCTTTTGGGAGGTTGTGCATGGAGGTCCTCCCAGAACTGGAAGCCCGGGGTTTGGATGGGGGACCCCTTCATGGTTTCTTGCACTGAGGCCCTGAAGGTTCTAGTTACACCTCTGATCTAGACTTATCTCCTGATCCGATATGTGAATCTTGTATTTGCATTATTACATGTCAAGCTTTGCCCTACCTGCCATCTAAGCCTCTCTATTGATCAGTGAGACTCTCAATTACATGAAAGCAGAGGTTTACCCAAAAAACACAACTATGTACCATCCAAACGAGCATACTAGCGTCAGCTACAGTATGCCTTTTTTTTTTTGCGCTGTACTTACGGTTTAATCCGTAACTTTCGTTTCAGACTCCCGCGGGGAAAGGCATTCCTATGAAGAGGGGAACATGATTGACGGCCAGCTATGGCGCGTCACACGTTCCGAAAATAGCCGGAGTAGGACTCGGCTCACAGACTAGGAGCTGACTGCGCAGGCGCCGTATATGTCCGCGTCCTATTTTGGCTTTTTTCGGAACGTGTGACGCGCCATAGCCGGCCGTCAATCATGTTCCCCTCTTCATAGGAACGCCCATTTCCCCGCCGGAGTCTGAAACGAAAGTTACGGATTAAACCGTAAGTACAGCGCAAAAAAAAAAAGCCATACTGTAGCTGACGCTAGTATGCTTGTTTGGATGGTAGATAAAGAAAACATTTTTTTTAGGGTGAACCCCGCTTTAAGGATCACTAATGAAAGTAAGCAGGACAGGGACAATTTTAGAGCAAACAGTAAAATGTGAATAACATTTCAGTGGCCTGTATCTCATGACATGTGGTCATGCATCTTTTCACCATATTCTCACTTTTAGATTGCCCAGATTTGTGATGTTTTACTTCAAGCAGCACTCTACATCAATAATGGCACAGTTGCAGACCTCATTTATGAAAGGGGGACATGGTCTTGGGCAACCTGTTCTATGTCATAGCAAGCAGTTTGGTGCACCCATCATATTATGAAATAATAAAAGGAAGACAAGAAAAAAATACTGGGTCAGCAGAGTGTCTGTAGAAATCACCCTATTTCCAGGCACATTTACCCTCAAAACCCAGCATGATCGACCATGTTCATTACTTTAAGGGGGGGGGGGGTAAGGAATGGGGTGAGCAAGTATACAGCAAAAGGGGGAGGCAGAGAGAAAGGCCATGCACACTGGAACACAATGAAAATATTACATAAATATAGCAATGACTGTGTGGATGCAATAATGGAAGGTGTCTGCGCTGTGGTTAAACTAGTGAAAAAATGGACAAGGAAACGGTGGTGGTGGAAAAGGGGAGGGAGGGGGGTGTTTGAATCGGGAAAGTCCAACGTGTACAAATACAGCAAAGAATAACTTACACAAGGGTGAAATTGATCCTGATTGGACCGGGTGATAAACCACAAAAAAGGACAGTGAATTAGTGAAAGGAGTGATCGACCTAATGTGTCCTCAAATACATACAGTTGGAATGAGTGAAACCCAAAACAATAAGGTTCACAGTGAGGTGAAAAAGTGAAATAAATGACTTAGAAAAAAGCAAAAGGAACAATGCCAAGATCCAGTCAATGGAGGAGTGCAACCCAATCCTAGGATCGTGCAACCCACACCGTGGAGTGAAGTAAACAGCTTACCTCCTGGTTGTTACTCACACATGAGATGAATTGCTGATACTTCTAGTAGGTTAGGTGTCCTCTTAAATAGATCACAGTTTTGGACCATACATGTGAAGAAAAAATGAATGTATCTTGTGGGTAGACCTCCTATCACTCAAAGGGCAGAAAAAGGGGGATTCTCAAGGATGCAGTGTATGGGAGTACACTTACACAACTCACACTGTGTTAAAAGGAAAAGTGCCTGTCTCCACGAGCGCCGCGCTCGTATCCCGATCCCTCTAGAGTACTGATCGGGAGCAACATCCTAACGGACGGCAGACGAGTGCGGTGCTCGTAGGAGATGCGACCGTAGTTTCCCTGCTTACTGTGAGTTTTTTATTTTTACCGGTCATTAAAAGTTTTGTTGTGCTGTGCCGTCTCACGCGACACGCCCTCTCTCCCTCTCCTTCTCCTCTCCCCTCTCTGCTCCCTTATTCAACCATGAACGGCCGCTTCTATGGATCTCTGAGGAGCTGAGTGCTGACAGTGGGAGGATCGGGATACGAGCGCGGCGCTCGTGGAGACAGGCACTTTTCCTTTTAACACAGTGTGAGTTGTGTAAGTGTACTCCCATACACTGCATCCTTGAGAATCCCCCTTTTTCTGCCCTTTGAGTGATAGGAGGTCTACCCACAAGATACATTCATTTTTTCTTCACATGTATGGTCCAAAACTGTGATCTATTTAAGAGGACACCTAACCTACTAGAAGTATCAGCAATTCATCTCATGTGTGAGTAACAACCAGGAGGTAAGCTGTTTACTTCACTCCACGGTGTGGGTTGCACGATCCTAGGATTGGGTTGCACTCCTCCATTGACTGGATCTTGGCATTGTTCCTTTTGCTTTTTTCTAAGTCATTTATTTCACTTTTTCACCTCACTGTGAACCTTATTGTTTTGTGTTTCACTCATTCCAACTGTATGTATTTGAGGACACATTAGGTCGATCACTCCTTTCACTAATTCACTGTCCTTTTTTGTGGTTTATCACCCGGTCCAATTTCACCCTTGTGTAAGTTATTCTTTGCTGTATTTGTACACGTTGGACTTTCCCGATTCAAACACCCCCCTCCCTCCCCTTTTCCACCACCACCGTTTCCTTGTCCATTTTTTCACTAGTTTAACCACAGCGCAGACACCTTCCATTATTGCATCTATTTTTTGTCCTTCATTGGATAGACTCCCTTTTGTTTGCTGCAGTCCCCCACCCTTAGTTCAACCCTTTCCCTCCCCTTTGCCACCCCACCATTCCCACACTTATCCACGACAGCGCAGGAGTTTCACCCAGTAACAATGACTGTGTGGAGCTTTGCTGGCTAATTGAATGCATTAAAACAGGGTAGAACCAAAATGGTCTGAGAAAATAGACACTAACTGTACCTCTGTCAGTTGTTGGCAAGTCCATCCCATGAAGTGCTCTAGAATTTCCTGCTAGATTGCTGCGCTGATCTTGGACTTTATGAAACACAGTGGACCAACACCAGCAGATGACGAGGCTCTCCAAATCATCAGACTGTGGAAGAGGTTGCATTTAATTTGGAAATCAAGGTCCCAGAGTCTGAAGAAAAGAGAGGAGAGGTACATAATCCAAGTTGCATGAGGTCCAGCGTGAGGTTTCCACAGTCAGTGATGATTTGGGGAGCCATGTCATCTGCTGGTGTTGGTCCATTGTGTTTTATCAAGTCCAAAGACAACACAGCCCTCTACCAGGAAATTTTTAAACAGTTCATTCTTCCTTTTGCTTTATGGAGATGCCGATTTCATTTAGGACTTGGCACCTGCCCACAGTGCCAATACCTGGTTTAATGATCATGGTAGAACTGTGCTTTATTGGCAAGCAAACGCACCTGACCTAAACCCCATAGAGAATCTGTGGGGTATTATCGGGGGGGGGGGGGGGGGTGAGACGCTAGATCCAACAATGCAGACGAGCCAATGGCCACTATCAAAGCAACTTGGGCTTCCATAACACCTAAGCAGTGCCATAGGCTGATCGCCTCCATGCGACATCGCATTGATGCAGTAATTCATGCAAACGGAGACCCAAGTATTGAGTGCATACTATACATACTTTTCACTAAGCCAACATTTCTGCATTCATTATTTTATTATTGGTTTTATGTACCATTTTAATCTTCTGATACATAATTTTGGGTTTATACTAGCTGTAACTCTATAATTAACAATAAAATAAAGAAATGCTTGAAACATATTGTATAAAATATAGTTTCACATTTTGAATTGAATTACTGAAATAATATTTTTTTTTTTGGATGATATTCTAATCTTATGAGATGCACCGTTCTATTAGGAGAGGGGGGGGGGGGGGAAGAAATTGATATAATTGAAAATAAATAAAAGCTGCAGGTGGACCTTAAAGCTGAGCAAATATTTTTTGCACATTTGCGATTTACTAATAAATTAATTCTAATAATTTATTGGTACAGCACAAACTGAAACCACATTAACTCTAATGTGGAGGATAGTGAGTCGCAAGACTCCACCTTGTCCATTTAGAAAACATCTTGTATTCCTTTCACAGAATGCTTCCTGCATAGCGCCGGCTCCTTTACAGGCCGAGTGATACGAAATGTACTCCGCCTGTGACAGGAATCATCGGCTCTGCTAGCTACTGAAGCCGCATGCCTCCGTCACACTGATGCATGGGAACCCGTGATTTGAGACAGCAGCCAGCAGTACCATTACCCACCAGCAGTACCCGACAGCAGCACGTACCAGCCCTGGAGGATAGCCACCAGCCCTAACCACCTGGGGGACAGCATCAACCAGCTGCAGAAATCCTGAGGAAGAAGTGAAGATCAAGGTCAGTTGATATGCAGGTTAACCACTGTGCATCAGTGTGAAAGCGGCTTTAGGCCCCTTTCACATGATCGGGTCTGCCTATGTTTTTCAGGCGGATCCAATCAGACCCTCCATTCACCTCTATAGAGTGTCAGATGTAAACAGACTCATGTCCGTTTACACCCCGCCTATCTGCAATCCGATCTGCTTATAAAAAAAAAAAAAAAACAGAAGGGTTGATCTGTCACCTTCTGTGTCTACTGTACATGTGCAGAGTGGACACAGACCTGCCATCCGCCCACTACGCTCATTGTGGCCCACGACCGGTTACCAAGTCACTAAAATGGCCCTTTCTCAAAAGGTTGGGCACCCCTGCTGTAGATTGTGACAGTCGTCAAAAAACAGGGACCGGGGGCTAGTGCATCTGTATTGTTACACCCTAAATGTGGGTGTAACATGTTACAAAATGTGAACCTATTCAATAATACACTCTATAAGAGCCAGTGGCTTTACTACTGGGAGGGGGGGTTGTAATTAAAACTGATATTTAATGCAACCGTCATTAAAAACACAGCATTAGAGTAAAATTATGAGTATATAGCAAATGTGGCAGAATCGTTTTTTCCCCCCCAAAACTCAGATTTTAAATCCGTCACTGTCCTAAAACAAGTACAGGAATTTTGCAGGAGTTGCTACTTTTGCTGCATTTTAGTCCCAGGTCACTGACATGTGTTCTGTAAGGAAACAAACATTTTCTTAGGAAGGACAGCAGCAACATCCCACATTTCTCTCTTCATAAAGAGTGCCTCTGCCTCTCCATGTATTAAGATAAATAACCTTCTGTGTCCAGCACCCCCCCCTAATACTTCCTTGAGCCCCATCTCAATCCAGCAATGTTGCATGCGAGACTCAGCTGTCTGGACTCTCCCTCTTCATTGTCTGAAACATCAGCAAAGTGCCATTGGCTCCCGCTTCAATCACAGTCAGTGAGCCAATGAGGAGATAGGGGGGGGGGGGGGCGGGACCAGGCCACAGCTCAGTGCTTGAATGGACACATGGAGCTTCAGCTCGGGTGCCACCATAGCAAGCCGCTTGCTATGGGGGGCACTCAGTAGGGAGGGAGGAGCCAGGAGTGTCAAAGAGGGACCCGCGAAGAGGAAGATCTGGGCCCCTCTGTGCAAAACCACTGCACAGAGCAGGCAAGCATAACAGTTTTTTTTTTTTAATAAAATAATGAAGACTATAACTCCAACCATTTTATATGCACACAGACATGTTCTAGCTGCAAGGAGTTCCCCCCCCCCCCCATACAGTCATTTTCCCATTATTCATATATTAATATATTCAAAGACAACACAAAGCCTTTCTTGATATGGAGTTTTACTTTAATGTCATGCAAAACAAAATTAGTACAACTAAAATGCATCATCTCATATGTGCCTCTCCATTCTCGAATTCCTACTTGGTTTTAATAAAAGGATCTTCTTAGATTGGAGACTGACAGCTACTATAATACCTTCAATACTGAAAACTGCGGTTTTGCTCCAAGTGTTTGGGGATTTTACATTTTCACTCTGCTGAACACTTTGAGAACTCATTCATGGATGTGCATTACCACAAATCATGGCAACCCACCTGCTCTGTGTGCGTTGCATTGTGGCCCCATTCAGTGTGAATGGTACCCCAACGCATTATACATTAGGGCCCAACGTAAAAGGGTCATGTATATATATTTTTTCAATCTTTGTGGTGTGTTGGCATCCTATTAAAAAAAAAAAAAAAAATGAATGAGCTGCTTTAATGCCACACACATGAATGCATGCATTATAATGCACCACAATAGAACACCCAACTATGAATGGACCCCAAAATGGGCCCACATTTGCAAAAATAAAAATTTACCCTAATCAGGATGTGTGAAATGATTGGCTTAAACATTTGAAACTTGTGGTCTGAACAATTAAGTGCAAAACAGGAAAAATCTGCAGATTTTTTTTTAGGAGCTAAGCTGCTCATACAGCTTGGGGACATAATCATCCCACTCGGCCTGGTAGCAATTGCCAGCAACAGGGGCTCCCAGACCATACTTCTTGCGGAAAGTAGACAATTTAAAGCATCCTCTGTGGTCACCACAGCGGTTAGTCAGAATTCGCTCATCACATTTCAGTGGCTCCTTCTGCTCATACACCAACCAGACATAACGATGGAGACCTACAAATAAAAAGTGCAAATGTATAAATCTATATAAAAAGCTGGATACGTTTCCTAAAATGTATCAAATTAGGTTTCATATGAATCTTATTCTTCTGTGCAACCAATATATTCACAGCAAGAAATCACAGTATGGAGTACAAACAATTTTCTACTTTCAAACTTTTACATTTATTTCCTAATGCAGCATTTGAGCAGAGGCACTTGTATTCCTATTTCAAGTCCAATTCTAGTCAACTTTCTTTCAGTTTTGGTTGAGAAAGGCTCATCAGTATTTAAAATGTTGGCTTTATCCCTATTGGAGAAAATGTTCCATTCACCCATCATCAGAGCAGGAAGTCAGAAGAAGTCTCCTTCATAGGCACACAGACAGCAAACAATCCTGGCAGAGGTTCCACCCTTCCTCAATCAACTAGAAGTACAGGATTTTTGTTACCATAAAATCCCTTTCTCCGAGTTCACTGAAGGACACAGCTCTGTGGTTGAACACAGCACCACCTATGGACAGTTCTAAGCTTGTAGTCAATCCCCTCTTATCTTAGCTATAGGCAGCTGTTTGCCACAAAGCAGTACAAAGGAAAACAAAAAACAGAGGGGTGGGTGCTGGATCCATCAATGGAGGGCCTCATTGAGAGGTAGGTAACCAAAGAACATGTACCAGGACTCGAGATTCCCCCCCAGAGAGAAGCAAGGAGAACTCCTAAGCAGCAGCGGAACCATCTGCAACCAACTTCATGAAAATCTGTCTATCCAAACCACATATAAACAAGCGCGCAACCAAACCAAATATTCAAATGAAATTAACTGATTCAATATATTAGTGCATATGTAATGCAAAAAAATAGGACAGTGAAAAATTGTTATTAAAGTAACTATATATGTTTGTATGTATAAATAAACCAGTGAACAAAATGTTACCAAAGTAACTAAATGTTAAATAACCACTGTTCCTAGTTGAAGCCATTTTTGGGGAAAGCGTTGGGTGGAGCACTATTTCCTAACGCCATCACACTCATAATATTCAGCCTTTAGGTTTGATCCTTGGCTGATTTACAAAATATTTTTTTACGTTGTGCTTTATTTTTACTACTCTGTCGTGGATACTTGCTGTGGAACTTATAAATTTTATTTTCTGTGTGTTTTTTTTTTTTAAATAAATCTCTATTTTTGGATATACTTCACCATGAAGACTATTGTTTTTTTCCTGTTGCGTTACCATTCTCAGATCTAGTGCCTAGCAAAGCCAAGTGGATTCTGCTTGTTATCTTCTGTGTGATCCGGTCTGAGGAACAGCTGAAGGTGTTTTTTCCTCGTCTGGCAAGACAGAAGCATCCCTCCCTGATTAGAGTGGTCTGTTACCGGAGCCGGCAGGCTGATGCACACACTCTACAGATCTCCTTAACCCAAGATCCTTCCAGTCTGGTAAGAGGCAGTAATATCACACTTTTTTGCCTGAAAATAAGATCCAGGCTTCTTCTAGATATTCCAATTGAATATTACAGCGATCATTGGATTAATCCCTAGAAGTGTCCTACTGCTAACAATTTCCTCACTTCATGTTTGGGACTTTATTTTATTTTTCTTACAGTGGCTATTTAACATTTATTTACTTTGGTAACATATTGTTCACTGGTTTATTTGTGCATTTATACATACAAACATATATAGTTACTTTGATAACAAAATTTTCACTGTCCTATTTTTTGCATTACATATGCACTAATATATTGAATCAGTTAATTTCACTTGAATATTTAGTTTGGTTGCGTGCTTGTTTATATGTCTCTTTGGGCTTTAAGTATTTAGGCTTTCACGAGCAGCAGCACCACCCTCTGAATATAATATATTTTTTCACTTATCTTATAATATTTTTATATTATGTACTTTATTTTACCCTCACTTTTTATTATGTACTTTATTTTACCCTCACTTTTTATTAGGTTAAGTGCAAAGTTCTTTTTCTCTTTTTTATCCAAACCACATCCAAGGAGTGCAGAACCTCCTTAGGATGTGTAGCGCACAGGCACAAGAAAAGGCATGATAGAGGGGTTTATTTACTAAAGGCAAATCCACTTTGCACTGCAAATGCATTTTGAAGTGCAGTCACTGTAGATCTGAGGGGGATATGCAAATAAAGAAAAAAAAAAAAATAAATAATAATTTTCGCTTGCACATGATTGGATGATGGAAAGCAGCAGCTTTCCCTCTTTTTAGATCTTCCCCTCAGATCTACAGCGACTGCACTTCCAAGTGCACTTGCCGTGCACAATGGATTTGCCTTTAGTAAATCAATCCCAATGTCCTTATTCAGATGAAAAATCAAACACAACAGCAAAAGAGAGGTGGAGGAGTCACCTTATCCCTATGTAAAAACAAATAGGGGGGGGGGGGCTTACAGGACAAGGCCACTAGCTCTGACATGTGGCACACAAAAGTGAAAGCAACTAAGGATGCAACCTTCTGGGAGAAAGTGATCAAGGAAAAATTCTTAATATTCTCAAAGGGAGGCTTTGCAAGAACTGACAAAACTAGGTTCAGGTCCCAAGGCAACAAGGAAGATTGGAGGAGCCCCAAGCAAAACCCCTTGAATAAAAATATATGAATCAAAGACAAAAAAGGCCAGATGTTGAAAAGAAAATTGCAAGGACAAAAATCTGGTCCTTAAGGTACTGAAGACAAAATTCTGATCAGTGCCCCATTGGAGAAAGTTCAAGATCTGAAACACGAAAAAGGTATGTAGATGCAAGCCCTCAGCCATGCACCAAGATATGTTGGCCCTCCGTGCATGATGGTACATCTTCGGAGGGGCTGATTTTCATGCCCTAAACATGGCCAGAATTACAGATAATGACAACTCCCGACTCTCAGAACATGGCTTCCCAGAGCCAGGTCGTCAAGCCAGTGACAATAAAGCAGAGTGGAAGATTGGTTCTCAAGACAGAGGATTTTCTGGCAGAGGAAACTGCCACGACTGCATAAGTGAACCAGGAACGACAAAGCTAATCCGGGCCCAAGAGTTGGACCAGAATGCCTTTGGCCTTTATATAATAATAATAATTTTAAATTGGCACCAACAGTTTGCACAGCGCTTAACAAAATAAATGCAGACATTATAATTTGGTACAAGAGGAATCAGAGGGCCCTGCTCATTAGAGCTTACAATCTAAAAAGGGAGTGTCAATTGACACAAAAGGTAATGGCTGTGGGGGGATGAGTTGATAGAGGAAGTAAAACAGTCAGTTAGAAGCAGGATAGGCTTCTTAAAAAGAGAAGAGTTTAAGGATCGTCTAAAAATGGATAGATTAGGGGACAGTCAGACAGATTGGTGTAGGGAGTTCCAAAGGATGGGAGAAGCTCTGGGGAAATCCTGGAGGCGAGCATGGGAGGTGACAAGGGAGCTAGAGAGCAGCAGGTCTTGGGAGGACCAGAGAGCGGCTTGGTTGGTATTTTGGGACTAGGTTAGTGATGCAGCTGGGGTCTGAGTTGTGGATGGCTTTGTAAATTATGGTTAGTACTTTGAATTTTATTCGGTGGGAGCCAGTGGAGGGATTGGCAGAGAGGGTTGGAGGACACTGAATGGTTGGTAAGGTAGATTGCAGCGGCATTCATGATGGACTGAAGGGGGGATAGTCTATGTAAAGATAATCTAATGAGGAGGGAATTGCAGTAGTCGAGGTGAGAGATGACCAGGGAGAATTAGAAGCTTGGTGGTGTCATTAGTTTAAAAGGGGCGTATTCTGGAAATGTTGCGGAGGCTAAGGCGGCATGATTTGGACAGGGATTGGATATGGGCCTGAAAGGACAGTGAAGAGTCTAAGGTTACTCCTAGCACCCTGGCATGGGGACGGACTAAGATGTGCCATTGATCTTGATAGAGAAGCCAGGGGAAGGGGCACGTGGGGGAGGAAATATTAAGAGCTCAGTTTTAGATAGATTCAGTTTGAGGAAGTGGTTTGACATCCAGGCTGTTTTATTAAATCAGTAAGGAGATTGATGGGGTGAGCTGAGGGGCAGAGAGATAGATTTGGGTGTCATCAACATATAAATGGTAGTGGAAGCCATGGGAGGACGTGTAAAATCGAGAATAGCAGAGGTCCAAGGACAGAACCTTGGGGGACCCCAACTGTGAGAGGAGTTGGAGAGGAGGAAGTGTAGTTGTAAGTGACACTGAAGGTGCAAGCCATGGAGACCAAGCAAATTTAGTTTTTTGAGGAGGAGGGGGTCAACTGTATCAAAGGCAGGGGAAAGGTACAAGAGTAAGAGTACGGAATAATGACTGTTGGTTTTGGCTGTTAGTAAGTAGTTTGAGAGTTTTAGGAGGGCAGTTTCTGTAGAATGCTGTGGGTGAAATCCAGACTGAAGGGGATCAAGAAGGTTATTCTCAATGAGGTAGTCGGTTGTAGACTAAATGTTCAAGGAGTTTGGAGGCAAAAGAAAGTAAAGAGATGGGTCTTAGGTTGTTAAAGTGGAAGTAAACCCCCCTATGGTTTTCAGCCAAGGAAGCGGCCATCTTTGCCTCTGTTCAATCTACAACTGCCATGATGCTGCACATGTGATCAGTTTAGACACCAGTCATTGGATGGTTTGACAGTTTGATTGAGAGCTTAACCAATGGGAGTGTTGCATTCCCGGCACGTGCCGGAAATTAAACTGTTTTATGGATGGGTTTACTTCCACCTTAAGATTGGTGGGGTCTAGGGAGGCCTTTTTTGGTATGGGAGTGACTAGCGCATGTTTTAGGGTTGGGGGGGGGGGTGCCAGTAGAGAGTGAGAGGTTGAAGATATGAGTTAAAGAGTGCAGGATAGAGTCAGATGGTCATCGTAGTATTTGAGAAGAAACAGGGCCGGGGGCAGGAAGTTAGGTGGGCGTTAGAAAAAAAAAGTTTAGTGACTTCCTCTATAGTAATTGGGTTAAAAAGAGGGAAGCATTGATTGTGCAAAAGTATTGATTTTTGAAGCGATTAGCAATCTCCTGGGCAGTGAGTAAGTTAGTGGGTGGAGGTAATGTAGGTTGAAGTAGAGTGGTAAAGGTAGAAAAGAGTTGACTTGGACTGCATGAGTGGGCGTTAAGGAGAGTGATAAAGTAGGTCTGTTTGGCAGTGTAGAGGCAGGAATGGCATTTTTGGAGGGCAGATTTATATTGACCGAAATCTTGCTGTGACTTAGTCTTACGCCACAGATGCTCAAGAGTGCGGCTACGTTTTTTGAGGCTTCTGGTATTGTCCGTCTCCCAGGGTTGTAGCAGTTGGGGCCCCGATTCTGTGTAGTGAGAGGGGCGAAGGTGTCTAGGGTGGATGACCGTGAACTGTTGTAGACAGAAGTGGCCAAGTTAAGGCAGGACAAGGATGAGATGGTCATAGAGACAATCTGTAGCAGAAATGGCGAAGGTTTCTACAGGTAATAGTTCTGTAGTTGTAAGGCAAGGAAAAGGCAGACAGGGACAGAGTGAAACTAATAAGGTGGTGATCAGAAAGAGGAAAAGGAATATTGGAGAGGTTGTGCGGAGTGCACAGGTAGGAGAATATGAGGTCAAGTTGCCAATAGGGTAGAAGTGTCCATTGTTTTAGGCTTAGCAGTTTAGAAGTAGCGGGAGTGTTACGATTAACAGGGATGTTGAAGTCACCAAGAATGATTGTTGGAATTTCAGAAGAGAGAAAGTAGGGTAGCCAGGCAGAGAAGTCACCAAGGAAGCTTTTTTTTAGGTTTTCTGACTATTTTTATCTAGTGATCCAACCAGCAAGTCCGTTTTTCAAAAGCACAAGCTCTCCAGCACAATGTTTTAGTTTACATGGATGAAACAAATTACACTGACAGGGGCAATTAAAATGCTCAGCTTTTATTTATGCAAAACCTTTATCCCAAAAGAGGAAAAAGCATTTTGCTGTAACCGATTATAAATTGTGAGCTGGAGTTTGGCTTCAATTTGTTTAGTGTATTTCAAAAAGGAACTACCGTATTTATCCCCTAAAGTTGCCCCGAATCCTGTGGGAAAAAGTTTTTTTGTCCTCTTCGTCGGGTCCGGCATCCTTCTGCGGCGTCCTCCCCGCTCGTTACCCGCGCCGAGTTTGAAAACTGCGCTGACATATACAGAGCGCAGTACACTCGTGTATTGTCGGCAATGCTCGGCTACACTCGCGCTGACGTCCTGTACGCCCAGGACGTCAGCGCGGGAGGAGCCGAGACTGCCCGACAATACACGTGTACTGCGCTCGGTATATGTCGGCGCAGTATTCAAACTCGGCGCGGGAAAGCGGGTATCGGCGTATACCGCGCACCCACGATTTTGCCCTGATTTTCAGGGAAAAAAAAGTGCGCAGTATACGCCGATAAATACGTTAAATCTATCAATTTAATTGTTTCCCAAAACAGTTACCACTGAAAGCAGAACTAAACTTATCAATTTAATGGCTTAAAGAACAGTTGCATTCCTGGCATGTTGGGGTTGCTGTCACATATGCTTATGTTCTCAATCAAACCTTCCACCTGATGTCATAACTGATCACACCTGAAACACCACTGCAGTTGCTTTAAGGGAAAAAAAAAAAAATTGCAAGAAGCCTATATCGACTTTTGTGCAAACCAAATGGGGGATAGTTTTATGGCATATTTATTATAAATGTATTTATTTTTCTTACTAGTAATGGCGGCAATCTGCAGATTTTTATTGTGACTGCGACTTTATGGCAGACACATTTTTAAAACCATTGTAATTTTTACAGCGATCAGTGCTATAAAAATGCACCGATTACTGTGAAAATGACACTGGCAGTGAAGAAGTTAACCACTAGGTGGCACTGAAGGGGTTAAGTGTGTCCTAGGAAGTGATTCTAACTGTTAGGGGGGGGGGGGAGCTACCAGTGACACATCACTGTTCCCGATCACAGGGAACAGTAGATTACTGTCGCGTCACTAGGCAGAACAGGGGAATGCCTTGTTTACACAAGGCATCCCCTTGTTCTGCCTTTGCCGACTGCAATCGTTATTTGCCTGCCCGCACCATTGTGTCGACGTATATGGTCGTGTGCTGGTCAGCAAGCAGTTAATATCGCTTCAAGACAAAAACACTTCGACTTTAGTACCACTGTAAGCCTGTGTATTCATCCAGGTTGTTTAACGTCAATGCCATCTCACACCATTATTTTCCATGAATGTCACTTACCACTTCCTTTTGGTGGACCTGAGCCAACATAATCAGACAGGACACAACCACTGCTCATGTCATTCCCTTTCATGTTTACAACAAGAAAGTGGTGCCATTCCCTAAACCAACAAAAACAAAACACTCAGATATAATTTGTTATTATGGATACAGTAGCTTTTATTTGCACAAGAATATTCAAACCTGAATTTTGGATTTTTCCTGCTGGGTGCATCAGGGTCCGTCATCACAAGTGTGTACAGTTTGTTACTGTCCATGCCTTCCCATGAAATGCTTGTAGGGCGGTTCTGAACCTACGAAAACAGAAAGAGTTCTATGAAAAGCACGTCTATCTTTCTAGAATGTTCATCTTTCATGAGGAACAATGTAGACCCCGCTACAGATTCCAACCCCTTTCCTACCTTGCTTTCACACGGAACCACATCGACCCGAATACACAGTACCTCTCCTTTACCTTTGTCACACGGAACCACGTAGACCCGACTACACAGTACATCTCCTTTACCTTTGTCACACGGAACCACGTAGACCCGACTACACAGTACATCTCCTTTACCTTTGTCACACGGAACCACGTAGACCCGACTACACAGTACCTCTCCTTTACCTTTGTCACACGGAACCACGTAGACCCGACTACACAGTACCTCTCCTTTACCTTTGTCACACGGAACCACGTAGACCCGACTACACAGTACATCTCCTTTACCTTTGTCACACGGAACCACGTAGACCCGACTACACAGTACCTCTCCTTTACCTTTGTCACACGGAACCACGTAGACCCGACTACACAGTACCTCTCCTTTACCTTTGTCACACGGAACCACATCGACCCGAATACACAGTACCTCTCCTTTACCTTTGTAGACCCCGCTACAAGCTCCGCCTCCTTCCTTACCCCTCTTTTACAAACAATCTGTAGCAGAATCTGCGTGGTTCCGTTTGGACCGCAGTGACGGGAAAATTCCAAGGATCGGAATAGGAAACTTCTTGGTCAAAGGAATTTTCAGACGCAGTATGTGGTTTTCATTCCAAAATTACATTCATTTTTTAAGTGAATGTTAAAGTGGAGGTTCACCTAAAAAATAAATTAACATTAGATTGGGCCTAATTACGGGAAGCAGAATCGGGTGTTTATTTTAAAATCAATGCAGTACTTACCGTTTTAGAGATAGATGTTCTCCGCCGCTTCCGGGTATGGGCTGCGGGACTGGGCGTTCCTATTTGATTGACAGTCTTCCGACCGTCGCATACAGCTCATCAAGAGTTCCCGAAAGTAGCCGAACGTCGGTGCACAGGCGCCGTATAGAGCCGCACCAACGTTCGGCAACTTGTGACGCGCTGTATGCGACCGTTGGAAGGCTGTCAATCAAATAGGAACGCCCAGTCCCGAAGATCATACCCGGAAGCCACGGAGAACATCTATCTCTAAAACGGTAAGTACTGCATTCATTTTAAAATAAACACCCGATTCTTCTTCGCATAATTAGCCTCAATCTAATTAAAAAAAAAAAAAAAAAAAAAAAAAAAATGGGTGAACTCCCGCTTTAAAAGCCAAAATTTTCAAACATTCTTTCATTCAGGGAATGTACAAAGATTTTTTGTATGAATATTCTCATCCGAAAATTGATCCGTGTGGCCAGCATAAGTCTCGGTTCACACCTATGCTGTTTGCTTTTGATCCCTTTCTACAGTGCTTTTAGCATTTTTTGCACACGTGATTTTGCATTCCTTATGCTTTTTTTGGCCAATTTGTTGTTGGGCAGATAACAAAAAAAAAATTCTGACTTTAGAACCACTCACTTCCTGGCCAGGACTACATGTCCCATGAGGCATTGCTCCTCACACATTCACAAGTTCTCAGGCACTTACTGACATGTATGGATGGTTTACTGAGCTGTATGTGTGCTGCATTGTATTCACTGATATGTAAACAAATGAGGCATTCTGTATGCAGGCCAACTAATCGGCTGCCCAATTAATCGATTATGAAAATAGTTGACAACTACCTTCATAATCGATTCGTTGTTTTTCGGCCCTAGTCTACATAGTTCCATCTCCATCCTTACCTCTCCTTCACAAGGAACTATGTAGCTACCGCTACAGGCTCAGTCGCCTTCCATACATTGTTTTCACAAAGAACCACATAGACCAGGCATATTTAATTAGCGGAACTCCAGCTGTTGCAGAAGTCCCATGAAGCATAGCAAGACTCTGACAGCCACAAGCATGACACCCAGAGGCATGATGGGACTTGTAGTTTTGCAACAGCTGGAGGCATGATGGGACTTGTAGTTTTGCAACAGCTGGAGGTCCGCCAATTGCATATCCCTGACATAGACCGACAGATTTTATCTCCTTCCTTACCTCTCTTTTAGGCTAGGTCCACACGGCTGAGAATTCTTTTGCGAATTTGAGCCGTTGCGATCGCTCAAATTCGCAAGTCATTAAAATAACATTGTTTTCCATTAGTGCCGTTCACATCAATGCGTTGGGAATATAAGCTGCGGGATTGATCCGTGTGCGATGCGAATTCAGCTCTATAGATTGGCATTTCCTGAAATTGCGGCCGCGAATCACGGCAAAAACGCAGATGCGAAATTGTGGTAAAAAAAAAAAAAAAAAAGTTCGCAGCAGTGTGAACCTAGCCTAACAAGGAACTATTTGGATATGCTACTGCAGGTGTAGACCCATATTAACAGTACAGGCTGCTTTCCAATCGTGACCTTGGACTTCTATCCGGATTGGGTGCTTTAAATGGTCCTTATGCATTCTCTGTGATGCAATATGAGTGACAGCAAGCCCCTATACCACATGGGCACCACTGTCTGGGGGTCCCAGACCAATACAAAACAATGGTGGGTCATTCAAGTTAATGCCAACTATATAAAATACAAGGTCACCAGCCAAAAGGTGGAGGGCTTTGATGGCATCTTCCACAATAAGACCCCCCACCCTATAAGATTGCAAGCTTAAATGTGATTGTATTTTAACTGTCCTGTCTCCTTTTTATATTGTAAAGCGCTATGTAAACTGTTTGCGCTTATAAGGCAGGATGGATACTCGCCATTATACACAGAAGGGTGATCGGTTATAGTGGCCATACACAATCCAATAAATCGGGGATATGCAATTAGCGGACCTCCAGCTGTTGCAGAACTACAATTCCCATGAGGCATGGCAAGACTGACAGCCACAAGCATGACACCAGAGTCAAAGGCATGATGGGACTTGTAGTTTTGCAACAGCTGGAGGTCCGCTAATTGCATATCCCTGCAATAAATGATCAATTCACTTTTTCAATTGACCTCTCCCGATAGGAATAATCAATCTATAGTAGGGTTGCCACCTCATCTGTTTAACACCTTCCAGACTGCCCCACGCAGATATACCGCAACAGGGCAGCCCTCCTGGGCGAAATCACGTATCTGTACGACATTTCTAGGTCTGGGGCATGCACACGCACGACGACCCACCATGATTGGACACAGCGGACGCAAGTCTGGCGGACCGGATGTTTGAATGCACCCCGCGATCGTTCCCCAGAGAGGCAGAATGGTGGTCTGCCTATGTAAACAAGGCAGTTTGCCGTTCTGTGGGAGGGGAAAAAGGGGGGCTTGCGTTTCTGCTAGGCAGTCTTCCCCTAGTCAAAGCAACCCGTTTGAAAGCACTTCCTAGGAACACATTTAACCCTTTGATCACACTAGCTGTTAACCCCTTTCCTGCCAGTGTCATTACAGTAACAGTGCATATTTTTTTAATTAGCACCGATCACTGTAATAATGTCACTGGTGCCCAAAAAGTGCCAAGTGTCCGATTTGTCCACCGCAATAATCGCAGTCCCACTATAAGATCGCCGCCGTTTCTAGCAAAAAAAAATATCTCATAGTTTGTAGACACTATAGCTTTTGCACAAACCAATCAATATACGCTTATTGGGATTTTTTTTACCAAAGATATGTAGCAGAATACATATTGACCAAAATTGATGAAGAAATTCGATTTTTTTTTTGGCTATGTATTATAATATATATTTATTTTATTTTATTTTAATGGTCTGTCTTTCTTGGTTTATAAGGTAAAAAAATAAAAACCGCAGAGGTGATCAAATACCACCAAAGAAAGTTCTATTTGTGGGGAAGGAAAAGGACGTCAATTTTGTTTGTCTACATTGAGCAATTGTGAGTTAGAGCAACGCAGTGCCGTATGACAAAAATTGGCCTGATCATTAAGGGGGGGTAAATCCTTCCAGTCCGTAAGTGGTTAAACCAGAACACATACGAATTACACAGGTTCGGAGACTAAAATTAATGCAGATTAGGCACCAAGTGAGTTTAATTACCACTTTGATGAGCCACAGAACCTGCGGAATTCATATGTATTGGTGGCAATAGCCAGCTTCCCAATCGCCCGATGTGCCACACACAGGGAAGTGCAGTTAGATGAGAAGTTCTCGCTGGCATCCCTCTCTCATAATCAATTGATGGGAATACTATTGGATTCACAAACAAAGCAATTCAGTTGTGCTGATCAATCATTCTACCAATCATCTGTGTTTTATGGAGTTGATCAGAAGTTCTAGGCAATTGGATGGCCGATGGATCGGATGATACATGTGGATTATATTGCACAGTGTGTGTGGCTGGCTTCCTATAGGTCCTGCAGAAGGCGGGCACGCGCACACACACAGATCTGTACATAGTAGGAGGAATGTGCCATAGCGGTGGGAGTGGCAGGGACCGTCCACGCCGCAGCGGCTCCCAGGCCTGCAGCACTACCTGTGTGGGGGTGAGCACTTGGCCCAGCTCCTCTATGCCCAGCGACCCGTAGCTCACACTAAGCGGGTGTGACGGCTTTTCGTCCACCTCTTCCAGGGCCAGAGACCCGCACCACTGAGACACGTCTACCGGCATCCTGATCAGCGATCGGCTCTGCGCCACTGTCACCGAGCCCAGCAACACGAGAACGGGGCGGCTCCACGCACACACACCCCCAGCCGACACGCCACCAATAAGGAGGGAGGGCGTACACCGGCGCACGCGTCCTATTGGTGGACGGAGATCACCCGTGTGATGGTCCAGTCCCCCCGCAGCCTGCGGAGAGTGACGGCTGGAGAAGGCGTGTCACATGTTCACCCAGACACCATTAGTGTTGTTATTGCCGAGTGGGCGTGGTCTGTGCGGGCTCTGGAGATTAGTGATGGGAAGTTCGATTCTTTTAACTGAATCGGTTCATTTCGAGTCACTCACTGAAATGAACCGATTCAATGAATCGATTCTTCGATTCACTTGCTGAGTCTACTGACAAGCAAGTGAACCAAAGCTCTCACTCAACCTTAAATGATTAGAATCAGAAGAACGATTCTTCACAGAAGGTTTGCAGGTCCTGGGGACATTTACTTGTATTTAGCTCCTTGCTCAGAGCACAATCCTATTGTATCAGACCACAATTTGTCAGATTAGACAGCGTCATCAATTTTGGTGACGCACAAAAAGCTGTGTAAATTAAAAGCAGGTTTTTGTGCATGTGATGGGCCAACTTCAGGTAACATTGCTAGCCATCATATTTTTCCGTAGTCTTCACAGCGCATGCCCAGGGAAAAATTATCGCATTTTACTAGCGTGGGCGGGCAAAGTACCCATGGTAGTAAAATCCAATCGTTCGGCTCCTTTCACGCTTGTGCGACTTGAAAGTTGTGCAATTTTTGCCACAAATTTTACAGTGACTTTGATGCGATTTTGATGCGACTTGAAAAAATACGTATATAATGTTGAGGTTTCTGCCTCAAGTCACATCAAATTCGGACCAAAGTAGTGCAGTGACTACTTTGAAGTCGCTGCGACTTGAAGACACACAGATATGGATGGCACTCATTGGAAATCATGGGGTACCACTTGTCATGTGACTTTGTAGTCCCAAGTCGCAGGACAAGTCGCACAAGTGTGAAAGGGGCCTCATTATGCACTGTAAAGACTACGGACAAATCTGATGGCTAGCCATCCTAACTGTGAAGTTGGCCCATCAGAATGCAGGTCACATGCACAAAACCACGCTTTTCGTTTACACAGCTGTTTGTGCGTCACCGTAAGTGGCAATATTGGCTGATCCTATAGATTGCTTGATCTGACAGAACACCTGCTACCCAGGTTACTGAGCACAATCCTATACTCATATGATCATATAACAGACCCCAGAAGCAATAAAGAGAACCTGTCACTTTAAAAAAAACTATCACATAGTGCATGGATGCTCAACCTGTAGCCCTCCGGCTGTTGCAGAACTAAAAAGCCCCATGAGGCATTGCAAGGATGATAGTTACACACATGTCTCACAAAGGCAGAGGGATGATGGGACTGGTAGTTCAACAACAGCTGGAGGGCCACGGGTTGAGCACCCTTGACATAGGGGCTTGTTAAGTGAAAAAATAAACAAAATAACTAAAACCATCCCCACTGACCCCGATATCTACATATGAATAAACGTGCGTAGGGCATGAATGTGTACATAAACGATAATTGCTTCACACGTTAGATGTCACCACAAACATCAGAGTGACTGCAAAAATTCTAGAAATACAATTTATGGTTAATGAATGTCCTGTACTACCTGTTATGACTACCTATATTACAAAGTGCCCCAAAGGGGTTTCTTTATTGTGTAATGAAAAAAAAAAATCAGTTAAACAGCTACTAAATTAGACACATGTCCCAGAATGGATGTCTGTCCCTTTTAACATACATATCTCCTTTAGGATAAGCCAACTGAATACTAAAGTGTTAAAGAATGAATCTGAATGAGGAGATCTTCTTATCCTGACTCTTTGTCCCCTCTGTATTTAAAGCAGTCTGCAATGTATTCCTGCTACCTGATCATTGATTTACTGGTGGTGACTCCTGGTATTTCAGTGTACTGTATTCTAACAACTCATATGATTCTTCAACTCAGTAACTCATATGGTTCTTCAACTCACTCAGTAACTCGTACGGTTCTTTAACTCATATGATTCTTTAACTCGTTTGGTTCTTTAACTCGGTGTACTGTGTACTCATGACTGACTTGTATGCAGTTCCTGAGTGTCTCTGTGCCTTGAGCTGATTGGTTGCAGGGAGGGGCCGAGCTCTCTCACTCTAGGATCATATTACCAGGCCTGCTCTGCTATGCTTTGTATTGAGTGCAGAGAACCATTCCAAACGATTCAGTTCACTCAGATGAATCGATTCACTCAGTTCACTGAAAAGAACCGATTCAAAAGAACGATTCGTTCATGAACTGGACATCACTACTGGAGATGCATGGCAAATCAATGGCTGTGCTCTGCAGAGGGGCTGCGCCGAGTCCTCAGCACAAAGCACTCACAGCCTTGTTATTCCTCATCATTCTGTACACTTCTCCTTCTAGAAGGGACAATGACACCCCAATCACTCCGTCCATAGTGTGTGTACAGGGCGACCACCTCTCCTGGAAAGGCCAATGGTACCCCCAATCATTCCTTCCATAGTGTGTGTACAGGGCGACCACCTCTCATAGAAAGGCCAATGACACCCCAATCATTCCTTCCATAGTGTGTGTACAGGGCGACCACCTCTCCTAGAAAGGCCAATGACACCCCCATCTGTCTGTCCACTTCTCCTTCTAGAAGGGTCAATGGCACCCCCAATCATTCCTTCCATAGTGTGTGTACAGGGCGACCACCTCTCCTAGAAAGGCCAATGACACCCCCAATCATTCCGTCCATAGTGTGTGTACAGGGCGACCACCTCTCCTAGAAATGCCAATGGTACCCCCAATCATTCCGTCCATAGTGTGTGTACAGGGCGACCACCTCTCCTAGAAAGGCCAATGGCACCCCCAATCATTCCGTCCATAGTGTGTGTACAGGGCGACCACCTCTCCTAGAAAGGCCAATGGCACCCCCAATCATTCCGTCCATAGTGTGTGTACAGGGCGACCACCTCTCCTAGAAAGGCCAATGGTACCCCCAATAATTCCGTCCATAGTGTGTGTACAGGGCGACCACCTCTCCTAGAAAGGCCAATGGCACCCCCAATCATTCCGTCCATAGTGTGTGTACAGGGCGACCACCTCTCATAGAAAGGCCAATGGCACCCCCATCTGTCTGTCCACTTCTCCTTCTAGAAGGGCCAATGGCACCCCCATCTGTCTGTCCACTTCATCTAGATGGGCCAATGGCACCCCCATCTGTCCGTCCACTTCTCCTTCTAGATGGGCCAATGGCACCCCCATCATTCCGTCCACTTCATCTAGATGGGCCAATGGCACCCCCATCTGTCCGTCCACTTCTCCTTCTAGATGGGCCAATGGCACCCCCATCTGTCTGTCCACTTCTCCTTCTAGATGGGCCAATGGCACCCCCATCTGTCCATCCACTTCATCTAGATGGGCCAATGGCACCCCCATCATTCCGTCCACTTCTCCTTCTAGATGGGCCAATGGCACCCCCATCTGTCCGTCCACTTCTCCTTCTAGATGAGCCAATGGCACCCCCATCTGTCTGTCCACTTCTCCTTCTAGATGGGTCAATGGCACCCCCATCATTCCGTCCACTTCATCTAGATAGGCCAATGGCACCCCCATCTGTCCATCCACTTCTCCTTCTAGATGGGCCAATGGCACCCCCATCTGTCCATCCACTTCATCTAGATGGGCCAATGGCACCCCCATCATTCCGTCCACTTCTCCTTCTAGATGGGCCAATGGCACCCCCATCTGTCCGTCCACTTCTCCTTCTAGATGAGCCAATGGCACCCCCATCTGTCTGTCCACTTCTCCTTCTAGATGGGTCAATAGCACCCCCATCATTCCGTCCACTTCTCCTTCTAGATGGGCCAATGGCACCCCCATCATTCTGTCCACTTCATCTAGATGGGCCAATGGCACCCCCATCTGTCCGTCCACTTCTCCTTCTAGATGGGCCAATGGCACCCCCATCATTCCGTCCACTTCATCTAGATGGGCCAATGGCACCCCCATCTGTCCGTCCACTTCTTCTTCTAGATGGGCCAATGGCACCCCCATCTGTCCGTCCACTTCTCCTTCTAGATGGGCCAATGGCACCCCCATCTGTCTGTCCACTTCTCCTTCTAGATGGGCCAATGGCAACCCCATCTGTCCATCCACTTCATCTAGATGGGCCAATGGCATCCCCATCATTCCGTCCACTTCTCCTTCTAGATGGGCCTATGGCACCCCCATCTGTCCGTCCACTTCTCCTTTTAGATGAGCCAATGGCACCCCCATCTGTCTGTCCACTTCTCCTTCTAGATGGGTCAATGGCACCCCCATCATTCCGTCCACTTCTCCTTCTAGATGGGCCAATGGCACCCCCATCATTCCGTCCACTTCATCTAGATAGGCCAATGGCACCCCCATCTGTCCGTCCACTTCTCCTTCTAGATGAGCCAATGGCAGCCCCATCATTCCATCCACTTCTCCTTCTAGATGGGCCAATGGCACCCCCATCATTCCGTCCACTTCATCTAGATGGGCCAATGGCACCCCCATCTGTCCGTCCACTTCTCCTTCTAGATGGGCCAATGGCACCCCCATCATTCCATCCACTTCTCCTAGATGGGCCAATGGCACCCCCATCTGTCCGTCCACTTCTCCTTCTAGATGGGCCAATGGCACCCCCATCATTCCGTCCACTTCATCTAGATGGGCCAATGGCACCCCCATCATTACATCCACTTCTCCTAGATGGGCCAATGGCACCCCCATCTGTCCATCCACTTCTCCTTCTAGATGTGCCAATGGCACCCCCATCTGTCCGTCCACTTCTCCTAGATGGGCCAATGGCACCCCCATCTGTCTGTCCACTTCTCCTTCTAGATGGGCCAATGGCACCCCCATCTGTCTGTCCACTTCTCCTTCTAGATGAGCCAATGGCACCCCCATCTGTCTGTCCACTTCTCCTTCTAGATGGGCCAATGGCACCCCATCTGTCCGTCCACTTCTCCTTCTAGATGGGCCAATGGCACCCCCATCATTCCATCCACTTCTTCTAGATGGGCCAATGGCACCCCCATCATTCCGTCCACTTCTCCTTCTAGATGGGCCAATGGCACACCCATCTGTCCGTCCACTTCTCCTTCTAGATGGGCCAATGGCACCCCCATCTGTCCGTCCACTTCTCCTTCTAGATGGGCCAATGGCACCCCCATCATTCCATCCACTTCTCCTTCTAGATGGGCCAATGGCACCGCCATCTGTCCGTCCACGTCTCCTTCTAGATGGGCCAATGGCACCCCCATCTGTCCGTCCACTTCTCCTTCTAGATGGGCCAATGGCACTGCCATCTGTCCGTCCACTTCTCCTTCTAGATGGGCCAATGGCACCCCCATCTGTCCATCCACTTCTCCTTCTAGATGGGCCAATGGCACCCCCCATCTGTCCGTCTACTTCTCCTTCTAGATGGGCCAATGCCACCCCCATCTGTCCATCTACTTCTCCTAGATGAGCCAATGGCACCCCCATCTGTCCATCCACTTCTCCTTCTAGATGAGCCAATGGCACCCCCATCTGTCCGTCCACTTCTCCTTCTAGATGGGCCAATGGCACCCCCATCATTCCATCCACTTCTCCTTCTAGATGGGCCAATGGCACCGCCATCTGTCCGTCCACGTCTCCTTCTAGATGGGCCAATGGCACCCCCATCTGTCTGTCCACTTCTCCTTCTAGATGGGCCAATGGCACCCCATCTGTCCGTCCACTTCTCCTTCTAGATGGGCCAATGGCACCCCCATCATTCCATCCACTTCTTCTAGATGGGCCAATGGCACCCCCATCTGTCCGTCCACTTCTCCTTCTAGATGGGCCAATGGCACCCCCATCTGTCCATCCACTTTTCCTTCTAGATGGGCCAATGGCACCCCCATCATTCCATCCACTTCTCCTTCTAGATGGGCCAATGGCACACCCATCTGTCCGTCCACTTCTCCTTCTAGATGGGCCAATGGCACCCCCATCTGTCCGTCCACTTCTCCTTCTAGATGGGCCAATGGCACCCCCATCATTCCATCCACTTCTCCTTCTAGATGGGCCAATGGCACCGCCATCTGTCCGTCCACGTCTCCTTCTAGATGGGCCAATGGCACCCCCATCTGTCCGTCCACTTCTCCTTCTAGATGGGCCAATGGCACCGCCATCTGTCCGTCCACTTCTCCTTCTAGATGGGCCAATGGCACCCCCATCTGTCCATCCACTTCTCCTTCTAGATGGGCCAATGGCACCCCCCATCTGTCCGTCTACTTCTCCTTCTAGATGGGCCAATGCCACCCCCATCTGTCCATCTACTTCTCCTAGATGAGCCAATGGCACCCCCATCTGTCCATCCACTTCTCCTTCTAGATGAGCCAATGGCACCCCCATCTGTCCGTCCACTTCTCCTTCTAGATGGGCCAATGGCACCCCATCATTCCGTCCACTTCTCCTAGATGGGCCAATGGCACCCCCATCTGTCCATCCACTTTTCCTTCTAGATGGGCCAATGGCACCCCCATCTGTCTGTCCACTTCTCCTTCTAGAAGGGCCAATGGCACCCCCATCTGTCCGTCCACTTCTCCTTCTAGATGGGCCAATGCCACCCCCATCTGTCCGTCCACTTTTCCTTCTAGATGGGCCAATGGCACCCCCATCATTCCGTCCACTTCATCTAGATGGGCCAATGACACCCCCATCTGTCCGTCCACTCCTCCTTCTAGATGGGCCAATGGCACCCCCATCATTCCATCCACTTCTCCTAGATGGGCCAATGGCACCCCCATCTGTCCGTCCACTTCTCCTTCTAGATGGGCCAATGGCACCCCCATCTGTCCGTCCACTTCTCCTTCTAGATGGGCCAATGGCACCCCCATCTGTCCGTCCACTTCTCCTTCTAGATGGGCCAATGGCACCCCATCTGTCCATCCACTTCTCCTTCTAGATGGGCCAATGGCACTGCCATCTGTCCGTCCACTTCTCCTTCTAGATGGGCCAATGACACCCCCATCTGTCCGTCCACTTCTCCTTCTAGATGGGCCAATGGCACCCCATCATTCCGTCCACTTCACCTTCTAGATGGGTCAATGGCACCCCCATCATTCCATCCACTTCACCTTCTAGAAGGGCCAATGGCACCCCCAATCATTCCGTCCATAGTGTGAGTACAGGGCGATCACCTCTCCTAGAAAGGCCAATGGCACCCCCATCATTCCGTCCACTTCACCTTCTAGAAGGGCCAATGGCACCCCCAATCATTCCGTCCATAGTGTGAGTACAGGGCGATCACCTCTCCTAGAAAGGCCAATGGCACCCCCATCATTCCGTCCACTTCTCCTTCTAGAAGGGCCAATGGCACCCCCAATCATTCCGGCCATAGTGTGTGTACAGGGCGATCACCTCTCCTAGAAAGGCCAATGGCACCCCCCATCATTCCGTCCACTTCTCCTTCTAGAAGGGCCAATGGCACCCCATCATTCCGTCCACTTCTCCTTCTAGAAGGGCCAGTGGCACCCCCAATCATTCCGTCCATAGTGTGAGTACAGGGCGATCACCACTCCTAGAAAGGCCAATGGCACCCCCATCATTCCGTCCACTTCTCCTTCTAGATGGGCCAATGGCACCCCCATCATTCCATCCACTTCTCCTTCTAGAAGGGCCAATGGCACCTCCAATCATTCCGTCCATAGTGTGTGTACAGGGCGATCACCTCTCCTAGAAAGGCCAATGGCACCCCCATCATTCCCTCCACTTTTCCTTCAAGAAGGGCCAATGGCACCCCTAATCATTCCGTCCATAGTGTGAGTACAGGGCGATCACCTCCTCGAAAGGCCAATGGCACCCCATCATTCCGTCCACTTCTCCTTCTAGATGGGCCAATGGCACCCCCATCATTCCGTCCACTTCTCCTTCTAGATGGGCCAATGGCACCCCCATCATTCCATCCACTTCTCCTTCTAGAAGGAACAATGGCACCCCGATCATCCCATCAACAGTGTGTACAGGGCAACCAGTTCTCCTTCTAGAAGGGCCAATGACACCCCCATCATCCCATCCACTGTGTGTACAGGGCAACCACTTCTCCTTCTAGAAGGGCCAATGGCACCCCAAATCATTCCGTCCACTTATGATTCTAGAAGAGCCAATGGCACACCCATCATTCCATCCACAGTGGCCCGGATTCTTAGAGGAGATACGACGGCGTATCTCCAGATACGCCGTCGTATCTCCAGATACGCCGTCGTATCGCTGTGTCCGGCCAGTCGTATCTATGCGCGTGATTCTTAGAATCAGTTACGCATAGATATCTGTTAGATTCGACAGGCGTAAGTCTCTTATCGTAACTGCATTTTTAAGCTGACCGCTAGGGGCGTGTATGCTGATTTACGCGGCGAAATATGTAAATCAGCAAGATACGCGAATTCCCGAATGTACGCCCGGCCGACGCAGTAAATTTACGCCGTTTACGTTAGGCTTTTCCCGGCGTATAGTTACCCCTGCTATATGGTGGCGTAAGTGCGGCGTACCAATGTTAAGTATGGCCGTCGTTCCCGCAACTAAATTAAAAAAATTTGCGTTGTTTGCGTAACTCGTCCGTGAATGGGGCTGTACGTAATTTACGTCCACGTCAAAACCAATACGTCCTTGCAGCGTATTAGGAGCAATGCAGACTGGGAGATTTCCACGGACGGCGCTTGCGCCGTTCCTGAAAAACATCAATCACGTCGGGTCACAAAAGATTAACATAAAACACGCCCCCCTGTCCCACATTTGAATTTGGCGGGCTTACACCGGCCGATTTACGCTACGCCGCCGCAACTTACGGAGCAAGTGCTTTGAGAATACAGCACTTGCCCGTCTAAGTTGCGGCGGCGTAACGTAAATCGGATACGTTACGCCGCCGCAAACATACACGCTCCTACGAGAATCTGGCCCAGTGTGTACATGGCGATCACCTCTCCTAGAAGGGCCAATGGCACCCCCCATCATTCCATCCACAGTGTGTACAGGACAACCACTTCTCCTTCTAGAAGGGCCAATGGCACCCCCATCATCCCATCCACAGTGTGTACAGGACAACCACTTCTCCTTCTAGAAGGGCCAATGGCACCCCCATCATCCCATCCACAGTGTGTACAGGGCAAACCACTTCTCCTTCTAGAAGGGCCAATGGCACCCCAAATCATTCCGTCCACTTTTTCTTCTAGAAGGGCCAATGGCACGCCCATCATTCCACCCACAGTGTGTACAGGGGGACCACCTCTCCTTCTAGAAAGGCCAATGGCACCCAAAATCATTCTGTCCACCTTTCCTTCTAGAAGGGCCAATGGCACCCCCATCATTCCATCCACAGTGTGTACAGGGCGATCACCTCTCCTAGAAGGGTCAATGTCTTTCCCCATCATTCCGTCCATAGTGTGTACACAGGCCGATCACCTCTCCTAGAAAGACCAATGGCATCCCCCATCATTCCGTCCACAGTGTGTGTACAGAGCAACCACTTCTCCTTCTAGAAGGACCAATGGCACCCCAAATCATTCCGTCCACTTATCCTTCTAGAAGGGCCAATGGCACACCCATCATTCCATCCACAGTGGCCCGGATTCTTAGAGGAGATACGACGGCGTATCTCCAGATACGCCGTCGTATCGCTGCGTCCGGCCAGTCGTATCTATGCGCCTGATTCTTAGAATCAGTTACGCATAGATATCTGTTAGATCCGACAGGCGTAAGTCTCTTATCGTAACTGCATTTTAAAGCTGACCGCTAGGGGCGTGTATGCTGATTTACGCGGCGAAATATGTAAATCAGCAAGATACGCGAATTCCCGAACGTACGCCCGGCCGACGCAGTAAATTTACGCCGTTTACGTTAGGCTTTTCCCGGCGTATAGTTACCCCTGCTATATGGTGGCGTAAGTGCGGCGTACCAATGTTAAGTATGGCCGTCGTTCCCGCAACGAAATAAAAAAAATTTGCGTTGTTTGCGTAACTCGTCCGTGAATGGGGCTGGACGTAATTTACGTCCACGTCAAAACCAATACGTCCTTGCGGCGTATTAGGAGCAATGCACACTGGGAGATTTCCACGGACGGCGCATGCGCCGTTCCTGAAAAACGTCAATCACGTCGGGTCACAGAAGATTAACATAAAACACGCCCCCCTGTCCCACATTTGAATTAGGCGGGCTTACGCCGGCCGATTTACGCTACGCCGCCGCAACTTACGGAGCAAGTGCTTTGAGAATACAGCACTTACCCGTCTAAGTTGCGGCGGCGTAACGTAAATCGGATACGTTACGCCGCCGCAAACATACGCGCTTCTACGAGAATCTGGCCCAGTGTGTACATGGCGATCACCTCTCCTAGAAGGGCCAATGGCACCCCCCATCATTCCATCCACAGTGTGTACAGGGCAACCATTTCTCCTTCTAGAAGGGCCAATAGCACCCCCATCATCCCATCCACAGTGTGTACAGGACAACCACTTCTCCTTCTAGAAGGGCCAATGGCACCCCCATCATCCTATCCACAGTGTGTACAGGGCAAACCACTTCTCCTTCTAGAAGGGCCAATGGCACCCCAAATCATTCCGTCCACTTTTTCTTCTAGAAGGGCCAATGGCACCCCCATCATTCCACCCACAGTGTGTACAGGGGGACCATCTCTCCTTCTAGAAAGGCCAATGGCACCCCAAATCATTCTGTCCACCTTTCCTTCTAGAAAGGTCAATGTCTTTCCCCATCATTCCGTCCATAGTGTGTACACAGGCCGATCACCTCTCCTAGAAAGACCAATGGCATCCCCCATCATTCCGTCCACAGTGTGTGTACAGAGCAACCACTTCTCCTTCTAGAAGGGCCAATGGCACCCCAAATCATTCCGTCCACTTTTCCTTCTAGAAAGGCCAATGGTATCCCCCATCATTCCATCCATAGTGTGTGCACAGGGCGACCACCTCTCCTAGAAAGGCCAATGGCTTCCCCCATCATTCCGTCGACAGTGTGTGTGTGTGTGTGTACAGGGCGATCACTTCTCCTTCTAGAAAGACCAGTGGCACCCCCATCATTCTGTCCATAGTGTGTGTGTACAAGGCGATCACTTCTAGAAAGGCCACCAGCTTGCTTGTTATGATGATCCTCAACTTTCCTGCTCTGCAATCTTGTCCATGATAACTGACACAGCTGAGTGGGGGGGGGGGGGGGGCGGTGGTAAAATAACAGCTAAGAGGTAATTTAGGCCTAATATGAGGACCTATTCACAAGTCTACCAATGCCACTTGTGCCTCCTGAAAATGCAGCTTGCCAGGCTATCATGCAGTTCTAGAGGCTTCAATGCTTTATAGTTTATATAGCGGCACATGAACACACACAGAAAATGGAACAATTTGGTGCACAATCACAAAACGTGCTAAAACACATGTTGCACTTGGGGTGCCACTCATTATTGGCTCCCCCAAGCGTGGCAGAAAGGCGCATGTTTTTACAAAAAAGGCACATTAGCTACTCTTCCACGTCTGTCGCCCTCAGACAGGTCAATTTGAAGCCTATTTCCGGCAACGGCACCATCCGAATCGGTGCGACCCTGACTTTGCAGCACCGCACTGATTCCCAAAAGTAGTTCCTGCACTACTTTTGGTGACTTCAGGGGGCAATTTCAATAGACATCGGTGCAGAAACCCACACAGATGACTCTCAAATCGCCCCCCAAGGTCGGCCTGAAATGTCACATTGAAATTGTGTGAGTTCAGCTGAACTCGCACAATTTTAAACCTGGCTTCAGTGTCAAACTAGTCTTAAGCCCCATACACACTATTAGATTTTCTGCAGATTTTTTACTTCAGATTTACCAAAACCATATAATATGAGGTCAAACCTTAAGGCTTCGTACAGACGAGAGGATGTCCGCTGGAAACGGTCCGCCGGACCGTTTCCAGCGGATAAATCCTCTGGCGGATTTGGATCTGATGGCTGCGCGACCCTGGAAGGTAAATACTTCCACGCATGCGTCGAATCATTACGACGCATGCGAGGGATGGGAGCGGACGGACTGATCCGGTGAGTCTGTACAGACGACCGGATCAGTCCGCTGGACTGGATTCCAGTGGATAGATTTCTTAGCATGCTAAGAAATTTTTATCTGCTGGGAATCCGTCGGCTGGATTTTTATCCGCTGGGAAATGTCCGCTAGGCCGTACACACGACCGGATCTATCTGCTGGAACTGATCCGCGGATCAATCCCAGCGGATCGATCCGGTTGTGTGTACGGGGACTTAGGCCCCATACACACGGGAGGATTTATCCGCGGATACGGTCCAGCGGACCGTTTCCACGGATAAATCCTCTCGAGGATTTTCACGGATTTCTATGCGATGGCGTGTACACACCATCGCATTGAAATCCGCGCCGAAATCCTCTGGCGATGACGTGTCGCGCCGTCGCCGCGATTATGACGCGGCGACGTGCGCGACGCTGTCATATAAGGAATTCCACGCATGCGTCGAATCATTACGACGCATGCGGGGGATCCCTTCGGACGGATGGATACGGTGAGTCTATACAGACCAGCGGATCCATCCGTTGGGATGGACTCCAGCAGATGGATATGTTCTGCATGTCAGCGAATATTCGATCTGCTGAAATCCATCCCAGGGGATAAATATCCGCGGAAACAGATCCGCTGGCGTGTACACACCATAGGATCTATCCGCTGAAACCCATTTGCTGGGATTTATCTGCGGATGGATTCTATGGTGTGTACGGGGCCTAAGAGTTTCAATTTGTATGCAATCAGACAGGCCCTTGCGCTACATGGTTTTGGGTAAATCTGAAGACAAAAATCTGCAGAGAATGGTCCGAAAAAGAGAAAATATCCAGTGAGCAGCAGTTGTGTGGATGAAAATGCTTTGTTGAGGTCAGAGGGGAATGGGCAGAGTGGTTTGAGATGATAGAAAGGAAACAATAACAAATCTGCAGCAACTACGTTATGCTATCATGTCAATATGGACCAAAATCTCTAAAGGAATGTTTCCAGAGCTGATCCGCCTTTGTGAGTACAGGGGTGCCGCCGGTGGAATGGGAGTCCTTCTCCCAGCGATCGTGGAGTGGAAGAGAGAGAGCCGCCCGGATGTTTAGAGTGCAGCGCACACAGGGAACACAGCAATAGCAGTTTTCATCTCAATTGCCGTGTTCCCCGCCGCTCGCTGTCAGATACAGCCCCTCCTTCTGGTCCCGGGACTTTGATAGACAGATCACCTGCCCAATCCTGGTGACGGGTGATCTGTCAATCAAAGTTCCCCCGGCCAGGGGGCGGGGCTGTATATGATGTTGAGCGATGGGAACACGGCAATTGAAATGAAAGCACGTTGTATTCCCAGAACTACCCTGCTCTATTTAAAAAACTTAGGGCTGATTTGGACAAATGGTTATTTCATCCACCGT
Source organism: Rana temporaria (assembly GCF_905171775.1). Lineage (NCBI taxonomy): Eukaryota > Metazoa > Chordata > Amphibia > Anura > Ranidae > Rana > Rana temporaria. The sequence continues at coordinate 167,215,716 of NC_053489.1, forward strand.
CATGGCTGGGTAGATTATTTTCTATCAAGATGAATATCCTCCCAAAATTATTATACTATTTCCGCTCACTTCCGGTGGCATTAGTTCAATCAGACCTCAAAGCTTTTCAATCCAGAGTTATTTCGTATATATGGGGGAATAAGAAACCTAGAGTAGATAAACATACCCTACTTACTCCCAAGGCTTATGGGGGTCTGGGCGCTCCTGATTTAATCAAATATTACTATGCTGCAATACTGGCACAATTGACTAGATCACACTCTTCACGCCCCGGTCCTATCTGGATGGAATTGGAAAGCCTCGCATGTAGAGGTATGTCTTTATCACACATGCTTTGGTTGCCACCTGGTGATAGGCCGCCGATATTATGCCCAACTTTATCGCTATCTCTTAATATCTGGGATAGATTGTCCAGAACATATAAATTTAGATCTCTTCACTCCCCGATGGCGCCTATTTTTGGGAACAGAAAATTTGCCCCGGGGCTTGTTCACAATAATTTTGAATGGTGGAAAAATAAAGGTCTGATACGCATTGCGGACGTCTGTGATACTGATGGAATGCTACGTTATAATATCCTGGAGGAACGTTTTCATATTCCAATTTCTGAAAGATGTAATTATGATCTAATAAAACGTTTTTTGGAAACCTTGCCATGTGATTCCAATTTAACGTCACTGTCAAAAATGGAATATTTATGTCGTAAATTCGACAGTATGCAAGGTCTTATTTCAAATATTTACTCTATTTTGACAGCTTCTTCAGTTAGATTGAAATATATGGTAAAATGGGATGAGGATATCCAGGAAAGTATTGAGCTTTCGGACTGGTTAAAATTGGCTCAGGGAGCTTCACGTTCGCTTATGAACACTTCAATAATTGAAGCAAATTACAAAATACTCTTGAGGTGGTACATGGTTCCCTTTAGACTGGCTTCCTTTGTACCTGATGCTTCTCCTCTTTGCTTCCGTGGATGTGGACTTGAGGGAACAATGTACCACATATGGTGGAAATGCCCCAGAGTGAGGCGCTATTGGATCAGAGTTTATAATTTTATATATACTCTTACTCAAATTAATTTAATTAAATCTCCGAAACAATCGCTGCTGGGGTGTGATGTGAAAAACGCCTCTAGACCTCAAAAATGCCTTATAAGATTTATATTTATTTCAGCTAGAATGGTTATAGCAAAATCGTGGAGGTCGGCCATGCTTCCATTCGACCACCTTAAAAACAAACTCTCCTGGATCATGCTCAACGAACATATGACTGCTATCCTTCATGACAAACTAGATTTCTTCAAAGCTGTCTGGGATCCATGGATCAACTATTTGTCATATGATCCTAGGTCTCTTCTGATCTAGATATTGGATGTTTCATTGGCTGGCACGGAGATACTTTCCCCCTCATACCATTTTTTTTTTTTTTTTTTTTTTTTTTTTTTTTCTCTTCTTTTGATTTTACTACATTTTTTTTTTCTCCTTGCTTAACTTATAGTAATAGGTTTGGAATACCTGTATCTTTGACACGCGGTCCCAATACCTAGCCTGATATTCTATATATTGGGAATGGTGTTGGGCCCCTGTAATTCGTTTTAATTTATTCATTTGTATCGATGATAATACTGTTCTGCCTTTCCACGCATTTGATTGTTCAATTACTGCCTTGAATTTCGTTGGCCTTGACATGTGTTTTGTTAACTGACTTCTGATTGATTGGCATACTACTGTGTATGCCGAATGGTGAAATCTACTGAGAATTCTACATTGTATACGTAGACTACCACCATATATATTACAGTCGAGGATACGTTCTGTGTATGTTTTATACTGCTTTTGATAATATGGCTTCCTTATACGATTTTATTTGTTCCGTTTTGTTGTGTGGAGATTGAAAATGCCTTAATAAAAATATTGAAACAGAAATGAAAGCTGTTATCGCTGTGTTCCCTGCGCTGCACAATGATCATCTGGACAGCTCTCCTGTTCCTCCCCCCCCCCATGCACAGGTAGGCTGAATGGTGGGCACAAGGCTGCATTTGGTGGGCACTGGGCACAAGGCTGCATTTGGTGGGCACAAGGCTGCATCATGGTGGGCACTGGGCACAAGGTTGCATTTTGTGGGCAAAAGGCTGCATTTGGTGGGCACTGGGCACAAAACTGCATGGTGGGCACAAGGCTGCATGGTGTGCACTGGGCACAAGGCTGCATGGTGGGCACAAGGCTGCATGATGTGCACTGGGCACAAGGCTGCATGGTGGGCACAAGGGTGCATGGTGTGCACTGGGCACAAGGCTGCATGGTGGGCACAAGGCTGCATGATGTGCACTGGGCACAAGGCTGCATGGTGGGCACAAGGCTGCATGATGTGCACTGGGCACAAGGCTGCATGGTGGGCACAAGGCTGCATGGTGTGCACTGGGCACAAGGCTAATGGTTTACATAGATCACGGGTCAGGTAGAGGGCCCATTAGCAGAATTTTGCTTAGGACCCCAGGGAGGTCAGGATCAGCACTGAATGTTTCCAACACCTTGTTGAATCTATACCACAAAGAATTAAGGCAATTCTGAAGGCAAAGGGGATCCAACCCGTTTCTAGCAAAGTGTACCTAATAAAGTGGCTGGTAAATGTATATCCGATAGGACAATGTCCCCATTGCACTTGGGAAAGCTTAAAAGTTGGAATTTAAGTTTAGGGTGTCTATGGGCCCATACAAATTTGGAGAATACAAGTAGAAGGTGGGGATATGAATAGGTAGACCGAGAAGTAGATACAGAAACTTGGGTAAAATAGATATTTTGATAATGTTGCAGCAAATCAAGAGAACAGGGTAGATGAGACTGAACCTTTGGAGAAGAGGTGGGAGGTTCAGAGCCAAAGTATTATTTTATAAAGCACATCCATCATCCCTTTATATGTAATTTCACGCATTCAGTTATGGAAAACAGAGCAGGTAGGGGCTTGTGATCTGCAGCAATTGTAGGAACGCATTGCAGTACAGAAATTATAATTTGAAGCTCAGAGCAATAAATACATTGAATCAAACATGTATGTTGAGCAGATGCCTTCCTTATGCTCATTCCTTTTCTGTATATAGCGCTACCCCTCAGGGGCCACTGGTAATAGCTGGTAATAGCACAGAGACTACACACCACCACAAGCACCAGTCCAGCAACAGGGGAACAACTAGTGATAGCAGGGCACAGTAGCAGCTGAAAGACCAATCAGCACTGGAGCATGGGCAGGAGCCTGGTAGTCATTCTCTGACACTTTTGCTCTAGAATTTTGCTGAGGACAGGGGAATGGCCAGTATTATGATACCCTATGAGAGCTGAATCATGCCAAGTTACCTCTGGCACTCATATCCAAAAAGCACATAGTCCCAAGGAATCAACTCAGGGTCTTTACTCACAAGTCCCTAGGACAGCTGCCACCCTCCAGATTCCTTCAGACTTGGGTCAGTAAGGAAGACAATTCTTCTCCAGACCAGATCTCTTGTGGTAAAGACAGTCCTACAGCTGGCTCCTCAGGAGATCAATCCAGCCCTTACTCCTGAAACATTTGGGGTCTCAAAAACAGCTACACAGTCCATAGACTGCCTCAAGACTGGCAGCCCCTGAGGCTTTGGAAGTCTCCAGGGGAGAAGAAACAATCTCTCCCCGGTTTCAGACTATTTATCACCTCCCAAGCCACCCGCTGAACACTCCTCTCCAGGGATTGGCCAAGCCATGATAAATATTTAGGCTGGGCATTTGAATCTCCCTCTCTATTTTCTGAAAGCTTTTTCCAAAGGGAAAGCAATCTCTGTCTGTCCCAGTCTGTGAAACCAGGGCCGCCATCAGGGGGGTACAGGCAGTACACCTGTAAGGGGTCCGGAGGTCCCCAGGGGCCCGGAGGCCCATAGGGCCCCATATGGCAACTCCCCTTTTTTTTATTTATTTTTTATTAAAAAAACGTAGAATCCTACGCTAAGAGGGTGCTACATGTAGTTCATAGACAAGCTGGATGTACACAGTGCTATGTTTAGACTGACCTAAGGCTGGAACTTAAAGGAGTTGTAAAGCCAGAAAGTTTTTTAATTCTAATGCATTCTATGTGTGCAGCAGCCTCCTCAGCCACCCCTAATACTTACCTGAGCCCCATCTCTGTCCAGCGATGTCCACGAGTTCCTTGACCGTGTTAGGCCCCATACACACGAGAGGATCGATCCGCTGAAATTGATCCGCGGATCGGTTTCAGCGGATAGATCCGCTGGTGTGTACGATCCAGCGGATATTTATCCGCGGATATATTTCGGGCCCACCGATTTCCAGCGGATAAAAATTTCTTAGCATGCTAAGAAATCTATCCGCTGGAATCGGCTCCAGCGGATCGATCCGGTGGTCTGTACAGACTCACCGGATCGATCCGTCCGAACCCATCCCTCGCATGCGTCATAATGATTCGACGCATGCGTGGATATCCTTATATGACAGCGTCGCGCACGTCGCCGCGTCATCATCGCGGCGGCGGCGCGACACGTCACCGCGGTGTGAATTCGGCGCAGATTTCGATCCGATGGTGAGTACACTCCAACGGATCGAAATCCTCAGAGGATTTATCTGCGGAAACGGTCCGGAGGACCGTATCCGCGGATCAATCCTCTCGTGTGTACCCGGCATAAGACTCTCCCTCTTGATTGGCTGAGACACAGCAGTGGCGCCATTGGCTCTCGTGGCTGTTAATCAAAGTCAGCTAGCCAATCAGGAGAAAGAAAGGGGCGGGGCCAAACAGCAGCTCCGTGTCTTAATGGACACACTGAGCTGCAGCTTGGCTCGGGTGACCCCATAGCAAGCTGCTTGCTGTGGGGGCACTCAACAGGAGGGAAGGGCTAGGAGCAGTGAAGAGGGACCAGAGAAGAGGATCAGGCTGCCCTGTGTAAAACCACTGCACAGAAGAGGTAAGTATAACAAGTTTGTTATTTTTTTTTTTTTCAAAGAAAATAGACTTTACAATCACTTGAAATCACAGAGAAAGAAAATAAACATGTGATGGGTTATATTTACAAAGTTGCTTGGTATCCCCAGGTATACTAAGGCCACATTCACACCATTTTTTTTTACTGCATGTTTCGGAGCGGTTGTCATGCGACAGCTTAGGGCAGCCCATTTCCTTCAATGGGCTGCCCTACAAGCGACAAACACACCAAAGTAGCTCATATAGCTTTTTGTGGCACTGAGCCAAATACATTTTTCAATGTGTGTTTTTGCACACTTTTTTGGGCCAACGGGCAACAAAAAGCATGGCGGCTACCTGCATTTGGGGTGCCATTAAAAATGAATGGCGCCGCAAGCAGCATGATGCGTGTTTTGGCCCATTTATTCCCATGTAACCAGAATGCCAAAGAATAAATGGGGCCTAAAGCATGTAAATAATCCAAAACCAGTTCCCTGCAACACAATAAGAATGTGTACCTCTCTGGCAGCCTGTGTCTCCTGCCTACACTCCATTCCAGCTCTGTGGCCTCAGACTTTTCAGCATTTAACACTTCTGGGAATGTCAAATACGTGTGTCCCCGTCTGGATTTTTTTCTGGTTCCTCTCTCTGACCCACATGTCACTACTAGACTCAGCAGTTATTTAGGGTCAGTATTTTAAACTATAGGAAGAAATGGGATAGGGGGCAGAGGCAGCCAAGGTTCCCAAGTGTTGAATGGTGAAGGGGCTGATGTGGAAGGGGCAGAGTGGAACAGGGGGAAGGTAAGTGACACAAGTATTGCAGGGAACCGGCTTTAGGATTATTTTAGGACTTTACAGAGAATTAATCTGTACGTCTCAATTTGGAGCTGTATGGGAGAGGTTTTGGTATAGAGCAGGGGTGGCCAACCAGTGGCCCGGGGGCCACATGTGGCCCGCGGAGCCCTCTGATGTGGCCCGCGACCTCCTGCTCTGGAATGGTGGGTTGGCAAGCCCAGATTGCAGGTTGCTGACCCGCCATACCACAGCATCCGTGTTGTGAATGAAACTGGTGGTAGAGGAAGAAAGTGGCTGTGGAGCAGAGTCCATAAGCCGATGCTTCCTCTACAGCGCTGGATTTTGCCACAGGTGGTGTCTATGGCAAAGTTCAGCTAACCCGCAGGATAGACGCAGGTGCACTACGCTGCACCCGCGGTGTGGGTAAACCGCAGCACATCAGTGTGAAAGCAGTATTGGGCCCTTTTCACATGATCAGTTCGACCAAATGGGACCCTCAATTCACCTCTATAGAGCGACAGATGTTTGTTTACGCTCGCCTACCTCCAATCCGAAAAAGGGAATTCGTCCCCTTTCATCTGGGCGGATCGGAGGGCCTATAGAGTAGCAGTGACCTGTCATCCGCCCGCTCCGCTCATTGTGGCCCTTGACTGGTTACCAAGTTGCTTAAGTGGCCCTCGTTCTTCAAAAGGTTGGGCACCCCTGGTATAGAGTTATACTAAAGCATCTGCAAAATTATTAGGATGTAGTACCCCTCATCACCCTGTAGGTAGTGCTAGGTGCTCTGTTATTTAGACTGCACTCTTTCAGCAGTAAATGTCATTCTGCAAATGGGATTGTAAGAAATAAAACGTAGCAATACAGAGTAAAAATAAATAAAACGTAGCAATACAGAGAAACTAAAGACACGTACCAAACAGCAAACCAGCTAAATACACATATTTGACAAAAACAAACCGGAAAATCCTTAATGTGTTCCTGGATCAATGTGAATATTTAACATTTTTGTGCAGATTTTTTTTCTTTTGAGCCAAGTACATGTAATTTATTCTTAATATACTGTACTATTTACTAAGGGGTTGCAACTGTATTTTATTCTCATAATAAATGCGTACTGGAAAAGGAAATTCTGACACGCTTTGACATCCACCGTCTGCCAATTCTCCCCTTTAGATAACCTGTTTTCAAACAATTGCTCACAACCTGTTGTGAAACAAAAGATTCCCTCATACATATAGGTTGTACATCTACTGCATGGGCTCCGGTGACTTCATTTTTTTTTTTTTTTTTTAACTAGTTGACCATGCATTAGCATTATAGCAAGAGATATGTATTTTACTCATCAGTGCTAGTTTTTATACACTTTACATAGCTCGCCACACCTGCCAGCTAGTTGGCCCACATCATGATATCTTTCACATAGATATCTTTTAACCACTTCAATACCAGGCACTTACACCCCCTTCCTGCCCAGGCCAATTTTCAGCTTTCAGCGCTGTCGCACTTTGAATGACAATTGCGCGGTCATGCTAAACTGTTCCCAAACAGATTTTTTATAATTTTGTTCCCACAAATAGAGCTTTCTTTTGGTGGTATTTGATCACCTCTGCTGTTTTTATTTTTTACTAAACAAATATTTTTTTTGTAAATAAGTAAGTTTTCTCCTTCACTGATGGGCACTGATAAGGCGGAACCAATGAGGTGGCACTGATGATGGGCACTAATAGGCGGCACTGATGAGCACTGGTAGGTGGAACTGATATGCAGCACTGATGGGCATTGATAGGCGGCACTCATGGGTGGCACTGATAGGCGACACTGATGGGCACTGAAAGGCTGCACTAATGGGTACTTATGGTTGGCACTGATAGGCGGCACTGATGGGCACTGATACGTGGCATTGATGGGCACTGATAGATGGCACTAATAGGCATCCCTGGTAGCACTGGCACTGGCAGGCATTGTGGATGGGCACTGATTTGCAGCTTCCTGGGCATTGATTGGCAGCTGCCTGGGCACTGATTGGCATATCCCTGGTGGTCTAGGGTGGCATACCTGATGGTCCAGTGTGGGTGGCCATGCCTGGTTGTCCTGGTGGCATCCTGGTGGTCCTGGGCATGCATCCGAGGGGGGGCAGCGCTTATAAACAATCAGCACAGACCCCCCCTGTCAGGAAAGCAGCCGATCGTCTCTACTCTACTCGCGTCTGTCAGATGCGAGTGAGGAAATGCCATTCAGCGGCGCTTCCTGTTTACATCGTGATCAGCCGTGATTGGAGATGGCTGATCACATGGTAAAGAGCCTCCATCAGAGGCTCTTTACCAAGATCGGTGTAGCAGTGTGTCAGATTGATACGCCACACCACCAATCGCGATGCATACCCCCACTGGCGCACGGCAGCTGTTATGCTGCTGGACGTCATATGACGCCCAGTCAGGATAACTGAACCACCGCCCAGCCGTCATTCTGCTATAGGCCGGGCGGGAAGTGGTTAAATGATGTATCGTCAATCTTCAAATAAACATTGCAGCCTGCGGAGTGTAAGAAGTAAGTTCAAGGGCCGAGGGCTTATGGAGCAGTTTATATATTATTTTACTTCCTCAAAAGAGCCAATATAAGGGAAAAAGGCTAATTATGGTACAATTTTCTGGAAATGCCCAGGCTTCTATATACTTCATTTTTACCTGTGACATTATCTGACACTCATATTCAGACATCGGTGGCGTAGTTGGCTCCTAGGGGCCGATTGCTTTTTAACGCCACCCTTCTCCCTCACATGATCTTCTTTACAGCAACATTTTCAGTAGTAATCATAAAATTAAATGAATATTAATAATGTGCATAAAAAATGGCAGTGAATTTATCTGAATATTGTATATGTAATCATGTTGACTAAAAAAAATAAGATTTTAATAGTGGCACAGATAATGCGCTGCAGCAAATAGATGGGGATAATGGCGGCCTGCTAAATAAAAAGAAAATTGAAAGGTGTAATAGTGGTGCACATAGTGCACTGTAGCAAGAAGTGAGGAAAATAGAGGCACACTTTGATAATGACAAGCCTACGCGGACTAAAGTATACTAATATGAGTGAGTGAGTGAATTACTTATATAGCGCTACAAATGCGAACTGAATCACCTCAAGGCGCTTGGCATCCATTTTCCTTCAGTTTAACCCTCAGAATAGATAGGTCTTCTTTAGTTTTTTTCTGAAGGCCAGGTGATCAATTTCCATTCGGATATTAGTTGGTAAAGCGTTCCATAGTCGAGGTCCTTGAACTGAAAAACAATGTTCTCCTTTGGTCTTATATCAGGCTTTGGGAATTTGAAATAATTTTTGGTTAGTAGATCTAAGAACTCGATTTGGGTTTTATTGTTTTATTTTCTCACTTAAATATAGGGGCGCGCTTCCGTGTACACATTTGTGCGTTATGCATAAGGCCTTGAAAGTGACTCGGTCCTTTATGGGCAGCCAATGGAGGGATCTCAGGGACGGGGTGATTGGTTCCCAGAGTTTTTTCCCTGTTACCAGTCGAGCTGCCATGTTTTGGATGATTTGGACCTGGGCGAGTTGGTACTATGGGAGTCCGAGGTAAAGGGCATTTGCATAGTCCAATCTGGAGTTAATGATTGACCCTACCACTACCGCTGTGTCTTCTATAGGGATAAAGGGAACCACTCTTCATAGGAGCTGTAGAAGATGGTGCGATCCGCTAATTACTGATCCTATTTGTGCATCCATTGTCATGTCCGAGTCAAAGATGACTCCTAGACTTTTGACCTTGGTGCTAGGGGTGATGGTTTGTCCTAACATGGGTGATGGGGTCCAGGTAGTCCTGGCCAGTTTCCTCCTGTTTGCATGTAGTTTGCAATGATTTCTGTTTTTGCTCCATTGAGTTTGAGGTGACTCTCCGTCATCCAGATGTCTATCTGAGTGAGGCATTGTTCTAATGCGGGGTATTGGTTCTTTTTGTCGCTGATACGAAAATAAAGTTGTGTATCATCTGCGTAGGAGTGATAGAGAAGGTCATGATTACTAATAATTTTTAGGAGTGGGCGGAGGTAAATATTGAATAGCACGGGCAATAGGGGAGATCCCTGAGGGACTCCGCAAGACACGCTGCGAGATTCAGATGTGAAAGGTCCTAGTTTCACTATCTGGGATCGATTTTCCAGGAATGATGAAAACCATGGTAGATCCGAGTCTGCCACTCCAGCTATCTCTGTGAGCCGGGTTAGCAACAGTTTGTGATCTACTGTATCAAAGGCAGCACTGAGGTCCAGCAGTATCAGGAGAGAAGATACTCCGTCATCTGCTGCTTCGAGGGCGTCGTCCCATATTTTGGGAAGCGCTGATCCTGTATACAGCAGTGACTCAATACTGCTGCAAAAAAATGGTTATGCTTACCTGGGCACCAAATGGGCAATCCATAGTTGCCAACATTATCAGAAAATGTATAGACACTTTTTTACCTGTAGGCGGGGTCTTATTATAATTAGGGGGTGGCATTCATTTTCAGGCGTGGCATGGGGGGGGGGGGGGTTTGACACTCCGCAGTAAAAAACTTGGTGTGTTTTAAACAAAATTTTGGGTGTGGCTTAAATGGGGTGTGGTTAGAATCTAAGATGAACGAGAGATGGATGGAGAAAAAGAGTGAGAGAAAGAAAGAAAGAGAGGGAAGGAGAGAGAAAGAGATTGGGAGGGAAGGAGAGAGAAAGAGATAGGGAGGGAAGGAGAGAGAAAGTGATAGGGAGGGAAGGGGAGAGAAAGAGATAGGGAGGGAAGGGGAGAGAAAGAGATAGGGAGGGAAGGGGAGAGAAAGAGATAGGGAGGGAAGGGGAGAGAAAGAGATAGGGAGGGAAGGAGAGAGAAAGAGATAGGGAGGGGAGGGAAGGGAGGAAGGAGAGAAAGAGATAGGGAGGGAAGGAGAGAGAAAGAGATAGGGAGGGAAGGAGAGAGAAAGAGATAGGGAGGGAAGGAGAGAGAAAGAGATAGGGAGGGAAGGGGAGAGAAAGAGATAGGGAGGGAGGGAGGGAGAGAGAGAGAGAGAGGGAGGGAAGGAGAGAGAAAGGGAGGGAATGGGAGAGAAAGAGATAGGGAGGGAAGGAGAGAGAAAGAGATAGGGAGGGAAGGAGAGAGAAAGAGATAGGGAGGGAAGGGGAGAGAAAGAGATAGGGAGGGAAGGGGAGAGAAAGAGATAGGGAGGGAAGGAGAGAGAAAGAGATAGGGAGGGAAGGGGAGAGAAAGAGATAGGGAGGGAAGGAGAGAGAAAGAGATAGGGAGGGAAGGGGAGAGAAAGAGATAGGGAGGGAAGGGGAGAGAAAGAGATAGGGAGGGAAGGAGAGAGAAAGAGATAGGGAGGGAAGGGGAGAGAAAGAGATAGGGAGGGAAGGAGAGAGAAAGAGATAGGGAGGGAAGGGGAGAGAAAGAGATAGGGAGGGAAGGAGAGAGAAAGAGATAGGGAGGGAAGGGGAGAGAAAGAGATAGGGAGGGAAGGGGAGAGAAAGAGATAGGGAGGGAAGGGGAGAGAAAGAGATAGGGAGGGAAGGGGAGAGAAAGAGATAGGGAGGGAAGGGGAGAGAAAGAGATAGGGAGGGAAGGAGAGAGAAAGGGAGGGAAGGGGAGAGAAAGAGATAGGGAGGGAAGGAGAGAGAAAGAGATAGGGAGGGAAGGAGAGAGAAAGAGATAGGGAGGGAAGGGGAGAGAAAGAGATAGGGAGGGAAGGGGAGAGAAAGAGATAGGGAGGGAAGGAGAGAGAAAGAGATAGGGAGAGAAGGAGAGAGAAGGAAGGGAAGAAAGAGGGATGAAGGGACAGCAGGCACAGGTCCTACACCACAATAGTAAAATGTGTATTCCAGAAAGTTTAACAATCAGCAGATAGATACTCCAAATACCTGGTGTTAGCGTTTTAATCATCACGGCACCATGGTTGATATGGTGTCAGGATCATTAAAGCACATTATTTCTATTATTACATTTTAATATACAATGAAATAGTTCAACTCATCATAATGCAGGATCAGTGAGAGCCCTGAACGTGTCACTTGCCACCGTTGACTGCCACTAGGTGGAGCTTGTCACTTGCCACCGTCGCCTACCACCAAATGGAGCTTGTCACTTGCCACCGTCGCTTACCACCAGATGGAGCTTGTCACTTGCCACTGTCGCCTACCACCAGATGGAGCTTGTCACTTGCCACCGTCGCCTGCCACCAGATGGAACTTGTCACTTGCCTATTCATCTGCCATCAGATGCAGCTTGTCACTTGCCACATCGCCTCCCACCAGATGCAGCTTGTCACCAGATGCAGCTTGTCACCAGATGCAGCATGTCACCAGATGCAGCTTGTCACCAGATGCAGCATGTCACCAGATGCAGCATGTCACCAGATCTGCAGCATGTCACCAGGGGCCAGCACTGGTGATTTGATCTCCGCCACCATTTTACAGAGTAGACCAGCTCTCGTGTAGGCCAAAGAGAAGAAACAGAGGCAATGAAAACAGCTGCCAATGGAGCTGCCACCAACCCCTTGGCCCTGTGGCCTTTCCCACAACAGGTCCCACTGGCAGACAATACATACTTTATACATCCACCAGAGATACTCCTCACTCTGCATTGTCAACACCTCTTCCAGGGACATGCAGAGTGAGGAGTGTCTCAGGTGGATGTATAAACAATGGCCCAGATTCAAGAAGCACTTGCGCCCGCGCAACCATAGGTTACGCAGCGCAAGTGCTTACTTGCTCCGGTGTAACGAGTGCTCCTGATTCAGGAACCTTGTTACACCGACTGCAGGCTAAAATCTGCGCGGCATAAGGCTCTTATGCCTCGCAGATTTTAGGCTGCATTCTTGCGGGGGCCGCTAGGGGGCGCTCCCATTGTGTATCAGCGTGTAGTATGCAAATTGCATACTACCACTGATTCACAAGCTTGCGCGGGCCCCCGCGCAAGCCAGGTACGGAGTTTCCGTACGGCTACTTTTAGCGCAAGGCTGCCCCTTCTAATAGTAGGGGCAGCCAATGCTAAAGTATAGCCGGCCTTCCCGCGCCGTGAAATTTGAATTTCACGGCGTTTGCGTAAGTGAAACGTGAATGGCGCTGGACGCCATTCACGTTCACTTAGAAGCAAATGACGTCCTTGCGACGTCATTTGCCGCAATGCACGTCGGGAAAGTTTCCCGACGGAGCATGCGCTGTACGCTCGGCGCGGGAGCGTGCCTAATTTAAATGATTCCCGCCCCCGGCGGGATCATTTAACTTGCGCGCGCTTACGCCGGGCAAATTTGCCGGCGCGCCCTCGCAATTCACGGAGCTACTGCTCCGTGAATCGAGGGCAGCGCAAAATATTTGCGGGGGCGCAGGGCAAAATCGTTGCCCTGCTCCCCCGCAAATATCGCGCAATTCTACTTGAATCTGGGCCAATGTATTGTCTGTATCGCCTTCATTCCGTTGCATGAGAAATGTATCTGGCAAAGTGTACATAGTTGACCTGGCTAGTGGGGTGTATGAAAAGTAGTGGTTTGCAAATCTTGAAGTAGCAGATTAATGATAAATATATGAAGTCTATATGCATATTGACTTTATATTCTTCTCTAATATATACTATATTACCAAAAGTACTGGGACACCTGCTTTTACACACACATGAACTTTAATGGCATCCCAGTATTAGTCTTTAGGGTTCAATAATACATTTGCCCACCCTTTGCAGCTATCACAGCTTTAACTCTTCAGAGAAGGCTGTACACAAGGTTTAGGAGTGTGTCTATGGGAATGTTCTTACAGAAGCGCATTTGTGAGGTCGGGCACTGATGTTGAACGAGAAGGCCTGGCTGGCAGTCTCTGCTCTAATTCATCCCAAAGGTCTTCTGTCGGGTTGAGGTCAGGACTATGTGCAGGCCAGTCAAGTTCCTCCACCCCAAACTTGGTTATCCATGTCTTTATGGACCTTGCTTTGTGCATTGGTGCACAGTCCTGTCGGTTGGGCCATCCCCAAACTTTTCCCACAAAGTTGGGAGCATGAAGTTATCCAAAATGTCTTGGTATGCTGATGTCTTAAGAGTTCCATTTACTGGAACTAAGGGGCCAAGTCCAAACCCTGAAAAACAACCCCACACCATAATCCTCTCTCCACCAAATGATTTGGACCAGTGCACAAACAAGGCCCATAAAGACACGGATGAGCGAGTTTGGGGTGGAAGAACTTGACTGACCTGCACAGAGTCCTGACCTCAACGCCTTTGGGATGAAGTTGAGTTGAAACTGTTAGAGCTGCAAAGGGTGGGTCAACTCAATATTGAACCCTATTGACTAAGACTGGGATGCCATTTAAGTTCATGTGCTTGAAAAGGCAGGTGTCCCAATACTTTTGGCAATATAGTGTATACGAGTACTAATGCGTATTACTAAACCAGCATGTTCTACAGGTTGACATTTTTACAGTTCATAACTGTTATTTCAGTGTTGAAAATATGTGTGTTTAATTGATAACCTTTGATTCATTATTTACATCTAATATATTTATTCAGATGGGAACATCTCTACCCAGGGACATTTTGATTCTTTTAAATATTTTATAGGAATTTGTTCCCACCAAAGCTGTGTATATATATACAGAATATGTGCTATCTATCTTCATTTGCTAAGCTAAGTGAAATTTCCCGTTGCCTACAGAAAATTCCCCTTGCTTTGTAAATGAGTTAAAGCTGTACAGTAATAACCACAATCATTCAATCATGTGCAAGCAAAAAGCCGGTATTTTTTGCAAAGATAACCCCTTTAAGATGTTTTAGATGCCAGGAGGTGGGGCGGGGTTTATGATCATGTGACCGCTATGATTGGCTGTCACGCTGGTCACATGATTGAAAAGCTCCTAATTACCGCCGGTAACTGTGCCAGGAGCCTAGCTGTTTTTGCAATATTGCAGGCAAATATGCGATCGCTCGGCACCAAGAGGCCACATATTTGCGTGTTTTTGGCGTCAAGAGGTTCATTTTCCATTTGTTTCAACTTATTTACTAAGCTAAGTGAAAAGTTTGAAACTGAACACGCTCTACTTTTGTAAATCAACCTCACTGCTTTACAAAAGTGGTAAAAACTGTAAAAACATGTAAAACAAGTATTTGTGTTTGGCCAGCTCTGCAATATACTTAAAGGAGTTGTAAAGGAAAACATTTTTTTTGCTGAAATTACTGGTTACAGGGTATAGAGACATAATAGTTAACTGATTCATTTTAAAAACGATTAAAAATAGATAAAAATCAATCATATAATGTACCTGTAGTTTCTAGTTTCGTTTCCTGCTTCTGTGCTGTACAGAGCCACAGAGCCAATACAGGGCAGTGATGGTTTGAAAAACGAAACTGATTGGTGCTGAGGGGTTTTGGACACACAGGGCCAGATTCAGATAGAGATACGACGGCGTATCTCTGAGATCCGATGGTTCCGCATAGATCTCCCTAAAATCCGACAGGTGTAAGTGACTTACACCGTCGGATCTTAGGCTGCATTCTCCCGCTGGCCGCTAGGTGGCGCTTCACTTTGTATACGCGACAAATATGCAAATGAGGAGATCCGCCGATTCAGAAAACCAACGCCCGCCGTTTTTTTTTTACGTCGTTTGCGTTCAGCTTTTTCCGGCAGATAGTTACCCCTGCTATATGCGGCGTATCCTATGTTAAGTATGGCTGTCGTTCCCGGGTCGAATTTTGCATTTTTTACGTCGTTTGCGTAAGTCGGTCGCGAATACGGATGGACGTAATTTACGTACACGTCGAAACCAATGACGTCCTAGCAACGTCATTTGGAGCAATGCACGCTGGGAAATTTATCCGGCGGCGCATGCGCAGTACGATCGGCGCGGGGGCGCACCTGATTTAAATAGTAAACTCCCCATAGCCGCGGAATTTGAATTCCGCCGGGGGGTTTACGATCCGCCGGCACAACTTTAGAGGCAAGTGCTTTTTGAATACTTGCGCTGGCAGAACGTAAATATGATAGATTACGCGGATCTAAAGATCCGCTGATCTATCTGAATCTACTCCACAGTAATCACACCTCCAGAGAGAAAGCTCCCAGCACTGTGGTTATCAGGAAACAGACAACCAGGAAGTGCGGAGATCAGAGAAGAATTACAGCAACTTTAGAGCAAAAATGAACAATGAGGACATGAAAACAGCACTGCATTAAGGTAAAGGAAGCTATTAAGATAAAATAAAATATTTCCTTTACAAACCCTTTAACCTCCCTGGCGGTATGATTATGTCAGAATGTTGAAAATGAAAGCGGTACATTGTAAATTTGGCTTTTTATATTGTAGGCCTGTAATTCTTAGTAATAACACATCCCGGGTATGAGTTTGAAACACGAAATCATAAAATAATAATATGATAAATACTATAAATAATTATAAAAAAATAATAATATAATAATATTACAATGAATTTCCCCACGATTCACTATTGCTCAATTCTGCAAGTGATTCTAATTTACTATCGCTGTTTTCTAGCTGCTTTAAAAACACTTTTGATGTGAAGGGACAGGTTTCCAGGCAGAAAGAACAGTATATATAATATAAAACTGCATGCAGGGCATTGGACAAAGCACTAGGGACAAAAGGGAGGTGAAAAGATTTCATACAGTAATGTAATCTGTATGTGATCTGTTTTTTGTACTTTTTGAATTTGCCGCCGGGCTCCGCCCCCACGCATTGTAACACTCGCAGGGAGTGGAGCCCGGCACACAGAGCATTGGGCGGAGGATAGAGCCCGCAAACACAGCGGGGGGACATCGCAGGATCCTGGTGAAAAGGTAAGTATGATGTACCAGGATTCTGCAATTCAATCCCGAGTGTGGCTTGGGGTTACCGCTGATGGTACTGAAATTTAACCCAGAGCCAGACTCGGGAAAACCGCCAGGAGGGTTAAAGAGTTAGTTTATCTTTTTAGAAAAAAATAAAACGGTAGATGGAGAGGGTGTAGGGCAGGCATATGCAATTACCGGACCTCCAAGCTGTTGCAAAACTACAAGTCCCATCATGCCTCTGGGTGTCATGCTTGTGGCTGTCAGAGTCTTGCTATGCCTCATGGGACTTGTAGTTCTCCAACAGCTGGAGGCCCGCTAATTGCATATGCCTGGTGTAGGGTGCAGTGGCGTAGCGTGGGTTGCCAGCGCCTGGTGTGAGGCAAGTAATTTGCGCCCCCTGACTCATGGACTTACCTATTTTCAGCTAGCATAAGTCTGGTCACATGATCCACTGTGTGAGACAGCGGTGGCTGTAGGGAAGAGGAGAGTGTGCTTGATAATAACTGGTAAAGCCTGGAGTGGTGGCATAATGCATAAGTTCCTATGTCCCATCTGTTGTTGGCACTCCCTCCTTTCCACACTCGTGACAGCGCCCCTCTAAATTTTGCGCCCGGGGCGGTGGCCCCCCTCGCACCCCCCACGCTACGCCACTGGTAGGGTGTTAGTTAACCTTTACAATTTTTTTCTTTAACAATGAACTTACACTTTAAAGCTACTGTATGTTTAAAATGTCCTATTTATCCAATCATTGTTACATACAGTACAATCTCATCTAAGATTTATCAATAGATTTGACACTATGTGAGCCCACACACACACAACATGATAGATTGTACAAGCCAAGTCTGTGCCATCATCTATAGACTGGTGGTTCCCCAAATCTTATAAAGTTGAGCTCTTGTAAACCCTTTGCTCCATCATCACTCCATATAACTGCAGGGAACAAATAGCGGAAACCCTGTGTAAGCTCCTAATCATGACTTGGAGCTTACATAGCGCCGAGGAGTCTGACCTCCTACCCCTGTGACAGCACTAGGTGCATGAGGACCCAATCACCAAGCAGCAGTGTTATCACATGAGAGAAAGGGGAGTGAGCTACCCAAGCCCCAAGACAACTATACAAGTCTGGTCTCAGAGAACTTCCATCCATAGTGTCCCACATAGGCACTGCGTTTCCTTTAACCCTTATGTTATATATTCACTTATTCTTTTCTGAAGCAAAACAGGTGCATTTTGGCACACATACTGTATAGACCAGCTTTTTTTTATTTTATTTTTATTTGTAGCAACCACACAGTATAGGCAAACTACTATATTGCTAGATCACAATCCTGCACATCAGTAATAAACTAAAGCCCCATACACACGATTGGACCTTTGTCCGACCAAACTCCATCGGAGTAAAAGAGAACATGTTCTCTATCTAAACTCCAATGGAATTCATCGGAATATCCAATGGGCATACACACGGTGGGAATTTCCGATGGAAAAAGTCCATTGGACTTTTTCCATCGGAAATTCCGATAGTGTGTACGAGGCATAAGACTAAAGCACGTGTAATTATAGCATGGAAGAATATATTTAAAAAAAAAATCGGAAGATCAGTCTGTCTTCTTTATTGTTAGGGTCCTCTTGTTGTGTAACTGGACTGTAGATGGATTCTCTGGCTCTACACTCCCAGTTGAATGTAGATTTCAGGAACTGTTTCATCCCACTCAGCCAGGTAACACGTGCCCGCAACAGGACGCCCAAGTTTGTATTTCTGGCGAAATCTTTTTGTTTTAAATTTTTCTCGATTTGCAGCACTTGTGTCCCCCAGAATCGGTTCGTCACATTTTAGTGGGCCATTCTGTTTATAAACAAGCAGGGTGTACCTGTGACAACCTGATTTGGACAAAAAGAGACAGGAAATTTGATGAAATATTTTTGTTAGAAACCTCATCAATCAGAAATATACAATACACACATACTGGTATATTTCTAAATCAACAAGTGCAGTGCTAATCAAATAATGATCAATGATTATCTCAAATCATAACATGCATATAGTAAGTCCCAGTGCCTATTCTGACCTCCCTGGGGCCCTGAGCAAAATTACATGGCACATTAAAAATGAGAAGCGGGGGGCGCTGACGACAGTGACATGTCACATTAAAGAAAGTTGAGAAGCGGGGGTAGGGGGTGTTCTGCTGTCGGAAATGACATCTTACATTAAATTGAGAAGCAGGGGATGCTGACTTCTTACCTCTTCTCCCATGCAGCCAGCGAGTTGAGAAGCGGGGTCAGGGGGCGAAAATGATTTCTCACCAGGCGGGGCCTCTAGTAATTTGGGGGGCCCTTCGCAGCTTTGCAGGGCCCTAAGCGGCTTGCATAGTGAGCCTATAGGGCGGATCGACCCTGGTAAGTCCAAATAGAGGGGTGTAGAAACAAGGGACAGTCCAAAAGTGATGAGTAAAATCTTCAGCCACACTTGATCAAATCGTTTTTTTCATAGATAGTGACATCACAGTGAACCACCACCATATGTTTAATAAAATACGCTTACCAAAGCGAATGGAGTCTTTCTATGAGAAAAAAAGAGTCAAAATTCTCTTGTGTATCCATTTGGTCCCCATCTGGGATAATGTGCACCTCAGGGTCCAATTACACCCTCATGAAAGTCCCATGGAAGCCTCATCTTTCACACGCATCTAACACACGTTGTATTAAGTGCAAACCAGTGACTAATTCCAGGTCCCCATAGGTGAGAGGTCATGTGACTGGGGAAGAGGGTGGCGGGGGAAATGTGCATGAATTGCAGACATATATTGAATATGTGTTTTGTTTTTATTTTGCCCAGACATTCACTTTAAGGCTGGTGTCACACGTGCGATGTGGGTTCCCGCATCGCTTCTGAATCGCAGGCAGTTCACATTGCTCTCTGTGAACCGCTGCGGGTGTCAATATAAAGTTAATGACACCCCCAAATCAGTTCACAGAACACAGTGCGAACTGTGGAATCGAATCTCATGGATCTGAACACCCATGCGATCCGATTCCAGTGCGGACAAAAAGAAAGGGCCCTGCACCATTTTGGTGCAAGTGCAATTTCAGCCATACAAAGTGTATAGACATTGCATGTGATGTGCACAGGCATGCGGTGTGAATCACATGCAATGTCTGCCATCGCACCAATGTGAACCCAGCCTAAATCTTCTAATGGTTTCTTCCATTTATATGACACATTGGAGTTTATTTACTAAACCTGAAGAGTGCAAAATCTGGTGCAGCTCCTCATAGCAACCAATCAGATGCCAGGTCCAAGCTTAATTGAACAAGCTGAGGTTAGAAGCTGATTGACTACCATGCAGAGCTGCACCAGATTTTGCACTCTCCAGTTTTAGTAAATAAACCCCAATGGCACTGGGATCCTTGTGTTTCTAGGTCTCCACACTTGACACTGCATAAGAGGCTCCCAGTTATCATTATTGTTTTTTCATCTATATTGTGCTATGGACAACTCAACAGTAGTGGGATATAAGAATACATAAAGTATGTTGGTCCACCAGATTACACTAAAATATCACCTTAGCATGTGTGAAAAAATATTCAGCAAAACGCTGAGAGCCTGAGCTAACCGCTCCTACCCCCTCCACAACCCAGCGCTCCAGTGGTGTCAGAGCAGAGAGTAGTGACTGACAGTCACCACTCTCTGCTCACGGAGCTGTGAGAACAGAGCGTTCTGTAGTGTTTGATCGCTCGGTTCTCAGTCTAAGAGCTGGCAGGGGACCGATGCTGCATCCACCTAGGTAAGTATGATTCTTAAAAACAAAAAAAAAAAAACATTCCCATACTTCTCTTTTACAAAGTTGTAACCTGACAATTGGCCCTAGTGGAAAACTTTGCATTTCCATTACTTTTAGTTCTGACAATGGTCCCCAGGATAGAAATAGAGGACGATTCTCCCTCGTGGGTACACAAGCAACAATAAAACTTTACAGGGGTTCTAAGCCTTCCCTACACTATGCAAAGCAAAAGGAAAAAAGTTTTGGTTTTAGAAACACTTTAAGGGCTCTATGTATGTTTAAAGCAAACTGGTAATCTGACCAGAGCACCTTCTTCCACGTGTTTGCTGTGTCCCCCACATGGCTTCTCGCCAACTGCAAACGGGACTTCTTATGGCTTTCTTTCAACGACTTTCTTCTTGCCACTCTTCCATGAAGGCCAGATTTGTGGAGGGCACAACGAATAGTTGTTCTGAGGACAGATTCTCCCACCTGAGCTGTGGATCTCTGCAGCTCCTCCAGAGTTACCATGGGCCTCTTGGCTGCTTCTCTGATTAATAGCCTCCTTGCCCAGTCTGTCAGTTTAGGTGGACGGCCATGTTTTAGTAGGTTTGCAGTTGGGCCATACTCTTTCCATTTTTGGATGATGGATTGAACAGTGCTCCGTGAGATGTTCAAAACTTGGGATATTTTTTTTATAACCTAACCCTGCTTTAAACTTCTCCACAACTTAATCCCTGACCTGCCTGGTGTGTTCCTTGGCCTTCACGATGCTGTTTGTTCACTAAGGTTCTCTAACAAACCTCTTAGGGCTTCACAGAACAGCTGTATTTATACTGAGATTAAATTACACACAGATGGACTCTATTTACTAATTAGGTGATATCTGAAGGCAGTTGGTTCCGCTAGACTTTAGTTAGGGGTATAAGGGCTCTTTCACACTAGCGGACCGTTCGTCCGCTCATTACAAGTCCGTTAACGGACTTGTAATGAATCCCTATGGGATCGCGTCCGTTAGCGGATGGAGCATCCGCTAGCGTCCGCGTCCGTCGGGATCTGCTTTTCCGAACGGAAGAAACCCTATTTTTCTTCCGTTCGGCGGGACGGACCGGATGCAGACGGACAGACGGTCCGTCTGCATCCGATCCCCCATAGGGGACAGCAGAGCAGAGACAGGGCGGTCCCTGCACTGTGTGCGGGGACCGCCCTATTCGCCGACAGCTCAGCGGGGATTCCCGCTGAGCTTTGGCGGACACACGGAGCGGACCCAGAAATGGTCCGCTCCGTGTGAAAGAGCCCTAAGAGTAAAGGAGGCTGAATACAAATGCACGCCACACTTTTTAGATATGTATTTGGAAAAAAAAATTTGAAAAACATAATTTTCCTTCCACTTCACAATTATGTGAAATTTTATGTTAGTCTATCCCATAAAATCCCAATAAAATACATTTACGTTTTTGGTTGTAACATGACAAAATGTGGAAAATGACAAGGGCTATGAATACTCTTTCAAGGCACTGTAAGTGTTAATGGGAAAGTTTTTTTTTATGTATGTGAAAAAGATACTAGATGTAAATAATATTTTCAGTGCGTATACATTTTCTAAAAATCCTGTTTGCATGAATTGTGATTACATTTGTATTTGGGACAGCAATATTTTCTCTTTACATAGAAAAGCACTACTTCCTGCATTGCAGTGCTACACAACAGTTCTGTCTTACTGCTCTCCTATGCACGGTGTATGTCGGTATAGAAGACAGGCAGGGTGATTGCAAACTGAGCATTTGCTCCTCCTAGTGGCAATTTTACAAATATCTATATTTGATATAAACATAAAATGTAGGAGTTCAAGCTAATAAAAATGCGAAAGTCACAAGGTACAAGCTGTAATAAAAAGCCAAAATACAGTATATGCTCACTGCAAAAACACTATATTTCCTTTTACAGGCTTAGATTCAGCATTGGGTTAAAGGAGTTCTATGGTCACATATACTTTCATTTTATAACATCAGTATTGTAATAACGATACAAACAACAGTTCTTCTGACAATCCAATATAAGTTTCCTTTAAAAATCTCTTTTCATGATGTGAGTTCTGTCTGTCTGCTGCCCATCTTTTTTCACAACTTCCTGGATTCCCAGCATGCTTTGCAGCTTCTTCTCTGCTGTTTACTTTCAATGTCTAAGGACTAAATATCCCATGGTACCTTGCTGCCCACAAGCAGCCAATTCTGTACTGACTCAGCCTTCTGAAACTCCTCCTCTCGACACCTCTGCAGTTCAGAAGGCAGTCTCTGTGAAATATATGTCACAGCAGTGCCTACTCACAGGACATGTGTCACAGAATTCAAAGAAGTAAATGAGTGTGAGCTTCAAACGGTAAGTTTACAAACGTTTACACAGCTCTACTGGATAGTCTAGCAAAGAAAGGGACCCGATCTTTCTCCCTTTCACTTTCCCCATCTCACCTCTGTGACCAGACAGTGAAAGGAAAAGCAGAACACTGATGAACTCTCTCTGTCAATCTGCTCTCTCCTCCTATCTGTATGATCCTTGAACTGCACCACACCTAATTGGTTTCTAGTGCTGCTTCTCCCTTCCCCTCTTTAACCACTTAAGACTCGGACCATTATGCAGGTTAAGGACATTGCCCCTTTTTGCGATTCCACACTGCGTCGCTTTAACTGACAATTGCGCGGTCGTGCGATGTGGCTCCCAAACAAAATTGGCGTCCTTTTTTTCCCACAAATAGAGCTTTCTTTTGGTGGTATTTGATCACCTCTGCGATTTTTATTTTTTGCACTATAAACAAAAATAGAGCGACAATTTTGAAAAAAATGCAATATTTTTTACTTTTTGCTATAATAAATATCCCCCAAAAAGATATAAAAAAAACATATTTTTTCCTCATTTTAGGCTGATACGTATTCTTCTACTTATTTTTGGTAAAAAAGAAAAACGCGAAAAGCGTTTATTGATTGGTTTGCGCAAAAGTTATATCGTTTACAAAATAGGGGATCGTTTTATGGCATTTTTATTAGAATTTTTTTTTACTAGTAATGGCGGCGATCAGCGATTTTTTTTCGTGACTGCGACATTATGGCGGACACATCGGACAGCTTGGACACATTTTTGGGACCATTGTCATTTTCACAGCGAATAAAGTGCTATAAAAATGCACTGATTGCTGTGAAAATGGCAATGGCAGTGAAGGGGTTAACCACTAGGGGGGCGCTAAGGGGTTAAGTGTGCCCTAAGGAAGTGATTCTTACTGTAGGGGGACGTGGCTGTAGGTGTAACGTCACTGATCGTCATTCCCTATAACAGGAAACAGACGACCAGTGACACTGCCACACAGAAGAACAGGGAAGGTGTGTTTACACTCACCTCTCCCCGTTCTTCAGCTCCTTCGGGTGCGGTCACGGAGCTTCAGACCGGGTCGCCTTTAAGAGCCCAGGCGTGCCATTCTGCCGACGTATATGTGCAGGAGGCGGTCCTTAAGTGGTTAACCACTTACAGACCGGAAGATTTCCACCCTTAATGACCAGGCCATTTTTTTCAATACGGCACTGCATCGCTTTAACTGACAATTGCATGGCCGTGCGACGTTGTACCCAATCAAACCTCTGTGGTTTTTATTTTTTGCACTATAAACAAAAAAAGAGTGAACATTTTGGAAAAAATATATATATATATTTTCTTTTTGTTATAACAATAATCCCAGAAAAAAAAGTAAAAAAAAAAAATTCCTCTTCTTTCGTCTACAAAATAGGGGATATATTTATGGCATTTTTATACATTTTTTTTTTTACTAGTATTAGCAGCGATCTGCAATTTTTAGAGGGACTGCGACATTGCGACAGATCAGACACGTTTGACACTGACACTTTTTTGGGGACCATTGACATTTATACAGCAATCAGTGCTATAAAAATCCACTGATAACTGTGTAAATGTCACTGGTAGGGAAAGGGTTAACACTAGGGGGTGATCAAGGGGTTAAATGTTCCCTCATGTGTGTTTCTAACTGTAAGGAGAGGGGACTGACTGGAGGAGGAGACAGATCGCTGTTCCTGATTACTAGGAACAGCAGATCTGTATCTCCTCTGCTGTCAACACACATCCCCTGTTCTGGCTCTCGTGCCTGCACAATCCCTTTGAAAATTAAAAGTCAGCAGTTATGCATACTGTAGCTACTGACTTTTAACATGGGGACACTTACCTGTCCTGGAGTCCAGCATTGTCGGCTGGTTGGGTGCTGCCACCGCCATTGCTGGTACGGGAACACAGCCGGGTCCATACTGCGAATGCGCAAAGCACACTGCGGTCTCTCACTGGCCTGGCAGAAAGGGAGGGATGAGGAGGGGGGCCGAGCTGCTAATGTATTCCCGGCCTGGTCTCCTGGAAGTGGGAACAGGGTACCTGTAAAATGTGGCACGGGAGGGGGGGGAGGAATCAGATAAGCGAAAGTTCCACTTTTGGGCGGAACTCCGATTTAAGCTTTGCTGCACAGGGAATTACAGTGTTACAGTTAATTACACTGCTAACATGTAGAAAACACATTTAGGGTTCCTACCCACGAGGATTCTTTAGTGTAATTTCCCGGGAAATGGGAGCTGCACATGCTGTGTACAGCTTGCCTTACAAGTGAATGGCTGTATATGGCTGTGCTCTTGTAAATGCCATTGCTTCTTTACGTAGTTACCCGAGCATGTGCATTCTATGGCCCGGATTCACGTAGCACTTACGCCAACGTATCTCGAGATACGCCGCGTAAGTGCACATATGCGCCGTCGTATCTATGCGCCTGACTTTGAAAGCAATATACGCCTGTAAATAGGCTTCATCCGACCGACGTAAGTTTCCTACGCCGTCGTATCGTGGGCACATATTTACGCTGGCCGAAAGGGGCGCTCCCATTGATTTACGATTCGAATATGCAAATGAGTGAGATATGCCGATTCACGAACGTACTTGCGCCCGGCACATTAATATACGCGGTTTACGTAAGTCGTACGTCCGGCGTAAAGTTAAGCCTCATAAAGCAGGTGTAAGTCATGTTAAGGTATGGACCAGGGAACAGCCGTCGTATTTTACGTTGTTTACGTAGTAGTATGTGAACAGGGCTGGGCGTAGGTTACGTTCACATCGTAGGCAGTGATTCGACGTATCTTGGGGAGTATTTCCGACGTGATTCTGAGCATGCGCACTGGGATGCGTCCACGGGACGGCGCATGCGCCGTTCGTTCGGCCCATCATTTGCATGGGGTCACGCTTCATTTAAATGGATCACGCCCACTTCCACCTACTTTGAATTTACGTTATGCCGGCGCAACGTTGGGAGCAAGTGCTTTGTGAATACTGTGCTCGCCGCTCTGCGCTACGTCGGGGTAGCGTATATTCGATACGCTACGCCGGCATAACTATGCGCCGCTCTACGTGAATCCGGGCCTATGTGTTTCCCAAAAAGAGAAAGCCCTAGGCTTGTGCAATTAGTTTCGTAACTAATCAAAATTCGGACGAATTTAGCAACTTTCGGAGGTTTGGAAGCATTCAAGTTTCCAAAAAAAGCAATTACGAATAAAACCAAATCCGAAATAAATGATATCGCAAATAGCGAATGCTCGAATGCCTTCGGCATAATTCGTTGTTGCATTAATGCTGTCTAATTCAACAGCAAGTCGACTTGTTGTGATCCCAACCACACATCCAACAATAACACTCTCTGCTCCTCCCTCACCGTGCTGAATTCCCTCTTAAAATGGTGCACTGGCGCGGAGGCTATAGCCGCATGTCAAAAACAAAAGTAAACTACGAGATTTTGAATGTATTTAGAAAAGTACAAATCCATTCGAAGCACGTTAGGCAGCGCCATTGTGGGAGAGACACGGAAAGTTACTAATCAACGAACCAAAAAATAAAGGTACGAATCAACAAAAAACAATGTACTCATACGAAAGTATGAATTATAAATCAACTAAAAATAACGCTTACATTAATACGAATCATTCCGATTCAACGAAAAATGACGCTTGCGAAAATACGAATTAGTCCGAACACGAAAAATCACCTTTTAGCAAAATTACGAATGATTACGAATCAACATGACGGAAAAGAAACAAAACGAAACAAATGTTTCCGTTGTGCACAAGTCTAGAAAGCCCCGTGTTTGGAAAATGTGCTGCTGGTAAATGCACAAAACAGAGTTAGGCCTCGTACACACGACAGAGGAACTCGGCGGGCGAAACACATCGTTTTCCTCGTCGAGTTCTTGTTAGGCTTGTCCAGGAACTCAATTTTCTCCATTCCCGTCGAGCAAAAAGAGAACATGCTCTCTTTTTGGCTCTGGTTGAGTTCCTCAACAGTTTCCTCGCTGAAAAATGTACACACGACCGGTTTCCTCTGCAAAAAAAATCTGCCAAGTTTCTTGATAGATTCTGCCGAGGAAACCGGTCGTGTGTAGGAGGCCTTAGGCATTTGCATACAGATATGCCATTAACGGTATGCAGTAAAATGTGCCATAAATAAAAAGATTACACTTATATACTTAAAAATTATTGTTATGATTCAGGACTTTCAGGAGCATAGGGTCAGATTCACGTAGGTGAACGGCGGCGTAACATATCATAGATACGTTACACCGCCACAAGTTTTCATCGCAAGTGCCTGATTCACAGAGCACTTGCAATGAAAACCTACGCCGGCGGCCTCCGGCGCAAGGCGGGCCAATTCAAATGGGCGTGTGCCATTTAAATTAGGCGCGCTCCCGCGCCGGACCCACTGCGCATGCTCAGTTTCGCAATTCCCGTTGTGCTTTGCGCACCGTGACGTAATTTTTTCGAACGGCGACGCGCGTAGCGTACTTCCGTATTCCCGGACGTGTTACGCAAACGACGTTAAATTTTAAGTTTCAACGCGGGAACGACGGCGATACTTTAAACAGCAATACGTTTGCTGAGTAAAGTTAGGGCAGGTCAAACGACGACTAACTTTGCAACGGGAAACTAGACTAGCAGCGACGTAGCGAACGCGAAAATTAGTCGGGAATCGCCGTAACTCCTAATTTGCATACCCGACGCTGGTTTACGATGCGAACTCCCCCCAGCGGCGGCTGCGGTACTGCATCCTAAGATCCGACAGTGTAAAACAATTACACCTGTCGGATATTATGGATATCTATGCGTAACTGGTTCTATGAATCAGTCGCATAGATAGAAACAGAGATACGACGGCGTATCAGGAGATACGCCGTTGTATCTCTTTGGTGAATCTGGACCTTAGATACTTCTACTAGAATAAGCTAAATAGTTCAATACAGATTCCAGACAAATGGTGTAAAAAGGTGATAGCAGCAACTGTGTGGATCTTTTTCAAGACCAGGAACAACAGAGTATGTGTTATATGTTATAAAAGATATATACAAGATTATGGCAGATAAGGTGTAAAACTACACCTAGGGATCTATTTATAACAAAATCTTTGGACACATGTCACATACATTTTGGCCCTAGTTTCTGTAATGCAATAATTGCTATCATCATTAGCGCCATCTAGTGGCCAAATTGCATTATAGCTTTCTGAAACACCTCAAATGAGATAACATGCCACATTTTGGACACTAGAGTGATGACAATAAAATTAATTAATCCATTATGGAAATTATACTAAACATTCATGCAGTCTGCATGTCATTCTTCCAATAAATGTTTTATAAGTAGATTGCTTAAAGTCTGTGCACCTGCAAATAGCCTCCTCATTAAGCCAATGCTTACAGACAAGAACAGGGTTTTAAAAGTGTAAGGGCTTTAAATGTTTTGTGTTCCATGTAAGGTATTATAAGGGAAGTAAGTAGGATATGAAGGGTTGTACCTATCAGCTTCACTCATTTACAGAGTTTGTATTTCTTCTGCTTATTCTTATTGCAGCAGAAGGCCCAGAGACAAGTTACATTTACCAAGTAATAGGAATCTCACATTAAGGAAAACACGACAGGCATTATCCAGAATAAACAATGCCCTTACCTACATTTTTTAACTAAAAATGTATGAGATGAAACTAACCTGTATCTTTTCCAGGTCCAGAGCCGACATACTTGGTAAGTGTACAGCCGCTGTTGAGATCATTTCCTTTCATGTTCACTACTATACAGTGATGCCATTCCCTGGTAAGGAAAAAAGTAAATGCAATCCGTTTGCAAGAACGTTGTGTACATATTTGATTAATTGTTTTTTAGTTATATTCCTGTGTATTGTGATGACTATAAAGAATTAAATCATCACTGCATGCTAGATACCAGCCTTAAAAAGACTCTATCACTTAAAAAAAGAGAGTTGCTACTAGGTATTTGGCAGGCAAATACCTGCAGCAACTCTCAAACTCAGTTGCAGTTGGAGGGCTTCATTTAAAGGTACAGTACCTTGAAAAAGTATTCACACCCCTTGAAATTTTACACATTTTGTCATGTTACAACCAAAAACGTAAATTTATTTTATTGGGATTTTATGTGATAGACCAACACAAAGTGGCACATAATTGTGAAGTGGAAGGAACTTGATAAATGTTTTTTTTTTTTTTTTTTTACAAATCAATATTTAAAAAGTGTGGTGTGCATTTGTATTCATCCCCCCTGAGTCAATACTTTGTAGAACCACCTTTCACTGCAATTACAACTGCAAGTCTTTTTGGGGATGTCTCTACCAGCTTTGCACATCTAGAGTGAAATTTTTGCCCATTGATTTTTGCAAAATAGCTCAAGCTCTGTCAGATTGGATAAAGAGCATCTGTGAACAGCAATTTTCAAGTCTTGCCACAGATTCTCAATTGGATTTAGGTCTGGACTTTGACTGGGCCATTCTAACACATGAATATGAATTTAAACCATTCCATTGTAGCTCTGACTGTATGTTTAGGGTCGTTGTCCTGCTGGTAGGTGAACCTCTAGCCCAGTCTTAAGTCTTTTGCAGACTCTAAAGCCCTGTACACACGATCGGATATCTGATGGAATCTAATCCGATGGATTTTTTCGTCAGATATCCGATGAAGCTGAATCAGTTTTGCTCACACACCATCGGTCAAAAATCCGACCGTGTCCAAACGCGGTGATGTAAAACACAATGACGTGCTGAGAAAAATGAAGTTCAATGCTTCCGACCATGCGTCGACTTGATTCTGAGCATGCGTGGATTTTTGACCTGCTGAAGAAAAGCATCTCCACAACATGATGCTGCCATTACCATGTTTCACAGTGGGGATGGTGTGTTCAGGGTGATGTGTAGTGCTAGTTTTCCGCCACACATAGCGTCATGCTTTTAGGCCAAAAAGTTAAATTTTGAATTTTCAACATCTGACCAGAGCACCTTCTTCCACATGTTTGCTGTGTCCCCCACATGGCTTCTCACAAACAGAAAATGAGAATTCTTATGGATTTCTTTCAACAATGGCTTTCTTCTTGCCACTCTTCCATAAAGACCAGATTTGTGGAGTACACGACTAATACTTGTCCTGAGGACAGATTCTCCCACCTGAACTGTGGATCTCTGCAGCTCCTCCAGAGTTACCATGGGCCTCTTGGCTGCTTCTCTGATTAATGCTCTCCTTGCCCAGCCTGTCAGTTTAGGTGGATGGCCATGTCTTGGTAGGTTTGCATTTGTGCCATACTTTTTCCATTTTCGGATGATGGATTGAACAGTGCTCTGAGATTTTAAAAGCTTGGGATATTTTTTTATAACCTAACCCTGCTTTAAACTTCTCCACAACTTTATCCCTGACCTACTGGGTGTGTTATTTGGCCTCCATGATGCTGTTTGTTCACTAAGGTTTTCTAACAAACCTCTGAGGGCTTCAAAGAACAGCTGTATTTATACTAAGATTAAATTACACACAGGTGGACTCTGTTTACTAATTAGGTGACTTCTGAAGGGAGTTGGTTCCGCTAGACTTTAGTTAGGGGTATAAGAGTAAAGGAGGCTGAATACAAATGCACGCCACACTTTTTAGATATGTATTTGGAAAAAAAAAATTAGGTGACTTCTGAAGGCAATTGGTTCCACTATTAGATTTTAGTTAGGGGTATCAGAGTAAAGGGGGCTGAATACAAATGCACGCCACACTTTTCACATATTTATTTGTAAAAAATGTTGAAAACTATTTATCATTTTTCTTCCACTTCACAATTATGTGCCTATTTGTGTTGGTCTATCACATAAAATCCCAATAAAATACGTTTACGTTTTTGGTTGTAACTTGACCAAATGTGGAAAATTTCAAGGGGTATGAACACTTTTTTAAGGCACTGTTTGTCTTTCACAATGTGCTAGTACTAAAAGTTTACTAAGACCGTGGGAAGGTATGTTGATTGGCAGAACAGTCAGGCCTCGTACACACGACCGAGTTTCTCGGCAAAAATCAGCAAGAAACTTGCTGTTTTTTTTTTTTTTTTCGAGGAAACGGTCGTGTGTACATTTTTCGACGAGGAACTCGACGAGCCAAAAAGAGAGCAAGTTCTCTATTTTCTCGATGGGAATGGAGAAAATTGGCTTGTCGAGTTCCTCAACAGCCTAACAAGGAACTCGACGAGCAAAACGATGTGTTTCGCCCGTCGAGTTCCTCGGTCGTGTGTACGAGGCTTCAGTCTTGTGATTTCCAAAGCAACAAAATTACTAAAATATTTGGTCACAGTCACACTTTATAAGCAGTTACAGCAAGGATATTTTTTTTGGGTGGGATAAGGACCTGTCTACACCACTTGCAATGCTGAACCACACAGAAAAGCACTTCCCTGCAGATGTGCATATATGACATTAATCCTAATAGCACCCCACACATCCAGCAAATGCAGGTGCATTAGAGGCTACTAAAACGCATAGTACTGCATTACTATGCAGTTTGGTGTGGTGGGATTTTACTGGAGACATCATAACACAGGAAGTAAATTAGTGGCAAGATTGTCAGGTAAAAACAACCTAAAGATGAGTGCAGCCACTACAGTTGAAAGACTAATAAGATGCAATATTTTTGTTTTTGGATTTAATACTGCTTTTACAGGTTTATGTCTGATTTTAGAATAGGATAGTCTAGATACTTTCTGCGTTGATAACTCAAGGACTCAGTTTCTCTGTTAAAGAAAGCCTCAATGACAGTACCCTCAGACTATTACCATGTTGAGGATGGTTAGAAAAGCTTTATGAGCCTTATGTGTCCTAAGCCAAGCAGAGAGAATGAAAGAGTGGCCACTCTGTTGACTTCCTTCCCTCCTTACATCAATCACTAAGTGCTATTTTCTTTAATAAAACTGATAAACATTTTAAGAGATATTTTACTATGAGACTGGTGGATCTGAAGAAGTGTTTTCTCGATATAACCATATTTTCTTACCCAATACTGGGGTCTTCTCTGGAAGGTACATCAGGATCAGTAAAAATAAAAGTATACAATGAATTAGGATCCATGCCCTCCCAATGAATACATGGCATTTGTTTCACCTAAAAGACAACACAAAAATCAGTTATTTATTATATAAGCAGTACAATGATCTTGTGCCAGATGTGAAGCTTGTCTGTAAGGGGTCGGGGGCCCCTCATCAGTGGGAGGTAATGTCAGGAGCGTCTAGCACTCCTGTTACTCATTCGAGCATCCTGGTTTTGGCTATGGCATTTTCCTTGTCTGTCTGTCCACCTGCAAGGTGATTGATGTGGCCAGACTCTGGATGGAGACCAAACCTGATATAAGCCAGTCAAGCTTGCAGTCTCATGCTTGTGATAGAGTGTGTGATACATGATCAAGCTACCTGTTTGTCTGCCCTGCTAGATTGGATTATTTTGTTGACGACCTTGAATCAGATACCGACTATTCTCTGAACGCTGCCTGCCTTTTGACTTCAGACATTGACCCTGACTATTCTGAACCTTGCCTGTCTGCCAACTGCATATACCTCTTTGCTTTGCTCAGTTTGTGCATGCCCTGGCGTGGTAGCCAGGCACTATAGCATTGTGTATAAGTCCAGGGGGCAACTGTGTGTCAGTAGGGCTGCTTGCCTTGTGGGAAAGGAGGCTGCTATAGGTAAAGATCACAGGATCTAGCTATAGTGTCTGGCCACCTGCATTACGGTTAAGCATGACAACGGGGGTGATTTATTTTGGCAGGATCAGACCATCTTCATCATTTGAAATTGTTATAAACAATATTTACCCCCTTGAAAGTTTTACTGTCATAAAAGATTAAATTATAGTGGATTTTTTTTTTTTTTAAACACTAGGGTATTTTTTTGTTGATTAATTTTAGAAAAAAATACAAAAATAAATCCATGGTGATTCAATATTCTATGAAAATAAAACATGAACCCTTCCATTTGGGAGTGAATAGTTTTTATTGGCACCATACAGAACAGCTGTATAAATACGTCCTACAACTACATATCAGATCTAATAAATTTCATCTTCTGACAGCTGTTTACATGATGGCTTGGAATATACATAGTAATCTGCATACCTCATATACAAAACTGCATCCCATCCAAATCAATTATCAGCACAGTGGATTAGTGGCAGAACTTTTGCCTTAGAGCACTGGGAAGCCTTGGTATGAATCCTGCTGGGGACACTATGGGCCATATTCTCAAACAAGTTACGCCGGTGTATCTACTGATACACCGGCGTAATTCGAAATTCCCGCCGGCGTATCATTGTTTTGTATTCACAAAACAAGATACGCCGGATTTAGGCTAGGATCCGACTAGTGTAAATCACTTACACCGTAGGATCCTAAATGCAATACTACGTCGACCGCTAGGTGGCGTTTACGTTCAGGTCTCATTTGTTTATGCAAATGAGCCTGATATGCCGATTCCCGAACAAATTTGCGTCGCGTAACCGTCGCTTACGTCGTTTGCGTAAGCGTAAGGTTACCCCTGCTATATAAGGGGTAACCTTACGCCAGTCCCACGTATGCCATGTTAAGTATGGCGTCGGGTCCGCGTCGTCTTTTCCCGTCGGGTACGTTGTTTTCCTAAGTCGTTCTTGAATACGACTTTACGTCAATGACGCACACGTCGGCGTCATTGACGTTTTCCGCTGAGAACTGGAGCATGCGCAGTTCGATCGAAACGGGGGCGCGCTTAATTTAAATATAAGCCACCCCCTTTGAAATACGTGGGGATACGCTGGGCCTTTTACACTACTCCTCCGCAAACTACAGAGCAAGTGCTTGAGGAATACGGCACTTGCTCCAGTAAGTTGCGGTGGCGTAGTGTAAATGGCTTACGCTACGCCGCCGCAGAATGTTAGAGAATCTGGCCCTATCTCTATAGAGTGTACATGTTCCCCTTGTGCTTGCATGTGTTTTTTCCCACACTCCAGAGACTCAATGCTTTGTGCTTTCTCATTATCACCCAATGCTTTACTACTTTCACACCGATCACCTAATGCTTTGCTACTGACATGCTGTAACATGGAACATGATTGGCATGGCTGGAAGATTGTTCAAAGCAGTGGGACCAGGCAGTGGGAAAAGT
This sequence comes from Rana temporaria, assembly GCF_905171775.1. NCBI lineage: Eukaryota > Metazoa > Chordata > Amphibia > Anura > Ranidae > Rana > Rana temporaria. The sequence continues at coordinate 167,249,522 of NC_053489.1, forward strand.
GAATAGAATAGATGCATCACTAGAGGGATCACCAGCAGGAGGAAGGAGGTTCCGATTCCCCTATATAGATCTAAAGTGAGACCTTGTTTAGAACCTGACTTACAGAAAGATATTGATAAGATTGAACAAGTCCACAGACGGGTAACAAAAATGGTGAAATGTCTGGGGGATAAAACATATCAAGAGAGACTTTAGGAACAGTCTGAAGGAAAGAAGGGAAAAGGGGAGTCATGATTGAAACCTTTAAATATGTCAAGGTGGTGAATATGGTTCAGGAGGGCATTGTTTTTTATATTATAAATTAAAATCAAGAACATGGGGACATGACCTCAAACCAACTAGAGGAAAGTTATAAGTGTTAAGGCTAGCCTGTGTTTGTAGGAGGAGTCAGAGGGCTATTTATCCCTCCTCCCCTCTAATCTCCGGCGTCGGTGGGATTTCTGGGTACCCACCCACCCGTTCCCCCTTTTTTCAATTTTGTCTTTTTTCATCATTTATTTCTTCACTTCACTATCACTTCGGGGTATGCCCACTTATAGGCGTACTGTCTGCAAGGCCAATGGCACACCTCAGGCCTGGGTAGTTAGGATGTCGTATTCCTCGGTGAAGACTCTGACTACAACTGATTTTAGAAAGTATTACTTTACTGAAAGGGTAGTTGATGCTTGGAATAAACTTCCAGCAGAGGTAGTGAGACAGTAAATGGTTTCAAACATGCTTCAGACAAACATAGATCTATACTCAGACAAAAAAATGTAATGAAATAACAAAACAAAAAAAGGGCAAACTCGATGGACTACACAGTCTTTTTACTGCTGTCACTTTTCTATGTTTCTATATTTTACCCCGATCACCCAATGCTTTACTGCTTTCACCCAATACATTCCTGCTTTTACCCTCATCACCCAATACATTGCGGCTTTTACCATCATCACCCAATACATTGCGGCTTTTACCCTCATCACCCAATACATTGCTGTTATCAACCTGATCACCCAATACATTGCTGCTTTTACCCTGATCACCCAATACATTGCTGCTTTTACCCTCATCACCCAATACATTGCTGCTATTACCCTAATCACCCAGTACATTGCTGCTTTTACCCTGATCACCCAATACATTGCTGCTTTTACCCTGATCACCCAATACATTGCTGATTTTACCCTTATCACCCAGTACATTGTTGCTTTTACCCTGATCACCCAATACATTGCTGCTTTTACCCTGATCACCCAATACATTGCTGCTTTTACCCTGATCACCCAATACATTGCTGCTTTTACCCTGATCACCCAGTACATTGCTGCTTTTACCCTCATCACCCAGTACATTGCTGCTTTTACCCTCATCACCCAATATGTTGCTGCTTTTACCCTCATCACCCAATACAGTACATTGCTGCTTTTACCCTCATCACCCAGTACATTGCTGCTTTTACCCTCATCACCCAGTACATTGCTGCTTTTACCCTCATCACCCAGTACATTGCTGCTTTTACCCTCGTCACCCAATACATTGCTGCTTTTACCCTCATCACGCAATACATTGCTGCTTTCACCCTCATCACCCAATACATTGCTGCTTTTACCCTCATCACCCAATACATTGCTGCTTTCACCCTCATCACCCAATACATTGCTGCTTTCACCCTCATCACCCAATACATTGCTGCTTTCACCCTCATCACCCAATACATTGCTGCTTTTACCCTCGTCACCCAATACACCGCTGCTTTTACCCTGATCACCCAATACATTGCTGCTTTTACCCTCATCACCCAATACATTGCTGCTTTTACCCTCGTCACCCAATACATTGCTGCTTTCACTCTCATCACCCAATACATTGCTGCTTTTACCCTCATCACCCAATACATTGCTGCTTTCACCCTCATCACCCAATACATTGCTGCTTTCACCCTCATCACCCAATACATTGCTGCTTTCACCCTCATCACCCAATACATTGCTGCTTTCACCCTCATCACCCAATACATTGCTGCTTTTACCCTTGTCACCCAATACACCGCTGCTTTTACCCTGATCACCCAATACATTGCTGCTTTTACCCTCATCACCCAATACATTCCTGCTATTACCCTAATCACCCAAAGATGTTTTGCTTTCACCCTGATCACCCAATACATTGGTGCCTTTACCCTGATCACCCAAAGCTTTGTTGCTTTCACCCCGATCACCCAATGCTTTACTGCTTTCACCCTGATCACCCAATGCTTTACTGCTTTCACCCTGATCACCCAATGCTTTGTTGCTTTCACACTACAACTCCCATAAACAACCAATGACAGATATTTTCAATAAATACAGTACATCCCAACTGCTACTGTCCTTTGAGATAAACAGCAACTGTCTCTAATGATCACATAAATATAAATGTTCAGCTAAGACATGCGTCTCCATTTTTGATAGGCATCAGATTGTACCTGCACAACCGATCACTCTAAGGCCCCGTACACACGGTCGGTTTGGTCCGATGAGAATGAACCGAAGTTCATTTTCATTGGACCAAACCGACCGTGTGTATAGGCTATCGGTCTGTTTTCCTTTGGTCCAAAATTTCTAAACATGCTTCAAAACCGAACCGATGGACCGCTTCCCCATTGGACCAAACCGATGGTTAGTACAGAAAAGCATCGGTTCAAAACCCGCGCATGCTCAGAATCAAGTCGACGCATGCTTGGAAGCATTGAACTTTGTTTTATTCAGCACGTCGTGTGTTTTACGTCACCGCGTTCTGACCCGATCGGATTTTGAACTGATGGTGTGTACACACATCAGGCCGTACGACCACTTCAGAGGTGAACCGATGAAAACGGTCTGTCGGACCATTCTCATCGGTTTTGTCCGACCGTGTGTACGGGGCCTCAGTGGACAACTTTCAGTCCTCGAAAATATATCACATACCAGGAGTCAGATATCAGAATAAAAATAAGAACCTTTAAGCAGTTCTAAATTTCACTACAGAACATAGTATGCAAAGTAATGCAGAGCAGTGAAGACAAGCAAAGCACATCACAGCAGCCAACCAAATAAACTAATGATGAAATCTGATTACTTGCAACATCACCGTTTTTGTGTGTGTGTGTGTGTATATATATTTATATATATATTGTTGGTATTCGTGTCATGTCTATATAATGTAACTTTGCATTGCTGCATACCTGAGAAGGTGTAAGAATTTGTCCCAGTTTTTCCACAGTAACTGATCCATACGTGGCCACTAGCAGATGTTCGGGCTTTTCATCCACTTGGGAAAGTTCCAGGGGTCCATCCCACTCCGCAAGGTCGACAGGCATCTCTGATATCAGACACAGCACAATAACTTGCAGTAGAACTGAGAGTGCTGCTGAGCCCACTGTGTATAAGTAATGACAGCAAGCACCCCGCCCCTCTCTAGCAGCAGCCAATAGGGGGAGGCCTTGGAAAAGCTTGGATGTCTTATTGGTGATCGCTGACAGCAATCATCCTACTTTGACTGAAGTTTTGGAATAGGTGTGCTACATTTGCCTATTCATATGAATGTTCCTGGCAGAAGAAATCTTTATTTCCTTTGATTTCTGATAAAAGTTTGGACTGTTCTCAGAGCTCAGAGCTTTCATTGAACATAAGGAACGACTTTTACAGAGATCTAGGAGCAGGGCAAAAAGTCTTGTACTGCAATGTAAACAGTATGACGTAAATCAGCCGCAAACAAAATATTCATATGAAACGATACAAAGTAACAGATGTTAGCATTGATGTTTTCTTGCTCGGGACGTCAAGGGTTCAATACTGATTGGTAACAGTACAATATCTTGAAAGTCCAATACAGACCAAAGAGCCAATGCTTTACCCTAGACTGATAAAAATAAGTTGCATGCGTATTTACTTTCCAGAAAGTGAAAGCGATAATAAACCCAAAACCAAAAATGTAATTTATTGCAGCTTACCGATCATCAGATCATTGCCTGCATTCGTTTGCTTTTCTTTGGGTTTTCCCCCCTCCATTTTCCCAGGTCATCTGGCCCGTAACACACCTTGCGCTAGATTCAGGTACCTGTTATGGCCGCGTATCTCCAGATACGCCGCCGTAATTTCAAATCTGCGCCGGTGTATCGTTACTCTGATTCTCAAAGGCAGATACGCTAAAAAAATAGGCTTCCTCCGCCAACGTAACTTAAATACGGCGGCGTATAATTGTGTGCAATTCTACGCTGGCCACTAGGGGCGCTTCCGTTGTTTTGGGCGTAAAATATGGAAATACCTAGATACGCCGACTCACAAACGTACGTACGGCCGGCACAATTTATGTACGTCGTTTACGTTAGGCTTTTTCGGCGTAAGGTTGTTCCTGCTACTAGGAGGTGCAGCCAATGTTAAGTATGGACGTCGTTCCCGCTTCGAAATTTGAATTTTTTACATCGTTTGCGTAAGTCGTTCGCGAATAGGGCTGGACGTAATTTACGTTCACGCCGAAACCAATACGTCGTTGCGGCGTACTTGGGAGCAATGCACACTGGGATATCTACACGGACGGCGCATCACGTCAGGTCATCATAGATTTACATAAAACACGCCCCCCTTCCACAATTGAATTACGCTCGCTTACGCCGGCCTCATTTACGCTACGCCGCAGCAACTTACGGAGCAAGTGCTTTGTGAATACTGCACTTGCTCCTGTAAGTTACGGCGGCGTAGCGTAAATATGATACGCTGCGCCGCCGTAAGAACAAGTGCAGGTACCTGAATCTAGCCCCTCCTCTATTAGAGTGCCCACACTATGGATGAAAGAGTACAGAGGGCACCTTTGGACAGCAGCATTTTCAGTCTGGGGGGAGGGGAGTGTTCGATACATTATACTATCAGATTTAAATACACTAACAAACTGAAGCCAAACTGCAGCTTTTACTTTAAAGCAGTTACATACAGCAAACTGTTTTTTCCCCTTAGATATACACATTACATGAATAAATAAAAATTGATTGTTGTAAGCAGCCCTGCCAGAGTTTGCAGTCTGCTGTGGAGCTTGTTCTTTTGAAAAACATCAGACTTGCTGGCTGGATCACCAGATCAATATATAAGAAAGAAAGCCTAAAAAGGAAAATGAATGCACCCATCACATCTTAAAATTGGTAAGCTGAAAAATGATAAACGTTTGCTTTTGGGTTTAATACATGGTTTGACAAATTTGCTTGGAGTCTAGGAGCCAGCTAAAAAAGTTAGGAGCCAGAAAACGCGCCCCGTCCCACCAAGCTTGCGCGCAGAAGCAAACACCCCTGGACCCCTTTACATTGCACAGCACCTCTTGACCCCTTTGCTTTTTACAGCACCCTGCACCTCCGGACCCCTTTACATTACACAGCACCCTGCACCTCTGGACCTCTTTACATTACACAGCACCCTGCACCTCTTTACATTACACAGCACCCTGCACCTCTGGGCCCCTTTACATTACACAGCACCCTGCACCTCCGGACCCCTTTACATTACACAGCACCCTGCACCTCTGGACCTCTTTACATTACACAGCACCCTGCACCTCTTTACATTACACAGCACCCTGCACCTCTGGGCCCCTTTACATTACACAGCACCCTGCACCTCTGGACCCTTTTACATTACAAAGCACCCTGCACCTCTTTACATTACACAGCACCCTGCACCTCTTTACATTACACAGCACCCTGCACCTCTGGGCCCCTTTACATTACACAGCACCCTGCACCTCCGGACCCCTTTACATTACACAGCACCCTGCACCTCTGGACCTCTTTACATTACACAGCACCCTGCACCTCTTTACATTACACAGCACCCTGCACCTCTGGGCCCCTTTACATTACACAGCACCCTGCACCTCTGGACCCTTTTACATTACAAAGCACCCTGCACCTCTTTACATTACACAGCACCCTGCACCTCTGGGCCTCTTTACATTACACAGCACCCTGCACCTCTGGAACTTTTTACATTACAAAGCACCCTGCACCTCTTTACATTACACAGGAAACTGCACCTCTGGACCCCTTTACATTACACAGCACCCTGGACCTCTTTACATTACACAGCACCCTGCACCTCTGGACCCCTTTACATTACACAGCACCCTGCACCTCTGGACCCCTTTACATTACACAGCACCCTGCACCTCTGGACCCCTTTATATTACACAGCACCCTGCACCTCTGGACCCCTTTACATTACCCAGCATCCTGCACCTCTGGAACCCTTTACATTACACAGCGCTTGTACCTCTGGACCCTACAGTACAGACCCCCGCTACAGTGCACAGACCCCCCAACAATACAAACAACCCTATAATAACACTTTAATCTATGACATTGCAGTATGTTAACCGGTTAAGGACCACCGCACGACTATCTACGTTGGCAGAATGTCACGGCTGGGCGTATGGACGTACAGGTATGTCCCCTTTAAGATGCGCAGCCATGGGTTGCGAGCGACCCGATCCTGTACTCCGTGATCTTGCCCGCAGGATCCGCGGACCTAATCGCCGCCGGTGTCCCGCGATCGGGTCACAGAGAGGAAGAACGGGGAGAGGTGAGTATAAACAAACCTTCCCCGTTCTTCCTAGTGTGGCTGTCAGTGATCGTCTGTTCCCTGTGTTATTGAACGATGATCAGTGACATCACATGCACAGTCACGCCCACCCACACTAAAAACACCCCCTTAGTACACACTTAACCCCTACAGCGCCCCCTCCTGGTTAACCCCTTCACTGCCAGTGTAATTTTCACAGTAATCAGTGCAGTTTTATAGCACTTTTTGCTGTGAAAATGACAATGGTCCCAAAAATGTGTCAAAAGTGTCCGAACTGCCCGCCATAATGTCGCTGTCACACAAAACAAATTGCTGATCGCCACCATTAGTAGTACAAAAAAAAAATTATTAATAAAAATGCCATAAAACGATCCCCTATTTTGTAAACACTATACATTTTGCGCAAACCAATCAATAAACGCTTATTGCGATTTTTTTTTTTACAGAAATATGTTGAAGAATACGTATTGGCCTAAACTGAGGAAAAACTTTTTTTTTAATATATTTTTGGGGGGATATTTATTATAGCAAAAAGTAAAAAATATTGCATTTTTTTTAAAATTGTCGCTCTATTTTTGTTTATAGCGCAAAAAAATTAAAACTGCATAGGTGATCAAATACCACCAAAAGAAAGATCTATTTGTGGGAAAAAAAGGACGCCAATTTTGTATGGGAGCCACATCGCACAGGCGCAATTGTCAGTTAAAGCGACACAGTGCCGAATTGCAAAAAGGGGCCAGGTCCTTTACCTGCATATTGGTTCGGGGCTTAAATGGTTAAACAGCCAAAAGACCAAACCCCCTGACTAGAATATAGAAACGTTGCAATACTCCACATGTTGCTTGGGTATTACCACCCAGGTATAATCCCCATACAATTCACTGCTGTGGCCAATGGTCTTCCCAATTTGAAAATGACTTGCCTTATTTCTGGCTTTCAAACTGAAATAGGTAATTTCACAATCTTTCCAAAGAGATCTGGGAAATGCTGAGCATTCCAAATCTCAAGAGAAGATGCTTCAGCTTGCAAACCATTAGGGATCCTCAGCATTTCTAGGCGTTCACCACAAAGGTCATGGTGTCACCTTACCTAGACAACTCAACATGTTCTCCAGTAAGCGGAAACCCATGCTCTCTACTGTAGCTCTACCTTTGACTCAGCAGGGGTTGTGTTAAACCTCTATAGAAAGACCACTGCAACAGAGAGCAATGGTCCCTTTCAGGGCTCAAGTCCTGTGGGAACGCGTAGGAACGGAGTTCCTGCACTTTTTTCTCAGCAGGAACGCAGTTCCCTTTGCAGGACTAGAGCAGCCAAGCCACCCGAGCCAATTCTTCACTAAGCGGCGATGCCCAGCTCGAGTCACTGTCAGGGGCAGGCGAACCTTAGTAAACCTTTATGTTACCGGCCGCTTCCTGTATATGGATTCATCGGGTAGTGTGTGGGTATTCCGTCACTTCCTCGATGCCGCAATGTCTCCTGGGAGCTTTTGTCATTGTTCCCAGGAGACATTGCAGAGGTCTGCCGCAAATTATCGAGAGATAATGTACATATACGTCGGCAGAATGGCACGTACAGGCACATTGGCGTACCTGTACGTCCCTGCCTAGACGTGGGTCGGGGGTCCGATCGGGACCCCCCCCGCGACTTGCGGCGGTCGGGTCCCCTCGGGGAGCGATCTATTTGTGGGGAAAAAAAGGACGCCAATTTTGTTTGGGAGCCACGTCGCACGACCGCGCAATTGTCTGTTAAAGCGACGCAGTCCCAAACTGTAAAAACACCTTGGCTCTTTAGGCAGCAATATGGTCCGGGGCTTAAGTGGTTAAAGAAAAACATGCAGTTTAGTAATTATGCATATGAGCGTATCATTTATTTTTTTTGGTGGGGGAGTGGATTTTGGGTGGGAGTTCCCACACTTTTTTCCCCAGGACTTGACCCCTGGTCCCTTTAAGCAGCATGATGGCAGGGGACAAGCTTTCCTACTCAGGCTGTGATTTTTTTCCAAAGAAAACAAACTGTTACCCTAAATTCACACCTATGCATTTTTTAGTGCATGTTGCAGTTTGCGGAAATGCACTACAGTCCATTTAACATGGTTTCATATGGTACACATTCACATCTGTGCATTTTGCAGAGGAAACCCCCCCCCCCATGCCAATTTTTGTTGTTAAAATGGCTTGGGGTCCCCCCCAAAATCCATACCAGATCCATATCCGAGCATGCAGTCTGGCAGGTGAAGAAAGTGAGGGGACGAGCGAGCGCCCCCCCCCCTTAAACCATACCAAGCCGCATGCCCTCAATATGGGGAGGCATGGGTGCCTCTTCCCGACAACCCTGGCCGATGGTTGTGAAGGTTTGCGGCAGAGGGGCTTATCGGAATCTGGAAGCCCCCTTTAACAAGGAGGCCCCCAGATCCCAGCCCCCCTATGTGAATGGGTATCAAGTACTTCGTACCCTTACCCATTCACCCTAAAAGGCAGTGAAAGAAGATGGGGAAGATATCTAAAAAAGCTTGATTCAAGCTTTTTAGATTTTTAGACTATCAGGTCAAACATGCCCAAGCTGCAGGGTTCAGAGCACTCATATGTGAAAAGTAGCCATTGTAATACATGGGATTTCGGAAGTTGAGCGTTTTGTTCTCCTTGTGCCTGCGTAGGTTTCCTCTGGTTACTCTGGTTTCCTTCCACACTCCAAAGACATGCTGGTAGGTTAATTGGCTCCTGTCTAAATTAACCCTAGTATGTATTGTATATGTCTGAATGTGGGACCTTGGATTGTAAGCTCCTTGAGGGCAAGGACTGATGTGAATGTGCAATATATACTGTATGTAAAGTGCTGCCTAAAATTGATTGTGCTATATAAGTACCTGTAATAAATAAATAAATAATTTGTTTTTTAGAGTTTGGAGCTACAAACCGGTCAGGTGTGAATAGGGCCTAAGGCAAGAGTCCCTCGCCTTCAACATGCAAGAATCACTTTAATAGTCTTATAGTAAGGTTATTACTCCTCCTTTTTTTGACAGTCAGGCAGATCACAGAATGATCTGACAGGTTGGTTTAAATAAAAATAAATAACAAGAAATTAATAGTATCAATAGGAATACTCTGGTGTATCTATGTAATGTTCTACAATAAGTAGGAGAATAATAGCACACCAGATTTGTGCCATAACAGATGATGGGTTGGAACTGGAGAAAGATCCTCTTCAAAATGTTTTAACAATGAGGCCAAATGTTTGATTGTGTTCGTTCTCTAAACTAAACAATGCTGGATAATGAGAATAATGAATCGCACATGGTTGTTAGTTCTGTGTGTAACAGTTTGTAGCAAAATATTGGTATGTTAACATGAACTTCGATCCAAGAACGGAACAGTTGATGTTTTTCCATTTTCATCCCAATTTATTTCTTGCATTTGTTATCTGTAGCTGATAGTTACATGTGATAATAGTGCAGTGGGTTTTATGCTGCCTTTTCTTTCTCTTAGTTCTCCTTCCCTGATTGTTCAATTAAGGTGCATTATAAAGCACCAATATAGAAAATCAATAACTCTGACACATTTTTTTATTTTATTTTTTAACACAAAAACTTTAAGTTTAACAACATTTTACAAAGCAGTGGAACACCGTCCCCAAATTGAAAAATAGGTACAATAAAACCGTTTTACCAAGCGAAACCTTAGTTGATTTACTAAATTTAGTTGATTTACTAAAGACTAAGGGCCAGATTCACAAAGGAGATACGACGGAGTATCTCAGATACTCCGTCGTATCTCTCAAAGTATCTATGCGACTGATTCATAGAACCAGTTATGCATAGATATCCATAAGATCCGACAGGTGTAATTGTTTTACACTGTCGAATCTTGGGATGCAGTACCGCGGCCGCCGCTGGGGGGAGTTTGTGTCGTAAACCAGTGTCGGGTATGCAAATTAGGAGTTACGGCGATCCACGACGGTTTTTCGCGTTCGCTACGTCGCCGCTAGTCTAGTTTCCCGTCGCAAAGTTAGTCGTTGTTTTGGGTGCCTTAACTTTAGACAGCAAACGTATTGCTGTCTAAAGTATGACCGTCGTTCCTGCGTCGAAATTTAAAATTTCACGTCGTTTGCGTAACACGTCCGGGAATACGGAAGTACGCTACGCACGTTGCCGATCGCAAAAATGACGTCAGTTCGCGCAAAGCACGGCGGGAATTTAGGAACGGAGCATGCGCAGTAGGTCCGGTGCGGGAGCGTGCCTAATTTAAATTGTACCCGCCTATTCGATTTGGACCGCCTTGCGCCGGACGTTTTTACGATAAACCGCCGCAAGTTTCCAGGTAAGTGCTTTGTGGATCGGGCACTAAAACTGAAAACTTGCGGCGGTGTAACGTAAACGGCTTACGTTACACGGGCGCAATTGTACCTGAATCTGGCCCAAAAAGACTGTGCACTTTGAAGCTGCTCCAGAGCTTAGTAAATGAGGTAAAGCTTCACTCTGCAAAAAGTACCCAAAAGTACCCGATCACGTGCAAGGAAAATAAAAAAAAATGCATTTTTGCTAGCACGATTGAATTATGGAAGTCAGCAGAGCTTTTGCTCATTTTCTAAGCTCTGGAGCAACTGCTCTTGTAGAGTGCAAATGCACTTTAGAAAGTGCACAGTCTATTTGCCTTTAGTAAATCAACCCCACAGTATCTCACAAAAGTGAGTACACCCCTCACATTTTTGTAAATATTTTATTTTATCTTTTCATGTGATAACACTGAGGAAATGACACGTTGCTACAATGTAAAGTAGTGCGTGTACAGCGTGCGTGTATAACACAGCCATTAATGTCTAAACCGCTGTCAACAAAAGTGAGTACACCTCTAAGGCCCCGTACAGACCACAGAACATGTCTGCTGAAACAGGTCCGCGGACCAGTTTCAGCAGACATGTACGGTCGTCTGTACAGCCGAGCGGACAGGATTCCAGCGTACATTTGCCAGCCGGGCCTTTTTCCAGCGGGCAAATATTTCCAAACTTGTTTAGAAACAGCCCGCTGGAATCCTGTCCGTCGGACATGTTCGGTCGTCTGTACAGACCTACCGTACATGTCCGAGCGGCCGCCATCCCTCGCATGCGTCGAATGACTTCGACGCATGCGTGGAAGCATTGAACTGGCAGGGCCGCGCACGTCGCCGCGGCGTATCGAGTATGCGCGGATTTCTGTATGATGGTGGTACAGAAATCCCCGGGCAGACATGTACGCTGAAAACGGTCCGGCGGACCGTTTTCATCGTACATGTTTGCCCGTGTGTACAAGGCCTAAGTGAAAATGTCCAATTTGGGCCCAATTAGCCATTTTCCCTCTCCGGTGTCATGTGACTTATTAGTGTTACAAGGTCTCAGGTGTGAATGGGGAGCAGGTGTGTTAAATTTGGTGTTATCGCTCTCACTCTCTCACACTGGTCACTGGAAGTTCAACATGGCACCTCATGGCAAAGAACTCTCTGAGGATCTGAAAAAATAGTTGTTGCTCTACATAAAGATGGCCTAGACTATAAGAAGATTGCCAAGACAATGAAACTGAGCTGCAGCACGGTGGCCAAGACTATACAGCGGTTTAACAGGACAGATTCCACCCAGAACAGGCCTCGCTATGGTCAACCAAAAAAGTTGAGTGCACGTGTTCAGCGTCATTTCCAGAGGTTGTCTTTGGGAAATAGACGTATGAGTGTTGCCAGCACAGCTGCAGAGGTTGAAGAGGTGGGGGGGTCAGCCTGTCAGTGTTCAGACCATACGCTGCACACTGCATCAAATTGGTCTGCATGGCTGTCGTCCCAGAAGGAAGCCTCATCTAAAGATGATGCAAACAGTTTGTTGAAGACAAGTAGACTAAGGACATGGATTACTGGAACCATGTCCTGTGGTCTGATGAGACCAAGATAAACTTATTTGGTTCAGATGGTGTCAAGCGTGTGTGGCAGCAACCAGGTGAGGAGTACAAAGACAAGTGTGTCTTGCCTACAGTCAAGCATGTTGGTGGGAGTGTCATGATCTGGGGCTGCATGAGTGCTGCCGGCACTGGGGAGCTACAGTTCATTGAGGGAATCATGAATGCCAACATGTACTGTGACATACTGAAGCAGAGCCTGATCCCCTCCCTTGGGAGACTGGGCCGCAGGGCAGTATTCCAACATGACAACGACCCCAAACACACCTCCAAGATGACCACTTTCTTGCTAAAGAAGCTAAGGGGAAAGGTGATGGACTGGCCACGCTTGTCTCCAGATGTAAACCCTATTGAGCATTTGTGGGGCATCCTCAAATGGAAGGTGGAGGAGCGCAAGATCTCTAACTTCGACCAGCTTTGTGATTTTGTCATGGAGGAGTGGAAGAGGACTTCAGTGGCAACCTGTGAAGCTCTGGTGAACTCCATGCCCAAGGTTAAGGCAGTGCTGGAAAATAATGGTGGCCACACAAAATATTGACACTTTGGGCCCAATTTGGACATTTTCACTTAGGGGTGTACTCACTATTGTTGCCAGTGGTTTAGACATTAATGACTGTGTGTGAGTTATTTTGAGGGGATAGCAAATTTACACTGTTATACAAGTTGTACACTCACTACTTTACAGTGTAGAAAAGTGTAATTTCTCGTTGTTTTTGTGTTGTTACATAAAAATATAATAAAATATTTACAAAAATGTCAGAGGTGTACTCACTTTTGTGAGATACTGTGTATAACCTCATGTGAGTAAGATCAGCAAAAGTACATAGCAAATAGGATTTGACAGGTGGTTGGAATGCCAACTGACACAGGCTTCCTAACAAACAGCCTGAGTGAGAAGCTGCCATATTTAGCAGCCATAGAAATACAGCTGCTAATTTTTTACTTTGTGCCGCAGCTGAAGATTCAGCTTGACCAAACACCCATTTAGGTTGGCCGTATCCAGAACCACCAAACAAGAAAAACAACCTGAATCTCATCCCTAATGATGACATTGCAGGAACTGATAACAGCATCAAGCTGCCTGTAACAGGGCGTTAGCCTCCTATTGATCCCCTCCAGCTGAATTTTATTGTATTTGATCTCACTTTTCAGGACTAGATTCACCCACCTGTCCTTAGCACCTTATTTTGAAGCATTTTACAGGGAAAGTTCTTCCCTTTTATTCTTTCAAGTGGGGGGTGGGGGTCATGCATGGCACCGGTGTGTTTTCTGTAATGGACTCCAGGTGCCATCTTGGCAGAGCCTTTGTCTGATTGGACACAGAGTTCTCTCGATATTTGGGTGGCCATCTTTGAGACAGAGGGTTTTTATATATGGCAGCTGCTGTGTCATATGGGGAGAGCCTGCAGCATGGAAATTTATATATAGGAACAGAGACTAATTTTGTGTCGAGGAGGGGGGTAGGCCTGGCATTAGGGATAAGTTCCTGGTGAGAAGGGACAGTATAGACACACTCTTGGATGCCTGGGGAGTCAGCTTAATTTTTGAGGAAATTACAACTTAAATTAGAGGGGTTTTTAAACTAGGCGACAGGGGGGAGGGTCCAGAGATAGAAATAGTCAGTGTGGAACATATTCAAGAGGGTAGTTTTAGGGGCATTAGAGGTAGGGTAACCAAAGCACATAAACCCAAGGTAAGTAGAGTAGCAGGTCCTAGTTGCAATGTAGGAACACCCAAGAGGATAGTATGTGACCGGTCAAAATATATTAATGCAGTAAAGTGTTTGTTCACCAATGCCAGAAGTCTGCCAAGCAAAACAGGTGAGTTGGAAGCTCTGGTGCATGAGGAGAGCTATGATGTAATCGGTATTGCTGAAACTTGGCTTCAATCCTCACATGACTGGGCCATTAATATTCCTGTCTATGCTCTCTTTCGGAAAGACAGGGTAAAAAGGAAAGGTGGAGGGGTCTGTCTCTATGTGAGAAGTGACCTCAAAGCAAGCGTGAAAGAGGACCTGGTTGATGGAGAGTGTGATGAGGCTGAAGCATTATGGGTGGAACTGCATACAGATGTGCGTAGTTCAAAGTTAATCATTGGAGTTTGTTATAGACCACCCAATTTTAACGAGGAGGTGGAGACTCAGCTCCTTGCACAGATGGAAAGGGCTGCAAGGGCTGGGACGGTGATAATAATGGGGGATTTTAATTACCCAGAAATTGACTGGAGTAGAGGCACTGCTGGGACAGCTAAAGGGCAAAAATTTAAAAACATATTGCAGAACAATTTTATGGTCCAGTTTATTGAGGCCCCAACAAGGAATGATGCTCTGTTGGACCTGGTAATCTCAAACCATGCAGAGCTTATTACTAATGTTCAGATAAAGGAACACCTGGGTAGCAGTGACCATAACATGATTTCATTTGATGTTAGCTGTAAGCAAGAAACCCATACATGAAAGATAAAAACACAATTTCAAGAGAGCAAATTTTCCAAGGATGAGGGCTGCTCTCCAGGACTTGGCTGGGATGGAATATTGCCACCGATGAATACAGAACAGAAATGGGAATTCTTCAAAAAGATCGTTTATGAACTCACTACAAAGTATGTTCCCATGGGCAATACGTTTAAAAGGCTAAAGATAAAACCTATGTGGTTCACGGTCAAAGTTAAAAAAGTTATAAACGAAAAGAAAATAGCTTTTAAAAAATATAAAAATGAAGGAACACTAGTGTCGTTTAAATGTTACAAAGAATATAACAGGATATGTAAAAAGGAAATCAAGGAAGCAAAAATTCAAAACGAACGTCAGATTGCAAAAGATAGTAGGACAAACCCGCAAAAAAATGTCAAATATATTAATAGTAAAAAGGTGAAGTCTGAGCATGTAGGCCCTTTACAAAATAATCTAGAGTGGGTGACTGGGGACAAAGAGAAGGCTAATTTATTAAATGCTTTCTTCAGCTCTGTGTATACAAAGGAGCATGGGGAAGGGGCTCATGTCCATAATGGGGGTGGTAGTGACACAGCCCCAAATCCACAATGGCTCAAAAGTGATATGGTCCAGAAATATTTAGACAGAATAAAGGTGGATAAAGCACCTGGACCTGATGGCATCCACCCACGGATCCTAAAAGAATTGAGCTCTGTAATTTCAAAGCCACTGTATCTAATATTTAGGGACTCATTAAAGACAGGAATAGTACCACTGGATTGGCGCAGGGCCAATGTGGTGCCCATATTTAAAAAGGGAACAAAGTCTTTACCAAGTAACTATAGACCTGTTAGTCTAACTTCTATAGTTGGGAAGATACTTGAACGTTTAATAAAAGACAGCATGGATGAGTTCTTGCTGGAAAAAAACGATTTAAGCAACAGACAGCATGGATTCATGAAAGACAGAAGTTGTCAGACAAACCTGATTTCCTTTTATGAAGAGGTAAGTAAAACCCTGGACAGAGGCGTGGCTGTGGACGTGGTATACTTGGATTTTGCAAAAGCGTTCGATACAGTTCCCCACACACGGCTCATGTGTAAGGTAAGGTCTACAGGATTGGATATATCAGTTTGTAAATGGATAGAAAACTGGCTGAAAGACAGAGGGGGTTATCCACAAAGCCGCGGCGCAACGTAACTTTTCGGATTTAAGTTACTCCGCCGCAAAATTCCCAAGTTAGGTGCCGATCCACAAAGCACTTACCTGGAATTTTGCGGCGCTGTAACTTAAATCCGTCCGGCGCAAGGCGTTCCTATTCAAATGGGCGTGTCCCATTTAAATTAGGCGCGCTCCCGCGCCGGACGTACTGCGCATGCTCCGTCGGGTAAATTACCCGACGTGCATTGCGCTAACTGACGTCGCTCCGACGTCATTTGCTTAGACGTTAACGTAAATGGCGTCCAGCGCCATTCACGGACGTCTTACGCAAACGACGTAGAATTTAAAATTCGACGCGGGAACGACGGCCATACTTAACATGGCTTAAGACAACTAGGGCTTAGCCCTAGTTTTACGCGGCGGAACTCGACATAAACGACGTAGATTTAGAGCGACGGGCCCGTCGGAGCGTTCGTGGATCGCCGTAACTGGTCATTTGCATATTCTACGCCGGCCGCAATGGCCTCGCCACCTAGCGGCCGGCCTAGAATTGCATCCTTAAGATCCGACAGTGTAATTCAATTACACATGTCGGATCTTCGTCCTAACTATGGGAAACTGAGTCTGTGGATCAGTTCCATAGTTAGGACCAGGGATACGACGGAGTAACAGCAGTTACTCCGCCGTATCTCTTTTGAGGATCTGGCCCAGAATTCAGAGAGTCGTGGTTAATGATTCTTACTCTGAATGGTCAAAGGTTATCAGTGGTGTACCCCAAGGTTCAGTGTTGGGACCCTTACTTTGGGTTTTTTGCCTTCCTCTGGATCAACTGTGGGTATGGAGTTGGGTGTATGGGATTGTACTGTGTTTTTTATTTTGTTTGTTTATTTATTTTTTTGTGGTTGGATTGGATGGACTTGTGTCTTTTTTCAACCTGACTAACTATGTAACTATGGGCCAAATCCTCAGCCAGGCGGCGTAACTTAACTTTCAGCAGTTAAGTTACACTGACTTAAAGTTTTTACCTAAGTGCCTGATCCACAAAGCACTTACGTAAAAATTTCAAGCCGTGTAAGTTAAGTGCCGCCGTCGTAAGGCGTTCCTCCTCTCCGGGGGGCGTTTACAATTTAAATGAGGCGCGCTCCCGCGCCGGCCGTACTGCGCATGCGTGTGACGTCATTTTCCCGACGTGCATCGCGCGAACGTAATTGACGCCGGGCGGCTTTGTGGATTGCGACGGGACACTAAAGTTGCGACGGGTGAAAAAAAGACGCGCCGGGAAAACAAATAATTTTA
This sequence comes from Rana temporaria, assembly GCF_905171775.1. Classification (NCBI taxonomy): domain Eukaryota; kingdom Metazoa; phylum Chordata; class Amphibia; order Anura; family Ranidae; genus Rana; species Rana temporaria. The sequence goes on from NC_053489.1 coordinate 167,266,884, forward strand.
AAAAAAAATGACAGCGTCGCTCAGCATGCATTCCTGAGAGGGAGAACTCCATGCCAATTTTCAACGAAAAAAACGGCATGGGTTCCCCCCCCCAGGAGCATACCAGGCCCTTAGGTCTGTTATGGGTTGTAAGGAGACCCCCCTCCGCCGAAAAATCGATGTAGGGGGTCCCCCTACAATCCATACCAGACCCGTATCCAAAGCACGCTACGCGGCCGGTCAGGAATGGGAGTGGGGACGAGCGAGCGTCCCCCCCCCTCCTGAGCCGTGCCAGGCCGCATGCCCTCAACATGGGGGGGTTGGGTGCTCTGGGGCAGGGGGGCGCACTGCGGGCCCCCCCACCCCAGAGCACCCTGTCCCCATGTTGATGAGGACAGGACCTCTTCCCGACAACCCTTGCCGTTGGTTGTCGGGGTATGCGGGCGGGGGCTTATCGGAATCTGGCAGTCCCCTTTAATAAGGGGGCCCCCAGATACCGGCCCCCCACCCTAAGTGAATGGATATGGGGTACATCGTACCCCTATCCATTCACCTGTAGGCAAAAAGTAAAAGTTAATAAACACACAACACAAGGGTTTTTAAAATAATTTATTATTCTGCTCCGGATGCCCCCCCTGTCTTCGTTATTAGCTCAATTACCAGGGGGGGCTTCTTCTTCCACTCTCCGGGGGTCTTCTCCGCTCTCCGGGGGGGGGTTTCTTCTTCCGCTCTCCGGGGGGGGGCTTCTCCGGACTCCGGGGGGCTTCTTCCATCTTCTCCCCTCTTCCGCTGTTGACTCGGCGAACCCCGGTTCTTCTGCAGCTGTCCGGTGCCTTCTTCTTCAGCGCTGGCTGCCTGCTATGTTTGTGTGTTAGCTTGATTTCAAACAGGCAGCCGGCGCGGTCTTCTGTGACGTCATCTTCTTCTCTTCTGTTCTTCTCCCCTCTTCCGATGTTGACTCGTCGCCTGTTGTCGCTGTAATGATGGAAGCGCGCCTTGCATCCCATTTATATAGGCATCACCGTCCCATCATGCTCCGGCAGGTACCCACGTGGTGGGTGCACGTGGGTAGGCACCCACCACGTGGGTACCTGCCGGAGCATGATGGGACGGTGATGCCTATATAAATGTGATGCAAGGCGCGCTTCCATCATTACAGCGACAACAGGCGACGAGGCAACATCGGAAGAAGGGAGAAGAAGAACCTGACGTCACAGAAGACCTCGCCGGCTGCCTGCTAGAAATTGAGCTAACACACAAACATAGCAGGCAGCCAGCGCTGAAGAAGAAGGCACCGGAGAGCTGCAGAAGAACCGGGGTTCGCCGAGTCAACAGCGGAAGAGGGGAGAAGATGGAAGAAGCCCCCCGGAGTCCGGAGAAGCCCCCCCCCGGAGAGCGGAAGAAGAAACCCCCCCCGGAGAGCGGAGAAGACCCCCGGAGAGTGGAAGAAGAAGCCCCCCCTGGTATTAGAGCTAATAACGAAGACAGGGGGGGCATCCGGAGCAGAATAATAAATTATTTTAAAAACCCTTGTGTTGTGTGTTTATTAACTTTTACTTTTTGCCTACAGGTGAATGGATAGGGGTACGATGTACCCCATATCCATTCACTTAGGGTGGGGGGCCGGTATCTGGGGGCCCCCTTATTAAAGGGGACTCCCAGATTCCGATAAGCCCCCGCCCGCATACCCCGACAACCAACGGCAAGGGTTGTTGGGAAGAGGTCCTGTCCTCATCAACATGGGGACAGGGTGATCTGGGGTGGGGGGGCCCGCAGTGCGCCCCCCTGCCCCAGAGCACCCAACCCCCCCATGTTGAGGGCATGCGGCCTGGCACGGCTCAGGAGGGGGGGGACGCTCGCTCGTCCCCACTCCCATTCCTGACCGGCCGGGTAGCGTGCTTTGGATACGGGTCTGGTATGGATTGTAGGGGGACCCCCTACGTCGATTTTTCGGCGGAGGGGGGGTCTCCTTACAACCCATAACAGACCTAAGGGCCTGGTATGCTCCTGGGGGGGAACCCATGCCGGTTTGGAATTTACAAATTGCCGTGGAGTTCTCCCTCGGGAATGCATACCAAATGCCGTCGCTTGAATGGGCCTTTACAAGGTGTGACTAACTTTACACTTTGTAAAAGCAGCCCTAGTTTTACACCAGGCAAACTAACACTTACGGCGAAAAAACTAAGCACAAAAGCTTTGAGGATCGCCCTAAGTGCTAATTTGCATACTAGAAGAGGCATTTCGACTCGAAATGCCCCCAGTGGCGGATGCGGTACTGCATCCTAAGATCCGGCAGTGTAAGTCCCTTACAGATGTCGGATCTTCTGCCTAACTTAGGAAAACTGCTTCTGAGGATCAGTTCCAAAGTTAGAACCAGAGATACGACGGCTTACGCCGGAGTATCTCTTTTGTGGATATGGCCCTTAGTAACTATGTAACAACTAATGCAGTACAATTATCTGGTCTGGTGTAGTTTTACGCCACTGGCCAGGACATCACCCTTATAGGGACGTTATTTCTGCAGAGCCTCACAGTTACATGCATAGAGAAGCATATTTCATGCAACTACCTGTTTATAAGCCCTGCATTATTGCTCTGCTTGGAAATTGGTATCTATAGGGCCCCATACTCACGACCAAACATGTTTGCTGAAACTGGCCCGCGGACCAGTTTCAGCAGACATGTTTGGTCGTGTGTAGTTACGAGCGTACAGAATTTCACCGTACATTTGCCCGCCGGGCCGTTTTTCAGCAGACATTTATTTCCAAACTTGTTTTAAAACCGTCCGCTCAAATCCTGTCCGAACGGACATGTTTGGTGGTGAGTACACAAAACCAACGTACAAAAACCCCGCGCATGCTCAGACTAAATGAGGCCACGGGAGCGCTCGTTCAGGTAAAACTCACGTTTGTTTGGGATATGGCACATTCGTCAATAGAAAGATTAATTCTAGCAATAGAACACTGAAGCAAAACACACAATAAACAACGCTTGATGCCGTCGTTTTATTCATTCTTCTCTTGCTATAACTAATCAGTTATTTAGCTCATGTTATTTCAACTGAGTTGTTCCATACTGAAAAGTGACATTTGTTAGCTGTGATGTAGTAAGATTTTTGCAAACTTTTATTGGCCCGACGTATCATATTTTTAGTGGTCCTCCACATTTCAATTTTTTTGCTTTTAATGTTTAATGTTTATCTTTCCCACTTTATTTAGGTGTTTATAGTTATGTCACCATTTAGAATATTTTAATAGGAAATAGTTTTGATTTTGCTTTTGTTTGTATATTTAACTGGATTATTTTGAAGGTTGCTTAAATTGTCTACCATGTTGGCACACCAAATGCCCCCCCCCCCCCATGAGTTAGTGAATATTTTAGATTAAACATTTTATTTGTTTGTAATGTTTGATGCCTAAAATAATACCCACAGTATTACAAACAATAGGCACGTTTTTCAAATCAACAAAAAGGCTTTTATTTGAGCAAATTATAAAAAGGATCAAAAACAGAATGGCAGCACTTGAACAGCTAGCAAAATACATGCAAACTTGCATTTCAAACATGGTGAAGGATAAACTAGCCAACCTCAGGAAGCACACAAAATAAAATCTGAAGCAGCAGCACATAACCAAAGGAACCCAAGCTGTGGTAGTCCAAACAAGATGCCATTTGTGGGGGATCAAATGGAAGGCAGGGCATCAACGTCTCCTCTTCCTTGCAACCTTCCTTCCAGGCTGCCTTACAGCGGGTCTTCCCTGGGCCCTTGCAGGTGGGGATGATGTGGCAGCAGGAGTATGATGTTCAGCAAGCCGGGCCGGGTCACATAGCCCAGTGTCTGGGGTCAGCAGCTCCCTCTGCATCCACCAAAGGGCCTGGTTGATCACGCCCTTTGCCAGTTGCCTCTGCTCCTCCGTGCCTTTATTCAGGTCATGTGCCACGGAGGCACTGTAGGCCTCAGTGGGGTTGAGGGGGGCCCTCATGATGGCACTCGCCTCCTGAATCATTTTGAGGCTGGCTTCCTCCACTGCCCCCAATTTCTTCTTACGGCCTGGTGGCCTAATATAAAGGGGAGGAGCCTGGCTGGTGGTGCTTGTCCTGGGGAGCTGCTGAACGCCACTGGGCCCGGCCTCCTCCTGGCTGCCACTGACCCCTTCATCCTGGCTGACAGTGAGGAGAGGATCTGCCACCTCCTGGCTGGTCTCTTCTTCCTGTGTAAAAAAAAGGGACATGTTGTAATATATTTAGGAATATACTCACTCACATTTTCATGCTTGAATCTTATTTTTTGCCTTGAATTTAAACTTGAAAACAGACTCACCCTCTGACCCCTGCAGTTGTCATCCCTGACACCTATTTGTTTGCCCACGATTTTAGATTTTTACTTCCCAGCTTGTATTTTATTAACCAATATCAAGTCAAGAATCAAACAATAATTCGAGATTTTCCTAGCTTGTGACGGAAAATATTAATTATATGAAGACAGGAGGCGAGTATCTTATGCATTATCTTTCTTTAATAATGCCCATAGCAGAAATACAGTAAACATTTATTGTAACTTAAAAAATTCAAAGAACTACCCTTCCCAGCAGTCCCTGGGCCAGTGTAGCCCCTCCCAGACCGTAGCCTATATAAGGGACTGTCTGAGGTAACCTATTCCTCTTTCTTCATGCGAATTAGTGTAAACAGGAACCGAAAGTCCAATTAGACATCTCCGCGGCTGCCGGGAACCTTCCGACCGGAACACAACATCCGAATCTGGAGGAAACGAAAGGACAAGGCCAACACGGACCAACTTCATCCGGACCAACTTCATCCCAACGGGGACTATAGGAAACCCAAACCATTCGGAGCCGACCGGTCAGTTGTCCTCAGGAACATGGACCAACGGATTCAGTCAACGACATCCCGACTCCGGATCTGGAACGCAGTAGGAACCTCCATCTGCGGTGAACTAAACCCATGGATCGAAACGGACAGCAATCCCAACGGGGATAGTGAAAACGAACTCCCGGGGCGTACCAGCCTCCGACTTGCAGGGTGCGTGGTTCATCAGTCTAGAACGAGAGAGAGACAACCTTGTGACAGGGTTGGGTTGGGAGGGAAGATACTCGCCTCCTGTCTTCATATAATTAATATTTTCCGTCACAAGCTAGGAAAATCTCGAATTATACATCAGACAGGAGGCTCATATCTTATGCAAGTTCAAAGCTATAACAATGCATATGACCAATAACAATCAAAATAATCCACAACACTGACATAGATATGTGTACCTCCTGTTCAAAGCGGGATTGGCGGAAAAGCGGTCGCTGACAACAGTCCGCCGCTATAGTAAGTCACAGAGGAAACCGGGAAGAGAGGATTAACGTAGGAAACGAGGAGTTGAAAGACTTGCGAAGATCGCAGCGAGGCTGTCAAGGACATATAAGTCTGTAGACAGCGGACCACATACAGTTGTGGATGTGCGGGGAAGAACGGGTAGAAAACCGATCGAAGTACCGTCTGGTCCAACGCACGACGGAAAAAGACTTGAGTCTCTGAGGCGAGGAATGACACCTGGATATGTCCAAAGCCTTGACGTCTGACCCACGATGATGGAAATCAGACACAAGAAGACAGTAAGCTCGAAAGACAGTAACCTCAAGACAGAGTGTCAACGTCCCCCAGCCCGAGAACATGATCATGACCTTGGAAAAATCCCAAGTGTGCTGGTACATTGGGCGATTTAAACTTAACGCCTTCAAAATTGACACACCAACGGATCCAAAGAGTCCGCCAGATAATTGGCTATTACAGACCCTGGCGCTTGAACGGGGTCGACCCGTCGTTGATCACACCAAGTAACCCAGAGTCCTCAGGTAGATCGAGATGCCGATCTAGTCCCGGGGCCCAGTCCAAGGCAGGGAATCCCTAGCTGTTCCCGAAAAATGTCGTAGTCTGCGACCGGAACCCCGATACTAACCATGTGAGGAGAGGTAGGATGTGCTTCGTGAGTAGAGGGTGCAGATCCCCGTTCGGACCAGCGAGGAGGTGGGGGGAATGAGGAACAACCTGGGGAGTTCCACCGTCATCCTCAGAAGGAGAGGAAACCATGGCTGCGTCGGCCACCACGGAGTGAACCGCATGACTGATGCCCTCCGGCTCGCTAAGTGAAGGAGGACCCTGAGGGTCACCGGGAACAGGGGAACGCGTAATGTGTCCCCTGTGACCACGTTTGGTGGAGGGCGTCCACATGGTGCGCCTCCGGATCCGGCCTCCGGTTGTAAGAGCGCGGAAACTGGTGGTTGATACGGGGAACGAACAGGTCCATAGAGAAGGATCCGCGAAGTGAGCGAGGATCAGGGACCCTGACCGGTGCGGTCGCCAATCGTTGGAATCGGTCAGGTAACGAGAATCCAATCTGCCACCCTATAGGGATAGTCTGTGGCATATCCCGCAATCGGGACAATGTTGCATTCCAGGCAGAAGTGCCCGAAGTCTTACTAGATCCGCTAGGATTCTGGATCAGGGGCCCACCAAGCGATCGACGTACCGGACTGCGGGTACGTTGTCCGAACGCAATAGCACACAGCAGATGGACGTGCGTGGCAACAGACTTCCGATGGCAAAAAAGGCCGTCAGGGGTGTACGTGTTGATGTGCAGCCGAGGGTTCTCTGCGGACCACGTCCTACCGGAGGACGAGGGACTGCACCGAGCACCCCAGCCGAGGCGGCTGGTATCCGACCCTATGACGAAATCCGGTGAGGAGTTGAAAATGTCTCGCCGTTCCGTTTTACGGCATGACGTAACCACTACCGTAGGTCCACCATGGCTTCACTTAGTTTGTATAGCGAAGCCCCTAGCGAAGATGTAGAGTCTCGAGTCTCTGGAGGGTTCGACAGTGAAGAGGGGCTGGAGAGTGGCCTGGATTGACACCGGTAACAGGCCGACTAAGCGAGTCAGTCCGCGTAAGGACACCCGCTGCTGCCCAGCATGATACTGATGTCTTTGCCGATGGCGGCTAATTGGGTATGGGTAGCCGAAGGATCGCTCGGTTGGTGTCCACCAAGAACCCCAAAAAAAACTCTATCTCCTGAAATGGGGAGATAATAGGTGTTCGTGATCTATGAGGAGTCCCAGATCGCGAAGCGATCCGACCATCCAGGAGGCGTGTTCGCTCGCTAGGCGAGGGGAACCAGCCATTAGAAGTAGGTCGTTCAAGTAGATGTTCAACCTCACCCTTGTTCCACAGGGCAGTAAGTTGGTGAGATTTCTCAAGCTCCCACCGGACGAAAAACCGCCTTTCTTCTTCCTGATCGGGAAGATGTTGTTGAGGAAGTTCAAAGAGAGCGGGTCCATCTCTACTATCGGCTGTTTGGTCCAAGGTCTAGCAACCTGTTGTCCATTAGGACGGTGTTTAGGTTTGAAAAACCGAATGGGATGGTGAACCAGGTATACGCCTGGTAATATAACTCCATTTGTCCTACCGTCTTAAAGATATCATCAATTAGCGTGATCCCATTGTGCTAGGTCAACCGGCTTACAGAGGCGGTAGCCTGCTCACTAAGGCGTAGGGTTAGGTGATAGGTCCAGAGATCTAAGACCCAGTACTGTGAGGTCCCAAAGGCCCTCTCTATTCCCTTCATGGAATACTGAATGATTATGGGATCCACCTCTGGAGTGAGCACCACCGTATTTGGTAATGGAAGGGTGAGTATTCCACCCTCAACTTGTCCGGTTAGCGTACCGATCGATCTCCGGGTCCAGCATTCGATCTATTGGATCACCTCAGGTAGAGGTGCCCAGTCACCGGAGTGTGGGTGGCCAATCACCTCCTGATCGAAAAATGGTACTCCACAAGAGTCCAATAAGGTTTTACCCTGGGACCTAGGGTTGGCGTCGTCATGGAGCGCCATGTGCCCACTGCTCACATAATCATCATCATTATCATCATCATTTTCATCCTCAGACTCAAAGGTGTTAGCCGCCTCGTACTCCGCGGACGACTCTGGAAGAGTTCACGAGGAGTCTGGCTCAGTCCGTCTAGCGGATCGCTGCCTCTGCATGTGCATCTCCCCGAGGCTCGGGGGTCGATTGGAGTCTGGGAAGGCAGTGGGTCGGCAGGCCCGGGAGGGTACTGCCTGGGGCATGTTATTTACTTCCCCTGCCGGGGAGTCCGTGGGTCGGCAGTCCTGGGAAGGTACTGCCTGGGGCATGTTATGTACTTCCCCTGCCGGGGAGTCAGAGGGTCGGCAGTCCTGGGAGGGTACTGCCTGGGGCATTTTATTTACTTCCCCTGTCGGGGAGTCAATGGGTCGGCAGTCCTGGGAGGGTACTGCCTGGGGCATGTTAATTACTTCCCCTGCCGGGGAGACGGAGGCCACATTAATGTGACGGCGCATACGGGACGCCATGCCCTACTCAGGGGCGTTATATCCTTGCCGGGAGATCCGGACATAGGGGTGCATGTGGGTTGGAACAACCGATGCCCTGGTAGTCTGGACGGACCTACCGACCAGCTCAGGAACCAGTGCAGCACTGAGGTAGGTAGGGTCTTCCAGGGCTGCGTCCACCACTTCAGTGGCACCAGTAGGGAGTAAAGGATCTGTCGCTAGCCACAGGAGAGGAGTCAGCTGTCTGCGGACAGCACGGCCGTGCAGCACAGGAAGATACGGAAGTTATGTACTATAACTTGTATAGTAATTTCTATAATTCATTCAATTATTGTTATAATTTGTTTATTTATTTATATATATATATATGTATTTATTTATTCAATTATATATAAAGTATAGTTCAATAGTTTATATTTTAAAATTTGTTTATTATATATATTTATATATTTATTTATTTATTCAATCATATAGATTGTATAAATTATTTATTTATAGACATTTATGTTCATTGATTTATTTATATTTATTTAATAAGTCAATAATTTATTCATTCGTATAATTATTCAAATTTATTATTTATTTACATGTATTAATATATTCATTATATGTAGAATAGACTACAGGGGAATAAATTCCCAGAACAAGAACTGATGTTTAATGTAACTGAAGGTGAAGGAGTGACAGAAGCAGGGGAGGGGAGGAATTCCCCACCAGCTAGGTGTGAGTGACAGAAGTTAGATGAGGGGAGATATTCCCCACCACAAGGGGAGCTAGACGTGAGGCTCGGGGCCGTAGTCTCGCGAGACTACGGCCTAACGTGATTCGCATAGATCAGTGAGATCTACACAGAGTTCCAACCATACAGCCGCCCGCACCCTGGCGTGGCGGCGATGGGGAGAGACGGCCTAGCACACGGAGGATGGGGTCCCCAGGACAGGTCCGCAGCAATGGCGCCGTCGATTCGCGACAATAGCGCGATTGGTGCAGGGAGATCCTCACCGCCACGCCCCCCTCAGAGATGAGACGCTCTGAGGAGAAGGAGAAGAAGGGAGGTAGGAAAAAAGGCGCCGAGATGTTAAAATGGCGCCGTCCTACCTCCAGTCAGAAAACGAGCAGTGTGCAGAGCGCACCGGGGGGAAACAAAAGAAGCAAAGCAGCGGTATTTTGTAAAATAAACAAATAAAGAAGCCCAATGACTATAAGATGTACACATCAGAGGAAACCGCGTTCTCTACAAAACGGGTGGCACAGATAGCAAAGTGGGAAAAGCATACAGCAAAAACTAAACGTTTATCATTTTTAGAAATATCAGTTGTGCTTCATAAGACAGAAGGTTGATAGAACAACACACAGATGAAGGTCTGAGGGGATCAGAGGGTATATACAGATACAGGTGGAAGTTGAAGGGAATAGCGGAGGAGGGAAAAACCTCCGTAGCTGTAATAAAAGCCGGGGTGGGAGGGGGGGGGGGGATCCCCAGCACCCTGTGGAAAGACGATGTGACATTAGGATCTACACAAATTAAAAAAGGCTGCTGATAACCAAATAACAAGCAAGCCTACATAAAAATTATAAACATAGAGTAATGTACTTATCTGAGTTCTGGCTATGAGCAGAAAGAAAGAGAGGAATAGGTTACCTCAGACAGTCCCTTATATAGGCTACGGTCTGGGAGGGGCTACACTGGCCCAGGGACTGCTGGGAAGGGTAGTTCTTTGAATTTTTTAAGTTACAATAAATGTTTACTGTATTTCTGCTATGGGCATTATTAAAGAAAGATAATGCATAAGATATGAGCCTCCTGTCTGATGTATAATTAAGATTATTACATAAATAGTTATGAAACTACTATACCTCATCATCGTAGAGGCGCAGATCTGCCTCTCTGTCAGCCAGGCCCTCTTCATCTGACTCTGCAGGGCTGTGGTGATCTGGGGAAGTCCCGCTGGGAGGTAGCGTGGAGGAAAGGTTGGGATTCAGACTTGACATTGATGGCCTGCCTTCCAGTTGATCCCGCAAAAATGACATCTGGTTGTAATACCACAGCTTGGGTTCCTTTGGTGGTCTTGCTGCTGCTCCAGATCTTAGCTGCTTTTGGTGAGCTTTGTACGCTCTCCTATATGTGCCCCTGAGGTTGGCAAGTTTATCCTTCACCATGTTGGCACTGCATTCTGGCACCCATGTCCTCATGTATGCTGCTAGCTGTTCAAGTGCTGCCGCTCGTACGTCCTTATTGTGGTAGGTGGGCTGCTTTGAATCCCACAGGATGGGCATTTCCCTAAATTTATCCAGCAAGTGCTGGATAATCTCTTGGGTCTGCAGGAGATCCATTGTGAAATTATGATTTACTCTTTTTTATTCTAGATTGAAAAAATAAAAAGAAACCAAAAACACAATTAAAAAAAGCCTCAGCATTTACATTGATAGAATATGTTGTTTAAAAAGTAGTACCTATATAGAAATACAAACACAGTGTCTCTTGTTTAGAAAATGCTGGCCAGCTCTGCCCCATTGGTTGGTTTTAGCTAACATTTTTTTTATACATGCCGCCCCTTTGGTTACATTGCAGGAAATAATAGAAATCTACAACCATACACAATTATTACAAATGACAGCATTCATCAAGGCACTATTGCATGTGTAGATATCCTGCCCCTCAGCATTGATTACATGAAAGAAACTTCCTAATGACCTCTGTCCAACCAACACAGAACAATACTTGGCCTGATCTGAATACACCCTACATAATTGATAATGAGTCACAGCATTTTTGACCTCTCTATTTTGTGATGTCTACAAAAGCATTTGGGTACGAAAATCACATTCTGGTATCCAAGAGACATAATAGCTTAATAAAACTGTGCAACCAACAGACCAAACCCCCATCCCATGGCTCTACATTTTAGAGCCCGCTGCTGATCCCATGTTAAAATTTCTTACCTGCCTCTCTCAAAATCCTCGTTTGTTACGCTCGCTGAATTAACACGTAACCTACGTAATCACGTCAAGCGCCTTTTATCCACTCCGCGTATGTATGAAACGCCGCCCTCGTCACCTTTGCCATGCCCCTAATCAATTGAAAAAGTAAATATGGCGTTAACTGTGTAGGTTCTGGAATCGCGCGAATATTCTCCGCGTAACCTACGTCAATACGTTGTTGGCATTCGCGACACTCCGCATATGCAAGAATCCCCGCCCTCATCTCCGCCCCTGACGGGACATTTCCTCGTTTCCACGCCCCTAATCTCTGTGGGAAGGAAAGATGGCGATGTCACACGAGCGGGCACGGAGCTCTCATGGCGCAAGTGAAGGGACAGAGGCAGGACCGTCCCGATCCAGGCCTAAAAGATATAAAGCCACTAATATGGCGTTCGAAGAAATGGTGGAGTTGGTTTACATCATGAGGAGGAAGGATTATGATGGTGAATGTGGGCCCTACAAAACACCGAACCGGAGAAAGTCACACATAATGGACAAGGTGGCAAGGAGAATGAGGAGAATGTTTGGTGTCACCAGGTCAAAGGAGCAACTACGGAAGCGTTGGTCCGATTTAAAATTGAGGGAGCCACATCACATGAAGAAGATACTCAAAATTCTGCGTAAAAGTAAGTCCATATTATTTAAGGGGGGGGGGGGAATGTCTGCAATAATGTGTTGACATGTATTTTTTCACATCTGCCTCCTTGGCCTGCTTGTACTTTTGAACACGTGTAGATACTGTATTGTGTTTATGTCAAATAACAACCCTTACCAAATTTTGTGAAATAGTAAACACGCGTAATATGACATTGTTTTGCAAAAATGTGACGTTACTCCACGAACAACACACCTGGACATGGCTGACTGGCCCCAAACTTGGTTTTCCAACATTGTTGAATAGCAAAATCACAGAAATTAAATTGAGTGAATGTGACAGGCAAACAAGATTCATTCTCCAAAATGCAAATAAAGCTGATGTTTTAACATCTGGAAATGCAAAGCACCTGTGTCTCAAAAATCAAAGTATATTTATTTGGAGGGTCGACGAGAATTAATGTTTTGGGGGGACATCCATGTGTGTCACTTCTTTGCAAAAAAGGGGCAGGATCAGAGCTTGGCCTAGAACTACGCCAAAAATGGAGGATTTCTGAAAGAATAAACAACCAAAAATCATCATAAATGTATCGTCTATGCAATGTGTGCGATTTATGATATCCAATATCTGTGTGCTGATGAGTATACCTTTTGTTTTTTATTATTCTTATAGGGGAAAGAAGACGCCAGCAATTGGAGGAGGCAGAGAGGGCCAGACACCCCCAAAATCAAACACCTCCACATGTTGAGCAGGAGGAGGCTGGGGAAGGAAGAGAGGAGGATGTGGAAGGAGAAGAGGATGTGGAAGGAGAAGAGGATGTGGAAGGAGAAGAGGATGTGGAAGGAGAAGAGGATGTGGAAGGAGAAGAGGATGTGGAAGGAGAAGAGGAAGGAAGAAAGGAGGAAGGAAGAGAGGAGGAAGAAGTAATTTTGGACTTAGAATTTATAGCAGATGAAGGGCAAGTGGCGGAAGAACAATTTGGCGAATTGAAAGAAGGTGGATTGATGGATGAAGGAGGAGTCGAAGATGATGGGGAGGTGGTGGAAGAAGGAGGAGTGATAGAAGATGATGGGGAGGTGGTGGAAGAAGGAGGAGTGATAGAAGATGAAGAAATTGGGGATGTGGAAATTATCAGGCCATCAGGTCAGTGTCACCCCTATATTAATAGGGCCAAACATATGCAGATAGGCTGGAAATTATTTACATATTTTGAATGCCAATTTGTTTCTTTTTAGGGGATGAAGATGGTGTAGCACATTTTTCACGTGCAAGTGCTTCTATAATTGTACAGCAACTAATGGAGTGCAGCACGGAAATGGACATTATGCGGGAAAGGATGCTAGTCATGGAGCAGAATGTGCGAAATGTCATTTCAGAGTGTAGCACGGAAATGGAGAACATGCGACAAAGGATGCTAGTCATCGAACAAAATTACAAAAATATCATTGACATGATGGGCCGTGTCAAAGACTGAACCACAGAAGCCCATCCCCCGCCCATCCCCCGCCCACAAAACCCTTTTTAATTTTTGTACTTTATAATACGCCAAAATTTCTAAATGCACACACAGTGTGCCAATATGTGCTATCTGCCATCACAGACTATCTATTGTCTGTGCTTTGTGGGTACAAACCCCTCCTCGATCCTCAAGTAGTTGAGAGGAAGGGTTTGCTCCCACAAAACACAGACATTGATCACCCATGATGTCAGATAGCACATGTGGCCATTTGTCTGTTTAACCAATGACATTTGGCGAGTTTTCACTGAATGTGTGCATTTAGAAATTTTGGCGTGTTCCAGTGTGAAAGCACACCATCCATATGACTGACTGCTGTTCTTTTTTAAAATTTTTGTTTGGTGTTGATCTTTTTTGGTTTGTAAATGTTTCCAGTTTCAGATCACAAAACGAACAAGAAATCTCACCTAAAGAAAGAAGTTAACTAATTTTTCAAAAAATAATACAAAAATTTGTGTTGTCTTAAAATCTTGTTGAAAAAATTAGACACAAACAAATACAAAGCCAAAAAATGTTTTGTATAAAAACAATACACAAACATTTCTAAATGTAAATAAATGTCTTCGAAACAAATACCCCAAAAAAAATTACAAAATAAAAAATAACCCAAAAAATGTATACATAAATTAGTCTGGGTTATTGAAAACCAAACTAAATAAGAACTTTAATTTTGAACCAAAGTCTAAAAAAATTATGTTTAGAAGTGTGTGTATATATATATATATATATATATATATATATATATATATATATATATATATATATCTCTAGAGATAGATATATAGGAGACAAGCCCAAAAATTATTGCGTATAGTTTCAGTGAAATTATTCTTACATTGTGTTTCGATCAGTATTATTGCTAATCACTGTCAATAAAGACAAAAAAATAAATAATTAAAAGCCAATATTTTGTTACAAAAATTTGCAGGAAATGTTTTCTGCCTAAAAATACACATTTCTTGTTAAAAAATGACTAAAAAAATAAATTAAAAATGTGACATCAAAAGCACAAAAATGAGTGGCTTCTTATTTCTAGACTGAATACCCAGTTAGTAGATGAGTGAATAATGTGCAAATGTGGTTAGTTAATACATCTGAGTAAGTAAATCTGGCACTAGAAGTGCACTATTTTTGGAGATAACCTGGAAGACAGAAAAATAGAGAAAAAGCAGTAATGACAAACAACTGTATAAAGTCCAATGGTCTAATTATTTATTAGTTGTGAGAATATTCCTTTCTTTGGGGGCCGAATTAGAAAGAAATATGATCTGGCATAGCAATGGCCCCCCGACCCATGAAGTACTCAACATATTTGTCGCGTACCTCACGAGCAGATTGGGGGGCCAAGCCAGCGCGACCAGTGTCCAGGCCAGGAATGTTCTCTGAGGGTAGTCCTGCCTCAGAGCCCATGGAGGCTAGGTACGTCTGGGAGTGCCTGCGTAGAAAATTGTGCAAAATGCAGCAGGCAAATATAATGGTGTTCAATTTATATTCCGCCAAATGTATCGATGTCAGGAACAGGCGGAACCGGTTGCTGAGGATCCCAAAGGCATTCTCGACTACCCTCCGAGCCCTGGACAACCGATAATTAAACACACTCCTCTCTGAGGTGAGGGTCCTCTGGGGAAAAGGCCGCATTAGGTGAGGTCCAAGGCCGAAAGCCTCGTCCGCTAGGAACACAAACGGAAGTCCTTCCACATTATCTTCATCTGGTGGCAATGCCAGACCACCAGTTTGGAGACGATCATAGAAATCAGTCCGTGCGAACACTCCCCCATCTGACATCCGGCCGTTCTTCCCCACGTCCACATATAGAAACTCATACTGTGCCGACACCACCGCCATCAACACAATACTATGATAACCCTTGTAGTTATAATAGAAGGACCCCGAGTGGGGTGGGGGCACAATGCGAACGTGTTTCCCATCTATTGCTCCACCGCAGTTAGGAAAATCCCACCGCTCGGCAAATTGGGAAGCCACAGACTGCCATTCCTGTGGTGTGGAGGGTAGCTGTGGGGACAAACAAAAAAAGAGATTTAGTACTTTGGCACATAAACATTGCAAACATAATCATACAAGCATCCTTGTGCAACTTTACATTTTTTAAATAGCATTTGCAAATTATGAAGGGAGAATTTCGGGGCACAAATAGATAGGCCCACTTAATTAATAAGAGACTCCACAGCCCTCTGATGGGGACAAAAACACTTTGAAGGGGGGGTGGGGGGTGTTTAAACTGTTTTTAGAAAACCAAAAAAAAAAAAAAAAAGTGGCATGGTGGGGGTTGGCCCAAAGATAGCATGCTGGACAGGTTAATATTGGGTAAGATCAAAATATGCAGGTAGGCCAAAATAAAAAGAACATGTAAAAGCTGATATCAACATGCATAGTGAGAAAAGGGAACGTTAGTTAAACACACAGCATATCTGGGAAATAAAATAAAAAGTTAGTTTGCCACATTATTAAAGACACATTGTGAGGTTAAAATGAGGAAACTTACCTTCATATACTCCTCGTGCATAACTTTAATGATGGCAGCACACGTGTCCGGTATGATGACCCCAAGCGCCTGCGGAGAGATGCCTGTCGAGAACTTGAGGTCCTGCAGGCTCCTCCCAGTCGCCAGGTACCGCAACGTGGCAATAAGCCTCTGCTCGGCCGTGATGGCTTGGCGCATCACAGTGTCCTGCCTCGTGATATAGGGGGACAGAAGTTCCAGCAGACTGTTGAATACGGGGTCCGTCATGCGGAGAAAATTCCTATAGTCATTAGGATTATTCTCCTGGAGTTCCCTAAGCAGAGGCATATGAGAGAACTGGTCACGCTGGCGCAACCAATTCTTGGTCCAGAAACGCCTCCGCCCCCTGTTTCTGGCCAAAGTACTGGAATAATGAACATATCCAGCAGCCATCCCATAAACAGCACCAACTCGCGAAAATTGACGCTGCTGCTCCATCATGGCTTCAAACCGGCCGGCTGGTCAGTCAAGAACACACTCCAACAGAAAGCACAATCAAATCCAGCGGTACCTGCAAAGAACGCACGACACACAGATACGAACGCACAGTACGAATCTGCTAAGCAGAACGAACTGCACGCCTGTACCCGAATGCCAACTACGTACCCACAAGCACACGCACTGAACGAGAAAATACTACCTGCTAAAGCCTGGAGACCGAGAAGCGCGAATCAGCTCTAACCAAACCTTCACTAACACGAGCAAAGCCGTAACTAGCAAAAGCGGAACAGAGGGCGTCGCCATTGACTTTGGCCTTTCCCTTTATAGTGACGTCAAACGTGGATTACGTGCACGCGTTCAGGTCCGCAGGGAAATATCGTCCGCTGGTGTGTACAAGCCAGCGGGCCAAATGAAAAAACAGCCTTGTACGCCGGAAACAGCCCGTCGGACATTTCGAGCGAACATGTTTGGTCGTGAGTACTCGGCCTAAGTGCCTTCTTTTGTGAAGATGACCTTTAGTAGAAGATTACAGCATTGTGGTAACCGCTTATTGTAAAAACACATTTCGATTGTTTAGTCTACCTACATGATAAGAAAGACTTTAAAGCGGAGGTCCGGTAAAAAAAAAAATTAAAAGTCAGCAGCTGCTGACTTTTAATAAGGACACTTACCTGTCCTAGTCGCCAGCGATGTCGTGCCCCGCTGAGGCGATGCTCGATCCTGGCAGCTCCAGGCGCCCCCATCCACATTAAGGGAAACAGGCAGTGAAGCCGTGTGGCTTCACTGCCTGTTTCCTACTGCGCATGTGCGAGCAGCGCGGCGCTTTGTGAATGGGCCGGCTGCTTTCTGGGACACACACAGTTCCCAGAATGCAGCACGCCCCATTCACAAGAAGACACCGAGTGTAGGAGGAAGAGAATCCACCGCGGAGGATGAAGAGGCAGATTCGGCACAAGTAAAACATTTTTTTTTTCTTTCTTTTAGATTTTTGGAGGAATTTTTTTTTTAGGGTGGAACTCCACTTTAAGTCGCAACTGCTTGTTCTTACTATGAAAGAGCCTGACTATTTTGGAATTGGATGTTCAAACTAAGTTTATTGGATACATATTATCTTGTAGGATCTGTTCTGTCGCCTGTGTCTCTGACCACCTCCACCACTA
This sequence comes from Rana temporaria, assembly GCF_905171775.1. Classification (NCBI taxonomy): domain Eukaryota; kingdom Metazoa; phylum Chordata; class Amphibia; order Anura; family Ranidae; genus Rana; species Rana temporaria. Next base: position 167,284,454 of record NC_053489.1, read on the forward strand.
AGGTAGCACCCACTAAATGCCCCTGTGATTGCATCATCTCATAGCCAAGCCAGATTGAAGCAAAGTAAGGCTTTATTACCTGCTCCTTTTGTTTAAAAAAAACAGCCACAAGCTTAGCATACTGTATCCTAATCATTTAATCCACCTCCTTATAGGTAACACCCTTAAACAAGTTCTTGCTTGGGAAATGTTATTGCATAAGTCCACAAAGTTGACAAAGTTGGCATTTTGAGTACTGTATTAGGAGATCTGTTTTCATACCTGCCCAGTAAGCTAACAAAATTGGCACATATATTAACTGCTGCAATAAACGTTTGCACAAAGCACAGAAGAAGAAAAAATACATTATTAAGAAAGGTGCTTAAGAGCCCCTTATTGAATTGTGCCATTATATAATATCCAGTGAACCATTAAAAATTAAGCAAGCCGATTGCTAGCGCCTTACTGTGTAATATTAATGGCCCAGATTCAGGTACGACTTGCGCGGGAGCAAGTGTGATTTGCGCCGCGCAAGTACGGATTTGCTCCCAGGCAAATTTGCGGGTGACCCAGAAAGCAAGCTAAGCCTGAAATGTGCCATTTTTGCACGGAGGCAGTTTCTCTGCCCCGGCGCAATTAAGGGGCAATTTTGCTCAGGGAGCAACTTGCACTCTCATGGTTTTCCCTCAGCAAATATGCAAATGAGGAACTGCCACTGATTCATAAACTTGCGCGTGTGAGGAGCATTTTGCTCCCAAAGCGCGCAAGCTGTTTGGCCGGGGCAAATTTGCACTTTATAAAAGCAGGGGCAAGTTAGCAACAGATGGCCACAGGTCAGCTGGAGAGCAACTACAGCAGCACCAAGACGGACGAGCTGAACAAGCAGAGCACCCTTACTTTCTGGATCTCACATCTGTGTGCCAACATGCCAGGGGCAGCTACAAAATAAAAAAAAGCTCATAATCTGAGCATCAATAAAAATAAAAAAACTCAAAATCTGAGCATAACCAAAAAACAAGCTCATAATCTGAGCCACCAAAAAAAAAAAAAATGGTCATAAATTATTTTTTTCTTTTGGACATCCTTGGCCCAAGGGTGCCCCGGCTCTGGCTCCTCAGACGCCGTGGTGGAGCATGGGGTGGGGATCCTCAACTGCCGTCGGGTTAATCTCCTCTCCTCCCGCACAGCAGCAGTGTTGGCCTCCACCGCACCTGCCAACCTGCTCACCTCCGAAGTTAATAATGCAGTGGCATCCTGCTGTTCAACCAGACAGGTCACAATGGCTGCGCAGTTGCCACTAACATCCTCCAGGGTCTCATTCTGTCGGTCCCCCCGGTCAGCATGGAGGGTGAAGGCCTGCTGGACAGAGGAGGAGGAGGATGCCAGGCTGTCTGCCACCCGCCTCAGGTCTCCCACCATCTCCCCTATATGGTGGGTCTGCCGGGCCTGCTCCTCCTGCAGACCCTCACGGAGGCTGGAGGGTACACCCCTAGTTTTAGAAAGAGCCTTCCTTGGAGGAGAGGCTGGGGCATGAACTGAGGGATCAGAAGGGGAGGGAGTGACACTGGAGGGGGGGGACACTGGAGGGAGGGACACTGGAGGGAGGGACACTGGAGGGAGGGACACTGGAGGGGCTTGCCCTGGAGGGGGATGATGTTATGGTCGGGGGGGTGGTGGGTTGGTCAGGGATGGTGGGATCCTCTTGGAGGGACACTGCTTCCTCCAGATTGAGGATAACGGCCTCCTCCACCACTTCCTCCTCCCTAGATGGACTCTGGCCGAAATCCTCCTCCACCAACATGCCCAGGATCTGCAGAGGGCCTGACTGCACCCCATGATGTTCGGGGGATGGCGTGGGTCACCCTACAGCCGACGACGGCCCAATCTCATCATCAACATCTGTGGATGACACAAAACAAAAATGTTGCTGGAGCAACACACGTATCACATGTTCCCTTCTAGCCCCTCCCATGATACACAGCAAATATGAGAAACAAAAACTTGTTACATGTTCCCTTCTACCCCCTCACATGTTCACTTCTACCCCCTCCCATGATACACAGCAGATATGAGAAACAAAAACTTGTTACATGTTCCCTTCTACCCCCTCATATGTTCACTTCTACCCCCTCCCATGATACACAGCATATATGAGAAACAAAAAACTTACCAGTCCCCAAGTCCCCAACAGTGGAGTCATAGCCTGGGAGTCCCTCCACCTGCTCCAGCGCTAGACTCTGAGAGATGACCTCCTCCTCCGGATTGAGTCGCACAGAACAGGCTGGTCCTCCTCCGGTGCCCCTGCTGTGCTTTTTAATGAGGACAATTTTGTCCCGGACGCGACGCCGCATGTCCGTGAACTTTTTTTTGCCCTCCTTTGGGCTACGGTAGTATTTTGGCGTTCAGCGCCATACAGAACAGCAGTATGGCGCGTCAGTGCCTCCAGCATGATCTCCATCTCCGCTGCCACAAAATTAGCCTTCCTCTTTTTTTTTGCCATCTCGCAGCAAAGGGCAAAATTACCTTTCTCGGGGGGGGGGATGGAACAAGCAGGATGTAATTTTGCACAGGACCTGCGCAGGTCTGCCCCTATTTATTTGCTCAGTGCAAGCAGGTGGGCAAAATTTGCCCTGAAAATAGGCGCAAACCACTGCTGAGTGGAAAAAAGATCATTTGCATAGGGCACACCCACTTTCACTTGCGCTGCCTTACACCCTGATTTTTGCCTTACAAAGGAGCAAGTTAGCAGACAAAAGGAATCCTGAATCAGGTGGCAATCTTTCCAAATTGCCCCAGCGCAGAGCAAATCAGCTGCTCTTCACATGTGCAACTAATGGGCAAATCTACCTGAATCTGGGCCATTGTGTTTTATTACCCCTATGTGTAGTTTCCAGTAAACCCCCCAAAAAAAGAAAAAAATGGGGGTAAGGGGCATAAGGGAGGCAATGGCACTCACTATGACACATATATATGTAGCATCCAAATACCAAAGTCCTCCCCCGCCCCTGATCCCCCTTCAATGTGTCTCCCCATGGGAAGAGCGAACTACCTACCATAAAAAAAAAAAAAAACTTACAACTTACATCTCTCTCCTCAAATCCTCTCCCCCTACCCCTCTCCACCAACCTCACCTCCACCAAACCTAATCTATTCCTATTTCAGGGGAGTGATATATCCATCCTGCCCATGTATCTTTAAATTTATTCTGTTGGTCCTTAACTATATGTATCCATCTCTCTGCCTCCAGAATCCTCTCCACCTCCATCTTCCAATCCATTATAGTGGGACATCTTGAGTGTTTCCAATATCTCGGTATTAGTGCCTTTGCTGCGTTTAGCAGATGTGGGGTGACACTTCTTTTATAAAACTTTATAGACGACGGCATCCCATGGAAAAGAAAATGTAGTGGAGAGAACTCTATAGGTCTGAGTGCCATTCTTTTAATCCAGGGGGCTATCTCCCCCCAAAATGTTTTAATCTTGGGGCAATACCACCATTGATGTAGGAACTACCCCCTCTGGTTACATCCCCTCCAGCATTTGACATCCGCCGTTGGATATATCTGAGCCAATCTTGTCAGTGTACATTACCACCTAGCTAAAAACTTATAAGACATCTCTTGTATGCTAGAGCTTATTGAGGAGTGATGTGTTGTTTCCATCAACCTTTTTACTTGTTCTGATGTAAAATTATGACCCAATCCCTTTCCCATTCTCAAATGAAATAGGGAGTTGTCTGGCTTTGAGCACTCAGCACCAATCTATACATACGAGATAGCATATGGCCTGGCTCTGATAGATCAACACACCACTCCTAGTAAGATAGTCAGGGTATTTGCTGGCCTAATCTCATGTTTCCATTTATTAAATAAATCCCTCAACTGACAGTATTTACATTCTGCCATTGTTACTTCCCCCCACTTCTGTACCAATTCTCCCATTGAGAGAATTTTCCCTTGTGGTGCAATTCCTGCACAGTTTCCCCTTCCCTCCCTTTTCCTCCCCCGGAGGAAACCAGGGGTGTTATTGGTGATATTGGGGGAGCAAACCTTCCTGTGCCATTCATTCTGTCCCATATAGTTAGTGTTGTTTTTGTCAAGGGCGATACATACTCGGACAGCCCCCTATAAGGGGTTGGAATCCAAGGCGCACCCACTAGATTCCTTCCTTCTAGTGTTTTCTCCAAGGGTACCCACAGTTTAGTTGCCGAGTCGTGACACCAGTTCATTATACGGACCAGGGCCATGGCTCTATAGTACAACACTATATCTGGAAGGCCTACCCCCTCCCCCTTTGATCTCCTCAAGATCTCATATGCCAAACTGGGGTGTTTATCTCCCCATACAAAAGTCAAGAAGGCTCTCCTTAGTTGTTTAAAAAATAAATTGTGGGAGGGTTATTGGGATGGTATGTAGGACATAAATAAGCCTAGGAATTACACTTATTTTAAGCACATTTACCCTACCAAACCACGTCAGGGTAAGACCTCTCCACTTCTGCAGGTCTTTTAGTATAGATAAAACCAGGGGCCCATAGTTTAAATCGTATAGGTGTTTTAAGTCTGGATATATATTGGTCCCAAGATACGAGTCTAAACGCCATACAAAGGGGAATAATCGTTGCGGCTTTTCCTCATCCTCACAGGCACATGAACTGGCATCAACATCGACTTTTCGATATTTATTAAAAAATTTGATACAAGGCTAAATTTCTCTATCTCCACCATCAATTCTGTCATAGACTCCTGAGGTGAGGAAAGATACAACAGGTTGTCTGCATAAGCTGATACCTTATGCTCCATTGACCAAATACCTATCCCCTTAATCCTATTATTTCCCCTAATTGTACAGGAAAGGTTCCAGTACCATAGCAAATAGTAGTGGGGTCAGTGGACACCCCTGTCTCGTCCCATTACGTATCTCAAAATATTCTGACAGTCTACCATTAACTTTAACCCTCGCCCTGGGGTCCGCGTACAATGCCATCACCCATCCCATCATCCTTTGTTTCAGGCCCATCTCCCTCAGAACTCCAACCATAAATCCCCATCCCACTCTATCGAAAGCTTTCTCCGCGTCTATTGATATTACCACACTTGGAGTTTGATTTGGTCCTTTATACATCCAGGGTAGTACATGCAGAGCCCGGATAGTATTATCTCTGGCCTCTCGGTCCTTCATGAACCCTGTTTGATCCAAATGAATCAATTTGACTATGTGATCTTGTAGTCTTAGGGCCATGATTTTAGACAGGAACTTAGTGTCGGAATTCAGGAGGGAGATGGGCCTATAACTGGGGCAACACTGGGGGTCTTTCCCTTCCTTTGGAATAACCGTCACGAATGCCAACAGTGCCTCTGGAGGCAACGGTTTTGATATTGATACAGAATTAAGATGTCTACAAAGAGGGGCTTGCAAAATTGAGGCAAACTTCTTGTAATACATATTTGTAAAGCCATCAGGTCCTGGGCTTTTACCTAGTGCTGAGGCTGCAATCACTCCCCCTAGTTCTTCCATAGAAATAGCGGTTTCCATTTCCTCTAGGGCCTCCGTCGGTATAGCTCGTAGTCCTGAGGCTTCCAAATATTCTCGTATCCTATCCCCCTGCCTGTAGTCCACTCCTTCCCCCGAGGGTGAGTCTATATTATATAAAGATGAGTAAAAGCGATGAAACTCTCCTGGTATCTAGTCTACTATTTGCCTATCACCCCTCTTTATAATATGTACATGACGTACAGTATATATTGTTGTTTCTTTACTTGTCTGGCCAATAGCCTCCCACTCACAAGGAGAGAGAGAGAGAGAGAAAAAAATAGAACCCTCCACCCTACCACACTTCTATCACCATTTACAAATAATCTAATATACCTCTGTATATATAAACCCTCCCTAAGAGGATGGTGACCCCGGACCCGACTTTCCCTTCCATCCATGTCCGAAGTCCCTTTCCCTTTCCTTCTCTTCCCTCCAAAACAGAGCAAGGGGGGTAGATCACACCCTACAAAAATGTTACCTCAATAGAGAGAGAAAAAAAATACATAACTAAGGGGACGGGTGCAGATGGAAGGGCAAAAAAGAGTCTAATTCTTCTTCTCTTTTTAGGATCCTCTCATCAGTCCCTTTGTTCTCTCCTTCTTCCCTTTGCAGATACTTGTTGCCATATTTCTGTTTGTTTTACTGTAAACCTGTAATTGTTCTCTCTCCAATCTGGAAAGTCCACTTGGGGTAGCTCCAAAATCTCTATAAAGTTTTGTAAATTATCTTTGTTTCGAAGTGTTGCTGTTCTTCCTTTCCGCGTTGCTGTCACTTTGAAAGGGTACCCCCAACGATATTTAACTTCTGCTGCTCGCAAAGCTTCTAATAGGGGTTTAATCATTCGTCTCTGCATAAAAGTTCTATATGACACATCTGGAAACAGCGATATCTCCGCCCCCTCAAAATTAACTATAGGTTTATCTCTTACTGCTTTCATGATGGCTTCTTTAACTGGGTATCTAAGAATTCTACAAATTACATCTCTTGGTCTCTCTGAGCTTTGAGGGGTTGGAAGGAGAGCACGATGACCTCTTTCTATTTCAATCTCTTCTGTTATGGAGGTCCCCAAAATTAGCTGGAACAGATTAACCACTTTTGGGAGCAACTCCATATTTTGTATTTTTTCCGGCAGGCCCCTTATTCGTATGTTGTGCCTACGTTCTCTGTTTTCCAGATTATCAGTATGGTCCAACAGAGAGTTCAATGCTTCTTACTGCTTCTTTGTCCTTTCTTGGGTATCCCCCACTGCCTGTCTTAGCTCCTCTTGGCCTGTCTCCAGTTCTTCTACTCTCCGTCCCAGCCCTATTACATCCTCTCTTAACTCCTCCACCTCTTGTTTACATGATGCTTCAACGGCCAATATAAGCAACTGAATATCATTTTTGTTGGGAGTGCTCTCAGATGTCCTCTCAGGTCCCAGTCTATTGTAAACTCTGATTGGGTCTTGGTTATATTGGTTATATCCCCCTTTTGTTTTAAACCGCTGGCCCCTTGCTCCCTCCCCATCCCTCCCCATAGTGCCCATAGTGCCTGTCTCTGTATTACCATTCTTCTCCTCCATGCCTAGCTTTTCTACCGGTTTGAGGACTCTTCCTGGGGAATTCTCCATCTCTTGAAAGCTCAGCTCCATTCCTATCTGTCCCCCATCTAGTTTAACAATCTGGCAAACTTGAGTCGGGGGGTCTCCTACTTCTCCCAAGGGGTTCACATACTGCTTTAAATTTAGGGGGGAATGTCCCTGATTGGATATATTGCCTCTCCAAATTCCAGCTCCCCCACGACCCTGTCCAGGTACTTCTTGTGCTGTAATTTTAGTTCCTTTTTTCGCTCTTAGTACGTTTGCCTGTCCTTTCCCGGCACAAGCTGGTGGTATAGCTGTGCGACGGCGTGTGGACATTCCTCTTTTTCAGAAAATAGAGAAGGTAGAGAGGAGAGCCGGTCCACCTAAGGGGACAAAAGAAAGAGCAACAAAAACTCCAAGAAGGCGGCCGGGGAAATAAAAGAGGAAAGGGAGGAGAGAGAAAAAACACAACCCCACTCCTTAGTACCCCAGGCTGGTCCCTCTCTTCTTTAACCAGTTAATTCAGGGGCTTCAGGCTATATTCAACTAAGTCTGATTATATCCTCAAACACAGACACCTTTCTGAGCAGTTCCTTCTTTCATATACCGCTCTGCTTCCAGCAGATAAACATGTCACAAGGGTCCCCCAGTGAATTTATAGTTACAAGTATCTCTGTACGTTTCCTTGCCTCCACACCAACATACAAGAGTCTGTGATTTTAATTATACCATTGGGAAAACCAGTATCAGATACCAGATATCCAGAGGGTTTAGATGTATTATACAGCTTAATAGATTTACCCCTTCTGATGCACTGTGCAGGGCTTATTTACCCAATAAATATTCCTTAGTCCCTGTGGTTATTGTCCAGTACTTTCAGGCAATCTCATAAATATTCAGGCGAACCAGCATTTGATCTGTGAATATCCGACCACATGATAGCTGGGGGTTGCCTGTACAATTGGGTGTCTCCGTTTCAGCTGTATTCAAATGGATATGTGCTGCATGACCACGAGTCAGTGGATATGTAACAAAATGTCCATATTCATTTATGCTATGAATGCATCAAATGAATTCACATATCCCTCGCCGGTATGCAGGTATCTATGCAGTGTGGTGGAAATTTGAAGATGTATTTAATATGTATTGTCATAATGGCACCCAGTCTTAGTACTGCCACAACCCGCTCTAAATAGAACTGACTGGGGCAGTCTGAGGCTGGTTGAATCTCGTCTGGTAGTAGAAAATGTCTTGAGGTTGGAGTGTGATGTTTGCGGCGTGGGCGTATGTCCGCTAACGAGGGGCCCTCTGTGCATTTAGCACCGACGATCGTTGAGGAGGGGATGCGCTCACTCCGCAAGCACACTAGTGGTTATGGACAGATGTGCGCTCTTATCTGGGTCTTGTCTGATCAGCAGGGCTTGCGATTCGTGGCGTACGCCTGTAGATAGCTTCCTTTCCACCTTAATAAGGGTATAATCTGGATATGCATTATTCTATGGAATGGCGCAGATTAGGATTCTATCAGGCGATTAATATGAGAGCTTATGATCGGTTAGAGGCAGGGGGGGGCACTCCCTGCCACGCCCATACGCCTTTAGCAGCATTGTATGTACTTCTATGCATTGTATTGTATCCATTGTATTATATTCTATTCATGTATTCTATGGGACTTCCTGTTAGAAGGAACGTCCTTATATGGTGTTAGCTGTGTCAGTGGAACATCATGTGTTAACCACTCCCATGAGGGAGGTGTTTAATGGGTGCAGTGAGCACTTCCTGTTTTGGGTAAATAAAGGGGGCTTGGCTGAGCCTTTGGGCAGTCATGCTGGCAGAATGATATGAGAACAGGCTGGTGATGGTGTCTCTTTGTATGAATGGCAGAGAATGATGGTGAGTGAATTTATTTAGCTTAAATAAGCATTATTTCATTAAGACTGGATTCTGTGCTTAATAGCACAGGGCAAAATGGCGCTGTGCTCTGCGTACGGCCTATTTTGCCACCTCAGATGGCGGGCCAGAATTTAGGAGTAGTCTGGGCCCCCTTTTCACATCGGTTCAGATGGGGAAGAGTAGGTTTCTGTTCCGATGCGTGGTGGGGGGCTCTGCTCTACAAAAAACAAAGTTTTCGTCTTTTTGAAATAACGTGTGTGTGTGCGATTGGACATGTGTGTGCGAGCGATTGGACACGTGTGTGTGTGCGAGCGATTGGACACGTGTATGATGGCTTGCGTTATGATTGCTTGCGTTTGTGAAATAGAGTGGATTTGATCGTATGAGTATGTATGATTTTGTCATGGACTGGAATGTTTATGTGTGAATGTCTGAATGTTTGTGTGGCTGAACAGTTTGTAAGTAAGTAATTGATTGTTTGACCAGATTAAAACTGCTTGGAAAAATTACCTTTTGTGTACGGTTTGTTTAGCCAGGCATGGCTTCTCTGACCATGTGGTGGACCATGCGGCTTGGGGGAGGGGCGGACAGTGTTCTGATTCTGAAACTTCTGAAAGTTAGATATAACATTTTTATGATGCATATGGAAACTGTATATTGTGGATGATTTGTCAGTATAGAGGTGGCATTATTCAGCCTGCGATGTGTGCAGGGGGACATTTTGTATCTTTTGAATGTAATGTCCTCATGTGTGCGGCTGAGACTTTGTTTGAACCTGAATGTCTTGTTCCTGTGTATGAGAAATGGAGACTGTGTGTATTTACATCATTTTATGCTGGACGGGTTGCCTTTGTATAGTTCGGCCAGGCAAGGCATGTTCCATGGTGTAAGATGGTTTCTCTGGCCATGCGGCTTGGGGGAGGGGAGACTAGTGTTGGATCTCTGTGTTTCTTGAGTGTACAATTTTTAGAGCAAAGTCATGTGTAATATGTTCATGATCTATGTGAGGAATAGAAATGAATAAATTGTGATTTTTACCTTTGTATGGGACCAAAATGTCAATGTCCTCATAAGTGTGGCTGAACTGTGATTGAATTGTTTGGCTGATGAAGGAAACATGTGCTTTAGTGGGGGAGGGGTGATTTGTTTGGCGGCCATTTTGGGAGGTGAAGTCTGTTTGGTCTTTGGGCCGTCCTATAGGAGAAGGTGCAGCCACCTTTCTTTGGGGTGTCATACCACGTGACCGCAGTGGAATTTCGCAGCCTTTGGGGCAGATTTTTGTTTTCCTTTGTGTAGTATGGTCTGTCCTTTGGCAGACAGGTGCGAGGCGCAGTTCAAGCGTAAATGGCGCCATTGTTGCTGGCCATTTTTGAGATACAGTTTAAGCGCTATCTTTTGAATTGTGCTTGCGTGCTAGGGCTAATTTATATAAAAGATCTGACTAACCTACCGGCTGACTTTGTAGTATAATTGTGGAGGCTTTTGTGTAAGAATTTCGTTTTTGTGTAGGATTTCGTTTGGGTGAAAAGACTGCTTTGCATGCACTGAATTTTGATGGATTGTGGAACTGGCTTTGAATGCATTTTTGTGCACAGCGATGTGCGTTTTGTTTTTGAAGATCGTAGGGTCAACTCCTATTCTGCAGATGGGAGGAGATTGTTTTACCTTTCCTGAACCAAAAGAATTTTGTTTTAAAAGGAGAAAGGCAGAAGAGAGTCAGTTCTGGCTTTGTTTACTATTGGATAATACTTCCAGGGGATATTTGTGGTCCATGGAGCTTTTTCTTGATGAAGATAGACTTCCCCTCCCCTCCCTCTTCCTGTCATTATGTAAATAAACCAGAATTGGGTTTTACGAGCTGAGCATAGAACAGAAAGTCCTTTTTCAGCATTTATATATAAGCAGGAAGTCAGTGGGAGGAGTTTTGAAGTCTTCTGAAAGATTAGCAATGGTATTTGTGTCCTGAAAGGACAACGGAAAATATTTTGGCGTTTTTAAAGGTTTTTGTGAAGTGTTATACTGTAAATACAGTTTTGGGTATTTTAGAGCAAACAGGGGGGCTTCACCATTATTGTTGTGACATCTAGACGCAGGTAGAAAGAAGCCATAATATTGTTTTGAAAAGTGGAGGATTTCATGGTGCGTTGTAGTTTGTGTGACGAACACATTTTAGGAGGCTTTATATCGTGAGACAGGTCTGGCCGTGTACAATAATCGGAAATCCTGTGCGCGATTGTATTAGCATAAATGTGAGGAGTAGTACGCTAATTGCCCTGCTAAGGCCGTGTAGAATAATCGGAATGCAGGGATCGGTTATGATTTTAAAGGCGCAAGCCATAACCGCTCCGAAAATAAGCGCATTGGTTTTCTGGACGCAGATTCACCAATAAAAAGTGCGTCATGGGATGTGCCGCCCATGCAGTGCACCAGTCAGACAGCTGCACGCATATGAAATCTGGGTTCGGGGCTCCGGACATGAGACCCCTTAAAGAATGACGTAGGTGGTCAGAGGGTACAGTAAGGTGTACTCCTTTGGAAGGTACTCTGGCTGGAGGTATGAGACCTCAGAATAAAGATACCTTGAATGTAGTTCAGATATGGCTTCAGAAATCTGTAATGATGAGTGTGGATGGAGGCGTGGTACACGCTTTGGTGACCCTCAAAGGAGAGCTATACATAGCCGGTCTATGCAAGGCTCTCACGCTATTCTCATATTTTCCCATTGTATTTTCTTCTATTGCTGAAAGTGAAGGCAGATTTCCAGCGGGTTTTTGTTTTTTTCATTTTTGTTTTGGATACTATGAATATCTCCCCCACATTTGTATATGAATGTTTGTATGTAGTAACGTGAATATGTTCGAATTTACCGCGGCGATCCTCCGATGCGTCGCGGCTGTAGTATTTTTGTAGAAACGGGGAAAGTAAGAGTTACACAGAGTTTCGTTTGAATCGGTTTTGAAAGAATGTCATTGAAAATTTACAGGAATGTCATTTTTGTTTGCCATTCTCTGCAGGATAATTATGTGGGATGAAGTAATGATTTCTGTTTAAGTATTTTTCAGGTCCAAGAAGTTTCTAGAAGTTTCTGTACATAGAGAGCAGGTGTATGTAGACAGCTGTACACATGGATAAATACGAGTCTAAGAAGGTTTAAAGGATCATAGGCTATTTCATTGTTTCTTCTTCCTCCAGTCTTTAATAAGGAAGAAGGGGGGGATAAATAAATGTAAAAGTGACAGTTTTTCGAACTAATAACACTAATCTTTCTGGGCCATATTCTCGTAGATCGGCGCATATTTACTCAGGTGTAGCGCATCATAGTTGCGCTACGCCGGCTTAACTTGGAGAGAGCTCTCCCATATTCCCGTACCACATGCGTCCTACGTTGCGCTCGCGGAGCTGAAATGTGTCGGCGTAAGTAGGCGCAAGTGACGGTAGGAGGGATGTGGGCGTGAAGAATGCTAATGAACCGTGACCCCATGCAAATGATGTCCAGACCGAACGGAGCATGCGCCGGACGTGCCCCGCCCTCTGCGCATGCGCAAAACAACAGTAGGCGTAAATCCCTGCTGAGTTGGGCCGGCCCAGTGCATAAAAGCGTCACCACATGCGCCCAACGAGTGCAAAGTGACTCCATTTATTCTGTTGGTGGTGTCCGTGAGATTTTGCTCTTTAGCTTTGCAATGCCTGGACCCAGGAAGGAAAGGAGAAAAAAAAATTTCAGCCAAGATGAGAGGGCCATCGTAGTCTCTGCCATGGAGAGATACGATTCAAGACTCCATGGTGCTGACAGTGGCAGCACAAGTAAAACCAAAAAGGAGGAGATCCTTAGGAAAGTGACTGCCCAGGTCAATGCCTTAGGCCATGAGGCAAGGACCCCCCAGGAAATTCTTAAAAAAATGAATGACCTGCGTGGTGTGGTCAGGAACAAGATGGCCATCATTGCAAAGCATGCCAGGGGCACAGGAGGGGGGCCACCCTGTTCTACCCGGCTCACTCAAGAGGAGGAAGTGATTGCCCACTGCCTTCGGAGGGAGCAGGTGGAGGGCCTGGAGGGCCATGACTCAAGTGAGCCACCCATGAGGACAGGTAAGTGTGTTTTATCTTCTGGTGTGTTGCATGTGTGGTGGGGGTGGTGTGACAAGTGTGTGGGTCCACCAACATGTGAATGTTTTGTGTCATCCACAGGTGAGCAGGATGAAGCGGGGCCATCCAATGCTGCCAGTGGCCGTCACAGACCATCATCCACTGAGCAGTCTGCTTCTGTGACTGACCTCCTGGGAAGCCAACAGGCCTTGGTGGAGGGGAGTGGTCAGTCCTCCGCGCAGGAGGTTGTTGATGAGGAGGTCCATGAAGAGGAGGTCCAGGAAGAGGTGGTCCAGGAAGAGGTGGTCCACAGCGAGCAGGAGGTCTTCATTTTTTTGGAGGAGTCGCATGTGGTGGCAGGACCATCACAAAGCCCCCGCATCTCCAGCCCCTCAGGGTCCTCCAACACCCTCTCCAGTCCCTCCCGTCCCATCCCCCTCATCTCCAGCCCCTCCAGGTCCTCACTCTATGCAAGGGGCCCAGCCACTCCTGTCCCCAGGAGGGCTACCCACAGGACAAGGGGTGCGGCAGAAATGCTGCATGAGAATCTGGCCAGGCAGCAGGACCAGCAAACCCGTCATATGGGGGAAATCTTGGTGGAGTTGAGGCGCCTGTCCGACAGCTTGGCCTCCTCGGGAGCAGTACCAGATGCTCTCCAAGATGTGGCTGGAAACTGCGCAGCCACAATCACCAGCCTGGGTGAGCTGCAGACTACAACTGCCGAACTTGTGGGGGAGGTCAGGTGCCTGCGAAGGGCTGTTCAGGCCCAGACAGCTACCCAGGAGTCATTGCTCACCCGCATAGCACTAGCTTTGGAGGGCAGACAGGCAGGCAGGGAGGCACCTGGGAATGTTCCTCCACCTGGAGATGTTCCTCCACCTGATGCCCCAGCTCCCCCCAGGCAAGTGAGGGCCAGGAACCTGGGCACCAGGCGTAGCCCGCGCCGGGGCAAGTGATTATTTATTCTTCATTTGCTCTGGTTAAGAGCTTATTTTATTATTTGCTCTGGTTAAGAGCTTATTTTATTATTTGCTCTGGTTAAGAGCTTTTTTTATTATTTGCTCTGGTTAAGAGCTTTTTTTATTATTTGCTCTGGTTAAGAGCTTTTTTTTTAATTTTGGGTGCTGCACACAGGCAGTGTTGCAGAGTACAGTGTGAATGGTGTGTGAATGTGGGGTGGTGACATTCCTGCCAGTAAGGGGTGTCACCCTCGGGCGCTGGTGATAAGTTCTCCCCAGGTCCGTATGAATGACGTATGAATGGACAGCAACATCATTGGGGCCTTGACGCGGCGTTGCTGCTCCTTAGTACCGTGCGGTGTACTTCGGTCTAATCCAATGTTCTGTGCATGTGGGGTGTGTGTTAGGGACCACAGTGGTGTGCATGCGTGCATTTTCTGTGTGCCATGTTTAATGTTTGTGTTTAACGTTCAAAGATTCGCTCCACGAGACATCTCCTGACTGCTGTACCATCAGCAGACGGGGTAGCCTCGGTTAGGGGGGGACATGGTGGTTGGGGGGTCAGGTCATCACGTAGGTCAATCTGCAGGCCCTTTCTCACTGCGAAGTTGTGCAGCACGCAACATGCAGCGATGATTTGGCACACGAAGTTGGGGGAATACAGCAGGGTACCCCCAGTCTTATCCAGGCATCGAAATCGTGACTTAAGGAGGCCAAATGTTCGCTCAACCACTGCACGGGTGCGTGCGTGTGCTTCGTTATATCTTCTCTCTCCTGGTGTTTGCGGATTGCGGAATGGAGTCATGAGATGAGGTCCCAGGGCATATGCAGAGTCACCTGGAAGGGAAAAGACAGGAGGATGTTAGTAATGCATGTGCCCCTCGTGATGTCTGCATCATGGGGGGGGACAGTCATACCTGACACCCATGTCACTCACCAACCAGCCAACTGTCCCCATACACATTCTGCTCAAATTGTCTTGGGATGTCACTTTGCCTGAATATAAAGCTGTCATGGCTGGATCCGGGGTGTTTTGCACGGACGTGCCATATGAGGCCATGTGCATCCACGATCACTTGGACATTGATAGAATGCCAATGTTTTCTGTTGCGGTATATGTGCTCGGTCTCGTGGGGGGGCTGTATTGCCACATGGGTACAATCAATTGCACCCACAGTGCGTGGGAAACCATCAATTAGGCAGAAATCTGTCATTGCCTTCAGCCGCATGTCCTCCTGGGTGGGTCTGATTATGTGGTGCGACATGCGTCGGAGTATTGCGGGGACAACTTGGTGCACGCATCTACTCATGCTGGTTTGGGATATCCCAACCACGTCTCCACTGGTTCTTTGAAAAGAGCCTGTGGCAAGAAAATGCAATGTTGCCAGGACCTTCACCAGTGGCTGCACTGCATGGGATCGTTGTGTTGGGCTGCTGATGTCATTCTTCAGCGCTCTGGTAATTTCAGGGCTGAATCTATAACGGTGATACACATCCACATCAGCCATGCCAAAGAGGCTAATGCGCTGTGGGTAGATCCTCTCACGTGCCCTCCTCCGTGCCCTCCTCCTTCTAAGTGCCTCTTCCTCCTCACACACTAGCAGTGCTAAGACCACGCCTGCCCCTGGCATGTTGGCATACGAATGTGTTGTCCGCAAAATTTGGTTGCTCAGCTCGTCCGGGATGGTGCTGCTGTATTTGCTTTTTTCAAGCTAACTTACTCAGGTCTGGAGCAAAGTTAACCGAGCTTTATAAGGGGTAACTTTCAGCCGGACAATCGTCTTACGCGCACAGCGCGTAGCCTAAGCCGATCGCGCGTAGGTTCGGGAATCAGCGCATTTACATCATTTGCATATTTGAATACTAATTCTATGGCAGCCTAGGATGCCATCAGCTGAAATATACGCCTACGCTGCGTAAACTTAAACTAGTTAAGACGGACAGGAGTAGCCTGATTTCTGGCGGATCTGGTTCTGTGACTATGGCGCATAGATAGGACGGCGCATCTTTACACGCACGCCGCGCATCTCCATATACGCCGGTGTAACTTGTTTGAGAATATGGCCCTCTAATTCTAAATCAAGTTTGTGCCAAGACTGTCTTTCTTTGATGGAATTTGAATCGGCAAGCAGCAGTCTGGTGAAGTAGGTTCCCATTTTAGATGAACCTCCCAATGGTTCCAGGTATTACAGGAGATGGTAAGGTATTATAGGCGACGGGGAGACAGGCACAGATTGCGCAGTGAACACAGTCCCAAGGTCGGGGTTATTGTCATAAGGTTTGTTTGGAGGTCAACCGAAACCAGGGTCGTACTCCCCTCGTCAGCTGTCACGTCGATTCTCAGGTGATGGGGTGAGTGCGATCACTGTAACATGAACTTCAAAAGGGTTCAGGAGAGTCTCTCCTGGACCCCGACACGGTAATTGGTTTTCATTTTTCCCAACCAGGTGACTGGGTCGTTTGTAAAGAAACTCGATGGATGAGACCACGCCAGCCACTGCAAGAAGCGGCTCCTCCACATCAAAGAAATGAGTAGTATCTTCGTTTATTTTGTATTTGTTTGTTTAGTAAATTTTAGCAGAGGTAACGATGAAATACATCCCAAGTTATTATTTAAAGTCTATTCTATGACTATTTAAGAAAGTGAACGGGACGGACTGCGGGGTCTGTTCTGAGTCTCCACCGAGCCCAGCGATGACAGCGGTACATGCTATTTATGACGTTATGATTGGTATGAGGATTATTGACAAACTAGTGAGGACTCCGAACAGACACTTGTCAATGGAATTTAATGAGATGTCTTTAGAGGGTAGAATTGTTTTTGTTTTTATGGCTCTGTTCTTCAGTTGGGTATCTATAGCTTATAAGGTAATTCCCCCAATGCAGGAGGTTCATGTGTGGTGGTGAAGCTGTCCCAGCATCCTATATCGCGGCCGATCGCAAGGATCTGATGGCGCAAGAGAAAGTAGGAATGGCAGGGACAGCAAGACGGGAATTGTTCACCAACCCGGACCAGGTCTGGGCATGGCTTCCTGCATATACAAGGTGGGGGGGCTTGAGCTTATGATACGATTGAACAATTCACACCTATTGAGGATGGAATGTTTCATGTGACTGTTGAAGCTACAAGGAAGTTCTCGCGGTCCAAGGGCGATTTCTGGGAATTCACAAGTAAAGATTGTTATACCTGGATCGGGGATACTGGGAATTGGAGTTCAGGCCCATATGGATAATGTTTGGGTCCCTGCAAGGCAGAGCCAGAGCTGTAGCTAAGTGAAGGATGAGAATCCTTTGAAGGGTCTGGGAATCTTTGGGGATTTAATTTTTATTTTACAGCGGATCGTGGTTGATGGAAATGGGAATATATATACTCATGTGGTTTTTATTTCTATTCTTTCTATGTCGTGATGAGGCGCTCCTGTTGCCTGATTGGACGCGTGACCAGAGCCGGAGCAGATGACCACATTTTCCTTGATGAAGATGCCCCGAAGCCGGACCCATTTACAAGACACAGAGGACCCCAGACCGATCTGCGATTACTACAGCTCACCAAGTTGTGCCCTCCTTATAAGTCATGTCTCCTGAAGAACAGAGTCTACATGTCAAGCCGTGTTTTCCTTTTTATGGACTGTAAAGACTGATTTAGTTTCTAGGTGTAAGAAGACTATCAAGATTGGAAGGACAAGTGGGAGCAATATGACAAAAAGGGAGGACTGTGGTGGAAATTTGAAGATGTATTTAATATGTATTGTCATAATGGCACCCAGTCTTAGTACTGCCACAACCCGCTCTAAATAGAACTGACTGGGGCAGTCTGAGGCTGGTTGAATCTCGTCTGGTAGTAGAAAATGTCTTAAGATTGTGGAGTGATATTTGCGGCGTGGGCGTATGTCCGCTAACGAGGGGCCCTCTGTGCATTTAGCACCGACGATCGTTGAGGAGGGGATGCGCTCACTCCGCAAGCACACTAGTGGTTGCGCTCTTATCTGGGTCTTGTCTGATCAGCAGGGCTTGCGATTCGTGGCGTACGCCTGTAGATAGCTTCCTTTCCACCTTAATAAGGGTATAATCTGGATATGCATTATTCTATGGAATGGCGCAGATTAGGATTCTATCAGGCGATTAATATGAGAGCTTATGATCGGTTAGAGGCAGGGGGGGGCACTCCCTGCCACGCCCATAAGCCTTTAGCAGCATTGTATGTACTTCTATGCATTGTATTGTATCCATTGTATTATATTCTATTCATGTATTCTATGGGACTTCCTGTTAGAAGGAACGTCCTTATATGGTGTTAGCTGTGTCAGTGGAACATCATGTGTTAACCACTCCCATGAGGGAGGTGTTTAATGGGTGCAGTGAGCACTTCCTGTTTTGGGTAAATAAAGGGGGCTTGGCTGAGCCTTTGGGCAGTCATGCTGGCAGAATGATATGAGAACAGGCTGGTGATGGTGTCTCTTTGTATGAATGGCAGAGAATGATGGTGAGTGAATTTATTTAGCTTAAATAAGCATTATTTCATTAAGACTGGATTCTGTGCTTAATAGCACAGGGCAAAATGGCGCTGTGCTCTGCGTACGGCCTATTTTGCCACCTCAGCAGGCATTTATATTATGTAACTTGCCGTTTTTTCTCCTGCCGCTCATGTGTCCCTTCTGGTATCGCTCCTGCTCCAACTCACATCTCCGGCTCTTCCCACACTCAGGAGCGGCGTCTCTCACCTCACCGTTACCCTCTGCAATCCTGAGCAACCCCGCTCTCCGTCCCAGCGATCTCCCCCACACCGGTCCAGCGCTCGAGAGCCCCCCAGCCGGCTCCAACAGAGCACACCCGCAGCGCAGGAGCCCAGACGTGGGACGCCTCCAGTGAGTCAGAAAGTTACCACTGTTTGTCTCCGGCATAGTCACGCCAGATGAACGGCTCAGGCTAGTTTCCTGTGTGGCAGTTTAACGCCGGGGAGAGCCCGCAGGAGCTCATTGCCTCACACTGTTGCTCGGCGCCATGTTGTGGCTCCTCCCCCCAAAGTATAATAGCTAATGTATGTCTGTACATATGTGTTGGTTTCTTCCAATTTTATTCTGCAGGTGGGTTGACCAGCTATCAACAACTGTCGGAGAATGGGGCAGTATAGATAGTCAGGATTGTGGAAATTTCTATGCATCACAGTATATAAATGTTCACATAATAATGTTTTAAGAAAATGTTTGTATTTTTCTATTTCTTCTTTCTACTGTCCTTTTATGTTGCTATGCAGATTCAGATCGGGTATTCAGGATTGAATACCCTCTTTTGGGACACTGGGGACTATGTCTATTCAGGTAGGGGGAGCAGTGGCGGCTGGTGCTCAAAATTTGTGGGGGGGCGCAAACAAACAAAAAAAAAAACAATTGAAGCCTCACTGTGCCCATCAAACGCAGCTACTGTGCCCATCAAATGCAGCTACTGTGCCCATCAATTGCAACCACTGTGCCTATCAAAGGCAACCACTGTGCCCATCAAATGCAGCCACTGTGCCCATCAAATGCAGCCACTGTGCCATCAATTGTTGCCACTGTGCCATGCTATCAAATGCAGCCACTGTGCCATGCCATCAAACGCAGCCACTGTGCCATCATTTATTGCCACTGTGCCCATCAATTGTCACCACTGTGCCATGCCATCAAACGCAGCCACTGTGCCATCAATTGTCACCACTGTGCCATCAATTGTCGCCACTGTGCCATTAATTGTCACCACTGTGCCCATCAATTGTCACCACTGTGCCATGCCAAACGCAGCCACTGTGCCATGCCAAACGCAGCCACTGTGCCATCAAACGCAGCCACTGTGCCATCAATTGTCACCACTGTGCCCAGCAATTGTCACCACTATGCCATGCCATCAAACGCAGCCACTGTACCATCAGTTGTCACCACTGTGCCATCAATTGTCGCCACTGTGCCCAGCAATTGTCGCCACTGTGCCCAGCAATTGTCGCCACTGTGCCCAGCAATTGTTGCCACTGTGCCCTGCAATTGTCGCCACTGTGCCCATCAATTGTCGCCACTGTGCCCATCAATTGTCGCCACTGTACCCATCAATTGTCGCCACTGAGGCCTGTAAAAAGCTGCCACTGTGCGCGGTAAAATGCCCCCTTCCCCCCCGCCTGGCACTTACCTTTCTGCGGTCGGCCACCCTGCTTCGACCGTCCCTCGATGTCTTCTCCCGCCTGATTGGCCAAGATGCCTGTCAGTCTTATCCAAGGAACGCACCCCCCGTGCGTCCCTGGATAAGTATTTGGAAGCCTATAACAGCCTGAGGGCTGTAATCGGAAAGACTATCAGAGCTGCTGGCTCTGATAGGCACTTCCACAGCCAACCAGCTGCAGTTATTCAGATGGCCGGCGCTCGTGAGGGGGCCGGCCATCGAAATAGTGGATGGCAGCGGCAATACATAGATTCATGCAATGCATGAATCTATGTATTGTATCAGTGGCGGTGTGGGAACCAGATGGGGTGGCGCTCCGGCGCCCTCTATGGACGCACCGCCACTGAGGGGGAGTGTGTAGCACCTATGTACCTTACAGTACTGGTGCTATCTAAATTTATGGGTAGATCAGAGTGTAGTCAAACTCTGATCCTGATTGTTAGAGCAAAATACGGTCTCTGTCTCAGCTTGGCTGTGCTGTGAGTCCATTCTGCCGTACTGGGGTGTTCTTCCAGCCCCGGTGCTGCAGGTGGCAGCAGTGGAGTCAAGGTTTGGGTGCTCTTTCCAAGCGGCCAATCACGAGGGTTTGTCCTCGCTGTGCATGCTGGGAAGGGGTATTTATGGGGCAGACACCATTGGTTCTGGGTCTTCTTCATCCAGTGTGGCACTCACCTTTAGGGTGGCCACATCACAGAGGCTGGCGGTCAAAAAGGGCCTGGACAAACCACCGGGGATCGAGGTAGCCAGACACCGAGGGATTGATCACCTGTCGGTCGGTACCTGAGCGACAAGCTGAAGGAGATCCAGACGTAACTCAATTAAGGAGGCATATCTCCAGAATCCAACCCAGAGGGGACCTGTGGCAGAGGTATCTTCTGAGGCTCATTGAGAGGGGTCTGTGGCAGAGACTTTCTCCCAAGTTCAAGTTCACCTAGGAGGGTCTGTGGCAGAGACTTATTACTATAATTGTCCGCGTGATACTCCGGCTGCCAGGTCAGTGAGAGAGGCCTGTCCGGGTACACTAAACCCATTCCGGCGGGAGTGGTCCTGAGAAGTGTTACGTTTGGGAGCAGGACTGTTTCCTATCATTACACCTGAATCTGCTATTCTCCTATCTTCTTCAGCTTTACTTTCCTCACCACAAGTTTACTGTTTTTACCCGGCTGGGTAATAAAGAGCACAGCAATGAGCACCTGTCTGGACATTCCTTTACTTCTACTGGATGTACTACACATTATTTACCCCTAGGAATTTTCAGAGTTGCCAAGAGGTAACACACCGCCCAAAAATCCAGCAGCTCCTCCGGGGGTAATGCTACAACTGTTTTTACCTGGCTGGGTAATAAAGAGCACAGCAAAGAGCACCTGTCATGGACATTCCTTTACTTCTACTATATGCTATACGCATCATTCACCCCTAGGAATTCGGGGGAGCCGCGAGGTAATGTGCCGCCCAAAAATCCAGCAGCTCCACTGGGGGTAATGCTACAAAATAAAAATAAACAAAACCACTTAACCACGTTAGGACCCCTTCACGCCGATATACGTCGGCAGAATGGCACGGCTGGCACATCCACGTACATGTACGTGGCTCTTTATTCCCAGCCGTGGGGTCGCGGGCGCGTGCCTGCGACCCGGTCCGAAGCTCTGTGACTGTGACCGGGACCGCGGGACCCGCGGACACGATCGCCGCTGAAGTCCCCGGAGCTTAAAAACGGGGAGAGCTGTGTGTAAACACAGCTTCCCCGTTCTTTACTGTGGCGGCGTCGTCGATCGTGTGATCCCTTTTATAGGGATACACAATCGATGACGTCACACGTCCAGCCCCACCCCCCTACAGTTAGAAACACATATGAGGTCACACTTAACCCCTTCAGCGCCCCCTAGTGCTTAACTCCCAAACTGCAATTGTAATTTTCACAGTAAGCAATGCATTTTTATAGCATTTTTTGCTGTGAAAAAGACAATGGTCCCAAAAATGTGTCAAAATTGTCCGATGTGTCCGCCATAATGTCGCAGTCATGAAAAAAACGGATAATCGCTGCCATTAGTAGTAAAAAAAAATTATTAATAAAAATGCAATAAAACTATCCCCTATTTTGTAAACGCTATAAATTTGGCGCAAACCAATAGTTAAACGCTTATTGCGATTTTTTTTACCAAAGATATGTAGAAGAATACGTATCGGCCTAAACTGAGGAAAAAAAATGTTTTTTTTTTATATATTTTTGGGGGATATTTATTATAGCAAAAAGTAAAAAATATTGAATTTTTTTCAAAATTGTCGCTCTATTTTTGTTTATAGCGCAAAAAATAAAAACCGCAAAGGTGATCAAATACCACCAAAAGAAGCTCTATTTGTGGGAAAAAAAGGACGCCAACTTTGTTTGGGAGCCACGTCGCACGACCGCGCAATTGTCAGTTAAAGCGACGCATTGCCGAATCGCAAAAAAGGGCCTGGTCCTTTACCTGCATATTGGTCCGGGTCTTAAGTGGTTAATATCACTTTAAGGGAGAAAATAAGGCTGCTTTCACATTGCCTCGTCGAGCCGCGGTGACGGTATAGCCGCGCTATTTGTAGCGCGGCTATACCATCGTGTTTACCGCGATATTCGGGCGCTAGCGGTGAGGTTTTAACCCCCGCTAGCGGCCGAAAAAGGGTTAATACAGCGGTATTACCGCGCTTTCCCATTGATTTCAATGGGAAGGCGCGGTATAGGAGCAGTGAACACACCGCTCCTATACCGCGGTAAAGATGCGGCTAGAAGGACTTTTGGAGCGTTCCTGCTAGCGCACCGCTTCAGTGTGAAAGCCTTCGGGCTTTCACATTGAAGACTACAGGGCATGATTTTTCATGCGGTATAGCAGCGCTATTTTTAGCGCTGTACCGCATGAAAAACGCCCCAATGTGAAAGGGGCCTAAGAGTCGTTCATTGATAATAATTTAGTCAGGATAATAATAGCATTTTGATCAGTTAGTAAAGTAAGGATTGTAATAGAGTATACTTCTTTTTTCCATAAAAGTTTCTTAGGCTTTTTCTTCCCTGAACTGTGTGGAACTTGCAATTTTCTGTCACACATGCGACTTCTGCCAGCATTCTGATAAAAGTTTTAGAAACCGCTGACTTTGTGTGTCTATACTATGGGATTTTGTTCTCGGGATTACAAACATCCCACTCATTCCCTGTTCTGTATGTAAGTTCTCAACTCTACCCTCCCTCTCTCCGCTTTCTTTCCAGTTTGTGTGTATCCTTGCATGAACCCAACCACTCCTAGCTTGCTGGACTTGCTAACATTTGCCTGAAGACTTGGACTAAAGCCTATGTTACCAGAGTTTGTGCCTAGTCATAGTGTAAATACAAGATTTGTATAGGTATTATTATGGTGATACATGATTCTGAACACAAGGATTATCGAAGCACAACTCCAGCCATTAAAAGATAAAATATCAAAACCTGCTTTTGCTGCAATATTAAACTTCCATCCAGACATTCATACTTTTTATGCTACTATATGTCCTCAGTCCTCAACATTATTCATTCCTCTTCCTCTGAGCCCAGCACAGTGATAAACCTATTTGTCTGTCACTCTGCTTTCTCCTCCTATCAGTATTTTCCTTGTCAGCACATGAACTGATTGTCTTCTTGTTCTATTGCTTCCTTTCACACTCCAACTCTGCTCTACGGGGACTGCAAAAAGCTGATAATAGTCCAGTACATACACTACTTGCTTTTAAAAACACATTAAAATACCTGTTTACAATTACAGTGCTGCATTATTTGGTGTTTTTTTTATGTTCTTTTTATGTTCTCAAAGTTCAGCATTAAAGGGGTGTTCCAGCATTTTTTTAAGTTTATTAAAAGACAGCAGCTACAAAAAGTGTAGCTGCTGGCTTTTAATAAACAGACACTTACCTGCTCCACGTTTCCAGCGACGCGCCGGCCAGGGCTCCGCTTCTCGCCCCCCCCTCGTCGGCCGTCGTCTTGATTCCTAGTGTGGGCACCCGGCAGTGACAGCTTTCGGCTTCACGGCTGGGCACCCACTGCGCATGCATGAGCGGCACTGCGCATGCGCGAGCGGCGCGGCGCCGTCCGATTGGAGAGGCGCTCGCCTACAGGGAGGGGCTGCATAAAGGCGATTAAGCTATTCGCCTTACCAGCCCCTCGGCAGAAGAAGGAAGTGGGACAGGGAGTCTGGTAATTGTGGATGAGGCTCTTTATCTTCTCAGATGGTAAAGCTGTGCATTCCTCTTGGCAAAAAGCCTCCAGTTCCTGTAAATTCTTGGGCTGTCTTGCATGAACTGCACATTTTGAGATCTCCCCAGAGTGGTTCAATGATATTGAGGTCAAGAGACTGAGATGGCCACTCCAGAACCTTCACTTTATTCTGCTGTAGCCAATGACAGGTCGACTTGGCCTTGTGTTTTGGATCATTGTCACGTTGGAATGTACGTCCCATGCGCAACTTCCTGGCTGATGAATGCAAATGTTCCTCCAGTATTTTTTGATAACATACAGCATTCATCTTGCCATCAATTTTTACAGAATTTCCTGTCCCTTTGTAGTTCACACATTCCCAAAACATCAGCGATTCACCTCCGTGATTCACAGTAGGAATGGTGTACCTTTCATCATAAGCCTTGCTTCCAAATGAAGCCTTTATGGTTGTGGCCAAAAAGCTAAATTTTGGGCTCATTACTCTAAATGACTTTGTACCAGAAGGTTTGAGGCTTGTCTCTGTGCTGTTTGGCATATTGTAAGCAGGATACTTTGTGGCAATGGCTTTCTTTTGGCGACTTGACCATGCAGCACATCTTTTTTTAAATGCCTCCTTATTGTGCATCTTGAAACAGTCACACCACATGATTTCAGAGAGTCCTTCATCTGAAGTTATTTGTGGATTTTTCTTTGCATCCTGAACAATTTTCCTAGCAGTTGTGGCTGAAATTTTAGTTGGTCTACCTGACTGTGGTTTGGTTTTAACAGAACCCCTCATTTTCCACTTCTTGATTAGAGTTTGAACACTGCTGACTGGCATTCTCATTTCCTTGGATATCTTTTTATATCCCTTTCCGGTTTTATACAGTTCAACTACCTTTTCCCATAGATCATTTGACAATTCTTTTGCTTTTCCCAATGACTCAGAATCCGGAAATGTCAGTGCAGCACTGGATGAAAGATGCAAGGGTCTGTCAGGAGTCCAGAAACTCATTGACCTTTTATACACGCACAAAAATTACAAGTAAATAGATCACAGGGGAGGATGGTTACCTTTAATAGCCATTCAAACCCATTTGTGTCAACTTATGTGCATGTTATCAGGCCAAAATCACCAGGATATGTAAACATTTATAGTACAAAAAAACTGCGCTAACCAAACAGGCTAATTAAAATAACAAATTGGACAATGATAAACCAGAAGGCTGCAATTAGGTGGTATAAACACGAATAATATAAACAGAAAGAAAACTGCGCCAGCAAATATTTACTAGCAAACAGAGGCTAAATAAATAAAAATTGTATACAAATTTGAAGCTTTAAAAATACATGAATAGATTTGAATGAATAATGTCCCAAAGTGTGCCGATTAAATCTCATTTGGTGTCCGCAATCAAGACAAACAACACCACAGTGAACTTGACTTCCGTGAAAAACCACCACCACATGGAAAGCCGCTTACCAAAAAGACAGGCTTAAACAGCGTTTAAGAAATGTAGTCTCCGTCCACAGGTTGGAACACTGGAATACAGGAACCCCAACAATACTTCTTCCGATAGTGAGGATACTACACTCTTTCATACATGCAGTCCATGGATCATAGGTATATGAAAGAAACGGACCATAGCATAATTCCGTATAAACCAATTTAATAAAAAAAAAAGATATTGTACTTACAAACATAGTTCTTATAAAAGCATATAAAACAAATGCCGGCCGGCACTGTAGGAGCCCTTCCTCCTTCACATAGAGCGCGGTGACGTCACTGTACGCCGTCCCAGACGCGTTTCGTCATACGCAGATGTTTTCAATGGGGATGGGCAATAAACTGACTCACCGCAATAAATAGCCAAACCTCGTTCTGACATGCAAGGAAGTAGCAAAGAAAAAACGCCATATTAACTATGGGAAACTATGGGTTCCAGGTGTGGCATCCACCTTTAGGGTGCGCACATCCATGGACCCCGCCGGCGTCCAAATTTGCAGGCTACAAACGAACCTCATCCGGAGGTAAAAGGGGACTCCAGTGACTTACTGGGTCCCCAGTTCTATTGAGAGGATTCCAGGCTGGGTGCCGTTCGATTGGGGGGTCGGCTTGAGGAGAACCCGGAGGCAGGTTGTCCAACAGGGCTTGAACGAACCAATCGCAGATCTGGTGACTGTTATGCTGACAGGTATGCTTTGCTGTCATCCGGTGACCTATGCTAAAACTTACTGGGAGGATTCGCTCCAATCATCCATCTAGTTCGCTTAAAGTAATAGGCCTGTGGCAGAGGCCCTAGAGCCAGGCCTGTGAGAGAGACCTGTTCCTCCCAGCAAATCTAAAGTGACACCTCAGCTGCCAGGCTTATGATAGGGGCCTGTCCGGGGGCACTTCACCCACTCTGGCTAGAGTGGCGACGAACCAAAATCTGATACTACTGAGAGCAGGACTGCTCGGTTCATATCCAGGCCTGATACTGCAAGGTTCTCTTTTTTTCTTCATCAACTTTTTCTTCCTATTTGATGTTGATGTTGGCCGTGTTGGCCTGGAAATAAAGCATTGGAAAACCCTTTATTCATCGTCTGGACCTTCGCTCACTATCCTGTTTCTCCAACTGCACTCCTAGACCACATTAAGGTAACTTAATACACCAATCCCAACAACAAATCAGTGGCTCCTGCGGGGGTAGAGCTACAGTTATATATAATATATATCTTTATAACTTGTTCACCAAATTTTCAGGTCATGATAAACTGTGGCAAACTTAAATGCTTTCCCATTCTAATAGTGTTTGCCCACTTGAAACACAATTATGTAGGTTTGAGTTACCAGGCAGAACCTCCTTATATAAACATTGCAGAGCCCATGCACTGGCACTGAGCACTTCAGTGCTACTTGGTGCCATCATACAACCAAGCCACAGTGCACTGGGTCTGTCCTATATGAGTGTCATCATCATTATTTATGATAAGCACATAATGTGCATTTGCTGACAGTTTTCCTTAATAGATATTGGTAATCATCACTTTTCACTCAATATGCTACAATATACGTACACACAAGCACTTTTTATTTTTTTCCAGGAACTTTGGTTTTTCCATTTTTTGCTACTTGCTACTGTCACACATGCAGGCGAACAAGGCACTAAGTAGGGTCAGTATGAGGGACCTTAGGAGAAAATTTAAGAAGCTAAAAGGAATAAAGTTTAACGATTTATGCCCCGTACACACCATCACTTTATGTGATGAAAAAAAATGACATTTTCTGTGAAGTAAAAAATGACGTTTTTGAAACTTCAATTTTCAAAGACGAAGTTGCCTACACACCATCGTTTTTCTCACAATGTTCTAGCAAAGCGAGGTTACGTTCTCACCACTTTTTCCATTGAAGCTTGCTTCATAAGTAGCTTCTGGGCATGCGCGGGTGAAAAAACGTCGTTTTAAACGACGTTTTTTACTACACACGGTCAATTTCTGTGAAGTAAAAGTTGACGTTTTGAAAAACGACACATAAAATTGAAGCATGCTTCAATTTTTTTTGGTCGTTTTTTAGAAGACATAAAATTACGTTTTCAGCATGAATCGCCCCTCCCAGAGGGAGCACATAATTACATAAATACCTTAACCACTTCCTGACGGCTGTACGACTTCATACGGCCGCAGTGTGGATCTTAATTTCCGGGAGGCCGTCTATATACAGCCTCCAGCCACTGGGGGGCGTGCGCGCGCCTGCCGCATCACCGAGATGCCGATGTGCGTGCCTGGCAGCCGCGATGTCCGCCAGGCACCCACGATCGGCGGTTACAGAGACCAGGACGTGGATCTGTGTGTGTAAACACACAGATCCACGTCCTGTCAGGGAGAGAGGAAACACTATGCAGGGCACACATTTAACCCCTTCCTCACCCCCTAGTCAGTCACATTTATACAGTAATCGGTGCATATTTATAGCACTGATTGCAGTATAAATGTGAATGGTGCCAAAAATGTGTCAAAAGTGTCCGATGTGTCCGCCATAATGTCGCAGTTCCGATAAAAATCGCAGATCGCCGCCATTACTAGTAAAAAAATAAATAATAAAAAATAATAATTCTGTCCCTTATTTTGTAGGCGCTATAACTTTTGCGCAAACCATTCGCTTATTGCGATTTTTTTTTTTACCAAAAATATGTAGAAGAATACGTATCGGCCTACACTGAGAATTTTTTTTTTTTTTTTTTTAAATTGGGCTATTTATTATAGCAACAAGTAAAAAATAAGCAACTTTCCCTGTTTTAGCCACTAGGTGGCACCATGATGTATATATATTCCCTGTCTGGGGAATACCTTTACAAACTAACTGGTATCAATATTGTTTATTTTTTTTATTTTTTTCGTTTTTCAATCATTTTTATTGGCAGATTTCAGGTAATACATATAAAAAAAAAAATATTTCACTCTTGAAGTTGTACACAAATACCAATATCTTGTGTGTTCTCCCTTCTAAAAAAAAATATGGAAGTGTTAATCCACAGCCAGTATCAGCGTCTTGAGCAATCATTTATGGACACACATTTGTTTTCAAATAAAAATCTATATAGATTGTCGCTGCCCTTTTTTGGGGCATAGCTTGCCATTTAGAAAAAATTATCATTATGTAGAAAGAAATGTGAAAATGGAAATGGCACTGAGAAATTATTTTCTAGTGCTAGCATCACACACAATATAAATGTAGAAGACAGCAGAAAAGGTAGTGCCAGCAGCAGCAAAAGTAGTACTACCGTAGCATTTTATCAGGAGGCCAAGTGCTCCCCACCTGGCACAAAGCTGCTCTTCTATATCACAGCAAATCATTCTGGGGCAGATCCACAAACGAATTACGCCGGCGTATCTATTGATACGCCGGCGTAATTTTAAAGTTCCTGCGTCGTATCTTTGTTTTGTATCTACAAAACAAGATACAACGGCATCTGGGATCGATCCGACAGGCGTACGTCTTAGTACGCCGTCGGATCTTAGGTGCATTTTTTCCGCCGGCCGCTAGGTGGCGTTTCCGTCGAATTCCGCGTCGAGTATGCAAATTAGCTTGTTATGGCGATCCACTAACGTACGTCCGTCTGGTCGTTCGCGAATAGGGATTTGCGTAGAATGAGGTCACCGTCGGAAGCATTGGTTTGTTCCGGTTTAATTTCGAGCATGTGTACTGGGATACCCCTACGGACGGCGCATGCCGGGTCATGCTGGGTCACGACATATTTACATACACGCCCCCATCACAGCCATTTGAATTCCGTGCCCTTACGCCGCCAAAGATACACTACGCCGCCGTAACTTACGGCGCAAATTCTTTGAGGATTCGAAAAAAAAAGTTACGGCGGCGTAGTGTATCTTAGATACGCTGCGCCCGGCGGAAAGAAGCGCCGAGGTACGTGGATCTGCCCCTCTGTCTTTAACTGTAATGTTCTATCTTCTTAATCAGGATGTCTGAGCAGACTGTTTAGCTGGCCAAGGGCCCAAGGGCCCTTTAAGGGGTCATTTACATGAAGTATTGACCAGCAGTAGGGATGGGCAAGGGTTCAATTTGGGGAATTTCATCTGAAATTCATAAAACCACACTTAGCAGTGAACTATATTGAAGGGAGGTGGGGGGGCTATTAGACGAGCTAGTGCATGGTGATCTGGGCACTGCCACGGGAGACATTTAACAAAAACAAAAGGGTCCTTTTATTGAGACTTTCAGGGAGCCATTGCAATTTAAATTAAATGCATTTAGGCTTTATGTGGTGTTATATAATTTGTTTTCACAGGATCAGTGACACTGTATTCTGGCATTATATATTTTATTGGGCAAGGAATATGGTTGTAGTATATCACCTTATTCATTTTCCACCTGGTAAAATAGTAGTAACCCTTGCAGTGGGGAGGGGGACCCACTACAACGGCAAAGATTTTTCTTACCAAGGAGTTCAACTTTAGGGTAAGGATAAAGTTAGTTAAAGGATCAAGGTTTAAAGTGAACTTGCTTAGTTGGTCTCAATATTCTAAAGTGGCTAAGGTATATTAAATGT
The DNA here is from genome assembly GCF_905171775.1 of Rana temporaria. Taxonomy (NCBI): domain Eukaryota; kingdom Metazoa; phylum Chordata; class Amphibia; order Anura; family Ranidae; genus Rana; species Rana temporaria. The sequence goes on from NC_053489.1 coordinate 167,314,896, forward strand.
GCATGTGTTTTAAAAAAAAAAAAAAAAGAGGGATTCTTATTAAAGCTGAAGCCTTAAACAGGAATGGCATCCAAACAAAAATAAAAAAATACTTCAACATAATAATATGATGTTAGTAGTGCACAATAGAAAAGTAGATGCCAAATCTTTTAAAGGGGTTATAAAGGTTTGTTTTTTATTTTCTAATTAGGTTCCTTTAACCACTTAAGGACCTTGGCTGTTTTTCAGATTTGGCGTTTACAAGACTAAAACAGTTTTTTTTGCTAGAAAATTACTTAAAACTCCCAAACATTATATATATATATATTTTTTCTAACACCCTAGAGAATAAAATGGCGGTCATTGCAATACTTTTTGTCACACCGTATTTGCGCAGCGGTCTTACAAGCGCACTTTTTTTTTAAAAAAAATTCACTTTTTTTAATAAAAAAAAAAGACAACAGTAAAGTTAGCCCAATTTTTTTATATATTGTGAAAGATAATGTTACGCAGAGTAAAATGATACCCAACATGTCACGCTTCAAAATTGCGCCTGCTCGTGGAATGGCGTCAAACTTTTACCCTTAAAATTCTCCATAGGCGACGTTTAAAAAATTCTATAGGTTGCATCTTTTGAGCTACAGAGGAGGTCTAGAATTATTGCTCTCGCTCTAACGATCGCGGTGATATCTCACTTGTGTGGTTTGAATACCGTTTTCATATGCGGCCGCTATTCACGTATGCGTTCGCTTCTGCGCACGAGCTCGTCGGGACGGGGCGCTTTAAAAAAATGTTTTTGTTTTCTTATTTATTTTTAGTCATTTTATTAATTTTTAGACTGAAAAAAAAATTATCACTTTTATTCCTATTACAAGAAATGTAAACATCCCTTGTAATAGAAAAAAGCAAGACAGGTCCTCTTAAATATGAGATCTGGGGTCAAAAAGACCTCAGATCTCATATTTAGACTTAAATGCAAAAGAAAAAAAAAAAAATTGTCATTTGAAAAATGACAACTAGAAAATGTTGCTTTAAGAAGCATGGGCGGAAGTGACGTTTTGACGTCACTTCCGCCCTGCTATGCTATGGGGACGGGTGGGGGCCATCTTGCCCTCACTCGTATCCCAGCCGAGCATGGGACAGGACCCGATTGCCTCCGCCGCTACCTCCGGTAAGCGGCAGGGGGTGGGAGAGCGGCGGGAAGGGGGGGCCTCTCCCGCCGCCGGTAACGGTGATCTTGCGGCGATTTCGCTGCGGAGACCACCGTTATCGTTTACAGGACCGCTCACAGTAAAGATGGATATCTCGGTTGTGGCAGCAGCTGCTGCCGTTACCGAGATATCCATCTTTAAAAACAGGACGTATATAGTCGTGAGCAGGTCCTGAAGTGGTTAAGCTAGTGCATTGTTGGTTCACTTACCTTTTCCTTCGATTTCCCTTCTAAATGTTTTTTTTTCTTTGTTTTCTTTGTCTGAATTTCTCACTTCCTGTTCCTCCTCAATAAGGTGTTCAGTAAGGTGTTCTGGCTGACTAACCACCGCTCAGATGATGTTGGAAAGCTTACTGAGGAGGAACAGGAAGTGAGAAATTCAGACAAAGAAAAAAAACATTTAGAAGGGAAATGGAAGGAAAAGGTAAGTGAACCAACAATGCACTAGATTAAAGGAACCTATGTAGAAAATAAAAAAAAACGAACCTTTACAACCTCTTTAAGTTAGAAAAAAAAAATGCTAAATCCAGGCATGTTTATGTAGCATTCATAAACAGCAACTGCAAGGGAACACATCTCTAACTGAAATTGTAAAATTCTTTGGATGCCAGCTTGGCAGCATTTTCTGGCACCTCTTCAATCATTTTAAATCATCTCATAAGAAAAACATGTGAGAGCAGAGCCACTGAAAGACCTCTACCATTGGTTTCAATACATGAGTTGGAGGTCTTCAATTCTAGATCTACCGTTGGCAATATGTTGACACATCTGAATATTTGTTCAGCTATAACAATAAATACACCCACAAGTGTTTGGGAGGCAGGGAGTGGTGGCCAAAAAATTGAGCGGTATTTTTTTTTAGCTTATGTTTACTTGGCACAATGGGCACACAGTTGTAAGGTACTGATTGACATTAAAAGCAGATTAGTGTTCTAAGCAGAAGTGCAAATTCATCATGATCTGCTAAATTAACATACAGTATGGGCGAGGCTTCTTGCTTTCTACATGATATCAGTATATTTTCTTATCTGTTATCTATATACTTTAGTAGCGAATCAATCTTTTTATTGCTCACTATACATTCTAAAAAAGCGTTTTAGGAGAGATTTGCACTGCAATACATAGTTTAAATGTATGTTTTTCTGTAACCCATGCCCTACCTACTTACAGTATCTCTGATCACTGCCTAGATCAGTGTTTCTCAAACTTTTGTCAGTCAAGGCACCCTTTAAAATGATGCACAATTTTGAGGCACTCCATTATAAAATGTAAAAAATGAATCTAATAGTTTTACACAACGCAGCAACATCTACACAAATCGTATACTCAAGGTTAAGCCTCGTACACACGCACGGTTTTCTCGTGCGTGTGTATGAAGCTTTGAGGTTTCTTGATAAGAATCTTGACAAGAAAAATATAGAACCTGCTCTCTATTTTCTCGTCGTGATTCTCGGCAGTGTTTTCCTGCCGAGAAACCTGGGCGTCTGTATACTTACCTGTCGCCGTGGAAACCTGCGCATGCTCGAAATGACTTTGACGCATGTGCGGTAGCTTCCAAGGCATAGGTAGGGTGTAGCAAGATGGCGGCGACGGCATCGAATGTGATGAGCGCATGCAAAAGAATGGCGATTCTTTTGAATGGATTGTCTGTACACTCGGCCGGCAAGAGATTCTTGCCAAGAATCTCGTCAGGAAAAAAAACGTTTTTTCCTGACTAGATTCTGGGTCGTGTGTACAGGGCTTAAGAAGTGATTTATTCTTTCAAAACTAATGCACCTTTGCACACTGGTACTGATTAGTATTCCAATGTTTCTCTTCTCCCTCAGGTTCTTTCACTCAGCTAATGTGACCCCAGTGCTAACAGAGAGGGGCAAACAAGGATACTGGGCAGGCACTTAACATGCTCCTCATTAACCGATAATGTCATTGTAATGGTACAAAATGAAATCTTGTGGCTTTGTGTAACTAAAACACCGACTTGATCCACATGCTGGCTTGTATAAAATTTTTGGGCAATTTTGGGGTATTTTACCCCTGAAGACACCCTAGTGTGCTTGGGCACCCTGGTTAAAAATGGCTAGCCTAGACTTATCACCAATGATGATCAACCACGTAGGTTATATTCATTTCTGGAGAAAGACCCATACATTTTATAATCCGTTTTTAAGACAGAATACAAATAATGTATTCAAAGGCCACTGTGGTATAAGTGGAACAGTAAGATAGGTAGTGCAAAAAACAGGTATCCAAGTCATAACAACTATTCAAGAACACTGGTTTTGCATCCTGTTAATGATATCACAAATCTTGGGAATTTGTTTTGTTAAATAAATTGACCATCGACAATAAAAATGTATTGGAAGAAGAAAAATGGAAGAGAGAAAGAAACAGAAATGATATGAAAAAAGAAAGTTGAATCACTTAAGTATAGACGTTAAGACGTCCTGGTCTGGGAATCCTGAAATGAAGAGTCAATAGATATAGTATAGTGTGAGAACTAACATAGAGGGGGATATCACATAACTAAGGTAACTTACACTCAAATGTAGAGTAGGACCAAAATATGCACAATATGCAAGAATCCTTCCAATGAGAAAAGGATCAGCCAAACATAAACAGAAGGCACAAGCCACAAAATGCCAGCACTTTTGAAGTTTCCATAAAAGTATATTTATTTATAGCAAGTACAGGATAAAAGCTCTACATAGACCCTTAGTTCCCAAAACATTAATTACCTGTGTAGAAAAAAGAAGTTATGAAAGTTTTTGGAACCCCACTTAGTGTGTAATACCTAGACTAGCAAAGTCCATTACTTGAACATGAAGACAAGTCAGACGATATATAGAAACCGATGAGACAACAGTCATAGTGGGAAAACACATTGAACAATATTGGTATGTATGAGCACATGTAGGTCCCAATTGCACTGTAGTACCCCTACACACTAGAGCCGTTTGGCCTCTTGGCTGTCTCTCTTCTGCCCTCTAACTAAATCAGATTCACTCTGCAAGGATGGAGGGGGGGAGAGAAGACCAAGCGAGAAATTACAGAGCCCACTCTCAGCCATCCTCACAGGGGGCGAGCAGGGTTCAAACCCACAGCTCCAGCTTCTATAGAGACGGCACACAGTTCCACTCTTGGGTGGTAAAGACAGCTTCCTTAGGATTCTCGCACAATGTGTCATGGGATAGTCACTCAGATGGGTTTATCACCCTTCTTGTTCTCTGCTTCCTTCTGGCTGGTGGGATGGACAACTTTTCATGTCTTTTCTCTGTGAGTGAACCAGGTCTGGGGGCAACAGGGACCAACAGTTGCCTCACGACACTTGTGTTCGTCCTTATGTTTAAGGGACTTCTAATAGGCCCTGATGGCAGAGAACACCCAATGGCCAGTATGTCAAAGGTTACAGATCATCCAACAGTTGGTAAATTAGGTGACCACTTGATCTGTAGATGCCATCACTTGATCTATAGATGCAATCTTAGAGCCACTTCTCTGCTCTGATGCCCTGGATATCTCAGTCTTTTAACATTTGCAGAGGCATTTACATCAAATGCTTGTTGTAGAAGTCTCAGGTCATTAAAGTCACTTGAGCTTATAAGTTAAAGGGAGGTCTTGTGTAGATCCTTTCTACTAACACTGGTACCATGAAAGGGCATATGAACTTGCCAGGAACTTCAGTAACATTGTTAGAATATTATTTCAAATTCATAATTTGGCACTTATAGGTGTTATATTATATTCATGGCAAGCTTGCAAAACATATTTGGTTTTATGATTAATCATAGTAATTAGGTATGAGTGAATGACCTTGATCAATTGATATGACATGATTCTTCAATCTAAAGCTGAGCATTGCTGGATATTTTTGGTTAGCAATTTGAGAATGACGTATAAGGAATCCTGGTGTAGGGTTACAAGAATAGATCTCCAGAATAGATCAGTATTTACGTAGTGAGATAAATAATATACTTTTTTATATCTCTTGTTCAGTTAAGTTTGTGGAGTCTTAGTCATACTAGTAGTATGTATTAGTATATAGTTACTTAATGAAGTTATAGTAAGTAATATATGTTCATATAGGTTATGTGGTTATGACGTTACATCATCAGCACACCACTCTAATAGCTAGATTCAGAAACAGCTAAGCCGGTGTATCAGTAGATACGCCTTCGTAACTCTGAATCTAAGCCGTCGTATATTTAAGTGTATTCTCAAAATGAGATACACTTAAATCTAGCTAAGATACGACGGCCTGCACCGTCGTATCTTAGCTTTCTATTTCGGCCGGCCGCTAGGGGCGTGAACGCTGATTTACGCCTAGAATGCCTAAATCAGCGAGATACTCCTATTCACGAACGTACGCTTGCCCGTCGCAGTAAAGATACGCCGTTTACGTAAGGCGTTTTCAGGCGTAAAGTTAGTCCAACAAAAAGCTGGCCTAGCCAATGTTAAGTATGGACGTCGGTCCCGCGTCGAATTTTGAATTTTTTATGTCGTTTGCGTAAGTCGTCTGTGAATGGGGCTGGCCGTAATTTACGTTCACGTCGAAACCAATAAGTCTTTGCGGCGTAATTTGCAGGCGCACTGGGATATGTCCACGGACGGCGCATGCACCGTTCGTAAAAAACGTCAATCACGTCGGGTCACGATTCATTTGCATAAAACACGCCCACCCCCTCACAATTTGAATTTGGCACGCTTAGCCCGGCACATTTACACTACGCCATCGTAACTTAGGACGCAAGTGCTTTGTGAATACAGCACTTGCCTCTCTAACTTATGGCGGCGTAGCGTAAATACGATACGCTAAGCCGGCTCAAACATACGCCGCCCTACGTGAATCCAGCTATAAGTATAGAGTGCCACATGTGTGCTTGTCAATCAAACTCCATACAACTCTGTGCTAAGATTTTCTCTTGGTATAAGATATTGCTGAACATAGCAGAAATTAATGTGTGCCATACAAGGGTCTACACTGAACTGAACTGTAATATGATTTTTTCATTGTGTTTATAATGCCACCTGTGTGATAATAAACTCACACGTTATTTTCAAGTCAACCTGACTATGAATGCTGTTCATTCAGAAACGCCCTTGAGATACAAGAATATTAGATATTATTAACTATTCTTACAAAGATCAATTGATGTAGCAGGCCTAGTTGGTTGGACTTGGTTCCTTCTTCCATGGTGGCCCGAGTAATACGTCTGACGAAGTCCTAAAGACAGATGATCACCACTCTCTTGAACATTATCACTCGATACAGGAACAGGCATTACTAGTGGTCTCTTTGGGGTTTCAGAAGGGACATCTCTATTTATTTTACTTGTACCAAAGCATGATCAGAAGCTGCAAATGAAACAAAAGATCACCGCTCTAAGACAATTACCTCTCCTTGGATCAGCTGTCTCTGGGTTGAGATGGGTGTCGGCTCTGTTTGCAACAGTGGCATAGAAACAAAAATATACTGGACAGCTGCACTCCAAAAATTCACCTTTTATTTCATAAAAAAAGACAGAGGTCCAAGACATCCAAGCACACATGTACAAACATGTATAGCTAGAAGCTGGCTGAAGTAGTCAGGCATCTGGCCGATTCTCTGAAATGTTTTGGTGACTTTTGTGGATTCTTTTGTCTCTTTGGCAGACTCGGACATTCACATTTGTAGCAGCACCTCCACAACTGTAGCAGATCACAGAATCGGATGACTGCTCAGGAGGAGAGACTTGTATCATCTTCTCAAGCTGATTGCTGATTCTTCCAGCTAGCAGGGTCACCATGTTCTTCAGTTGGGACATTTCCACTTTCAGTGCAGCAATCTCTGAGTTAATCTCCATCAGAATTGACACCCTGACTTCAGCAACAGATTCTGGTTTAAGATTCTTCTTATCAGACAGTGCTTGAGATGCAGTCTTTCTCGGCAGCTCAACACCGGATTCATCCTCTGACTTGTCCTCAGAGAAGTGTTCTCTTGCTTGTGCAGGGCGCGTGATGGCCTCCTCTTTCTTGAGTGTTTGCTTTGACCTGGTGTATGTATCTTTATTTTTCTCCTCCATTAAAGCCTCTTCCTCTCTGATTTCCCTCACCAACTCTGGATAGACGGGAGAATTTCTGAAGGCCTTCAGAAAAAACTCAGTTCAGGTGGTTCAGATGGGCTCCCTGTAGGATTGATCGAGCTGGACCCTGTCAGCATCAGTGTACCAGGTGACTGCTGGTACCATGTGATCGCTGTGACCAATCACAGCAGATCACGTGAAAATTGTACACAATGAATAGCTTCCACTCATGCCATTCGTTGTGCACTATTGTGTTGATCTCTGATTGGCCACAATGATCACACAGTACAGACAGGGTCAATCACAGCCCATCTGTACCATGTGATTAGCTGTGGCCAATCACAGCTAACCACAATAGTAAACACTTAATGATTTGATTTATTACAGTAATACCACTTATATGATGATGCTGTACTGTACTGGTGACAGTATGTAAAAAAAAAGAAATTGTGAAAAAAATAAATATGTATTTCTTAATTTTTTTTCAAGAAACTTGCCATGCCTCTTAACTAAATACCTTGGACTGACTACTTTCCAAAAAGGGGTAATTTGGGGGGTATTTGTACTGTCCTGGCATTTTCGGGCCTCGAGAAATTAGATAATCCGTCAGTACTGTATTGATCGATTTTCAGATATATAAACCATAGTTTGTGGACTCTACTTTTCCTACAGGCTGAAAAAGAAACACTGATTTAGGTTATATTCACCAAAGAAATGTAGCTGTATACTAAAATTAGATGAAGAAATTGGAGTTCAGCAAACAAGACACAGCTGACATAACGTTTAAAGACTTGGTTTAACGTGAGGTAGGCAACAATCTAATGTTTACACACACTTAATGCGGGATAAAAAAATGCTCCCCCAGCTGTTTCATTCGAGTATAACATGCCTGATTTAGGATATTGTAGCCTACATTTTTTAGTATGTGCCTTAAAATACACTGCAGCACCACATCAAAACTCATCAATATATCATAAGACACACATAGTTACAAATAAATATGTGTGTATATTTTATATATAAATATATATGAATGAATGAATGAAAACTTATATAGCGCAGCACATGCGAACTTAATCGCCTCTGGGCGCTTAATATATATATATACATACACATACATACACACACAGTATATGCTTGCTATACAGCCATTTTGTAACTGAATATTATTAAACGTCACCTTTACCAATAAAAAGCATGTATTGTAATGTATAATATGACCCATTTATAATGATACTAAAATAACAATTCTTATACAAAGCAATGGAAAGTTATTTATAATTGAAATAAAGGCTTGTTTTTCCCTTGTTGTGCATTTTTTATTGAGACACTTAAAACATGAAATACATTTTTTTTATATTAATGGCTTAAAAAAAATTAGGAATTAAATAGGATTTAAAGTAGAACTATAGAATTTTTTTTATTTTTTTATTTCGAATAGAGTAAGAGAGGATTATAACCCTTGTCAGATTTTTTTTTCACCATCCGTGTTCCATTGTGGAGATTTTTCTTCACTTCCGGTCCCATTGTCAAACAGGAACTAAGAGGAAATCCCTCCAAATTAAAGCGGAGTTCCACCCAGAAGTGGAACTTCCACTTTAAGCACTCCCTGCCCTCTTACATGCCACATTTGGCATGTCATTTTTTTTTGGGGGGGGGGGGAGTGGGGGCTTCGGTAGGAGTGGGACTTCCTGTCCCACTTCCACCTAGGGACCGCCTAGGTGACTCCTCCTCTGCCCCTAGGCGGCCCCTCCCTCTAGGCGATCTCCTGGGACACGTGACAGGTCCCAGGAGATTGTCTGTCCATTCTGGGAGCGCAGTGCAATTCGCGCATTCGCAGTGCGTGAATGGAGGCGCGGAGGAGAGGAGTAGGGAGAGGAACGCGGCTCCCTGCGGCTACATCGCTGGACCGTGGAAGTAAGTGTCTGTTTATTAAAAGTCAACAGCTATACTTTTTGTAGCTGCTGACTTTTAATAAACATTAAAAGGCTGGAACTCCGCTTTAAGAAAATTCCTTGGGGGCGCCCAGGTCACCAGAACGAATGTCTCCATTGGAAGATTTACCCTTTTTCTTTTACTTTCACTTTCAACAATAATGGTAAACAGGAAATATAGACAGGGTGAATCTCTTTAAAGGAGTTGTAAAGGCAGAAACTTTTTTGTGTAGCAGCCACCCCAGCACCCCAAATACTTACCTGAGCCCCATCTATACAGCGATGTTCATGATTGTCTAAGGCAGCCGTCCAGGACACTTCTCCTGATTGGCTGAGACACAGCAGCGGCTAAGGTTAGTTTCATACAGTGTGTACTGAGTTGATAGGTCCTGCAAGTCTGTGCAATATTTAAAGCGGGGGTTCACCCTGTTAAAAAAAAAAAATATATTTTTTTTTTATTAGACCATTACATTCGGCATCGTAGCGCGAGCTACGGTATGCCGGTCTTACATTTTTTATCCCCGTACTCACTGTGCTATGGCTCATTGAAGATTCCGGGGAATGGGCGTTCCTATGGTGAGAGAAGGTGATTGACGGCCGGCCCTAGCACGTCACGCTTCTCCGGAAATAGCCGAAATAGGCTTGGCTATTCACGGCGCCTGCGCATAGCCTGTGCGCACGCGCCGTGAAGAGCCGAGACCTACTCCGGCTGTCTTCGGGGAGCGTGACGTGCCAGAGCCGGCCGTCAATCATCCTCCCTCTCCATAGGCACGCCCATTCCCCGCGGGAGTCGGATTCTTCAATGAGCGATAGCACAGTGAGTACGGGGATTAAAAATTTAAGACCGGCATACCGTAGCTCGCGCTACGATGCCGAATGTAATGGTCTAATGATGTGAAGGAGGGTGAACCACCGCTTTAAGCTTACAGTAGGTGAACCCGATATTGTGTCAATCTCGCTCTCTTTCTCGGCGAGATTGAGCACCTACGAGCCCCATCGCGGGAGCCAGCGCCGAGCTGGCTTGCCGCGATGGAGACAGAGCCGTCATAGAAGCGACGGGAGATCCGACTTGGATTCCCGCCAATTCTACACGTGTGCGGCGTTTGTTATGAATCCTGAGGGGGAAGTCCCCGCCGGATTTTAAATAAAAATCCGGCATGGGTTCCCCCCTCAGGAGCATACCGGGCCCTTAGGTCTGTTATGGGTTGTAAAGAGAGCCCCCCCTACGCCGAAAAAAACGGCGTAGGGGGTCCCCCTACAATCCATACCAGACCCGTATCCAAAGCACGCTACCCGGCCGGCCAGGAAGGGAGTGGGGACGAGCGAGCGCCCCCCCCTCCTGAGCCGTACCAGGCTGCATGCCCTCAACATGGGGGGGTTGGGTGCTCTGGGGCAGGAGGGCGCACTGCGGCCCCCCCACCTCAGAGCACCCTGTCCCCATGTTGATGAGGACAGGGCCCCTTCCCGACAACCCTGGCCGTTGGTTGTCGGGGTATGCGGGCGGGAGGCTTATCGGAATCTGGGAGCCCCTTCAATAAGGGGGCCCCCAGATACCGGCCCACCACCCAAAGTGAATGGATATGGGGTACATCGTACCCCTACCCATTCACCTGTAGGAAAAATGTAAAAGTTAATAAACACACCACACAAGGGTTTTTAAAATAATTTATTTTTCTGCTCCGGAGGCCCCCCTGTCTTCTTTATTAGCTCTGTTTACCAGGGGGGGCTTCTTCTTTGACGTCTTCGGGTGGGTGGGGGCTGCCGTCTGGTTCTCTTCCACTGCCGGGGGGGTCGCTTTTAAAAAAGCCCCCACCCCCCGGCGGGTTTCCTCCGGCGTCTTCGGCGGGGGGGCTTCTTCTTCCGCTATCCCGACGGGTCTTCTCCGCTCTCCGGGGGTCTCCTTCTATGTTCGCCGCTCTCCGCTGTGAGTTCTTCTTCCGTGCTGTGACGTCATGTTCTTCACTTCTCTTCTTCTCCCGATGTACCTACCCATGTGATACCTACCCACGTGGGTATCACATGGGTAGGTACAGAGCATGATGGGACTGTGAGGCCTATATAGGTCCGATGCAAGGCGCGCATCCGTCATTTCAGCGAGGAGAGGCGACGTGTCAACATCGGGAGAAGAAGAGAAGTGAAGAACATGACGTCACAGCACGGAAGAAGAACTCACAGCGGAGAGCGGCGAACATAGAAGGAGACCCCCGGAGAGCTGAGAAGACCCCCCGGATAGCGGAGAAGACCCGTCGGGATAGCGGAAGAAGAAGCCCCCCCGCCGAAGACGCCGGAGGAAACCCGCCGGGGGGTGGGGGCTTTTTTAAAAGCGACCCCCCCGGCGGTGGAAGAGAACCAGACGGCGGCCCCCATCCACCCGAAGACGTCAAAGAAGAAGCCCCCCCTGGTAAACAGAGCTAATAAAGAAGACAGGGGGGGCCTCCGGAGCAGAAAAATTAATTATTTTAAAAACCCTTGTGTGGTGTGTTTATTAACTTTTACATTTTTCCTACAGGTGAATGGGTAGGGGTACGATGTACCCCATATCCATTCACTTAGGGTGGGGGGCCGGTATCTGGGGGCCCCCTTATTAAAGGGGCTCCCAGATTCCGATAAGCCTCCCGCCCGCATACCCCGACAACCAACGGCCAGGGTTGTCGGGAAGGGGCCCTGTCCTCATCAACATGGGGACAGGGTGCTCTGAGGTGGGGGGGCCGCAGTGCGCCCCCCTGCCCCAGAGCACCCAACCCCCCCATGTTGAGGGCATGCAGCCTGGTACGGCTCAGGAGGGGGGGGCACTCGCTCGTCCCCACTCCCTTCCTGGCCGGCAGGGTAGCGTGCTTTGAAAACGGGTCTGGTATGGATTGTAGGGGGACCCCCTAAGCCGTTTTTTTCGGCGTAGGGGGGGCTCTCCTTACAACCCATAACAGACCTAAGGGCCCGGTATGCTCCTGAGGGGGGAACCCATGCCGGATTTTTATTTAAAATCCGGCGGGGACTTCCCCCTCGGGATTCATAACAAACGCCGCACACGTGTAGAATTGGCGGGAATCCAAGTCGGATCTCCCGTCGCTTCTATGACGCGCTTGCTGGGATGTGCTGTCACTATTCCAGTGAGTGCGAGATGTCGGCGAGATCTCGGCACCATGTCGCCGAGAATCAGCGCGATGCTGTCGTGCTAAAAATACAATATCACAAACACCTACTGTAGCTATTTATTGTGAAAAATGTTCTACTGCTTAAAGCGGGGGTTCTCCCTAAAAAAATGTTTTTCTTTTCTAGCATGTCATTCAGCATAGTAGCGTGAGCTACAGTATGCCTTTATATATTTTTTGGGCACCGTACTCACTGTTTAATCGCGTAGTAAAGTTTCAGGGGAATGGGCGTTCCTATGCAGAGGGCTCGTGATTGACGGCAGGCTATGGCGCGTCACGCTTGACGGAAATAGCCGAAATAGGAGTTTGCTCTTCATGGCGCCTGCGCAGTCAGCTCTGATGTCTGTGCGCAGGCACCGTATAGCGCCGTGAAGAGCCGAGACCTACTCCGGCTATTTTCGTGAAGCGTGACGCGCCATAGCCGGCCATCAATCACGAGCCCTCTGCATAGGAACGCCCATTCCCCGCGGGGAGTCTGAAACTTTACTACGCGATTAAACAGTGAGTACGGCGCCAAAAAAAAATATATAGGCATACTGTAGCTCCCGCTACTATGCTGAATGACATGCTAGAAAGTTGTTTTTTAGGGTGAAACACTGCTTTAATTCAGTTACAAATAAGCCTATTGTTTTTGGTGAAGTAGTATCATTGCAGGCTGTCAGGAGATTTGTATTATTATATTGACTGCTCTCATTTGTAGCTACAAGGTGTTAGTGACATCTACTGGCTACAAGGCTGTACTACTCGTCAGATGGAGTACATTCAACAGCAAATAGTAGTCAGTCACATTCAACGGGACTTGTTTAGCAAGATTTAAAGCTGACCATGCACTATACAATCTGATTGTACAATCTCCTTTGGGTCTACCATGTAGCCTGCCTGACTGGATACTAAATGAATGGATTGTTTAGGTATGTCCTTATATTGAACATAGGATACCCCATGCTGCCCATGAGCTTACATTAGATTGTAAGCTCTTCTGAGCAGGGCCCTCTTAATCCTCTTGTATTTTATTGTATTGTAACTGTATTGTCTCCCTTTATATTGTAAAGTGCTGCGTAAACTGTTGGCACTATATAAATCCTGTATAATAATAATAATATTACACAGTTTTCGGTAAACCTGAAGAAGATTGTACAATCTGATTGTATACTCTTTGGCCACCTTAAGATGTTTCTCCACTCTTACAGGTTCCTAAGAACTGGATGAGTTTCACCACTTGGATGAGTGGTGAAATGTCTTCAACATTAGTCTAGTTGAAAGGGGACTGACTCCCAAAAATGCAGCCTGTCCCATCAATTCTAGCCTGTCCCATCAAATGCAGCCTGTCCCATCAATTCTAGCCTGTCCCATCAAATGCAGCCTGTCCCATCAATTCTAGCCTGTCCCATCAAATGCAGCCTGTCCCATCAATTCTAGCCTGTCCCATCAAATGCAGCCTGTCCCATCAATTCTAGCCTGTCCCATCAAATGCAGCCTGTCCCATCAATTCTAGCCTGTCCCATCAAATGCAGCCTGTCCCATCATATGCAGCCTCTGTGACTACAGGAGGGGGGGCGGTGCCCGGGCGCCCCCTATGGATGGGCTGCCACTGACTTTGAGTATATGGCAATTCCTTATTGCGCACACCTCGCATTTGGACGATATGTAACATCTCTCAATGAATGCAGCATTTTTGGGTGGGTAACACGAAGTGTGTACTCACTTCCCCAGTCCATCATGTAACCTTACTTCTGTTTTACCAAGGCCTGCCTCTATCTCCCTTCTTCTGTAACACCTCTGACTAGGAACATAGGATACCCCATGCTGCCCATGAGACATTTTTAATGTTTCCTCCTCTTCTCCTCTTCATCTCTTATATAATCCATGTTGTTTGGTATACCCTCCATAGGTGTGCACAGGGGGTACACCCCATGCAGTGTAGATTACCCCTGCAGCCCAGCTACTGCAGGGGTTGTTTCAGGATGGAGAGCGGGGCAAGGGGCCAGTAAATATGCCATTTACTGGCCTCTTCCTTTTCTGAATGAACATAGTGAGTGATGGGTATATTACTCACTGGGTCCATTTATAGCTGAATCATTTTAAACTGTGCTTCAGTTTGTGAATAAATAGGAAGCCGCTCAGCCCAGATCACTTCCCATTCATTCACTGTCCAGTGCAGCTGAGGCTGGAGAGAAAGTAACTGGGGAATCTCAGTCCTCAGTCCCTTTCTCTGTCTCAAAAGTGAGGCATCAGGGGCCTGTTTAGACCCCTGATATCGCACAAAAGCCCCCTAAGTGGGCTCCTAAAAGAATTACCAAATAATCATAAAAAAGTAATATTGCAAAAAAACATAAAAAGTAATATTGCAAAAATAATAAAAAAATACAATTGTAAGAAATAATAAAAAATGTAATAATAAATGAAAAAAACTACTGAAACTGTCCACTGCCCTACTAACACCAATCTTTGCCCTACTAACATTGTCCACTGCAATACTGATACCATCCTTTGCCCTACTGACAAAGCCCACTGCCCTCCTGACACCATCCATTGCTCTACAGACTGACACCATCCACTGTCCTCCTATTGACACCAACCTCTGCCTTACTGATACCTCCACTGCTCTACTGACACCACTGACTGTTCCACTGACACTGTCTGCTGCTCTATTAACACTATCCGGTGCCATATATATATATATATATATATATATACACACATACACATACAGCGGAAACCTTGGATTACGAGCATAATCCGTTCCAGGAGAATGCTCATATTCCAAAGCATTCACATATCAAAGTGAGTTTCTCCATAGAGGTCAATGGAAACTAAAATAATTTGTTCCGCATTGACTTCTATGGCATGCAATACCGCATGTGGCCAGAGGTGGGTGGTGCTGGAGAGCCTCAGAAATACTCGGAAAGGCTCAGGGTCGGCTGAACTCGGAAAACCTCAGAAAGGCCCAGAGTATTTCCGAACGGCTCAGATCGCTCGAATTGGCTCTGCTCGGCTCCAGCGTCCCCCCCCCGCCTCTGGCCAAATGCGGTACTACACACCACTGTGGCTTGAATCCTGCTCGTTTTGCGAGACAACACTTGCAAACCAAGTCAGGATTAAAAAAAAAACGTTAACCGCGTTACTCGCAATCCAAGGTATCACTGTATATGTTTGAGCTTTGGGGTGCAATAAATTGTGCACACCTATGACACCCTGCATGCACCGCATTAGTGATACCAGTGGATTACAGGAAGCAGATATTAGCACAAGTTCAGGTACTTATGTTGTATCCGTAAAATTGGTTAAGAAATATTTGTAGCTGTCTGTGCATAGGGTTTATACTAGAATAACATAAGGGAATAACTCATAGCTCCGTCCCAACTGTCCCTGATTTCAAGGGACTTTACCCCATTTGGAGCAATGTCCCATTTTTCCTCTTTCCCCCTCATTTGTCCCTCATTTTTGTCTGATCTATATAGTCAATTAGAAAATGCACTTTTATCTTTCAAAAAGTGTTTCCCAGTATAAACCTTTCATCTACATTCTAAATTGCTGCATTTGTCTTAACCTCCCTGGTGGTAAACCCGAGCGTGACTCGGGGTTGGTTTTCAATGCTAAGATCGGTATCCCCGAGTCACGCTCGGGGTGGACGTGCAGCGGCGCGGCTTACCTTTCGCTGGATCCACAGGCAAGTTACTCACCTTGTCCCTGGATCCAGCGATGCCACCCCGCTGTGTGAGCGAGCGGGTCCTCCTCGCTCGATTCACAGTCTCCCCGTGAGCCGCCGATCTCCGTTCCCTGCGACGTTACGACGCACGGGAGCGGAAAACGGCGCCAAATTCAAAAAAAGTAAACAAACACTTTACATACAGTATACTGTAATCTTATAGATTACAGTACTGTATGTAAAAAATACACACACCCCTTGTCCCTAGTGGTCTGCCCAGTGCCCTACATGTACTTTTATAAAAATAAAAAATGTCAAATTCCCCCTAAAAACTGTAGATTGTCCAAAAGTGTCCCTTTATGTCAAAAATGGTTTTAGATCAGCTAGAAAACAGCGATAATAAATTATAATCACTTGCAGAATTGTGCGATAGCGATTTGTGGGGAAATTCGTCAAAAAAAAAAAAATAATGACAGCGACAATTCTGCAACTGAGCAAATTTCAGTGATTTTGAGTTGATTACATTATTGAATAATTTTTATTATAATTATATTATTATTATTTGTTATAATTATTTATAATTATTTATTATATTATAATTTATAATTTTGTTTTAAAAAAAAAATCATACCCGGGATGCCTACTAGACTCTTGCTTGGTCAGATTTAAGTGAGTTATTTCTAAAAATTACAGGCCTACAGTATAAAACGCCAAATTTCCTTGCAAAATAATTGTACCGCTTTTGGTACGTAATTCCAGACAGAATCATACCGCCAGGGAGGTTAAAAGACAACATAAAGTAATAGTAGAGGTAAAAAAAAAAAAAAAGCGCTTGTGGATTTAATGAACCTTGTTTTTGGTTAATTCTCCTTTAAGGGGGTGTGGCAAGGGGCGTGTCATATGCCTACCTACGTTTTCTAGTAGGTGTCCCTCTTTCCAATCTCAAAATGTTGGGAGGTATGAATAACTGAGATGAGCAACCAGATGATCCTGTACTTGTGATATATGTAAACTCTTATCACACTCACACACACTCTGGTATAGATCTTGTCCTGAATTCAGCAGTAAATGGATTGGTACAGTCACACAGTGCAAAGTTTATCACAGCTCATAAATTACACAGTCATGAAGACTGCAAGGCATTCATACAGACAGTATATACTTCACACGAACCTACTCTTTTCATCATAGAGTTATTCATATTAAATAATAACTTTAATTTAAATGTTTATATCAATGGCCACTAAGCATCCAAACTGGTGATGTCTACATTGACACAGGACCTCACAGTGCCAATCTCTCACAGTAGTGACCTCTGTGGTAATGTGGCAGCAGAGTCTCTCTATTTCTCAGATACCATGGTGAGCCCTCCAGCAGGCAGCTCTCCATCACAGCAGCCCACTTTAAGGCCCCGTACACACGGTCGGTCCAAACCGATGAAAACGGCCTGAAGTCCAGTTTCATTGGTCCAAACCGACCGTGTGTACGGCCCATCGGTCCATTGTCCTTCGGTCAAAATTTTTAGAACTTGCTTTAAAATCGAACCGATGGACCGCTGCCCGATAGGTCCAAACTGATGGTTAGTACACAAAAGCATCGGTTCAAAACCCGCGCATGCTCAGAATCAAGTCGACGCATGCTTGAAAGCATTGAACTTCGTTTTTCTCAGCACGTCATGTGTTTAACGTCACCGCGTTCTGACCCGATCGGTTTTTGAACTGATGGTGTGTACGCACATCAGAACATCAGGCCACTTCAGCGTTGAACCGATGAAAATGTTCCGTCGGACCATTCTCATCGGTTTGGATCGACCGTGTGTACGAGGCCTGACAGTCACCTCTCATTGTCCTCTACACAACTGCCTTAACCCTAGGACCCAGCTCCTCATCCTACTGGGACATGTAGCCTAGACATGTGCACAGCAAAAAATTTCGTTTATTTCTGTTTTGTTTCTGTTCGTTTATCGTGATTCGTAACGAGTCGTAATTTCGTAAGACGTTAGTTATCGTATTCGTACTCTTTAGTATTTTCGTAACACTCTTTTTTCCGTTTCCGTTATTTCTGTTAGTTTATTTTTCGTTGAATCGAGATTAGTATTTTCGTTATATTTTGTATTCTGCCGCGTTCGTATTTCTTAAATTATTTTATTCGTTCCTTCGTTTTTACGTTAGTTTAATTTTCGTTGTTTTGCTATTTGTATTTACATTATATTTTCCATCATGCCACGTTCGTATTTTCGTTGCTTTATGATCATTCGTATTTTTGTGTCTAATTTCCTTTGATTGTAAAAACTTACTTTTGTAGATTTTATTGCATTCGTAATTCTGTTAGAATACATTTTACGTTTATTCGACACACTACTCGTCGTAATTTTGTAATTCGTACTTTACTGTGATTGACTTGACTGTCTTAGTTAGCACTGTTAGTTAGTCTAACTGACTGTTAGTTAGTCTAGAATGAAGTCTGACGTAGAAGAAAACTAAAATATGTCAGATATTACAAATACAAATCTAGAAATTAGATGAAATTAGATGCACTGCAGTCTAACACAGAAAAAGACACAAGGAGCCAGGAGGTAATGAGAAAGAAGCTCATTGGGGGAAGGAACAAACCTCTTCAGAGGAAAGGGACAGCGCTCAGTGGCTATTGGTCAATGTCCAGAAATATTTCAGTACTAACGAAAGCTAATTTACATTATTTCGTATTTTTGTTGTTTTCATTTCCGTTTTCCGAAGATTCGTAATTTATTTTTTGTTAGTTTTGATTTTCGTTTTTTATTCTTTGTTCGGCATTTCGGTTGTTTTCTTTTCGGTCTTCGAATATTAGTAAGTTTGCATTTTCGTTCATTTTGTTTTTCGTAATTATTACTTTTATGGGGTTCGGTATTTTCGCTGTTTCTATGTTTTCGTTTCTTTCATCTTTCGTATCTTTGTTGTTTTTCATATTCGTTATTTTGAAAATATCGTTATTCGTTATTAATTGCGCTAAACCGTTCGTTCATTCGTATGTTAACGAATCAACTAAAATAACGAAAATTGACAGAAAACTTATTCGTAACTTAAAAAATTGCACATGCCTAATGTAGCCCATCTTGTCCATGATTTAACGACTTTAGCCATGGAAGGATTTACCCCCTTAATGACCAGGCAATATTTTGCGATACTGCACTGCGTCGCTTTAACTGACAATTGCACGGTAATGCAAAGTTGTACACAAACAAAATTGATGTCCCTTTTTTCCCACAAATAGCGCTATAAGCAAAAAAAGAGAGCCAATTTTGAAGAAACAACTATATTTTTTACTTTTTGCTATAATAAATATCCAAAATAAAATAATAAAAAAATAAAATACATTTTTGACATACAATATGACATATCGTACATAACATGTAAAATACACTAACAGTGAATCTCTCCGTCAAGAACATAACAAGTAGTGGTCATATCCAGTAGCAAGCCCCCCGCCCCCACCCACCTGTAACTCACAAAATTAAGTACCGCCCAGCAGCCTCATCTGAACAAGTTCCGTAGGACTCAAGCCAGGTGTGGCAAGCCATGCATCCCACAGCCTGTCAAATTTACCTGCGTTTCCCCTGTGCTGATAAATGTACTTCTCCATTATAAGCATCCTGCCCATGTGTGTCAACCAGAATTTAATCGTGGGGGGCGCCTCCAATTTCCATTTCAGGAGAATGGTCTTCCTGGCCTGGAATAGCGCTCTGTTAAATGCCATTCGAGTCAACTCCTCCGTTACCACTCCTTTCAAAACTCCAAGCAGGCAGTACAGCAGGTCAAGGGGGACGTTGGTCTGGAACACTGAATTAAGTGTAGCCAGAACCCCCGTCCAGAACCTGTGGAGCTTGGGGAAGCGCCAGAGCAGATGAATCAGATCGCCAGACATTACCCTGCATCTGTTACACATCGGGTCAGGAACCCTGCCCATTTTGAAAAGTTTGACTGGGGTGTAATGGACCCTCAGTAGAATGTATAGCTGAGACACCTTCTATGCTACGTTAAGCGAACAATTATTGACTGTCTGCAGCGCCTCCTCCCACATCTCCCCTGTTATTGGTCCAACATCTGCCTCCCACTGAGCTGCCACTTTCATGGGATGCACCTCTAAAAATGAATCAAGCAACATGTTGTAACACTGTGAAATAATACCTTTAGTCTCAGACACAGCCCGTAGGATGCGGAAGACCGGAGTGGGGGACTAAGCCCACTCCACCGCATCCCCCTGGGCTTTAATTGCATGTTGCAGTTGCAAGTAATAAAAAAACATGGATGGAGGAAGCACGTATCTAGATTGTAAAGTACTAAACGGGAGCAGTGCACCACCACGGAAAACCTGTTTGAGGAGTGTTATGCCCAGAAGGCGCCATCGAGGGCCCTGATCTAACTTGGCCAGTTCAATATATGTGTTGTTCCCCCAGAGCGGGCTGAATTCAGTGAACCCTGTGACCCCCTGGTGCTGCCTCGCCTTGTTCCAAACTTTCTGAAGGAGTGCATATGTGGGCATTCTCTTGTTAGTTTTCTGAAACCGTTGGGCCTCAAGTCCCTCTGGTATCGAAGCGGCCCCCGAGCCAAGCAGTAAGAGCCTGGCCGAGGAGCTCGCCGGGACCGGGGACATAGCACCAATCAGATGCTGTAGCTGCGCAGCTAGGTAGTAAATCCAAGGGTTAGGAAGAGCCAGCCCCCCTCCCTCCTTGGGGCATTGCAATTGTTCCAGCTTTATCCTGGGAGCTCTAATGTGCCAGAGCAACTGCCTAAAAAGAGAGTTAACAACTCTAAATATTTTAAGGGTAATAACTACCGGGGAGTTGTGGAGCAGATACAACAACTGTGGCATCAAAATCATCTTGATGAGATTGGTCTTGCCCGCTAGGGACATTTTCAGCTTATTCCATATGTGGATCTTGTCTCTAAACCGGGTCAGAAGGGAAAAACATTTAAGCGACAATAATCGGTCACCTTGGGGGAGACATGTATCCCCAAGTACTTGAAGGAAGTCACTACAGGGACAGGGCATGGGGGTCCACCACCAGACGAGGGAGACCCATCCAGAAACAGCAGAGCGGACTTAGTCCAGTTGATGGTAAGGCCTGAAAAGCGTCCAAACCCTGCCACAAGGGACATCACCCGGCTCAGGGAATCCTCCGCATCCTCCAAAAATAGGAGCATGTTGTCGGCATAAAGCATGATCTTCTCGTGCATGTCACCATAGCTGAAGCCCTTTACTGCAGGGCAGTTCTGCACCAGGGCTGCCAGGGGCTCAATGGCCAGAGCGAAGAGCAGGGGGGACAGGGGACATCCCTGCCTGGTCCCCCTGCCCAGGGCAAAAGCATGAGACATCCTGTCCGACACACGTATGGCCGCCTGTGGCGCGTCATACAGCAGTCTTACCCACCTAAGGAAATTGGGGCCAAAACCAAACTTGGCCAGCACAGCCCACAGATACCGCCAGCCGACACTGTCGAAAGCCTTATTGGCATCAAGTGACAACAGTGCCCTGCGGCCGACGGAATCCGAAGGAGTCTGCATATTCAAGTATAGGCGCCAGAGGTTAGTTGCGGTGGAACTACGAGGCATAAACCCAGCCTGGTCTGGATGGATTATGGATAAGATAACCTTGTTTACCCTCATGGCCAGTACTTTCGCTAGAATTTTCACGTCGCTCTGTAGCAGGGAAATGGGCCTGTACGAGCCTGGGTCGAGGGGGTCCTTGCCTGGCTTCAGCAGGAGGATAATACTAGCCCTTGCCATAGATGGGGGAAGTTTCCCTAAGTCAAATGAGGAGTTGAAAACCTCCAGCAGCCTGGGGAGAATCTCCCCCCCCATATTGGGTATACACTTCCATAGGGATCCCGTCATCTCCCGGGGGCCTTACAGGTGGAGAAGGAGGCAGCCGCCTCCATTAGTTCTTCTAGGGTAAGAGGAGCGTCCATCTCTGCTCGGGCCCTTCTATCCAGAGACGGGAGGACCACAGCAGCCATGTAAGCTTGCAGCTCGCCATCAGGATAGTCATCGCAGGGTCTATACAGATCTGTGTAAAAGGCTGCTAGTTCGGCAATGATCTGCTCAGGGTCATTCACCAACCGCCCCTGTGAGTCACGGATTGCTCCAATGGCTGGGGACGCCTGCTGAGACCTGGCTATCCTGGCCAAAAGTCAGCCAGTCTTCTCCCACTCCTCATAGTAGGCCTGCTTAGTAAAAAAACGCTTCTTTTCCGCGGTGGAGGCCCTCAACCGGTTCAGCGATTTTTAGTGGGACTGTGACATTGCGGCAGACAGATCGGACACTTTTGACACTTTTTTGGGACCATTGACATTTATACAGCGATCAGAGCTAAAGATAGCCACTGATTACTGTATAAATGTCACTGGCAGAGAAGGGGTTAACACTAGGGAGCGATCAAGGTGTTACGTGTTCCATAGGGAGGTGTTTCTAACTGTGGGGGCAGTTTACTGACAGGGAGTAGAGAGAGATCACTGTTCCTGATTACTAGGAATAGCAGATCTCTCTCTACCTTCCTGACAGAACGGTTTCCGGCAACGCGCATCAGCTCGTGCACGCCCCCTTTAACTCTTAAAGCGGCCACTACGGTGATTCACGCAGCCGTGCCAACCTGCCACATTATGACGGTGGCTGGTCGGCAAGCAGTTAATTGTCTTTGGGGACTGCATTTCCCAACGTCCCAGGTGACTCCCACCAGTCCTCTTTCCTACCAGGCTGCACGGCAGCCAATCAAAGTGTCCTCAGCAGCCTGGAGCAGTATGCAAGCTCTCCTCCGGCTCATACAAATATGTAAATATGTTCTGTTTCTCTCCTCCTCTCCTCACTGGCAGCCAACGAGAGGGAGAACAACTGCAGCACTGGCTGTGTGTTAGAGGCTGCAACATGTGTGACACGTTCAGTGACAGCCCAGTCTGTGCAGCAACAGGTGCAACATAAACTACCCATGCATTCAAGAAAAACAAAACAATTAAAACTTGTGTTAAAAAAAGTAAAAAAAATAAAAAAGATCACCACATTTCCAACCCTTCCAATTTCTGGGATGTCCAGGATTCAGTATACTTTACAATGAGATCCTTATAGCAAGTCTGTTCATTTACCTAAATTTCCTTAAACTTCTCTTAAAGTGCATGCAAACCATCCCATATACCCAGTGAGGTGAATAGCCTCAGATTATACATTGCAATGAAACAAATCTCCCTACATACATTTTACATGTATATCTGCTGTCTTCATCTTTACACACTGTTTAGAAAGTGCACGTCTTGTTAGAATTTTCTCTTCCTGATTCACCTGTGGGTATGAATTCTTGCCATACACTGTGAGACAGCTGATTGGAGGAAAGGCAGAGACCCCCTCTCCACATAGGCAGAGACTTGCAGAGCTGAGCTGTGAATAGACCAGCTCTTTGCTAATCTATTTATAGCACCCACCCCGACACAAATTTCAGGCTGGTTGTCGGAAAACTTGTCAGAAGTTATCAGGCTGATAACAGAAGAATGGAGCAGCAGAAAGACATGGGACTCAGGGCTTTGGGGAGAGATAAGAAAACACTACAGATAGGAGGTCCGGGAAAAAATAAATTATTAAAAGCCAGCAGCTACACATACTGCAGCTGCTGGCTTTTACTAAATGGACACTTACCTGTCCTGAAATCCAGCGATGTCCGCAGTAAGGTTTGCGGCGTGAAGCCGAAAGGCTACACTGCCGCCGCCATTGCGGGTAAGGGAACCCGGCAGTGTTGATTTTCGGCTTTACGCCGGGAACCCTACTGCGCATGCGCGAGGCCCGCTCCTCTCTCCTATTAGCCCGGTGACCAGGGGAGGAGGAGGAAGCCCCGCTGTGACATCATAGCCACGTCAAGGCCGCGGCCGGACTCCTGGAAGTGGGAAAGAATACCTGTCTTTGACAGGTATCCTGTCCCCCTCCCCCGAAAGGTGCCAATTGTGGCACCGGAGGGGGGCAGGAATCCGATGAGCGGAAGTTCCACTTTAGGGTGGAGCTCCACTTTAAGTCAAATTTCATTAATCAGGTTTACATCCACTTTAGACATGAAGCAGAGTGATTCTGTCTTGTAGGTTCTATGTGGACTTTAGAATTTCCACACTCTTTCTGGGGTGGAAAATATAAAATGTGCTCTGGCTGGGTTGCCTTAAAATATAACTAAAGGCAATTTCTTTTTTTTGGATAGAGTGGAGATGGATCATAACACCTGCCAGGTTTTTATTTCTGTCTGTGTCCCCGTTAGGGAGATTCATCCTCTCTATTTCTCTATTTTTAAAAGAAAATCCCAACTTTTTGGTTGTCCATAGAAAGTTATAGAGGGGAAATCTTCCAATGGAGACACTAGTTCTGGTGGCCTGGGGGTCCCAAAACATTCCCTTAATTTGCAGGGATTTTCTCTCACTTCCTGTTTTGGCTATGGGACAGGAAGTGAAGGTAATTCTCCCCAAGATGGAAGGATGGAAAAAAATGAACCTTACAAGGGGTATATTCCTCCCATACTTTATTCAAAATGAAAGAAAAGAGTTTTGTCTATAGTTCTACTTTTATTTTAGCAAATAGTAACTGGATTTTAAAAGGCGGGGTTGGCTTGGGGATATGCATACATTTGAAATACAAGCTAGAGGAGAGGGGGTTAAGGAAAACTAGGGTGATGGGTGGTAGGTAAGGAAAAAACTCTCTTGTACTCATTCTCTCAAATGCACAAGTCCTCTGTCTATTCTTGGAACACTCCCATCAGGCAGGTCTCAGCAGGTCTCAGCGAATCATGTCCATGCTTGCAGGATTGAGGAAGACTTGTTCAACAGGTCATAAAATGTTATTTGTGTCTTCTGTTCCACTCATAGGATCTCTGAAGGTGGTAGATAGGGGATAGGGAGAATTCTGTTTTTGCTCCCAGCTGGCCCTACTAAGGCTTCTTTCACACTATGGATTGTATGTCCGTTTTATAATATCCGTATTACACCTATTAACGGACGTTTATTAACGGATTTAATAACGGATACATACGGATAAATATTTTACCATTCTTCCTTTATTGAAAACGGATAATGTTTATCCGTATATATCCGTATACATCCGTTATATCATTCCTTTCTAACGTCCGTTAATAAAAAACATTTCACCCTTTCTTGAAGTCCAGCTCCAGAAGTCGCATGGATATTCAGGGGAACCCCGCCGTCAATTTAAAACAAAAATGACGTGCGGTTCCCGGTAAATATCCATAACCAGACCCTTCAGGTCTGGTATGGATATTCAGGGGAACCCCGCCGTCAATTTAAAACAAAAATGACGTGCGGTTCCCCCTAAATATCCATAACCAGACCCATTATCCGAGCACGTTGACCTGGCCGGCCGCAGAAAAGAGGGGGGGACAGAGTGCGGCCCCCCCTCTCTCCTGAACCGCACCAGGCCACATGCCCTCAACATGGGGAGGATGTCCCCATGTTGATGGGGACAAGGGTCTCATCCCCACAACCCTTGCCCGGTGGTTGTGGGGGTATGCGGGCGGGAGGTTTATCAGAATCTGGAAGACCCCTTTAACAAAGGGGACCCCCAGATCCTGACCCCCCCCCTGTGTGAAATGATAATGGGGTACACTGTACCTCTACCATTTCACGAAGGAAGTAAAAAGTATTGTAAAAAAACACACTGACACAAAAGAATAAAGTCCTTTATTAAAAAAAAAAAAAAAAAACTCCAGCGCTGAAAAATCCACTCGTTCCCGGCTTCCAGCGTTGTCCTGATCCTGCGACGGGTGCGGGTGATCTCCCGCGATGAGAAGATCCAGCGTCGGGTGATCTCCGCTCCGGCGATGTGAAGATCCATCCATCCGGCGCAGCAGCATCCCGGACCTCCTCTCACCGCTGGGCACAGCCCAGCGAATGAGCGGCTGAAGCTGTGACATTTCTTATATAGAGGAGGCAGAGCCACCCGTCACGTGACCCTGCCCCCTCTGACGTACCTCTGCTACATCACTGGGGAAGACCAAGAAGAGGGAAGACCTTTCCTCTTCTCGGGCTTACCCAGTGATGTAGCAGAGGTACGTCAGAGGGGGCAGGGTCACGTGACGGGTGGCTCTGCCTCCTCTATATAAGAAATGTCACAGCTTCAGCCGCTCATTCGCTGGGCTGTGCCCAGCGGTGAGAGGAGGTCCGGGATGCTGCTGCGCCGGATGGATGGATCTTCACATCGCCGGAGCGGAGATCACCCGACGCTGGATCTTCTCATCGCGGGAGATCACCCGCACCCGTCGCAGGATCAGGACAACGCTGGAAGCCGGGAACGAGTGGATTTTTCAGCGCTGGAGTTTTTTTTTTTTTTTTTTAATAAAGGACTTTATTCTTTTGTGTCAGTGTGTTTTTTTACAATACTTTTTACTTCCTTCGTGAAATGGTAGAGGTACAGTGTACCCCATTACCATTTCACACAGGGGGGGGGTCAGGATCTGGGGGTCCCCTTTGTTAAAGGGGTCTTCCAGATTCTGATAAACCTCCCGCCCGCATACCCCCACAACCACCGGGCAAGGGTTGTGGGGATGAGACCCTTGTCCCCATCAACATGGGGACATCCTCCCCATGTTGAGGGCATGTGGCCTGGTGCGGTTCAGGAGAGAGGGGGGGCCGCACTCTGTCCCCCCCTCTTTTCTGCGGCCGGCCAGGTCAACGTGCTCGGATAATGGGTCTGGTTATGGATATTTAGGGGGAACCGCACGTCATTTTTGTTTTAAATTGACGGCGGGGTTCCCCTGAATATCCATACCAGACCTGAAGGGTCTGGTTATGGATATTTATCGGGAACCGCACGTCATTTTTGTTTTAAATTGACGGCGGGGTTCCCCTGAATATCCATACCAGACCTGAAGGGTCTGGTTATGGATATTTAGGGGGAACCGCACGTCATTTTTGTTTTAAATTGACAGCGGGGTTCCCCTGAATATCCATGCTCAGTAAAATTAACGTCCGTTAACATAACGGACATTTACGGAGACATTTACTAACGCCCATGTGCCATAGACTTCAATGTTAAAATATAACGGACGTTAATATATCCGTTACTTGCAACGGACAAATAATTTACAAAAAATAGTGCAAGACCCGTCACATATTCCGTTATAACTAACGTCCGTATGTTATAACGGACTATTACGGATCTTTACGGAACATAAAAAAATCCCATAGACTTTAATGATATTTTATAAAGGACGTATAACTTCCGTTTTTTAACATTATCTGACGGATTTTAAAACGGATTATTAAAACGGATTTATTTTGTAGTGTGAAAAGGGCCTAAGAGATGTATCCGCATGAATATTCCAGGAGGATATTTCAAACACTCTGTATAGAAGATCAATCAGTGACTCTACTCAATCATTATTTGATAGTTGGGTTGTCATGTCCAAATGCAGTGTGCTCACCTTCAGGGCATACTATAGAGATCAAACTTACTGCGCATGCGCGAACGATGTTTGGCCATCTTTGTTATGAGAAAATCACCTATCTACGGTCAATTATGTGAATCATGCCTTTTTAATGCTTTTTACATGTAAGTGCTACTTTTTTAATAAATGCAATGTCCGTACAAAGCTATACTATGTGGAGCTTTATTTCTTGCATATGCTTTGTAACATAAGAGAGGATCTGTTGATTTGACTCCTTGAAGCATCCATTTGCCTTCCATTGCTATTTTGCTGTCTGGGGTCACCAGAGGGGGGATTCAAGCTATTGGCAGGGACACTGACCAAGCACAAATATACAATGTAGTTAACAACTGAAAACAATCAAGTATTGGGAATACTTGATTGTTTTCAGTCGTTAACTACATTGTATATTTGTTTTGACAATTATGGTATTGTCCAATATTGCTATATTTATGGCATTACCTACAATGCTCAATGCTTATGGATTATTATTTCTTTATATTTTTTAGTTTATCCTGTTACATTGCTCCTGATGAAGCTCTTCTTCTGAGCGAAACATGTCGGGCACCTTCCTAACAGGCTCTGCTGCTGCTTTTCCTTGAAGCCGTTAATAATCCCAGGGATATACAATTGTTTTGTATCTCTTTTTTATAAAATGTTATATATTTTCAAATAAATTATTGCTTGTTTATTATATCTGTTTGGATCTACCATTTATCATGATACCTTAAAAATCCCTTGGTGTCACGTCTGCTATCTTGGATTTCCTTTCTGCTCAGCACGGAATTTTGTTGGGACTTTTTCCTGTATGGACACTTTTTAATTTATTCATCTATTTGTTATACATGTATCACTATTCATTCATATAAGTTGGTTTTTACCAAAGTTATTTATGTAGTTCACTATTTGATTTATGTTCATGTATATTTTTTTCACACATGTTTATATGCTTACTGCACTTTCTTTTTGTATAGAGATCAAGCTTACGAGCTTCAACATGGGTGAAAAAAGGACAAGTACCTGTGATATTACAAGCGGAACACTTGTGTTTTTTCCTACATTATTTGCCAATATAATGCCAGAATAAATATGGTAAATATTGGGGTCTATGCACAAACAGAAAATATTTATTTCCCAGGATCTTATATGTAGCATGTTCCAAAATGTAAGTCTAAGGCCCCGTACACAAGACCAAACATGTATGCTGAAACTGGTCCGCGGGTGTGTAGGCGCGAGCGGGCCGAATTCCAGCAAACATTTGCCCGCCGGGCCTTTTCCCAGTGGGCAAATATTCCTGGACGTGTTTTAAAACCGTCCGCTGGAATCCTGCCCGCTCGGACATGTACGGTCGTCAGTACAGACCTACCGTACATGTCCGAGCGCCCGCCGTCCCTCGCATGCGTCGAATGACTTCGACGCATGCGTGGAAGCCTTTAAATGGCAGGCCCGCCCACGTCGCCGCGTCATCGCCGCGTCATCGTCGCGGCGACGACGCGGACACGCCCCGCGTAGTGTTTACGCGCGGACTTCTGTACGATGGTTAGTACAACCATCGTACAGAAGCCCTCTGGCAGGCATGTACGGTGAAAACGGTCCGACGGACCGGTTTCACCGTACATGTTTGCTCGTGAGTACCCGGCCTTAGACCCCATACATACTGTTAGATTTTCTGCAGATTTTTGTCTTCAGATTCACCATATCCATGTAGTGCAAGTCAAAATTTTAACTCTTAAAGTGATTGTAAAGCTTTGTTTTTTTTTGTTTTTTTTAAATAACAAACATGTCATACTTACCTCCACTGTGCAGCTCGTTTTACACAGCGTGGCCCTGATCCGCGACTTCTGGGGTCCCTCAAGGGCTTCATTGGATTTGATTGACAGCAGCGGGAACCAATGGCTGCGCTGTTATCAATATATCCAATCAAGAGCTGGGACCTCGTGGAGAGAAGGACAGCACGTCACCGCCAAGTGAATTCCACGGCTCAGGTAAGTAATCTAACCCTACAACGTGTCACTGTTGCCCCACTAAGACATGTTTCTGGGACCCCTTCCGATTTTAAGTTATTGTGTTTCATTGTAATATTGGACAGTCATGTGTATATATATATGTATATATATATATACCGTATAAACCATACATAGTAACAAGGACAATCTCCACTCAAACATTTGTATTTATTTTTGTCTTGAGCGTAATTAAGCAACAAATCTTGTGCTCATGCTGCTACTACAGACCACATGCTGAGTGCTGCTTCGATGTCCGATTGCTGTGCTTAGGTCAGAGTTATTAGTTACTAAAACATTTTTTCCTTCTGATGTCTAAACATATTTGCTGTTTGGTAAGAGTGATTTATGGTCATTTGCGTTAATAATTGTTTATTCTGTTATAATCATTCCTCTATTTACTCAAGGTGTGCATTTAAAGGAGTGGATGACATTGGTAAATACTGTCCCTAGCTTACATAATGCAGCCCAGCTAGTCAGTAATGCAGATGCATGTGATTTCTGCTGCTCCAGACTCTCTCTAGCACTAGAAATCTCAGCACACCCATCAGAAAGTAACATCTACAGTCTGGTAGTGTATTTGTTTTTTTCTTTGTTTTGTTCCTTTGTTTGCATGGGGTTCCTTTGGGTACTCCAGTTTCCTTCCATGCTCCAAAAACATGCTGGTAGGTGATTTGGTTACATCCTATATTGAGCTTAGTATATGTGTAAAAAAAATGGCCATGCACATGTGTTATCACATCCCACATGCCAGATCCACAAGAGCAACTGGGGAGCGCTAAGGAAAGATCAGGCCACCTACCTTCTAAAAAATGTGCAAAGAAAATTCTTTGGAAAAAATAATTTCAAATGTATCAGACATGCTGTCCAGAGAGCTGGCCACAGAGAATTGGATACAACTGAACACACATAGGGCCAGATTCACAAAGGTTAGCGGATCTTTAGATCCGTGTAACCTATGTGTTTTAAGATCCGCCCTCGCAAGTTTGTGAGGAAAGTGTCAAATTCACAACACACTTACCTCCAAACTTGCGACGGCGGATCCTAACTCCCCCGGCGGAATTCAAATTCCGCGGCTAGGGGAGTGTCATATTTAAATCAGGCGCGCTCCCGCGCCGATTTAAATACGCATGCGTCGTCCGGGGAATTTCCCGGCGTGCATTGCTCCCACTGACGTCAATAGGACGTCAGTGGTTGCGACGTGAGCGGGACTTGCGACGCGCGTGTTCGTGAATCGGCGTACGCAAACGACGTAGGAAATTTCAAAATCGACGCGGGAACGACGGCCATACTTAACAATACTTACCACTGCTTTTAGAAGGGGTAAGTATACGACGGGTACCGCGCTACGGAAACGACGTAAGAACACTGCGTCGGGTCCGCGTACGTTCGTGAATTTCGCGTATCTCGCTGATTTACATATTATTCAGTGTAAATCAGCGGGAACGCCCCCGGCGCCATTTTTAAATCAAAAAAAAGATCCGACAGTGTAACACAGTGTGACACTGTCGGATCTCAGCCCTATCTCTGCGTATCTGATTCTATGAATCAGGTGCATAGATAGGACTAGTAAAAATCCGAGATACGATGGTGTATCTGAGATACACCGTCGTATCTCTTTTGTGAATCTGGCCCTAACTCTATACATATACACATACATAGAAAACCTATGTGTAAAAAAAAAAAAAAAATTGCACACAGGCCTAGAAAATATGGGTTGCAAACACAAAATCATAAAATCACTATATATATATATATATATATATATATATATATATATATATATATATATATATATATATATATATATATATATATAAATATATATACGAGTTGTACTAATATATACGGTATTCAACATGATACTCAATATTACAAATAGATAAAAACAAAAAAATATATAAATTGCTCATATACATCTATCAGTGCAGCAATATAAATGTAAATATAATTCCAAAAGCATGTTTGTGTAAAAGTTCAAAACAGTCCAAAATCATTTGTGAGATAATGTAACAACCGGCGTTGGGCGTAAGTCTAATGTTTGAGGGTAGGAGGAGTATGGCTGCTGGCTGGTGAGTGCTAGATTGTGAGATACACGCGAACAGTGACACACGGCTTCATGCCCTGTTATGGTCTAAAGCGGTTTTCAACTATATTGATGTAAATTCATTATTTTATTTGATTTTAACCAATAAATGGCCGGCGGTAAGCACTATGTTCCTTTTTTTGTCTTCCTTGAGCCTTATGATTTCAGATATACATGAGTGGCTGGGTCTGACAATCCGCCTGCTGTCTGGTCCTGGAAATAAAATGGTATATGCTGTGAGTGGCTGATGGACAAGCCCCATTTAGAGGTGTTTGATGTTGGCTCCATTAACCTGCCTCTACATCGCCCTTGGATTTAACCACTTAAGACCCAGGCCATTATGCAGGTAAAGGACCTGGCCAGTTTTTGCGATTCGGCACTGCGTCGCTTTAACTGACAATTGCGCAGTCGTGCGATGTGGCTCCCAAACAAAATTGGCGACCTTTTTTTCCCACAAATAGAGCTTTCTTTTGGTGGTATTTGATCACCTCTGCGATTTTTATTTTTTGCGCTATAAACAAAAATAGAGCGACTATTTTGAAAAAAATTCAATATTTTTTACTTTTTGCTATAATAAATATCCCCAAAAAAGATATAAAAAAAACAGTATTTTTTCTCAGTTTAGGCCGATACGTATTCTTCTACCTATTTTTGGTAAAAAAAAATCACAATAAGCGTTTATCGATTGGTTTGCGCCAGGGGTCAAGTCCTGGGGGAAAAAGTGTGGGAACTCCCACCCAAGATCCACTCCACTCAAATCCTGTGATAACTCGCGGCAGACCTCCGCAATGTCTCCTGGGAACAATGACAAAAGCTCCCAGGAGACATTGCGGCATTGAGGAAGTGACGGAATACCCGCACACTACCTGATGAATCCATATACAGGAAGCAGGCAGTAACATTGAGTGACTCGAGCTGGGCATCGCCACTTAGTGAAGGATTGGCTCGGGCAGCTCGGCTGCTCTAGTCCTGCAAAGGGAACTGCGTTCCTGCTGTGAAAAAAGTGCAGGAACTACGTTCCCATGCGTTCCCGCAGGACTTGAGCCCTGGTTTGCGCAAAATTTATAGCGTTTACAAAATAGGGGATAGTTTTATGGCATTTTTATTAATAATTTTTTGGGACCATTGTCATTTTCACAGCGAAAAGTGCTATAAAAATGCACTGCTTACTGTGAAAATGACTATTGCAGTTTAGGAGTTACTCACTAGGAGGCGCTGTAGGGGTTAAGTGTGACCTCATGTGTGTTTCTAATTGTAGCGGGGCTGGACGTGTGACGTCAGTGATCGTCGTTCCCTATATCAGGGAACAGAAGATCACTGACATTGCCACAGTAAAGAACGGGGAAGGTGTGTTTACACACACCTCTCTTCGTTCTTCAGCTCCTGTGACCGATCGCGGGACACTGTCGGCGATTGGGTCCGCGGGTCCCGCGGGCGCGGTCCCGGACTTTCGAACCGGGTCGCGTGCGTGCGCGACCCATGGCTGGGCTCTTGAAGGGGACGTATATATACGTCCATGTGCCCAGCCGTGCCATTCTGCCGACAAATATCGGCGTTAGGCGGTCCTTAAGTGGTTAAAGAAACATGCGTATATTGACCTTAGTGGTTGAAGGTCAAATATTTAAGGTGAGAGAACATTCGAGAAGGGTCAGTGGAGATCTCACATGGAGAATGCATGTTATCACATTATCTCACAAATGATTTTGGACTCCACCTTCCAAAATAAGAAACATGGCTCACAAGAGACTAAAAACGCATAAGATCCCTGCATAACTCAATAATAACTGAGAAACAATGGCAATGTATAACTGCATAATTATCATAATATAGAAGGGAATACCCCTTTGTCCTGAAAAATTCTCAGAAAATATGTTATCATACAATTGACTTTGTTTTCCTCAATAATCTTTCAGGACGGCATATGAGAGGCTAAATGGAAGGGTTATTAGTTTAGGACCACTGCTTGCAGGACCTTTCTGTCAAAAGCTTGATTCAGATTGCATATTGGGTCTACTCTATAGTGTTTGACTATTGTGTTGAAAACGTATCCAAGTGATTGAAATTCAGATCTGTTCCAAAGTTGCACCTGCTCCCTCCACCCTGGATGTGGCTAAAACTTTTACTGAGTGTACTTTACTCCCTCAGGCAACGTCTGCCTTACAGATTTATTTAAAGTGGTTGTAATGCATTCTATGCATGAAGGTAAAAACCTTCTGTGTGCTGCTCCCCCCCACAGCCCCCCTAATACTCACCTGAATCCCCTCTCAATCCAGCGATGTGCACAAGAGCCTTGGCTTCCTCTGGACTCCCTCTCCTCATTGGCTGAGACAGCAGTAGGAGCCATTGGCTCCAACTGCTGTCAATAACAGCAAGTAGGCCAATGAGGAGAGAGGGGTGCGGGGTGCGGGGGTGCCTTATGGACACATAGAGCAGGGCTCGGGAGTGAGCATGCACCTGTGCACCCATAGCAGTGGGATTGCTATTGGGGGCACTGGTCAAGGGGGAGGAGCCAGGAACGCCGGCCCTGAGAAGACATTGAGGACTTGGAGGGAGTGTGAAGAACAGCGATGACCTGAGAAAGGTAAGTGCCGGGGGAGGGGTAGCAAACTGGCTGCATTTGATAGGGGAAACTGGCATAATTTGATGGGGCAAACTGGCATAATTTGATGGGGCAAACTGGCATCATTTGATGGGGAAAACTGGCATCATTTGATGGGGCAAACTGGATGGATCACCTCCACTCAACAAAGTTTCTCCCTCAGAAGGGAAAAAGCACCAAAACAGCATCAAGCTAAACCCCCCCCCCCCCTCCCCCTGTCTTGATGCAGTCCGGTGTCACCTGCTGCTAAAAAGTAAAGGGAAATATTGTATAGCAGGTTAATAAAAAACACAAAGAAAAACAGACTCCTGTACCTGAGTAGATCGTGGTCACCCTTACACCTCTTCCAGGAGAACCCACTAGGTCTACAAAAGCAAAAAGAGAAGATTAGATGCCCTTCCAACTTCAGGGGCAAAAATATTAGGAAGAAAGGAAAGAAGACATCAAGATTTGTGCCCTGGAAAGAAAAAGTCTCCTAAACACCTTTCCTATAAGCATTCAGGCCCAGTGTCCTGGGAGAACTACTCTGAGGCCCCGTACACACGACCGCGTTTCTCGGCAGAATTCAGCCAGAAACTCAGTCGGAGCTGGATTCTGGCGAGAAACTCGGTCGTGTGTACACTTTTCAGCGAGGAACCCGTCGAGGAACTCGTCGGGCCAAAAAGAGAACATGTTCTCTATTTCCTCGTTGTTCAATGAGGAAAGTCGGCCCGCCAAGCTCCTTGGCGGCTTCCACACTGAACTCGACGAGGAACTCGATGTGTTTGGCACGTCGAGTTCCTCGGTCGTGTGTACGGGGCCTAAGGCTGGATTCACACCTATGCATTTTTAGTGCTTTTTGCATTTTGCGGATTTGCACTACAGTCCATTTAACATTGTTTCCTATGGAACACGTTCTGTAGTGCAAATCTGCAAAATGCACTAAAAATGCATAGGTGTGAATCAGGCCTTATGCCACGTACACACGACCAGTTTTCCTGATGGGAAAACTGTGAGGAGAGCTTTTGGCTGGGAATCCCGGCCGTCTGTATACTCCTTCTATTTTTTCCTGGCGGGAAAACTGCCCAAAAACCGCCGGACAAAAAAGAGAAACAGTTCTCTTTTTTCCCGCCGGCGGACTTTGGAGCATACACATGGCCGGATTCCCGGCCAAAGCTCCATCACAGTTTTCCTGTTGGGAAAACCGGCTGTGTGTACGGGAAAGACTGAACCGAGCATGTTCTCGGCTTTCCCCTTGGGATTTCCGACTGAACTTTTCGGAAATCCTGCACGTGTGTATGGGGCATGAAGGGTGAGGGCCCTTGCTTACTAGCTTGTTCAGTTGATCCTGCTAAGACAAGGAAGCACAAACAGTTGAAAGTTTCAGAGATCAGAAGATTTGCTATGTTATTTAGTTGTGTTTATTGTTTTGGGCAGGTGGAGCCACTTCCTCATGTGCTGTCCTGGAAAATGATTGGTGAAAACACAGATTTAATGTTCCCGCCTGACTCCAGTTATTTAAATTCTGACTGATTGCTATTGGTTAGCACACTGACTGGAAGTGTAAAAAAGCTGCCTGTGTGCACCTGCCCGCTGTTGTCGGACAAGCATCAATTTAACTGCATTTGATCTAACCTGCATTCAAATGTGAACAAAGTTTATTTGTTCCAACGTTATGGCATGATGAACATGTAGCTGGATCACATACTGGAATATCTCCACCCACAGAGTTAGAAAAACATTTTTCAAGCATTAGAAATTCTGCGCCGCTATACTGTATTTCAATAGCTATCTCTTTTGTTCTGGCATACTGCAGAAAATAATCCATTTTATCTCACGTAGAAGTGCTTTAGCCCCCACACCCGTGACATGACATGGGAACTTCCAACAGCTGCTTGTTTTAACTATCAGGTGTAGCGTTCCTTTACCATTGTTACCAGAATTAAAAATGGATCATATATTTCTTAAAAAGCAAGACTAATATTAGAGCTCAATTCAGGACAAAAAGTTAAACACACAGGGGCAGATCCACAAAGAGAGTACGCCGGCGTATCTACTGATACGCCGGCGTACTTTCAAATTTCCCGCGTCGTATCCTTGTTTTGAATCCTCAAAACAAGATACGACAGCATCTGGGTTAGATCCCACAGGCGTACATCTTCGTACGCCTTCGGATCTTAGATGCAATTCTTTGTCGTCCGCTGGGTGGCGTTCCCGTCGTTTTCCGCGTCGAGTACGCAAATTAGCTATTTCCGACGATCCACGAACGTACGAGCGGCCGTCGCATTCTTTTCATTCTTTTACGTCGTCTCTAGTCGGCTTTTTTCGGCGTATAGTTAAAGCTGCTATCTGGTGGCGTACGCAATGTTAAGTATGGCCGTCGTTCCCGCGTATGCACGGCGGGAAATTTAGGGATGGCGCATGCGCAGTTCGTTCGGCGCGGGGACTCGCTTCATTTAAATGAAACACTCCCCATACTCGCCGCATTTGAATTGCGCGCCATTACGCCGCGAGAGATAGACTACGCCGCCGTAACTTACGGCGCAAATTCTTTGTGGATTCGAAGCTTCAAAAAGTAAGTTACAGCGGCGTAGCGTATCTCCCATACGCTGCGCCCATGCAATTCTACGAGGATCTGCCCCACAGTTGAAATTTATATATGTGGTCTGTCTTACTTTCCAAAGAATGTGTAACTTGTGTTATCAAAGACTGCACTTGAAAATTGTGGCTATTTTAATAACTTAAAGGGGTTGTAAAGGTAAAAAAAAAAATCCCTTAGGCCCCTTTCACATTGAGGAGTTTTTCAGGCGATAAAGCGCTAAAAATAGCGCTACTATCCCGCCTGAAAAACTCCTGCACTGCAGACTCAATGTGAAAGCCCGAGGGCTTTCACACTGAGGCGATGCGCTGGCGGGAGACAAAAAAATCTCCTGTCAGCAGCATCTTTGGAGCGGTGAGAGGAGCGGCATGTATACCGCTCCTTCACCGCTCCTTCCCATTGAAAAGAATGGGAACCGCGGCAATACCGCCCGCAATGCGCCTCTATATAGGCGCATTGCGGGCGGTATTAACTCTTTATCGGCCGCTAGCGGGGGTTAATACCGCACCGCTAGCGGCTGATACCCGCGGCAATTCCGGCGGTATAGCGCCGCTATTTTTAGCGGCGTTATACCGCCACCGCAGCTCCCGCCCCAGTCTGAAAGGGGCCTTAATAGCTTCCTTTACCTTAATGCAGTCTTCCTTCACTTACCTCATCCTTCGATTTTGCTTTTAAATGTCCTTATTTCTTATGAGAAATCCTCACTTCCTGTTCTTCTGTCTGTAACTATACACAGTAATGTGACATTTTCTCCCTGGTGTGGAGAAAGCCTCTTGAGAGGGCTAGCAGGA
The DNA here is from genome assembly GCF_905171775.1 of Rana temporaria. Lineage (NCBI taxonomy): Eukaryota > Metazoa > Chordata > Amphibia > Anura > Ranidae > Rana > Rana temporaria. The sequence goes on from NC_053489.1 coordinate 167,352,366, forward strand.
GTGTCAGGACGCTCTCTACTTTGCAGATAGAGAAAGGAGCTGTGTGTTAGTGGTCGTCCTGACACTCCTGCTTGCCCCCTCAAGAGGCTTTCTCCACACCAGGGAGAAAGCCTCACATTACTGTGTGGAGTTACAGACAGAACAACAGGAAGTGAGGATTTCTCAGAAGAAATAAGGACATTTAAAAGCAAAATCGAAGGATGAGGTAAGTGAAGGAGGACTGCACTAAGGTAAAGGAAGCTATTAATGGATTTTTTTTTTTACCTTTACAACCCCTTTAAGTTATTAAAATAGCCACAATTTTCGAGTGCAGTCTTTGATAACACAAGTGTTTTTATTCAGGCAAGGTATACTTATCAGTACGTCTTCTATTAAGGTCCAAATGTCACACTGGCAGATAGCAGAACATCAAACAAAAGTAACTACTGATGAATTCTACGAATAATAAAAGTAGATTCCCAATATGAAATCAAAAGAGAATCTGTTATTTTCATATGTGATAGACCATACTAAGTGGCACTGATAAAGCATGGCAAAATTCTTCATATTTATTGAGTTAGTTACTCACTAAGAGGCCTCATATATGAAAAGTGCCAGCTTTAGTAAACAACAACCAGTCAGCCTTTGCTTCTTATTTGCGGTTTTGTCCTTGAAAAATTACGACATAAACATTCAACGCTGGCAAGACATTTCTATATCATCAGGTGAACAGTCAGGCCTCGTACACACGACAGAGATTCTCGGCAGAATTCGCCGAGAAACTCGGTCAAAACCCGGATTCTGCCGAGAATCTCTGTCGTGTGTACAGTTTTGGCTCGATGGAGCCGCCGAGGAGCTCGACGAGGAAATAGAGAACATGTTCTCTATTTTCTCGTTGGCCGCGTTGTTCAATGGGAGAAGGCGGCCCGCCGAGGTCCTCGGCGGCTTCATCCCAAAACGAGACGAGGAACTCGACGTGCCAAGCACGTCGAGTTCCTCTGTCGTGTGTACGGGGCCTAAGGCCTCGTACACACGACAGAGATTCTCGGCAGAATTCGCCGAGAAACTCGGTCAAAACCCGGATTCTGCCGAGAATCTCTGTCGTCTGTACAGTTTTGGCTCGATGGAGCCGCCGAGGAGCTCGACGAGAAAATAGAGAACATGTTCTCTATTTTCTCGTTGGCCGCGTTGTTCTATAGGAGAAGGCGGCCCGCCGAGCTCCTCGGCGGCTTCATCCCAAAACGAGACGAGGAACTCGACGTGCCAAGCACGTCGAGTTCCTCTGTCGTGTGTACGGGGCCTGAAGGTGATAGTGTAAGTTCTACATACAGACATTCTAATTCAGCCCTTTCTTTTTTTAAACCACTTCAGCTGTGGAAGGTTTAGCCCTCTTCATGACCAGGCCATTTTTGCGATACGGCACTGCGTCACTTTAGCTCACAATTGCGCTTTCGTGCGACGCTGTACACAAAATTCATGTCCTTTTCCCCCACAAATAGAGCTGTCTTTTGGTGGTTTTTGATCACCTCTGCGCTTTTTATTTGTTTGCGCTATAAACAAAAAAGGACCAACAATTTGAAAAAAAAACAATATTTTTTTACTTTCTGCTAAAAAACACAACCAATAAAAAAAAAAAGCTTTATCAGTTTAGGCCAATATGTATTCTTCTACATGTTTTTGGTTAAAAAAATCCTAATAAGTGTATATTGATTGGTTTGCTCAAAAGTTATCGTGTTTACAAACTATGGCAAAAATTTTTTATTATTATTATTTACTAGTAATGGTGGCGATAGCGGGGCTGCGACATTGCGGCGGACAAATCAGACACTTATGCCACGTACACACGATCGGAATTTCTGACAACAAATGTTTGAGAGCTGGTTCTCAATTTTTCCAAGAACAAAAGTTCTGTAGCCAATTCCGACGCACAAAAATCCTACGCATGCTCGGAATCATTGAACTTAATTTTTCTCGGCTCATCGTAGTGTTGTACGTGACCGCGTTCTTGACGCTCGGAATTTCCGACAACATTTGTGTGACCGTGTGTATGCAACACATGTTTGAGCCAACATTACGTTGAAAGAAATCCACGGTTTTGTTGTTGGAATCGTGTGTACGCGGCATGAGGGGTTGATTTAATAACGACAAAAAGTGCAGTTGCACTCGGCAAGTGCAGTTGCTCCAGAGCTTAGTAAATGAGCAGAAGCTCTGCTGACTTCCATCATCCAATCATGTGCAAGCAAAAATGCTGTTTTTTGTTAAGTGAAGACTTAACTCATTTACTTAGCTCTGGAGCAGCTGCACTTGCAGAGGGCAACTGCAAAGTGCACTGTCTATTTGCCTTTAGTAAATCAACCCCTAAGTGACACTTTTTTGGGGACCAGTGACACCAATACAGTGATCAGTGCTAAAAAATGCACTGTCACTGTACTAATGACACCGGCAGATAAGGGGTTAACATCAGGGGCAATCAAAGCGTTAAATGTGCTCCTAGTGAGTGCTTTATAACTGTGTGTGTGGGGGGGGGGGGGAGGGGGTGCTTTGGCTGTGAGGAGACAGAGATCCGTGTTCCTGCTTAACACATGATCTCTGTCTGTCCTACTAGCAGAATGGAGATCTGCCTTGTTTACATAGGTAGACTGCCCTCCTGCCTCTCTTTTGAACGATTGGCGAGTCCTGGTGGACATCGGGTCTGCCGGACACGCTGATTGGCTCCCACTGTGTAAAAACACAGTGGGAGCTGGATGCGGGCGGCGCACGCACACGCTACAAACCCCGGAAGAGGCGACCACATATAGGTACGTGATTTTGCCTGTAGGAGCTGGGCAGTACATAAACGTGGGGCAGTCAGCAACCGGTTAATCCACAGCTTTCCTATTGAGTGTTTGCTATTTAATCTGATACTCATCAGCCTCCAAAATTAAAGGGGCCTGGGGGAGGAAAAAGTCAATTTCATGATTAGTGTTACTTTCAAATTCTCCTTAATAACATGATTAACCACAGACTATTAGGCCCCGGGCCCACCGGGATCAACAATAGGCTTTCAAGTATGACAACCTTGACTATGAAGCTGTAAAGGAACACAAAAAGACATGATGCATTTGGAGAACAATACATACTACCTACACATACAGACTGTGTAGAAGGAGGTGTGTCAATTCCTTCCACTCAGGTCTCAGATTACACTCAGTGCTCTGTGCAGTATGTGATGTGAGATCTCCGCCCCCTGCCTGGAAGTTCAGAAACAGCCCTTGATATGGGAATTTTGAATGGCTATAGAGAAGAAAAGGCTGCAGATAAACAAATGCATCTTATGTATGAGTATTTGGTTCATCTCTGTGTATCACCCAAGGCTATTCAATTCAGTGGGTATATGTAAGGGTTTACAACCACTTCAATCCTAATAAACCTAAAGGAAAGTTGTCAGATTTGGAAAGTGCTGAACTTTCTTTCTGAAAATGCTAGTTATTTGGCTGCTATGCTGTTTAGAATCACAGAATTACTGACCCTCACAATCCTGAACATTCCCATATAAAGGTGGCAAAGTCTACAAGAGTTCACTTTGTCCTGCTTAAGCTTCAGTACCGAAGCAACCCTTTTTTAAAGTGGAACTCCAGCATTTGTTACACTCTACATATAAACTGTAGATCAGAGCACGCTTGTATTCATTGCTAGAATACATTGCTTTCTATGAATGGATGAGTGCCTCTCAGATAAGACTCTATTTTGTCCTAGGTATGAGACAGGAAGTCTCAGCTTGAACCCGGAACACAGTGCGGTATGCTGTATGTAGCCTCAGCTACATACAGTTTATACAGCACATCCAGCGGCCTCACATGTTAGTGAGAGACATTGTTTATTTGGGCCAGCTTTGCCCAAATGAACTATGTAAAATGTAACTAAAGCTGGAGTTCCGCTCTACTACTGTAGTACTTACTTATTTTTGATAGGGCCTAAAGCTATACTCATAGTTACAAAGTTTCTTAGTCAGGTTAAAAATCTAGTTCAACCAATAGAAAAAAAAATAAACAACCTCCATCTACACAATCCTATACCCACTGTTGATCCAGAGGAAGGGCAAAAAAAATAAAGCGTGATCCAATTAGCTCCTTCCTGGACCCCCATGAGGCAACCAACATTCCCTGCATCAACTGCCCCTGATGTTATTACCCCTAAGAATTTGTATCCAGTTATATTTTGTGATTTTAAAGCAGTGCTTCAGCCCCCCCATACAAAGATTAAAAGTCAGCAGCTACACATACTATAGCTGCTGGATTTTATTATTAGACAGTTACCTGTCCTGGAATCCAGTGATGTCGGCACCCCAGGCGATGTTTCCATTGGTTCTTGGGTGCCGCCGCTACCATAGCCTGTAAGGGAGACCGGCAGTGAAGCCTTGCGGCTTTACAGCCGATTCCCTACTGTGCATGTGCTGCACTTTCTGAATTGCCCGGCGGCGGGGAAGGAGGAGGGGTGCCGAACTTCTGACATACCTCATTGCAGTGAGGTCCGTCAAAAGTGGAGACAAATAAAAACTAGAGAATTCCGCGCTTAGGTATAAAGGTTGCAGCCTCCCTTAAAAAGCTCCCAAAGGGACTCTAAAAATTGTTAAATAAAAGGATAAGGGTTATGGCGCTACCTAAGGCCTGAAGAGTAATCTATCAGGTCTCTGTGGTTGACTATGTGGAGTAGTGCACTATTAAAAAACCCAACAATAAATTATAAATTGGTGCCCCCCTGTGGCCAGACCCCAAAGGGATAATAAGTACCAGCTGTGCAAGGGGCAAAAGCTGCCCAATGTAATCATGGGAGCAAAGCCCCAGATATAGTGAATATAGTGTTTGAAAAAGAGAGACGATTAGGGCATACTCTCCTAAACGAATAATTAAATATATATATATATATATACAGGGGTCCCCGACTTACGAACAATTATGTAATTTTCCGATGTTCCGTCGAATGTCCGCGGGGATTTTCGGGTGCGGCCATAGGAAAGTCCCCAGCTTCGGCCTAGCTCCGGAGCGCGGCCATCTTGGTACACCCGGCGGCAGCTGTCTCCTCAGGAAGTGACGTTTCGTCGCCGCCATCTTGCTCCACCCCACACTCCTGTACAGTAATGTTAGTTAGAAGGGGGGCAAGCGAACATCCTGTTACACCCAACAGAGTAATAACTTTCACTTGTTCTTTCACATTAGCAAGAATGTGAGGTCAGCAGGTTTGCTGCGGCTTTTAAAATGTAACATGGAAACAGTCTGTCAGATTTACATATACTTTACTTAAAGTGGTTGTAAACCCACTTTTTGTACTTTTACCTACAGGTAAGCCTATAACAAGGCTTACCTGTAGGTAAGGAGAATATCTCCTAAACCTGCACAGTTTAGGAGATATTCCCCTCGCAATGCGCCGCTGCGCATGCGCAGGGGGATCTACGGCGAAAGGACCGGCAGCCGCCGGACCTTGCCGAGTTTTAAATCTCCCCGAGTTTCTGGAGTGACGTCATCGCCGCTCCAGCCAATCACAGCGCTGGAGCGGCGATACCCGGAAGACACGCCGAGGCAAGATGAAATCTCGCTCGGCGTGAACCAGGTAAGTGCTACGCACCTCGTTCCGAGGTAAGTCTTTCATAATGAGCTAATATGCGGTGCATATTAGCTCATTATGACTTTTGCCTTACAGGAGGAAAACATTTTTTTTTTTTTTTCATGCGGGTTTACAACCGCTTTAAGCATATAAGCTCTGTTTTGTGTTGAAAATAAATTTAAAGTGGTAGTAAATTCTGTACTACCACTTTTACCTACAGGTAAGCCTATAATAAGGCTAACCTGTAGGTATAAAGAATATCTCCTAAACCTGAACGGTTTAGGAGATATTCCCCTCGCAATGGGCTGCTGACTGCATCGGCGCATGCGCAGCGGGGATCCTCGGCTAAAGGCCCGTCAGCCGTCAGACCTTGCCGGCAAGAAGTCTCACGCGCGTGACGACATCGACACTCCAGCCACTCACAGCGATGGAGCGGCGATACCCGAAAGACACGCAGAGGCAAGATGACATCTCCCTAGGCGTGGACCAGGTAAGCTCCCTACGACTCGTTCCAAGGTAAGCATTTTATAATGAGCTAGTATGCGCATACTAGCTCATTATGGCTTTTAGGTAGGTTTAAAAAAAAAACACAAGAACGGGGCTTACTACCACCACTGTTTTTCAGAGTCGGTGTTTACGAGACAAAACCATTTTTTTTTGCTAGAAAATTACTTAAAACCCCCAAACATTATATTTTTTTTTTCTAACACCCTAGAGAATAAAATGGAAGTCATTGCAATACTTTTTGTCACACCGTATTTGCGCAGCGGTCTTACAAGCGCACTTTTTTTGGAAAAAATTCACTTTTTTAAATAAAAAAATAAGACAACAATAAATTTGGCCCAATTTTTTTATATATTGTGAAAGATAATGTTACGCCGAGTAAAATGATACCCAACATGTCACGCTTAAAAATTGCGCCCGCTCGTGGCATGGCGTCAAACTTTTACCCTTAAAAATCTTGATAGGCGACGTTTAAAAAATTCTACAGGTTGCATTTTTTGAGTTACAGAGTAGGCCTAGGGCTAAAATTAATGCTCTCGCTCTAACGATCGCGGCGATACCTCACTTGTGTGGTTTGAATACCGTTTTCATATGTCGGCGCTACTCGCGTATACGTTCGCTTCTACGCGCGAGCTCGTCGGGACGGGGCGCTTTAAAAAATTTTGTTTTTGCTTTTCGCATTTATTTTTATTTATTTTAGAATTTTTAACACTGAAAAAAAAAAAAATTATCACTTTTATTCCTATTACAAGGAATGTAAACATCCCTTGTAATAGAAAAAAGCATGACAGGTCCTCTTAAATATGAGATCTGGGGTCAAAAAGACCTCAGATCTCATATTTGGGCTTAAATGCAAAAAAAAAAAAAAAAAAAATTGGAAATGTCATTTTTTCAAATGACAAAAAAAAAAAATGTTTCTTTAAGACGCTGGGCGGGACTGACGTTTTGACGTCACTTCCGCCCAGCGGAGCTATGGGGACGGGCGAAGGAGATTTTTCCTTCAGTCTCGTCCCCGCTCAGCTGCCGGATGGTCGCGATCTCCTCCGCCGCTACCGACGGCTACGGTAAGCGGCGGAGGGCGCGGAACAGCGGCGGGAGGGGGGGGGGCCCCTCTCCCGCCACCGATAACGGCGATCTCGCGGCGAATTCGCCGCGGAGACCGACATTATCGTTAACACGGCCGCCCACAGAAGAGATGAATATCTCGATTGTGGCAGCAGCTGCTACCGTTACCGAGATATTCATCTCTAAAGTGAGGACGTATAACGACGGTGGGCGGTCGGCAAGTGGTTAAATAAAATAAAAAATTGAGAATTGTGAGAGAATCGTGATCTTCATTTTATGCAAAAGAATCGTGATTCTCATTTTCCCCAGAATCGTGCAGCCCTAATGGGAGATACATCGTTTTCCGATGTTCCGTCAAATGTTCCCGCCGTTGAAAATGGCCACGCATGCGCAGAATAGCACATATGTCCCGTTCGCAAGTAGAAGTTGTTCGTAAGTCAGGGACCCCCTGTATATGAGCTGGTGGTCCCAACCCACAGTGTAGTCACAGAGGAGATCAAATAAGTATACCAGCAACAATATGTAACAACTAAATAATAATATGTGACAATAAGATATATATATATATATACTGTATGTCTATAAACGTGTAGCAGCAATAAACAAACCGCATATGTGCTAGTGAACCAGTGAGATAATTATATAGTCTCAGACATCAAAACCACACATAAAACATGTGATTAATGTGCAGTTAATCTAAGAACAAAGTCCACATCCAGGCAATTCTCATTCCATAATAAGAGACAATATTCAACACAATTTCAGAACAGTTCCAAAATGAATAGGGCTCGAGGGGACAAGGATATAGCAGGTGAGCTATCGTGCTCCCCCTCACGGGTCCCCACTCACCAGATCCTCCAATCCCTACAGGGTTAATTCGCATATAAGCTCAAATCCTGAAGTCTTCAAGCGATATAATCCATCTATTCACAGGAAGCTCTTTGGCTCTGCTTTCTGTCCAGGTAGAACTGATGTTGACTAATTGCCATCACCCATATGGACTTGATCAGAGAATTGCTGGCATACCAGGTCTGAACTACAAAACTGCTTTGTCCAAAGGTTCGTCTTGACACAGTTATTCTGCGGGAATCGTAAACATCCACTGCAAATTTCTCTCTAAAGTACAAATTCTCCAGCTGCTTCTGTTCTGTCTCTAGGGCAGACAGCTAAACCTTCTTTTCCCAAAAACTTCAGATACCATATTTCTTTGATCTCAGTTTTATTAGAACAAGCTAGGTAAAACTACAAAATAACACAAATAGACCTCAACAATTACACTATTGCATACAATACAGCATACATAGCAGTAACAATGATATACAATACAAGATGAGATAGTAAAAACTTCTCTAAGGGGTGATGGCGATAGATTGAGCAAGACATGTCCTGCACCCTGCAGTATTTTCTTAAAGCATGGTGGCTGTTTTCACTTCCGGTCAAGATTCTACCCATAATTCCCTGCTTACTAACAACTTCCTTAAAGGGTTTGTAAAGGAATTTTTTTTTTATCTTAACCTCCCTGGCAGTATGATTCTTTCAGAAAAAAGGTGCTGAAAGCGGTACCATTATTTTGCATGGAAATTTGGCGTTTTAGATTGCAGGCCTGCAATTCTTAGGAATAACTCACCTAAATCTGTCCAAACCAGAGTCTCTAGTAGACTATGACAAAGTTTGAAACACAAAATCATAAATTATAATATAATAAATAATAACAATTAATAATTTAATGACAATACTTTTTATTCAATACATTTTAACAAATAATATATTCAAAAACTCAGATTTTTTGGGGGGTCAAACAAGGGTGCAAAATCATTATTCAGTAAATGTCTCGGGTATGAAAATCTTTAAAGCACGTTATGGCGCAAAGTCCAACATCGCAGTCGAGACAACAGTAGCGCGTTTCTTTGCATATTTTTCTTCCGTTGTCGTTGCGCTTGGAGCAGCAAATCACACACATCTGTGTAGGTGCTGTTTTTTTTTGAGTGGGTGGTACGTGGTCCAAAAAATGAGGACCAGTCAGTCGCTCAGAATTCACAACACCAGAAGCCCGTCGTCCAGAACGGTTTACTGCCGTTGGCGTTTGGTGTTTCAGAAAAATCTGTTCTGCCACCTTCCACATAAAGTCTGCATGGACCATAGACCTGACACTTTTTTTTTCAGCAGGCTGAAGGAGTTCCAGAGACATTGCTCCAAAAGATGTCGGAAAATCTTTTTATAATATTTTTTCTGCTGCTTTCTCATCGCTGGGTAAAAGGTCATGGCCTGGTCAGCCCTGTCCACACCTCCCATCGTGTGGTTGTAGTCCAACAAAACCTGTGGCTTTCTAACATCTTTTCCACCTCTGGTATGGACCATGGCGGCCGAGGTGTTATGGACTGTGCTCATAAGGGAAACGTCCTTTTTGTCCCGCCACTTCAGTGCCAACATTTTCCCTTTTTGCCATGCAGCTTCTTCTCCTTTCCCGAGCTTTTTATTTGAAAATGCTGACGGCATGTCACGCCGGTTAGGCCTCACGGTCCCATAAGCGTCCGTCTTATTTAGAAGAAGGAACTCGTACAGTTCTGGGGAGGTATAGAAATTGTCCGTAGTGACACAGTAGCCCTGGTTGAGCAAGGGCTCCATCAATGAAAGAACTGAAGCGGTTGCCATCCCAAAACCGCTGAATCTCGGGGAGAATTTGGTCCCTTTGCCAGTGTACAGTACTGCGTTCCAGATATATTCAGAGCTGAATTCACACAGCATAAAGTATTTTATTCCAAAGCGAGCGCGCTTAAATGCAATGAACTGAATCCAGCTGAGGCGACCTTTGTAGGCCATGAGACTTTTGGCAATGGTAATGTCCCTCTCAGGTATATAGGTCCGCAAAATAATTTCGTAAATATCCCAATTTTTTTTCAGCTTTGGAGCTGGATGAGAACGTTCATCGAATTCCTCGTTATTTGCAAAGTGCAAATATTTCATTATCAATGAAAATCTATATTCCGACATTACAGTTCCAAAAAAAGGTGTGGCCAATAATTTATTTGTGGTCCAGTACCACTTTTGGAGTGGTTTCCCCACCACTCCCTGTAAAATTAGGAGGCCAAGGAACTTCCAGATATCGTCGCTGGTCACAGGCTCCCATTTTCTGCGCCTTGAAAATAGCTGGTGGGTAGCAGATTGCTGTTCTTGATACCGATTTGTCTCCAAAACGATTTTGTCGATCACCTCATCCATCAAAAAAAGTCAGAGGTATTCCAAAGGATTGTCATCCTCTATGTCCACTTTTATCCCAGGTGATCCTGTGAATGGAAACCTTGGGGGCGCTACGTGCTCCGTAGCGCAATCAATTGCGCACCAAGTCTGCACATCGCTGGGCACAGGTGCAGGATCGTCACTCACATCGCTTTCTGCGTCCGACGACGAACTTTCCCACGCGTCGCTGTCACTCAGCTCCTCCGCAAGAGATTCGGTATCGCTGTCGCTGTTTAGCAGCAAGTCGCATAGCGATTTTGAAGTAGAGGCGCGCTTTGCCATGATTGCTGTGCAGTATACAGACACTGGTACAGTAATTCTGCAGACAGGGCACTGGAAAGCACTGGGGGGGGGGTGGGGGGCAATCAAAGGTCACTGTATTTTTTATTTTTTTTATTCCAATAGTATCAGTGTGTTTTACTTTGTTTTTACTTATACTATTTGAATTTCGCGCCGTCCCCCCCCCCTGTTCCGCCCCCCTGCGTCGTGACGCTCGCAGGGAACGGAATCAGGGGAACACAGAGCATCGGGTGGACATCCGGCCGCCGTACACTCATCGCTGAATCGCGGAGAAAAGGTAAGAAACCTCTTTCTGCATCCAGCGAGGCAAGCCCGAGTGTGGCTCGGGGTTACCGATCGTAGCTTGAAAATCTCACCCCGAGCCACACTCGGGAATACCGCCAGGAGGGTTAATAGCTTGCTTTACCTTAATGCAGTGCTGTTTTCATGTCCTCATTGTTTGTTTTTGCTCTCAAGTTGCTGTAATTCTTCTCTGATCTCCACACTTCCTGGTTGTCTGTTTCCTGAAAACCACGGTACTGGGAGCTTTCTCTCTGTGGTCACTAATCAAGGAGGTGTGATTACTGTGTGTCTAAAACTCCACAGCACCAATCAGTTTTGTTTTCCAAACCATCACTGTCCTGTATTGGCTCTGTGGCTCTGTACATCACATAAGCAGGAAATAACATGCAAAAACGAAACTAGAAACTACAGGTACATTATATGATTGATTTTTATCTATTTAAAATCATTTTTAGAAGGAATCAGTTAACTATTATGTCTCTATACCCTGTAAACAGTCATTTCAGCAAAAGAAAAAAAATCCTTTACAACTCCTTTAACTAAACACAGTGAATCAAATAACATAACTTAAGCAATACCAATAAAGAACACTAGATGGAGCCTGCACTGCACATATGATTGTCTTATGTATTTTACAAACCTTAAATCTTATTTCAACAACACATATACAAGAAATCAGAATATACGTCTGGTGGACAGAACAGTTTCCACTGAAATAGCTTTCTTGGCTTTATTTTGTCTTGGATACCGTACTGTCCAATTCCCTCAAAGCTTATTCCCAACCACCAGGGAATTCCTTGCTTGTCCTTTACTTTATAGTAATGAACACCATATGTGGGCAAAGCTTCCACTATTTTCATATACCGGACTATTGCCTGTCCTCTGGTGACTCCTTTCAGTTTTTTTAAATGTTCAATCACTCGATCTTCACAGTAGGTAGGTGAGAGGTGTTCCTGCAGAGTTCTGGTGGGAAGAGCTGGCAAAACCTTCAGATGTTTTCATGCATTTTCATCACTGCTATAGTCTCCACGGGTCCCTGCAGGATGAGTGCGGCCAACTTGAAGACGGTCTCGCTGGCAATGTCAATCTGCCCCCTGTGTGAGACTTTCCCTCCCTGTGCAGGAGCTTCCTGTAAAAGTGGAGACACGAACCTGTCAAAAATAGGTACTCGCTCTCCCCTCCCCCCAAAAGGTGCCAAATGTGGCATCAGAGGGGGGATAGATGAGTGGAGCATCCACTTTTGGATTTTCAAAATCTACTGAGGTGGACAGAACTGGTTCTTGAGGGAGTCTATTCCACATTTTTAACATCTCTTACTGTGAAGAGGCCTTTCCAAATGTGGAGGTTAAATCTCTTTTCCTCCAGATGTAAAGAGTGCCTCCTTGTCCTCTGTGATAACCTTAAAGTCAATAACTCAACACCAAATTCACTATATGGACCCCTTATATATTTATGATAATGCTGATAGCGTCTCATAACTGAGCCTAGTAGAAGGTCACTCCCTACTGTCAATCACCTGGATGAAGGCTTACCTGCCACAGAGCCACAACCATGGAATGAGACAGTGCCACTTGTGGGGTGGATGCACATATAATCCAGACGTGTGCCAGAAATCAGTACAAGAAATTTACACCAGCACACCTTTTTTGATTGGGGTTTATTTACTAAAACTGGAGAGAGCAAAATCTGGTGCAGCTTTGCATGGTAGTCAATCAGCTTACAACTTCAGATTGTTCAATTAAGCTTTGACAAAAAGTCCTGGAAGCTGATTGGTTCTATGTAGAGCTGCACAAGATTTTGCACTTTCGAGTTTTAGTAAACCAACCCCTCTGTTTTTTAATTAGACATAAAGGAAAAAGAACACCAATCAACATTTCTGGTAATGCAGGAAAAAAATAATATAGAAGAACACAGGTAAGCTGATAGTGTTGTTGGCTTGCTGGGTATGTAGTCTTATAGGTGGATTCAGAAAGAGTTAGGCCGGCGTATCAGTAGATACGTCAACCTAACTCGGAATCTGCACCGTCCTAAGTTTAAGTGTATTCTCAAACTGAGATACACTTAAACCTATCTAAGATATGACAGCCTGCGCCGTCGTATCTTAGGGTGCAATATTTAGGCTGGCTGCTAGGTGGCGCTTCCATTGAGTTTGGCGTAGAATATGTAAATCACTAGATACGCCTATTCACGAACGTACGTGTGCCCATCGCAGTAAAGATACGCCGTTTACGTAAGGCATTTTCAGGGGTAAAGTTATTCCATCAGATAGCTGGACTGGTAATGTTAAGTATGGCCATCGTTCCCGCGTCGAAATTTGAAAATTTTACGTTGTTTGCGTAAGTCGTCCGTGAATAGGGCTGGACGTAATTTACGTCCACGTCAAAACCAATACGTCCTTGCAGCGTACTTTGGCGCAATACACACTGGGATATGGACACGGACGGAGCATGCGCCGTTTGTAAAAAACGTCAATTACATCAGGTCGCCTCCCATTAACATAAAACACGCCCCCTCAGCCTAATTTGAATTAGGCGCGCTTACGCCGGCCACATTTACGCTACGCCGCCGTAAGTTAGGAGGCAAGTACTTTGTGAATACAGTACTTGCCTCTCTGACTTAAGGCGGCGTAGCGTAAATACGATACGATACGCTGCCTTAAAGTTGTGGCAATCTACATGAATCCACCTATTAGACAGTATCTGTATCATCATCAACATTCTTCACTTGGAAGGCCTGCAACAACATTTGGCTGTAATCCTAGGCTGAAAAACCTGCTACAAGGCTTTCAAAAGCAGTACAGTGTAGAGGGTGTGATGATAAGTATCGAGCCTTTCCCAGAAAAAAAATTAGCTAGGAAGCTGTAAATTGCAGCGTGTACTGGCCAATTTGTCTATATTCAATGGTGCAAAAATCAACTACCTATGATTTTAACGTATCTTTCTTTTTTTCAGGTCCAAAATGAACATGGCAGCACCTCCAGAAAAATGTAATGTGGAAGAGCATAGGGCCATAATCAAGTTCCCCTTCTACACGGGAAAGGGCCTTTTTTGAGATTGGGGAACAGATGATATTCAGAAGGAGCCAGGTTGGGCGAATAGGGTGGATGGGGCATCACTTGAAAACTTTTAAGGAGGTCAGTTTTGCCATTGTTTCACCTGCAGTGTGTGATGAGGAGTTGTCATGCAACAGGATGGCACCTTTGGAGAGCTTTCCTTGATATTTTTCTTCGACTTCGTCAATAAAGCACAGTACAATGTTGCATTGATGGTTGAACCCTTATGGAGGTAGTCCACCAGCAGAACTCCCTTCTTATCCCAAAAAACTGTTGCCATTTGCTTCTGCACTGACCTTTGGACACAGAACTTCTTTTGCCTGGGGGAACCACTGTGCCTCTTTTCCTTCCAGACGATTGGAAATTCCAAAACTGGATTTTCTTCCAACGGATGTTGGCTCAAACTTTTCTTGCATACACACGGTCGCACAAATTCCAAACGCTAAGAACGCGGTGATGTACAAGACGTACCACGGCACTATTAAAGGGAAGTTTAATACCAGTCGTGTTAGTAGAAGTTTGGTAAAGGAAGGTTTCAGCCTCATGCTTTTCAGTCCGTTACAGCGTGACGAATGTGCTATGTCAATTATGAACGATAGTTTTACCAAACCGAGTGCTTCCATCTCGTACTTGATTCAGAGCATGCATGCAATTTTGTGCATCTGAATTGGCTACACACGATCGGAATTTCCAACAACTTTTGTTGTCGGAAAATTTGAGAACCAGCTCTCAAATTTTGGTTGTCGGTAGCAAATGTCCGATGGAGCCTACACACAGTCGGAATTTCCGACAACAAGCTCCCATCGAAATTCCAACCATGTGTAGGCTGCATTAGACTGTTCCTGTGTTTCAGGATCATAACAGTAGATCAATGTCTCATCACCAGTTACCAGTTTGTCCAGGAAATCTGACTACTGTATTTATTGCCGTATTTTTTTTTCACCCTGCAAATCGGTTGCAAATAGTGTGTGTGTTATAAGCCGATACTGCAATTTGGGCTGCATCGGAGACAACGGGAGGGCGAGTGAAAAATGAAATAGCAGGTGGTGGCACCTACTTAAGTGTAAAATGTGAACAATAATAACGATCAATTAAGTATGTCCACCTGAGTGGTAATAAATGGTGTGCAAAAATTCAGTGATGTTGCCTAAATCCCAGACAAATAAATAAATAGAATAAAAGAATGTAATAAATGAATTAATTAAATGTAATAAATTAATGTAAGTTTGTGCAATAAAGTGCTAGTGATATTCTTCAAATATGAATAGTGTATATCAAACAAAGTCTATTTCCAATATTGCTACATGCAAAATAAATAAATAAAGTGCTGCGTGCTCCGTGCAGATGCAGAAAATGCTGCAAGCCTTCCGTGAATCACTCTGTGCTCTCTCCCAATGGTCCCGCACTCACCGGATCCAAAAACCCCTACAGGGGTAACGAGCTCTCACAATAAATATCTGTACTGCCAGGACTTTCCATGCATGAGAATACCAGCCGCTCAAAAGAGGAGATAAATAAAAGCGCCCAATAGCGTGATACCGTTTTATAAGTGAAACACAATCCTTTAATTCACATAAAACAGGGTACTCACATTTGACACATAGATAAAAAGCCTTGAGATCAAAGTGCTGTAGCTTAGAGATGCGATCGCTCTACCGGTTTCGTCGGTCTGACGTCATCTGGAGCGCGCCGCGTCAGATTACATACAGCGAGAATCTACTGTTTACTCATCGGCCTCTGTAATAGGAAGTCTCGTCCTCTGGGCCGGCATTGGACCAGCGTTCTGTCTATCTTAGAAGCCGGTCCAGGAGGCGGGACTTTGTATTAAAGAGGCCGCTGAGTAAACAGGAGATTCTCGATGTAATCTGACGGCACTTATCCCGCCCCCCTCCCTGAGATGGGCATTGATGAAGCTGCATTATTGGGCAATTTTGATGCTGCAGATGGGCATTGATCAGACTGCATTGATGGGCACCGACACTTATTTTGTTTCAAAGTTCTTTACTTAATTTTTTTTTTCCTGAAACTTCCCTCTTAAAATTAAGGTACATGTTATATGCCTGTGCGTGTTATATGCCAATAAATACGGTAATTTCTTAAAAAATGTTCCAAGACAGCCACCAATATCTCCACACGTTTTATGTTTTGTTTAGTTGTCAAAATTTTTGGTATCCACTTTACTGCAAGCTTTCCCATTTCCAAGTCGTTATGGATTTCACATTTACAGGCACAGAGACAGACAACGGGCCTTCTCGATACCACCAGCTCTCTGCATTTATAAACTCACTTCCAAAACCTCTGCGCTCTGTTTCTGACCTGACACCGATTGAATCTGCTCTTTTTGATGAACAACCAATTGAGAAACCTATTTCTTACTTTTACCAAGCTTTGCAATCATTGTCACTATCAGACAAGCCATCTTTCCTTGACAAGTGGGAGAAAGACCTCCACAAGGTCCTGTCAGATGCTCAAAGATCCACAATTCTCCAAATGGCGCACACCTCTTCAATGTCCTCCAAAACAGCAGAAATGAACTATAAGTTGCTAACAAGGTGGCATTGCACCCCAGTGGTCTTGCATAAGATTTTACCCTTTATTTCCCCCCTTTGCTGGCGGGGTTGTGGAGAAAAGGCAACCCATTCCCATGTATGGTGGTTCTGCCTGCTCATTTGCCTCTATTGGTTAACCATATTGCATTGGATTAAACAAATTCAAGGTTTTGAGGTTCCTAACGACCCATGGGTCATCCTGCTCCATTGTACAGACAAACCAGTAGGATCGTATAAGAATTTGATAACACCTCACTTGCTCAATGCAGCAAAAGCACTTATCCCCAGGTTTTGGAAACAAGCCACTGTATTTTTCTGGAGGTGCTGCCATGTTCACTTTGGACCTGAAAAAGAAAGATAAGTTAAAATCATAGGCAGGATCGTGTATACTTGATGCACTTATTTAACTTGACTACTTTTCTACTGTTCAGATTTGATTCATTGTCTTGGCTACCATTTGTATTTTAACCACTTGCCGCCCGCCAATTGCAGATTGACGTCGGCAAAGTGGTTTCAATATTCTCACTGGACGTCATATGACGTCCTCAGGATATTGAGCCGCTGCGCGCCCCCGGGGGCGCGCATCGTGGCCATCGTTGTTGCAGGGTGTCAGTCTGACACCCCGCAACACCGATCTAGGTAAAGAGTCTCCGACGGAGACTCTTTACCACGTGATCAGCTGTGTCCAATCACGGCTGATCACGATGTAAACCGGAAAAAACGGTAATCGGCTTTTCCTCACTCGTGTCTGTGAGGCCCCGTACACACGACGAGTTTCTCGGCAGAATTCAGCCAGAAACTCGATCGGAGCTGAATTCTGCCGAGAAACCCGGCCGTGTGTACACTTTCGGCCGAGGAAGCCGACGAGTTCCTCGTCGAGCCAAATAGAGAACATGTTCTCTATTTCCTTGTTGTTCAATGAGGAAAGTTGGCTCGCCGAGATCCTCGGCGGCTTCACACAGAACTCGACGAGCAAAACGATGAGTTTGCCCGTCGAGTTCCTCGGACGTGTGTACGGGGCCTCAGACGCGTAGAGCCGATCGGCTGCTCCTCTGACAGGGGGGGTTTGTGCTGATCGATTATCAGCACAGCCCCCCCGAGGATGCCAACACTGGACCGCCAGGGATGCCACTAGACCACCAGGGATGACAATGACAATGCAAAACACAGGTATGCCACCCTAGACCACCAGGGATGACAATGACAGAAATAATGGATGCCAATCAGTGCCCGCAATGGATTCCAATCAGTGCCCACAATGGGCATCACTGATTGGCAGGCATTGTTTGGCACTGATTGGCATCCATTAGTACAACATACATTAGTGCCACATATCAGTGCCCATCCATGCCGCCTATCAGTGCCCATCCATGCCGCCTATCAGTGCCCATTAATGCCGCCTATCAGTGCCCAGCCGTGTCGCCTATCCGTGCCCATCCGTGTCGCCTATCCGTGCCCATCCGTGCCGCCTATCCGTGCCGCATATTAGTGCCCATCATCAGTGCCCATCAATGCCACCACATCAGTGCCACCTCATCGGTGCCCATCAGTGCAGTACCCTCAGTGTCCATCAGTAAAGGAGAAAACATACTTATTTACAATGTTTTATAACAGAAACAAAAAAAACTTTTTTTTTTCAAAAATTTTGGTCATTTTTTTATTTTTTTGGCAGAAAAAAAAATTCTAGAGGTGATCAAATACCACCAAAAGAAAGCTCTATTTGTGGGAACAAAATTATACAAATTTAGTTTGGGTACAGTGTAGCATGACCACGCAATTGTCATTCAAAGTGCAACAGCGCTGAAAGCTAAAAATTGGTCTGGGCGGGAGGGTGTATAAGTGTATGGAAGTGGTAAAAATAAAGAATTTGAAAAAAATAAAATCATAGGTAGTTGATTTTTGCACCACTGAATTTAGACAAATTGGCCAGTACACTCTGCAATTTACAGCTTCCTAACTAAATTTTTTCTGGGTAAAGCTCAATACTTATCATCACACCCTCGTATATGTTTTATTAAATTGTTTCTTAAGGCCCGTACACACGACCAGATTTTCCGACGGGAATTTTGAGATGGCATGCTTTTGTCGGAAAATGCGACCATTTGTCCACTCCATCGGACAATTGTTGTTGGATTTTCCGACAACAAATGTTGGATAGCATGCTTTAAAATTTTCCGACAACAAATGTGTGTTGTCGGATTATCTGATCGTGTGTACAGAAGTCCTTCGGACTGTGGCCAGTGGGAGCAGAAAAGGCCCTGGCATAGGTGGGAATAAACAATTCCCCACATCCAATTCGCAAAAGCAGGAGATTTTGACCAGCTCT
This sequence comes from Rana temporaria, assembly GCF_905171775.1. Lineage (NCBI taxonomy): Eukaryota > Metazoa > Chordata > Amphibia > Anura > Ranidae > Rana > Rana temporaria. The sequence goes on from NC_053489.1 coordinate 167,371,240, forward strand.
CTATGGAGCCAGTTCACATATCTCCGCTGCGTCTTTTGGTCTATTTCAGGCCCAAATTCGGGCTGAAATCGGACCTGAAACTGTGAATGGGGACGCACCGTACCCCTGCATGTGAAGATAGTGTGAACCCAGCCTTAGAGGCACCTCTCTGTAGCTCCTGCTGGATTTTGCTTCTAATCCCCTTGTGGAGGCTGCGATTTGTGGATGGACATTTTATGGTTACACAACCTATCACATTCCTATAATCTTTTTATATGGACTCGGCTTATGAATAAATGGTTGTCAAACGAATCATTTGAGTTTCCATTATTTCTTATGGGGAAATTCGAATTTCAATTACAAGTGCTTTGGATTACAAGGATGTTTCCGTAACAAATTATGCAAGGTTTTACTGCATTTTTCCTTCAGCCCCTTTAAGTGTTTTATTTTAAGATTCCTCACTCAAGTTTGTTCTGTCTTGTCGTTCCGAGTCTTTGGTTAACCACTTAAGACCCGGACCAAAATGCAGGTAAAGGACCTGGCCAGTTTTTGCGATTTGGCACTGCGTCGCTTTAACTGACTTTGAAGTCACTGGAAAACATGGGAAAAGACTTGTCATGCCACTTTGATGTCCAAAGTTGCATGACAAGTCGCACAAGTGTGAATGGAGCCTTGGTGACACGTCACCTATCCAAAATGGAAACGTTTTGTCGTTAGTTTTACTTTAAGAATACAGCCTGGAATATCATTTTTACCGGCTACAACCTAATCCTCATGGTGACCCCTGTGCACTAGGTCCCATGTCACCACCCTTACTCTCTGGGCAAATGAATCTGGTAACCTGTACCCCAAAAAAGTGACAGATTTATATTAAAGATTGTAATACCTAGAGAAGGATCCCCCCAGTAGAAGAATCCTCCAGAAGAAGACCCAGTAGAAGAATCCTCCCAGTAGAAGGATTCAGGATTCTCCCAGTAGAAGGATCCTCCCAGTAGAAGGATTCAGGATTCTCCCAGTAGAAGGATCCTCCCAGTAGAAGGATTCAGGATTCTCCCAGTAGAAGGATCCTCCCAGTAGAAGGATTCAGGATTCTCCCAGTAGAAGGATCCTCCCAGTAGAAGGATCCCCCAGTAGAAGGATTCAAGATTCTCCCAGTAGAAGGATCCTCCCAGTAGAAGGATTCAGGATTCTCCCAGTAGAAGGATCCTCCCAGTAGAAGGATTCAGGATTCTCCCAGTAGAAGGATCCTCCCAGTAGAAGGATCCCCCAGTAGAAGGATTCAAGATTCTCCCAGTAGAAGGATCCTCCCAGTAGAAGGATTCAGGATTCTCCCAGTAGAAGGATCCTCCCAGTAGAAGGATTCAGGATTCTCCCAGTAGAAGGATCCCCCCAGTAGAAGGATTCAGGATTCTCCCAGTAGAAGGATCCCCCCAGTAGAAGGATTCAGGATTCTCCCAGTAGAAGGATCCTCCCAGTAGAAGAATCCCCCCAGTAGAAGGATTCAGGATTCTCCCAGTAGAAGGATCCTCCCAGTAGCAGGATCCCCCCAGTAGAAGGATTCAGGATTCTCCCAGTAGAAGGATCCTCCCAGTAGAAGGATCCCCCCAGTAGAAGGATTCAGGATTCTCCCAGTAGAAGGATCCTCCCAGTAGAAGGATCCCCCAGTAGAAGGATTCAGGATTCTCCCAGTAGAAGGATCCCCCCAGTAGAAGGATTCAGGATTCTCCCAGTAGAAGGATCCCCCCAGTAGAAGGATTCAGGATTCTCCCAGTAGAAGGATCCTCCCAGTAGAAGAATCCCCCCAGTAGAAGGATTCAGGATTCTCCCAGTAGAAGGATCCTCCCAGTAGCAGGATCCCCCCAGTAGAAGGATTCAGGATTCTCCCAGTAGAAGAATTCAGGATTCTCCCAGTAGAAGGATCCTCCCAGTAGAAGGATCCCCCCAGTAGAAGGATTCAGGATTCTCCCAGTAGAAGGATCCTCCCAGTAGCAGGATCCCCCCAGTAGAAGGATTCAGGATTCTCCCAGTAGAAGAATTCAGGATACACCCAGTAGAAGGATTCAGGATTCTCCCAGTAGAAGGATCCTCCCAGTTGAAGGATCCTTCCAGTCAGTGGCGGCCCGTACATAGGGGGCGCCCGGGCGCCGCCCCCCCCCCCAACCTGTAGTCATAAAGAAAAAAAACGGGCCCTTTAAGACATTTAGAATGTCGTTCTGCAGCTGCCGCTGGTCTATTCAGATAGCCGGACATGGGGCGCCGGATACCTGAATAATGGCAGCTGGTTGGCTGTGCGGAAGTGCTCCCGGATGTCTTATTCTCGGAACGTACGGGGGCTGCGTCCCTTGGATAAGACTGACGGCCGTCTCAGCCAATCAGGTTCATCGATTCTGGTTATCGGTAACCTGATTGACTGAAGCGTCATCGAGGGCGGGAGAGGACATCGAGGGACGTGGAAGCAGAAAGGTAAGTGCATATTACAGGGCACAGCGGCGACAATGGGCACAGAGGTGACAAAGGGCACAGTGGCATCAATGGGTAGGTACAGTGGTGACAAAGGGCACAGTGGCGTCAAAGGGCATAGTGCATCAATTAAAGGGCACAGTGACATGCACAGTGGCAACAATGGGCACAGTGGTGACAAAGGGCACAGTGGTGACAATGGGCACAGTGGCAACAATTGATGGCACAGTGGCTGTGTTTGATGGCATGGCACAGTGACTGCGTTTGATGGCATGGCACAGTGGCTGCGTTTGATGGCATGGCACAGTGACTGCGTTTGATGGCATGGCACAGTGGTGCGAATTGATGGCATAGTGACTGCATTTGATGGCATGGCACAGTGGTGATAATTGATGGCACAGTGGCTGTGTTTGATGGCATGGCACAGTGGTGACAATTGATGGCACAGTGGCTGCGTTTGATGGCATGGCACAGTGGTGACAATTGATGGCGCAGTGGCTGCGTTGGATGGCATGGCACAGTGGTGACAATTGATGGCACAGTGGCTGCGTTTGATGGCATGGCACAGTGGTGACAATTGATGGCACAGTGGCTGCGTTTGATGGCATGGCACAGTGGTGACAATTGATGGCACAGTGGCTGCGTTTGATGGCATGGCACAGTGGTGACAATTGATGGCACAGTGGCTGCGTTTGATGGCATGGCACAGTGGTGACAATTGATGGCACAGTGGCTGTGTTTGATGGCATGGCACAGTGACTGCGTTTGATGGCATGGCACAGTGACTGCATTTGATGGCATTGCACAGTGGTGACAATTGATGGCATAGTGACTGCATTTGATGGCATGGCACAGGGGTGATAATTGATGGCACAGTGGCTGCGTTTGATGGCATGGCACAGTGGTGACAATTGACGGCATAGTGGCTGCGTTTGATGGCATGGCACAGTGGTGACAATTGACGGCACAGTGGCTGCGTTTGATGGCATGGCACAGTGGTGACAATTGATGGCACAGTGGCTGCGTTTGATGGCATGGCACAGTGGTGACAATTGATGCCACAGTGGCTGCGTTTGATGGCAGGGCACAGTGGCTGCGTTTGATGGCATGGCACAGTGGTGCGAATTGATGGCATAGTGACTGCATTTGATGGCATGGCACAGTGGTGATAATTGATGGCACAGTGGCTGCGTTTGATGGCATGGCACAGTGGTGACAATTGATGGCACAGTGGCTGTGTTTGATGGCATGGCACAGTGACTGAAGCAATATGGAACATGTGAGGGAGGGGGCGCTATGTCTAACAAATAAGTAAACATATATAAACATAAATAAACATAGTGATAAATGAATAGTAGTCCATAAATGAAAACTTCCAAATAGTGCTGGTGAAAATAAAATAAAAATTATTATAAGTGGTCCAAAAATATTAGTGTATGAAAAATTGTTGAAACTCTATATGAATAACAAGTGTTCACAAAAGTCCATAGAAAATAATAGATCCTTAAAGTGAGATCTGTGCCTGAAGAAAAACAGTTGAAGCCTCCACCGATAGAATAACATTCACCCGACGTGAATAAATAGATTGGCTCCTTACCAACTTGAGTGGACCCTTTCTTAAAAAGAGGTCAAATCAGCTTTGTTACACAATAGTAACCATGGAATGAGCAGGTGAAGACTGAATAGGCAAGGACATCCCGATCAACAGTAAGACAGATGGCAGATCTCACATCCCATCCAAAATACAAAAGAAAGATCGCAATAGTATATTATCCTTTTATTTAAAAAGTAATAAAAATGACAGGACAGCCAAATGGCCTCTTACTTGGTAAAGTGCCAAAGTCCCGGCACTGAGGCTACTGCGCGTGTATCGATTGTATCGAATGTGGCAAAGAGCGGGTCCGCGTGTGTATCTGTAGGTGGCGTGCGTTCCAGCTCTCCCAACAGGACCCGGAAGTAGCTGACGCACGCTACTTCCGGGTCCTGTTGGGAGAGCTGGAACGCACGCCACCTACAGATACACACGCGGACCCGCTCTTTGCCACATTCGATACAATCGATACACGCGCAGTAGCCTCAGTGCCGGGACTTTGGCACTTTACCAAGTAAGAGGCCATTTGGCTGTCCTGTCATTTTTATTACTTTTTAAATAAAAGGATAATATACTATTGCGATCTTTCTTTTGTATTTTGGATGGGATGTGAGATCTGCCATCTGTCTTACTGTTGATCGGGATGTCCTTGCCTATTCAGTCTTCACCTGCTCATTCCATGGTTACTATTGTGTAACAAAGCTGATTTGACCTCTTTTTAAGAAAGGGTCCACTCAAGTTGGTAAGGAGCCAATCTATTTATTCACGTCGGGTGAATGTTATTCTATCGGTGGAGGCTTCAACTGTTTTTCTTCAGGCACAGATCTCACTTTAAGGATCTATTATTTTCTATGGACTTTTGTGAACACTTGTTATTCATATAGAGTTTCAACAATTTTTCATACACTAATATTTTTGGACCACTTATAATAATTTTTATTTTATTTTCACCAGCACTATTTGGAAGTTTTCATTTATGGACTACTATTCATTTATCACTATGTTTATTTATGTTTATATATGTTTACTTATTTGTTAGACATAGCGCCCCCTCCCTCACATGTTCCATATTGCTTCAGTCACCTGATTTTGGGGAGCAGCTGTATATATATTTACATTTTTTGATTGTAAATTATGATTTAATTTGGTCCTACCCTCGAGTAGGTCCAACCGTGGCGCACAGATTTTCTTACCAATGGCACAGTGACTGCGTTTGATGGCATGGCACAGTGGCTGCGTTTGATGGCATGGCACAGTGACTGCGTTTGATGGCATGGCACAGTGGTGCGAATTGATGGCATAGTGACTGCATTTGATGGCATGGCACAGTGGTGATAATTGATGGCACAGTGGCTGCGTTTGATGGCATTGCACAGTGGTGACAATTGATGGCACAGTGGCTGCGTTTGATGGCATGGCACAGTGGCTGCGTTTGGTGGCATGGCACAGTGGTGACAATTGATGGCACAGTGGCTGCATTTGATGGGCACAGTGAGGCTGCAATTTTTTTTTTGTTTGCGCCCCCCCCCTAAAATGTTGAGCACCAGCCGCCACTGCTTCCAGTAGAAGGATCCCCCAGTAGAGGAATCCCCCCAGTAGAAGGATCCCCCAGACCCAGTAGAAGGATTCCCCGGTAGAAGGAACCCCCAAGTAGAAGGATCCCCCGTAGGTGATCGGACAGTAGCAGTGATGAGAGTTGCAGTGACCCCCGGTAGGTGATCGGACAGTAGCAGTGATGGGAGTTGGAGTCACCCCCGGTAGGTGATCGGACAGTAGCAGTGATGGGAGTTGGAGTCACCCCGGTAGGTGATCGGACAGTAGCAGTGATGAGAGTTGCAGTGACCCCCGGTAGGTGATCGGACAGTAGCAGTGATGGGAGTTGGAGTCACCCCCGGTAGGTGATCGGACAGTAGCAGTGATGAGGGTTGCAGTGACCCCCGGTAGGTGATCGGACAGTGGCAGTGATGAGAGTTGGAGTCTCCCCGGTAGGTGATCGGACAGTGGCAGTGATGAGAGTTGCAGTGACCCCCGGTAGGTGATCGGACAGTAGCAGTGATGGGAGTTGGAGTCACCCCCGGTAGGTGATCAGACAGTAGCAGTGATGGGAGTTGGAGTCACCCCCGGTAGGTGATCGGACAGTGGCAGTGATGAGAGTTGCAGTGACCCCCGGTAGGTGATCGGACAGTAGCAGTGATGGGAGTTGGAGTCACCCCCGGTAGGTGATCAGACAGTAGCAGTGATGGGAGTTGGAGTCACCCCCGGTAGGTGATCGGACAGTGGCAGTGATGAGAGTTGCAGTGACCCCCGGTAGGTGATCGGACAGTAGCAGTGATGGGAGTTGGAGTCACCCCCGGTAGGTGATCGGACAGTAGCAGTGATGAGGGTTGCAGTGACCCCCGGTAGGTGATCGGACAGTGGCAGTGATGAGAGTTGCAGTGACCCCCGGTAGGTGATCGGACAGTGGCAGTGATGGGAGTTGGAGTCTCCCCGGTAGGTGATCGGACAGTGGCAGTGATGAGAGTTGCAGTGACCCCCGGTAGGTGATCGGACAGTGGCAGTGATGAGAGTTGGAGTCTCCCCGGTAGGTGATCGGACAGTGGCAGTGATGAGAGTTGCAGTGACCCCCGGTAGGTGATCGGACAGTGGCAGTGATGAGAGTTGGAGTCACCCCCGGTAGGTGATCGGACAGTGGCAGTGATGAGAGTTGCAGTGACCCCCGGTAGGTGATCGGACAGTGGCAGTGATGAGAGTTGGAGTCACCCCCGGTAGGTGATCGGACAGTAGCAGTGATGAGAGTTGCAGTCACCCCCGGTAGGTGATCGGACAGTAGCAGTGATGGGAGTTGGAGTCACCCCCGGTAGGTGATCGGACAGTAGCAGTGATGGGAGTTGGAGTCACCCCCGGTAGGTGATCGGACATGAGCAGTGATGGGAGTTGGAGTCACCCCCGGTAGGTGATCGGACAGTAGCAGTGATGAGAGTTGGAGTCTCCCCGGTAGGTGATCGGACAGTGGCAGTGATGGGAGTTGGAGTCACCCCCGGTAGGTGATCGGACAGTAGCAGTGATGGGAGTTGGAGTCACCCCCGGTAGGTGATCGGACAGTAGCAGTGATGGGAGTTGGAGTCACCCCCGGTAGGTGATCGGACATGAGCAGTGATGGGAGTTGGAGTCACCCCCGGTAGGTGATCGGACAGTAGCAGTGATGAGAGTTGGAGTCACCCCCGGTAGGTGATCGGACAGTAGCAGTGATGGGAGTTGGAGTCACCCCCGGTAGGTGATCGGACATGAGCAGTGATGAGAGTTGGAGTCACCCCCGGTAGGTGATCGGACAGTAGCAGTGATGGGAGTTGCAGTCACCCCCGGTAGGTGATCGGACAGTAGCAGTGATGAGAGTTGGAGTCACCCCGGTAGGTGATCGGACAGTAGCAGTGATGAGAGTTGGAGTCACCCCCGGTAGGTGTGCGCTGTGTAGACAGAGGAGGGCACTTCCCTTACCTGGGCACACAGGGAGGGGCGTGGCTGTGTGTGGTTGAGCTGAGAAAGCCGGAAGGACTGTCACATCCATAGAGTGCAGCCGGCGTGTGACTTGTCAGAAGGGACCGGGAGCCGCTCTACCCCCCTCCGCTCGCCTCTCCATCCCATGTCCCAGCCCAGACACCGCCGATCGCCGCCTGCATGGGAAGCCCTCTCCAGTGAAGTCGCCCGATCTGCCTTGGTTGGATAACACACGGCGATGTGGATGGGGCCCCGGGCATTGGTGCCGCTGCTGGTCGCCTCTGCAATGGTGTGGAGTGCTTGTGAAGGTAAGGAAGTCCCCGCTCCCCTCCACCTGATCTGCTGGAAACAGGCTGCTGCTGCCTGACACTGACAGCTCCCCCCACCCCCCATGTCCGGAAGTGTGGAGGAGCTGGGAGACTATCTGTCCCACCACCTGTCACCCCGATCATAGGAGGGACAGCTGGACTCCTAGGTGACCCGAGAACACCCCAAACTCTCCAGACAGGGGTGCAACTATAGATCCTGGGGCCCCACAAACTCAACAGGAGTATGAATGTTATGACAAAGTTCTTAGTAAATCTGTACAATACTCTATATCCCTTGTGTGATACCATGCCACCCGGCGCAGGCTAACGAGCTGCGTATGCGATCCACGCTTGGGAATATTTTGGCATCTACAACATATCGCATATCCAGAGCGTTTTAAACGCAGTGCAACACATGCGCATTGCATTCTGGGATAAAAAAGCCCTTAAAAGTGTTCGGCTTTCAAGTGATACTTAAAGCGGAGTTTCGCCCAATAATGGAACTTCCGCTTCAAGTGTAGGTGACCCCCTAACATGCCACATTTGGCATGTCATTTTTTCCTGGATCCGTGGCGCCAAAGATCACCCCCCCTCCCTCGCTGCAATCTTCTGGGACAAATCACAGGTCCCAGAAGATTGCCCGGCCATTCACAACGCGCAGCGTGGGTGCCCACAGTCAGAATGGCGGCGCCCCGGAGAGGAGGTGAAGAGGCTTCCTGCACCCGCATCGCTGGACCCTGGGACAGGTGAGTGTCTGATTATTAAAAGTCAGCAGCAACACTTTTTGTAGCTGCTGACTTTTAAATGGGTGGAACTCCGCTTTGAGTCTTGTTTTTTTATTTTATTTTTATTTTTTATACAAAAATAACAAACGTCATACTTACCTGCTCTGTGTAGTGAATTTTCACAGAGGCAGCCCAGATCCACCTCTTCTTGGTTCCCCCGCTGGTGCTCCTAGCCCCTCCCTCCTGCCGAGTGCCCCCACAGCAAACAGCTTGCTATGGGGGCACCCGAGCCAAGCTGCTGCTCTGTGTGTCCATTCAGACATGGAGCTGCAGCTCAGCCCCGCCCCATCTCTTCCCCCATTAGCTCACTGACGGGAGCAACTCACCGCCTCTGTACTGTAATGTCTTTCTCTTTTTTCATTCTGAATGGAGGAAAAGATACACAGGGGTTGGTTTACTAAAATCGGAGAGTGCAAAATCTGGTGCTGCTATCTGGTGCTGCTGTCCAATCAATTAAGCTTTGACAAAAGAAAAAAAAAAAATTGAAAAAATGGAAGGTGATTGGTTTCTAGGCAGAGCTGCAGATTTTGTAAATCAACCCCATAGTCATAGGAGAAAAAGATACATACACATAGGAGAAAAATGTAAACAAAAACATAAAAAACCCTGGGCCAGATTCATAAAAGAGATACGACGGCGTATCTCCTGATACGCCGTCGTATCTCTGAGATACGATTGTCGTAACTATGCGCCTGATTCATAGAATCAGTTACGCATAGATATCCCTAAGATCTGACAGGTGTAAGTGACTTACACCGTCGGATTTTAGGATGCAATTCTAGGCCGGCCGCTAGGTGGCGATTCCATTGCGGTCAGCGTAGAATATGCAAATGACTAGTTACGCCGATTCACGAACGTACGCTTTGCCCGTCGCTGTAAATTTACGTTGTTTCCGTAGAGATACGCGGCGTAAAACTAAACCTGCCCTCTAGGTGGTCTAGCCAATGTTAAGTATGGCCGTCGTTCCCGCTGCGAAATTAGAAATTTCACGTTGTTTGCGTAAGTCGTCCATGAATGGCGCTGGACGCCATTTACGTTAACGTCGAAACCAATGACGTCCTTGCGACGTCATTTAGCGCAATGCACAGCGGGAAATTTTAGGGACGGAGCATGCGCAGTACGTTCAGCGCGGGAATGCGCCTAATTTAAATGGTCCCCGCCCCATTTGAATTAGGCGGGCTTGCGCCGGGCGGATTTACGCTACGCCGCCGCAAGTTTACAGCAAGTGCTTTGTGAATCAAGCACTTACGCTGAAAACTTGCGGCGGAGTAACGTAAATGTAATACGTTACGCCGCCGCAGCGTAGGGCGATTCTACCTGAATCTCCATTGATGTCCAACCATGGACATCAAAGTTGCATGACAAGTGGCACCCCATTCTTTCCAGTGGCCACATAGGCCTCATGCACACTGGACATTTTTACAGCTGCTGTTTTTGGCTTCAGGAGTTTTTTTTTCCGGCAGCCAGTAAACTCCCCAGCATGTTATCCTATATGTCCATGCACACGTAGGCTATCAGCGTTTTTGGGCAAGGGCGCTTTATGTTTTTAAAAAAACCTCCAGAACTAAGTGCATTTTTCAGCTTAAAACTTAAAACTCTGGTAAAAGCTTAAAACTTTGATAAAAGCTTAAAAACGCAGAAAAATTCGGCTAATCGCCATTTATCAGCGTTTCTGAGTCATGCGCTTTTGTTGGAGTATAATTTTGCTAAAAAAAAACGCTACTGAAAAAACTATGAAAACCCCATTTTACAGCTAACGCACCTGGCATTTTTATAACACGCAGCGTGCATGAGGCCTTTGAAAAGGTGCCTACACTACTTTGGTGTGACTTTTGATGCAACTTAGATCCACTGAGTGTAAAGTCGCATCAAAGTTGCATCAAAAGTCGCATCAACGTCACAGTGGAAATCACATGACTTTGGAAATGAGTGCATGGGAATAGAGCCTAAAATAAAAAAATAAACGAAATACAAAATAATAATAAAATAACTATATCAGGACTTGTTGTAGGTTAGTTGTCAAGTATATTTTAGGATAAAAAAAAAAAATGAACTACATGTCAAGGTTTTAGGTAAAACAAAAAATAAAATGTGCACTATTGTGCCCTGGTCCTGCTACGGCTACAAATTATGTACACATAGAGTAAAACCTTGGATTGTGAGCATAATTTGTTCCAGAAACATCCTTGTAATCCAAAGCACTTGTATATCAAAGCAAATTTCCCCATAAGAAATAATGGAAACACAAATGATTCGTTCCACACAGTGGCGGCTGGTGCTCAACATTTTTGGGGGGGCGCAAATGAAAAAAAACAAAAAAAACAATTGCAGCCTCACTGTGCCCATCAAATGCAGCCACTGTGCCCATCACATGCAGCCTCTGGGCCCATCAAATGCAGCCACTGTGCCATCAATTGTCACCACTGTGCCATGCCATCAAACGCAGCCACTGTGCCATCAATAGTCACCACTGTGCCATGCCATCAAACGCAGCCACTGTGCCATCAATTGTCACCACTGTGCCATGCCATCTAACGTAGCCACTGTGCCATCAATTGTCACCACTGTGCCATGCCATCAAACGCAGCCACTGTGCCATCAATTGTCACCACTGTGCCATGCCATCAAACGCAGCTACTGTACCATCAATTGTCACCACTGTGCCATGCCATCAAACGCAGCCACTGTGCCATCAATTGTCACCACTGTGCCATGCCATCAAACGCAGCTACTGTACCATCAATTGTCACCACTGTGCCATGCCATCAAACGCAGCCACTGTGCCATCAATTGTCACCACTGTGCCATGCCATCAAACGCAGCCACTGTGCCATCAATTGTCACCACTGTGCCATGCCATCAAACGCAGCCACTGTGCCATCAATTGTCACCACTGTGCCATGCCATCAAACGCAGCCACTGTGCCATCAATTGTCACCACTGTGCCATGCCATCAAACGCAGCCACTGTGCCATCAATTGTCACCACTGTACCATGCCATCAAACGCAGCCACTGTGCCATGCCATCAAACGCAGCCACTGTGCCAATTGTCGCCACTGTGCCCTTTAATTGTTGCCACTGTGCCTATTGATGCCACTGTGCCCATTGTCGCCACTGTGCCCATTTTCGCCGCTGTGCCCTGTAAAATGCCCCTCCCCGCCCAGCACTTACCTTTCTGGGGGTCAGCCATCCTCCTTCCATGTCCCTCGATGTCTTCTCCCGCTGGCTCTGAAAGGCACTTCCACACAGCCAACCAGCTGCCTTTATTCAGGTGGCCGACGCTCACCATCCGGCCATCTGAATAGTCGGCGGCAGCGGCAACAATAACATAGATTCATGCAATGCATGAATCTATGTTATTGTAATCAGTGGCGGTGCGAGAGCCAGAGGGGGTGGCACTCCGGCGCCCTCTATAGACGCACCACCACTGGTTCCACAACCATTTATTCATAGGTCCTTCAGTTTATAGTCCATATAAAAAGATTATAGCAATGTGACCAGTATGTGTAACCATAAAATGTCCATCCACAAATGGAAGCCTCTACAGGGGGAGCAGAAATCCATCAGAAGGTATAAAAGAGAAGAGAGGCGCCTCTAAGTGTAGCAATATGTTGCTAAATGTTGTACCTTCATTGAATGTAACCATATTGCTACACTTAGAGGCTCCTCTCTTCTCTTTTACACTCTGTTGTGACATGACGGTGCTTGTATATCAAGACATCGCTTGTATATCAAGTCAAAATGTATTAAAAATTGTTGCTTGTCTTGCAAAACGCTCTCAAACCAAGGTTTTACTGTATATGGAATTGTTGCAAATGTCACAAGTAGGAACAAGGGCCCAGATTCACAACCGAGATATGACGGCGTATCTCCAGATACGCCGTCGTATCTCTGCGTTGCGTCGTCGTATCTATGAGACTGATTCTTAGAATCAGTTACGCATAGATATCCATTAGATCCGACATGCGTAAGTCTCTTACGCCGTCAGATCTAAACTGCATTATTTTTTTTTTGACCGCTAGGTGACGCTTCCGTCGAATTCCGCGCCGAGTATGCAAATTAGCTAGATACGTGAATTCCCGAACGTACGCGCGGCCGACGCAGTAAAGTTACGACGTTTACGTTAGGCTTTTCCTGGCGTAAAGTTGCCCATGCTATATGAGGCGCAGCCAATGTTAAGTATGGCCGTCGTTCCCGCGTCAAAATTTTAAAAAGTTACGTAGTTTGCGTAAGTCGTCCGTGAATGGGGCTGGACGTCATATACGTTCACGTCGAAACCAATGACATCCTTGCGACGTCATTTGGAGCAATGCACACTGGGATATTTTACGGACGGTGCATGCGCAGTTCGTTCGGCGCGGGGACGCGCTTGATTTAAATGATACACGCACCCTATCCGCCGAATTTTAATTCCGCCGGGTGATTTACGCTACGCCGCCGCAACTTACGGAGCAAGTGCTTTGAGAATACAGCACGTGCCCGTGTAAGTTGCGGAGGCGTAACGTAAATCAGATACGTTACGCCCGCACAATTTTGCGCGGCTGTACTTGAATCTGCCCCATTTGTTTTATTTTGTTTGATTGGTTTTTTTTTTGGTGATGGGTCATGGTAATGGCAAGAAACTACATTTTAAAACATATTTTGTTTTGCCATTTTTGACGTTCACCACATTGAAAAAAAAGGAATGATTCCCCCGAATACACAAAGTAGTTGTGAAGATAACACATGCCACAGTTGCAGAACTTCATTCAAGCATTAAAATGGTTGTGTACCTCTGGACAATTTTTTTTCACTTCTTCCTGCAAAGTCATAATGTGCTAGTATTGCATCGCATACTAGCACATTATGTGAAACTTACCTTAAAACAAAGCTGATCCAGCGCCACAATGTCATTGCTGCAGCCGCTTCCATTTTCACCCGTCTCGCTTCTGGGGATCGCAGGCTCCGGCTCTGTTGCGAACGCCATTCACGGCACAGGGCTCGGTAGGAACGGCTGCATGCAATGTAAATATCTCCTAAACTGTACACGTTTTAGGAGATATTTTCACTACCTGTAGGTAAGCCTTATTATAGGTTTACTTATAGGTAACTGTCAGCAGAGGAAGTTTACTTCCTCTTTAAAACCTGTTTTACCTTCAGGCATTAAGTTGTTAAAGTAAATAGAATGAAGCCCCTTAGGCCCCATGCACACGAGACGCTGGTAAGCGCGTGTTCAGAGGCATTTCGACAGCTTTTTCAACTGCCCCTGAACACATTCAATGTTATCCTATGTGTCCATGCACACAGTCAAGTTTTTCTGCGTTTTTCGGCAGTTGCGTTTATGATCGTTTATGCTCGTTTTTTCCGAAGCAAACAAACGGGTTCAGACGCAAAAGTTTTCACGTTTCAGACGCGAAACGCCGCTAAACGCGGCAAAACGCGGTACCAGCGTTTTGCCGCAATTTTGTTTATAGGCGTTTTTAAAGGTGACCTATTTTTTTACATTAGAAATCTCAAAAATGATGAAAAACCATAAAAAAAACATAAAAAATATGTAATTGCTTGCATTGTATTGTGGACAATCCACAACTTGTGGCAGGTGACATGGCCAGGTGATGTGGCAGGTGACGTGGCCAGGTCACGTGGCCAGTGGACAATCCACAACTTGTGGTAGGTGACGTGGCCAGGTGATGTGGCAAGTGGACAATCCACAACTTGTGGCAGGTGACGTGGCCAGGTGATGTGGCAAGTGGACAATCCACAACTTGTGGTAGGTGACGTGGCCAGGTGATGTGGCAAGTGGACAATCCACAACTTGTGGCAGGTGACGTGGCCAGGTGATGTGGCAAGTGGACAATCCACAACTTGTGGTAGGTGACGTGGCCAGGTGATGTGGCAAGTGGACAATCCACAACTTGTGGCAGGTGACATGGCCAGGTGATGTGGCAAGTGGACAATCCACAACTTGTGGTAGGTGACGTGGCCAGGTGACGTGGCAAGTGGACAATCCACAACTTGTGGTAGGTGACGTGGCCAGGTGATGTGGCAGGTGACATGGCCAGGTCACGTGGCAAGTCTACAATCCACAACTTGTGGTAGGTGACGTGGCCAGGTGATGTGGCAAGTGGACAATCCACAACTTGTGGTAGGTGACGTGGCCAGGTGATGTGGCAGGTGACGTGGCCAGGTCACGTGGCCAGTGGACAATCCACAACTTGTGGCAGGTGACCTGGCCTGAATGGTACTCATTGAAAATAATGGCGTACGACTTGTCGTGCTACTTTGCAAGTCGCAGGACAAGTCGCACAAGTGTGAAAGGAGGCTTAGTTTTGTATGATCAATAAACAATCTATTAATCATTAATTTCCTTCTATAATACAAGTAATGTCGGTGATCAGCAGTGGTAGCAGATCTTTTATTACATAGATAAGATGTTACATTCTTATCTGTCTACAGTTGTTGTGTCAATATGACTTGTTATTCTTTGTAATGGCTGTTACTGTATACTGGTAGAGTTGCTTTTTCTGCAAGTTTAAGGTTTGTTGTTGTCTGGGTTGTGAAATGAGCTCCTCTGATAGAGTGCGGTAGTGGAAATACCGAGGCCTAACGGCAGAGCAGGATACAGTTCATCTATCATTGCTGGAACCCAGATCCTTGGAGTCTGAAGCCTCGTACACACGTCCGAGGAACTCGACGGGCGAAACACATGGTTTTGCTCGTCGAGTTCCTTGTGAAGCCGCCGAGGATCTCGGCGTGCCAAATTTCTCCATTCCCGTCAAGGAAATAGAGAACATGTTCTCTTTTTGGCCCGACGAGATCCTCGACGGTTTCCTCGTCGTGTGTACGAGGCCTAAGGCCGGGTTCACGCATGTCCAGCTGCGGTTTGCAGTCCAGGGTTTGCCGTGTTTTTTTTCACTGGTTCAAGTTAGATTTAGGTGCAAATTTTTTACCTAAACAGACCCAAAATCACACAGGACCCTTTTTCAAAAACGGACTACAGTCGCTCCGGACATGTGTGAGCCGGCTCCATTAAAAACCAGTCTAGTTCACACGTTATGCGAATCGGATGTGGTTAAAAAACGCATCCAATTCGCATATAAGTGAACCGAGCCTGACAGTGGCAAACACAAATGTAAGTGTCACCCACCAAAAAAGGATATTTCAATAACTGGTAAAGTCTGCAGTCTTCTGGGGTACTGCAGCAGGGAGGCATCTGTGGCACAGTCACCAGCTCTGTTCCTGCCCACGTTAGGGTCTCTATTCCTTTTGGAAATGTAATAAACCAAGGAACAAGGGGTAAAACCTGCATCTAATTGTCGCTATAGATATAAAGAGCTAATGCTGGCCATACACTAGGCGAAAAATCATACGAAAATCTGTTGTTTAGATTGTTCATTTGTTTCCTGTCCAGTTAATCGGCACAAATAGAAAATCGGTTTTAACTTTTCAGAGCCTAAAAAAATCGAAGGAACAGGTAGGAAAATTGAATTCCTCAGTCATATAATCTGAACAAAGCACATATAGATAGTAGTGT
Source organism: Rana temporaria (assembly GCF_905171775.1). Classification (NCBI taxonomy): domain Eukaryota; kingdom Metazoa; phylum Chordata; class Amphibia; order Anura; family Ranidae; genus Rana; species Rana temporaria. The sequence continues at coordinate 167,387,372 of NC_053489.1, forward strand.
CTCTCTCCAAAACTCTAATAGCTAGATTCACGTAGGGTTACGCCGGCGTATCAGTAGATACGCCGTCGTAACTCTGAATCTACGCCGTCGTAAATTTAAGCGTATTCTGGAAACCAGATACGCTTAAATTAGGCTAAGATACGAGCGGCGTAAGTCTCTTACGCCCTCGTATCTTAGGGTGCATATTTACGCTGGCCGCTAGGTGGCGCTTCCGTTAAGTTCGGCGTAGAATATGCAAATGACAAGATACGCCGATTCACGAACGTACGTGCGCCCATCGCAGTAAAGATACGCCGAGGTACGCCGGCGTAAAGATAAAGCTGCCCCCTAGGTGGCCTAGCCAATGTTATGTTAAGTATGGCCTTCGTTCCCGCGTCGAAATTTGAAAATTTTACGTCGTTTGCGTAAGTCGTCCGTGAATGGGGCTGGACGTAATTTACGTTCACGTCGAAACCAATACGTCCTTGCGGCGTACTTTGGAACAATGCACACTGGACATGTACACGGACGGCGCATGCGTCAATCACGTCGGGTCACCAATCATTTACATAAAACACGCCCCCCTCATCCTCATTTGAATTAGGCACGCTTACACAGACCCCATTTACGATACGCCGCCTTAGGAGGCAAGTGCTTTGTGAATACAGCACTTGCCTCTCTGACTTAAGGCGGCGTAGCGTAAATACGATACGCTACGCCACCTGAAAGTTACGATGCCCTACCTGAATCCAGCTATAAGTGTTGTTTCTCTCTGGGGCTTCGTTCCTCTGTTATCAGCATGAGTCACTTTTGAGAAGTTTTCCCAACACATGAGATAAATGTGTGATTGGTGGGGAGAGCTCAGCACACAGGTTGTTTATTCACAACACAGCTCTGTATGCTCCTTCATTCCTGTGTCCCTTTCCTCTAATCAGCTCTCACACAGTGTATAAAAGCTGCAGCTCTTCACCCCCTCCTCTCTGGTCCCGATCGAAGAAGAAGGATTTGATCACAATTCTGCACTTTTGAAAGGATGTAGACAAGAGAAGACTGCAGATAATCAAGTAAAACTTATGTAGCAGGATTTATTTAATCTCTGCCTATCACATGAGGCTATTAACTTCACTTTACTGCAGTCTGCTCACATAATTTGTAATAAAAACATCTTTGCTATTCTGAAGCTTCCCTCCATACACCTTGCATATTATTTTATATATACTGTAATTCTGTACTTGACAAATATGCTACAGAAATCCCACTGTACTGAGTCTGGCTGCAACCATTTTTAAAGTGGGCAGCTGAAGTTGCTGCCTGTTCACTTCCTGGATTTACACAGACACATACCTCCAGCTCTGCAGCTCTCACTGGCCCTCTTATGACTCACACCCCCCTCCCCTCTTCCTGGCAAACTCTCGGGAGTGAGAGAGAGCGGTGCATGTTGTCATAAGCCTAGGCTTTTTACCAGACAAGAAACAGTATAAGGTTTTTTTTTTTACTATCCAAAGTTAAAACAACAAGGGCAGAAGATTTAATAGATGGAAAGGTGAAAAGATTACTGAAGGTCCACTTTAAATAAAAAATGTAACTGTTTGCACTGTGCAAATGTGAAAAAACGGAGGGAAAACTGATTCACTTATGTTCACTGAACGATTTATAGATCGAACTTCGGTCATTACATGATAGCACTATTGTTTGCTCTCACGGCTGAGTGTTCGTTATTCGAAAACAAGTTCAAACAATTTTTCATATAGTGTATGGCCAGAGACCTTCTAGTTCACGCAGGTGACAGAGGGGGTGGTTGAGCTTGAGTTTTACCCGCTCGATTCCCCGAAATTCGTATAAGCAATCATAATGTGTGTATATATATATATATATATATATATATATATATATATATATATATATATATATATATATATAGATAGATCTATATATATAGATATAGATATAGATATAAAAATATATATTCATATAAATAAAGAAAAATCCTGCTCATTTGCCCAGAGTAGTAGTTGTACTTTGGTAACACTGTATTGCTCTGAACATAGGGCCAGCTTCACACAGAAGTGCGGCGGCGTAACGTATCGTAGATACGTTACACCGCCGCAAGTTTTCATCGCAAGTGCCTGATTCACAAAGCACTTGCAATGAAAACCTACGCCCGCGTAAGCCCGCGTAATTCAAAGGGGCGTGTGCCATTTAAATTAGGCGCGCTCCCGCGCCGGACCTACTGCGCATGCTCCCTTTTGAATTTCCCGCCGTGCTTTGCGCGAAGTGACGTAATTTTTTCGAACGGCGACGTGCGTAGCGTACTTCCGTATTCCCGGACGTCTTACGCAAGAAGAAAAAATGTTTACATTTCGACGCGGGAACGACGGCCATACTTTATACAGCACATACGTGTGCTGTGTAAAGTTAGGGCACCCAAAACGACGACTAACTTTGCGACGGGAAACTAGACTAGCAGCGACGTAGCGAACGCGAAAAACCGTCGTGGATCGGCGTAACTCCTAATTTGCATACCCGAAGCTGGTTTACGACGCGAACTCCCCCCAGCGGTGGTCGCGGTATTGCATCATAAGATCCGACAGTGTAAAACAATTACACCTGTCGGATCTTAGGGCTATCTATGCGTAACTGGTTCTATGAATCAGTCGCATAGATACTCTGAGAGATATGACGGAGTACCTGAGATACTCCGTCGTATCTCAGCTGTGAATCTGGGCCATAGATACTCTGAGAGATATGACAGAGTATCTGAGATACTCTGTCGTATCTCGGCTGTGAATCTGGCCCCCAGTGTGTTAAAAAAAAAAAATCATAAAAAAAAGAACAAAATGTAATAAAGATGAAAAAAAAAACGATTTAATTATTTATTTTACATACTTTCACGAGTCAGTGTCTCTGATTACTGTGTCACCATGTGATGACATTGTACTGCACTGGTGACAATATGATTAAAACAAAATAAAAAATTGTGGGGAAAAAAAGATTTTTTAAATTTACCTTTAAAAAACTTGTAATGCCTCTTACTAAATACCTTGGACTATCTACTTTCCAAAAGGGTAATTTGGGGGATATCTGTACTGTCCTGGCAGTATAGGGCTTCAAGAAATTAGATAGGTCTTTAGTACATTAAAGCGGGGGTTCACCCTATTAAAAAAAAAAAAATTTTTTTTTTTTTACTACCATTACATTCGGCATCGTAGCGCGAGCTACAGTATGCCGGTCTTAAATTTTTAATCCCCGTACTCACTGTGCTATGGATCATTGAAGATTCCGGGGAATGGGCGTTCCTATGGTGAGAGAAGGTGATTGGCGGCCGGCCCTGGCACGTCACGCTTCTCCGGAAATAGCCGAAATAGGCTTGGCTCTTCACGGCGCCTGCGCATAGCCTGTGCGCAGGCGCCGTGAAGAGCCGAGACCTACTCCGGCTGTCTTCGGGGAGCGTGACGTGCCAGAGCCGGCCGTCAATCATCCTCCCTCTCCATAGGCACGCCCATTCCCCGCGGGAGTCAGAATCTTCAATGATCCATAGCACAGTGAGTACGGGGATTAAAAATTTAAGACCGGCATACTGTAGCTCGCGCTACGATGCCAAATTTAATGCTATGAATGAATGAATGAATGAATGACTTGTATAGCGCAACTCATGCGAACTGAATCGCCTCTGGGCGCTTTTTCCAGCCAGAGTCTGCTTGGCTGGTGCGGTCATTTTACCCCGTAGGATCGTGACACGCTTGGGACACACAGTCGTACACACATATATATACTGGGCCAATTTGGACTAGATCCAATTTACCTACCAGCATGTCTTTGGAGTGTGGGAGGAAACCGGAGTACCCGGAGGAAACCCACGCATGCACAGGGAGAACATGCAAACTCCAGGCAGATGGTGTCGTGGTCGGGATTCGAACCAGCGACCCTTTTGCTGCTAGGCGAAAGTGCTATTCACTGCACCACTGTGCTATAATCATGTTAAGGAGGGTGAACCACCGCTTTAAGATTGATACATTTTTCAGATATATACCATAGTTTGTGGGCTCTATAACTTTCCTACAGGCTAAATATTATAAATTGATTTGGGTTATTTTCACCAAAATGTCGCAGAATACAGTTTAGCCTAAATTTATGAAGAAAGATTATTTATTTGTAATTTTTTTTTAACAGAAACGTAGAAAAGCGCATTTTGTTTTTCAAATTTTTTAGTCTGTTTTTATTTCTTTAGCAAAAAATATAATAATAATAATAATGTATCGTATGTATTCCTGTAATCTCTGTACCTTACTATACTTTGCTGTCTTGCAGCTTCACTAACGCCAATCATTGGAGAGATTGGTGGACAAATCCTTCTACCCTGCACTGCTGTGAAAGACGGTGTAAAAAATGTGGCCTGGTTTTTGGAGAGTTCTACACAAGAATTACTAAACTGTGACAAAAATAGTTCATCAGATTTCAGGTTCCTGAGGGACAACGTGAGTTCTCTTGTAATAACGAATGTGAGCCTGGAAGATGGAGGGAACTATGGATGCAGAGACTGTTCACAGACCGCAGAATCGAAGCCACAAATACAGCTAATTGTCACAAGTAAGTATGCTACATAATTAAAGTCATAATAAATCATCGTATTTTTGCAGCACATTCATCATCTGTTTTTATCACTAAGGGCTTGTTTAAACCTGCGGTAGTGGGTGGTAAAAACAAGCAGTTGAGCCGCTTTTTTTGGCTGGATTCATACCTATGCATTTTTTGTGCTTTTGCGGATTTAACATGGTTTCCTATGGAACACTTTCTGTAGTGCAAATCTGCGAAATGCAAAAAGCACTAAAAATGCATAGGTGTGAATCCAGCCTACTGCTCCGTGACCACCCCCCTCCCCCCCATAAGGTGCCAGGACAGCCAGGCAGGGTTGAAAACACATGCCACAGCCACGACGCCTCTCTTCTTACCCGCGGCCGAAATATCCACCCCTCAGTGGACAGGATCACTGCCAAATGCGACCTATTGAAGTGAAGAGGGCAGCACCAAAACTGCCAGCAATGCACACTGTTGTAGCACTGTGGTGCAACCTTTACAAGGTTACAAAAAAAATGTGCCTCCTCACCACCTGTCAAACATCTTAGAAAAGATATGCCGAAGATCAGTTTTCTTAAAGGGTCACTAAAGGTAATTTTTTTTTTTTAGCTGAAATGACTGTTTACAGGGTATAGCGACATAAAAGTTAACTGATTCCTTCTAAAAATGATTACAAATAGATAAAAATCAATCATATAATGTGCCTGCAGGTTAGTTTCACTTTTAACTGGTTTCATGTTCCTGTGAACTAGAGAGACACACAGAACAAAAACAAAGAAATCCAGGGCAGTGTTTTTAAAATGAATCTGATTGGTTCTGTTAAGTTTTAGACACACAGTAATGACAGCTTAGACCACCGTGAAAAGCTCCCAGTACTGTGGTTATAAGGAGCCAGACAACCAGAAAGTGTGGAGATTACAGCAACTTCAAAGCAAAAACGAACAATGAGGACATGAAACCAGTACTGCAGTAAGGTAAAGGAAGCTATTTAGCTAAAAAAAAAAATTCCTTTAGTGATCCTTTAAGCCACTTGCACACTGCAGCTTGAAAATGCTCAGTACAGCTTATTTTTTTACTGAGCTAAAATATAGCAAAATAATTGTAATGTGCCTAAGCCCACAGGCGTGTAAACAAGCGCTGTGAATTCTTCTGTAAAAAAAAAGTAAAAATAGAAAAATATGATTTTTTTGGTCAGTATTCGCGCAAATGCACACAGGTTTGTCCATTGACATTGTCAATCCGGGAACTAGCTTCCACACATGCGCGAAAAATTGCGCGAACGCATATGAGCGAAAATGCGTCAAAAGACATGAAAAAAAATAAACTGAAGTAGGTGCTCAAACAGGAGTATCGTGTGCAAGAGGCCTAAGGCCCCGTACACACGACCGGATCTATCCGCTGGGATTGATCCGCGGATCAGTTTCAGCGGACAAATCCGGTCGCCTGTACGGCCTAGCGGATATTTATCCGCGGAGATTCGTCCGGCCGGACCATTTCAAGCGGATAGAAATTTCGTAGCATGCTAAGAAATCTATCCGCTTGAATCGGGACCAGCGGATTGATCCAGTGGTCTGTACAGACTCACCAGATCAATCCGTCCGCTCCTCTCCCTCGCATGCGTCGTAATGATTCGACGCATGCGTGGAAGTACTTGCCTTCCAGCGTCGCGCACGTCGCTGCATCATCGTCGCAGCGACGGCGCGACACGTCACCGCGGAGGAATTCCACACGGATTTTGATCCAATGGTGTGTACACGCCATCAGATCCAAATCCGGAGGAGGAATCTCCTCTGGAAATGATCCGGCGGATCGTTTCCAGCGGAGATCCGGTGGTGTGTACGTGGCCTTAGGGTCAGCAAGGGCTGCTGCTAATGTACACATAGGGATTTATTTACTAAAGGCAAATCCACTTGGAAGTGCAGTCGCTGTAGATCTGAGGGGGACATGCAAGGAAAATAAAAGACAGCATTTTAGCTTGCGCATGATTGGATGATAAAATCAACAGAGCTTCTTCTCATTTCGGATTTTTTTTCCTCAGATCTACAGCGACTGCACTTCCAGTTGCACTTGTAGTGCAAAGTGGATTTTCCTTTAGTAAATCACCCCATAGCCTTACTGCGTATGCAGCTTTGCGTATGTTCCAGTATAAGCTGGTTCTATGACTGCTGCTCCAGGTTTCCAGGTGCAGCATGGCTCCTTTCTCTTGCAATGTCTTATGATCCTGCATGCAGGAAGTAGAGTTGTGTCTCCATACACTGTGTGCATCAATAGAAACTCACAACTCCATAGCATAGGATGACAGGGCACTCCCCTGCTCCTGCCCCTCCTCTGCCCTCCCTTCTCCAAACTAACAGATTGGCTTGGACTTCAATGTCCACTATTAACGCTTCCTGTGAAGACCAGAACTTCAGGAAAGCAGCACTGTGAGAGCAGGAGCCAGCAGCATTGAAAGTTATCAACTGCGTCCACAACCATTTTGTATCGTACTGTTGATCTTTAATCTTTCAATAAAACTCTTTGTACAAGAAAGTTATCAACTGCAAGTGATGGGGTAAAAATTTTAACAAACAGTTTACTGGGGAATGTGACAAGCTAAAAACAAATCGTTGAGGGTTTAATACATGGGTCTTCAAACTGCGGCCCTCCAGTTGTTTAGTAACTACAATTCCCATCATGCCAACAGCTGGAGGGATGTAGACCAAGATTTCTTTATTCTAAGCAGGACCTGCCACAATACAGCTAATAGTGTGACTGCACAGAAGCACAGACACAACACTACCTTCACTTCGGAAGAAGCTGTTGCTATGAACTTTTTTACCATTACAGAATAGTCCAGCTGAGTGTGACTAACTACTATCAGATATACCATGAACTGGAATCAAGAACTCTAAGGCCCCGTACTCACGACCAAACATGTCTGCTGAAACTGGCCCGCGGACCAGTTTCAGCAGACATGTTTGGTCGTGTGTAGTTACGAGCGTACAGAATTTGACCGTACATTTGCCCGCCGGGCCGTTTTTCAGCAGACATTTATTTGCAAACTTGTTTTAAAACCGTCCGCTGAAATCCTGTCCGAACGGACATGTTTGGTGGTGAGTACACAAAACCAACGTACAAAAACCCCGCGCATGCTCAGACTAAATGAGGCCACGGGAGCGCTCGTTCAGGTAAAACTCACGTTTGTTTGGGATATGGCACATTCGTCAATAGAAAGATTAATTCTAGCAATAGAACACTGAAGCAAACCACACAATAAACAACGCTTGATGCCGTCGTTTTATTCATTCTTCTCTTGCTATAAATAATCAGTTATTTAGCTCATGTTATTTCAACTGAGTTGTTCCATACTGAAAAGTGACATTTGTTGCCTGGGATGTAGTAAGATTTTAGCAATCTTTTATTGGCCCGACGTATCATATTTTTAGTGGTCCTCCACATGTATAATTTTTTGCTTTTAATGTTTAATGTTTATGTTTCCCACTTTATTTATGTGTTTATAGTTATGTCACCATTTAGAATTTTTTAATAGGAAATTGTTTGGATTTTGCTTTTGTTTGTATATTTAACTGGATTATTTTGAAGGTTGTTTAAATTGTCTACCATGTTGGCACACCAAATGCCCCCCCCCCCCCCCCCCCACATGAGTTAGTGAATATTTTAGATTAAACATTTTATTTGTTTGTAATGTTTGATGCCTAAAATAATCCCCACAGTATTACAAACAATAGGCACGTTTTTAAAATCAACAAAAAGGCTTTTATTTTAGCAAATGATAAAAAGGAACAAAAACAGAATGGCAGCACTTGAACAGCTAGCAAAATAAATGCAGACTTGCATTGTCAAACATGGTGAAGGCTAAACTAGCCAACCTCAGGAGGCACACAAACTAAAATCTGAAGCAGCAGCACATAACCAAAGGAACCCAAGCTGTGGTAGTCCAAACAAGATGCCATTTGTGGGGGATCAAATGGAAGGCAGGGCATCAACGTCTCCTCTTCCTTGCAACCTTCCTTCCAGGCTGCCTTACAGCGGGTCTTCCCTGGGCCCTTGCAGGTGGGGATGATGTGGCAGCAGGAGTATGGTGTTGAGCAAGCCGGGCCGGGTCACATAGCCCAGTGTCTGGGGTCAGCAGCTCCCTCTGCATCCACCAAAGGGCCTCGTTGATCACACCCTTTGCCAGTAGCCTCTGCTCCTCCGTGCCTTGATTTAGATCGTGTGCCAGGGAGGCACTGTAGGCCTCAGTGGGGTTGAGGGGGGCCCTCATGATGGCACTCGCCTCCCTAATCATTTGGAGGCTGGCTTCCTCCACTGCCCCCAATTTCTTCTTACGGCCTGGTGGCCTAATATAAAGGGGAGGAGCCTGGCTGGTGGTGGTTGTCCTGGGGAGCTGCTGAACGCCACTGGGCCCGGCCTCCTCCTGGCTGCCACTGACCCCTTCGGCCTGGCTGTCAGTGAGGAGAGGATCTGCCACCTCCTGGCTGTTCTCTTCTTCCTGTGTAAAAAAAAGGGACATGTTGTAATATATTTTTAAATATAATCACTCACATTTTCATGCTTGAATCTTATTTTTTGCCGTGAATTTAAACTTGAAAACAGACTCACCCTCTGACCCCTGCAGTTGTCATCCCTGACACCTATTTGTTTGCCCACGACTTTTGATTTATGCTTCCCAGCTTGTATTTTATTAACCAATATCAAGTCAAGAATCAAACAATAATTAATATTATTCCCTAAATAGTTATGAAACTACTATACCTCATCATCGTAGAGGCGCAGATCTGCCTCTCTGTCAGCCAGGCCCTCTTCATCCGACTCTGCAGGGCTGTTGTGATCTGGGGAAGTCCCGCTGGGAGGTAGCGTGGAGGGAAGGTTGGGATTCAGACTTGACATAGATGGCCTGCCTTCCAGTTGATCCCGCAAAAATGACATCTGGCTGTAATACCACAGCTTGTGTTCCTTTGGTGGTCTTGCTGCTGCTCCAGATCTTAGCTGCTTTTGGTGAGCTTTGTATGCTCTCCTATATGTGCCCCTGAGGTTGGCAAGTTTATCCTTCACCATGTTGGCACTGCATTCTGGCACCCATGTCCTCATGTATGCTGCTAGCTGTTCAAGTGCTGCCGCTCGTACGTCCTTGTTATGGTAGGTGGGCTGCTTTGAATCCCACAGGATGGGCATTTCCCTAAATTTATCCAGCAAGTGCTGGATAATCTCTTGGGTCTGCAGGAGATCCATTGTTAAATGTTGATTTTTTGATTTTTATTCTAGATTACAAAAAGAAAAAGAAACCAAAAACACAATTAAAAGAAGCCTCAGCATTTACATTGATAGAATATGTTGTTTAAAAAGTAGTACCTATATAGAAATACAAACACAGTGTCTCTTGTTTAGAAAATGCTGGCCAGCTCGGCCCCATTGGTTGGTTGTAGCTAACATTTTTTTTATACATGCCGCCCCTTTGGTTACATTGCAGTAAATAATAGAAATCTAGAACCATACACAATTATTACAAATGACAGCATTCATCAAGGCACTATTGCATGTGTAGATATCCTGCCCCTCAGCATTGATTACATGAAAGAAACTTCCTAATGACCTCTGTCCAACCAACACAGAACAATACTTGGCCTGATCTGAATACACCCTACATAATTGATAATGAGTCACAGCATTTTTGACCTCTCTATTTTGTGATGTCTACAAAAGCATTTGGGTATGAAAATCACATTCTGGTATCCAAGAGACATAATAGCTTAATAAAACTGTGCAACCAACAGACCAAACCCCCATCCCATGGCTCTAGATTTTATAGCCCGCTGCTGATCCCATGTTTAAATTTCTTACCTGCCTCTCTCAAAATCCTCGTTTGTTACGCTCGATGAATTAACACGTAACCTACGTAATCACGTCAAGCGCCTTTTATCCACTCCGCGTATGTATGAAACGCCGCCCTCGTCACCTTTGCCATGCCCCTAATCAATTGAAAAAGTAAATATGGCGTTAACTGTGTAGGTTCTGGAATCGCGCGAATATTCTCCGCGTAACCTACGTCAATACGTTGTTGGCATTCGCGACACTCCGCATATGCAAGAATCTCCGCCCCTGACGGGACATTTCCTCGTTTCCACGCCCCTAATCTCTGTGGGAAGGAAAGATGGCGATGTCACACGAGCGGGCACGGAGCTCTCATGGCGCAAGTGAAGGGACAGAGGCAGGACCGTCCCGATCCAGGCCTAAAAGATATAAAGCCACTAATATGGCGTTTGAAGAAATGGTGGAGTTGGTTTACATCATGAGGAGGAAGGATTATGATGGTGAATGTGGGCCCTACAAAACACCGAACCGTAGAAAGTCACACATAATGGACAAGGTGGCAAGGAGAATGAGGAGAATGTTTGGTGTCACCAGGTCCAAGGAGCAACTCCGGAAGCGTTGGTCCGATTTAAAATTGAGGGAGCCACATCACATGAAGAAGATACTCAAAATTCTGCGGAAAAGTAAGTCCATATTATTTAAGGGGGGGGGGGGAATGTCTGCAATAATGTGTTGACATGTAGTTTTTCACATCTTCCTCCTTGGCCTGCTTGTACTTTTGAACACGTGTAGATACTGTATTGTGTTTATGTAAAATAACAACCTTTAACAAATTTTTTGAAATAGTAAACACGCGTAATATGACATTGTTTTGCAAAAATGCGAGGTTACTCCAGGAACAACACACCTGGACATGGCTGACTGGCCCCAAACTTGGTTTTCAAACATTGTTGAATAGCAAAATCACAGAAATTAAATTGAGTGAATGTGACAGGCAAACAAGATTCATTCTCCAAAATGCAAAGAAAGCTGATGTTTTAACATCTGGAAATGCAAAGCACCTGTGTCTCAAAAATCAAAGGATATTTATTTGGAGGGTCGACGAGAATTAATGTTTTGGGGGGACATCCATGTGTGTCACTTCTTTGCAAAAAAGGGGCAGGATCAGAGCTTGGCCTAGAACTACGCCAAAAATGGAGGATTGCTGAAAGAATAAACAAACAAAAATCATCATAAATGTATCGTCTATGCAATGTGTGCGATTTATGATATCCAATATCAGTGTGCTGATGAGTATACCTTTTGTTTTATCTTATTTCTTATAGGGGAAAGAAGACGCCAGCAATTGGAGGAGGCAGAGAGGGCCAGACACCCACAAAATCAAACACCTCCACATGTTGAGGAGGAGGAGGCTGTGGAAGGAAGAGAGGAGGATGTGGAAGGAAGAGAGGAGGATGTGGAAGGAAGAGAGGAGGAAGACTTAACTCTGGATTTAGAATTCGGTGAAGATGAGGCGGAACTGGACGAAGCAGAATTGCGTGATTTTGAAGGGGTAGTGATGGATAAAGAAGGAGTTCTGGAAGAAGATGGAGGAGTCGTGGAAGATGAGGGGGAGGTGGTGGAAGAAGGAGGAGTCGTGGATGATGAGGCTGAGGTGGTGGAAGAAGGAGGAGTGATAGAAGATGAAGAAATTGGGGATGTGGAAATTATCAGGCCATCAGGTCAGTGTCACCCCAATATTAATAGGGCCAAACATATGCAGATAGGCCGGAAACTATTTACATATTTTGAATGCCAATTTTTTGGTTTTTAGGGGATGAAGATGGTGTAGCACATTTTTCACGTGCAAGTGCTTCAATAATTGTACAGCAAGTAATGGAGTGCAGCACGGAAATGGACAATATGCGGGAAAGGATGGACGTCATGGAGCAGAATGTGCGAAATGTCATTTCAGAGTGTAGCACGGAAATGGACAACATGCGCCAAAGGATGCTAGTCATCGAACAGAATTACAAAAATATCATTGACATGATGGGCCGTGTCAAAGACTGAAACACAAAAGCCCATCCCCCGCCCACAAAACCATTTTTAATTTTTGTACTTTATAATACGCCAAAATTTCTAAATGCACACATAGTGTGCCAATATGTACTATCTGCCATCACAGACTATCTATTGTCTGTGCTTTGTGGGTACAAACACCTCCTCGATCATCAAGTAGTTGAGAGGAAGAAGGGTTTGCTCCCACAAAACACAGACATTGATCACCCATGATGTCAGATAGCACATGTGGCCATTTGTCTGTTTAACCAATGACATTTGGCGATTTTTCACTGAATGTGTGCATTTAGAAATTTTGGCGTGTTCCAGTGTGAAAGCACACCATCCATGACTGACTGCTGTTCTTTTTTTAAATTTTTGTTTGGTGTTGATCTTTTTTGGTTTGTAAATGTTTACAGTTTCAGATCACAAAACGAACAAGAAATCTCACCTAAAGAAATAAGTTAACTAATTTTCTTTAAAAACTAAAATAATTTTTTGTTGTGTTAAAAAATTTTGAAAAAAATTATACACAAACAAATACAAAGCAAAAAAATGTTTTGTAGAAAAACAAGACCCAAACATTTCTAAATGTAAATAAATGTCTTCTCAAAAAAAAATAATTAAAAAAAAAATAAAAAAAAAAAAATGAAAAAATAACCAAAAAAAATTAAACATAAATTATTCTGGGTTATTGAAAACCAAACTAAATAATAACTTTAATTTTGAACAAAAGTAAAAAAAAAATATGTTTAGAAGTGTGTATATATATATATATATATATATATATATATATATATATATATATATATATCTATATATATATATATCTATATATATATATATATATATATATATATATATATATATATCTATCTCTAGAGATAGATATATAGGAGACAAGCCAAAAAATTCTGGCGTATAGTTTCAGTGAAATTATTCTTACATTGTGTTTCGATCAGTATTATTGCTAATCACTGTCAATAAAGACAAAAAAATAAATAATTCAAAGCCAATATTTTCTAAAAAAAATGAGCAAAAAATGTTTTCTGCCAAAAAAAAAAACATTTATTGTTGAAAAATGAGTAAAATAAAAAAATTTAGTGGTGACATCAAAAGCAGAAAAATGAGTGGCTTCTTATTTCTAGACTGAATACCCAGTTTGTAGATGAGTGAATAATGTGCAAATGTGGTTAGTTAATACATCTGAGTAAGTAAATTTGGCACTAGGAGTGCACTATTTTTGTAGAGAACCTGGAAGACAGAAAAATAGAGAAAAAGCAGTAATGACAAACAACTGTATAAAGTCCAATGGTCTAATTATTTATTAGTTGTGAGAATACTCCTTTCTTTGGGGGGCCGAATTAGAAAGAAATATGATCTGGCATAGCAATGGCCCCCCGACCCATGAAGTACTCAACATATTTGTCGCGTACCTCACGAGCAGATTGGGGGGCCAAGCCAGCGCGACCAGTGTCCAGGCCAGGAATGTTCTCTGAGGGTAGTCCTGCCTCAGAGCCCATGGAGGCTAGGTACGTCTGGGAGTGCCTGCGTAGAAAATTGTGCAAAATGCAGCAGGCAAATATAATGGTGTTCAATTTATATTCCGCCAAATGTATCGATGTCAGGAACAGGCGGAACCGGTTGGAGAGTATCCCAAAGGCATTCTCGACTACCCTCCGAGCCCTGGCCAACCGAAAATTAAACACACTCCTCTCTGAGGTGAGGGTCCTCTGGGGAAAAGGCCGCATTAGGTGAGGTCCAAGGCCGAAAGCCTCGTCCGCTAGGAACACAAACGGAAGTCCTTCCACATTATCTTCATCTGGTGGCAATGCCAGACCACCAGTTTGGAGACGATCATAGAAATCAGTCCGTGAGAACACTCCCCCATCTGACATCCGGCCGTTCTTCCCCACGTCCACATATAGAAACTCATACTGTGCCGACACCACCGCCATCAACACAATACTATGAAAACCCTTGTAGTTATAATAGAAGGACCCCGAGTGGGGTGGGGGCACTATGCGGACGTGTTTCCCATCTATTGCTCCACCGCAGTTAGGAAAATCACACCGCTGGGCAAATTGGGAAGCCACAGACTGCCATTCCTGTGGTGTGGAGGGTAGCTGTGGGGACAAACAAAAAAAGAGATTTAGTACTTTGGCACATAAACATTGCAAACATAATCCTACAAGCATCCTTGTGCAACTTTACATTTTTAAAATAGCATTTTCAAATTATGAAGGGAGAATTTCGGGGCACAAATAGATAGGCCCACTTAATTAATAAGAGACTCCACAGCCCTCTGATGGGGACAAAAACACTTTGAAGGGGGGGTGGGGGGTGTTTAAACTGTTTTTAGAAAACATAACAAAAAAAAAAAAAAGTGGCAAGGTGGGGGTTGGCCCGAAGATAGCATGCTGGACAGGTTAATATTGGGTAAGATCCAAATATGCAGGTAGGCCAAAATAAAAATAACATGTAAAAGCTGATATCAACATGCATAGGGAGAAAAGGGAACGTTAGTTAAACACACAGCATATCTGGGAAATAAAATAAAAAGTTAGTTTGCCACATTATTAAAGACACATTGTGAGGTTAAAATGAGGAAACTTACCTTAATATACTCCTCGTGCAGAACTTTGATGATGGCAGCACACGTGTCCGGTATGATGACCCCAAGCGCCTGCGGAGAGATGCCTGTCGAGAACTTGAGGTCCTGCAGGCTCCTCCCAGTCGCCAGGTACCGCAACGTGGCAATAAGCCTCTGCTCGGCCGTGATGGCTTGGCGCATCACAGTGTCCTGCCTCATGATATAGGGGGACAGAAGATCCAGCAGACTGTTGAATACGCGGTCCGTCATGCGGAGAAAATTCCTATAGTCATTAGGATTATTCTCCTGGATTTCCCTAAGCAGAGGCATATGAGAGAACTGGTCACGCTGGCGCAACCAATTCTTGGTCCAGAAACGCCTCCGCCCCCTGTTTCTGGCCAAAGTACTGGAATAATGAACATATCCAGCAGCCATCCCATAAACAGCACCAACTCGCGAAAATTGACGCTGCTGCTCCATCATGGCTTCAAACCGGCCGGCTGGTCAGTCAAGAACACACTCCAACAGAAAGCACAATCAAATCCAGCGGTACCTGCAAAGAACGCACGACACACAGATACGAACGCACAGTACGAAACTGCAAAGCAGAACGAACTGCACGCCTGTACCCGAATGCCAACTACGTACCCACAAGCACACGCACTGAACGAGAAAATACTACCTGCTAAAGCCTGGAGACCGAGAAGCGCGAATCAGCTCTAACCAAACCTTCACTAACACGAGCAAAGCCGTAACTAGCAAAAGCGGAACAGAGGGCGTCGCCATTGACTTTGGCCTTTCCCTTTATAGTGACGTCAAACGTGGATTACGTGCACGCGTTCAGGTCCGCAGGGAAATATGGTCCGCTGGTGTGTACAAGCCAGCGGGCCAAATGAAAAAACAGCCTTGTACGCCGGAAACAGCCCGTCGGACATTTCGAGCGAACATGTTTGGTCGTGAGTACTCGGCCTAACAAATGTGAAGTCAGAATTATTCACAGGTTGGTTTCAGGGATGTAACCTCACTAGCAGTGGAGCGGAATACTTTCATTTTCATTTCCATGGTACCTGCAGGCACCACACTCGCTAAAGCCTCATACACACGATCGGACTTCCATCTGACTTTTCCGTGGCATTTGGTCCGAATGGGCGTTGGCCGTGAACTTGTTCTGCATAAACATGGCAGAACATTTCCAGACAACTTTCACCAAATCACATGTTTTTTTCAGCTCTTTACCGCCACCCTTTGCGCAACTTCTGCTATTGTTGTCTGATCTTCAGCATTGGTTCTGAGCATGCGTGTTTATACTTTGGGCTTTAGTCCAATGGATCAGATTACCGTATTTATCGGCGTATACCGCGCACTTTTTTCCCCTTAAAATCAGGGGAAAATCGTGGGTGCGCGATATACGCCGATATACGCCGAACCTCGTCGAGGTTCTCGACAGTTTCCTCGATGAAAATGTACACACGACCGGTTTCCTCGGCAAAAAAATATCTCCCAGCAAGGTTCTTGCTGGTTTTTGCCGAGAAACTCGGTCGTGTGTACGAAGCCTCAGGCCCCGTACACACGGCCGAGGAACTCGACGTGCCAAACACATCGAGTTCCTCGGCGAGTTCAGCCCTGAAGCCGACGAGGAGCTCGGCGGGCCGAGTTCTCCCATAGAACAACGAGAAAATAGAGAACATGTTCTCTATTTTCTCGACGAGTTCCTCGGCGGCTCCATCGGGCCGAAAGTGTACACACGACAGAGTTTCTCGGCAGAATCCGGCTCTGACCGAGTTTCTCGCTGAATTCTGCCGAGAAACTCGGTCGTGTGTACGAAGCCTCAGAGAAACCCAGGTGCCGGCAATGCACGAAGCAATGTAGAAAGAAATGTTTGGACAGCCGCACTCTGGAAAAACCTTCTCGGTTGCCTTTTATTGATAAAAGTATTCAAACACCATACATCACAGCAAAGACAGGGGCATACAGCTGACGTTTCGCACTGTCAATCAGTGCTTACTCATAGCTATGAGTAAGCACTGATTGACAGTGCGAAACGTCAGCTGTATGCCCCTGTCTTTGCTGTGATGTGTGGTGTTTGAATACTTTTATCAATAAAAGGCAACCGAGAAGGTTTTTCCAGAGTGCGGCTGTCCAAACATTTCGTTCTACAATAACTCCAAAGTTGCACTTACTTTGGAGTGCAACTTTGGTGCATCTTTGACGCAACTTTGGATGGGTGAAACTTGGATACAACTTTGGCTTTGACCAGTGATAATGGACAACTGTTGCATTGTATAACATTCAGGTAAGACTTTCATTCAACTTCTGAAGGTTAACATTGAATTCTATGACCCACTAGTTGCATGAAAGTCCGACCAAAGTAGTTCATTGACTACTTTGAAGTAGCTGCAACTTTAAGTTGTGCATATATAAATGGTTATCATTGGAAACCTTGGAAAACATGGGGAACAACTTGTCATGCAACTTTGATGTCCAAAGTTGCATGACAAGTTGCACAAGTGTGAATGAAGCCTTACTGAACAAACTAAATTTAGAAGCTAATTGGCTACCATGCACATGCACCAGATTTTGTGTGCACCAGTATAAGTAAATCTCCCCTCTGAGTATCATGAACAAATAAACTTACCGGGATCCTGGCCTATATCTGGAGAAAAAGATGTAACAGTTTGGTCAGAAGACAACATTTTATGAAACTTCTTGGGGGATCCCATGGCCAGAAAAGTTGCCGCTTGGTCAGGCTTTCGAGAAAGTCTTTGTACCCCCGTCCCCCCTTTTCTCCCCTTCCTTTCCCATGTCCCAATTTCCTCTTTTGTGCTTTTTCTTCTCCTCTTCCCCTGTCTCTCCTCATTTTTCCTAATTTTCCAGTCTTTAGTGTCTGGTTCATGAGCAAATTACTCCATCCCTTTACCGTTTCCTACTTTTAAGAATAACTGCATATCCTTTGGAGATTTAAATTGCCTCTGTATTTGTGTTCTGGTACTGATGTCGGGTACTTTTTATGCCACCCACTTTTTATGCTGTATTCGTTAACCCATATTCTGTGCTCCACTTTATTATTTAAAAATTCCCCCCAAAAAAACAAAGTTACAAATCTTTTATATATATGCCATCCTGGCTTTATTTTTTAGTTACTGTGTTGTTTTTTTTTTACTGATCTCCCTTTTATTGACCTAGGTGGCCCTCACAATGTGACATTTAAGATATCTCCAACCAACATTTTGCCAAATGGTACACTTTATACATCAGTTGGTTCTAGCTTGAACTTCAGCTGCACCGCGGATTCCATTCCTCAGCCCGAGATAGGTGTGTTTTTCTATGCTCCGGATAACAGTCCAGAGCTGTTTAACAGCGCAAATGGAAGCTCTCTTGAGTTCTCTATGCTCCACTTTCCTCGTAATTACCAAGGAATCTACAATTGTTCAGCAGAGAATCAGGCAAGCCGTAAACGTATCTTCTCTACTCTGCAGCTTCTGGTCTATTGTGAGTATGATGCTCTACATTATTCTTACCTTTCATAACAGGTTCACAGCATTGACTGGACAGTATATAATGAGTTAAAGTCAGGGGTTGACAAATTTGCTTGGAATCTAGGAGCCAGCTAAAAAAGTTAGGAGCCAGAAAACGCGCCCGTCCCAACGAGCTTGGGCGCAGAAGCGAACACATACGTGAGCAGCGCCCGCATATGTAAACGGTGTTCAAACCACACATGTGAGGTATCGCCGCGATTGGTAGAGCGAGAGCAATAATTCTAGCCCTAGTCCTCCTCTGTAACTCAAAACATGCAACCTGTAGAATTGTTTAAACAACGCCTATGGAGATTTTAAAGGGTAAAAGTTTGTCGCCATTCCACGAGCGGACGTAATTTTGAAGCGTGACATGTTGGGTATCAATTTACTCGGCGTAACATTATCTTTCATAATATTAAAAGAAATGGGGATAACTTTACTGTTGTCTTATTTTTTAATTAAAAAAAGTGTAATTTTTTCCCAAAAAAGTGCGCTTGTAAGACCGCTGCGCAAATACGGCGTGACAGAAAGTATTGCAACGATCGCCATTTTATTCTCTAGGGTGTTGGGATAAAAAATATATATAATGTTTGGGGGTTCTAATTAGAGGGAAGAAGATGGCAGTGAAAATAGTGAAAAATTACATTAGAATTGCTGTTTAACTTGTAATGCTTAACTTGTAATACCAACGGCTCACCACCAGATGGCCCCAGCTCACAAAACAAAAAACAAAAAATTTTGTTGTTTTTTTTTTTTTTGCCCCCCCTTCCAAGCCAAGTCGCCAGGACCCTATTTCTAGTCGCCATGGCGACCGGGATTTGTCGAGCCCTGGTTAAAGTTATATGTTATTAACCACTTACAGACCGGAAGATTTGACCAGGCCATTTTTTCCAATACGGCACTGCGTCGCTTTAACTGACAAGTGCGACGGTGTACCCAAACAAAATTTACGTCCTTTTTTTCCCACAAATAGAGCCTTCTTTTGGTGGTATTTGATCACCTCTGCGGTTTTTATTTTTTGCGTTCTAAACCAAAAAAGAGCGTAAATTTAGAAAAAAATTAACATTTTTTTACTTTTTGCTATAATAAATATCCCCAAAAATGTTTTTAAGAAAACTAATTTCTTCATCATTTTAAGCCAATATATATTCTTCTACATAATTTTGGTAACAAAAAAAAAATCACGATAAGCATATATTATTGGTTGCGCAAATGTTATAGCGTCTACAAACTATGCGAAAGATTTATGACATTTTTTATTATTATTTTTTTTTTTACTATTAATAGCGGTGATCTGTGATTTTTAGTGGTACTGCGATATTGCGGCGGACAGATCAGACACTTTTGACACATTTTTGGGACCAGTGACATTTATACAGCGATCAGTGCTATAAAAATGCACTGATTACTGTGTAAATGTGACTGGTAGGGAAGGGGTTAACACTAGGGGGCGATCAAGGGGTCAAATGTGTTTCCTAGTTAGTGTTTCTTACTGTGGAGGGATGGGACTGACTGGGGGAGGAGAGGTATCGCTGTTCCTACTTACTAGGAACAAACGATCTGTCTACTCTGCCCTGACAGAACAGGGATTTGCGTGTTCACACACACACATGTCCGTTCTGGCTCTCGTACTCGTGGGTGCCCGGCAGCGATCGCACCCTGCTGGTTATAAGGAAACGGGTCCCGCCCTGTACAGCTTGCGCGTGCCCACGCCTCTGGCAGCTATTAAAGGGAACAACGTACCCATATGTTGTTTTACGGGAACATGCCACTTTGCCAATGTATATCTGCGTGAGCAGTTGGGCAAGTGGTTAATGTTATTTCAAAAATAATTATTCAATGACATTTTTTATATTTATTTAGTTGTTGGAGAGGTGGCCAGGATACTTGGAGTTAATTCAGATCTTTATTTTTTTGTGAAAAGGTAAACTTACCTTGTAGGTTAGTGGAAGTCATGCCATATTTGTGTCCACACCTTGATTGCCTTTTTATGAATAAAGAAAAAACAGGAAAAAAAACGCCTGTTAGTTAATGGGAATAGATTTGTTTTATTCCTGCCTAAAGCTGGCCAAACACTAGTAGGATTCCATACAAAACTTTTTGGTTTTAAGAACATTCCTTGGATCTTCTTCTCGTTAGTACGGTAAAATCAACGCTTGTTTTCTACTGCAGGGTTAAGAAAATCTGTTTGTTTTGTTTTTTTCAAATGAATAACTAAAATCAAAATCTGGTGCAGCCATGCTTGGTAGCCAATCAGCTTCTAACATCAACTTGTTCAGTTTGTTAAAGGGACACTAAAGGATTTTTTTTTTAGCTAAATAGCTTCCTTTACCTTACTGCAGTCCTGGTTTCATGTCCTCATTGTTCGTTTTTGCTCTAATCCTTCTCTGTTCTGAACACTTCCTGGTTGTCCGTTTCCTGATGAAAAAAGTGAGGCCCCGCACACACGTCCGAGGAACTCGACGGGCAAAACTCATCGTTTTGCTCGTCGAGTTCTGTGTGAAGCTGCCGAGGATCTCGGCGAGCCAACTTTCCTCATTGAACAACGAGGAAATAGAGAACATGTTCTCTATTTGGCTCGACGACACTTTCCTCGGCCGAAAGTGTACACACGCCGGGTTTCGACGACACTTTCCTCGGCCGAAAGTGTACACACGCCGGGTTTCTCGGCAGAATTCAGCTCCGATCGAGTTTCTGGCTGAATTCTGCCGAGAAACTCGGTCGTGTGTACGGGGCCTAATGGGAGCTTCTCTCTGTGGTTACTAATCAAGGAGGTGTGATTACTGTGTGTCTAAAACCCCTTAACACCAATCAGTTTCGTTTTCCAAACCATCACTGCCCTGTATTGGCTCTGTGCATCAGAGAAGCAGGAAACATGCAAAAACGAAACTGAAACTACAGGTACATTATATGATTGATTTTTATCTATTTTCAATCATTTTTAAAAGAAATCAGTTAACGATTATGTCTCTATACCCTGTAACCAGTCATTTCAGCAAAAAAAAATGTTTTCCTTTACAACTCCTTTAAGCTTTGACAATAAAACTTGGAAGCTGATTGGTTTCTATGCAGAGCTGCACCAGATTTTTCACTCTCCAGATTTAGTAAATCCTCCTGTGTGTATGTGATTTTCATTTTGTAAAGTCCATTCATTCCAAAATGAAATATTAAAAGCAAATTAAATTTTGATGTACTTTATGTACTTTGATGTACTTTGTCAAATCATCAATTTTAAAGCATGCTATCCCACATTTGTCCGCGGAAAATCCGACAACAATTGTCCGATGGAGCGTACAAACGGTCGGATTTTCTGACCACAGACTGCCATCACACAATTCCCGTTGGATAATCTGACCGTGTTTATGAGGCTTTACAGGGGGGTCCCTGTTGTCCACATCACTTGTGTGAATGCGGGAATCTGTAAATTTTTCTTTGTTCAGCTCGCTGGTTAAAAAAAAACTAAAAAACTCAAGGTACATACTCTGCTTTAATTTCTATAGCTTGATAATAATGAAAAAATGCATAAGCAAAGATTACCTTCAGTAAAAAACGCATTTCAAAACAATCAGCAAATCCAGAGATATAGGCAACTTCTTTAGGAGCCGAGTTCAGCCCTAGTTAGCCAGTGAGGCCACGCATCATGATAAAGAGACTTGGAAGGCGAGACAATGCAGTTTCAAACTAGATTTACTGGAAACGGGAGGTTTGCAAATAGTTTCAGCTGCCTCTATATCTGGTTTTACTAGTCCTTTTGTAATGTGGTTTTCATTGCATGTAAGCTCTACTTACCGTATATATTTGTCATCTTATTCTCAGGCCTCGTACACACGACCGTTTTCCTCGGCAAAATCCATCAAGAAAAATGCTGGCAGAGCATTTTTGCCGAGAAAAACGGTCGTGTGTATGTTTTTCGTCTCGGTCGTGTGTACGAGGCCTCAGTCTCAGTTGCTTAGGTTGGTTTATGTTAAAATGATAATTGTTATATATTACATTTATTTTTTGTTCCGTACAGATGCACCAACACTTCCTATACAGTGCAGTGCCAACTACACAGGGATAAGCGATGAAGTAGCCTTACTATGCAGCTGGCCTGGAGGGTATCCGGCTCCTATACTGGAATGGGAAAAAGATGGCAAAACCCACTTTAACGACACTTCGGACATGCTGATGGCTTCATTAAATGGTTCTCAGTTCAGCACTGGCCAAATACTCACATGTAGAGGAAAACATCAGATAGCAAACAATGTGAAAGAAGATCATTGTGAAGTTCAGTTAGGTAAGTGATTAATAAACATATGAGTAGATTAATTTGTTAATTAATTGGTACCTTTTTAACCTCCCTGGCGGTAATCCCGAGTCAGGCTTGGGGTGGAAATCCAGTACTATTAGCGGTATCCCCGAGCAAGACTCGGGATCGCATCGCAGTATCCAGGCATGGTTACTTACCTTGTCCCCTGGATCCTGCGATGTCTCCCCGCTGTGTGATCAAGCCATGTCCTCCTCGCTTAAATCACAGTGCCGAGTGCCGTAGAGCTCCGTTCCCTGCGACGTTACGACGCACGGGGGCGGAGATCAAAGCCAAATTAAAAAAAGTTAAAACACACAATACATACAATAAACAAGTGAAAAGTGTCTGCGCTGTGAAAAATGTAACACTAGGGCTGTATATGGGTGAAAAGGAAAGGGCACAAATATCTGGGCAACCCAAAAAACAAGTGACGACAAGTGAAGTGTTACAACATGATAGCAATAAAATAAACAATCTCTATATATTGGTGGCACATATATGATATAAGGCAGAAAAGTCCAAAACAAAACAAAAAGCACACAGTCACTAATAAGTCTGAATCCAACGGATGGATGGAAGAAGAGAAAAGGTATATCGAATGGTAGAGGACCCAGCAACCAAATCTTGTGAGAAAGGCAAGCTGCACACCTCGGAGTATCACACACACCTCTAGTGGTCCCAGCAGCTCACCTCAAAGCTGACATGTAAAGCCTGATCAAAAACTTGCACACGGAGGTCTAGTCTTGTAGAGGATGCTATTCTCAAGGTCCCAGTCCCAGGCAACACATGCGAGGAAAAGACACACAGCAAGATAGCGTAATACTCATATGACAAGGAACCTAGCACGCAGCCAGCACTGGATGCACTTACATGAAATAAAGGGATAAAGAGCTTATCTCCACGAGCAGCGAGCTCGTCAGTGTCCTGCTTATCCTTCTCCTCTCACTCCGAGTATTCCGTGTGTCACGCTGGGGGTGCTAGATGACTCCAGTAGCGATGTCACAAAAAATAGAGGGAAGGAGGGCACATCGCATAATCCAGTATATCAAATTTATTAAAAACAACGTTTAAAAAAACTCACATTTAAGCAGATGAACGGTACATGGTATCCACGAGTAGTGAACTCGTTTGCCGTCCGTCAGGTGCTACAGTTGTCCAGCGCTCCAATCCGACGCGTATCGTCACACCACGTGACTTTATCAGGACCTTTCCCCCACCCTTCCCCATTCACAGACAGCGCATGCGTCTTACCCTATTCACACAATACATACAGTATACTGTAATCTTACAGATTACAGTAATGTATAAAATAATTTCACACCCCCTTTGTCCCTAGTGGTTTGTCCAGTGTCCTACATGCACTTTTATATTATAAAAACTGTTCTTTCTGCCTGGAAACTGGAGATTGTCCATGGCAACCAAAAAGTATCCCTTTATGTCAAAAGTGGTTTTAGATCAGCTAGAAAACAGCGATAATAAATTAGAATCACTTGCAGAATTGAGCGATAGCGATTTGTGGGGAAATTCTTCATCAAACATGGAAAGTAATGACAGCGACAATTCTGCAACTGAGCAAATTTCAGTGTTTTTGATTTGATTACATTATTGTTTTTTTTTTTCCTTATCTGTATCCCATATCCCCCCCGGGGGAAATAAAGGAAAAAAAAGGAGAAAAAAATAAAAAGGGGAGAAAAATTATCCCCCCCACCCTCACTTATTCCCTGCGGCTCTCTCCCCCCTCCAAACACCAAATAAAATAAATAAATACAAATAAAAAAAAGTCATCCCTTAGATATGAGGCTTCTAAAAAGCCATTCTATAGCTTATCGCTTATTATTCCTTATTACCCTCTCCCCTAAAAACACTTTTACCAAGTGTTTGAAATCTGAGGCCTCTATCAGGCCATAAAGCCACTAATGACTTAACCCCGCCCCCCCCCCCCCCCCCCCCCCCCCCGATTTCATATTGAGAGCTAAAAATAAATAAATAAATAAATACGAAAGAAAAAAAAAAAAAAAGACAAACAAGTTACTCTCCACACCCCCCCCCCCCCACAGGCTATCCACTTACGTTTTCCTACAGCTCCTTAAATTATTCAATCTCTAGCGAGCATTTTTCCCATTCTGACCATATTACTCTAAACTTTTCCTTTCTATCTTTAACCCTTGAAATCCATCTTTCTGCCTCCATAATTAAATTCACTTCTCTCTTCCATTCAAGAATAGTTGGCCTTTTATCCTGTTTCCATAATATAGGTATTAATAATTTTGCCGCATTTAATAAATGAGGCGTAATACTCTCCTTATATGATCCCATGGACCTCGCTGACCCGTGGAATAGGAAGTTTAAAGGTGTCAGTTCTATTTCCTCGGGAGATAGCCTTCCAACCCAAGGGGCAATCTCTTGCCAAAATCCTCTGATCTTTGGGCATGACCACCACAGGTGGAGTAGGGTACCCTCTTGTCCACATCCCCTCCAACACCTATTGTCCGCAAGCCTATACATCTGTGCCACTCTTACTGGGGTTCTATACCACCTAGATAGAAATTTATAAGACATCTCCTGAATCTGTGAGCTTACAGATGTATAGTGTGTGGAGTCAATAAGTTTTTTAATTTGTTGCGTGGTAAACCTGTGATTTAGCTCTCCTTCCCAGTCTTTAATATAGTAAGGTGTTGTTTTTCTCCGTGTCCCTAGGATTAATCTATACATTTGAGACAGTAAGTGTTTGGTCCTCCCAATCTTTACACATCTGGTTTCAAATATAGTAAGCGAATTAAGAGGCCTTATCCTGGTTTTCCACTTTTGAAAGAAGCACCCTAATTGGTGATACCTCCACTCCACCATTGGGACTGTTCCCAAGCTCCGTCTCAATTCAGGTAAGGGGGTCAGGGTTCCACATGGGGCAAATTTGCCGCATGTGGTGTCCCTCCCCCAGGCCTTCATTGATCCTACTTCCTCGCCTGGGGGGAACCACGGGAATCCCTCCAGGGGAGCCAGGGGGGATATCCCAGGGGCATAATCTTCTGATTGATTTATTTTATCCCATATCCTTAGTGTATTATTAGTTAATGGTGACATCCATTTTGAGAGCCCTCTTTCTGTCTTCGGTATCCAAGGAGCTCCTGCTAGGTTCCTTCCTGCCATTGTTTGCTCTAATTTTACCCATGTTTTAGTTGAGTGATCGTGATTCCAATTTAGTATACGTACTAGTGCCACTGCCCTATAATATGATGTTACATCTGGCAGCCCCACTCCGCCCTCTGACTTTTCTCTACACAAAATTTCATAGGCTAATCTAGGGCGTTTATCGTTCCATACAAAGGATACAAAAGCCTTCCGTATGCCCTTAAAAAAACTCTGTGGGAGGTAAATTGGCACTGTATGTAAGACATAAATTATTTTAGGTAGTATGTTCATTTTTATTGCGTTCACCCTTCCAAACCAAGTTAAAAACTGCCCCTTCCATTTCTGAAGATCCTCTCTTACCCCTTCCATTAAGGTACCATAATTCAGGTCGTATAAAAGTTTAGAGTCAGGCGTTATATGCGTCCCTAAGTACACTAGTGATTTTTTATTCCATATGAAGCGATATGCTTCTTGTAGAGTGTTCGCCATACTTAAAGATACATGGCTAGGAAATAATATAGACTTCTCAAAATTAATTTTAAAATTGGATAGGGCCCCAAACCTAGATACTTCTTCCATCAAGGCAGGTAATGAAGTCTGTGGTGTGGATAGATAGAACAACAGGTCATCGGCATATGCCGAGACCTTATGTTCATCCGGCCCAATACACGTTCCCTGTATTCCGTTATTTCTTCTTATTTTGCAGAGAAAGGGTTCCAATATCATTGCAAATAATAAGGGAGACAAGGGACACCCTTGTCTCGTACCATTGTATATTTGGAAATAGTCTAACAAAGTGCCATTCACCTTTACTCTTGCTCTCGGGGACGCGTACAACGCCAGCACCCAACCCATCACACGCTCTCCCACTTTCATCCACCTCAGAACCTCAGTCATAAACATCCAGCTAACCTGTTGAAAGCTTTTTCGGCATCCATAGATAATATTATTCTGGGGGCTTTGTCCGGACCGTGTTGCATCCAATGGAGGACATTTAATGCTCTTATGGTGTTGTCTCTAGCTTCACGGCCCTTCATAAAGCCTGTTTGATCAGGGTGAACTAGCTTCACTAAATGATCCTGTAGTCTAAGTGCCACAATTTTTGATAATAACTTCGTATCAGAATTTAACAGAGAAATTGGTCTATAATTATATTGGTCTATAATTAGCACAATGTTGGGGGTCTTTTCCTGGTTTTGGGAGGACTGTAATGTGTGCCAATAGTGCTTCTGGAGGAAGTGGATTCAGAATGTTAATCGAATTGAAGTAATCACATATTGGGGCACCCAGGTTTTCAGAATTTTTTTTATAATATAAATTCGTAAAGCCATCTGGCCCTGGGCTTTTTCTTATTGTCAAATTTGCTATTACTCCATGCACTTCTTCTACTGTGATCGGCCTCTTTATCATCTCTGTAGCTTCACATGGCAGTGAAGGTAACTCTGAGTCAGCAATATATTCCCTAATCTCCCCCACTCGGATTTGATTACATTATTGATACATTTTTATTATATTATTATTTGCTATTATTTATAGTTATTTATTATATTATAATTTATGATTTTGTGTTTCAAACTTTATCATACCCGGAATGTCTACTAGACTCTTGTTTGGACACATTTAAGTGAGTTATTCCTAAGAATTACAGGCCTACATTATAAAACGAGCTTGCCAAAAACTCACAAACACAAATACTAGTGCTCTTTAAAAAAACGTGCACAGCTGTTCACTAATCACTTTAAACATGTGGTGCAGCACAACATCAATAGATTGACACAATATGAGCAAACTTAAACAATAGTGACATGTATAATAACATAAATGAATGTACATTTAAAATAATAAAATTTAAACATCCGAAACAGAAATATCCGTGCGCGCTGACGTCACAGCTGACTCCGCCCGACGCGTTTCCCCTTTAGAAGGCCCCAATCCCAGTTGACGTCTTATGAGGGGAAACGCATCAGACAGAGTCAGACGTGACATCACGGTCCGCACTGCAGGCGGCTGTGCCACCATGAGATTCTATGCGAGATTCAAGCAATCTGTAAGTGTGATTATTTTTTAATAAATATAAGATTTAAAGGAAAATGCACTATTGGTCCTCCTTGCCATTC
Source organism: Rana temporaria (assembly GCF_905171775.1). NCBI lineage: Eukaryota > Metazoa > Chordata > Amphibia > Anura > Ranidae > Rana > Rana temporaria. Next base: position 167,415,419 of record NC_053489.1, read on the forward strand.
TTACTCCTACCTGTGAGCCGCAAGCCTCTGCACTGTCCAGGGTCCACAGAGACTGTGATAAAGATCGATGCCTCTCAGCTGAGAGCTGTACACATGCCCATTGACCTTTGAGGCCTGGTAAGCTGCCATTTATCTTTTGAGCACAGTGGTGATGTATGCAGCACTTTGAAGGTTTTGGAATAGCATCCTTTGAGCATTTTTTGGGAATGTTTGATTAAACAACCTGCAATAGAGTTATTTTTGGGACTTTTTTCATTTTTTTCTGTATTCGGAAATAACAAACTTATTATGTTATACTTGCCTGCGCTGTGCAAGGGTTTTGCACAGAGCAACCTGATCCTCCTCTTCTGGGGTGTCCCGGCAGTGCTCCTCCTCTTCATTAAGTGCCCCCTCGGAGAGCCGCTTTCCATGGTGGCACCCTAATGGAGGTGCTCCAGAGTCCTGCTGCTGCGTCCATTGACACAAACAGCAGGACATGGCCCAAACCCCCAGCTCCCGTGTCACTGGATTTAATTGACAGCAGTGGGAGCCAATAGTTCCTGCTGCTATCAATCTATCCAATGAGGACCCGAGACAGCAGCTGGAGCTTCTGTGCTTGTGCTCATCGCTGGAACGATTGGGTTCAGGTAAGAAAGGAGGGGGGGGGGGCTCTGTTTGGCAGCTGCAGCGCTGATTTTTTTTCACCTTAAGTCATAGAATGCATTAGGGTGAAAAACCTTGAGGGCTTACGATTCTTTTAAGTTTAATCACATTGTTTCAATCTGTTGTGCTGCATCATATGTTTAAAGTGAACAGCTGTGTGCGTTTTTAAAGAGCACTAGTACTTTTTCTTGTGAAAAAAAAGAGCACTAGTACTTGTGTTTGTAAGCTTTTGGTTTGCTCATTACATTAGAGACAGCACACTTCATTTATTTCACCTATTTTTATCTCCCAGTATTCAGGGAGTCCCAGGTGCGGCAATTTCTGTTAATAATTGGCTAGCGCATCCTTTATAAGTTTTTCCATAATTATATCACAGGTACACATCCTTTATTTTGTTTTATTGCTAGTATACAGATGCAGACAAAGCAATTTTCTAAGATATTTGCATTAAAGGAAAGCTATGATCAAAGCATGGACTGCATTGTTATTACAATTCTGATACAATGAAATACAATAGTTATATTTTATAAAGCAATACAAGCTTACTTGAAAATTTCCCTTTCATGTTGTGAGTGCTGTCTCTCTTCTGGTCATCTCTTTCCACAACTTCCTAGATTTCCTGCATGTTTTGAAACGTCTCCTCTGCTGTTTGCTTTCAATTTCTAAGGACTACATATCCCATGGTACCTTGCTGCCTGCAAGCAGTGATTCCTGTACTGACTCCGCCTCCTGAAACTCCTCCTCCCAGCACCTCTGTAGATCAGAAGGCAGGCTCTGTGAAATGTGTGACACAGCAGGGCCTACTCACAGGGCATAGTGAGTAGGTGTCACAGAATTCAAGGAAGTAAATCTGTGGGGATCTTCACAAAATGTATAAACTTCAAGATGGTTCAGAATAATAGGCTGGAAATAACTGAAATACAATGAGGAAATGAATATCCCATTTTACATTTTGACCATAGATACATAGATATGCTTTAAGGAAAGTACCAGAGCTGTTTTATAAAAATATGTCATGTTTACTTGGAAATATCTTTTGCAAAGGGCATGCAAATACTGACAGTAAGCGCCTATTGAGAGCAAGCTTCTAACAGTAAAACTCATGTGTTGCCGGTGGAATGGAGGAATGTTGAATAACTGGCCTGACGTTTGGAGCATACAGTCTTAAGCTGGCCCTCATTGTACAGTCTTAGTGCAATATCCTTTACATTTACCAAAACTATGTCATAGTGTAAAGTGCAGTGGATATAAAAAGTCTACACACCCCTGTTTAAAATGTCAGGTTTCTGTGATGTAAAAAAAATAAATAGAAAAAGCTTAATCATTTAAGAACCTTTTCCACCTTTAATGTGGCCTATAAACTGTACAACTCAATTGAAAAACAAACTGAAATCTTTTAGGGAGGGGAGTAAAAAAAACTAAAATAAGTGTGCACACCCTCTTATAATTGGGGATGTAGCTGTGTTCAGAATTAAGCAATCACATTCAAACTCATGTTAAATAGGAGTCGGTACACACCTGGCATCATTTAAAGTGCCCCTGATTAACCTCAAACAAAGTTCTGATAGGTCTTTACTGACATTTTCTTGTTCGCATCCTACAGCAAAAGCCATGGTCTGCAGAGAGCTTCCAAGGCATCAGAGGGATCTCATTGTTAAAATGCATCAGTCAGGAGAAGGGTACAATTTTTTTCCCAAGGCATTAGACCATGGAACACAATGAAGACAGTCATCATTAAGTGGAGAAAAGATGTCACAACAGTGATATTACCAAGAACTGGACATCCCTTCAAAATGTATGAAAAGACGAGAAGAAAACTGGTCAGGGAGGCTGCCAATAGGCCTACAGCAACATTAAAGGAGCTGCAGGAATATCTGGCAAGTACTGGCTGGGTGGTACATGTGACAACAATCTCCCATATTGTTCATATGTCTGGGCTATGGGGTAGAGTGGCAAGAAGGAAGCATTTTCTTATGAAGAAAGACATCCAAGCTTGGCTAAATTTTGCAAAAACACATCTAAAGTCTCCCAAAAGCACATGGGAAAATGTGTTATGGTCTGATGGAACCCAAAGTTGAACTTTTTGCCCATAATTCCAAAAGATATGTTTGGTGCAAAAACAATACTGCACATCGCTAAAAGAACACCATACCCACAGTGAAGCATGGTGGTGGCAGCATCATGCATTGGGACTGTTTTTCTTTAGCTGGAACAGGGACCTTAGTCACGGTAGTGGGAATTGAACAGTTCCAAATACCAGTCAATCTTGGCACAAAACCTTCAGGCTTCTGCTAGAAAGCTCAACATGAAGAGGAACGTCATATTTCAGCATGACAACAAACCAAAGCATACATCCAAATGACTGGCTTCACCAGAAGAAGATTAAAGTTTTGGAATGGCCCAGCCAAAGCCCAGACCTGAATCCCATTGAAAATCTGTGTGGTGATCTGAAGAGGGCTGTGAACAGGAGATGCCCTTGTAATCAGACAGATTTGGAGTGTTTTTCCAAAGAAGAGTGGGCAAATATTGCCAAGTCAAGATGTGCCATGCTGATAGACTCATACCCAAACAGACTGAGTGCTGTAATAAAATCAGAAAATACTTCAACAAAGTATTAGTTTAAGGGTGTGCACACTTATGCAACCATATTATTTAATTTTTTTATTTTTACTTCCCTCCACCTAAACGATTTCAAATTGTTGTTTAACTAAGTTGTAAAGTTTATAGGTCACATTAAAGGTGGAAAAAGTTCTGAAATTATTTATTTATCTTTGTCTCATTTTTTTTACATCACAGAAACCTGACATTTTAACAGGGGTGTGTAGACTTTTTATATCCACTGTATGTGTAAAGTTGATGGTAGATCCAAAGAAGATTGTACAATTAAATTATATAGTGATTACTATAGAGTTACAAAGTTCGCAGGTGCATGAGCATGTGCGATCTGACGTTTTAAGCCATCATTCTTATGACCAAGGGTAGTACCTGTGAAGAGGAGAGGAAAGGATTGCACACACACAGGTCTGAAATGGGAAAACACAGAAGCAAAAAAATTAAAAGCAATAACATTAATCTTGTATAGTGAGGTGAGGGGCGCTATATCAAAATAGTGGATGCGTGTCACAATGTGCGTTTGAGTAGTACACAGTATAACTGTGTACCCAAATCTATGTGAAAAACCAAACAGATTATAGTCTAAACTCTATAAGTACAATAGTGCCAAATGCCGTGGAAAATAAATAAAATATAAAATATTTAAAAAAAAAAAAAAAAAAATGTTTTTTTAAAAGAATGTCCAGCAAATAAATAGTTAAGTGCAAAATGGATCCAGTGTTGTATCAAGTCCAGGTGCAAAATGCAAATAATCCAATCCCAAATCGCAGGGAAAAGTGCAAATGCTAAAGTGCTTGTGAATCTTCAAAATAGCCAAAGTGCGAGAAAGAAGTGATCCGCCTTCACCTATAGGTCACCAGAATAATAATGGATGGCTCCTTACCACACGGTGTTGACCAGATTACTTAAAATATGGTCAATCAGGCTTGTTTTAAACGAGGATCAGCAGGGTCTCATTGGATTCCAATGTCAGCGATTGCAGCAAATGGTGTACCAAGAAAGGAGAAGAGATACCACCATAGTGTAAAACCATTTAATATACGAAAGTTAAAATTACAATGCCAAATGGCCTCTTACTGTTGCTGGTGCCCGTTCCCGGCACTGAGGCTGTAGGTGGTGGGGATAGTAAGACAAGATAAGAGATGGCCCACTCCTGGTCCACTAGCGTGCGTTCCACCGCTAGTTGTCCATCAACCAGTGAGACCGGAAGTGCGTGGCTATGCGTGCGCGCCCGGATACCGCCTCAACGTCACGTTTCAGTTAAACCGTCTTCAGGAAGCGTATCTACGTCTTTGAAACATGACGTCGAGGCGGTATCCGGGCGCGCACGCATAGCCACGCACTTCCGGTCTCACTGGTTGATGGACAACTAGCGGTGGAACGCACGCTAGTGGACCAGGACGCGGCCATCTCTTATCTTGTCTTACTATCCCCACCACCTACAGCTTCAGTGCCGGGAACGGGCACCAGCAACAGTAAGAGGCCATTTGGCATTGTAATTTTAACTTTCGTATATTAAATGGTTTTACACTATGGTGGTATCTCTTCTCCTTTCTTGGTACACCATTTGCTGCAATCGCTGACATTGGAATCCAATGAGACCCTGCTGATCCTCGTTTAAAACAAGCCTGATTGACCATATTTTAAGTAATCTGGTCAACACCGTGTGGTAAGGAGCCATCCATTATTATTCTGGTGACCTATAGGTGAAGGCGGATCACTTCTTTCTTGCACTTTGGCTATTTTGAAGATTCACAAGCACTTTAGCATTTGCACTTTTCCCTGCGATTTGGATTATTTGCATTTTGCACCTGGACTTGATACAACACTGGATCCATTTTGCACTTAACTATTTATTTGCTGGACATTCTTTTAAAAAATTTTTTTTTTTTTTTTATATTTTATTTATTTTCCACGGCATTTGGCACTATTGTACTTATAGAGTTTAGACTATAATCTGTTTGGTTTTTCACATAGATTTGGGTACACAGTTATACTGTGTACTACTCAAACGCACATTGTGACACGCATCCACTATTTTGATATAGCGCCCCTCACCTCACTATACAATATATGCAAGTCAGTCACCTGATTTTATTTGGGAGCAGCTTCACTCAGTTAGTCACTTGATTTATCAAGTATATAATTTAGTGTAATTCATTTGGCGCGAGATTTCTTTTTCCTCAATAACATTAATCGAATCGATTTTCTTCCCCATCAGGTAAGGCCTGCACAGATATATGACCATTCCCATAAACATTTACACGTAAATGCTTTCTGTATCTGTCAGCACATTAAATCTGGCTGGCACATTTATGTGTGTGGCAGCTAAGACTGGCCATACATGGATTAAAAATTGGCTGGGTCAGCAGGAACTGGCAAAATTTCCATCCATGTGTGGCCAATGTGGCTGGATAGAAGTTGATCTACCTATTGACTTTTGTTCAACAACCCTGTTGCAGGCAGTAGGCTGCAGTGCTGTTTTGTGTATTCTGACAGCGGGGTAATCTTCCCGCTGTCAGAATACAATATCACAGTGAGGAGGATTCCTGCATCCACATAGAATGGTCAGGCTTTTCAATCAACCCACTGGCTGAATGAAACAATCTGACCCATATCTGGCCAGCTTCAGATCTGAATTCTGGTTAAACACAAATCTGATCTGACTTTCCCGAATTTGACCTTTTAGAATTTTGGTGCTGACCCATAATGCCCTGGACATCCTTTGACCCTGCTTAGCAACCTCAGAGCAGCCAATAAGGTGTGCCAGCAAGCGATTGATTGTTAGCGATCGATTAGTTAATATGAGTCTTTTCTGATCTGAGATCACTTGTTGAAAACAAAAAAGAATGTTTGGACAGCCGCACTCCAGGAAAAAATTCCTCAATGTCCTTTATTGGTAAAAATGGAAAACACTACAATCCACAGCAAACTGAAAATAAGGACACACAGCTGACGTTTCGCACTGATCCTCAGTGCTTATTCATGAGTAAGCGCCGTGGTCTCTAGCCAAGCACATCTATTTGGCGCGGTCAATTCTCCTCTTTCTGAGGTCACTTGTTGCTGCTGACTCCATCCATTTGTGGGCTACCTTTTTTTTGCAGCAAACATTTTTGTTAAAATTATTTCCAAAAGTTTTTATTGTTTTTCAGAGAGTTTGAGAACGGTACAGTTGTGGCCAAACGTTTTGAGAATGACACAAATATTAGTTTTCACAATGTTTGCTGCTAAACTGCTTTTTGATCTTTGTTTCAGTTGTTTCTGTGATGTAGTGAAATATAATTACACGCACTTCATACGTTTCAAAGGCTTTTATCGACAATTACATGAGATTTATGCAAAGAGTCAGTATTTGCAGTGTTGGCCCTTCTTTTTCAGGACCTCTGCAATCCGACTGGGCATGCTCTCAAAACTTCTGGGCCAATTCCTGACTGATAGCAACCCATTCTTTCATAATCACTTCTTGGAGTTTGTCAGAATTAGTGGGTTTTTGTTTCTCCACCCGCCTTTTGAGGATTGACCACAAGTTCTCAATGGGATAAAGATCTGGGGAGTTTCCAGGCCATGGACCCAAAATGTCAACGTTTTGGTCCCCGAGCCACTTAGTTATCACTTTTGCCTTATGGCACGGTGCTCCATCGTGCTGGAAAATGCATTGTTCTTCACCAAACTGTTGTTGGATTGTTGGAAGAAGTTGCTGTTGGAGGGAGTTTTGGTACCATTCTTTATTCATGGCTGTGTTTTTGGGCAAAATTGTGAGTGAGCCCACTCCCTTGGATGAGAAGCAACCCCACACATGAATGGTCTCAGGATGCTTTACTGTTGGCATGACAAAGGACTGATGGTAGCGCTCACCTTTTCTTCTCCGGACAAGCCTTTTTCCTGATGCCCCAAACAATCGGAAAGAGGCTTCATCGGAGAATATGACTTTGCCCCAGTCCTCAGCAGTCCATTCACCATATTTTCTGCAGAAGATCAATCTGTCCCTGATGTTTTTTTTGGAGATAAGTGGCTTCTTTGCTGCCCTTCTTGACACCAGGCCATCTTCCAAAAGTCTTTGCGTCACTGTGCGTGCAGATGCGCTCACACCTGCCTGCTGCCATTCCTGAGCAAGCTCTGCACTGGCGGCACTCAAATCCCGCAGCTGAATCCTCTTTAGGAGACGGTCCTGGCGCTTGCTGGACTTTCTTGGGCACCCTGAAGCCTTCTTCACAAATGCAGTGGAAATTTTTTTATGGGATTAAGTTAATTTTCATGGCAAAGAGGAACTTTGCAATTAATTGCAATTCGTCTGATCACTCTTCATAACATTCCAGAGTATATGCAATTTCCCATCTCAAAAACCGAGGCAGCAGACTTTGTGAAAATTTGTATTTGTGTCATTCTCAAAACTTTTGGCCATGGCTGTACAAGTGAAGGTATGAAAATGACTCACAATCATTTCCAGTAGGGGCAGGCTTCTTTTTGGGGGATGGAAGTTGAGTGGTTGTGTATTTTTTGGGGAGTCTTTGTTTTTATTTTGTAGTGATAAGGTTTTTTTTTCACTCACTTTCACTTGAGTTTATAATTGAAACATTACAGATCTAAAGAATTATCTTATACAGAGACACCTGAGATTCATAAAAGTATTATTTTATTGAACCAATGTAACAAATAAAACTGCAAAAATGACACACTACCACCTGTGCAAAGATAAAAAGGACGATAAAATTAATACTTTTACGAATATCAGGTGTCTCTGTATAAGATAATTCTTTAGATCTGTAATCCTTTATTTATGTGCTTGCTTTTTCTTAATGAGACTATACCCCGCTCTCACCAGGTGGGAATGGGGGTTCGTTGACTGGGTATAATTCCAAGTATTTGGTAACCCTAATTTACAAAGTTTAGGAGTGTGCTGTGGTGTTTTTTTTTATATTTTTTCTTTAATTAGTGTTTGTAAGTTTGTTTGTTTGTTTATTTTTGCAGCACCTAGCTACATTATTTTAATGGTTACTTAAAACAACTTCACACTGCCACCCCACATTCTTCACAACCCTATCACCATAGTGCCTAATAAAATTTGGAGATGTACTTAAAAAGATTGAAAAAATAGACATCATGCTTAAAGACCATGGCAGTGGTGCTGGGCATTCGTGTATGATGGACTAAAAAAAAAAAAATCTTTAGAAAGATGCCTTCTCTGTATTTTGGCCAGTTGGCATTGCTGCCAGACTGGGGTTCTACTAGCCACTTTTAGCCCACCCAAATCTAAATGCTTTGATCTTTATTTTTTTTAAGACAGTTGTTGGTACGTTCTCTCTGCATTTAGGCTGGTTGGTGTTGCAATCAAACGAAAGTTTTACTCATCCCTTCCTGAGGGCTATAGCTTTCTTTTTTTAGGAAGACACCACCCTGTGGCTTTAAACTCTGTGGCCTACTCTGCATTTGACCTCCTGTTTCTGGTCAAATTACTAAAAAAACAAAAACTCTTTCTGTTCCTGGAAAAAAGACCTTTTGTGACTTATCCAAATGAAAATACTTTGGGTGCTGTGGCTATAAGCAAAGCTAATTATACAAATAAATGAATAAATTTCACATTCAACAATGTGCTTGTGAAGTTTGCTATTGCTCAAAGTTTTGATGGTCCATACAGCACATACAGCTTTAACCACTTCCATACCAGGCACTTACGCACCTTCCTGCCCAAGCCAATTTTCAGCTTTCAGCGCTGTCGCAATTTGAATGACAATTGCGCGGTCATGCTACACTGTACCCAAATGAAATTTTTATCATTTTGTTCCCACAAATAGAGCTTTCTTTTGGTGGTATTTGATCACCTCTGCGACTTTTATTTTTTTGCGCAACAAATAAAAAAAAATTTTATTTTTATTTTTTTCTGTTAATGTTTTTTGTAAATAAGTACGTTTTCTTCTTCAATTATGGGCACTGATATGGCGGCACTGATGGGCACCGATGAGGTGGCACTGATGGGCACCGATAGACGGCACTGATGGGCACTGATAGGCGGCGCTGGTATGCTGCACTGATGGGCATTCATAGGCGGCACTGATGGGCACTCATAGGCGGCACTGATGGGCACTCATAGGCAGCACTGATGGGCACTCATAGGCGGCACTGGGCACTCTTTGGCGGCGCTGATGGGCACTCATGGGTGGCACTTATGGGTGGCACTGATGGGTACTTATGGGTGGCACTGATAGGTGGGCACTGGGCATAGATTGGCACTGATGGACACTGGGTGGCACTGATGGCATTGCTGGGCATCATTTGAGCCAGTGCCCATGTTGCCAGTCAGTGCCCATTTGTAGGCACTGATTGGCATCGATTGTGTATTTTTTTTTTTATTGGTGTTTTTTTTGCTCTATTGAGCACCGGGGGGCACTCCCTGGTGGTCCAGTGTTGGCATCCGAGGGGGGGCTGCGCTGATAAACAATCAGCGCAAACCCCCCCTGTCAGGAGAGCCGCCGATCGGCTCTCCTCTACTCGCGTCTGTCAGCCGTGGTTGGACACGGCTGATCACGTGGTAAAGAGCCTCCGCCGGAGGCTCTTTACCGAGATCGGAGATGCAGGGTGTCAAACTGACACCCCGCATCACCAATCGCCATGCTGCGCGCCGGCATGAAATCCTGCAGGACGTCAATAGACGTCCAGTCAGGATTTCACAACCACTTCCCGGACGTCAATTGTATATTGACCGGGCAGGAAGTGGTTAAGGCATGCACCAACCTGCAATGTAAACGATTTTTGTATTTTACAAGTCTTTATCAAAGCTGTATGAAAAGACCTCATAATTGTGTTTTTTTTTTTTTTTTATTAGCAAAGATCCCCTTGTTTGGACAACAATAGTTTCCCTGAAAGCCCTCCAAATCAGAAAACGTGACCATCAAAATAGTCCTACATTGACTTTAATGTAATTTGAAATTTAAGTTTGTATTTTTTTACAATTAAATTTTTTAAATTACATTTTGGCACATTTACTTATCACTACTGGCAGCTTGATGCACCAGAACATCTAAAAGCATCTGCCCATCCTAAACACATCTATTGGTACCTATGCTCTTATGCCGTTTGTACGGGCTTTAGTAATAGCCCATGTAGTATGCCATAAAACATGGCTGCACCTATGCAGATGACACAGGCCAACTACAAAGCACAGTTGGGCACCTTAGAGATCAGTTTGGTTTCATCCTGTTTATTATTTTCACGGAGTGAGGGCTGTTTGGAAGGGAACAGAAGATTTTGGATGCAGAAGATACATTTGCCAGAAAGCATTCCTCTAAAGCTGAAAGTTTTTGTATTCTTATCAAATGTTTTTAGGTTCTGTCCAGAGATCATGTTATGGCCGATGACATTGCCCCTCTCTTTCAGGTCTTCCTCTGCTACAGTCCCAACCCCTGAGAAGCTGCGTGACAGGAGAAAGTGTGACACTCTCGTGCTCCGTATCAGGTGCTAACCCCCTTGCTACAATAACATGGCTACGTAACCTGAGCACTCCTGAAGTGGAGCTCCAACCAGGGAAGAAATACAAGATCATCCAGGACAGTACAGTCTCCTACCTCACCATTGTGAACTGCTCTCATGAAAGCGATGAGGGATATTACATCTGCAAAGCAGTGAACGGCCTTGCCACCAGAGATCTTTATGTATGGCTTTCAGTAAACAGTGAGTAGAATACAGATTTTCTGTCTATGTATAATGGATTTAGAGTTCAATAAATATCAAGAAAAGGGCAGATAATGTTAAAGGTATGTTAGACCTACTCATGCTTTGTGATCAGTGCTCTCCTGTCTACATGTCTAGCCTGGTTCTCTAATAAATTCTGGCAAGAAGGGCAGTATGGTTGCCAGTGTATATCTTTACGTCCAGGATGTGGAACTAGGAGTGCGATTCCCAGGTGTACTTTAAGAGCTCATTTACACTTGCTTCAACTTTAACACACATTAACCTGCCTGGCGGTATCCCCGAGCGTGACTCGGGTGTTTTTTTCATGCTGGGATCGGTATCCCCGAGTCACGCTCGGGGTAGATGTGCAGAGCGTGCAGCGGCGCGGCTTACCTTCACAGCATCCACAGACAAGTTACTTACCTTGTCCCTGGATCCAGCGATGCATCCCCTCTGTGTGAGCGAGCGGGTCCTCGCTCGATTCACAGTCTCCCCGTGTGCCGCCGATCTCCGTTCCCTGCGACGTTACGACGCACGGGGGCGGAGAACGGCGCCAAATTAAAAAAAGTAAACAAACACATTACATACAGTATACTGTAATCTTATAGATTACAGTACTGTATGTAAAAAATGCACACACCCCTTGTCCCTAGTGGTCTGGCCAGTGCCCTACATGTTCTTTTATATAATAAAAACTGTTCTTTCTGCCTGCAAACTGTAGATTGTCCAAAAGTGTCCCTTTATGTCAAAAATGGTTTTAGAGCAGCTAGAAAACAGCGATGATAAATTATAATCACTTGCAGAATTGTGCGATAGCGATTTGTGGGGAAATATGTCATAAAAAAATAAAAGTAATGACAGCGACAATTCTGCAACTGAGCAAATTTCAGTGATTTTGATTTGATTACATTATTGAATAATTTTTATTATAATTATATTATTATTTGTTATAATTATTTATTATATTATAATTTATAATTTTGTTTTAAAAAAAAAAATCATACCCGGGATGCCTACAAGACTCTTGTTTGGTCAGATTTAAGTGAGTTATTCCTAAGGATTACAGGCCTACAGGGAGTGCAGAATTATTAGGCAAATGAGTATTTTGACCACATCATCCTCTTTATGCATGTTGTCTTACTCCAAGCTGTATAGGCTCGAAAGCCTACTACCAATTAAGCATATTAGGTGATGTGCATCTCTGTAATGAGAAGGGGTGTGGTCTAATGACATCAACACCCTATATCAGGTGTGCATAATTATTAGTCAACTTCCTTTCCTTTGGCAAAATGGGTCAAAAGAAGGACTTGACAGGCTCAGAAAAGTAAAAAATAGTGAGATATCTTGCAGAGGGATGCAGCACTCTTAAAATTGCAAAGCTTCTGAAGCGTGATCATCGAACAATCAAGCGTTTTATTCAAAATAGTCAACAGGGTCGCAAGAAGCGTGTGGAAAAACCAAGGCGCAAAATAACTGCCCATGAACTGAGAAAAGTCAAGCGTGCAGCTGCCAAGATGCCACTTGCCACCAGTTTGGCCATATTTCACAGCTGCAACATCACTGTAGTGCCCAAAAGCACAAGGTGTGCAATACTCAGAGACATGGCCAAGTTAAGAAAGGCTGAAAGACGACCACCACTGAACAAGACACACACGCTGAAACGTCAAGACTGGGCCAAGAAATATCTCAAGACTGATTTTTCTAAGGTTTTATGGACTGCTGAAATGAGAGTGAGTCTTGATGGGCCAGATGGATGGGCCCGTGGCTGGATTGGTAAAGGGCAGAGAGCTCCAGTCCGACTCAGACGCCAGCAAGGTGGAGGTGGAGTACTGGTTTGGGCTGGTATCATCAAAGATGAGCTTGTGGGGCCTTTTCAGGTTGAGGATGGAGTCAAGCTCAACTCCCAGTCCTACTGCCAGTTTCTGGAAGACACCTTCTTCAAGCAGTGGTACAGGAAGAAGTCTGCATCCTTCAAGAAAAACATGATTTTCATGCAGGACAATGCTCCATCACACGCGTCCAAGTACTCCACAGTGTGGCTGGCAAGAAAGGGTATAAAAGAAGAAAAACTAATGACATGGCCTCCTTGTTCACCTGATCTGAACCCCATTGAGAACCTGTGGTCCATCATCAAATGTGAGATTTACAAGGAGGGAAAACAGTACACCTCTCTGAACAGTGTCTGTGAGGCTGCGGTTGCTGCTGCACGCAATGTTGATGGTGAACAGATCAAAACACTGACATAATCCATGGATGGCAGGCTTTTGAGTGTCCTTGCAAAGAAAGGTGGCTATATTGGTCACTGATTTGTTTTTGTTTTGTTTTTGAATGTCAGAAATGTATATTTGTGAATGTTGAGATGTTATATTGGTTTCACTGGTAAAAATAAATAATTGAAATGGGTATATATTTTTTTTTTGTTAAGTTGCCTAATAATTATGCACAGTAATAGTCACCTGCACACACAGATATCCCCCTAAAATAGCTAAAACTAAAAACAAACTAGAAACTACTTCCAAAAATATTCAGCTTTGATATTAATGAGTTTTTTGGGTTCATTGAGAACATGGTTGTTGTTCAATAATAAAATTAATCCTCAAAAATACAACTTGCCTAATAATTCTGCACTCCCTGTACAGTATAAAACGCCAAATTTCCTTGCAAAATAATTGTACCGCTTTTGGTACGTAATTCCAGACAGAATCATACCGCCAGGGAGGTTAAAGCACCTATCACTTCAACATGCTTTTTTCATGTGTTTTTGATGCTTCGGTGATGCTTTTTTGAAGATTTAAAGGAGCTTGGCAAGATGCCCTGTGTGTGTTGATTTTCTATTTGTTTCAAAGGGGCCGAGTAGAACCCTGGATCAGTAGTACCCCCTATTAGCAGGTCCCCAACTTTACCCTTGTTCAGCAGATTCCCAGCTTATTAGTACCCTCGTTAAGCAGATCACCTGCTTAATTGTAACCCCAGCTCTGCCAATGCCCCACTCAGTAGTACTCCAAGCTTTGCTGATACCCCACTCAGTAGTAATCCCCAGATTTGCTGATCCTCTGGTTTACTGATCCTCCTCTCTCTGCTCACCACATGCACCATCTGCTAATTTATTTTCCTCTGGTTCCCGAGCTCTTCTGATTCTCTGCTGCTCAGTCCTCTCCCTCTAATCCATGCTGACCTTCTACTAGAGCGTTCCCATGTTGCTGTCTGCTAGGTACTTCTCTGCAGTTCGGGGCCCCACTGACCGTCCTGCTTCTCCATACTGCACACCAGATAAGATGTCTACACCAGGCACTTGCAGAATATAAACACATGAACAGGAAGGGACTGCTGATGATGTCTTTCTGGATTGCTTGTTGGTTTTGTAGTGCATCATGGAATATCTCATATCTGCAATACCTCCAAAACAAAACAAAGCTAATGCCGCGTATACAGGGTTGGACTTTTGACCGGGCAAAACTCTGTCGGAATTTCTGGCAGAAAAATAGAGAACCTGCTCTCTATCTAAGTCCATCGGAAATTCCGACCGTGTGTACGCGGCATAACACTGACTAATGGCCCCTCAAAATCTTCAAGTGCTGTAAGCAAACATTGTCATAGACTTTTATGGAGGCTTTGGAGGCTCTTTGAATCTACAAGAAAGCTACGTAGGTTATAATTTTCGAAGTGAGGTAAAGCAAACACAAACAACAATGATCCTGTTGTTTAAAATCTTCATTATGCTATTAAAAAAAAAAAATTGAAATTCTAAACCTTTTAATTTCATTGTGGCCCCTGAATAGTTGTCAAATCACTTAAAGCGGGGGTTCAACCATAAAACAATTTTTTCAGAACAATCCCCTTAGATGGATGCTCGTTTTGTCTAGGGGAATCGGCTAGTTGTTTTAAAATATGAGCTGTACTTACCGTTTTCGAGATGCATCTTCTCCGTCGCTTCCGGGTATGGGTCTTCGGGAGCGGGCGTTCCTTCTTGATTGACAGTCTTCCGAGAGGCTTCCGACGGTCGCATCCATCGCGTCACTAGTAGCCGAAAGAAGCCGAACGTCGGTGCGGCTCTATACTGCGCCTGCACACCGACGTTCGGCTTCTTTCGGAAAATCGTGACGCGATGGATGCGACCGTCGGAAGCCTCTCGGAAGACTGTCAATCAAAATAGGAACGCCCATTCCCGCAGCCCATACCCGGAAGCGGCGGAGAAGATGCATCTCGTAAACGGTAAGTACGGATCATATTTTAAAACAACTAGCCGATTCCCCTAGACAAAACGAGCATCCATCTAAGGGGAAAAAGTGTCCTGTGCGGGTGAACCTCCGCTTTAAGTGGCCCTCGCTCTTCAATAGGTTGAACACCCCTGCTCTAGGTCTATCATACCACTAAGGTTACAGGAGACTGTCAGGGATAGGAGACATCCTATAGGCCAAGGGGCTTTATTTAATATTCAGTTTACATAATGTTACAGAAGACGTTCAGGGATGGTTGACACTTTATTGGCCTATGGCACCACCAAAGGGCATCATATAATACACAATGTTACAGAAGATTGTCAGGGATGGTTGACATTCTGTAGGAGGTGGTCAGCATTGGTTAACAGGGGTGGCTGGAGACTAGAGACATGCAGCAAGAGACAGGGGCTGGAGATACCTAAGATTTCTGCCATTACAATCTTTAGATATAAGTCTGCAATGGCAGCTCCAAAATTTCTATTCTGTCATACTGCTTTTAACTTTGTTGATAGTCATCATAAGATAAATTGTGATTAAATCGCTTGAATCTTACCACCATCCCAAATGGCTCCTTTCCTTCTCTCTTCAATAGATTCCCCCAAAACGCCTCAGTGTGCAAGTAGCCTTATGCCACATTCACACGATCGGAAATTCCGACAAGAAAAACGTGGATTTTTTTCCGACGGAAAGTTGGCCCAAACTTATGTTGCATACACACGGTCACACAAATTTCCGAACGTCAAGAACGCGGTGACATACAACACTACAGCGAGCCGAGAAAAATTAAGTTCAATGATTCAGAGCATACGTCAAATTGATTCAGAGCTTGCATGTTTTTTTGCAACGAAAATTGCATACAGACGATCAGAATTTCCGACAAGAACTTTTCCCGTTGAAAAAATTAAGAACCAGCTCTCAAATTTTTGCTGGCGGAAATTCTGACAGAAAAAGTCAGATGGAGCCTACACACGGTCAGAATTTCCGACCGAAAGCTCACATCAAACTTTTCTTGTCGGAATTTCCAGTTATGTGTGTACGCGGCATTACTCTGAAAATACTGCAAAAACCAACATGATACAATATTATAATATCAGCAAATTCAGCTGATCCATGCTGCATTAGAGCACACAAAGTTTGATAAAAATAGGATAACTTACCTTATAATGTCTGCTTATTACAAGCTTTATTGGCACACTGAGTTTTAATTCTTACTTTCCAGAGCCTAGTAATATCGTGGGACTTGTGTCTGCTCTGCTGATCCTCTTTTTGCTGGTGGTAGGCCTTATTATAGGCATTATAATATACTGTGATCCTTGGGTCTACTGGAAAGGTATGGTACTTGCCGCTCTTATGCAACACTTTATTCAGTTTCATACTGTAATGCTTTTTTTAAGGGTCATTTTTTTTATTGCATTCTGTTCATTTAGTTCTGTTTTAAGAACATCAAAACCATCATTTTGAAATCTGACTTGCCTTTTTCCCCAGCCACAATAACCCAACCGATTTTGTATTAAAGGGGAGTTCCAGCCAATATTTATGTTTATTAAAAGTCAGCAGCTACAAAAAGTGTAGCTGCTGGCTTTTAATAAACAGACACTTACCTGCTCCAGCGTTCCAGCGACGCGCCGGCCGGGGCTCCGCTCCTCTCCCCCCCTCCCCGGCCGGCGTCTTCATTGTCACTGCGGCCACCCGCCAATCACGGATGCCTTCTCATCTCGTCCGAGGATGAGAAGGCATCCGTGATAGGCGGAACACAGAACAGAGGCGCTGCTGGGAAGTTTTGTGTTCCGCCAATCACAGGACAAGCTGAGAAGACGGCGCGGCTTTGAAATTATGAACGATCGCAGCTGCACGGATGCATTTTTTTGCATCCAAAAAGTCATCTTATACGCCGGAAAATACGGTTCAACTTGACCATACCTGACCAATCCCTGTGGAAGCTGAAAATGAAAGTAGTAGGCACCAGTACTATAGTGATTGCTGCTAGCTTCCAGGTCCTGTGCCTGGTGAACAGAAGCTTGGTCGCTCAGCGTGGGCACCAATTAGAAAACACTTAGCATTTTCTGAATGAATGCCAAGTGTTCTTTGATTGGGCGAAATGGGTAGGCGGGACAATGATACCACAATCTCCATCTCTACTAGTCAAAGAATGCTTTGCATTTAATGAGGATATGCAAAGTGTTCTCTAAATGGCGCTCATACTAAATGACCTTCACTAAGCAGCAGGGCAGCCGCTCAGCACAGGACTCGGAAGACCGTGAAAAGGGAGTATCCGCTCCAGGTGGGAACCCAGATGAATATCCTCCGTTGCAGATAACTCAGGTGCAGGCAATGCACTTAGCAAAGCAGGAACAAAAATTGTCTCTGGACAGCCGCACTCTGAACAAAATGTAGCCTTTATTAAAAGAAGGACAGCACTACAAGTCACAGCAAAATGAAATAAAAACCCGACACTGACGCGTTTCGCACTGAAACTAGTGCTTAGTCATAGCTATCCAGAGACAATTTTTGTTCCGGACTCGGAAGACAGTGGCGATCACTTCAGTAGTGGTACACCTAGTACAGTCATTTGAGCTTTCACATGGATCCCACAGGTATGGCACATACACTATATTACCAAAAGTATTGGGACGACTGCCTTTACACACGCATGAACTTTAATGGCATCCCAGTCTTAGTAAGTAGGGTTCAATATTGAGTTGGCTCACCCTTTGGAGTTGTCTCACCTTAGGAGTTCTATAAAAGACATGGATGAGCGAGTTTGGGGTGGCGGAACTTGACTGGCCCCCCACCCCAAACTTGCTCATCCATGTCTTTATGGACCTTGCTTTGTGTACTGGTCCAAATTGTTTGGTGGAGGGGGGATTATGGTGTGGGGTTGTTTTTCCAGGGGTTGGGCTTGGCCCTTTAGTTCCAGTGAAGGGAACTCCTAAGGTGTCAGCATATCAAGACATTTTGGACAATTTCATGCTCCCAACTTTGTGGGAACAGTTTGGGGATGGCCCCTTCCTGTTCCAAGATGACTGCGCACCAGTGCACAAATAAGGTCCATAAAGACATGGATGAGTGAGTTCAGGTGGAGGAACTTGACCGATCTGCACGGAGTCCTGGCCTCAACTCGATAGAACACCTTTAGGATGAATTAGAGCAGAGACTGCAAGCCAGACCTTCTCATCCACATCAGTGCCTGACCTCAAAAATGCGCTTCTAGAAAATGGTTAAACCTTCCCATAAACACACTCCTAAACCTTGTGGACAGCCTTCCCAGAAGTGTTAAAGCTGTTATAGCTGCAAAGGTTGGGCCAACTCAATATTGAACCCTATGGACTAAGACTGGGATGCCATTGAAGTTCATGTGCGTGTAAAGGCAGGTGTCACGATACTTTTGGTAATATAGTATACAAACTTACATAAGTTGTATACTATGGGGCAGATCCACAAAGATATTACGCCGGCGTATCTCTTGATACGCCGCGTAATTTCAAATTTTGCGTGTCGTATCTTTGTTTTGTATCCTCAAAACAAGATACGACGGCATCTCGGGTAGATCTGACTGGCGTACGTCTTGGTACGCCGTCGGATCTAAGCTGCAATTTTTCCGCGGCGCTAGGTGGCGTTTCCGTCGAATTCCGCGTCGAGTATGCAAATTAGCTAGTTACGGCGATCCACGAACGTACGTCCGGCCGGCGCATTTTTTTACGTCGTTTGCGTTCGGCTTTTTCCGGCGTATAGTTAAAGCTGCTGTTATGAGGCGTACTCAATGTTAAGTATGGGCGTCGTTCCCGCGTAAAATTATGAATTTTTTACGTTGTTTGCGTAAGTCGTTCACGAATAGGGATTTGCATAGAATGACGTCACCGTCGTGAGCATTGGCTTGTTCCGGGTTAATTTCGAGCATGCGCACTGGGATACCCCCATGGACGGCGCATGCGCAGTTAAAAAAAAAACGTTGTTTACCTCGGGTCACGACGTATTAACATAAAACACGCCCCCATTACATCCATTTGAATTCCGCGCCATTACGCCGCCAAAGATACACTACGCCACAACTTACGGCGCAAATTCTTTGAGGATTCGAAAAAAAATAATAAAGTTACGGCGGTGTAGTGTATCTTAGATACGCTGCGCCCGGCGCAAAGGCACAGTGGTGCAGTGAGTAGCACTTTCGCCTAGCAGCAAAAGGTTCGCTGGTTCGAATCCCAACCACGACACCATCTGCCTGGAGTTTGCATGTTCTCCCTGTGTCTGCGTGGGTTTCCTCCGGGTACTCCGGTTTCCTCCCACACTCCAAAGACATGCTGGTAGGTAAATTGGATCTCGTCCAAATTGGCCCAGTATATATGTATATATGTGTGTATGACTGTGTGTCCCTAGCGTGTCACGATCCTACGGGGTAAAAATGACCGCACCAGCCAAGCAGATACTGGCTGGAAAAAGCGCCCAGAGGCGATTCAGTTCGCATGCGTTGCGCTATACAAGTCATTCATTCATCTGCCCCTATAAGTCTAAGCTGACCCAATGTAACTATGCAAAAATCTGCATGCCTATAATTCAGCTTAGAATTGTGCGCTGACTGCTTCGGAACTTTAAAAAGAACTCAGTGTATGTGATGCTTGGAATTTTTTTTTTAGGATTGGATTAGTTATGCTTAATTGAGTGCAGTTTGATTTTAAATAGATAGAAGTAGAAGACAAGGCAAACTATGCTGCTGTCTCACCTCTTGCATTTCATGCTTTCATCCATTTGCTTACTTGTTATGCATAGCAGTACATAAATCTCTATGGCACCATGACAAGTTGCCTACCAACCTCACAGGCATGTTGTCTACCTTGTAATATGTATGAGTAAATAAGCAGGTTTTCTATGTTACATTGATTACTAGCTATGAATCTGGAAAATGCTACAAAAATTGGCTACAAAATTGCCTAGGCTTTAGGGTTTTTGACAAAGTGTAAATATGCTGAAACATACTGTGAAGTCTGTTTATAAATGTTTTCACCCAAGATTCACACAACTTTCTTAGCGGATTATATTGAAAATAGTGTGAATTTTGGCTGAAAACTTAGTAGTTGACTTTTTCCAACGCAATCCTGAAACAAAACATATTGGCCCGGATTCAGAAAGAATTTACGTCGGCGTATCTATTGATACACCGTGTAAATTCTAATCTGCGCCGGCGTATCTTTTTTCTGTATTCAGAAAACAAGATACGCCGGAATTTGGCTAAGATCCGACTGGCGTAAGTCTCTTACGCCGTCGTGTCTTAGTTGCATATTTACCCTGGCCGCTAGATGGCGCTTCCGCCGATTTTTGCGAGGAATATGTAAATTGGGTAGATACGCCGATTCAGAAACGTACGTCCGCCCAGCGCATTTTTTTACGTTGTTTACGTTAGGCTTTTTCCGGTGTAAAGTTACCCCTGCTATATGAGGGGTATCCTATGTTAAGTATGGACGTCGTTCCCGTGTCGAATTTTGAAAAGGTTACGTCGTTTGCGTAAGTCGTTCGCGAATAGGGCTGTACGTAAGTTACGTTCACGTCTAAAGCAATGACGATTTGCGGCGTAATTTCAAGCATGCACACTGGGATTCTTTCACGAACGTTGAATGCGGCGTTCGAAAAAAAAAACGTCAAATACGCGGGGTCACATGTAATTTAAATAAAACACGCCCACATCATCCACATTTGAATTAGGCGGGCTTACGCCGGACAACATACGTTACGCCGCCGCAAGTTCTTTCTGAATACGGAACTTGCGCCCTAATTTACGGCGGCATAACGTATCTGAGATACGTTACGCCCGCCGCAAAGATACTCCAATGTATCTGAATCCGAGCCATTGTTGCCAATAAATGGCACTGAAAATATAAGAATCACACATAATAGAGGAAGGACAGCAATTTTTTTCCTGAGCATGCAAATGTTTGTCACTTCTGCACAACAAACGTTTTATACACAGACCCTCAGGGGGTTATTTACGAAAGGCAAACCCACTTTGCACTACAAGTGCAAAGTGCACTTAAAATTGCACTGAAAGTGCACTTGGAAGTGCAGTCGCTGTAAATCTGAGGGGGACATGCAAGGAAAAAAAAAAACAGCATTTTAGCTTGCACATGATTGGATAATAAAATCAGCAGAGCTTCCCCTCATTTCACATCTGCCCCTCAGATTTACAGCCTCTGCACTTCCAAGAGCACTTTCAGTGCAATTTTAAGTGCACTTTGCATTTGCAGTTTGCACTTGTAGTGCAAAGTGGATTTGCCTTTCGCAAATAACCCCCCCAAGTGTCTGGACAAATATTATCAAGCAACAATAATGTTTTCTGTTTTTTTTTTCACAGCAAACCCTTTCAGGTGAGTAATAAAAGCTTTATTTTGTTTAATATGTATTTATTGTAATTCTCATCCTGTTTTTTGTTGTTGTGTTTTTTTTTTTTATATATATTCATCAGTTTCATAAATATTTCAGAAATAATCAACAACCTGATTTTCCTCCTTGTTTTAGCAGCCCTGCTGTAAGATAAAGTTTGCACGTTTCCAACACTTGCAAAGCTTGTTTAGGTCATAAGCTGATTCATTGACTCAATCATGGAAAGAATGTTCCATGTTCTTGGCACTGTGTTACAGGTCCGGCCAATCTGAAGTCTTGGTTCTTGTAGAATCAGAAGAGGAAGATGAAACGGAACAAGTAGGAAATTCCACTGAAAATGCTGAAAATGGTCATTATACAGACAGTTGCGCTAACCCTCCAGCTGCAAATGGAAATATCTGTAAACACCAAGTGTTATTTCACTATCCGCCTGCTGGTAAGTAGTATGACATGGGGTGCAAATTTTAGTTTTTATTAAGTGCATACAGAATATACAATGATTGCATTGTTATAAAAAGTTAGGCCCAGATTCACATACAAACGCCTATCTTTAGGCGGGCGTAGCATATCTCAGATACACTACTCCGCCGTAACTTGTCCTGTATTCAGAAACAACTTGCGCTCTAAGTTACGGCGGCGTAGTGTATCTGACACGGCGTAAGCCCACCTAATTCAAACTAGTCTGTTAGGGGGCGTGTTGTATGTAAATGTGTTGTGACCCCACGTAAATGATGCTTTTTACGAATGGCGCATGCGCGTGCATGCTCAGTATCTTGTTGAATTTTCAAAGTAAATTACGCCCGCTCAATGCTTAGTCGACGTGAACGTAACCTACGCACAGCCCCATTCACGGACGACTTACGCAAACGACGTAAAATACGACGCTGTTCGTATGTTTCCGACGTCCATACCTAACATGACTTACCCCTGCTTTATGAGGGGTAACTTTACGCCAGCGTATGTCTTACGTAAACAACGTATCTTGATACGCCGGGCGCACGTAGGTTCGTGAATCGGCGTATCTATCTAAATAACATATTCGACGTGGAAATATACGGAAGCGCCACCTAGCGGCCAGCGTAAATATGCACCCTAAGATACGATGGCGTAGGAGACTTACGCCGCTCGTATCTAGGCAACTGTGAGGCGTATCTGATTCTATGAATCAGGCGCCGAGTTACGACAGCGTATCTGGAGATACGCCATCGTAACTCCTTTGTGAATCCGGGCCTTAGTGTGCAACAGCTCTGGTTGTAGGGAGCTAGTATTAGGCATGTATGAGTGATCTGAATGGCGTCCTCATGAGTAAGGTGAGGGCCTGAACTTTTTTATTAATCAGGGAATAGATATATGCATGATTGCTAATGCTCACCATAGACGGTTCGAATCTCGGCCAGTTCAGCAGGGACCGGCCGAGATTCTAACTATGTATGGGCAGGCTGAATGTACCCAAGTACCCGCTGGGAGCACACAATGGCTCAGCGGGAGTGTTGATGGGGAAAATTGCTTCGTCTTTGTCCGGCTTAAAGTGCTTGTTAAACCACTATGTGATCTTTATACCATCTCCTCTGTTAGATAACAGCCTGTGTCCTAGTGCCTGTGCTTAATGGAAAAAAAATGCAGATTTCTAACTGATTTCACAGAGCGTCCTGGCGCTCACGTGACTCTTGACTCTCTCCTCTCCACCGTCTGACAGCTCCAGCGGGTGGGCCTGAGAGCTCCCTCTGATGTCAGCTGGAAAAGTGGGGAGGAGTCACATAAATGCCAGGAGGCGTTGTGAAATCAGGTAGAAATCTGCTTTATTTAAAAAAAAACACAGGCACTAGGACACAGGTTGTTATCGAACAATGGGGATGGTATAAAGCTTTTATATTTTTGTAGCAGTGGGTAGAGGAGCAGAGTGAGAGCTAACAGGCAGGGAGGGGAGGGGAGGGGGAGGAGGACAGAGGAGAGACGCAGATAGCAGCAGATGACGGAGGCACGTAAACTGACCACTGTGTCAGGGCTCAGCAGCCATGATACACCAGGGTCAGTTTACAAGGGTGAGGGTATAGCCAGCAATTTTAGGTGATACAGGAGGCCAAATTACACAGCACAAACACTGTGCTGTATAACATGCTTTAAGGAAACAGGATTTTTTTTCTTTTTTAGAGTAACAAACACTAGATGCATAGATGCCAAAAGAACAAGATGATCCATATGAGGAGAGTGGTATATGTGAAGTATAATTGGGTTGAGGGAGGAGGGGCAATGTGCATTTATATTTTTTTCCTGCAAGTGCTTGGAAAGTATTGCACCCCTGATCAGTTGATGAGGGGTGCAACGTCAGTCTTCTGCAGACAAGCCCTGCAGCTTTCAGTTTTAAGGCTGCAGGGCTTGTAAATGCATTACATGGGCCTAATCAGCAGTTCATTCAGAGCTGCAAGCCACCTGTTGTGGTGGTTGACAGTACTTGAAGTTTTCTCAGTCACAAGAAACTGTGAATGAATGATGCGGCCTGGTGAATAGCAGAGCCCTGCATGCTGTTTTTGAATTATGACAGCGCATGAGGGGAGAAGATCCCCCGCCTACTGTCACACTGAAAGGGAGCTCAAGGGAAAGTTGGCAGGAGCTGGAACATGTTACATCCTAAATTTTCTAAGCACTATTTATACCTAAATTTGTCAAATAACAACATAAGGGCATATGACATTACTGCAGTTAAATTGGTATCCACAAGACTCCCGAGCATGCCATAACATGGAGGTCTGAATGAGGAACTAAAGCTTTATCTAATAAACTTCCTTATTCTTTTGAAAGCTGAGCTGTCAGTTGACATTGTTTAGAGGTGGTGGTGGGGAGTACACATACACAAACTGTGTTAAAGGTGTTGTATTCTGATCAGTATCTATGGCCCCTTTAACACTGGGCGCAGGAGGTGCCGTGGATTTTACCGTGATATTCGGCCGGTATCGGTGCAGTTTTAACCCCCGCTAACAGCCGGAAAAGGGTTAATACCACCCGCAATGCACCTCTGCAGAGGCGCATTGCGGGCGGTATTACCGCGGTTTCCCATTGATTTCAATGCGATTTTTCAGGCGGTGTAGCAGTGCTATTTCTAGCGCTAAACCGCCTGAAAAACGTGTCAGTGCCAGTTTTTCTTCTAGTCAAGGAAAGGAATAAGATTCTGTTGATTATGTTGGTGTTATTGCTGTCAGGTCATTAGTGTACAACAACTGACTTCAATTGTTATCAGTCTTTGAATAGAAATTTTGAATCTTCTTTAAAGGGATAGTTCACCTTTACCACAAACTGCCTGTACAGCTCTGACTAAAGTTTAATAATACCCTTGCTATAGGTGTAGGCCATGTACATTAGGGTGACCAGACATCCCCGGTTTCAGGGGACAGTCCCTGGATTGAGGACACTGTCCCCAGACCAAGTCTGTCCCCAGTTTTGTCCCCAGATTGTATTTGAACAGGGCCTGGGGCAAATTCAAAGACAGTCAGTGCAGAATTAAAAAAATTCTAATTCTGAATTACACCCCCCCGCTAGCTTAGGGGGGTGTATTTTTTCCATTACCTGTCCCTTTCTGATGATCATGTGCTGGTCAGAGCGGAGGGAATATTTCTTCAGTTTCGGGTGCATGCCCATCCAGCTCCACTCACATATTCTTCTGCCTTGGCTCAAGTCCCGGCCTGCTGCCTGCTTGGCGGAGTGATCTTCCTCCGCACCCCACCCAGTAGCAGCCGGGGCCCGGAGAGTAAAACTTGACAGGCTGTGAGGCGGGCGGCTGCGGCGATGGGCAGAGAGTAGCTGATTGCTGCCATTGCTAGTAAAAGAAAAATATGTCCCCGGATTTCATTTTAAAAATCTGGTCACCTTAATGTACATACCTTATCAATCCTGACTGGAATACTCCCAGGACGTTGCTAAGTGAGGCCTAGACATCACTGCTCACCTCCACCATCACAGGAGTGAGCTCTCAAATGCTGGGCTCAGAGCTACGGCATCAGCTGAGAGAAAAAGAGTATGTGAGGGGGGTTTGAAAAAGCTCACTCTCATGGTGGAGGTGAGCAGTGATGACTAGGCTTCACTTAGCAATGTCCTGGGAGTATTCCAGTCAGGCCTGAAAAGGTACGCAAATGACTTACACCAGTGATGGCGAACCTTATTGAGCCCGAGTGCCCAAACAGCGACACAAAACCAACTTATATATTTCAAAGTTCTAACACAGAACTAAACCTACCAGTGGCTCTGTACAGAGGATGAGACTGAATATCCCTCTGAATGAGCCCTAAGGGACCAAAAACTTACGATTCTGCCAGATTCACTCAGAATGCAGGGATCAGAAGTGCGTTACGCCCAGAATAAACTGTGAAACATACACTGGGCCAGATTCACGTAGATCAGCGGATCTATAGATCCGCTCGATCTACGTGATTTAAGATCCGCTCCCGCAAGTTTGAGAGGCAAGTGGCTAATTCACAAACCACTTACCTCCAAACTTGCGGCGGCGGATCCTAAATCCCCCGGCGGAATTCAAATTCCGCGGCTAGGGGGAGTGTACTATTTAAATCAGGCGCGTTCCCGCGCCGATTTAAATGCGCATGCGCCGTCCGGGGAATTCTCCGGCGTGCATTGCTCCCACTGCTCCCACTGACGTCACTAGGACGTCAGTGGTTTCGACGTGAGCGTGACGTGTTTGTGAATCGGCGTACGCAAACGACGTTAGAAAATTCAAATTCGACGCGGGAACGCAGGCTATACTTAACATTGGCTGCGCCTGATAAAAGCAGGGGTAAGTATACGACGGGAAAGCCGCTACGGAAACGTCGTAAGAAGACTGCGTCGGGTCTGCGTACGTTCGTGAATTTGCGTATCTCGCTGATTTACATATTATTCAAGGTAAATCAGCGGGAACGCCCCCGGCGCCATTTTTAAATCGAAAATAAGATCCGATAGTGTAACACATTGTAACACTGTCGAATCTAAGCCCTATCTATATTGTTTTTACGTCGTTTCCGTAGCGGTTTTCCGTCGTATACTTACCCTTTCTTTTATCAGGCGCAGCCAATGTTAAGTATAGCCGGCGTTCCCGCGTCGAATTTGAAATTTCCTACGTCGTTTGCGTACGCCGATTCACGAACACGCGCGTCGCAAGTCCCGCTCACGTCGCAACCACTGACGTCCTGTTGACGTCAGTGGGAGCAATGCACGCCAGGAAATTCCCCGGACGACGCATGCGTATTTAAATCGGCGCGGGAACGCGCCTGATTTAAATATGACACTCCCCTAGCCGCGGAATTTGAATTCCGCTGGGGGATTTAGGATCCGCCGTCGCAAGTTTGGAGGTAAGTGGTTTGTGAATTAGCCACTTGCCTCCTAAACTTGCGGGAGCGGATCTTAATTCACGTAGATCGAGCGGATCTATAGATCCGCTGAGCTACGTGAATCTGGCCCTATGAATCAGGCGCATAGATAGGACCAGTGTAAGTCAGAGATACGATGGTGTATCTGTAGATACACCGTCGTATCTCTTTGTGAATCTCTACCTTTTGTATCTCTACCTGACATCTACACTGACCTACCTGATGCATACACTGACCCCCTCTGACACATACACTGACCTACCTGACACCTACACTGACCTACCTGATACATACACTGAGCCCCTCTGACACATACACTGACCTACCTGACCCATACACTGACCTACCTGACACATACACAGATACACTGACCTACCTGACCCATACACTGACCTACCTGACACATACACAGATACACTGACCTACCTGACCCATACACTGACCTACCTGACACATACACTCATAGAGTGACCTACCTGACACACACACTGACCTACTTGACACATACTTCCTGCACTGCTCACCCCCATCTCCCCACCACACAGTATAATGTAGATCGGAGGATCCATCATTTTCCATACCTCTCCATGTCCTCATTGTTCAGCTCTCCCCAGCACTGGGAAGGCAGTATTGCAGGACTCCCTGCCACCCAGGCACTGCTTGGTATCCCCACCGCCGGGAGGTCAGCTAGCAGCCACTGCACCTCTCCCATGGTCATGATCTGCTATGAGCACCGCCTTTTGCCCTCCGCTATTCCACAGGTCGCAGTGCAAGAGGGACAGGCTGGACCAAAGTAGTCTTGGGGGCAGGGGGAGCTGGAATAGGGTGCCACAGAGAGGAATGCTCAAATGCCTCACTGAAGGTGTAGGGGTCTTGGGGTGGCAATAAGCCGCAGCACAGACCCTCGGGACAGAGGAGGGATAACTTTACACCCCCCTAAATGTCGGACCTGGGGCGAGATGACTGGCTGCCCACCCCCCATGCTACGCCACTGGCTCTGAGTTCCTGGCCAACCCCAGGACTTGGGGCTAATGATTCTGAACAGGAAATACTAGACTCAAGGCTTTTTGGGGCCCACTCGGGGGTATAGCCCCTGTCAGCCCCCCCCGCCAACGCCACCGGTACTAATGCAAGGAAGGGAGCCAGCTCCTCTGCCTGTACCGCCAGTGCAAGTGACTGCCTGGCGGGGGGATTCCCCCCCCATCCTGGCAGCACTGCCTCCATAAGCTTGTGTTCCCACAGAGAGGGCTCTGCGTGCCAGCTGTGGCATGTGTGCCTAGGCTGACCACATTTTCAAACTACCATTCAGGGGCACCCCCCCTTCCCAAAAATCAGCTTGTGCTGTAACGAACCACAGCACAGTGATTGGACACAAGAGGTGGGATTTATGATTTCTCCAATCACAAGCAGGGGGCGGGGGATTGTGCTTCTCCAGGCATTCCCGGTCAGGACAAGTACTGTCAGTGAGTAAAGCGGAGATGTGGCAGCCTTTTTTGGGGGCATCAGATTGGCCAGGGTGGCTGTGTCAGTTTCATTCCGGGACACTGTATTGTCCTGGAATGAAGGTGCCTGGGACAGACCTGCAAAATGCAGGACTGTCCCGGGAAATCCGGGACACGTGGTCACCCTATGCGTGCCATAGGTTCGCCATCACTGGCCTACACCTATAGCAAGGGTATTATTCAACTGTTGTCAGAGCTACACAGTTTTTTTTAATCCACAACCCTTACCTGCATGGGGAGTTTTTTTGTAAAGGTGAACAATCCTTTTAAAGAGATCAAATTGTGTTTTTTCATATATTTCCTGTTTTTTTTAAAGTATAACTGTACTTTTAGTATGATAAGCCTTTAAATGTGTACCCCTCCTAGTTTTATACTTGCCTGTCCCAACTTGTTCAAGAGTTTTGCTGAGCAGCCCACTGAGAGCTAAACAGCCTTTGCTTGGATGGGCTCTGCTTCTTCTATACATATAGTGCACAGGGGCATAACGTTGCCTATGAATAGTAAAACTTATGCCATTTGTTTCCGTTGCACAGGCATGCACAATTTTGAAGTGGATTGGATGGGACACATTTAGATGGGGGGTATTACCTAGGGTTATGTCTTGCCTAGGGCAGCACAAAACCAAAATATACCACTGTTCATACACAGTACAGTGTTTGCTTGTTCTCATGGATTCCCAAGGCCATGTACACTTGGGACAAATAATAGACAAATCTCCAGCAGCAACCTCCCAAACCCTCCTCTCACAATGGAATGCCAGCCAATTTTTTCAGGCAGTATTTCATCACTTTCTGATAGTTTTGGGGCTTTATTTCCTCTTGTTTGAGATTTCTGGAGCAACTAGGAATGTAGCGGCACAGTGGCAAGTTCCAACACTAGTGAAAATAAATGATGGAGTTTTGACTGTCCAGAGGAATTGGGCAATAGTGGGAGTTTTTAGAAGTCTACTGCATGAAAGATTGAATATTTAAAGAGAAATGTACAATTGAGCCCCAAAAAAAACTGAGTATGAGAATACAAAATATTCATATGCAATATTTCATACTTGCCTAGATAAAAACCAGAAAACTATTTATAAAAG
The DNA here is from genome assembly GCF_905171775.1 of Rana temporaria. Classification (NCBI taxonomy): domain Eukaryota; kingdom Metazoa; phylum Chordata; class Amphibia; order Anura; family Ranidae; genus Rana; species Rana temporaria. The sequence continues at coordinate 167,444,862 of NC_053489.1, forward strand.
TTATCTTCTTAGTTCTGACGATACATAAAGAAATAATGGCCCGGATTCAGAAAGAATTTACGTTGGCGTATCTATTGATACGCCGCGTAAATTCTAGGATGCGCCGGCGTATCTTCTTTCTGTATTCAGAAAGCAAGATACGCCGAAATTTGGCTAAGATACGACTGACGTAAGTCTCTTACGCGGTCGTATCTTAGTTGCATAGTTACGCTGGCTGCTAGGTGGCGCTTCCGGAGATTTACACGTAGAATATGTAAATTAGGTAGATACACCGATTCAGAAACGTACGTCCGCCCGGCGCATTTCCGGCGTAAAGTTACCCCTGCTATATGAGGCGTAGCCAATGTTAAGTATGGACGTCGGGCCAGCGTCGAATTTTGCGTCGTTTTCGTCGTTTGCGTAAGTCGTTCGCGAATAGGGCTTTGCGTAAGTTACGTTCACGTCGAAACCAATGAGGCTTTGCGGCGTAATTTGTAGCATGCGCACTGGGATACGTCAATGGACGGCGCATGCGCCGTTAGTAAAAAACGTCATTTACGTGGGGGCACCATTCATTAACATACAACACGCCCACTGCCTGGATAATTTGTATTACGCGGGCTTACGCCGGACCACATACGCTACGTCGCTGTAACTTAGGGCGCAGGTTCTTTCTGAATACAGAACCTGCCTCACTAAGGTACGGCGGCGTAGCGTATCCGAGATACGCTACGCCCCCGCACAAAGTTACGCCAGGCTTTCTAAATCCAGGCCAATATGTACATAACCACCAATAATTTCCTTAAGGTGTGAAGTGCTTATACGGTATAATAAATATTCCAATCGCACACCTTCCTGGGGAAACGGCTCATAAATACAAAAATGGGTGCTGAAGCGATCACCAGCTGGGTACTGGAACAATCAACCACATGAACATATTCGCCAGCACACCACGGATGGTATATAACGTCCAAAAGTTTTAATGCACAGAAAACATCACAAGAGGTGCAACGTTTCGAGACCACGCAGGACCTCTTTGTCAGGCACTTGCCTGATGAAGAGGTCCTGCGTGGCCTCGAAACGTTGCACCTCTTGTGATGTTTTCTGTGCATTAAAACTTTTGGACGTTATATACGATCCGTGGTGTGCTGGCGAATGTGTTCATGTGCTTATACGGTAGACATTTTGCTCATTGCGCTGGCATTCCTAAGGACTTTTATCTTGCTATCGACAAATGTACAGTGTTGTTGCTTGCACTTACATGGACAATTTTCTTTTACAGATATCAATTCTGACCTAGACAATGAAGTCTCACAAGACAAGGAAAGTGAAATTCCAGAGGAAGAGCTTTAGAGTTCCCTGATCTATATCTTTAGACCTTCCACTTGAATTCAGGTTGCACACAGTCTACTAAAGAGCCTCCTAACAGAGGAATAACTCCTACAGTTCTGGCCCTGCTGCAATGTACAAACACAGGACTGTTTATGTGGACCGAGTGACAGGGTCAAGATCCATTTTAATGAGAGTCTCATACAAAGATGTATGTGTGTACAGCTGGAGCAGATTATTGGACACATTTATGCAATATTAATTTCATGACAGCCAGCTATAGTGTTGTGTTTACCAGGAAAGAGTAATCTGAAGGCATAGAAATGGGAGCACAGCTGTTGTCTCCAGGAACCTTCCTAGGGAAAATGCAATGCCCTCACCGCATAAAGATGCTTAACTTGTGATTGCAGTACTGCTGATCCCAAAAACTGGAGGCTTTACATTCAGTAGGCAGAGATAAAATGCTGTGGCTCACTTCTTGCTGGCAACTGAGCCTTGAAAGGCTAATATAAGGTACCCATACATTAGAGATTATTCTAGTTCTATGATGGGCTAGAAGACCCTGTAAAAGTCACTGTTACCTATTATGCACATTTATTGAACAGTGCCTAGTCAGAATGTTATATGAACTTTTCCCTCCTGTCTGATTGTTTACATCCATTGTCACTGATCTGATCTTGGTCTGACTCCATACATGGTCATATCTTTGTACATTTGTGTTGAAATAATTCAGATTTGCACTCTTTAAGTAATGATAGCCCCTTAAAAATTAGTTGGAGCTGAACCTCAGGGCCCATTTGAGTCAATGGAAAATATTGTGAAAGGGTCTGACATGATTAAATTCTAGTATGGCATGTCGGTACATTAGAGATCACTAGTCTAAGTCGGTACATTAGAGATCGGTACATTAGAGATCACTAGTCTAAGTCGGTACATTAGAGATCGGTACATTAGAGATCACTAGTATAAATGATAAGAAAACTCATGTGCCAGAACCAAGCTGGAAAAATGTAGATGTGTGCTTTTGCACAATGACAATTTTACAGGCTTTTGTAGCTTAGTCTAAGAAATAGATAAACTATATTACCAAAAGTATTAGGACACCGGCCTTTACGCGCACATGAGCTTTAATGTCATCCCAGTCTTAGTCCGCAGGGTTCAATATTGAGTTTGCCCACCCTTTGCAGCTTTAAAAGCTTCAACTCTCCTGGGAAGGATTTGCACAAGGTTTAGGAGTGGCTATGGGAATGTTTGACCATTCTTCAAAAAGCGTATATGTGAGGTCGGGCATTGATGGGGACGAGAAGGCCTAGTTCACAGTCTCCGCTCTAATTCATCCCAGTGCAGGCCCCTCAAGTTCCTCCACCCCAAACTTGCTCATCCATACCTTCATGGACCTTGCTTTGTGCACTGGTGCCCAGTCATGTTGGAACAGGAAGGGGCCATCCCCAAACTCTTCCCACAAAGTTGGGAGCATGAAATTGTCCAAAATGTCTTGGTATGCTGATGCTTTAAGAGTTCCTTTCACTGGAACTAATGGGCCAAGCCCAACCCCTGAAAGACAACCCCACACCATTATCCTCCTTCTACCAAATGATTTGGACCAATGCACAAAGCAAGATCCATAAAGACTTAGATGAACGAGTTTGGAGTGGAGGAATTTGACTGACCTCAACCTGATAGAACACCTTTGGAATGAATTAGAGCGGAGACTGCAAGCCAGGCCTTCTCGTCCACATCAGTGCCTGAACTCACAAATGCGCTTCCGGAAAAATGGTCAAACAGTCCCATAGACACACTCCTAAACCTTGTGGACAGCCTTCCCAGAAGAGTTGAAGCTGTTAAAGCTGTAAAGGGCGGGCCAACTCATTATTGAACCCTACAGGCTAAGACTGGGATGTCATTAAAGTTCATGTGCATGTAAAGGCAGGTGTCCCAATACTTTTGGTAATATAGTGTATGTCGTTATTTATGAATTCATAATGAGCCATTGTGACTGTGTATGCACAAGATGTGTGTATGCGTATACACATTTTACACATTTTTCCAATGTTGACAAAGCACACATATCTCTTGCTTGTTTATCTATGTCTTGTATCTCTTAATTCCTCCTAAGGAGGGTAATTTCCTGTGACTTACTTCTTGAATAGACATTTTCTGATGGGAGTAGTTTTACTGTGTAGTACAACAATGTTTTAGAAGCTTTGAGCAGACATGCAATATACACACGTTGCTCTACTAATATATTCTACTTTTATATTTCTGATGCACTTCATTTAAATTTTTGCTAAAGACTTGAACAATGTTTACTACTGTTTCTCTAATAATGCAAAGAGCAAATGCCAGAGTACTACAAACAAAACCACCAATCAGAAAAAAAATTCTGTACTCTGACTACTCTGCACTGATGACAACTGTAATGCCGCGTACACACGATCAGTACATCCGATGAGAACTGACCGATGGACCGGTTTCATGGGTTAACCGATGAAGCTGACTGATGGTCCTACACATCGGTTAAAAAAATGATCGTGTCAGAACGCGGTGACGTAAAACACAACGACGTGCTGAAAAAAACAAAGTTCAATGCTTCCAGGCATGCGTCGACTTGATTCTGAGCATGCGTGGATTTTTAACCGATGCTTTTGCATACTAACGATCGTTTTTTTTCCCATCGGTTAGGAATCCGTCGGTTAAATTTAAAGCAAGTTGGCTTTTTTTTTAAACGATGGTTAAATAACCTATGGGGTCCACACACGATCGGTTTTGACCGATGAAAACGGTCCATCAGACCGTTGTTCTCTGTTTAACCTACCGTGTGTACGAGGCCTTAGTTGCTTGGTTGTTATGGATAACTACATATTATTTTGATTGTTCCCATGTTTTTAATATTTTGTGGTGGCAGATGTTGTAAATTTATATTGTACATATACTGATGAAAAACTTTACAAGTTAGGATCCCAGGGTGATGTAATTTGAAATGATCATAAAATATTACAATGCAGTTAGGGTGGTGATGGTTTTTTGTCTCCAGATAACCTGACCAGCAAGTCTTGGTTCCCAACAGCAGACCTACAGACTGCAGATTCATGCAGTTCATGTACAGTAAGTCACGATAAAAATCGCAGATCGTCTCCATTACTAGTAAAAAAATATATAATAATCAAAATGCCATAATTTTATCCCCTATTTTGTAGACGCTATAACTTTTGCGCAAACCAATCAATATACACTTATTGTGAATTTTTTTTTTTTTTTTTTCTAAATTTTTTTTATTTATAAACAAACAGAGGAGCCGGTCCGTTCCGGACCACGACATATACATACGGTCCAGCAGTGTCCACAAAATCAATATACAAACAAGGGGAAGACCGCACAAGATATAACATCACAGGTGCAGCATTTGGCTGGCCTCACTTACGGGTCTCTGTAGGATCCCCGCCTTCCAAAGATGGCAGCGAGGTTCCTAGACTGAGAGCCCCTACAACTCCCCTGCGTATCACTCGGGGCAGTTTTGACATGCTAATTCTGGCTCTCTGGGTTAGCGGGCGTAGCCGCCCATAAATGTATGTGGAACCAAAAAACCGGGGTCCGTGGGGTCCAGCTCCCTCTTCCATTTTCTGTATTTTCCTCGAGGAAGTGAAATGTAAGGGTAGTAGAGGTACCCAGGGAAAGAAAGAAAGATAGGTGAAGGGAAAGAGAAGAGGGGAGGGGGGGGGGGCTGCGCAAGCACGAGCATCCCAAAGCGCCCCCTAAGGCCCCCTAAGGGCGTAATTTACACAAAGAGTTTTGTAGGGTCGGCAGATTAATTTTAATTAATTTAATTAAACCAGGGTCAGTCCGCCTCTCTAAGGGACTGTCCCTCTTCCGAGTATTTAAACACATTCCAGATCTGCCATGTTTTGGTGTATGTTTCCTGTCGGTGCTGCCCAGAGAGGATCAGGTCCTCCATGTAGCTGATCTCGTCAACCTTTTTGAGCCAGAGAGCTATTGTCGGCGGATGGGGGGATTTCCAGCGGAGGGGCACGCACCCTCTGTGAATTTTTTTTTACCAAAGATTTGTAGAATATGTATCGGCCTAAACTGAGTAAAACTTTTTTTTATATATTTTTGGGGGATATTTATTATAGAAAAAATCTAAATTGTCACTCTATTTTTGTTTATAGCGCAAAAAATAAAAACCGCAGAGGTGACCAAATACCACCAAAAGTAAGCCCTATTTGTGGGGAAAAAGGACATCAATTTTGTTTGGGAGCCACGTCGCACAACCGCGCAATTGTCAGTTAAAGCGACGCAGTGCCGAATCGCAAAAAGTGGCCCGGTCATTGACCAGCAAAATGGTCCAGGGCTTAAGTGGTTAACCACTTAAAGACCTTAGGTGTTTTTCAGATTTGGTGTTTGCAAGACTAAAACTGTTTTTTCTGCTAGAAAATTACTTAAAACCCCCAAACATTATATATATTTTTTTCTAACACCCTAGAGAATAAAATGGCGTTCATCGCAATACTTTTTGTCACACCGTATTTGCGCAGCGGTCTTACAAGCGCACTTTTTTTGGAAAAAATTCACTTTTTTGAATTAAAAAATAAGACAACAATAAATTTGGCCCAATTTTTTTATATATTGTGAAAGATAATGTTACGCCGAGTAAAATGATACCCAACATGTCACGCTTTAAAATTGCGCCCGCTCGTGGCATGGCGTCAAACTTTTACCCTTAAAAATCTCGATAGGCGAAGTTTAAAAAATTCTACAGGTTGCATTTTTTGAGCTACAGAGTAGCTCTAGGGCTATAATTATTGCTCTCGCTCTAACGATCGCGGCGATACCTCACTTGTGTGATTTGAACACCGTTTTCATATGCGAGCGCTATTCGCGTATGCGTTCGCTTCTGCGCACGAGCTCGTCGGGACGGGGCGCTTTAAAAAAAAATTTTTTTGGTTTTCTTATTTATTTTTATTGATTTTATTATTTTTTACACTGAAATAAAAAAATAAAAAAAATGATCACTTTTATTTCTATTACAAGGAATGTAAACATCCCTTGTAATAGAAAAAAGCATGACAGGTCCTCTTAAATATGAGATCTGGGGTCAAAAAGACCTCAGATCTCATATTTAGACTTAAATGCAAGAAAAAAAAAAAAAAAGGAAAATTTGTCATTTAAAAAATGACAACAAAAAAATTGTCTCTTTAAGAGGCTGGGCGGGACTGACGTTTTGACGTCACTTCCGCCCAGCAGAGCTATGAGGACGGGTGGGGGCCATCTTGCCCTCACTCAAGTCCTCGCTCTCCAGGCGGCAGCATCCGATCTCCTCCGCCGCTACGGACGGCTACGGTAAGCGGCGGGAGGGCCCTCTCCCGCCACCGATAACGGCGATCTCGCGGCGAATCCGCCGCGGAGACCGCCGTTATCGTTTACACGGCCGCCCACAGAAAATATGGATACCTCAGTTGTGGCAGCGGCTGCTGCCGTTACTGAGATATCCATATTTAAAAAGAGGACGTACATTTACAATACGCGGGTCGGGAAGTGGTTATTGCTGTTTTAGCTGGGTCTCCCATGTACCACTGGAGGCTGCTCGCGTTTAACCTACCAAAGCGGGCTAGATTCAGAGAAGTCATCTGACTTTTGTGCTGTTTTTGTTAGGGCTAGCCTATATTTTGAAGTCAGGATGTCTGGTTCTCCAGAAGTTTTCCTTCTTTTTAATCTAAATCTAACCTTATTCTAAAGAAGCCAGAAAAAATAGTTTCGGACTGTCATTTGAGTAGCTCCTTTTTTTCACATCACATTACATCACATCACATCATCATGTACCCTGGTTTACTGAATAATTCAAATAGAATTTTTACCTAAAATAATAAATGCATATAAATTTATAAAAAATGCCACTATCAACAGGGGAGGGCTGGCAGCCTTAGGCCTGGGGGGCAAGTCTAGTCAAGTGGCCCACTGAACCATCTCACCATCCATCTGCTCCACATTGCCCGCAGAGAGAGAGAGACTTCTCCACATTGCCCACATTTCCGGCACAGAAAAAAGACTGCTCCACGTTGCCTAAACAGAGAGAAACCGTTTCACATTGCCGGAACAGAGAGAAAAATCGATCCACATTACCAACATAGAGAGATAAATCAATCCATATGGCCGTTTCTCTCTGGAAGCAATGTTGCGCAGTCTCTCTCTCTGTGCGGTCAATGTGAAGTGGTCCCTCTCTCTGTGTGGGCAGTGCTGTGCATGTGCAGGCACAGGCCTATGCACTGGCCCCCAGGACCTATGCACTGGCCTGGTGCGGCAGTGGAGCAGATTTAGGAGCCGCATGGATATGATGCAAGTAATGTGCTTTCCTCTTACTGGCCAATTTCCTGCGTTTCCAGGAGCCTGTGCTGGCTTGTGCCCAGACTTGGTTGCAGCCACACAGGTGTAATGCTAGGCCTGGCATTTGATTTACCAAGCTTCTGTAAGAGAAATGTGTCAGTGTGTGCTGTGCTCTGAGGTGAACGTTTCCCAGCCATCAGAATACAGTGATCACTGCCGGCAGCTATAGCAGCCAGCAGTGATCGACAAAAAGAAAAAAGGACAGGCTGGCTGTACTGCATCCAGCAAGCAAACTGAAAAAAACATCAAATGCAGCTACTGTGCCCCATCAAATGCAGCCACGGTACCCCATTAAATGCAGCCACTGTTGCCCATCAAACGCAGCCACTGTTGCCCAGAAAACGCAGCAACTGTGCCCCATCAAATGCAGCCACTGTGCCCCATCAAATGCAGCCACTGTGCCCCATCAAATGCAGCCACTGTGACCCATCAAATGCAGCCACTGTTCCCTGTGCCCCATCAAATGCAGCCACTGTGCCCCATCAAATGCAGCCACTGTACCCATAAAACGCAGCCACTGTACCCTGTGCCCCATCAAATGCAGCCACTGTGCCCCATCAAATGCAGCCACTGTTCCCCATCAAATGCAGCCACTGTGCCCCATCAAATGCAGCCACTGTGCCCCATCAAATGCAGCCACTGTGCCCCATCAAATGCAGCCACTGTGCCCCATCAAATGCAGCCACTGTCACCCATCAAATGCAACCACTGTTCCCTGTGCCCCATCAGATGCAGCCACTGTGCCCCATCAAATGCAACCACTGTACCCATAAAACGCAGCCACTGTACCCTGTGCCCCATCAAATGCAGCCACTGTGCCCCATCAAAAGCAGCCACTGTGCCCCATCAAATGCAGCCACTGTTCCCCATCAAACGCAGCCACTGTACCCTGTGCCCCATCAAATGCAGCCACTGTGCCCCATCAAATGCAGCCACTGTGCCCCATCAAATGCAGCCACTGTGCCCCATCAAATGCAGCCACTGTGCCCCATCAAATTCAGCCACTGTTCACTGTGCCCCATCAAATGCAGCCACTGTGCCCCATCAAATGCAACCACTGTACCCATAAAACGCAGCCACTGTACCCTGTGCCCCATCAAAAGCAGCCACTGTGCCCCATCAAATGCAGCCACTGTTCCCCATCAAACGCAGCCACTGTACCCTGTGCCCCATCAAATGCAGCCACTGTGCCCCATCAAATGCAGCCACTGTGCCCCATCAAATGCAGCCACTGTTCCCCATCAAATGAAGCCACTGTGCCCCATCAAACGCAACCACTGTGCCCCATCAAATTCAGCCACTGTTCACTGTGCCCCATCAAATGCAGCCACTGTGCCCCATCAAACGCAGCCACTGTGCCCCATCAAATGACATCCCCTCCGGACACGGACACCTAAATAGGGGCTGGGCACGGCGGCCATGGATAGATTCCTGCAAGGCAGGAATCTATCAATTTTACATATAGGGGGTGGCATGATAGAGGGGGCAGCGCCTGTGCACCCTTAATGGACTGGCCACCACTGCACTGATGTGCTGGCGGTTTTCCATAGCCACAGTGCCTCAGACTTCTTTTAGGTTGTGCGTTTTTGCTGCATTTTCTAGAATTGCACCAAAGATGTAGCGTGCAGGACTTTTTGTGCACTTTCAGAACATGCAGCAAAAATGTACAACCTAATAGAAGTCTACCGGGACCGAGGGTAACATGCAGCAAGACAGTGCCAGTACACAAGCATTGCGACCAAACTGCAGCGTACGTGTGTGTGAACCCACATAAAAAAACATAGGAGGGCAAGAAACTCTGACAGGCTGCAGTGCTAGTAATGACAGGCTGCTGGTAATATGCAGAGGGGGGGAGCAGGAAGAGAGGGAGGAGAGGCTCAGTCACTTGTCACTTACTTGGTGGCAATGGACAGTCCCAGGAGGCTCACTTCTTTTTTTTAAGCCTGTGTATGCCAAGCAGAGCAGCAGACTGCTCTGTTTTAACTTTCCCGCCCACATATCCTCTTCAGACAACACGGGCTGCCAGTGTGGGCAGGGAAAGAGCAAGCAGATCCACCCACCCCCTGATAGAGCTTCGTGTGGAGGAGGGAGGGGAGGGGCTGGGCTGAACTCAGACACACAGAGACTGTGTCAGGCTGTCAGCCCAGAACAGAGCCCATCGCTGCTGCAGTACTAAATCCGGCCGTGCCTTCCCCCTGAGCTGCCGCTCTCAGCCAGCTCAGCGGCCCTTGTACAGAACATTAGAGCGGCCCGGGGGGAAGATGCATGCCTGTCACCCAGGCCAGTCCGCCCCTGACTATCAACCTCTTAAGTACTATTTGCTTCCTAACTGACCATATCCTATCACAGATGCTAAAAAAGAACAACACTAAATGCCTGAACATGTGTTTGTAGAGATCTATGTTCCTCATGATGTCATTGTTAAAGTGATCTATGTACATCACAGGGATTTAAAAAAAGAATTGTTGCAGACTCCTAACTTTTGTTATTCTGAAGAAATAGCTGTTATGCCGCATACAGACGGTCGTTTTTTGTGATGAAAAAAAATGACGTTTTTGAAAACGTCATTTAAAACGATAGTGTGTGGGGAAAATTTCGTTTTATGTCTTCAGAAAAACGACCAAAAAAAAATTCGAACATGCTCGAATTTTTTGTGTCGTTTTTCAAAATGTCATTTTTTGTGTCAATGAAAATGATAGTGTGTGGGCAAAACGACGTTTTTAAACCCGCACATGCCCAGAAGCAAGTTTTGAGACGGGAGGTAAAACTACCATTCATAATGGAGTAAGCACATTCATCACGCTGTAACAGACAAAAAAGCACGAATCATCTTTTACTAACAAGTAACCAGCTAAAAGCAGCCTCAAGGCGAATAGAACTTCCCCTTTAGAGTGCCGTCACTTTGTTCATCATTTTTCAAAATGATGGTGTGTATGCTACATCGTTTTTGAAAATGAAGTTTCAAAAATGTCGTTTTTTTTCATCACTTCAAACGTCATTTTTTTTTCATCACAAAAAATGATCGTCTGTATGCGGCATTAGTTTTGACTGTGTCCATGTGCAAAATGAATGTGAATAGCAGTGATTTCACAATGATAAATTCAGCTGCTGCACTTCCAGGGTTCTAATGAGGAATTTTGCAAAGTCTGCATCCCTTTAGAGGCGATTTCACTTTGGGAGTATCTCACCAGAAATGGCACTTTTATTGCAGGGGATGCCCAAAATCCTACTGGTATCTAAAGCTGGCCATAGACGGTTTGAATCTCGACCGGTTCAGCCATGTATGGGCAGGCTAAATGTACCCACGTTGATTGATTGATCAACTGCTATTATTGCTAGCGGCACTGACTGTGTTGATGGGGTAATGTAGTGTTTTTCTTTCCTGCAACCCGTGGCCGGCTTTACTGCAGACTTCTGGGAAAATCAGTAATTCAATCATACAAGCAGGAAATGACATTTCTGGGGGGCATTCTGTACACCTGGTTGCATACAGAAATTTACACCACTGCAGATTGAAAAAAAAAACATTTTTTTTATAGCATTCAATTACAATATGAATTGTGTCATATTTGTATTTGCTATATTGATTTTTTTATTTGCAATTTTTTTTTCCATGAATGCTCTGCTCCTAGGAACCAATAGGAGTTTCCATTCCTGTGTATCACATTACAGCCCTGATGATTGTGCACTGGTATGTGCTTTACAATAAATTCTAATAATCTTCACAAAGGGCAGGCACACCCAGCTAATTATTTTGAACATCTGGTTTAGGAGATCAGCCATTTTGTTTTTTATTAGTTCTCTTAAATTTCAGAATTTTTTTATATTTAGAAGTGCAAACAGCTGCATGCTTTTGTATCTGTTTTCTTTAGACATGTGTTAGTTAAGCCCCGTACACACGATCCGAAAATCGTACGAAAAATGCCGCTTTCGAAACGATCGTTCGATAATCGTATCATTAGTACAGAGCTTCCGAGAGCCGATCAGGACAGTTCATCTGATTTTCATGTAGCATTTTGAGATCAAATTCTTTTGATGGAATAGGGCAGACCCTATGTTGGGCCACACGCAAGGATAATGTAGAGAACCCTGGTTTAGGATTTGTCTATACACAGACCATTTCTGACAGATTGCTGATATGATCACCTCTTACATTATGGCCCTTTACACATGGGTATTTTTTTAATTGAAATAAAAATTAAACTTAATCATACTATATTATATACACCTGCAAGTGAAGGTGTCTTGTAACTCCCAGTACTGGGGTGCTATGATATGCAAACCATCTTCTTTGGTCCCCAGCTCTGGTCCACCAGCCCCTACCTAACTATTGGCCCATCACATTCATGGCCAGCCTCATTAACTAATATGTTTTTTAGAGAATTGTGTAACTTTAAGTACTCACTGCACGCTGTGATTGGCCAGGCAACCTTTTGGGACCTGTGATGGGAAGAATTGGGAGCTGAATGCCTCTAAAAAGAGGGTATCCGCTCCCCCTCCCCCCCAAAAAAATGACATGCCAACATTCCATTTTTTTGTGGAACTCCGCTTTAAAGAACATAATTGGTTACTGTGGGCCAGATCCTCAAAAGAGATACGCAGGCGGATCTGCTGTTCCGCCTGCGTATCCCTGTTTCTATCTTTGGAACTGATCCACAGAATCAGTTTCCAAAAGATAGACAGAAGATCCGACATGTGTAAGGGACTTACACTGCCGGATCTTAGGATGCAGTACCGCATCCGCCGCTGGGGGCATTTGGAGTCTAAATGCCGCCTCGGGTATGCAAATTAGCACTTACGGAGATCCACAAAGCTTTTCAGCTTCGTTTTTTCTCCGTAAGTATTAGTTTGCAATCGTAACATTAGGGCTGCTTTTACAAAGTGTAAAGTTAGTACACCTTGTAAAAGCAGACCCTTCTTTCCAGCGACGCTGTCTTTTTTATTTATTTATTTATTTTTTTCCCCGCCGCAACTCGTTTTTTTTCCCGACGCAACTTTTTGGACCCGGCGCGATTCACGAAGCTCGGCGTAACGTAATTTTGCGCTATGCACATCGGGAAAATGAAGTCACGAGCATGCGCAGTACGTCCGGCGTGGGAGCGCGCCTAATTTAAATGGGACTCGCCCCATTTGAATTGGGAACGCCTTACGTCGGCCGGATTTAAGTTACACAGCCGAAAATTTCTAGGTAAGTGCTTTGTGGATCGGGCACTTAGGTAGAAATTTTCAGCCAGTGTAACTTAAATGGGAATATTTAATTGTTCCCAATAATGTTGAGAGTGCAAGCTTATATTAAACAACGTGGATAATCAAAATAAAAAATAATAATTGACAGAAAGACCTAAAGTGGACCTTTCATTACAAAAATGACATTTTGTATGAATCAATGTTGGTACATCATGTGAAAACAGCCAAAAAACAACACGAATTGAAAAACTGCTCTAAGGAAAAATGACGTGGTCTCTGGCTTCTGGGGGATCGACATCATTAGCAGACTTGCAGACTTTCAATCACACCGACCATTCAATGGAATATTTATATATAAACACAAATAATACATAAAAACACTGGTATAAAATATCAGCACTTTTTTTTTAAGATTGTTTAGCTAAAAAAGCATTAAGGTTACAGTATAAATTTTCCTTTTAAATGTATCCAAGAAAGTTTAAGATTGCTGTGTTTTTAAAATTAATTGAAAATCACTGACAATAAAATGATTACTAACCAAATTACTATCATATTACCTACCAAAATGTGACCTTATTTTGGAAAATAATGTAATTTTAACTCAAATCGTCTAAAGAACAAATCATTTGGCTCAGGAAAAAATTGACTTATGCTCCGTCTACAAAATGTCATATATTGTGTATTTATTTTTCATTGTCTGTGAAAGTGTAATTTTTATTGCCAGTACATCTTTTCTTTTAAAGTTCTTTAGACTGTGTTTTTTTTTTCATTCATTAACTACAACATTACAATAAATAAAATGTATTCCTTTTTAAAAGAAGTATATATATTTTTTTCAAACACTACCAATAGTACTGTACTAATATTTTCTGTCTTCATGTTAGAGTGAAGGATCTTTATGTGTGTGCGTGTATATGTGTGTGTATATATATATATATATATATATATATATATATATATATATATATATATATATATATATACTGTACACTGTATGCTTAACCTCCCTGGCGTTATGATTCTTTCAGAAAAAACATGCTGAAAGCGGTACCATTATTTGCAAGGAAATTTGGCGTTTTATATTGTAGGCCTGTAATTTTTAGAAATAACTCATTTAAATCTGTCCAAACAAGATTCTAATAGGCATCCCGGGTATGATTTTTTTTAAAAAACAAAATTATAAATTATAATATAATAAATAATTATAAATAATTATAACAAATAATAATATAATTATAATAAAAAATATTCAACAATGTAATCAAATCAAAATCACTGAAATTTGCTCAGTTGCAGAATTGTCGCTGTCATTATTTATTTCTTTTTATGACGAATTTCCCCACAAATCGCTATCGCACAATTCTGCAAGTGATTATTATTTATTATCGCTGTTTTTTAGCTGATCTAAAACTATTTTTGACATAAAGGGACACTTTTGGTTGCTATGGACAATCTACAGTTTGCAGGGAGAAAGAAACGTTTTTATTATATAAAATGACATGCATGACACAGGACAGACCACTAGGGACAAGGGGGTGTGTGTTTTTTTTACATACAGTACTGTAATCTATAAGATTACAGTATACTGTATGTAAAGTGTTTGTTTACTTTTTTGAATTTGGCGCCGTTCTCCGTCCCCGTGCGTCGTAACGTCGCAGGGAACGGAGATCTGCGTCACACAGAGGCACTGTGTGAATCGAGCGAGGTCCCGCTCGCTCACACAGCGCGGTGGCATCGCTGGATCCAGGGACAAGGTAAGTAAACCAAGCCTGTGGATCTAGTGAGGCTAGCCCGAGTCTGACTCGGGGTTACCGCTCGCAGCAGGAAAATCTAACCCCGAGTCAGACTCGGGAATACCGCCAGGCAGGTTAAGTCCACCTGTGTGAATGAGGCCTTAAAAACACTATGCAGTGAATGGGACATTTTCCAAAAATTCATTGCAGGTGAATCAATTACTGTAATACATCCATGCACCAGAAAGATGCACCTGTTTGGTAAATTTCACTGCTTTGTAAATATATCTCTATTAAGTACAATATTGTCTTTATAAAACGCAAGGTATTTACACCTCATTTTTATCACAATTTTTAATCACAAGGGGTTTATTCCTCATTTGGAGTAATCCAGTCATGATAGAAATATGGAGGCTGTCATTACTGAAAATGCTAGTTGCCTGGTTTCAAGGACCCAGCCATACTTTTGTGTTGCATAAACGCCCATGCTACCACAAAGCATGGCAATGTACCGGCTCTTTGTGCATTGCGGTGCGATTCATTATGAATTATTATTACCTGAATGGAATGCTTACGTGTGAATCCAGTCTTAATCTTTTAATCACAGACCTGGAATAATCATGCAGAGTTCCTTATCTCTGAACTTTAGTCTGAGCCAGCAACTAAGAAATTATTGAAGGCTTTGGCAGCATGACAGCCAGTCAAAGACCATTTTTTCAAAGGAGAGGTTGGAAATGGCAGCCTACACATTTCTGCCATGACAGGTTCTCTTTGAAGTGGAAGTCATCTTTTACATTTTGTTATATTCTTGATATATCAGACATTAAATCTCAGTTTCATTCATAGTAACAGCTCCTGTGGACACAGCAATAGAATCACAGCATATTCAGTTTCAGGTTCTGACACAGCAAGTATACATAGGAGGTGGGAACTCTTTACCTCCCCAAGACATTATTGAAGCCATTGGGTCAGCATTACAGCCAGGAGGCATTTTCAGAAGAAAGCCAGCAATGGCAGCCCGTAGACTCATCCCCTTCATCCCGGAAGAGGATACAGCAGCAGTGGTTGGAAAAATCATCAATTCCCGACTCGACTACGCAAACTCCCTTTATTTAGGACTACCCAAATACCAGATTTCACATCTACAAGTCGTCCAGAACACGGCAGCCAGACTGGTAACATGTAAAAAACCATGGGAACCAATCTCCCCGGTCTTGAAGTCCCTCCACTGGCTGGCAGTAAAGGATCGGGTCACATTCAAGACCCTCTGCCTCACTCACAAATGCGCACAAGGGAACGCTCCTCAATACTTAAGCGAGAAAATAAAACCCTACGTCACCAATCGCGTGCTCCGGTCAACCAACCAAAGCCTCCTCCAAATCCCGCTACAAATCTAAGGGAGAACGAAGATTTGCAGTCCAAGGACCGCGGCTCTGGAACACTCTACCCACGACCATCCGCATGGAAGAAAACCATCGGGCTTTTAGGAAAAAACGAAAGACCCACCTCTTCTGAAGGATCAGGACGACACTGGATGCAAAGCACCTTGAGGCAATTTAGTTCTCAATTGCAGCGCTATACAAGTTACTCACTCACTCACACTCATATACAATATTTGTGCTGGCACATATCTATACAGATTATTTTTTTAAATCCCCCAAATGTGTATCTAGAACTTCTCATTTTAAGCACAGACACAGCCTGAGGCCCCGTACACACGTCCGAGGAACTCGACGGGCAAAACACATCGTTTTGCCCGTCGAGTTCCTTGTGAAGCCGCCGAGGATCTCGGCGAGCCGAAATTTCCCATTGAACAACGAGGAAATAGAGAACATGTTCTCTATTTCCTCGCCGAGGTCCTCGTCGGCTTCCTCGGCCGAAAGTGTACACACGGCCGGGTTTCTCGGCAGAATTCAGCTCCGACCGAGTTTCTGGCTGAATTCTGCCGAGAAACTCGGTCGTGTGTACGGGGCCTAATACATCAATCATTTACTCCAATTTACTGCTGTTCTTATTGGGTTTAACATAACTACATGGTACATGTATTCCAGCACCATTTCCAATGGATTTATTGAGGTATTTTTCCTTGGTAAATAAAATCCTTCATTGAATGGTCTTATGCAAAACAGATCTGAACAAATATTAGTAGTTAATTAGAGAAGTAAGGATTCTTTGGACAATGACTTCCTGGGGCTGAAAGGGGTTCTCGGGGGGTCAAAGAATTGGACAGAAGCAAGACTACTGACCTCCTTATAATAATGTTTTACCAGAATGTAACTTGGAAGAAAGAGGTGACTTTTGACATTCTCTCACCTTTCAGTATACGGTACTTGTTCCAGTTTAGAGACTCAGAAAATACTTAAAGAGGAACTGCAGTCTGCTCACATAACTTGTAATAAAACATATTTGCCATTCTGAAGCTTCCCTCCAACCACTTTGCATATTATTTTATATATACTGTGATTCTGAACTTGCCAAATATGCTGCAGAAATCTCCCTTCACTGAGTCTGGCTGCAACCATTTTAACTGTGGGCAGCTGAAGCTGCTGCCTGTTGACTTCCTGGATTTACACAGAGGCACACCTCTAGCCCTGCAGCCCTCCTATGACTATCCCCCCCTCACCACCACTCCAAACGCTCGCAAGAGACAGCTGTGCATGATGTCATAAGCCTAGGCTATTGACCAGACAAGAAACAGGAAGTGGGCTGTATAAAGGTATTTACTAGCAGAAAAAAAAAATTTTACTATCCAAAGTTAAAACAACAAGGGTGGAAGATTTAATAGATGGAAAGTTGAAAAAAATGACTGAAGATTCACTTTAAAGTAGAACTATAGGCTAAACTTATTTTTTTTGCATTTTGGATATAGTAAAGCCCCTTTCACACTGGGGCGGGATGTGCCGTGGCGGTAATGCACCGCTATTTTTAGCGGCGCTTTACCATCTGAATTTACAGCAGAGGTGCATTGCCGGCGGTATAGCCGCGGTTTCCAATTGCTTTCAATAGGAAGGAGCGGTAAACACACCGCTCCAAAGATGGGGCTAACAGGATATTTGGAGCGGTCCTGTTAGCGCACCGCTCCAGTGTGAAAGCCAACGGGCTTTCACTGGAGAAACAGCAGCCGCTGTTTCAGGTCGTAACCCCTGTCAGTTTATTTTTTACCATCTGTGTCCCATTGGGGAGATCTCCCTTCACTTCCTGTCTCATAGCCAAAAAGGAAGGGAGAGGAAATCCCTGCAAATTGAGGGAATCCCTTGGAGACCCCAGGTCACCAGAACTAGTGTCCCCCTTGGCAGATTTACCCCCATATTACTTTTCTACAACCCAAAATTGGGGATTTTATTTTACTTTCAATTATAATTGTTAACAGGACAAATAGAGAGAGTGAATCTCCCTAACGGGGCACAGACAGCATTAAAAATCTAATAGGTGTTCTAATCTATTTCCACTCAATCCAAAACTAAAAAAAGTTATGACTTTAGTTGTACTTTCAATCTAATATTCTGTAAAAAGCACCTTTTAATGAAGTTTAGTAGTCTTAGAAAAGTAGTCTAGTTAAAAATGTATATGACATACAACTAGCAGCAGTACCTTAACATATTTTGATGTTAACCACTTGCCGATCGGGCCATAGCCGAATGATGGCTACAGCGCGGTTCGATAATTCTGGGAGGCTTGACCTCCCAGAATCGTACGCCCTCAGGGGCATGCACCCGGGAATGTCTGTGACCGTCGGGTCTCCCAGACCTGGCGTGTCACGCATTGGGGTAAAGAGCCAATAACAGCGGCTCTTTACTACGTGATCACTCCGTCCACTAATGGAGTGATCACTTGTAAACAAACCGTAGCATGTCCAGTTTGGCTCCTCCCCTCTCCCCACACCAATCAGTACAGCGTGTGAGGAGAGGAGGGAGCCAGTGCAGCAGAGCTTGTGGGCTGGATCTGAAGTGTCCACAGCGCTGATGTGTGTCCATCCCTGGCTCATCCATGCTCCATCCCTGGCTCATCTATCCACATTCATGCTCCATCCCTGGCTCATCCATTCATATTCATGCTCATCCATGCTCCATCCCTGGCTCATCTATCCACATTCATGCTCCATCCCTGGCTCATCCATTCATATTCATGCTCATCCATGCCCCATCCCTGGCTCATCATCCACATTCATGCTCCATCCCTGACTCATCCATCCACATTCTTGCTCATCCATGCTTCATCCCTGGCTCATCCATCCACATTCATGCTCCATCCCAGGCTCAACCATCCACATTCATGCTCATCCATGCTCCACCCCTGGCTCATCCATTCATATTCATGCTCCATCCCTGACTCATCCAGCCACATTCTTGCTCATCCATGCTCCATCCCTGGCTCATCCATCCAAATTCATGCTCCATCCCTGGCTCATCCATCCACATTCATGCTCCATCCCTGGCTCATCCATCCATATTCATGCTCATCCATGCTCCATGCCTAGCTCATCCATGCTCCATTCCTGGCTCATCCATCCTCATTCATGCTCATCCCTGCTCCATCCCTGGCTCATCCATCCTCATTCATGCTCCATCCCTGGCTCATCCATCCAAATTCATGCTCCATCCCTGGCTCATCCATCCACATTCATGCTCCATCCCTGGCTCATCCATCCATATTCATGCTCATCCATGCTCCATGCCTAGCTCATCCATGCTCCATTCCTGGCTCATCCATCCTCATTCATGCTCATCCCTGCTCCATCCCTGGCTCATCCATCCTCATTCATGCTCCATCCCTGGCTCATCCATCCAAATTCATGCTCCATCCCTGGCTCATCCATCCACATTCATGCTCCATCCCTGACTCATCCATTCACAATAATGCTCATCCATGCTCCATCCCTGGCTCATCCATCCTTATTCATGCTTATCCATGCTCTATCCATGGCTTATCCATCCACATAAATGCTCTATCTATGGTCATCCATCCTCATTCATGTTCATTCATGCTCCATCACTGGCTTATCTATCCTCATTCATGCTCATCCATGGCTCATCTATGCCACATCAGTGATCATTCATGCCACATCAGTGCTCATCTGGGCCACATCAGTGATCATCCATGCCACATTAGTTATCATCTGTGCCACATCAGTGGTCATCCGTGCCACACCAGTAATCATCCATGCCACATCAGTGCTCACCCATGCCACATCAGTGCTCATTCGTGCCACATCCATGCCACATGTGTGCTCATCCGTGCCACATCCATGCCATATCAGTCCAAGTTCACATTGCTGCGGGTTAGAAATCGTGTGAGTTCAGCTGAACTCGTACAATTTCAACTCGGCAATGCAGCCTGACTTTGGGGCCATTTGACAGACATCTGTGTGGGTTCCTGCAAAGATGTCTCTACAAATCACCTCCCGCAGTCGCCAAGAGTAGTACAGGAACTACTTTTGGGAATCGGTGATGCACCGCAAAGTCGACACCAATTCGAACGGTGCCTATGCCAGCAATAGGCGGCGATTTGATGTGTCAAATCGCGTGCCTAATATGTCCAATGTAAACCTAGGCCTACTCCTCGTTCACACTAAATACAGGTTTGAAATCGTGCAACTTCATCTGAACTCGCACGATTCCAAATCCGCATTTCAGTTTGACCTCGGGGGCAACTTGAAAGATATCTCTGTGGGTTCATGCACAGATGTCTATTGAACGCGCCCCCAAAGTCACCAAAAGTAGTGCAGGAACTACTTTTGAAAATGATGCAGTGCATAATGAAACCACAAGTCGTGATGCATTACAACTACACCATGGGAGGTGTGGACAGAGCTGACCAGGCAATGACATTTTATCCAGCGATGAGAAAACAACAAAAAAATATTACAAGAAAATCTTCAGGCATCTTCTTGAACAGTGTTTGTGGAATGCCTTCATTCTGCTAAAAAAAAGAGTGACACGCCTGTGGTTAATGCGGACTTTGTTTGGAAAGTTGCCAAAATGATCTTTCTGAAGCACCAAACACCAACGGCTGTAAACAGATCTGGACGTCGTGCTGCTGGCGTTGTGAACCCGGAACGCCTGACTGGTTGTCACTTTATGGACCACATTCCACCAATGGAAAATAAGTAAGCACCACAAGGATGTGTGTGGTTTGCTGCTCTAAGCGTGACGACACTGGAAGGAAAATCAGAAAAGAAACCCGGTTCTATTGTCCTGATTGTGACGTCAGACTTTGTGCTGTCCCATGTTTCAAAATGTACCATACCCGGGACGTTTACTGAAGCAATATGACTAGTAATTGCACCCTTGTTTGGCCCAAAAAAAATTCAGTGTTTTTAATTTGATTGACTTAAATGTATTATTATTATAATATTATTTGTTATTATTTATAGTTATTTATTATATTATAATTCAAGATTTCAAACTTTGTCATACCCGAGATGTCTACTAGACTCTGGTTTGGCCAGATTTAAGTGAGTTATTCCTAAGAATTACAGGCCTACAATATAAAATGCCAAATTTCCATGCAAAATATTTGTACCGCTTTCTGCATCTAATATCTGACATAATCATACCGCCAGGAAGGTTAAAGTGGTATTAAACTCAAAACCAGGCTGCATTCATTTTCTTTTTTAGGTTTTTCCTCTCTGATGGTGATCAGGCCACCAACACACCTCCTGTATTAAAGTCCCCACTCTGGATGAAGAAGCACAGGGGGCACCTTTGGACAGCAGCATTGTGTGTGTGTGTGTGCGTGAGGGGGCTAAATACACTAACACATTGAAGCTAAATTACAGCTAATACTAATAATCAGCTAATAATCAGTTACAGCAGACAGTTTTTTTTTCCTTTTTGTATAAACGTTTAACATGAATAATTAAAGCTGATCATTGTAAGCACCCCTGTCAATGTTAAATGGTTTGTCTAATCTCTGTAACTGCTATATCTGCAGGACAGCTTTTATTTTTTTTTTAAATAACAGACTTATTAGCCAGATCACCAGATGAAAATAGAAGAAAGAAAGCCTAATAAAGAAAACAAATGTAGCCATCGCTTTTGGGATTAAAGTGGTAGTAAACCCGCATGTAGATTTATCCTTACAGGTATACCTAAAATAAAGCTTACCTGTAGGTTAAATGAATATCTCCTAAACGTGGAGATGAGATATTCTAGCGAGCAACAGCCGGTGATGTCACCGGTGCATGAGCTCTAAAGCAACGACATGCCCATGTTGTTCCTTCCGGGCTATGTGCCGTGGCTGAGACTCCCGCATGGATGTTTGGCAGTGACATCATCGCGGCCAGGGTTCGCAAGGCCACGAACCTGGAAGAAAGATGAATCAGAATGAAAATGGAAGCCCTTGCAACGGTGACAGTGGGCCACTGGAGGGTTTCGTTTCAAGGTAAGTCTTTCATAAGTAGAAAAGAAGGTATGGACAGCCGCACTCTGAAAAAAACCTTGATGGTTGTCTTTATTTTAAAAGGATAAATGCACTACAAATCACAGCAAAACAATACAGGGATGAGCAGCTGACGCGTTTCGCACTATCAACTAGTGCTTAGTCATAGCTCATGAGCTACATTCCCTGCACCCTTGATCTCCTGAGAGGACATAGATCATTTAAACACATCCACCTGGAGCGGTAACTCCCTTCCCCTAAGTCTTTCATAATGTGCTAGTATGTGGTGCATGCTAGCACATTATGATATTGCCTTGCAGGAGGAATTTTTTTTTAACAATCAATTTTTATTAAGACATTTTCCAGATATAATATAAAATAATTATGACAATCAAAAGGTATGACAATAAGGCACAAGTAATCCAAAAAAAGACAGTTACATCACTTAGCCCACAAAACCATCACTTAACATTGTCCCCATGCAAATGCCTAGAATCAAGCAAGTTCAAGAGCCAGAAATTGTAGCATCCCCTGGAATCCCAAACCTTCAAGAGGGATCATATTTACTACATCTACAAACTTATACATTGTCGAATACCATCATTAGTACACAAACAGAAGTATCTCTCTCTCCTCCGGGAATTTGGAGAGAGTAAAGAAGAATAGAGTCCAGAAAAGGACAAGAGAAGGAAGAACAGAGTATAGGAGAAGTCGGCAGAATGCCAGAGAATCAGTACACCCCAAGTCCCAGCCTAGCCAGGATCTCTGCTATTCACAGGGGGTCAGACAAAAAATTGGATCCAGGGTTCCCATATCAAATTTAGCTTGTTTATCCAACAGAATTGCCAATAGACGTTCATTTACCATAATCCAGGAAAGCTTAGATTTGACTAGAGTGAAGGGAATCACCGGAGACCTCCACGAGCTAGCGATCGCTATTCTCGCTGTTGTAAAAATAAAAGCTATGAGTTCCCCCGCCCGTCTTGGGGTACCCTCTACTGCAGGGGCGTTGCTAGGTAGCAAAAAGACCAGGGGCTTCAGCCCGAAGCCGGAACTGGGGGGGGGGCGCGGTGCGACTCACCTGACCTATGCGCGCGTGTGTCAGTACACACACTGACGTGTGTGTGTGTATGAATGTCAGTTACACACTCCATGAGATCAGCATGCAAGGAAGCTCTTAGGCACACTAGCATGTCTTTCAGGGTTGTTTCTGACGCCTGACCTGTCCCACATACACTGGCCTGACCTGTCCCACATACACTGGCCTGACCTGTCCCACACACACACACACTGACCTGTCCCACATACACTGGCCTGTCCTGTCCTACATACACACACTGACCTGTCCTGTCCTACATACACACACTGACCTGTCCTGTCCTACATACACACACTGACCTGTCCTGTCCTACATACACACACTGACCTGTCCTGTCCTACATACACACACTGACCTGTCCTGTCCTACATACACACACTGACCTGTCCTGTCCTACATACACACACTGACCTGTCCTGTCCTACATACACACACTGACCTGTCCTGTCCTACATACACACACTGACCTGTCCTGTCCTACATACACACACTGACCTGTCCTGACCTACATACACACACTGACCTGTCCTGACCTACATACACTGACCTGTCTTACATACACTGACCTGTCCTGACCTACATACACTGACCTGTCCTGACCTACATACACTGACCTGTCCTGACCTACATACACTGACCTGTCCTGACCTACACTGACCTGTCCTGTCCTACATACACTGACCTGTCCTGTCCTACATACACTGACCTGTCCTGACCTACACTGACCTGTCCTGTCCTACATACACTGACCTGTCCTGACCTACACTGACCTGTCCTGTCCTGTCCTACATACACTGACCTGTCCTGTCCTACATACACTGACCTGTCCTACATACACTGACCTGTCCTACATACACTGACCTGTCCTACTAACACTGACCTGTCCTACTAACACTGACCTGTCCAACATACACTGACCTGTCCTACATACACTGACCTGTCCTACATACACTGACCTGTCCAACACTGACCTGTCCAACACTGACCTGTCCAACATACACTGACCTGTCCTACATACACTGACCTGTCCTACATACACTGACCTGTCCTACATACACTGACCTGTCCAACACTGACCTGTCCTACATACACTGACCTGTCCTACATACACTGACCTGTCCTACTAACACTGACCTGTCCAACACTGACCTGTCCAACATACACTGACCTGTCCAACATACACTGACCCGTCCTGTCCTACATACACTGACCTGTCCAACACTGACCTGTCCAACACTGACCTGTCCAACACTGACCTGTCCAACACTGACCTGTCCAACATACACTGACCTGTCCTACATACACTGACCTGTCCTACATACACTGACCTGTCCTACATACACTGACCTGTCCAACACTGACCTGTCCAACACTGACCTGTCCAACACTGACCTGTCCAACATACACTGACCTGTCCAACATACACTGACCTGTCCTACATACACTGACCTGTCCTACATACACTGACCTGTCCTACATACACTGACCTGTCCTACATACACTGACCTGTCCAACACTGACCTGTCCTACATACACTGACCTGTCCTACATACACTGACCTGTCCAACACTGACCTGTCCTACTAACACTGACCTGTCCTACTAACACTGACCTGTCCTACTAACACTGACCTGTCCTACTAACACTGACCTGTCCTACTAACACTGACCTGTCCAATACACACTGACCTGTCCAACACACACTGACCTGTCCAACACACACTGACCTGTCCAACACACACTGACCTGTCCAACACTGACCTGTCCAACACTGACCTGTCCAACACTGACCTGTCCAACACTGACCTGTCCAACACACACTGACCTGTCCAACACACACTGACCTGTCCAACACACACTGACCTGTCCAACACACACTGACCTGTCCAACACACACTGACCTGTCCAACACTTACCTGTCCAACACTTACCTGTCCAACACTGACCTGTCCAACACACACTGACCTGTCCAACACACACTGACCTGTCCAACACACACTGACCTGTCCAACACACACTGACCTGTCCAACACACACTGACCTGTCCAACACTTACCTGTCCAACACTGACCTGTCCAACACTGACCTGTCCAACACACACTGACCTGTCCAACACTAACACTGTCCTGTCCAACACTTACACTGTTCTGTCCAACACATACACTGACCTGTCCAACACTTACACTGACCTGTTCTGTCCTAGCCTCGGGCCCACAGTAACCTCGAGCCAAAGGCTAAAGGGTTCCTTCCACAAATTATGTTTGGGAAGTATACCTGACAGTGACAATCATAAAAAAAAAAACATATTAAGAATATTAAATACATCTTCGTCGCAGAGATGGTAAATAGGGCTTACTTTGAGTTGGACTAGCAGCTGAAAATGACTGACGCCGGCGGCCTGCTTCCTAAGTTGTCCGGGGCGGGTGGGGTGTCCTCCCGGGCCGGCTCTCCCCCTGGAGTCACTCACGCTGGCTGGCTGGCTGGCTGCTCTAGCCGTCGACTGGCCCAGCCGTTCTCCACGCCGGCGCCTTCTCCTCAGTCACACACAGACTCCAGTCTGTCAGCTGCGCCGTCAGGGAAGTCACGCTTTGCGCGCTTTTCCCATTTGAAGGGTCCGGCCAATGTAAACAAGACACGTCACGTCCCGGCTGCGGATTTGTCCACTGTGATGTCCATCATAACAGCACAGCGCGCCTATGATGGACATCTCACTGGCCAATCCTGGGAATAGCGTGCATGCGTCGCACTCGCACGGCACAGACAGTGAGCTTGAATGACTGCACTTGACTAATTTTACGGGGACCCGCCGATTCGGGGCTAATAATGTTAAATTAAACGGCCGAGACTCGGGGCTTTTCGGGGTACCATTCGGGGCTCCAGCCCACCAAGCCCCGCCCTAACGACGCCCCTGCTCTACTGGGCGTCCCAAGAGAGCCAGCTGTGGAGACTTAAGTAAATTCACCTAAGTAAGTAAATATATGAAATTGTAAACACAAATCAAAAAACGCTTCACCCTAGGGCAGGCCCACCACACGTGGAGCACCGTACCTTCCATCCCGCATCCACGGAAGCAGAAGGAAGAGGGTCTCGGGACGTAAGATGCAATTCTCGACCATATACCACCTCAACAACACCTTATAGTTCGCTTCAATCAAGGAAGTGTTTATGTATGACGCGTATATGCACGTGTGGACATCTTAATCCAATCATCTATGTCATAGGTTTCACCTAGATCCTATTCCCATTTTAACATATAGAACAGTTTTTCCGGTTTAGAAACCAGGATGGCATATATCTTAGAGATATGTCCAGTGTGTTTGTCATAGGTCCTACACAAACACTCCATCGATGTGGAAGTGGTGAGATCGGAAGTACGCTGTAAGTGATTCAAAAGAGAAACAATTTGAACATATCGGAAAAATTCTGAATCAGGAAACTGATATTTGTCCTTTAAAGTACTTTTAGATAAAATCCCTCTATGGTCACATAAGTCAGCAATGCGCAGTAGACCTTTATTGGTCTACCAAGCGAAGGCATGAGGATTGAGACCCGGAGTGAATGCCGGATTATGAACTGATGGTGCCAAAGGGGCGTGTGGCAACTTAAAACCATGGGACTTAACAAGTCTATCCCACAGGTGTAGTGAAAACGACAGCGTCGGACACATTATGACCGGCCTATCATTGGATCGCAACCACATCAAAAGACTTAAGCCCCATACACACAGTTTTCCTGATGGTTTTCTCTTCAGGTTTACCAAAACCATCTAATATGAGGTCAAACCTTAAGCGTTTCAATTTGAATGCAATCAGGCAGGTCCTTGTACTACATGGTTTTGGTAAACCTGAAGAGAAAACCATCAGGAAAACTGATAGTGTGTATGGGGCTTGACCGGTCTCAATGGGTATAGGGAAGATTCCAATTTCAAGTAGGTGGTGGAGACGACTAATGAAATCATATCAATTGGGCAATATGTGCCGCATGATAGTACTTGGCCAGGTCTGGAACTCCAAGACCTCCTCGCGACTTGGGCGTATATAGGGTATGCTTATTCACTCTGGGTCTCTTATTCTCAAAAACAAATTTCAAATGTCTATTCTGAAACTTGTCCAAATCAGACATAGAGATCTGGATAGGCAAGGCTCTGAGCAGGTATAATAATCTAGGCAACAAGTTCATTTTGATAGTATACAGTCTGCCGAACCATGACGGTGGATTGCGGTCCCATCGTTGGAGGTCTGTTAACATCTTTCGATACAGCGGAGGATAATTCGCCAAGTATAGCTTATCAATTGTGGGGGTAAGAAAGATACCTACGTATCGGAGAGCATCCGGCTGCCATGTGAAGGAGAAGGAACTTTGCAATTGTGTAATCATATCTGCCGCAAGAGAAAGGTTCATGGCGACCGATTTCGCATGATTTACCGTGAGACCTGACACCAAAGCAAAATGCCGCATAACCCGCATAAGAGATGGAAGGGGCGTAACCGGAGAGGTAAGCAACAAGAGAATATCAGTGGCGAATAGTGCACATTTGTGCCCCTAAGCCACCACACCATATCCCCTTAATATCAGAGCAATTTCTAAATTTGATAGCCAGGGGTTCCAGAGCCAATATAAATAATATGGGGGACAGGGGGCAACCCTGCCTCTTTCCCCTGTGGACATCTAATTGTTGCGAACTGTACCCCTAACTACCACCTTAGCCATAGGTCCGTTATAGAGAGCCTGTAGAATTGTCAAAAATCTCGGACCAAAACCATGGAAAAAATAAATGTTATTTCAAAAGTTTACTACTGCTTTAAATATTAGAAGACAGAAATGGCACGACACATCAATGACATAACATGAAATCCGTAATATAAGGACTCCATCTTCTGTACTGATATAATCACCTGCAAAACTAGCTTATTAACCAATTAACGACCGCCCATTGCACATATACTGCGGCAGGTTGGCCGATCTGCGCCAGATCACGTACCTAGTACATGATCCGACACTTCTGGGTCTGGGGCCTCGTACGTTCTCCACTGGCGGCCCTCTCCCGCTGTGATTCTATGAACTGCAGCCTGATCAGTACCAATTAAATGCAGCCTGATCAGTGCCAATTAAATGCAGCCTTACCAGTGCCAATTAAATGCAGCCTGATCAGTGCCAATTAAATGCAGCCTTACCAGTGCCAATTAAATTCAGCCTGATCAATGCCAATTAAATGCAGCCTGATCAGTGCCAATTACTGTAAATGCAGCTATACCAGTGCCTATTAAATGCAGCCTTACCATTGCCAATTAAATGCAGCCTTACCATTGCCAATTAAATGCAGCCTATTACCAGTGCCCATGAAATACAGCCTGATCACACAGAGCTGTGAAACGGATTTGAATATCCCAGTGGCAACTGTAACATATTCTCGCGTCCTATGATACATATCACACTGATTCAATGTATCATTGGATCGGTGTTCTGTCTATCTAGGAGGTGGGACTTTGCTACAGTCCCCCACCTCGCACAGATAGGGATGCCATCACATCCGCCTGTCACTCAGTCACAGACAGAAGACAGAGCAGCCCGAGCGGCTGCCGCAGTCGTGCTCCATTCGGGCGCTCAGGCTGCTCTGACTTCTGTCTGTGTTGACAGGCCCAGCTGGGAGATCGCCCGTCACTGGCGGGTGTCCGTGAGCCCGCAGCAAAATGCGGGAGACTCCCGTGACTTAAGATATCTGGATCCTGCAGAAACACAGATCTTTGCCTTGCCCTACTCAAAGCACCGCCCCAACAGTGGGTAAGCACAACCCAGGCATACATTTAACCCTTTGATCATCCCTGATGTTAACCCCTTCCCTGCCAGTGTCACTAGTACAGAGACCGTGTATATTTTTAGCACTGATCACTGTATTAGTGTCGCTGGTCCCCAAAAAAGTGTCAATTAGGTGTCCGATTTGCCCGCCGAAATATCGCAGTCCCACTATAAGGCGCTGATCACCAACATTACTAGTAAAATAAATAAATAAAAATATCCCATAGTTTGTAGACACTATTAGCCAGATTCATAAAGAGTTACGCCGGTGTATCAGTAGATACGCCGTCGTAACTCGGAATCTACGCCGTCGCAAATTTAAGTGTATTCTGGAAACCAGATACGCTTAAATCAGGCTAAGATGCAAGCGGCGTAAGTCTCCTACGCCGTCGTATCTTAGGGTGCAATTTTTCCGCTGGCCGCTAGGTTGCGCTTCCGTTGAGTTAGGCGTAGAATATGTAAATTACTATATACGCCGATTCACAAACGTACGTGCGCCCGTCGCAGTAAAGATACGCCGTTTCCGTAAGAGGTACCCCGGCGTAAAGATAAAGCTGCCCCCTAGTTGGCCTAGTCAATGTTAAGTATGGCCGTCGTTCCCGCGTCAAAATTTTACGTCGTTTGCGTAAGTCGTCCGTAAATGGGGCTGGATGTAATTTACATTCACGTCTAAACCAATACGCCCTTGCGGCGTACTTTGGAGCAATGCACACTGGGATATGTACACGGATGGCGCATGCGCCGTTCGTAAAAAACGTCAATTACGTCGGGTCACCACCCATTTACATAAAACACGCCCCCCTCATCCTCATTTGAATTAGGCGCGCTTACGCCGGCCCCATTTACGCTACGCCGCCGTAACTTAGAAGGCAAGTGCTTTGTGAATACAGCACTTGCCTCTCTGATTTACGGCGGCGTAGCGTAAATACGATACGCTACGCCGCCGCAAAGATACACACATGTATCTGAATCTGGCTATGTAACTTTTTCAAAAAAAACAATCAATATACGCTTATTGGGATTATTTTTTTTTACCAAAAATAAGTAGCAGAATACATATTGACCTAAATTGATGAAGAAATTAGATCTTTTCATATTTTTTTATTGGATATGTTTCATAGCAAAAAGTAAAAAAAAAAAATTTTTTTTTTCAAAATTTTCAGTTTTTTATTTGTTTATAGCGCAAAAAAAAAAAAACGCACAGGTGATCAAACACCACCAGAAGAAAGCTCTGTTTGTGAGGAGAAAAGGACATCAATTTTATTTGCATGACCGTTGTCAGTTAAAGGGGTTGTAAAGGTTGTTTTTTTCATTTTCGAAATAGGTTCCTTTAAGCTAGTGCATTGTTGGTTCACTTACCTTTTCCTTTGATTTCCCTTCTAAATGTTTTTTTTCTTTGTTTGAATTTCTCACTTCCTGTTTCTCCTCAGTAAGCTTTCCACCATCATCCGAGCTGTTCTGGCTGGGGGTTAGTGAGCCAGAACAGCTTACTGAGGAGGAACAGGAAGTGAGAAATTGAGACAAAGAAAAAAAAACATTTAGAAGGGAAATGGAAGGAAAAGGTAAGTGAACCAACAATGCACTAGCTTAAAGGAACCTATTTAGAAAATAAAAAACAAACCTTTACAACCCCTTTAAAGCGGGAGTTCACCCTAAAAAAATGTTTTAACCTTAGATTGATGCTCATTTTGTCTAGGGGAATCGGCTAGTGTTTTTTAAAATCGAAGCAGTACTTACTGGGCGTTCCTATTTTGATTGACAGTCTTCCGACAGGCTTCCGACGGTCGCATCCATCGCGTCACGAGTAGCCGAAAGAAGCCGAACATCGGTGCGGCTCTATACGGCGCCTGCGCACCGACGTTCGGCTACTTTCGGAAAATCGTGACGCGATGGATGCGACCGTCGGAAGCTTGTCGGAAGACTGTCAATCAAAATAGGAACGCCCAGTCCCGCAGCCCATACCCGGAAGCGGCAGAGAAGATCGCTCTCTAAAACGGTAAGTACAGCTTCGATTTTAAAAAAACTACCCGATTCCCCTTGACAAAATGAGCATCAATGTAAGGTTAAAAAATAAAATTTCCGGGTGAACCTCCACTTTAAGGTAACACAGTGATGCATCGCAAAAAATTCACTGAAGTGGTTAAAGCGGTGGTTCCCCTAAAAATAAACTTTTGACATTGCATTTGCTATAATAATTACAATTAGAATCGGCTGGTTTTATGTAAAAAATACCTCCGTACGTAGCGTTTGGTATATTCGTTCCCACCGCCACTTCCGTGTACGATGCTGGCGGTGGGCGTTCCTAATTTATGGACAGGCATCCGACCGACGCATCCATCGCGTCACGAGATGCCGAAAGAAGCCGAACGTCGGTGCGGCTCTATACGGCGCATGCGCACCGACGTTCGGCTTCTTTCGGCATCTCGTGACGCGATGGATGCGTCGGTCGGATGTCTGTCCATCAATAAGGAACGCCCACCGCCAGCATCGTACCCGGAAGTGGCGGTGGGAAGGAATTTACCAAACGCTACGTACGGAGGTATTTTTTACATAAAACCAGCCGATTCTAATTGTAATTATTATAGCAAATGCAATGTCAAACGTTTATTTTTAGGGGAACCACCCCTTTAAGAAAAAAAAACTGCGCAAACTAAAACCGAAACCAATCATTCCCGACAATGACAAGTCTCAGAGCCGAATTGTTGTTTGTAAAACTGCCACTAGATGGTGCCAATGCGACAAAGCGATCTCTATGGTAATAGTTGTGCTGATCATATGACCGGAAGCGTCTGGAAGAAGCTCTTTCTGTGGTTTCCCTGAATTCTTCCCATGGGAAGATAGGGGTCCCCCATGCAGCTAGGCGGTTCCTATACTCTGCTAAAGGGGTTCCTCCATCATTAAGCAGTAGAGGTCCGGCTGCTGGTCCATGCAGAGTGATACCTTCACCCTGGGAGCCCTGACACCCACCTCCTCACACCCACACACTGCAAAATGAGTCACCCAGGTCAGTCCACACAGCTAACTAGCCCGAGCAGATTCCCCTGTATGTGTAGCCTTGTCCCAGTCTATCTGTCAGGCATGGAGGACATAAAGAGAGCCTGTATACAGTAACCCCTGACAGCCCAGCTTCCCTGTACACACATCATCATCAGTGAGAATACTAAAGATCCTCTGCTGTCTTCTCCTCCCTGCTGAGCCCCTTGGCTGGAAGCTCCTCACTCCTTCTTCTAGGTAAGTACACAGCAGCCTTCTATCACCTCTATGTCATATATATTAGTATCACATGATCACTCATCTCTCTTGTCTTTTACAGATGGATAGTAACACAGTGCTGCATTCAGATAACAAGGAAGGTAATTCTTGTCAAATATCCTTTTTTCAAACACAGAAATGACAAAAATACAATTTTTGTTAAAGTTTCACGTTAATCACTTTGGCACTAGAGCAGTTCTTTGCACATATGTTAAAAATCTGTAATTGTATAGCCAAACATGCAGAAAACACCTGAGCTTTATACATTTTCTAAAAGCAGAGGATCTGTAAAATAAAAAGTTGTACATTTTTTTTTTATTAATGTCGCACAATATTTGCGCAACTGTTTATTAAATGCTTATTTTCAGGAAAAATTGGAATACAAATTAATTTCAGTCCACACAAACACAATATAATGGCCATTTTTTTTGGCAGTAACAGATGATGTTGCATTGATTAACTGCTTCAGCCCCAGAAAGGATTTGCCCCCTTAAAGCAGAGTTCTGCCAAAACTTTTTTTTTTAAAGTCGCTGCTGACTTTTAAAATATGGACACTTACCTGTCCAGGGTGTCCGTGATGTCGGCACCCAAAGCCAATCTGTCCCTCGGGTGCTCCTGCCTCCATCTTCGGTAAGGGAATCAGGAAGTGAAGCATTGCAGCTTCACTTCCTGGCTCACTACTGCACCTGCACGATCTGAATGGTCCCTGCTGTCTTCTGGGACCAGTGTGTCTCGCAGAAGACAGCAGGGGGGAGACGGAGGAGGTGCCGGATGTGGCATAGATATCTGCGGATACTGCGGCTATCTATGCCCAGAAGTGGGAGAAAAATACCTGTTCTAGACAGGTATCTGCCCTCCCCCCCCCCCGAATGGTGCCAAATGTGACACCTGAGGGGGGGGGGGGATTCTGAAAAGCGGAAGTTCCATTTCTGGGTAGAACTCCACTTTAATGCCTGGGCTATTTTTTGCGATACGGCAGTGCGTCACTTTGACAATTGCGACGTTGTACACCAGGGCTCGACAAATCCTGGGCGCCAGGGAGCTGGCACCATCTGGTGGTGAGTCGTTGGTATTACAAGTTATTACCACCAGATGTGTAAGCTGGCGCCATCTGGTGGTGGCCGTTGGTATTACAAGTTAAGCATTACAAGTTAAACAGCAATTCTAATGTAATTTTTCACTATTTTCACTGCCATCTTCTTCCCTCTAATTAGAACCCCCAAACATTATATATATTTTTTTATCCTAACACCCTAGAGAATAAAATGGCGATCATTGCAATACTTTCTGTCACGCCGTATTTGCGCAGCGGTCTTGCAAGCGCACTTTTTTGGGAAAAAAATTACACTTTTTTTTTATTAACCACTAGAGTACCGGGCCATCGTCAAATGACGGCTCCACGGTTACTCTGAAAATTCAACAGGACGTCATTTGGCGTCCTGTATTCTTGCGGCCACTGGGGGGCGCGCGAGCGCGCCGGCGGCCGCGCGCGCGCGTCCGGCGCGTCCCCGAGATGCCGATGCGCGTGCCTGGCGGTCGCGATGTCCGCCAGGCACTCGGAATCGGCGGCTACAGGGACAAGACGTGGAGCTCTGTGTGTAAACACAGAGCTCCACGTCCTGTCAGGGGAGAGAGGAGACCGATCTGTGTCCCTTGTACATAGGGACACAGCATCGGTCACCTCCCCCAGTCACCCCCCTTCCCCCACAGTTAGAACACAATTTAGGGATACATATTAACCCCTCCCTCACCCCCTAGTGTTAACCCCTTGAATGCCAGTCACATTTATACAGTAATTAGTGCATATTTATCGCATTAATCGCTGTATAAATGTGAATGGCGCCAAAAACGTGTCAAAAGTGTCCGATGTGTTCGCCGCAATGACACGGTGACAGTAAAAAAATCGCAAATCGCCGCCAATACTAGTAAAAAAATTAATAAAATAAAAATGCCATAAATCTATCAGCTATTTTGTAAACGCTATAACTTTTGCGCAAACCAATCAATATATGATCATTGCGATTTTTTTTTACCAAAAATATGTAGAAGAATACATATCGGCCTAAACTGAGGAAAAAAAATGTTTTTTTTTTTTTAAATTGTGATATTTATTAAATAAAAAAGTAAAAAATAGTGTTTTTTTTTTAAATTGTCACTCTTCTTTTGTTTATAGCGCAAAAAATAAAAACCGCAGAGGTGATCAAATACCACCAAAAGAAAGCTCTATTTGTGGGAACAAAATGATAAAAAAATTGTTTGGGTACAGTGTAGCACGACCGCGCAATTGTCATTCAAAGTGCGACAGTGCTGAAAGCTGAAAATTGGCTTGGGCAGGAAGGGGCGTAAGTGCCCAGTATGGAAGTGGTTAAAAAATAAGACAACAGTAAAGTTATCCCCATTGTTTTTAATATTATGAAAGATAATGTTACGCCGAGTAAATTGATACCCAACATGTCACGCTTCAAAATTGCGTCCGCTCGTGGAATGCCGACAAACTTTTACCCTTCATAGGCGACGTTTAAAAAAATCTACAGGTTGCATGTTTTGAGTTACAGAGGAGATCTAGGGCTAGAATTATTGCTCTCGCTCTATCAATCGCGGCGATACCTCACATGTGTGGTCTGAACACCGTTTACATATGCGGGCGCTGCTCACGTATGTCTTTGCTTCTGCGCGCAAGCTCGTCGGGACGGGGCGCGTTTTCTGGCTCCTAACTTTTTTAGCTGGCTCCTAGATTCCAAGCAAATTTGTCAACCCCTGTTGTACACAAACAAAATGTATGCCCCCCCCACCCCCCTGTCAAATAGAGCTTTCTTTTGGTGGTATTTGATCATGTCTGCGTTTTTTAATTTTTTTTGTGCTATAAACAAACAAAGAGCGACCAATTTTTAATATATATATATATATATATGTATATATATATATATATATATATATATATATATATATATATATATATATATATATATATATATATATATATATATATGTGTGTGTATATACATTTATTAATCAGTTTAGGCCGATTACATATTTTTGGTTAAAAAAAACGCAATAGGCATATATTGATATCGCGTCTACAAACTATGGGATTGATTTAGGGACTTTTATTAATTTTTTTATTGTTTTTACTAGTAATGGTGGCGAGCTGCAATTTTTATCGGGACTGCGACATTGCGGGCGGACAAATCTGACCCTAAATTACTTTTTGGGGACCAGTGACATTATTTCATTGATCAGTGCTATAAAAATGCACTGATCAATGTAAAAATTGCACTGGCAGTGAAGGGGTTAACACTAGGGGGGGGGGCGCAATCAAGGGGTTAAGTGTGTTCCCTAGGTGTGTTCTAACTGTAGGGGGGATGGGCTCACTGTTCCCGATCACTGGGAACAGAGGATCTCTGACATGTTGCCTGTCAGAACAGGGATCCGCTAGTTTACACTGGCAGATCCACGTTCTGCCTCTGTGCTAGGCGATCGTGGGTCACCGGCGAACATCGAGTCCGCCCGACCTACGGGCACACTCCCGCAGCATGAAGCAAGAGTGCGCCACCGTACAGGTACAGCATTCCGCACAGTATAACGACATCAGCTGGTCGGCAAGTGGTTAACTACTTCAGCCCCAGAAGGATTTACCCACTTTCTAACCAGGCCATTTTTTGCGATACACACTGCGTCACTTTAACTGACAATTGCGTGGTAGGGCGACGCTGTACCCAAACAAAATTGACATCCTTTTTTTTTTTTTTTTACTACAAATAGAGATTTCTTTTGGTGGTATTTGATCACCTCCTGCGGTTTTAATTTGTTTGTGCTATAAACAAAAAAAAGTGACAATTTTGAAAAAAAAACAATATCTTTTACTTTCTTTTTTAATATATATAAAATTATAATATAAAAAAAAATATTCGTCAGTTTAGGCCAAAATGTATTCTACATATTTTTGGTAAAAAAAAACGCTGCAATAGGCGTATATTGATTGGTTTGCGCAAAAGTTATCGCATCTACAAACTACGGGATAGATTTATGGATTTTTTTTTTTTTTTACTGGTAATGGCGGACAAATCTGACCCCAAATGACACTTTTTGGGGACCAGTGACATTGTTACATTGGTCAGTGCTATAAAAATTCACTGATCAATGTATAAATGACACTGGCAGGGAAGCAATTAACACAAAGGGGCGATCAAGGGGTTTGCTGTGTTCCCTGGGTGTGTTCTAACTGTAGGGGGGATGGTCTGCCATGCACATGACAGAGATCACTGTTCCCGATCACTGGGAACAGCAGATCTCTGAGATGCCTGCTGTCAGAACGGGGATTTGCCTTGTCTACAAAGGCAGTTCCCCGTTCTGCCTCTGTGTACAAAGATCGTGGGCGGACATTGAGTGCGCTGGACCCACGGGCATGTGCCTGCAATTTCACACGCACAGACCGATGTACGGGTACGTTGGTTCGCGCAGGAGAGCCGACCTGCCACAGTATATGTGCGGTGGCTGGTCAGCAAGCAGTTAAACAGATGCCAAACTATTTTTTGGAAAGAAAGGATACTAGAAACATATAGTATAGGACTTTGCATATGCCTCTGAGAACATAAAATGCCAGAAATATCGGTAAAAAGGTATATTTATTGAATTTTGGAAACCGATAAAAAATGCTTTATAGGATATAAACACACATATTGTATCATACAGTACAAACCGTATAGTCACATAATTATGTAAACAGAGTACGCTTGATCTGGTGACGCGTTTCGCGAACTTCCGTTTCTTCAAGACCATACAAGCAAGTAAAATATGTGACTTCAATACATGTGTAGCATAAATCTGCATCGTTATGATAAAAATATAGAATGATGTAGATGGTATATATACATATATATGATATCAAACCCCGGATACAGATATGTGCCTACCGACCCATGGGGGGCACACCACCCAGGTAATGCCAAAATCGGATACATATCCAAGAGGTCCTTTTATACTGTATATGGAGAGTGAATGGTTGTTCAAGGGAATGTTGAATGTTCCGGAGATCATCTCAAGATTACATTCCTATCTCATACATACACTGCTCTTCAAGACCACTCTCTGCATCATATCAGGAAACAGCCTATGTCAAACTATGGTATTCAAAAATCTCCATAGGCAATGCTTTAAAAGCCTTTACAGCTCATCAGTTTAGAGTTAAGGGATAAGTCCACCCTAACACTAAAATCTCTGCATCTACAGACATCCACCATCTAACACTAACCCTGTAAAGAAGAAATCTGTATACATACCTTTTTTGGAAGCCGATCCAGTACGGTCTCCAGCAACGAAAGTTCTGTAGAGGACACAGTTGACAACGGCTGTTAAATTAATGGGAAGTCATGTCACTCATAGACTTACTATGGGTCTTCTGTTGTTGGATGTGTCCTATACACCCACCTCCAAAGCGAAGCCGCAGCTGACAGCTCAGCGTGGGATTGAGTCAGATTGGTTTAAAAAAAAGGTATGTACACAGATTTCTTCTTTACAGGGTTAGATAGGTTAGTGTTAGATCGTGGATGTCTGTAGATGTAGAGATTTTAGTGTTAAAGTGGTTGTTAAACCACTTGTATAAAAAGCTCCCCTTCCCTCTGTATTAGAACAATAGGTTCCCCTGTGTCTATAATAAATATACTTATCTGTACTGATAACACAGTGTCCTCATGTGATCAGTTGCCCTCTCTCCTCTGCCCTGCTCACAGTTCCATTGGGCGGGGCCGAGCACTGCCACTGACATCAGGTGGGGAGGAGAGACAGAGCCGAGGAGTCGCATGATCACAGAAAGACGCTGTATTATCAGTAGATGAACATATTTATGATATAACACAGGGGAACTTCTTGTTCTAATACAGAGGGGATGGAAGCATTTAATGTTAAGTATGAGAGCAGCAGGAATAGGGGGGCAGGCGCTGTCATGAGCAGACAGTCAGAGAGGGGAGAGGATGGAGGAGAGGACACAGGAGACAAATGGCAGGGCTGCGGATGACTGAGGCACATACGCTGAAAACAGTGTCAGGGCTCTGCAGCCCTGATATATCGTGGTCAGTGTATAGGGGGAGGGCACAGTCAGCAGGATCAGACGGCTATTACAGGTGATACAGTGGGCCAAATGACATGATTTAACCACTTCAGCCCTGGAAGAATTTGCCCCCTCCTTGACCAGGCCATTTTTTGCGATACAGCACTGCGTCGCTTTATCCGACAATTGCACGGTCATGCGACGTTGTACCCATGGGTGGATGGTTATGAAGTGGTGTGACATCCAGACTGATATTTTAGTCAGTAAATTAGTGATGCATGTGGAGACTGATGTTGTGAGCTGAGGGCTAGAGGGATAGATTTGGGTATCATTGCCGTAGAAACTATATTCAAAGCCATGGGAGGTTAACAGCTGACCCAGGGAGGAGGTGTAGATTGAGAAATGGAAAGGTCAGAACCTTGGGGGACCCCGACTGAGAAAGGAAGAGGAGAGGAGGAAGTAGAATTGTAAGTGACACTGCAAGGGTTAAATGACCATTAATGCTAGAGGATGAGGAATAAGGTGTAATTCTTGCCTTAGGGTGGTTTCACAGTGCC
Organism: Rana temporaria; assembly: GCF_905171775.1. Classification (NCBI taxonomy): domain Eukaryota; kingdom Metazoa; phylum Chordata; class Amphibia; order Anura; family Ranidae; genus Rana; species Rana temporaria. Next base: position 167,483,597 of record NC_053489.1, read on the forward strand.
ATTGACCGCAACGAGGGTGCATTGCAGTGTACCCATTGCTTATCTGTGGTTTCCCATTTCTATTAGATGCGTTTTCTGAAATTGCAGCAAATGTCCTGCATGCTGCATCTTTGGTTCAGAAAATGCACAAAAATGTGCAATCTAGAAGATGTCTATAGGAAACTGCATAAAAACCCTCACTGCAAACTAAACCCCAGCACGGCAGTGTAAAACTACCCTTATTCTTTACTCCTTCAGCCTTTACATCAGGGGTGTCAAACTGAATTTCATCGTGGGCCGCATCAGCATTATGATTGCCCTCAAAAGGGCCGGTTGTATCTGTAAGATTAGATGTCCAGGACATCCCCTCCCCTTATATTAGATGTCAAGAGCCACCTCACCATCAGAAGTTGAGTCCCCTACTCTTCCTTACATCACAGTGTTACCCCCCTTTCCTTATGCTGCTGCTGGGAAGAAGCTGGATGCATTGCTTGAAAGCAGAAAGTCTAGAGTAGGACCAGAGGAGGGATGGAGCTCTGCTGCAGCTGCAGGAGAGGTGCGAGGGCCACATGAATTGGCCTGGAGGGCCGGATTTGCCACCTATGCTTTACAACCACTTTAACTCTATACTAATGATACTGTAAGGCAGGGGTCTTCAAACTACGGCCCTCCAGTTGTTCAGGAACTACAATTCCCATCATGCCTAGTCATGTCTGTGAATGTCAGAGTTTTACAGTGCCTCATGGGATGTGTAGTTGCGCAACAGCTGGAGGGCTGTAGTTTGAGGATCCCTGCTATAAGGGCTTTTAAAGCACCGCTTATACACAATTGTCACCGTAGATTTTCAGCGCTTTACCATATATTTAGTAACTATTTTACTCAATGAGACCTAATTTTTATATATATTTTTGGGGTTTGGGGGCTTAAATAATCGTTGGGCCTAAAATGTGCATGTTGACATGTACAAAAAAATGAAGATAAAAAAGACTTTGGTGGTTAAACGGTTTTTACCAATGAGTATTTCACATGTCTACTTGCCTTATATGATTTACTTTAGTATCATGAAAATGATCTTGTGTACCCCTGATTTGCTGGGGAAAAAAAATGCTTGTAAGTGCAGAAACAAGACACAGTAAAACCTTGGTTTGAGAGCGTTTTGCAAGACAAGCAAAATGTTTTAATACATTTTGCCTTGATATACAAGCGATGTCTTGATATAAGAGTAGTGTCATGTCACAACTGAGTATAAAAGAGAAGAGAGGCGCCTGTAAGTGTAGCAATATGGTTACATTTAATTAAGGTACAACATTTAGCAACTTATTGCTACACTTAGAGGCGCCTCTCTTCTCTTTTATTCTCTGTAAAAAAAAAAATTGAAATACAAGTGCTTTGGATTACAAGCATGTTTCTGGAACGAATTATGCTCGCAATCCAAGGTTTTACTGTAATGATTTCTACATCCTGGACTTGAAAATGTATGTATTGGGTAAAGTCTGATCTGCATATTTGTTATGGGATTCAGCATGATAGCCAGATGACTAGCATTTCCAGGAGGAGGATGCTAATGACAGCCTCTATATTTCTTTCAGACTGGTTCCTATTTTATGATTGGTACAGTACATTATGGCAGTATTGAGTACTAGTGTAAATGAAACACTCAAGCTGAGGCATGCCCTTCGAGGTTATGAATGAAGTGCAAAGTTTGTTTTTCATTTGACATGGTTTGTGTTATCAAGCATAGGTGAAAGTTTTCGATTTCTCTTGTTCAGACCATAGACTAAGTTTACTATTTGCTGCCTGCAAGATCCTGTGCAAATACAATACACCTGTGTACATGAACCTTTAATGGAAATGTAATTTATTCCTAGTTTTAGGATATTTCTGCAAAAAGAATGTATAACTGCAGTTGTAACAACTAATGGCAAGCTACCGTCGGCTAATGTCGCGCTCACGTCCTGTACGTCCAGGACGTGAGCGCGGAAGGAGCCGAGACTGCCCGACTATACACGAGTGTACTGCGCTCGATATATGTCGGCGCAGTATTCAAACTCGGTGGCGGGAAAGCAGGTATCGGCGTATATCGCGCTCCCGCGATTTTTCCCTTCTTTTCAGGGCAAAAAAGTGCGCGATATACGCCAATAAATACGGTAGTTACATATTTCTAAACAGACTTCCGATGATTTTCCCTCTCAAAGGAGAAAAATTGTATAATTTCAAGTACTGTATGTGCATTCAAGCCAATGAAAACTTTGGCTGAGTGTTATTGGGTAATACAGTAAAACCTTGGTTTGCGAGCATAATTCGTTCCAGAAACATGCTTGTTATCCAAAACACTTGTATATCAAAGCATTTTTTTTACAGGGTATATAAGAGAAGAGAGGCACCTCTGAGAGCCGGTTCACACAGGAGCGACGCGTCAGGCAACTTAGCTGGCTCACAAATCAAGCTACGCTCTGTTCAATGGAACCGTTCTAATAGAAGCGACTCAAGTCGCTCCGACTTGGAAAAAGGTTCTTGTACGACTTTGGGGCGACTTGCATTGACTTTAATACAGAAGTCATTTTGCAAGTCGCCTCTGAAGTCTTCTTGAGATCGCCTTGCCGAGTTGCCCCCAAAGTCGTGCCGCCGGTGTGTGAACCAGCTCTAAGTGTAGCAATAAGTTGCTAAATGTTGAACCTTCATTAACCACTTAACGCCCGCCGCACGACTATTTACGTCCGCAAAATGGCACGGACAGGCAGAAGGGCGTATATATACGTCCTTGCCTTCTAGCGGGTGGGGGGTCCGATCGTGACCCCCCCCCTCTGCGTGCGGCGGGCGGATTCCCGCGGGGAGCGATCCGGGGCGGCAGCGCGGCTATTCGTTTATAGCCGCTCCGTCGCGATCGCTCCCCGGAGCTGAAGAACGGGGAGAGCCGTGTGTAAACACGGCTTCCCCGTGCTTCACTGTGGCGGCGTATCGATCGAGTGATCCCTTTTATAGGGAGACTCGATCGATGACATCAGTCCTACAGCCACACCCCCTACAGTTGTAAACACACACTAGGTGAACCCTAACTCCTACAGCGCCCCCTGTGGTTAACTCCCAAACTGCAACTGTCATTTTCACAATAAACAATGCAATTTAAATGCATTTTTTGCTGTGAAAATTACAATGGTCCCAAAAATGTGACAAAATTGCCCGAAGTGTCCGCCATAATGTCGCAGTCACAAAAAAACCGCTGATCGCCGCAATAGTAGTAAAAAAAAAACAAATTAATAAAAATGCAAAAAAACTGTCCCCTATTTTGTAAACGCTATAAATTTTGCGCAAACCAATCGATAAACACTTATTGCGATTTTTTTTTTTTTTTTACCAAAAATAGGTAGAAGAATATGTATCGGCCTAAACTGAGGAAAAAAAATGTTTTTATATATGTTTTTGGGGGGATATTTATTATAGCAAAAAGTAAAAAATATTGCATTTTTTTCAAAATTGTCGCTCTATTTTTGTTTATAGCGCAAAAAATAAAAACCGCAGAGGTGATCAAATACCACCAAAAGAAAGCTCTATTTGTGGGGAAAAAAACTATGCTAATTTTGTTTGGGAGCCACGTTGCACGACCATGCAATTGTCTGTTAAAGCGACGCAGTGCCGAATTGTAAAAACGCCTTTGGGCATTTAGCAGCATATTGGTCCGGGGCTTAAGTGGTTAAATGTAACCATATTGCTACACTTGGAGGCGCCTCTCTTCTTTTTTTTATATTCAGTTGTGACATGACGCTACTACTTATATCAAGACATCGCTTGTATATCAAGGCAAAATTTATAAAAAACATTTTGCTTGTCTTGCAAAACGCTCTCAAACCAAGGTTTTACTGTAGTTATTTTTATAGACTGAAACAATAGGGTGGCAGACAGGTGCTGTTTTTTTCTCACCCCTGTGGAACGCTTGTTTAAAATTCCAGAACAACTATGAGATGGGTGTCTGTGAAAAGTTAGTCATGCTTTCCCATTGGAAACATGAACACAGATGTTGCTATTAAATTACATTGCAGTCAATTAAAAGATTGCAACCACCTACCTAGCTCAGCGTGAGCTATTCCTATCACAGGTATAGTTTGTGGAGAATTAGGTACTATTGTGTCCCAAGTGGGTACCTAGGCAGTACTGAAGTGGTCTCCAATCAATTAGTCCCAGATAAGGTGCCCTAGCAAAGCTACTTTAGTGCCGGTTCAACCTACAGCGACTTGGGATCCGACTTATCAGACCTCAAGTTGTCCCAAGTCGCTGGACATAAGAAATTCAATTGAAGTGAATGGAGCCGTCTTAATGTACACTCCAACTTCAGAAAAAGTTCCTGTACTATTTCAAGGCAACTTGTACCCATTGATTTCAATGGAAGTTGCCTCCAAGTCGAATCTCTGTCTTAACTGAAGAAACTTTACAGGAAAAGAAAATCCTTTACCCAGGCAAACCCCTCCCTCCCACAGAGCTGATTATTCTGTGATTGGACACAGGCAAAATCGCCTGTCCTGGAGGCGTCTTGAAGTCACGCTGTAAGTCGTGTTGCCCCTGTGTGTTCACACTTTGTGACTTTGTGTTGTGTTTTTTTTTTTTTTTTGTGGTAATCGATACAGAAAATATATCCAGCTGGACCTTCTGCAGTAGTCGCCTATCTTCCCTTCATGAGGTCTTTCAGCCTTCTCCCTGGCTTTAAGCCACATATCCTGTTTCTGCAGGCTAATGGTTGGAACTGATTTGTGGAGTAATTAAAGGCAAATCTCCCCATTCTTATTCATGTGCATTGGGCGGTGACGTGTTTTGATGGGCCTAAATGTTTCTACTACTCTCGGTAAGGACATGACTTCACATGTTACTTTGCATTCGAGAGACTCTTTTTGTTCGCACTACCACTGGATATTCTTGGGTGATTGTCTCATGAGATTAATCCTGCCGGGTCATATTTAAAGTGAGAAAACTTGCCCAACAGCCTCCTGAAAAAGCGACTAATATATGTGATTTATCTGTGGGGAGGATATTATTCTCTAAAGCCCTTATAGGTGAGTCTAATCTCGTGTGTCAAAAATTAGGGGAATAATGGGGAAAGGGAAAGGCAAGTAAAACAACTGATATACAGGTGACTTGTGAAGAGTACCTGTAATAGATCAAGCACCCTATTGGGCATTGTTGTTGTTCCTGTAACCAATAAGCATAAACAAACAGAAGAAGGGGGGGGGGGAGAAGGGAAGTATAGCCTATGGTTAGGCGGGCTGAAAGGGGTTACTCTTAGCAACAAGAAATTAACTGGACAGGAATAATCCAAAATTGATTATGTTCCGATATCAAAAGTTTAATACGTTAAAAAGTGCAGTTATAAAGAACCATTAGAAAATGGAATCAAATAAAGGTAATTACCATGGACAGAAATGACAAACTGACAATACATAAAACAAAACACAAGTCCGGACGTATGGTCCAGCCGCGAGTGATGAGCACCCTATTTCAATTAATGTATTGATTTGACCCTTAAGGCCCCTTTCACATTGAGGAGTTTTTCAGGCGGTACAGCGCTAAAAATAGCGCTGCTATCCCGCCTTTAAAAAACTCCTTCACTGCAGACTCAATGTGAAAGCCCGAGTGCTTTCACACTGCGGCGATGTGCTGGCGGGAGACAAAAAAAATCTTCTGTCAGCAGCATCTTTGGAGCAGTGAGAGGAGCGGTATACATGTATACCGCTCCTTCCCATTGAAAACAATAGGAAACCGTGGCAATACCGCCCGCAATGTGCCTCTATAGAGGCGCATTGCGGACGGTATTAACCCTTTATCGGCCGCTAGCAGGGGTTAATGCCGCACCGCTAGCGGCTGATTCCCGCGGCAATCCCGGCGGTATAGCGCCGCTATTTTTTAGCGGCGTTATACCGCCACCACGGCTCCCGCCCCAGTCTGAAAGGGGCCTAAGGGAAGGTTCTGTATTATTGTAGTTAAAGGGTCACTAAAGGAAAACATTTTTTTTGCTGAAATGACTGTTTACAGGGTATAGAGCAGGGGTGGGCAATTATTTTTTCGATGGGGCCACATGAGAAACTAAAAATATTTTGGAGGGCCGGGCCAAAAGGCTAAACTCAATACTGCATAAAATCAATTGTATTTCTTTATAAAAAGCAGTAAATATCATTGTTGGACAACTGGTACGAGTACTTGTTATAGACATGGCACAGGAGGGGGACAGAGGCTGGGGACATGGCACAGGAGGGGGACAGAGGCTGGGGACATGGCACAGGAGGGGGACAGAGGCTGGGGACATGGCACAGGAGGGGGACAGAGGCTGGGGACATGGCACAGGAGGGGGACAGAGGCTGGGGACATGACACAGGAGGGGGACAGAGGCTGGGGACATGGCACAGGAGGGGGACAGAGGCTGGGGACATGACACAGGAGGGGGACAGACGCTGGGGACATGACACAGGAGGGGGACAGACGCTGGGGACATGGCACAGGAGGGGGACAGACGCTGGGGACATGGCACAGGAGGGGGACAGACGCTGGGGACATGGCACAGGAGGGGGACAGACGCTGGGGACATGGCACAGGAGGGGGACAGACGCTGGGGACATGGCACAGGAGGGGGACAGACGCTGGGGACATGACACAGGAGGGGGACAGACGCTGGGGACAGGCAGCCACTGTTTAATCAATAATAATTGATTAAACAGTGGCTGCATGTGATGGCACAGTGGTTGCGTTTGATGGGCACAGTGGCTGCGTTTGATGGCATGGCACAGTGGCGACAATTGATGGCACAGTGGCTGCGTTTGATGGCATGGCACAGTGGCGACAATTGATGGCACAGTGGCTGCGTTTGATGGCATGGCACAGTGGCTGTGTTTGAATGCACAGTGGCTGCGTTTGATGGCATGTCACAGTGGTGACAATTGATGGCACAGTGGCTGCGTTTGATGGCATGGCACAGTGGCGACAATTGATGGCACAGTGGCTGCGTTTGATGGCATGGCACAGTGGCGACAATTGATGGCACAGTGGCTGCGTTTGATGGCATGGCACAGTGGCGACAATTGATGGCACAGTGACTGCGTTTGATGGCATGGCACAGTGGCGACAATTGATGGCAGTGGCTGCGTTTGATGGCATGGCACAGTGGCTGTGTTTGATTGCACAGTGGCTGCGTTTGATGGCATGTCATAGTGGTGACAATTGATGGGCCCAGTGGCTGCCTGCATATGATGGGCACAGTGAGGCTTCAATTTTTTTGTTTGTTTTTTCGTCTGCGCCCCCCCCCCCCCCCCCAAAAAAAAAAAAATTTGAGCACCAGCCGCAGGCCACTGGACAAACTAATGCAGACAGACAGTGCACAGTACCATGAGGAAGTAAAAGCTGCCCAGGCCCCAGGCCCCCAGCACACATGCCACAGCTATACTTACTTTTCTTTCAGTGTCTGAGAGGCTGGCTTACACACACTGTCAGTCAGGTCGGTGGTCGGCCACACTCAGCACAGTCAGCACTGCAGCTCTCTCACCTCCTTGTCCACTCCTCAGCCCTCAACCCCACACTTCCCTGAGTTCCCTCACGCTGTGGACTCGAGATGGGCGGACGCAATTTGCAATTAGGCGCGGAGGCGCGCTGTGAATGCTGGGGCGGCCGCGGCGTCCTCGGCTCCTCCTCCTGATGTCCTGATCACTCTGCTTGCTAGGTGCCGTTCGTTTGAACAGCTGTTTTCCCCGCTGCGCATAGACACTCCCCCTTGGACGGATCTGTCCAATCGCGAGCAAGGGGGAGTGTCTATGTGACTCCCCCTTGCTCGCGATTGGACAGATCCGTCCAAGGGGGAGTGTTTATGCGCGGCGGGGAAAACAGCTGTTCAAACGAACGCTGTCTGTAATGTTCCCCGCCGCGGTGATTAACGTGGCAGCTGCGATTTCGGCAGCGGCGGGGGGGCCGGATTAAAAGGTCCGCCGGGCCGTAGTTTGCCCAGGTCTGGTATAGAGACATACAAGTTATCTGATTCCTTTTAAAAATGATTAAAAATAGATAAAAAATCAATCATATAATGTGCCTGCAGTTTCACTTTAGTTTTTAAACTGGTTTCATGTTTCTGTGAAGTAAAGAGACACACAGAACAAAAACAAACAAATCCAGGGCAGTGTTTTGTTTTTAAAATGAATCCGATTGGTTCTGAGGAGTTTTAGACACACAGCTTGGACCACAGTGAAAAGCTGCCATGAGATTTTTCCTAAGGAGCCAGACAAGCAGGAAGTGTGGAGATCAGAGCAGAATTACAGCTACTTCAAAGCAAAAACGAACAATGAGTACATGAAACCAGTACTGCAGTAAGGTAAAGGAAGCTATTTAGCTAAAAAAATGTTTTCCTTTAGTGATCCTTAAAATACTTGATAGTATCTCACTTGGGGAAATCTTGTGTGTGCAGCTTTGCTGCAGAGGTTGAAGGGGTGGGTTCAGCCTGTCGGTGACCATACGCTGCACACTGCATCAAATTTGGTCTGCATGGCTGTCGTCCCAGAAGGAAGCCTCTACTAAAGATGATGCACAAGAAAGCCAGCAGTTTGCTGAAGACAAGCAGAGTAAGGACATGGATTACTGGATTAAATGTCCTGTGGTCTGATGAGCCCAAGATAAATGTATTTGGTTCAGATGGTGTCAATCGTGTGTGGTGGCAACCAGGTGAGAACAAAGACAAGTGTGTCATGCCTACAGTCAGCATGGTGGTGCTGGGGAGCTACAGTTCATTGATGAAACTATGAATTCAAACATGTACTGTGACATACTAACAAAGCAGTTTCAAGCTTCGTTAGCCTGGACTGCTACTTTAAATATCATCTCTATAGCACACTAATGAATTCTATGCTTTACCATGAGGCCTCTGCATTACCAGTTCAGGGCCTTGCCTTTCAGCTTCTTGTCTGTACCTCGGGTATTTACCAATATGCTGGCCCCTGTACTTACTCTGCTGTGTTCTCGTGGAATACCCATTGTGGGATACTTACAATACCCCTTGTTGAGGGAGCAGTCGGCATGGGCTCTTTTGGACAACTTGAAATTGACCATCCAGACTTTACAGTGATTTGGATAGATCCTGAAAATGGTTGTAAAGGATAAAAGTTTTTTACCTTTAGGCCCCATGAATGCATATTGATCCAGCGATGTGCACGAGAGCAGCAGCTCTCCTGGGTTTCTCTCACCTCTTCCTTCCACAGGAGAAACTTGAGACACTCCAGTCTTTCATTGGAAATATCCAGTTCATGAACTGTCGCACTCCATTCTATTTTGCATGAAAGTCCTAGGCCTGGTGGCTGCCTTTTTTTGAAGCGGTCCCATTTAAATATTTTAATTTGAGCATATTGGCAAAAGGCTTCAAGCTGTGTTGGCTACATGACTTGGCATCTCAGAATGTCTGTGTATTTTGGGCTTTACTGCTGTATGTCAGTTATACAGCTGATCGCTTTTGCCTTGGGACCCCTGCATTACCTGCAACAGGACTCCCCCGCCCCCCCTTTTTTTTTTCAAAGTAAAACTATAAGGACCCAAACACTAGTGACTTGCACTAGTTAAAATTATGTGTTTAGGGTAAATACATTGATCAGCCATAACCTTATGACCACCCACCCTTTTGATGCTCACATTTCTATTGTAGGTACTTTTGGCTGTGGGCATGGGTCAGCTTGGGCATTCTGATTAATGTACAGCTACACACAGCTCCATACACAACAAACTGTGATGCACTGTGTGTTCTGACACCTTCCTATCAGAACCAGCATTAACTTTTTTGTTTTTGAGCCATTTGAGTTACAGTAACTCTCTGGATCAGATTACATGGGCCAGCCTGTGCTCCCCATGGGCACCAATGAGCCTTGGCTGCCCATGACCCTGTTGCCATTTAACAGCTTTTCCTTCCTTGGACCACTTTTGGGAGGTCCTGACCACTGCAGACCAGGAACATCCCACAACAGCCACAGTTTTGGAGTTGCTCTGACCCAATCATCTAGCCAGTACAATTTTGGCCCTTGTCAAAGGCACTCAAATCCTTATGCCGCGTACACACCATCACTTTATGTGATGAAAAAAAATGACGTTTTTAAAAACGTCACTTTAATTGACTGTGTGTGGGGGAAAACGTTGTTGTTTTATGTCTTGTAAAAAACTACCAAAAAAAATTGAAGCATGCTTCAATTTTATGTGTCGTTTTTCAAAAGTGCACTTTTTACTTCACAGAAATTGACCGTGTGTAGCAAAAAACTTCGTTTTCTAAGACGTTTTTTCATCCACGCATGCCCAGAAGCTACTTATGAAGCAAGCTTCAATGGTAAAACGTGGTGGAACGTAACCTCACTTTGCAAGATCATTGTGAGAAAACGATGGTGTGTAGGCAACTTCGTCTTTGAAAATTGAAGTTTTTTTTTCATCACATAAAGTGATGGTGTGTACGCGGCATAAGGCTCCATGCTCACTGGAGCTCATAAACGGAAGTTTTTTGGAGTTTGGACGTTTGTTTTACAAGCCCATAAACTCCACTCTGTTATCCTATGTGTCCATGCACACATGGACAGTGGTGTTTATGGGCTGTTTTCTGAACTCCCTAAAATCGCGTTGAAAGTTTTTGATCCATTTTTAAAAAAAAGGCGCTAATGTGGAAAAATTATAAACGCTATTGCAAAAAGGTTAAACACTGCAAAGCTACTGCCATTTTTATAACAACATTTTAGCGTCCAGTGTGCATAGAGCCTTACACTTGAATTTTTTTTTTCTGTTTTTTAGCACATTAACTTTAGGGACAACATTTTTCACTTGCTGTAATATAAAAAATTATAGCATTTTAACACACTGGGGATTCCTGTCAGGCAGGGGGAGAGAAGACATCACATTGCATGGTAAGACCTACCCCGAAAATAAACCCTACTGTGTCTTTTGTTGCCAAAATTAATATAAGACCCGGGCTTATTTTCGGAGAAACACGGTATGTGCAAAAGCATTGTACAGAGCAGGTAAGTATAACATGTTTGTTATTTTAGAAAATTAAAAACAAGACTTTAATATTGACTTGAGAGGATATAGGCTATCAGTCAGGTTACAGGAAAGTAAGAAGTGAAAAGATCTTCCTTTGTTTTGTGATGGTGTGGAGTTGTGGACAGTCAGTAGGGCTTGATTATATGAACGGTGAATGAGGAAAGCAGGATTTGGCTCTATGTATGGAATGTAACAGGAATCCACTTGTTGATGAGCCGGACTGATGGTGTGACCTTTGTACAAGGTGAAGGCTTTGATTGCATGGTTAGCTGACTTGGTGGACAGTGTGTGTGTTCTCCTGGTTCTGCTGGGTGAAAGGAATTTGTCCCTGGTTTTCTCTTTCAGTGAGCTGGCACTATGTATCTGTCCTTTCAGTTCTTGTTAGAGTGGGTGTGAGGAATCTGACTTTGTACAACACTGTTATATATAGGAGATTGTTTTCCTTTGAAAGACAGAATGTGCTTGCTCAAGCCTGCACCCGTGACGTTTCTTCTGGTTCTCTAACTGCTGAGGAATGTCAGGTTTGGCTCATGTACACAGTTGTTTGTCAGGAGCACTAACCCCCATATGTGTGAGGCATGCAGCATTGCTAAATCATTTTATATTGAACTAGGGAACATTGAAAAATTGAATACATTTCATAAGAGATGACAAAATGTAGAAATGTTTGTAATTGCAAACGCTTCCACCCTTGTCGAGCATATGTCAGCAATATCCTAATGTGGTCATGTAAACTTCTACAGATCATTGTATGGTTTCTGCAGAATTCCAAAAGTCCATCAGATGTCAGTCATATGTTCATGTGTCTGTGCTAAACCAGTCCCTATGCAAGCAAGATTACCTTTCTATTTACAAATGGATTCTTAACCCAAGAAGTATCTTAAAGGGGTTGTAAAGGTTTGTTTTTTATTATCTATATACCGTGTTTCCCCGAAAGTAAGACCTACCCCGAAAATAAGACCTACCCCGTTTTTCAAGGAGGGCTGCAATATAAACCCTACCCAAAAATAAGCCCTAGTTTAGGCTGGTTGTGGGCTGCTGGAGTCCTCTCTATTGCTGCTGGAGTCTTCCCCTTCCCCCAGCTGTCAGCAGGGGAATTCAGCCCCCCCCCCCCCCCTGCAAGGCTCCGAGCGGGTAGAAGAACTCGGGCAGGTAATGGAATTGTCGAGCCACGCTCAGATGATCCCTGCTGCTCTCCTCTCTTGCCAGCTGTCATCGGGGGATCTTGAGCCCCCCTCCCTCTGCAGTGCTTGTGCCATGGACGAACAATCTGGCAGGCCACGGAAGCGCTGAACGGCGCTGTGGGAAGGTATGTGACATGGTTAGAGTGCAGAGACTCATACCCTTTACGCTGAGCACACTGGGGATTAAATTGCAAGCCCTACCCTGAAAATAAGCCCTAGAGTGTTTTTGGTTGCAAAAAATAATAGAAGACCCGGGCTTATTTTCGGGGAAACGCGGTAGGTTCCTTTAAGCTAGTGCATTGTTAGTTCACTTACCTTTTCCTTCCATTTCCCTTCTAAATGTTTTTTTTCTTTGTCTGAATTTCTCACTTCCTGTTCCTCCTCAGTAAGCTTGCCTCCATCATCCGAGCTGCTCTGTCTGGGGGTTAGTCAGCCAGAACAGCTTACTAAGGAGGAACAGGAAGTGAGAAATTCAGACAAAGAAAACAAAGAAAAAAAAAATAGAAGGGAAATTGAAGGAAAAGGTAAGTGGACCAACAATGCACTAGCTTAAAGGAACCTATTTAGAAAATAAAAACAAACCTTTACATCCCCTTTTTAAGTCAGCCATAGCTGGTGCGATTTATTTTTATTTTTTACGGCAACTACTGATTGCCGGAAAGAAAATGGCTTGAATCCCATTGGAGCTATTCTGTTCTCCTGGCGAGGGGAGGGGGGTGGGGGTAGGGGGGATTGTTCTTGTTGGGAGAATATACAGTGATTATTGCTAGCGGCTATAGCTGCTGGCAATAATTACATGGGGGGGGGGGGAATCTGACAGGCTGGTGTACCTAAGTCGATCGATCAACTTGGGTACAATCAGCCTGCCCATACATGGTTCGATTCCTGGCTCTGGTCCCTGCTGAACTGGCTGGGATTCAAACTGTCTATGGCCGGCTTTACTATTATGGTGTCTGTCTTTTTAGACAGAGTGGGAAAGGTTTGGACCTTTTGTCTGTCACCTAGTCATTACCAAAGTAAAGTCTACAAAATTGGAACCCACATAGTAAAAAAAAACAGATGGATCGTTATCACTTACCAAGTCTATTTGATTGTTGCTTTTATTGTTGTCTTTATGCCCATTAGGGAGTTTTTCTCTCACAACCTGTCTATAAGCCCTATGGTTCACCCTGGTGCGGCTTTAAAATTGTGCTACTTCAGCGTAATTTCTAAGCCGCTGATCAGTACGATTTGCAGCTTGCAATGAAATCACCAAAAAGTTGTGTAGGGACCTTTTTAAAAGACACTGCAACATGAATTATGGCAATTTCAATGGTTCCATTGCCAACAATGGGGTAAACTTGTCAAAAAACAAACAAAAGAAAAACATAAATATCCCCCCCCCCCCGTTTTTTATAAGTGTTGACATTCCCTTTGTTCTCAGCTGCTCTTGCTTCAGGAGACAGAATGCTCAGATGTGAACAGGGGCCATTTAAATCATGCCTAGGTGTGAACTGAGCCGTTCAAAGAGATGAACTTCGGTCTGTGAATGAGATCAGTTTAACCACTTAAGGACTAAGCCTTTTTCTGACACTTGTTGCTTACAAGTTAAAATCACTTTTTTTGCTAGAAAATTACTTGGAACCCCCAAACATTTTATTTATTTATTTATATATATATATATATATATATATATATATATATATATATATACACACACACACACACAGAGACACTAGAGCCGAACACTAGCGAACTTTGGCACCCAAGATGTTTGGGAACTACATTTCTCATGATACTCAACTACACTGCAGATGGCATGAGCATCATGGGAAATGTAGTTCCGAAACATCTGGGGTGCCAAGGCTCGCCATCACTGCCCTAGAGAATAAAATGGCGGTTGTTGCAATATTTTATGTCGCACTATATTTGCTCAGCGATCTTTAAAATGTTTTTTTTTTTTTTTTTTTGAGGAAAAGATACATGTCAATGAATAATAAAAAAAAAAGAATGAAACAGTAAAGTTAGCTCAATTTTTTATTGTGATCTTTATTCTAAGCAAAAAAGATTGATTCTCATTTTATCTAGAATCGTGCAGCTCTACTGGAGGGTATAGAAGTGTGTGCGCTTGTATGGCCAGGGCTTTCAGCATTACTGGAGCCTATTCAATACAAGTGGCCTTGTTGCTCATAGTGACTAATTGGAATTCTTTTTTTATTCCTTGAGATGAAAAATGAAACCTGACAATTTTCTGCTGGCCACAACTCTACTTTTTGTTCTCATATTCGTTTCTCCAGTTTAATAACTCAGTCCGGATGTACAAAAGCTCATTGAGTCCTCTATGGGCTGCCTTACCCTTGTTTGTATCACTTTGTACATCACCATGAGAGGTGATGGTGAAATATATATCATTAATCATATTAATACGATTTCATCATTTATGTATTATATAGCTGCAGAATAAATATTTGTAGATCACCTCTACTAAGAATTTACAGAAAGTCTAATGGTTCAATAATAACTGTGAAAAGCCTATGTGTTCAAAACTTGCCTAAAATTTCAATGTTAGGCCATTCATGCTGTGAATTGTGAAAAATAAACAGCTATCAGAAAAAAACAATAAAAGAATATATATCTTACATTATATAGGGATATATACCAAAGACAGGGACATCTTCAAAGGTTAATTTGTCTGTAAAATGATTGTTTTCTTCTCTTTAAAGTGGAGTTCTGCCGGAAAAAAAATATTGGGCGATGTCGGCACCCGAAGCCAGTCTACCCCTCAGCTCTCGGGTGCTGCCGCCATCTTCGGTAAGGGGATCCGGAAGTGATTGGGACCTTTGTGTCTCCCAGAAGACAGCAGGGCGGGGGGGGGGACAGAGTAGGCACCGGACGTGGCGTAGGTCACCGCGGTGATATATACCCGGAAGTGGGCGCAAATACCTGTATTAGATAGGTATCTGCTCCCTCCTCCCCCCTCCCCCCTGAAAGGTGCCAAATGTGATACCGGAGGGGAGGAGGATTCCTAATAGCGGAAGTTCCATTTTTGGGTGGAACTCCGTTTTTAAACACTTATATTTCAGGTACATTTGTAGTAATTGAAGGTGATTATAAAGTGTCAACAATTTACATATTTCTGCAGAGTATGTAATGGCTTTACACACATACAGCATAACCAAGGGCTCTCTTTCGTGAAGGGGATTGTCATTACAGGAAGGCATTTTTCTGTGCAGGGCGGTACTTAGGCCACATTAACAATAGCAAATTGGCCTAACATCGCTTACATGGGAGAACACCCAGTAAGGGTCCTGCTGATCGCTACATGCAAGCGGCAGCAATTAACTGTGGAAGTCGGCACCCCCATTTTCTTTAATTGGGGCTGCCTCCCACAGGATTTCGCCAGGACCCATGCTGAGGCTCTCGAATGTAAGCGCTGTTTGGCCAATCCATAAGGGTGAATGTGGCTGAAAAATCCAACACTTTACTACCAAGGGCACTGTCAACAAGATTGACAAGACACTTGTGAAACCTGTTAGGATCATAGGTTTCAATCTATCAGATTGTAGCCCAATTCTTTTTTAATTGCTTCTTTATATGCAGCATTTAGCATTTTTGTGTCTTCTCAGATGCCCCTGTCCTATTGGCAGAGCTACGTCCTGGCAGAGAGCAGCTGTATGATTGGAAGTCCAGTTGTGAGACGTGGAGTGTTGCCTTCTCTCCTGATGGCTTCTGGTTTGCATGGTCTCAAGGACATGGCATCATTAAACTCATCCCCTGGCCACTGGAAGAGGAACCGATGTAAGAGAGTTTACTTTTTTTTTTTTTTTTTTTTTTTTAATGCTTGTATCAAAATGAAAGTACACTAGCATATATAACCCCATCTTAAACCATCATTCAAAAGTCCTAGGAAGATGGCGTTGCTCTGCTCTTTCTCCGGCCATTCAGCTTAGAGGAAGCACCGTTCCACTACTACAGTACATCCGGAAACTACTCACAGCGCTCACTTTTTACACATTTTGTTGTGTTACAGCCTTATTCCAAAATGGATGAAATTCATTATTTTTCTTTTAATTCTGCAAACAATAATGACAATGACAACGTGAAAGAAGTTTGTTTGAAATCTTTGCAAATGTATAAAAAAAATGGAAAAAAATAAATCACATGCACATAAGTATTCACAGCCTACTTTGTTGAAGCACCTTTGGCACCAATTACAGCCTCAACTCTTTTTGAGTATGATGCCACAAGCTTGGCACACCATTCTTCTTTGCAGGACCTCTCAAGTTCCATCAGGTTGGATGGGGAGCGTCGTTGCACAGCCATTTTCAGATTTCTCCAGAGATGTTCAATGGGGTTCAAGTCTGGGCTCTGGCTGAGCCACTCAAGGAAAGTCACAGAGTTGTCCCATAGCCACTACTTTTGTTATCTTGGCTGTGTGCTTAGGGTCGTTGTCCTGTTGGAAGATGAACCTTCACCCCAGTCTGTGGTCCAGGAGCAGGTTTTCATCAAGGATGTCCCTGAACATTACTGCATTCATCTTTTCCCTCAATCCTGACCAGTTCTTGCCGCTGAAAAACATCCCCAGAGCATGATGCTGCCACCACCATGCTGCACTGTAGTGATGATATTGCCAGGTGATGGTTTCCTTCAGACATGACGCTTGCCATTCAGACCAAAGAGTTCAATCTTTGTTTTATCACACCAGAGAATTTTGTTTCTCATGGTTTGAGTGTCCTTCGGGTGCCTTTTGGCAAACTCCAGCTGGGCTGTCATGTGCTTTTTTACCAAGCCTGATTGGTAGAGTGCTGCAGAGATGGTTGTTCTTCTTGAAGGTTCTCCTCCCTCCACAGAGAAACACTGGAGCTCTGCCAGACTGATCATCAGGTTCTTGGTCACCTCCCTGACAAAGGCCCTTCTCCCCCAATTGCTCAGTTTGGTCGGGCTGCCTGCTCTAGGAAGCGTGCCGCCCAACCGCCCCCTCCTGGTTGTTCCAAATGTCTTGGGCCACTGTACTCATTGGGACCTTCAACGTTGCAGAAATTTTTCTGCCCCCTTTCCCAGATCTGTGCCTCGATGCAATCCTGTCTCGGAGGTGTACGGACAATTCCTTGGACTTCATGGCTTGGTTTGTGCTCTGACATGCACTGTTAACTGTGGGACCTTATATAGAGGGGTGTGTGCCTTTCCAAATCCTGCCCAACCAACTGAATTTAGCACAGGTGGTCTCTAATCAGGTTGTAGAAACATCTCAAGGATGATCGGTGGAAACAGGATGCACATGAGCTCAATTTTGAGTGTCATGGCAAAGGCTGTGAATACTTGTATACATAGGATTTGTTTTTTATTTTTAATAAATTTGCAAAGATTTTAAACAAACTTTTTTCACATTGTCATTATGGGGGTATTTGTTGAATTTTTAGGAAAATACTGAATTTAATCCATTTTGGAATAAGGCTGTAACAAAATGTGGAAAAAGTGAAGCACTATGAATATTTCCCTGATGCACTGTATGCCTGCTTCTGAAGCACTGCCTGCGTCATCCAGTCTCGTTCCACTGCTTATCTACAGTGACTTGGTCATCTCCTGCCACCTTTGACTGTCATCGGCACCATCTGTACAAGTTTGCTAGTATGCAAGGCTTTGAAGGCGGGGCTACACAGGGGCTGGCTCAATTTTGTTTGCCAGTGTCCCAGCCTCCTGTAGGAGGCAGTATAATCTGACTGTTTGAGAATTTCCGTGTCTTTTACAATGGATTGCTAGAAAAAGATTTTATGTTTAGTGCAAAAATCTTATTTTCACCTTCTGGTCGAAATGCTTGTATAGGAGCAGTGCCATTTTCATTTCAGTTACTGGGAAACCTTTTATTTTGCCAGACGAACACCATCCTACAGGACGAAAAGTCAATGCTACAAAAGTGCAGAGGTTAAAGGAAAATGTAATCTGAAAGAGAAAATTCTGGACTGTGGTCAGATTGTCTGGAGCTTAGCATTTGGCTCCTCCTCTTCACCAGCAGGATGGAAGTTGTGGCCACGTTCCAGGCAACAAGCATCTGGATCTCTTGGGTCTTGGCAGCTTCTAGCAACAGGACTTAGTGATGGTCACGTCAAAATATGGGAAGTGCATACAGGTAAATTGCATGAACTAAATGGCTTTTTTTCTGCATACTCTGCCACTGATCAGTGATTGTTTTTCTATATTGTAGCATCATTTACGATTGTATTGCAGTGTTCATAAACAGTATTTGTCAGGATTTGTGCTTTGCCTTTCCTGTCGGAAGGAAAGGAACTAATTACCTCTATTAATTTCACAGGTCGTATGCTCTTCAATTTATCTGGGCACCAAGATGTGGTAAGAGACATGCGCTTCGCTACAAATGGCAGTCTGACCCTTGTTACTGCATCCCGAGATAAGACACTGCGTATCTGGGACTTAAAAAAAGATGGTATGATTCTTTCATTTACAAGGACTTTTTATCTGCTAGAATAAACAGAGAATAAAAGATGATGCACAGGGGCAGTATTTTTTTTTCTAGCCTGAAAAACTAGATGTTTTCTAAATAAACTAGTTAAAGGGGTTATAAAGGTACAATTTTTTTTTCCCTAAATAGCTTCCTTTACCTTAGTGCAGTCCTCCTTCACTTACCTCATCCTTCCATTTTGCCTTTAAATGTCCTTATTCCTTCAGAGAAATCCTCACTTCCTGTTCTTCTGTCTGTAACTCCACACAGTAATGCAAGGCTTTCTCCCGGGTGTGGAGTGACGTGCTCGCCCCCTCCCTTGTACAACAGGAGAGTCAGGACGCCCACTAACACACAGCTCCTTTCTCTATCTGCAACGTAGAGAGTGTCCTGACTCTCCGGTAGTCCAAGGGAGGGGGGCGAGCACGACACTCCACACCAGGGAGAAAGCCTCACATTACTGTGTGGAGTTACAGACAGAAGAACAGGAAGTGAGGATTTCTCAGAAGAAATAAGGACATTTAAAAGCAAAATGGAAGGATGAGGTAAGTGAAGGAGGACTGCACTAAGGTAAAGGAAGCTATTTAGGATTATTTTTTTTTTTTTTACCTTTACAACCCCTATAATATAGTAGATCCCATGTAGAATTTTTAAACTGGTTGGACCCCTTTCACACTGGGGCGCTTTTCAGATCCTATAATGCTAAAAAATAGCGCTTGCCCTGAAACAGTGTGAAAGCCCCTGGAGCGGTGCGCTAGCAGGACGGTAAAAAAAAGTCCTGTTAGCAGCATCTTTGGAGCGGTGTGTATACGGCTCCTCCACTGCTCCTGCCCATTAAAATCAATGGGCACCGTGGCTATGCTGCCGAAAAAGCACCTCTGTGGTGGTTTTAACCCTTGGCAACTAGCGGGGGGTAAAAGCGCCCCGCTAGCGGCCGAATAGCGCGGCAAAATTGACAGTAAATCGGCGCTTTACTGCCGACGGACCCACCGCCCCAGTGTGAAAGGGGCCTTTAGTGTTTCTTGGTTCTTCTCATGCTTGATTCATTCTTTAAAAAAAAAAAATTCTTTGCCAATGGATCAACAATTACCACAGATGCTCCCATTGGAAAAAAAATGAAAGTGGTTGTATATGTATGTACCCAAAGTGAAATGACTGGCCTCAGGTGATACACGGGGATGAAAAAAATCCTCCTACATAAGTTTTATCTGTTTATCTGCAGCCATCTATCCTCTACATTTTTTTTTTTTTTTTTTAAACACAGGATTTACACAGAATCTGTCAGCAACTCTATCAGCAGCAGTGGGGGGGGGGGGGGGGGGGGGGGGACCTGACCTGACCTGACCTGACCTGAATGCACACACTGTACAGCTAAGGGAGAAGAGCTTTGAGTCTGATTGGAGGGAACATATCCCCTCCTCATACTGCACAGGAGCCATACAGAGCTGATTATATGAATCACAGGCGGTGTGCTGCAGCTCTCCTCCCTTTTCACCTTTTTATTTCTGTGTCGGAAAACTTGTCAGAAGTGATTTATACTGATGACAAGGGAACTAGACAGCAGACAGAAATTAAGCTTTTACTTTGGAAAGAGGCAGGTGGACACTATGGAAATATGTGGTTTGTTCATATTTCATGTGTGAGGTTTACAACCACTTTAAAGCTGATCTCCAGCTTTTAGAAGGATTCGAACAGTTTTTGAACCAAGATGCAGTGGATTTCAGCGCTCTATGAACTGTATGTAGCCTCAGCTACATACTGTATACAGTGCCATGTTCCAGTAGTGGCACAAGACCATCATGCCCCAGTCCTGGATCAAGATTGAGCTGAGCTAAGAGGCACGCATGCCGCGTACACACGATAATTTTTTGGCATTAAAAAAACGTAGTTTTAAAAAAAAAATGTCATTTAAAATGATCGTGTGTGGGCTTCACATCATTTTTCGGGTTCTGAAGAACGACAATTTTTTTTCCGAACATGCTGCATTTTTTAACGACGTTTTAAACAATGTCGTTTTTCGGGTTGTAAAAAATGATTGTGTGTGGGCTATATATACTCATGCTAGTATAGTTACCTGAAGTGTATTTGTATAGTTGCTTAATCATACATTTTCCGTGGTAAAAGCATTCGCATAGGAGAGTGTGCAAAAAGATTGTTGTCATTCTGTCTGGTTATATACAAAGATCACAAGTTCAGGTTGAAGTCATAGTCATTGTTTGCAGTCAGGGGTGTGTGAATTTCTGAAATAGTTCTGCATCCGTAGCTATGCTTTCAGGAAAGTACACACCCAGTTGTCATGTAGAACTGGAAATGCAACTAGTTAAAAGAGCACATAGACAGATACACGTAACAAGATAGTTTGCATTGAATTTTAACCACTTCCCGACGGCCGTACGAATATGTGCGGCCGCAGGGTGGTTCTAAATCTCTAACAGGACGCATATATGCGTCCTCCGCTCTTCCAGGCCACTAGAGGGCGCGCGCGTGCCCGCCGCATTCCTGAGATGCCGATGCGTGTGCCTGGCGGCCGCGATGTCCGCCAGGCACTCGCGATCGACGGCTACAGGGACAAGACGCGTAGCTCTGTGTGTAAACACAGAGCTCCACGTCCTGTCAGGGAGAGAGGAGACCGATCTGTGTCTCTTGTACAGAGGGACACAGCATCGGTCACCTCCCCCAGTCACCCCCCTCCCCCCACAGTTAGAACACACCCAGGGAATACATTTAACCCCTTCCATGCCCCCCTAGTGTTAACCCCTTCACTGCCAGTCACATTTATACAGTAATCGGTGCATTTTTATAGCACTGATCGCAGTATAAATGTGAATGGCGCCAAAATGTGTCAAAAGTGTCCGATGTGTCCGCCATAACGTCGCAGTCCCAATAACAAAAACCGCAGATCGCCGCCATTACTAGTAAAAAAAATGTATAATAAAAATGAATAATAATTCTGTCCCCTATTTTGTAAGCGCTATAACTTTTGCGCAAACCAGTCGCTTATTGCGATTTTTTTTTTTTTTACCAAAAATATGTAGAAGAATTCGTATCGGCCTAAACTGAGAAAAAAAAATATTAAAAAAAAAAAAAAAAAATGGGATATTTATTATAGTAAGTAAAAAATATTGACTTTTTTTAAAAAATTGTCGCTCTTTTTTTGTTTATGGCGCAAAAAATAAAAACCGCAGAGGTGATCAAATACCACCAAAAGAAAGCTCTATTTGTGGGGAAAAAAGGACGCCAATTTTGTTCGGGAGCCACGTCGCACGACCGCGCAATTGTCAGTTAAAGCGACGCAGTGCCAGAAGCTGAAATTTCACCTGGTCAGGAAGGGGTATACGTGCCCAGTAAGGAAGTGGTTAATAATGAATGGCCATTTACTCAACTATGTCATGAACTGCTAAAGTTAATTGGGCACATTTACAATGTATACTGTAAAGTGATTTTATAAAGGAGTCTCAGAAAATGACTGTCATACTTAAGCCCCGTACACACGATCCGAAAATCGTACGAAAAATGCCGCTTTCGATACGATTGTACGATAATCGGATCGTTGGTACAGAGCTTCCGAGAGCCGATCAGGACAGTTCATCTGATTTTATTCTATCGGACATGCACAATTTTTTTTTCGTACAATGCCAGATCGTACGATTTTTGTTTAATCCGTACAGCTGTCGTTCGAAAATGCAATACAAATGCATTATAACACATGACGTCACTTCCGATTTTTTTATTCTGCCGTATGAGAATTTTCGTGACTTTAGTAAACTCATCAGATTCGACGTGAGATTAGCATACCAAAAAAAAAACGGACGATCATTCGTCCGATAATCGGATCGTGTGTACCGGGCATTAAGCTGGCCATAGCCCTCGGGAAGGAAAATAGCTTGATTCCTCCAACACAGTCAGTGTAGATGCAACCATTCACTAACTCGTGCAGCATAGTAATACTAAGACTGGAGTTCTACTTTTACAGGTCGCAAAAGCTGCTGTACATTCTACTCCGATATGTGGACTGAGAGCTTGCAAAATTTGCAGTTATTTATATTTTGGGCTGTAAAAACACACCTCTATGACTAGACCCAAATGGAAGCAACCATTCACTGACTCATGCAGCCTAGTAATAGCAGAGGAGCCAAACTCGGTCACTTTCATTGAGTGTCTGGCCAGAACCTGGGCAGGCCCAGGATTTCTATATGTAGAGCTAAGACATTTTGGTAAGGGCTAATTGTATGTTTCTGTATTTTTAGGTAAATTGATCCAGGTGCTATCTGGACACGTCCAGTGGGTCTACTGCTGTTCCATCTCGCCAGACTGCAGTATGCTGTGTTCTGCTGCTGGGGAGAGCTCGGTGAGATACCCCATACTTTATCCCCTTTGTCAATCGCTACACACGGCTACCCCCATTAGCCTATTAAATCATATTTCTGGACTGTTACAATTTAACAACAAATAATTGCAGTCACATGTAGTGTTTTTCGGAGGTTTAAAAGGATTATGAAGACCCATGGCATCTGCTAGGAAGGATATGTTTGTTAGAAGATGACTTTATACCCTGGCATGCACTGACTTTCAGTTGGTTACAAAATCACTTTTAGGCCTCATGCACACAGGGCGTTTTTGCCATCTCTCCTGGATGCCTTTGCTCTTGGCAGCGGGGCTTGTAGACTTATGTAACATGTTTAATGCTTGTAAAAGTGTGTGACATGTTTAGACTTGTCAGTCGCTTGGGCGCTAATCTATTTAATTGGTCAGAATAATAATTTATTCTGCCCATTGAAATGTATTTTTATTATATAGGACTTATATAGTGCCAACAGTTTGCGCAGCACTTTACAACACAGGGGCAGACAGTAAACTTACAATACAGATCAATACAGGAGGGATCAGAGGGCCCTGCTCGTTAGAGCATATTAACGCCCAAGTGCTAAATGAGCCTAGCGACGCATCAACACGCTTTAAAAGGGTTGTATGGCTTAGTTTTTTTTTTTTTTTTTTAACCAGTTCCCGACCACCGCATGTACATATACGTCCACAATATGGCACGTACAGGCACATGGGCGTATAGGTACGTCCCCGCCTTACCTCGGTTCGGGGGTCCGATCGGGACCCCCTCCGGTACATGCGGCGGCCAGGAACGGTGTACGGGAGGTCCGGGAGGAGGGGGCGGCTATTGGTTTCCAGCCGTCCCCTCTCGATCTCCCTCTGCGAATCGGATTGCAGCAGAGCCCTCCCTGCCTGTGTAACTGTAAACACAGGCAGGGAGGAAGTGACGTTTTCTCCCCTCTGGCGGTCTTTTCGTTTGATTCCAGAGGAGAGAAGACGTCAGTACTGTGAGTTGCACCAACAGCACACTGACACAGCACACATAGGCACATAACCCCCCCCGATCACCCCCCCAGCACCCCCAGATCACCCCCTGTCACAGTGTCACTGATTGCAGTGATCATTTATTTTCTGATCACTGCTTTTAGTGTCAGTGTGACAGAAAAAAGTGTCAGGGCAGTTAGGTTTAGGCCCCTTTAGGTCCAGGGTAGCCCCCTACCCCCCCCCCAATAAAGGTTTAACCCCTGATTGCCCCTAAAGTTAACCCTTTCACCCCTATTGCCAGTGTCACTAAGCGATCGGTTTCTGATCGCTGTATTAGTGTCACTGTTGCCGCTAGGCAGTTAGTTTTTTTTGAGGTTCGCCGCCAGGTTTATATAGCGTTAGGTACCCCCATAAATAAAGGTTTTAACCCCTGATTGCCCCTAGAGTTAACCCTTTCACCCCTATTGCCAGTGTCACTAAGCGATCGGTTTCTGATCGCTGTATTAGTGTCACTGTTGCCGCTAGGCAGTTAGTTTTTTTTGAGGTTCGCCGCCAGGTTTATATAGCGTTAGGTACCCCCATAAATAAAGGTTTTAACCCCTGATTGCCCCTAGAGTTAACCCTTTCACCCCTATTGCCAGTGTCACTAAGCGATCGGTTTCTGATCGCTGTATTAGTGTCACTGTTGCCGCTAGGCAGTTAGTTTTTTTTGAGGTTCGCCGCCAGGTTTATATAGCGTTAGGTACCCCCATAAATAAAGGTTTTAACCCCTGATTGCCCCTAGAGTTAACCCTTTCACCACTGATCACTGTATAAGTGTCACTGGTGACGTGGTTAGCCAGTTAGTTATTTAGTTATTTTAGGTTCGCCACCAGGTTTTTAGAAAGCGTTAGGTACCCCCATATATTACCGAATAAAGGTTTTAACCCCCTGATTGCCCCCTAGTTAACCCTTTCACCAGTGATCACCGTATAAGTGTTACGGTTGACGCTGGTTGGTTAGTTTGCTGTTTATAGCATCAGAGCACCCGCCGTATATAACCCAATAGGTTTAACCCCCTGATCACCCGGCGGGTGATATAAATTTAATTTTAGCGCCAGTCAGGGTCTGCGTCACCCCAGGCAGCGTTAGGTTAGAGCCAGTACCGCTTACACCCACTCGCTAAGCATACACCCCCCTTAGTGGTATAGGATCTGAACGGATCGATACCTGATCTGATCAGATCTATACTAGCGTACCCAGCAGTTTAGGGTACCCAAAAACGCATTGTTAGCGGAATCAGCCCAGATACCCGCTAGCACCTGCGTTTTCCCCCTCTGCCCAGCCCAACCCACCCAAGTGCAGTATCGATCGATCACTGTCACTTACAAAACACAAGACACATAACTGCAGCGTTCGCAGAGACAGGCCTGATCCCTGCGATCGCTTACAGTTTTTTTTGAAGCGTTTTCTACATTTGCTTTTCTATAGTCAGGTGCTTTTTTTACCTGTGAATCCTTACCATTGTACCACTAAATTTAGAGTCCAAAATGGCAAACCGAAGGTACAATGATAAGCAGGCCTTGGAGTTCATGTGCATGTCAGATAGTGAAGAGGAGGAGGTCACGCATCTGACAGATTCTGGCTCAGAATATGAACCCATTTACGACAGCGGCTCCATGTCAGATAGCTCGCACGACGAAGTTGAGGTCCCTGCTAAGGCCAGGCGTACCCGATCCCATTCTGATGTTGTTGAGCAGCAAGAACCGCAGGACCCTCGTATGGAGCAGAGATCCAGTACTAGCGCCGCTATTCCTTCTGGTGAATTGGCAAGCACCAGCGGCCTAGTACACCCTGGTCGTTTATCCAGCACTGCAGTAACACTTGGTGACGTGGCGAGTCCCATAAGTGCAGTTGAAGCTGGCGATGTGGCAAGCACAAGTAGTGTCCCGCTGCCACCAAGAAAAAGACAGAGACAGGCCCGTCGTGCCCATAGTGCCCTTCCTGTAGAATTTGCCTATCCTGATTGGGTCCCCACCACTTCTACAGCACCTGTACTTCCCCCATTCACTGGCCAACCCGGTATTCAGGTGGATACAGCGAACTTTATGTCACTTGATTTTTATTCGCTGTATTTCACGGAAGATCTCTATAGATCTATTGTGGACCAGACTAATTTATATGCTGGTACTTACATCGCCGCTAACCCCCAGTCTCGCCTTGCCAAAGAATGGAAACCTCTCGAGGTTTCCGAATTTAAGACCTTTCTGGGCCTTACCCTCAACATGGGCATACACAAATTTCCGTCATTGCGGATGTATTGGTCCACACATCCCATTGACCATATGTACATTTTCTCTGCTCACATGGCCAGGAAACGATACGAGGCGATCCTGCGGTTCCTGCATTTCAGTGACAATGCACTTTGTCGTCCACGTGGAGACCCTGAATTTGACCGGCTCTACAAAATTCGGCCCCTCGTAAACCATTTCAACGAACGTTTTGCAGCCTTGTTTAATCCCCAGCAGGTTGTATGCGTTGATGAGTCCCTGATTAAATTTGCTGGCCGCTTGTCTTTCAAACAGTTCCTTCCCAGCAAGCGTGCCAGATACGGGGTCAAGCTCTATAAGCTCTGTGACAGGGCCACAGGCTACACATGGAGCTTTAGGGTTTACGAGGGAAAAGATAGTCAGGTAGAGCCGGAAGGATGCCCAGATTACATGGGGAGCGCTGGCAAGATTGTTTGGGACTTGGTGTCACCCTTATTCGGAAAGGGGTACCATTTGTATGTGGACAATTTTTACAGCAGCGTGCCACTTTTTAGCCACTTATTTGATCAACAGATTGGAGCATGTGGCACCGTGCGACCTAATCACCGGGGCTTCCCCCAGCGGCTTGTAGATGCCCGTGTTAGGCCGGGGGCGAGAGCCTGCTGCAGATGTAAAAATTTGCTCGCTGTGAAGTGGCGGGACAATAGGAATGTTTTCGTTCTTACCACCCTTCACGCAGACACGACAGTCCAAATTCGTACGGCGACTGGTGTTGTGGAGAAACCCCTCTGTGTCCACGAATATAACCTTAATATGGGAGGGGTGGACCTCAACGACCAGTTGATGGCGCCGTATCATATTGCCCGTAAGACGAGACGCTGGTACAAAAAAGTGTCTCTACATTTATTTCAATTGGCTCTACTGAATGCTCATGTCGTATACAGAGCTTCAGGACGGAATGAATCCTTCCTTCAATTCCAGAGGGATATCATCACAGAACTCCTGTATCCAGGCGGTATTGTACCTCACCATCTCCTACCAAATGCAGTAAGCCGACTGCATGAGAGGCATTTTTCTTATGTCCTCCCGAGTACCCCTACCCAACGAGCCCCCCAAAGAAAATGTCGTGTCTGTACCAAGCGCGGATTTAGGCGTGACACCCGTTATTTTTGTCCCAAATGTCCTGGCAATCCTGGTCTTTGTATTGGTGAATGTTTTGAACGCTTCCACACACACGTTAATTATTAGTGTAGGGTGAAACATTTCACAGGCTAGGCACACTCACACAGGGTCTCCCAAGATGCCATCGCATTTTGAGAGACCCAAACCTGGAACCGAAAAGTTGAAGTTACAGTTCACAGTTACAAAAAAAAGTGTTAAAAAAAAAAAAAAAAAAAGTAAAAAATAAAAACACACAAAAAAATATAAAATAAAAAAACCAAAAATAGTTGTCGTTTTATTGTTCTCTCCCTCTCTATTCTCTCTCTATTGTTCTGCTCTTTTTTACTGTATTCTATTCTGCAAAGTTTTATTGTTGTTATGTTTTTTCATGCTTGCTTTTCAGGTATGTAATTTATTTTACTGTTTTCAGGTACGCCATTCAGCTGTTGCGCGGACTTATTTATCTTGACAGCAACAGCGTTTGCTCCCACGATATATAAAGCCGCGACTCCAGTGCTGTAGGAGGTGATTTCACCACCACAGTTAAAAAAAAGAGCATATATGCCGAAGCATGCGGGCAGCAGGGGCGGAGGAGCGATTTTGCTCCTAATGCCGCGTACATACGGTTGACATTCCTACGGAGGCTTTCCCGTGGAAAAGTCTGACCATGTGTACACGGCATAGAAAAGTCCGACCGTGTGTACGCGGCATAGAAAAGTCCGACCGTACGCGGCATAACTTTTTTGCGGGAGGATGCCCCCATGCTTTGGCATATATATATATTTTAGGCACAGGTTGCGTTAAAAAATGTTTTATTTTTTACTATGTTTTTTTATAGGTATTTGCTTTGCAGGTATGGTATGATCTTACTGTTATACTGGAATGTTACTTTGTTTTAATGTTAACCATCATTTGCTTAGCAGGTACGCCATTCAGTTGCAGTGCGGATTTATTTAGCGTGACAGCAACAGCGTTTGCTCCCACGATATATAAAGCCGCGACTCCAATGCTGTAGGAGGTGATTTCACCACTACAGTTCAAAAAAGAGCATATATGCCGGAGCATGGGGGCATTAGGGGCGGAGGAGCGATTTTGCTCCTAATGCCGCGTACATACGGTTGACATTCCTACGGAGGCTTTCCTGTGGAAAAGTCTGACCATGTGTACACGGCATAGAAAAGTCCGACCGTGTGTACGCGGCATAGAAAAGTCCGACCGTACGCGGCATAACTTTTTTGCGGGAGGATGCCCCCATGCTTCGGCATATATAAATGGTGCATGTATGCCCATCATTAGAAGTGGGTGGATGAAGGGAGGTATTCTAATGGTGGGCATACCCACCGATCAATCTTTTTTTTGTTCAGCCAACAGACTGCATGAAAAAAAAAAAGATTACAATACATGTCCAACAAGAACCATCAACGTACTGGTATGTTGCAGGACTTTGAATGGTTATACCAGAATGATGCCTGCGGGTTTAGGCATCATCTTGGTATCATTCTTTTCAGCCAGCGGTCGGCTTTCATGTAAAACCAGTCCTAGCGGCTAATTAGCCTCTAGACTGCTTTTACATTCAGTGGGAGGGAATGTCCCCCCCCCCAGATATAAACGGCGCCATTGAGAATATGGGAAAGCATTTTATCACACCGATCTTGGTGTGGTCAGATGCTTTGAGGGCAGAGGAAAGATCTAGGGTCTAATAGACCCCATTTAAAAAAAAAAAAGAGTACCTGTCACTAACTATTGCTATCATAAGGGATATTTACATTCCCTGAGATAACAATAAAAATGGTAAAAAAATAAATAAATGGAAGGAACAGTTAACAAATAAAATAAAAAAAGCGAAATAAATATATAAAAAAATAAAAAAAAGCATCCCTGTCCCCCCCTGCTCTTGCGCAAAGACGAACGCAAGCGTCGGTCTGGAGTCATATGTAAACAGCAATTGCACCATGCATGTGAGGTATCACCGCGAAGGGCAGATCGAGGGCAGTCATTTTAGCAGTAGACCTACTCTGTAAATCTAATGTGGTAACCTGTAAAGGCTTTTAAAAATGTATGTAGTTTGTCGCCACTGCGCGTTTGTGCGCAATTTTAAAGTATGTCGTGTTTGGTATCCATGTACTCGGCCTAAGATCATAATTTTTATTTCATCAATAATTTGGGCAATATAGTGTGTTTTAGTGCTTTAAAATAAAAAAAAGTGTATTTTTTCCCCAAAAAATGCGTTTGAAAAAACGCTGCGCAAATACTGTGTGGAATTTTTTTTTGCAACACCTACCATTTTAATCTGTAGGGCCTTTGCTTTAAAAAAATATATAATGTTTGGGGGTTCAACTTTACTTTCTTGCAAAAAAATATGTTTTTATGTAAACAAACAGTGTCAGAAAGGGCTTTTTCTTCAAGTGGTTAGAAGAGTGGGTGATGTGTGACATAAGCTTCTAATTGTTGTGCATAAAATGCCAGGACAATTGAAAACCCCCCCAAATGACCCCATTTTGGAAAGTAGACACCCCAAGCTATTTGCTGAGAGGCATCTTAAGTCCATGGAATATTTTAGATTTTGACCCAAGTTGCGGGAAATATAAATATATATATATATATATATATATATTTTTTTTTGCGCAAAGTTGTCACTAAATGATATATTGCTCAAACATGCCATGGGCATATGTGGAATTACACCCCAAAATGCATTCTGCTGCTTCTCCTGAGTACGGGGATACCACATGTGTGAGACTTTTTGGGAGCCTAGCCGCGTACGGGACCCCAAAAACCAATCACCGCCTTCAGGCTTTCTAAGGGTGTAAATTTTTGATTTCACTCCTCACTACCTATCACAGTTTCGAAGGCCATAAAATGCCAAAATAGCACAAAAAAAACCCAAATGACCCCATTTTGGAAAGAAGACACCCCAAGGAAACTGCTGAGAGGCATGTTGAGTCCATTGATTTTTTTTTTTTTTGTCCAAAGTGATTGAATAATGAGAAAAAAAAAAAAAAAAAGAAAAATGTGTCACTAAATGATATATTGCTCACACATGCCATGGTTATATGTGGAGTTGCACCCTAAAATACATTCTGCTGCTTCTCCTGAGTACGGGGATACCACATGTTTGGGACTTTTTGGGAGCCTAGCCGCGTACGGGACCCCGAAAACCAAGCACCGCCTTCAGCATTTCTAAGGGCGCAAATTTTTGATTTCACTCCTCACTACCTATCACAGTTTCGAAGGCCATAAAATGCCAAAATAGCACAAAAAAACCCCCAAATGACCCCATTTTGGAAAGTAGACACCCCAAGCTATTTGCTGAGA
Source organism: Rana temporaria (assembly GCF_905171775.1). Taxonomy (NCBI): domain Eukaryota; kingdom Metazoa; phylum Chordata; class Amphibia; order Anura; family Ranidae; genus Rana; species Rana temporaria. The sequence continues at coordinate 167,514,250 of NC_053489.1, forward strand.
GGCATGTTGAGTCCATGGAATATTTAATTTTTTTGCCCCAAGTGATTGAATCATGACCAAAAAAAATTAAAATAAAAAAATGTACAAAACATTGTCACTAAATGATATATTTCTCACACATGCCATGGTTATATGTGGAATTGCACCCCAAAATACATTCTGCTACTTCTCCTGAGTACGGGGATACCACATGTGTGGGACTTTTTGGGAGCCTAGCCGCGTATGAGACCCCGAAAACCAAGCACCGCCTTCAAGATTTCTAAGGACATAAATTTTTGATTTCACTCACACAAATCTTGAAGGCAGTGCTTGGTTTTCGGGGCCCCGTACGCGGCTAGGCTCCCAAAAAGTCCCACACATGTGGTATCCCCGTACTCAGGAGAAGCAGCAGAATGTATTTTGGGGTGCAATTCCACATATAACCGTGGCATGTGTGAGAAATATATCATTTAGTGACAACGTTTTGTATTTTTTTTTTTTTTGGTCATTATTCAGTGACTTGGGGCAAAAAAATTAAATATTCCATGGACTCAACATGCCTCTCAGCAAATAGCTTGGGGTGTCTACTTTCCAAAATGGGGTCATTTGGGGGGGTTTTGTGCTGTTTTGGCATTTTATTGCCTTCGAAACTGTGATAGGTAGTGAGGAGTGAAATCAAAAATTTATGCCCTTAGAAATCCTGAAGGCGGTGATTGGTTTTCGGGGTCCCGTACGCGGCTAGGCTCCCAAAAAGTCCCACACATGTGGTATCCCCGTACTCAGGAGAAGCAGCAGAATGTATTTTGGGGTGCAATTCCACATATAACCGTGGCATGTGTGAGAAATATATCATTTAGTGACAACGTTTTGTATTTTTTTTTTTTTGGTCATTATTCAGTGACTTGGGGCAAAAAAATTAAATATTCCATGGACTCAACATGCCTCTCAGCAAATAGCTTGGGGTGTCTACTTTCCAAAATGGGGTCATTTGGGGGGGTTTTGTGCTGTTTTGGCATTTTATTGCCTTCGAAACTGTGATAGGTAGTGAGGAGTGAAATCAAAAATTTATGCCCTTAGAAATCCTGAAGGCGGTGATTGGTTTTCGGGGTCCCGTACGCGGCTAGGCTCCCAAAAAGTCCCACACATGTGGTATCCCCGTACTCAGGAGAAGCAGCAGAATGTATTTTGGGGTGCAATTCCACATATGCCCATGGCATATGTGAGAAATATATCATTTAGTGACAACGTTTTGTAAAAAAATTTTTTTTTTTTTTTTTGGTCATTATTCAATCACTTGGGGCCATAAAATTAAATATTCCATGGACTCAACATGCCTCTCAGCAAATAGCTTGGGGTGTCTTCTTTCCAAAATGGGGTCATTTGGGGGGGTTGTGTGACATCTTGGCATTTTATGGCCTTCAAAACTGTGATAGGTAGTGATAGGTAGTGAGGAGTGAAATCAAAAATGTATGCCCTTAGAAATCTTGAAGGCGGTGCTTTGTTTTCGGGGCCCCGTACGTGGCTAGGCTCACAAAAAGTCCCACATATGTGGTATCCCCGTACTCGGGAGAAGCAGCAGAATGTCTTTTGGGGTGCAATTCCACATATAACTATGGCATGTGTGAGCAATATATCATTTAGTGACAACTTTGTGCAAAAAAAAATCAGTTTGTCATATTCCCGCAACTTGTGTCAAAATATAAAATATTCCATGGACTCGACATGCCTCTCAGCAAATAGCTTAGGGTGTCTACTTTCCAAAATGGGGTCATTTTGTTTTGTTTTTTTGCTATTTTGGCCTTTTGTGGCCTTCGAAACCTTGATAGGTAGTGAGGAGTGAAATCAAAAATTTGTGCCCTTAGAAATGCTGAAGGCGGTGCTTGGGTTTTGGGGCCCCGTATGCGGCTAGGCTCCCAAAAAGTCCCACACATGTGGTATCCCCGTACACAGGAGAAGCAGCAGAATGTATTTTGGGGTGCAATTCCACATATAACCATGGCATGTGTGAGAAATATATCATTTAGTGACAACTTTTTGTAAACATTTTTTTTTTTTTTTTTTTTCGTCATTATTCAATCACTTGGGACAAAAAAATTAAATATTCAATGGACTCAACATGCCTCTCAGCAGTTTCCTTGGGGTGTCTACTTTCCAAAATGGGGTCATTTGGGGGGGTTTTGTACTGCCTTGCCATTTTAGCACCTCAAGAAATGAGATAGGCAGTCATAAAATAAAAGCTGTGTAAATTCCAGAAAATGTACCCTAGTTTGTAGACGCTATAACTTTTGCGAAAACCAATAAATATACGCTTATTGCGATTTTTTTTACTAAAGACATGTGGCTGAATACATTTTGGCCTAAATGTTTGACTAAAATTTAGTTTATTCGATTTTTTTTACTTTTTGTTATAAGAAAAATCATTTTTTTTCAAAATTTACGGTCTTTTTGCGTTTATATCGCAAAAAATAAAAATCGCAGAGGCGATCAAATACCATCAAAATAAAGCTCTATTTGTGGGAAGAAAAGGACGCAAGTTTCGTTTCGGTACAACATTGCATGACCGCGCAATTACCAGTTAAAGCAGCGCATTGCCAAATTGTAAAAACACCTCTGGTCTTTAGACAGCGTATTGGTCCGGAGCTTAAGTGGTTAAATAACAAACATGTTATACTTGCCTCCACTGTGCAGTTCGTTTTGCACAAAGTGGCCCTGATCCTGGTCTTCAGGGGGTCCCTCGGCGACTGTCTCGGCTCCTCCCCGCAATCACTAACCCTATTCATGGGAAGCTCTCTCCCAAGGTAGTTACTGTATTTATCGGCGTATACGCGCACTTTTTTGCCCTGATAATCGGGGCAAAATCGTGGGTGCGCGGTATACGCTGATACCCGCTTTCCCGCGCCGAGTTTTAATACTGCGCCGACATATACCGAGCGCAGCACACTCGTGTATTGTCGGTCAGTCTCGGCTCCTCCCGCGCTGACGTCCTGGACGTACAGGACGTCAGTGCGAGAGTAGCCGAGCATTGCCGACAATACACGAGTGTTCTGCGCTCTGAATATGTCGGCGCAGTATTCAAACTCGGCGCGGGAAACGAGCGGGGAGGACGCCGGACCCGACGAAGAGGGCACCCAAAGCCGCAGACGGACCCGACGAGGCCGCCGATGGACGCCGCGCAAGACACCAAAACTGTAAGTACAAAAAAAACTTTTTTTCCACAGGATTCGGGGCAACTTTAGGGGTGCGCGGTATACTCGGGAGCGCGCTATACTGCAATAAATACGGTAGCTTGCAGGTGTGCTCCCGTAATACAGCCGGCGGCTATAGCCGCCGACTGTATCACTTGGCCTTGCCCCCCCAGCGCGCCGCATCATTGGATGTGATTGAAGCAGCACGAGCCAATGGCTGCGCTGCTTTCTTTCAATCTTCTTTTATTTGATTTTAAATAGCAAAGCAAAAATACACAGAACCCTAGGAGGCATTCCTCTGGTTTAAATCAGTCAACTCATATATAAGGGGGTTATATACCTGATAATACAGACAATACAACAAAAGATAATAATTCACTTTTCGCCCTGTCATTCCTGTCCTTCTCCATACATAACCGGGGATCGGGGAAAGAAAAAGAAAATCCGTAATACATTATATAATTCTCTCTTATGCTAATTCCCTTCCCCGTTACCCCAAATCTACTTCATTAATCCACTCCCCCAATACCATTTTGCCTCCGTACCCTTTTGCCCCCGTCCCAGCAGGAAATCCATGTCCCGTCGAGATTGGGGCAAGTACTCTGTCCCTCTCTGCCTTACCTCCCCTATATCCCCCCATCTGTAACGTAACCCAAAAAACAAAATCCCAGCAATCAGACGAGCAAAACAAAACAAAACACCCAACAAAAAAAAAGGAAAAAAGACCCCCCCCCCCCCCCCCGGACCTCCCCACGTCCCCCCCCCACCTCAATCCGCATCTATCAAGGCCTTTCCCTCCTCCGAGTATCTAAATATGTTCCACTCCGCCCACGTTTCCAAATATACCTTCCGTTTCTGCCTTGAGGTCCATACCAGGTCCTCCATTCTGTTCAGGTCTTCCACTCTATTGAGCCACATCCTAATAGTTGGAGGCCGTGTCTGCTTCCACATCCCTGGGATACATGCCCGGGCTGCATTTAAAAGGTGGCACACCATCGTTTTCCTATATCTCCTCACTGACATCTCCGTATCTTGCAACATAAAGAAGGACCACTCGTCTGGTAGTTGTTCCCCACTGAATCTTTGCGTTATTTCTCGGACCCTGCTCCAGTATCTTAAAATCTTGGGGCAGGCCCAGAAGATATGTATTAAAGTTCCTCCTCTCTTCCCGCACCTCCAACATCTGTCTATCATATCTGGGTAGCACTTATTCAGTACCTCCGGAGTCCGATACCACTGTGACAAAATTTTATAATTCATCTCTTGTGTCTTTACACACATAGAGGATTCAAAAATATTCCGAATTATTTTGTTCTTTTGCTCTTCTGTGAAAGGCCTTCCCAATTCACGCTCCCATTTATTAAAAAAAGGTATCTGAGACTCCTCTGTTGGGCTATATAAAAGCTCACTAATTCTCGATAGGGAGTGCCTTAAGTCCCCCCCCCCCCCGCTACAATACCTCTCAAACCTTGTCAAACTTCGGCCGTATCTGGCTGGGGATTTCAAAGTATCAAGGTAATGTTGTAGTTGTAAAGACCGCCAAAAGTCAAGTTGATAGGGTAACTCACCCATTGTCATCTCCTGCCTAGTGATCCAAGCCCCCTCCTTCAGGAAGTGCGAAGCCTGGAACCGCCCCTGTTCTATTAATTTGCAAAATGGTCCTTTCGTCCAACCTGGTTTGAACTGTGGGTTTCCCAGAATTGGGAAGAGCAGTGAATCCTCCGTTGATAGAATCCCTCTGACGAATAACTTATGTGCCACCCGAAGAGTGGGACCTATCAACGGATGATTCTTAATATCCATTGAGAGCCCCCGATAGCACCATGCTGCCCTCTGCAGCATACATCCGCATTGATCTTGCTCTAGCCCTGGCCATAACTTATCTCCAGAATGTCTGCTCCAGTCAATAAGTCGACACAATAACGCCGCCTGGTAATATCTATAAAGATCCGGGGCCGCTATTCCTCCATCGCGTTTAACCAGTGATATTACGCAAGCCGTTATTCTTGGACGTTTATTCGCCCAGATAAATCTATTAATAAGGGACTGTGCTTGTTTGAAAAAAAAATTTGGTATTGCAATCGGGAGGGTCTGAAAGAGGTACAGAAATTTAGGTAATATGCTCATTTTGATGATGCCGGATCTCCCGAACCACGAATGGAACCCCCTCTGCCATCCATCCAGGAGGGCCCGGGTTTTGGACAATAAGGGTAAAAAATTAAGTTTAAAAACTTGTGTTAAGTCCGCCGGGATGGATGTACCCAGATATGTAAGTGAGGTGTCCGACCATCTAAATCTAAACTTTGATTTCAATTTCCTTAATTCTCTCCCTGGAATCGCCATTCCCATCGCCTCCGATTTATCATAGTTAATCTTAAAATTTGACCACTCTCCATACACACTTAGTTCTTGTATCAGGTTGGGAAGGGATTCCATCGGGCTGGTCAGACTAAACATCATGTCATCTGCATATGCTGAACATTTATATTCTGTACCTCCCAGAGACACCCCCTTAATACCAGAATTCAGCCGTATCCTACTCAAGAGTGTCTCCACCGTCAGAGCAAACAATAGCGGCGATAAGGGACACCCCTGCCTAGTCCCATTGAAAAGTTTAAAGGGTGATGACAGTATTTCGTTCACTCTGACCTGCGCCACCAGATGTGTATAGTTGCTTGCAATCCATTGCAACATCTTTCTACCAAACCCCATGTGTCTTAATACTGCAAACATAAATTGCCAGTTTATCCGGTCAAATGCTTTTTCTGCATCCATTCCAAAAAAGACACATGGGGTTCGGGAAGTACCAACCAGGTGGATCAGGTTCATATTCTTAACTGTATTGTCTCGAGCCTCCCGCATCTGCACAAATCCCACCTGGTCTTTGTGAACCAATCCTGGAATGTTCCGCTGAACTCTCCCCGCCAGAATCCTAGCAAAGAGCTTCAGGTCTTCGTTCAGCAAAGAGATCGGTCTAGAATTCCCACATTGGGAGGGATCCTTTCCTTCCTTAGGAATAACTGCCATCACCGCCTTCAATGAGTCAGGGTGGAATGCACCCGAGTCCCCTAAGCCATTAAACATTTTTATCATAAATGGGCCCAACTCTGACAGAAAGGCTCTATAGTATTGAATGGTATACCCATCCGGTCCGGGTGCTTTTCCCCTTTTTCACTGCCTCCTGTAGTTCCTCTATTGTAATGGGTTTTTCCATCTCTTGACTCATTTCTGATGTTAGACTCGGGATGCCCGAGGATGCTATGTAGTTACCCATTTCCGCCTGATCCTGCGAACTTATTTGCAAATTATATAGAGAACTGTAAAAGTCTCCAAATCTCCCTGCTATCTCTCTAGGTAACGAGATTTTCTCTCCGCCTGTGCCCTGAATTATTGGAATATAGGTCTTAGTCTGTTGTTCTTTTAGCAAGCTTGCCAGTTGTTTCCCGCTCTTATTCCCAAACTCATAGTCCTGCCTTCTGCCGTTTTGTATAGCCCTTTTGGCTCTGTATAAAAGTATTTCTGTAATCTGCCTGCGGGCCGCCCGTAAATCCCGTTCTAACTCTGGGTTAGGGTACTGTTTTTATGTCTTGTTTCCAAACTTGCAATCTCTGTCATTAAAGATGTTACCTTCAGCTCCCTTTCTCTCTTGATCCTTGACCCAAACTTCATCAGAACCCCCCCTATTACCGCCTTATGAGCCTCCCAAACCACTCCCAGATTACAATTGGGGATATCGTTAGTCTCGAAGTACCACTTTATTTCCTTCCGTACCTCCTCTAATATAGCCTCCTCCTGTAGTAAACTTTCATTCAATCTCCATGACCCGGACCCTGGGGGCCGGGAATCTCCTAACGCGTATCTCAAAAGAATTGGGGCATGGTCTGTCCACGTAATCTCTCCTATTTCAACCTCTTTTACAGAGTGTAGCTGATTGTGTGGAATAAAGTAGTAATCTATCCGCGAATAACTCTTATGCGGGATAGAGTAAAAGGAGTAGTCTCGTTCCCCCGGATGCATCAGTCTCCATATATCTATTAATCTCGCCTGTTGTAACATATGTTGAATACGCTTCCGGGTTCCCCCCCTAACTGATGATCCACCAGTTGATGTATCTACCTTTGAGTCTAATGGCATGTTCAAATCTCCTCCCATTAACAACTGGCCTTCCTGAAAACCTGCCAAGTTATCCAAGAACTTTCTCATGAAACGATCTTGTTGTGTATTGGGGGAGTAAAAAGTAGCCAGAGTTATTACCATACCCGCTATGGTTCCTTTCAAAGCTAGATACTGCCCCCCTGGATCCACCAACGATTCTGTAAATGACCATGGGGTGTTTTTTGAAATTAAAATAGAGACTCCCCCCCCCTTTAACCTCTGGATTCGTCGCGTGACATACCCATGGGAACGATCTACTTACAAGAAAGGGTGGTCCCCCCGTCTTGAAATGAGTCTCTTGTATTAAAGCAATGTTACTTCCCCTTTTTTTCAAGTCTTGCACCAAAATCTTCCTTTTTTCAGGTATATTTAAACCCTTGGCATTAATTGATAACACCGCCAGAGGGTCCATCTCCAAACCAATGAAATGCCCCAAGGGGGTATCACACTCTCTTCTAACCAGCAGTATCGGGTCAGGTCGCCGGCGCGGGAAACGAGCGGGGAGGACGCCGCAGAAGGACGCCGGACCCGACGAAGAGGACACCCGAAGCCGCAGACGGACGCCGGACCCGACGAGGCCGCCGATGGACGCCGCGCAAGACACCAAAACTGTAAGTACAAAAAAAACTTTTTTTCCACAGGATTCGGGGCAACTTTAGGGGTGCGCGGTATACTCGGGAGCGCGCTATACCGCAATAAATACGGTAGCTTGCAGGTGTGCTCCCGTAATACAGCCGGCGGCTATAGCCGCCGACTGTATCACTTGGCCTTGCCCCCCCCAGCGCGCCGCATCATTGGATGTGATTGAAGCAGCACGAGCCAATGGCTGCGCTGCTTTCAATCTCCAATGACGAGCCGCGCGAAGCAGGGGGAAACCATTGCGGGAACAAGCCCAGGAGTTTTGTGGCTTAGGTAAGTAGAACGGGGGGGCAGGGGGGCCCAAGAATGCAAGGTGTTTTTTTACCTTAATGCATAGGATGCATTAAGGTGAAAAAACATGAAGCTTTACAACCCCTTTTAAGCATTTTTCTGCCAAAACACCACTGCTCCTGGACAGTGTTTATTTTTTTTGCTTTAAAGTGTATTTTGGTCTTATTTGACCAGAGCATCTTGTTTCACATGTTTGCCGTGTCCCCCACATGGCTTCTTGCAAACTGAAAACCGGACTTCTTATGGCTTTTTTTTTTCTTCTTGTCACTCTTCCATAGAGACCAGATTTGTGTAGTGCTTAACTAATACTTGTCCTGTGGACAGATTCTCCCACCTGAGCTGTGGATCTCTGCAGCTCCTCCAGAGTTACCATGGGCCTCTTGGCTGCTTCTCTGATTAATGTTCTCCTTGCCTGGGCTGTCAGTTTAGGTGGATGTTCATGTCTTGGTAGGTTTGCAGTTGTGCCATACTCTTTCCATTTTCGGATGATGGATTGAACAGTGCTCAGTGAGATGTTCAAAGCTTGGGATATTTTTTTATAACCTAACCCTGCTTTAAATCTCTCCAACTTTATCCCTGACCTGCCTGGGGTGTTCATTGGCCTTCATGATGTTTGTTGACTAAGGTTCTCTAACAAACCTCTGAGGGCTTTGCAGAACAGCTGTATTTATACAGAGATTAAATCACACACAGGTGGACTCTTTACTTATTGGGTGACTTCTGAAGGCAATTAGTTCCACTAGATTTTAGTTAGGGGTATCGGAGTAGGGAGGATTGAATACAAATGCACGCCACATTTTTCACATATTTATTTGTAAAAAAAAATAAAAAATTAAACATTTTATAATTTTCCACTTCACAATTATGTGTTGGTCTATTACATAAAATGCCAATAGAATACATTTATGTTTTTGGTTGTAACATGACAAAATGTGGAAAATGTGAATACTTTTTCAATGCACTGTAGGCAGAAAAGCAGTCCCCGGGGTTTGTGATGCTTAAAGTGGATGTAAAGCCACTCTCATCCTTTCTAAACTACAGCCATAGTGCTGATCTATAAGGATATACTTGCCTACTGCATGTATCCTTACCTGTCAAATCTCTCCCCACTGTCTATTATGAGACCCGAAAAACTGCAGATTCTGTGGGTGGGTCTGTTGTCTGGAGCATGGTGGGTGAAGTTGTGATGTCAGTAGACTCCCCGCCCTCCTCTACACTCCCCTTGTCAACATGCATTTTTTCCCTATGTATTTCTTACATTGAATTCTGCTATGATCACTAACATCCAGTCAAAATCCAGAAAAAGTAACCACATGACTACAGAAAAGGAGTGGGGGTGGGAATTAAAAAAATAATGCCTGTCTGAAGCTAGTGCATGGGATATGTAAAAACCTATCACTCACAGCAAGGGGGTGGAACGGTCTAAGGTTTTTCTCTGTAAGTCTGTTTTATTTCACTGAACAATAAAAGAGGATTGCTCAGAGCTGGATTAACTCTGTGTGGCAAGACTGGGCACAGATGATAGTAAATCTTATACTGTACATTGTGACATCAAAAAAAATAATAAAAAAATGTGGGTTTCCATTCACTTTAACCACTTCCATACCAGGCACTTATACACACCTTCCTGCCCAAACCAATTTTCAGCTTTCAGCGCTGTCGCAATTTGAATGACAATTGCGCCGTCATGCTACACTGTACCCAAACCAATTTTTTATCATTTTGTTCCCACAAATAGAGCTTTCTTTTGGTGGTATTTGATCACCTCTGCGATTTTTTTTTATTTTTTTTTGCGCAACAAATAAAAAAAAGAGCGTAAATTTTGAAAAAAAAATAAGTTTGTAAATGAGTACCTTTTTCTTCTTCAATGACGGGCACTGATATGGCTGCACTGACGGGCACTGATATGGCTGCACTGACGGGCACCGATGAGGCAACACTGATGGGCACTCATAGCTGGCACTGATGGGCATGGATGAGCACTGACAGGTGGCACTGTTGGACACTGGTGGGTGGCATTGCTGGGCATCACAAATTTTGTTTGTGCCATGATGGTGCCAGTCAGTTCCCATTTGTGGGCACTGATTGGCATATGTTATGTATACATTTGTACATGTGGATGGCCATGGGGACTTACCTGGCCATCCACATGTTGGGTTCTTCCCTGGTGGTCCTGGGCGGCATCCTGGTGGCCCAGTGTGGGCATCCAAGGGGGGGCTGCGCTGATAAACAATCAGCGCAAACCCCCCCCCCCTGTCAGTAGAGCCGCCGATCGGCTCTCCTCTTCTTGCGTCTGTCAGACGCGAGTGAGGAAGAGCCGATCAATGGCTCTTCCTGTTTACATTGTGAAAAGCCGTGATTGGATACGGCTGATCACGTGGTAAAGAGCCTCCGCTGGAGGCTCTTTACTGAGATCTGTGTTTGCGGTGTGTCAGACTGACACACCACACCACCGATCGCCGCAATGCACGCCCCCACCGGCGAGTGGCGGCTGTTATTTTGCAGGACGTCAATAGACGTCCAGTCAGAATAATACAACCACTTCCAATATGCTATTGATTGCGCGGGAAGTGGTTAAGGACTGATTTTCTGCCTAAGGTGTTCGTTTATCAAATTGGAGATAAATTATCGCATTACAGTTCTCAGAGAAAAATCTCCTCTGGCACCCTGTTTATGAAGCGGAGAACATTTGTTCTCAGAAGAAGAGATGAGAAGTTTTTTCCTGTGAGAACACCTGAGATCTGAGTACAAGGGGGGAGGCGGGGTACCTGTGTGATTACAAAGCAGCCGAGTTTTAAAAGTGAAACCAAATTTAAAAAGAGCGAGCGTGTTATTACGTGAAAATAATAAGCTCTGACGCTTTTTTAAACGCACATTATTTTTTTTTTTTATATATTAATAGAGTTTCTTTAAATATATTTGTTCAAGAAAGGTGATAATTTTTTTATTTAATTTTTTATATATGTTGGCTGGTTTTGCACCCTTAGGCTTTGTTTACACCTGCTTTTCTGTCTGAAGCACATTCGGTTCACTCTTTATAGAGCAACAGACAGCGGTGAGGAGGTGTTATATTGTCACCTTACTGCAGAGGTGCCCAAACTTTTGAAGAGCGAGGGCCACTTAAGCGACTTGGTAACTGGTCGTGGGCCACAATGAGCGGAGCGGGTGGATGGCATGTCAGTGTCCGCTCTGCATACACAAAGCGGACACAGACACACAGCCCACTATTGCGGATCGGATTGGAGTCGGTTTATATCTGCCACTACTTAGAGGTGAATGGAAGGTCCAATTGGTCGGACTGACTGTGTGAAAGGGGCCCATGGCTGCTTTCACACTGATGCAACACAGTGTACCTTTGGCTTTCCTGCAATTTGCAATAGACTTCTATTATATTCTGCAGGTTTGGTGCAGTTTCAGAAAGCCCACCAAACTCGCAGGTAATAACAGAAGTCTATGACCCACAGGAGCACTGCTCAGTTTAAAAGCAGCCCAGTAACTACTGCAGAACAGATTTGCCCATATACACTGTGATTTTAGTAATAAACTGACCTTTAATAACAGTATTCTGTTCCATCCCAGAGCTGGAGGTCGCGGGCCACATCAGAGTGCTCTGTTGGCCACATGTGGTCCCCGGGCCACTGGTTGGGCACCCCTGCCCTACTGCCTGTTTTAACCCCCTAAATACCAGACAACTTTGCACATTCTGCTCGGTTTTGGCGCGGTTCTCGTTTGCTTCAGAACATTTTTCCATCCCGCTCCTTCAAATTTTCTCATCGCTGTGATGGGATATGAATGTCAATTTGACCACCCTAACGATTAGAAAATCTTAAAGCAAAACATTTACAACCAAATTCTACTAGTGTATGGCCAGCTAGGCGTGGGTTTACCACTTTAGGGAGAGATTTTCTCAAATTTGTGTCTAGGATAGAAAGTGAAGGGAAATCTCTCCATTGGCACACACAAGTCAAATAAAACCCCACCCTGACTGGTTCTAACCTGTCCTTTTTTTTAAAAAAAATTTTTTTATAAAATTGCATACATTTTAGTTCAAACGGTTATATTTTCTCAGTAATATCACTTTGGTGTCCAGATCTCATTTGTACAGTACAAAAATTATGCTTTTAAATGCATTTTATCTGAAAAAGAGAATTTTTGATGTTAGTTCCTAGCAGTGCTAACTGGCATGAGTCTGTGTATTGTAATATTGGCTGAGTATAATTACACATTTTGTAGCAGGTGAGGTTTCACAGTTTCAGAATTAGGTTAATGAATCCATTTGTACTGTTGTTGTAGTTCTCCACTCGAAGTGGCTGACGCTTGGGAATGGATGCTTGCACTTGTTTGTGAACTTGTTTTTTCTCTATCTTGTGGTAGGTGTTGCTTTGGAGCATGCGATCGTACACACTCATTCGGAAGCTGGAGGGCCACCAGAACAGTGTCGTATCATGTGACTTCTCTCCAGATTCTGCGCTCTTAATCACAGCCTCTTATGACACTACCATGATTTTGTGGGATCCCTATACAGGCGAAAAGCTAAGACAGTTTCTGTAAGTAGTTGCTAGTTTTAGGAGTTGCTTTAGTTTTAAAACTCTTGACAAAGTAATCTGGTTGGTTAAATGATGATAGATGCATACAAAGAAGGAAAAAAGAGGAGGCCCTGGACTGGGGGATGCGGTGAAGGCCCTGGGCTGAGGGGGAGGGGTTCAGCGGAGGTCCCATGATGGGAGGAGGAGGGGGGCGGTTAGAGAAGGCCATGGACTGAAGGGTGCAGTGAAGGTCCTTGGCTGATGGAAGATGCGGTGCCGGCCCTGCCTGGGCTGGGTAGTGCAGAGGAGGTCCTGGACTGGGGGGGGGGGGGGTGCACAGGGAGGTGCTGGAGTGGGGGGGGGGCTGTGTGCAGAGGAGGCCCTGGACTAAGAGGGGAGTACACAGGAAAACCTTGACTGGAGGGTGCAGAGGAGGCCCTGGACTGGTGGATGCAGGGGAGGCCCCGGACAAGGAGGGGGAGTACACCGGAGGGGGGGGGTGTAGAGGAGCCCTGGACTTGAAAAGTGGGGTTAACATGTTTATTGAACAAGACTTTAATATCGCTTTTAGGGTAGCTGTGTGTAGTAAAGGATATGCAATAGAACAGTTTTATTTTATTAAAATGGGTATACTGTGGTTTGTACTGTCTGCCACATACATATAGTTTGTGTCACAGTCATTAAAGCATATGGCCCTTTAGGCCACTGTTAATGAAATCTGACCACACCCACATTTTTCGAGTGGTGCCTCCCCCCATTTTTCTTGGGGGGGGGGGGGGGGGTGCAAAAAAAATGTCTAGTCCCGGGTTCCAGTTTCTACACCACTGATTGTAATAATATAGATGGTGTGATAAATATTTGTAATGCTTAGGGAAATTGGAGTAAAATGTCTTTTGTTGACCGCTGTACTTTACTCTTAGCCATATTTCGCCGTCTCGTGATCTGGACTATAGCTCTCCAGAACCACAGCTCAGCGCTCTAAGATCCGTCTGCTTTTCACCAGAAGGACTGTACCTTGCAAGCTTGGCAGATGACAGGTGAGAAGAGTTTTGTGCATTCATATAGTACGATGAAGGATTAAATACATTCAAAAAACACCTGCTGTCTGAATAGTAGATCAAGCTGCGACTTGTACTGTTACAAGAGAATTTTTCTTATAACTGATGTTTATTGTGTTCTCAGTTGTTATGTGGCTTATCATGTATAAAGGTTATAAGTAAAGTGGCAAAAAGCTAACCAGGAAACAACGGGACTTTTGAGGTGCAATCCATACAGAGACGTCCACTATACAAGGTGTGTCTAAAAAGTTGGTGAATGGTATCAGAAAACAAACAGAACAGAACATACAAATAAATGATTGGCCTTCAAAACAATCGCCATCCTTCACAACACACTTTTGGCAACGTTCATAAAGCTTCTGGCAATTGTTAGCAATTGATCTCGGAACCGCTGTCACACATTCTTGGATTGCCGCCACATCTACAAAAAACGTCCGCCTTTCATAACGCTCTTCAGGTGGGGAAACAGAAGTCCGTAGGCGCCAGATCAGGGGAGTACGGTGGATGATTGAGAACAGGTACACGGCGCTGAGCCAAGAATTGGCGCACACGAATCGCACAGTGCGCAGGCACGTTATCGTGCAGCAGAAACCACGGCCCAGTACCGTGAAACTGTGGCCAAACATGGCAGATGCGTCATAGCAACTGTTTCAAAACTTCCTAGTAGAATGTGGCTTTCAGCCTAGGTTCACATTGGCCCAATTTGGCATGCGATTTGACATGTCATTGTGGGTGGTTTTAACCATTTTTCGACCGCTAGCAGGGATTAAAAGTGCCTTGGACTTTTGCAGGTGACTATTTGCGTCGCACTCGCTGAATCATGTCTGGGGTTCTGCTTGTCGTGTTTTCAAATAAATTTAACCACTTAAAGACCAGGCCTTTTTCTGACACTTGTTGCTTACAAGTTAACCACTTGCCGACTGGGCACTTAAACCCCCTTCCTAACGAGACAAATTTTCAGCTTTCAGTGCTCTCACATTTTGAATGACAATTACTCAGTCATGCAAAACTGTACCCATACAACAAAAAAATGTCACACAAATAAAGCTTTCTTTTGGTGCTATTTAATTACCACTGAGTTTTTTTTTTCTTTTTTGCGCTATAAATAAAAAATACAGAACATTTTGTAAAAATAAAAAATAATATTTTTCTTTGTTTCGGTTATAAAATTTAGCGAATTGGTACTTTTTCGTCATAAATTTTGGCCAAAATGTATACTGCTACATATAGATTCTACAAGCTATGGTGCCAATGCTGAAAATTTATCACACCCGATGTACCTGAAATGTCAGGAAAGTAAAAATACCCCCCAAATTACCCCTTTTTGTAAAATAGACATTCCAATGTATTTAGTATGGTGAGTTTTTTGAAGTTGTAATTATTTCCCACAATTCTTTGCAAAATTAAGATTTTTTTTCCCCCCACAAAATTGTCATAAGTTATTTCTCACACACAGCATGTGCATACTTGCAATTACACCCCAAAATACATTCTGCTACTCATATGTAGTTTTGCGATACCACATATGTGAGACTTTTACACAGCCTGGCCACATGCAGGGAGCACCATCAGGTGTTCTAGGAGCATAAATTACATATCTAATTTCTTGACTAACTTTTGCACGTTTTAAGGCCCTGGAAGCACCAGGACAGTGGAAACACCCCCAAAAATTTTTGGAAAGCAGACACCCAAACTTTTATTCTATGAGGCATAATGAGTCTTTTGAACATGTTCTTTTTCCACAAGTTTTGGGAAAATGTGGAAAGAAAATGAAAACGCTTTTTTTTTTTTTTTTACACAAAGTTGTCAATTTATACGTTTCTTTTTTTTTTTGTTTGTTTTTTAACACATAGCAATGATGACACCCCAAAATTACATTCTTCTACTCGTATGTAGTATGGCGATTGTATGTAGTGTGAGAGTTTTACACAGCTTGGCCACATACAGAGGCCCAACCTGCAGGGAGCACCAGCAGGTGTTCTAGGGACATGCATTTTAAATCTAATTTGGCTTGTTACACTTTTGTGAGGCACTTATGTGGCATGAATGTGGCACAGATGACTACTGATGTGGCATTGATATGTCACACGAATGAGCACTGATGTGGCACGAATGAGCACTGATGTGGCACTGATGTGGCACGGATGAGCACTGATGTGGCACGGATGAGCACTGATGTGGCACGGATGAGCACTGATGTGGCACGGATGAGCACTGATGTGGCACGGATGAGCACTGATGTGGCACAGATGATCACTGATTGTGGCACAGATGAGCCATGGATGGGGATGAAAGAGACATGGATGGATGAGACATGTATGCTTGCACAGATGAGCGCTGTGGGCACTTCACATCCAGCCCACAGCACTGCTGCACCCCCCTCCCTCCTCTCCTCGCACGCTGTACCAATCGGTGCAAGGGGAGGAGCTGAACCGGACAAGCTCCAGTTTGTTGACATCTGATCGCTTCATCATTGGATGAAGCGATCACGTAATAAAAGGTCGCTGTCATTGGCCCTTTACTCCGATCCGTGACGCGCTGGGTCTGGAAGACCCGACGGTCATGGACATTCCAGGGTGCACGCCCTCCCAGAGTTATCCGACCGTGCTGTGGCTGTTTTTCAGCTATGGCCTGGTCGGCAAGTGGTTTAAAATCAGAATTTTTTGCTAGAAAATTATGTGGAACCCCCAAATGTTATGTCGGAACCATTGACGTATCGCGGCATAGTGCCTCCATATACTTTTAGAATGTTTATACTGAAATATAAAATATTATTGTATTTATGGAAATATGCTTTGGGAGAATTACAATTTACCTACAATATCAAAACAAGAAATCCAAACTTATTTTATCCATGCTTTTTTTAAGACAATTATTACAAATGAATATTTAAAATATATATATTTATTAATTAAAGATATAGTGCAAAATTAAAATCAGGTACAGTTTGTGATAAAACAAATAATTGATATACTTCTACAATCAGAGATACATGATGGTTAAATGTTCAGATAATATTTACATTATATAACAAGGTAAATTCACAGCTCTTATTTAAATCATCCTGGTATATTTAAAACCTGGTAACGTGTAAAATAACCTTCCGTGACTATACGGCTTGTGTTTATCTCTTCTCAACACAAACGGATCTACTCTTTCTTACTTCTTATATGTATACAGATCAAAGAACATTTTATACACCAGCTTGGCAAAACAGACAAGCTTATTTTAAATTTAGAGAGAATTTATTTTCACAGACATCACCCTAAAACCATTGTACAACTGTTGGCATTTAGCTTTTTAAAGACAAACATAATTTGTGTATGTCTCCTAATATTTGGAATATAATTATTTCATACTGCAGTTAAAAATAATATAACCCAAACTGCTTAGCCAAATATATTTAAATGGTTTCAGTTATGTGTATGTAAAAACATTAATTACCAAAAGGTAAATAAACAAAATTATACATTACCAGTATTTAGGAGTTCTTTCTGTTTGAGAAGCAAAGTCCTGTGAGGGACCTTTTTCACCATGGCTACATGTTTGCGTTCAATCTCTCCTTCCAAAGATAGAGAGATAGCCTTCAGAGATAGAGTGAGAGCTCTCCCATCAGCGACCCTCCAAGATTCCTCCAAGATTGATCAGAGCCCCCTCGTGCTCTCTACAACTACTTTAACACCCCCAGAAGTGGGTGTGTATCTCACACTACTACGTCATTGACAATGTCAAATGATGCTATGTTAGGTAGGCTGTCATAGCAACCAACTATGCGGCCATTTTAAATAATGCCACTTTTGACCTGTAGGGGCGGTGGTGTATAAGGAATAATGATTCTAATGTTGACTGACGTGACCTTTGCCCCTAGCTTGGTGGAATACCATTACTTGTTAAACCATGTCAAAGAAATGACAATAAACCCAGACACACCAGCAACTGTTTAAATTTATGTCTTGGGAAAACGTATCCCACATATTGCTAATGAGTAGTTAACATTTCTAGGAAAGTGAGATTATTTGAAAAATAACTAAGCAAAACACTTCACAAACACAGGTTCTCCTCTGACACTTAGAGCCGGTTCACACTGGGGCGACTCGTCAGACGGCTCAACCGCCTGACGAGTCTCTTCCCATTCAATGCAATAGAACCGTTCTAATAGGAGCGATGCAAGTATGAATTACTAATACACATATATTGTTAAGATATTTGAAAGAAACAATTAAGATATATTATTACACCGGAATTGTAAATAAGCCCTTTGGTCCCATTATACAAAGACCACCCTACACAGCTTGTAACAGCCTATACTAATCACCCCTTATCTACAGATGTCAAACCTTCAAATTTATGGTCTGAGATAAAGATACAGAAAACTGCTGTAGAAAGAAAATAAGGTCCAAAAATGGCTTTAGTATTGTTCATAATATATAGGAAAAATACATAATATGCATAATATAAAGGCCTATATGTATATTCTTTTAACCCCAAATGTTCCGACAGTTATTAGCAGAGACCCAAGAGATTAAAATAGTGGTTGTTGCAATATTTTGTCACAATGCATTATTTGCGCAGCAGTCTCTTAAACACAGTTTTTTGTTGAAAAATTAAACTTCAATTACATTTAAAAAAAAACGAAACCGTAAAGTTGGCACAATTTTTTTGTATAATGTGAAAGATGATGTTACGCTGAGAATCTTTGATCTTTATTCTAAGCAAATAAAATGTGATTCTCATTTATCCAGAATCGTGCGGCTCTACTTTAGTAACTGTCTGCCTGTATAGGAGCTGTTCTGAGTGTCTGCAGGATCTCATTGGTGGCCAACGGGCATAGTTTCCTGGTTAGGTTTTTGCTAGTTTCTCTGTTGAATAAGGATGTCCGTACATTTACATGGGTGCTGTGTAGAAATCAAGACTTCCTATATGGCCCTGTTCACATAGGGTGATTAGCTGTGTGCCCCTTGCAGGGCTGTCTTTTACTGGCATGGGGATGCACAGTGTTGTGTGCATCCCCGTGCCTGCAGTCCTATAGATGTGTTACATCTGTGCGGGTGAACGGCCTTGAATGCACCCAGGTTGAGTTTGGGGCTGAGAAACCCACACTGATGTAACATTGGGACACAGCAGTTGTGTCTGCAGCCATGGGTCCCAAAACACATCTATAGGACTGCCGGCACGGGGATGCAGGCAACACCTGTACATCCCAGTGCCGATAACACACGTCCCTTCGCAGGGCACACAAGTGGACACCTCATTTAAATGGGGCCTATAAGTAAAATAGATGGTATAATTGAGTAAAACAAACTGTAATTTGATAGCTAAAACTATAAATAATTTTGTGAAATTTAAGTGGTCTTTGACCCTTTTTTTTTTTTTTTTTTTATACCAGTGCTTGTTCATATAATGTGTAATGTAACATTAAAAAAACGTGTGGTCCTTAGAGTTCAGAATGTCACACTTTTTGGCATATTAGTGAAGTACATTTTCCAATAAAAAAAAAAAATCATTTTGAATACCTCCATTATTTTTTTTATTTTTTTTTTGAGGTCCTTACATTTTTTTTTTTTTAAAAACACAAATACAGATTTCTGAGAATATGGTCCCTGGAACATGAAGAGCCCTTGTCCGCCGCTCCAGTAACAAATGGACTGTGTTGTACATTCTTTCCACATGGAGGAATTCTCGCTACAGGGTAAGTGAAATGCAAAAGTGCATATGTAGTAATCGTATGATTTACAATACACCCCAGTCATCTTATTACTATGGATACCTAATTGCTTACCAGCCAGCTCAGTGTACTACCACTTCTACATCTGAGATTTCATTTTTAATTCTAAATGAATTTCTAAAGGAGGTATTGTGGGGCCATCGTTTAGTAATGATATTACCACATGCATTCTTTACATAATGTCATTCCATTAATATGAGGGCAGTCTGGCTGTTCTGACCAACTATCTCCAATACTTTATAAACCCCCTACCTGAAAGAAGTATGCAGTCCAAATAAGTCAGAGAAAGTCGGAACTACTGACCGCATACTTACACTTTTTCATATCAATAACACAAGGTGTTACAGGAGGAGAGTCGCTGTGACAGTCAGCTGGCATTTTCAGAAGGAAAGGTCATGTGGCAGACCTCCATGTGCCTCTAATAAATGTTTTAACGACCAATAAAAGAAAGCTTAATCATTGTTTATTTCCAATAATGACAGAATTGGTTGTTCATCAACAGGGGCTTTATAGAAAATGGAGATATAATGGTGCTATAATTTTAAGGACATATCATAGGTACAGCCCTAACAGTCATTTTGGAAAATAACGATAATCTAAGTAGACAGTGTAGTATCAACATTTGTTTTGAGTGTAGTCTTTAGAGTGGGCACATGCCCAGTCCTGCTAGTATTATTTCCGATGTGAAGTAAACAGTAGCTAGAATATGAAAAATAAGGGCTTTTGTTGCTTTTAGGTGCATTCTGCTTTGAATTTTCACTTATGAGAGAAGGAAGTAGTTGTGACCTGAACAAAAGCCTATTGGAGCTTTAACTGTGTATGCAAACCCAAATAATGAACATTTTCTTATTTGCTCCCTTCTGTGCTTTCTGTCTGCACCAGGAAGGGTTATGGAGATAAGGAGGTGTGGTGTTCTTTGTAATGCATCAGGCTGAGGGGAATTTACCAAGACCGGAGCTGACGGAATCTGTGCTATGCAGCCAATCGGCTTCTAGCTTTCCCTTTCAAAGCTTACCTGAACAAACTGAAGTTAAAAACTGGTAACTGCAAAGTTTCTTCAGATTCTGCGATAAAGCTGTTCCAGTTTTAGTAAATTTCCCCCACTGGGGGGGGGGGGGATTTCTTTTTTTTGCCAGTGTCCAATTACCTGAAGGTGGCAGCATGATTCTATAATAATAGATATAAAGATCCCCTGTGTCCTGTGATGTACTCCAAGAAAAGGATTTTATGGGTAAACAAAACCACACGTCCGTAACCCCATCCTAAGACTGAACAGTGAAAGGAACAGAAGCAGACTGATGAGCTCATCTTCCCATCACTCTGCTCTCTCCTCTTATCAGCATGTTGCTTGCCCTGCAAGTGATTGGCTCTTTTGGCTGCATCTTCCTCCCCCAGTCTGAGCTCTGATGTATAGTATTTGAAGGGGGTGATTACAGGAGAAATTCAGGTACATACAGTACACTGATTGTATTTTAACCACTTGCCCACCAGGTAAATTCTGGCACTTCTCTCCTTCATGTGAAAATCACAATTTTTTTGCTAGAAAATTAATCAGAACCCCCAAACATTATATATTTTTTTTTAGCAGACATCCTAGGGAATAAAATGGCAGTCATTGCAATACTTTTTGTCACACCGTATTTGCGCAGCGGTCTTACAAGCGCACTTTTTTTTGGATAAAAATCACTTTTTTGAATTAAAAAATAAGACAACAATACATTTTGCCCAATTTTTTTATATATTGTGAAAGATAATGTTACGCCGAGTAAAATGATACCCAACATGTCACGCTTAAAAATTGCGCCCGCTCGTGGCATGGCGTCAAACTTTTACCCTTAAAAATCTCGATAGGCGACGTTTAAAAAATTCTACAGGTTGCATTTTTTAAGTTGCAGAGTAGGTCTAGGGCTAGAATTATTGCTCTCACTCTAACGATCGCGGCGATACCTCACTTGTGTGGTTTGAATACCGTTTTCATATGCGGGCGCTACTCGCGTATGCGTTTGCTTCTGCGCGCGAGCTCGTCGGGACGGGGCGCTTTAAAAAAATTTTTGGGGGTTTTCTTATTTATTTTTATTTAGTTTTATAATTTTTTACACTGAAAAAAAAAAAAAAATTGATCACTTTTATTCCTATTACAAGGAATGTAAACATCCCTTGTAATAGAAAAAAGCATGACAGGTCCTCTTAAATATGAGATCTGGGGTCAAAAAGACCTCAGATCTCATAATTAGACTTAAATGCAAAAAAAAAAAAAAATGTCATTTTTTCAAATGACAAAAGAGGCTGGGCGGGACTGACGTTTTGACGTCACTTCCGCCCAGCAGAGCTATGAGGACGGGTGAAGGAGATTTCTCCTTCAGTCCCGTCCCCGCTCAGCTGCTGGACACATCCGATCCCCTCCGCCGCTACCGACGGCTCCGGTAAGCGGCGGGAGGCCCTCTCCCGCCACCGATAACGGCGATCTCGCGGCGGAGACCGCCGTTATCGTGTACACCACCGCCCCCTGAAAAGATGAATATCTTGGTTGTGGCAGCAGCTGCTGCCGTTATCGAGATATTCAACTTTAAAAAGAGGACGTCTTTTTGACATGGGGCGGTGGTCAAGAGGTTAAGAAACAATGATGCATTAATAAACCCAGAGCTGCATTCATTGTTATCATTTTTTTTTTTTTGCCTGAAGTTCAGCATTAAATAACGGACATACATATTTTTATATAACCATTACACAAGAGGTAATCTGTGACATTATAGGCAAATGACATGAAATATTACCTTGAATTGATCTACAATTGGGTCATCTTCTGTATTTCAGAAATCGAGATGGACAGGTGCAGTTCTGGACGTCCCCTCAGGTCCTGTCTTCACTTAGGCACTTGTGTCGCAAAGCACTGCGTTGTTTCCTAACCACCTATCAGGTCCTCGCACTGCCGATTCCTGGAAAAATGAAGGATTTTCTAACATACAGGACTAATTATTAGTCTTCTTACAGTAACAAAGAATATTGAGGAAATGGACTGCTAGAATCTGAAACTTGCACAGTAGCTGCAGCTTGTAGGAAATAAACTTGGTCAGCAAAGGTCACTTGTGTGAAGGCAAAGATCATTCCCAATGGGATGGTTCCTGAGCCGACGACCAGGTTTGATTTTGCAGCTCTCTTGTTTAAGGATGATGTTTTTATCTTGTAGGGTGCAGGACAGAAGAAAGCATCCCACTATCTTCACTTCATTAGATATATTCTAACAGCCTTTAAAATATGTCTTTACTAAGGGAAAGTAGACCAAATCCAGAGCAGATTGTCTGCTTGTGAGCTCGTTTTCCAATTTGGCCAGACATACATTTTCTTAGTAGACAAACAAAAAAAACGCAATGACTAAAGTGGAAATCAAAATGTTGTGGTGGTAATTGTAAAATCCCAACTAATGTAATTGTGGTAATTGCTTTAGTACTGTGGAAGGGGTAAAGTTTAGTTCACACAGGATATGCCCTTCCCATTTTTAAAGCAGAGATATTTTTTTGTAAATGCTCTGAAATTGTAGGCTAAAAAATGATACATGCATACTTGTAAATATGTGTTAACTTTTACATTATCCATATTTCATATGTATGCCAGCTTGCCTTTTGTCATCTGCATTAGTGAGGTGATGAAGGCAGTACCACTCTCAGAGGACGGTGATGTTATAATATCTCCCTCCCAGGAACTGGACCTGTATTAGGGGATGTTCTATCCTCACCCTAATCGCCCCCTTTTTCTTTTTAAGTTTGATTGTTTTACTAAATACAGATGAGAGTCATTTTGTTCTGTGCAGTTGTTTACTCTGCCCCTTAGGGCTCATGCACATATGATTTTATTTTATGTAGGATCTTTCTGGCATACACCCCTTATATGTCCATATGAACTAGAATGCTCCCCGCTGTTCAGGGCCTCCGCCCGCTGATGCCTTCAGTCATTGTGCAAATGTGCCACACGTGTCATTCATGCAGCAGCTGCTATTGATGATCACATCAGTAGTGTATATCTGTGATCACTGCCTGCCGATTCTACAATATGCCTTCAATCATTCTGCGCATGCTCCGCTGGCTACACATTGATATTGACGTGTCACACCTGAGCAACATCGGCCAATAGGGACCCTGTATTTGTGTAAACATTAGTACAAACGTTTACACATGTCTAGCGTTATATGCAGGACCATGGATGCAGATTTAAAAAAAAAAATTTTTTTATCCAGCTCCAGATTGTGTGCATTGGCCCATAGCATATTGTACAGCTGCATCAAGATCCATTAAAAAAAATATTCAGGTTGTGGATCTGAACGTAGTCCATCTGCATGAGCGCTTTCAGAGGCCATAAAGATTTCAGGTCCCAGCAGCTAAAAAACTTTGTGAAAAAGCCACAAGACACAGTTTTACAAGTGTGCATGCATGAGTTTTAAAAAATGACACAAAAGAACCCTCTGAGAGAAATGTAGACGCTGCCATTGCTGGCCTCCTAAAATTGCTAGTTGCTTGTCTATTCAATGGCTTCTGTCTGACTCACAAAACATGCAGTCCCATAACTCCTGATCTGCGTGCTTCCTTTCAAGTGTAGATTCACCTTTTTCAGAAAAGGTGCTCGAACACCGTATATCCTCCCCATCTCTCTGATCCCTGCTTCACATACATCTGTGGGTGGCGAGCTGTCGGTGCCCAGGCAGCCGGTGCAGCGATCTGGGGATTTGAAATCCACGCTTCCCCATTTTTCCTTTTGTTTCTGCAGTGCTTCTGGGACAGATTAGAGATTCTGATTGGTCAGTGTCAACACCTAGCATTGCTGTGACCTGTCTTGGAAGCCCTGCAGAAAGAAGAAAGGATTTCAAAACTTTGGACCACTGACAGCCCCTCACCCACACCTGTAAAAAAAAGCATGGACCAGGAGGTGGGGTGTACAGGGTTCCTAAAAAGGTAAACTAACTCTTTAGGTCTGTGGCTTGATAGCATGATAACCAGGCAAACTAGCATTTTCAGGGGGAGAGATCAGTAGATGTTTTAAAGTAACTGAAAAAAATATTTAGTTAATTGGGGGTAGACTTCTGTTGCCCACATCAAGCACAGTCATATAGAAGAGCCATAATGGAATGGCTCTGCTGAGATTATTATTATACCTTTTTGGTTTAGTTTATTCTTTCATTTCAGAATGGAGAGGACCAAGGAGGTAATTGGATAAGGATGCCACTTTATATTGAAAAAATAGAAAGAACATTCTTAAATCTCTCTAACGATAAGTGTAGTTGCATCCAAACATACAGGGTCACAAGATTTCTAGAGGATAAAATAAATGTGTAAATCCTGTACTTGAGTAGAAAGCTCTGTCTTCCATGTGTCCATGAGAGTCTCTTCACTCCTATATTAGTGCTGGCTCTGGATGTATGGAAGTGGCAGTGCGTGTAAACACAGGCTGGCGGCACAATAGGTGATTGGGTACCAAGTCTCTTTCCAATATTTGCAGCCCTGCTCGTTTGGATGAACCAGCACTTTTCCTTTTAAACTTGCTTGAATCTATTACCAAAATGATTTGTTCTGATGACATTCCTTTTATAAATACTTTGTTTATTCAATTTAGTAGTGCCTAGTGTAAGAATGAAATTCTATCCTTACAGTAATTGGGATTTTATTTTTTTGTGTTGTATGTGCACAGAATATTTTCCTCTGTATTTGTGTTAACACATGTATGTGCCTTGGTAGAATGTTGTAACCGCCAGGCTGAAAAACCCAATGCTAACTACATTGAGTGTGATTATAAAATGATATTTATTTAAAGTATTTACTCTTCATTAAACATACTTTTGGAATTTAAACACTGACCTTTTGGTCCATTGCAAACATTTGATTCACTCTTGGCCAACAATTCAACTATCACCCTTCCAATGTGACATTTTACCTCATATTGTGCACTATAAATGAGCATGGGTGCATTGCAAATGGTACATTGTATTTTTGCAGAAAATATTTCTATACTAAAAAAGTAAAAATCTCCTGGTGTTGCAGTACACAAACAGGAATCTTGTTATGCTTTGTATGATCAGAATGTGGAGATGTAATGAAATAAAATGCCTTATAATCAGTGTGTTGTTTTTTTTGTACATTCCCTGCATAATAGAAGTAGGCCATGCATTATATTACTGAGGACCTTTGCAGTTCTTGGCTTTGGATGGGATTGACAATAATTTAGCCAAATGGATGGTTTGGTTTCAGAAAACGGGATGAGCAGACTCACCCTCTGAGCTGTAGACATTGTGTACCTAAACACTAAGCAGTCGTAACATTATGACCACTGATAGGCATTGATTATCTTGTTACAATGGCACCTGAAAGTGTGTAGGATATATTAGGCAGCAAGCAAACATGTTGTCCCTGATGTGTTAAAAGCAGGAAAAATAAATAAATGGGGAAGCATTATGATTTCAGTGACTTTGAGAAGGGCCAAATTGTACTGGCTAGATGACTGTCAGAGCATCTCCAAAACTGCAGCTGTTGTGGGATGTTCTTGGTCTGCAGTGGTCAGGACCTCCCAAAGGTGGTCCAAGGAAGGATAACCGGCAACAGGGGTGGTGCACATGGGGAGTGAAGGTTGGACTGTGTAGTCCGATGCAGTAGATGAGCTCCTGTAACTAATATTGCTTAAGTTAATGCTGGTTCTAATAGAAAGGCGTCAGAACATACAGAGCAGGGGGTCTCCAAACTGCGGCCCGAGGGCCGAATGTGGCCCTTTGCTAGCCTTCATCCGGCCCTTGAGCACTATAGCTCCCAATGATATGAGGCACTATTCCTCCCAATGACACCAACAATGGGGCACCATTTATTCTACTAACACCAATGATGGAGCACTATTCCTGCTCCTACTGACCACCAACACTGAGGCCGTGTTTAGTCTCACTGATGCTTGGCCCAAGGCATTTTCTACCACTGGTCAGAATCCGGCCCCCCTGAAGTCTGAAGGACAGTAAACTGGCCCTTTGCTTGAAAAGTTTGGAGACTCCTGATACAGAGCATTGCATATGGACCTGCGTTCACTGCCAAAAGTGCCTACAATGGGAACATGAACATGCATTTAAGAATGGTTTATAGCTCCAGTCATTTTTGTGTTTATTAAGTCAGAAGCTACAACTGTTGACTGCTAATAAACACACCCACCTGTCCCACGATCCAGCGATGTGCTCACCTGAGCCGTCCCTTCTTCTCTCCCTGGCATTGCAACTGTGGACACCACAGCTTGTGGCTTCAGTCGGGTGCCTACTGCACACATACAAGTCATGTTGAACCTCTTGAATGGTCTGGTAGTCTTCTGGGACCTGTGACATGTCCCAGAAGGCAGCAGGAAGGGAAGAAGAGAACTTTAAAACTAGGTACCCCCCTTTTTGGGTGAAGCTCTGCTTGACATAACTGCATGCGCTCAGGAATACTTCCAGGAATCAGTCTGTAAACATAGTTCACTGTGCCATCCAACAATGCAAGTTAAAGCTTTATCATTGGAAAGAAAAGACCACTTCTGGGCACAAACACCACAATCTTCCTTGGGCCAAAGCTCATTTAGGCCTCTTTCACTCTGACGGTCTGATCGGGTCTGCCTCTCAGTTTTTCAGGTGTAGCCAATCGGACCATCCATTGCTCTCGATGGAGTGGCAGATGTCAGCGGACATGTGTCCACCGACACCCGATCCACTAAAAACAGGTGCAACAGTGTGAAAGGGACCTTAAAATGGTCTGTTGCAAAGTGGAAAACCGTTCTGTAGTCAGACAAACCAAAATTTTACATTCTCTTTCTCTTGACAACCACGGGTGTTGTGTCCTCTAGACTAAAGAGGAGAGGGCCCTTTTGGTTTATTATCAGCGTCAGTTCAAAAGCCTACATCTCTGATAGTATGGAATGGACAGCTTGCACATCTAGAAAGGCACCATCAATGAGGAGCATATTATCCCATTCAGAAGACATATTTTTCAGGGAAGGCCTTGCATATTTCAGCAGAGCAATGCTAAACTTCATACTGCATCTATGGTAACAGCACGGCTTCATAGTAGAAGACTCTGGGTGCCTAACTGGCTTACCTGTAGTTCAAACCTTTGAAATAAAATAATATGACAAAGACCCAGGACTGTCGATCAATTAGAATCCTATTTCAGGCAAAAAAAACTCATGCAACCGGTCTCCTCAGTTCCCAGGCAATTTATGTTGTTAAGAGGAGAGGATGCTACACCATGATAAACATGGCCCTGTACCAACTTTTACAAAATGTGTTGCTGCCATCAATTTGTAAATTGCCTTTTTTTCCCTTACAAATTGTACATCTTCTCAGGTTTAAACATCTGATGTTTCCTCCTTTCTATTGTCAATAAAATATGGGTTCATGAGATTTGCAAATCATTGCATTGTTTTTATGTAGATTTTACACAACACCCCAACTTTTTTTGTTGTAATTGGCTGTTCACATATGGGTAGATCCAAACGTGCACACAATCTAATGCACGTCAAAGGTTGTGCAGAAGCTAAGTAATTCCCACACACTTCTGAAATTACTCGTTATTCAAGCTAAAATTTTGATGTAATCACTTTTTCCACTGCCCACACATGGCATTTAGGGTAGCTTGTGGATTTGTCAGTGTTATAGTTCAAAAAGCAATAGTCCACCATTTTTTTTTTTTTTTATGCTACGAATGACTCTTTTATTTCTTTTTTTAGGACTATAAACTCTGGTGTCATTTTCTTTTTTTTTTTTTTAATCAATACATTTTTATTGGGTTTATCAATTTACAACACTTGAGATAGTTGCGTTGCATTCAATATACAACTTGAGTAGTATAATCACCATGTACAGGCAAACATTTAACAGAAAAAGAATACGGTACTCAGCGACCTAGGCCAGCCTACCCCAATTGGGTACAAACTGTAGGACTGGGAGGTCACCAAGATGATCAGTGGTACACCTATACAGCTAAAGTAAAGACAAATAAAGGAGGGGGGGAAGGGATGGAGAAAACTGAAATAAAGGCTGCCGTTAAAGTCCACCATTTTCATTGACTGCTATTTTACCAGGAGTGTTAGAGCCCTTTCACACGTGCGGACCATATGTCCGCATTTTCATCCATCCGTTTGTGGATGAAAACAGGACATACTTGGGTCCCTATGTGATTACGGGACATGGGTCCCTATGTGAACATCCGCTGACTCCCGTAATTTGTCCACCTCTGCAAATATCCACATTTGAAGACGGAAGAAATCCTATTTTTCTTCCGTCTGCCGGATCGGATGAACCCGGACATACGGTCCATGTTCGTCCGATCCACCATAGGGGACAGCGGAGGAAACACAGGGCGGTCCCTGCACAGTGTGCGGGGACCGCGCTGCCAGCTCAGCAGGGATTTTACGGAGGATCCCCGCTGAGCTTTGCGGACACACAGAGCGGATCATTACTGATTCGCTCCATGTGAAAGGGCCCTTAGTGTTTCCTGGGGTTTTAATCATTAGCTTTGGTAGCTCAGGTTTGTAAAGCTGCTTCCAGGTCTTCAGTTAATTTAGTAAGGTTTATGGCATGAACTTTTACAGCCGCTGAGGATGCTACCTTTAGTGGGCATTCTTTTTTTTTTTTTTATCCTACATATAAAATATTACTACATGTGCACACAATTGATCAATGTGAGAACATAAAGATCATAATAAATGCATAAAAATTAAACAAAATATAGCAACTAAATATGGTGCTCTTGTCGCAGATGGTTTGCACATTGCCAATGTGATTCCTCCACCACAATGAGATATAGTTGAGCCCTCAACTTTCCAGATGGAGCTCACAGGAGCATGCCGGTGCATTTTCAGATGCATTCCAGGTGTTTTTTCTCCGCACTGTACTGGGGTCCAGTGCATTTTTGATGCAATTTACCACGTTACAGTGCAGGAAAAATACAATATACCGTAAATAAAGAAATTTATTGGAAAGGTATAAAATTAAAAATGTAATAAAAAAATAAGCTTCTGGAAACACCACAACAGGACAGTTAGTGATAGAAACAAATATTAAACAATCAAAATAATGCAAATAGTAAAACAGTATCGTATTAAATATATATATTTGTTTATTTTACACACACATTTTTGTATATATTTTATCATATCTTTTCATGTGGCAAAAATTAAGAAATTACACTTTGCTACAATGTAAAGTAGTGAGTGTACAGCTTGTATAACAGTGTAATATAACTCAAAACACAGTCATTAATGTCTAAACCGCTGGCAACAAAAGTGAATACACCCAAGAGAAAATGTTCAAATAGGGCCCAATTAACCATTTTCCCTCCCCGATGTCCTGTGACTTGTTAGTGTTACAAGGTTTAAGGTGCGAATGGGGAGCAGGTGTGTTACATTTGGTGTTTATCGTTCTCACTCTCTCATACTGGTCAGTGGAAGTTCAACATGGCACATCATAGCAAAGAACTCTGAGGATTTGAAAAAAATAAATAAAAATTGTTGCTCTATATAAAGATGGCTTAGGTCAGTAATGGCGAACCATGGCACTCCAGATGTTTTGGAACTACATTTACCATGATGCTCAGCTACACTGCAGAGTGCATTCCATCACTGACCTAGGCTATAAGAAGATTGCCAAGCCCCTGAAACTGAGCTGCAGCACGGTGACCAAGACCATACAGTGGTTTAAAAGGACAGGTTCCCCTCACAACAGGCCTGGCCATGGTCGACCTAAGAAGTTTAGTGCACAGCGTTGTATCCAGAGGTTTTCTTTGGGAAATAGACATATGAGTGCTGCCAGCATTGCTGCATAGTTTAAAGGGGTGGGAGGTCAGCCTGTCAGTGCTCAGACCATACTGTTGTCTCAGAAGGAAGCCTTGCGCTATACAAGTCATTCATTCATTCTAAAGATGACGCATAAGAAAGCCCAGTTTGCTGAAGACAAGCAGACTAAGGCAATGGATTACTGGAACCATGTCCTGTGGTCTGATGAGACCAAGATAAACTTTTTTGGTTCAGATGGTGTCAAGCGTGTGTGGCGGCAACCAGGTGAGAACAAAGACAAGTGTGTATTGCCTATAGTCAAGCATGGTGGTGGGAGTGTCTGGGGCTCCATGAGGGCTGCCAGCAGTGGTGAGCTACAGTTCATTGAGGGAACTATGAATGCCAACAGGCACTGTGACATAATGAAGTAGCGCATGATCCCCCTCCCTTTGGAGACGGGCCGCAGGGCAGTATTTTGACATGTATTCCACTGCCTTGCCAGATCTAAACTCTATTCAGCATCTGTGGGGCATCCTCAAACGGAAGGTTGAGAAATGCAAGGTCTCCAACATTTACCAGCTCCGTGATGTCATCATGGAGGAGTGGAAGAGAACTCCAGTGGCAACCTGTGATGCTCTGGTGAACTCCATGCCCAAGATGGTTAAAGGGGTTGTAAAAGTTAGTTTTTTTATTTTCTAAATAGGTTACTTTAAGCTAGTGCATTGTTGGTTCACTTACCTTTTCCCTTCTAAATGTTGTTTTTCTTTGTTTTCTTTGTCTGAATTTCTCACTTCCTGTTCCTCCTCAGTAAAGTGTTCAGTAAGCTGTTCTAAATGACTTTCCACCGCTCGGATGATGGTGGAAAGCTTACTGAGGAGAAACAGGGAGTGTGGGTAAGAGGCCTGCCCACAGTCCCTTCCAAAACACACAGCGACTGTGGGTTCTGTCACACTCACCAAAAAGCAATAATCAAGACACCTCAATATATGCCTGGATTAGTTGTTCCTTTTGTAGAAGTATGCCATAGGATTCCCAACAATTGTAGCAATATTCATTGCATACATCTCCACCTTTCAGTGATCTTAAATCCTCATAGAAAAGAAACGGCCATCATTGCGCAACATTCCCTTCCCTATATTTGTATTTTATTTATAAAACATATAACAAATGTGCACTCACTTGGTATGGTGCCTTTAGATCAGGGATATGCAATTAGCGGACCTCCAGCTGTTGCAAAACTACAAGTCCCATCATGCCTCTGACTGGGTGTCATGCTTGTGGCTGTCAGAGTCTTGCTATGCCTCATGGGAATCGTAGTTCTGCAACATTTGCATATCCCTGCTTTAGACCATCACAAGTCTATCCAGCATTCCGAGCGGAGCCCCTGCTCGCCGTTCCATCTCCAGGAACCAGCGTGCGTGCAAGCCTCAGTTTCGTGTGGGTTAGGGACAGGATTTGATGCTGGCACTGCTCACTCAGATGACCTTGACCACATCATCATGTGGCCCCCCCTTACATTAGGTGTTGGAACACATCGGAACACCAATTATTGAGAAGAGCATGCATCATTAATGCATATGTGGTGAAAGAAAGACGGACTACAAGATATTGTTTTGTCTAATCATATATTGTTATAGGACTTTTGTTATATATTGTTTCACTTAAAAATCTATTGATTACACAGTGTTGGTTTTATATTATTACAAGCATGGTTTTTGGTTATTTGCACATTTTCATTAGCGCCTCAACATATAAAACACTGTTTTCCACCCAGGTTTAAGCCTCCTAACACAGCTGTTTCAACCTACATATGGAATTCATGATCATTAGCACCTGATTGGTATAATTGGTTAATCATACACCTGACTCTAATCCTACAAGATCCTTGACTTTGCACAAGTATACAAAGTGTGCGAGTGTAAGAACGTATGCTGGTTTGAAGCCATTTTAAGAATACACGCGGTTTATATCAATTCAGTTTATACCAGTCTACATCTGTTTTTTCTTAGATGATGTAGAGACCAATCGGAGGTGATAAAAGTATAAAACGAAAAAAGTTTCTTGCCTAAAAAACAGAATGGCCTTAAACAGATGGCTTCCGTTCCGTCTAAACGAAAAAGGATGCAGCCTTGTTCAGCTTAAATTTAAAAAATACAAATGTGTACAGACACAGATGTAGGCTGATGCAAACGGACAATCAACCATTTATATCCGCTCATCCATTGACATACATTGTTAGTTTTCCAGACTGAACCACAACCTGATCTACACTGAACGGCCATTTGAAAGTAGCCTAATGTTACACTGCCCCCTACATGAGGATTAAAAAATTAGCATGAAAGTGCTCCTGGCCTCACAAGTCCACGGAGAAGCTCTCCTTGGCATGAAGACTTGCCCCCACCCATTTCTAGGGTGAGGGGCCAACTTTGCTGGTTTGCAGACCAACAGACCTCCCTACTTTCCAACAAGTGGGCCAACTAACTGATTTTATTAAGTTAAAAAACTATTTTTTTTCTATCCTCCAGACAAGTTTTCCTTAGAGTCTTCATTTCTGTCTCACCTGCAGGCTCTTCACAGGCGGTGCAGGATTTCTTCATCCAGGGTGCTGTACCTGGAGGGGTTTAGAACCCGTTTATGGTTTTGAAGAAGGTGCCCATCGGATTCTGGAACTCAAAGCCATTTCTTTGTGATAGTTCAGAGGTTCAAAATGGAATACATCTGTTCCATGGTGGCCTCCCTTTATCAGGGAGATTTTCTGGTTTCCACGGACATCAAGGACGTGTAACCTACACATTCCCATCTGCGCCAAGCACTAATGTTTCTTGTGCTTTGTGGTCAGGGATGCGCATCAAGTTTGTGGCTCTCCCCGTGTTTTAACCAAGGTGCTGGCTCCAGTCCTGGCATTGCTAAGACAGCAGGGGATTGCAGTGATAGGCTATCTGTATGACCTCCTGTGAGCAGTCTCATTCAGTGCTGATGGACAACATGGCAAATCACCATGCCCACTATACAGACCAGGTGTTTGGAATATCTGGGGCCGATTCTCGACTTGGCGCAGGCCAATTTATTCCTCCCACCGGCCAAGACTCTGGAAATCCAGACTGCAGTCCAGCTACTGGTGACCCTCAGGTGGTGGTCTCTGCGTTTTTGCATGCAGGTTTTGGGCATCATTTTGTCAATCCTCTAGGCAGACCTGAAATCCTACCCAGGTGGGACAAGTCTCCTATGTCCTTTCTCCTTCTCTACTGATTGGTGGGCACAATTGATGGTAAACTGTCTGGCTGGGGTTGTTACAGGTTTAGCCCCTGGACATTAGCGGAATCTCAGCTACCCATCAATGTCCTGGAGCTAAGGAAGATCAGGTTTCATCTAACTCATTGAATGGAGCAGCTTCGAGGGCACCTGATTAGGATCCAGTCAGACAGCGCAACAAGGGTGGCCTATGTCAGTCATCAGAACAGGACAAGGAGCTTGGCAGCAGTGCTGAAGGTCCTACACATTTTTTGGTGAGCAGAACGTCATCTGCTGGCTTTCTGCGGGTTTACATTCTCTACGTAGAAAACAGGCAAGCGGACTAAATTAGTCAGGAGCAGGATCAATTAGAGTGGTCATTGCATCCGGATGCATTTCATCAAATCTGCCTGGGGTGGGGCAAGTCAGATGTGGATTTGCTGCCCTCCCGTCTCAACAGGAAGGTGGTGAGGAATTCTCAGGCACATGAAACAGAGGCTCTGGTGGCACCATTACCAACTTCTCCATTTAATGTGTCTGAAAAACTTTTATGGCTACAATCAACATTGTATTTGACAGAGTTGAAAAGATTGACCCCATCACCAGAGGGATCAAGACTACTGTGAACTATCTAGGCATACAATTTGAAGTTCTGGCCCAGCACATCTTCATTCTGGTAGGAATCATCATTGTGACACCTTTCCCCTTCATCTGCTGCGCAGGATAGAGGCTGAAAGGGATTACTGTCATTCCAGTGGCTCTGAATTGGTTTTGGCAACCCTAGTACACCAACGCAGAGCGGACGTCCCCTGGAGGTTCTTTTTGCAAGATGATCTTCTGTCTCAAGGACCAAGCTTTCACCCCGCATTGCTGGCATTGACAATTTGGCTATTGGATGACAGTTGGTACAGGCATTATCAGCCAACGTCCAAAAGACTGTCCTGACCCTACAGGTTTGGGTGGATCCTAAATCACCAGAAGTCTGTGCTATATGTATAGGTCTGATCCTAGATATGACTCTGTACAAGGTTTCTCTTAGCCTCCTGGGTACATTTTCTGCAGGGCTCCAAAAGCCAGGCTACACTAATATGTAACTGGCATTTGTTGCTAAAAGTTTTGCCCACATCCTAAACCGTGTGTGTGTGTGCATACATTTAAGAAAATATATAGACTATTTTAACCACTTGCCGACCAGCCGTCAGAGTTTTACTGCGACAGGTTGGCTTGGCAAATCGATGATACCTTACGTTGCTTTTTCTTTTGGCCACTAGTCGATGCGAGTGCTGGGCACCCGC
Organism: Rana temporaria; assembly: GCF_905171775.1. NCBI lineage: Eukaryota > Metazoa > Chordata > Amphibia > Anura > Ranidae > Rana > Rana temporaria. The sequence continues at coordinate 167,549,095 of NC_053489.1, forward strand.
GACCGCTCGTAACAGAGCAAGAACCGGGATTTCTGTGTGTCAACACACAATTCCCGGTTCTTTTAGGGGGTGCAGAGACTGATCGTGTGTTCATACCAAGTATGTAGAGCTCTGTGATGAGTATGAACACTGATCTATCTCTCCTCCTAGACAGTCCCATCCGCCCTACAGTTAGGTAACACATTTAACCCCTTTATCGCCCCTAGTGTTAAAACCTTCCCTGCCAGTGACATTTATACAGTAATCAGTGCATTTTTATAGCACCAATCGCTGTATAATTTTCACTGGTCCCAAAAATTTGTCAAAAGTGTCCAATGTGTCTGGTGCAATATCAAAGTCCCGATAAAAATCGCAGATCGCTGCCATTGCTAGTAAAAAAAAATATATATATAAAAAAATTCCATAAATCTAGCCTCCATTTTCTAGAAGCTATAACTTTTGCGGAAACCAATCAATATACTTATTGCGACTTTTTTTACCAAGATTTTGTAGAAAAAAATGGGATATTTATTATAGCAAAAAGTAAAAACATTATTTTTTTCAAAATTGTCGCTCTTCTTTTGTTTATAGTGCAAAAAATAAAAACTGCAGAGAGATCAAAATAAAGCTCTATTTGTGGGGGGGGGGAGACATCCATTTTGTTTAGGTACAGCGTCGCACGACCGCGCAATTATCAGTTAAAGAGACATAGTTCCGTATTGCAAAAAATTGCCTGGTCATGAGCAGCCAAATCTTCTGGGGCTGAAGTGGTTAAAAACAAATGAAGGCCCTATGTATGCTAAAAAGAAAATGGTGCAACAATAATTTTGGTATGCAAAGTAGTTAAATAATTATTGCAGGCAGCGTTCATAAGTATGGATCAAAATTTCTCACTGAATTTAATAGGTCACATTTCATAAAATGATAGACAGGGGGATGTAGTGGCGCTTGCAAATACTAAAAACCGACAATAATTTAAAACAATAAAATATTCTAAACAATGATTCCTAAAGTATGAGAGTGAGTCCGTCCTCTACTGGGGTAAAATTGTGTTCCACTCGAGGTCTATGCCCAAAGAATAACATCCAACATCAATAATTAGATGTGGAAGGAACTGCGAGTGAATAAATAATGAAATCCAATGGATAAAAGTGCCTAACTGGCCGCACATGGGATAATAATCCTTTTTTTTTTAAAAATATGTGTCATAAATCCTTAAAGTGCTTGATAAAAAACAAGTGCAAAGTGCTAATAAATAAAACAATAATAGCAGTGAATGAAAGCTCCAGCTCTCCTGGAAAGTGGTTAATTACTAATTAGCAAACACATGCAGGAAAAAGCAACAACTGAAAAGAAGTCCAAAAATGCAAGTGTCCTAAAAACCTAAACGGTTCAATCATAAAACTGTTTTTCTGTGCGATGAAAAAAATATAATAATATAATAATAAATAAAAAATAAAAAAAATAAAAAAATCATAAATAATAGTCCAAAAACAGATAGTACAATATCACTGCAGGATTAGTGATGGTGAATAAAACTATATCCAGTGCACAATCAAGTGATAATGATAATATTAAAAATAAAGTCCAAAGTGCAAAGTGCATCTGTGCTCCATTCAACAATTCAGATGATCAGTGGTTAATTCAGTGAAGACTTGTTACATTGTGCTCATTCAATGAATACTTGTTACATTGTGCTCATATGTCTGTGAATCAAACCAGCCCGATTTTCCTCAGTGTGGGGATTATTTTTACCAGCCTCTTACCTTCCTGAGGCTTTTACCAAGCCTGTAACAGGAGCTGCTCTGCAGTCACATAGATAAAATCCAGGATCCAAAAACGAATACACTCACAAACATTGCTGTGTTAAACAGCGTGTGTACAAGCCGCAAAGCAGGTGACTTCACCAGCAAGCCCTCTGTGTCCTCCTCACGCGTATCGCGACAGCCCTACGTCTTCACTGAATTAACCACTGATCATCTGAATTGTTGAATGGAGCACAGATGCACTTTGCACTTTGGACTTTATTTTTAATATTATCATTATCACTTGATTGTGCACTGGATATAGTTTTATTCACTATCACTAATCCTGCAGTGATATTGTACTATCTGTTTTTGGACTATTATTTATGATTTTTTTATTTTTTATTTATTATTATATTTTTTTCATCGCACAGAAAAACAACAGTTTTATGATTGAACCGTTTAGGTTTTTAGGACACTTGCATTTTTGGACTTCTTTTCAGTTGTTGCTTTTTCCTGCATGTGTTTGCTAATTAGTAATTAACCACTTTCCAGGAGAGCTGGAGCTTTCATTCACTGCTATTATTGTTTTATTTATTAGCACTTTGCACTTGTTTTTTATCAAGCACTTTAAGGATTTATGACACATTTTTTAAAAAAAAAAGGATTATTATCCCATGTACACTGTGCGGCCAGTTAGGCACTTTTATCCATTGGATTTCATTATTTATTCACTCGCAGTTCCTTCCACATCTAATTATTGATGCTGGATGGTATTCTTTGGGCATAGACCTTGAGTGGAACACAATTTTACCCCAGTAGAGGACGGACTCACTCTCATACTTTAGGAATCATTGTTTAGAATATTTTATTGTTTTAAATTATTGTCGGTTTTTAGTATTTGCAAGCGCCACTACATCCCCCTGTCTATCATATGCTGTCAGTGCGTGAGCACTATTAGTTGTGGCTGCTGCTTGATTGTAACTTTTAATTTATTTGTACCACTATATTTTTTCCCGGGTTAGGCTGGTTTGCGCATTAGTTCCCCCCTTGTTTTATACACATTTCATAAAAGACTCAGAGTGCATAAAGCGATGGCAAAACATACTAAGCCAGCCTTCCTCTGTTTGAGACTCGAACAAACTGCCAGCGCTGTTGTTCTCTTGATTCTGATTAGAAGACTTTGAAAGCTGTACTTAAAAGACCACGTTTTTTATCAAGATGTGTTGCTGAGAAATGAAGTGCGATACGTTACTGCAAGCAAGTAGGATGCAATTAACATACAATAAACACTGCACTGAAATGTAATAATACTCAAGAAGATTGGAAAAAAAAGTGAATTTGTTTGTATTCCATTCAGCAATAAAAATATAAACCTTGTACATTTTAGAGAATATACAAGTCCGTGTTCTAGGCACGATGTAAATCAAAGTAATTTACTTGGGTCACTGCATATTGAAAAAGCATTACAATACAAGCAACTTTCTCTGTTCTTTGCAAAGAACATAACATTCACACTTCTGTGTGAAAATAAGTTTTGGCATCTCCAAAACTTGGTCTCTGATGTTCTTTAAATACACAGTTTTGCTCCACTGTGTATACACAAATGTGAAAAAAATACTTCTTGCTCTGTCCTCGAGTAACCTTGACCACATCATCATGTTGCTACTTCCCACTCTGAGCTTCAGCTACAATCAAGTCTCGGGTGACTTGGAATGCAGCTATTAAGGAGCTGAGCTGTATCTTCTCACTGGTCCCAGAAGCCAGTCTGTATCTATCAAAAAGTAATAATGGTTATTTTAGCATTGTTTATATACCATAGACAAATGTAATCTCAACAGCAAATAAAGCTAAATAAGAATTCAAATTTGTCCAATAGGATCACCTGGAAATTTATGCCATTAAGATTAAACTGGACTTCTTTCTTAAACCGGTTAGTTATTTTAACCATACCTGAAAGTACTGCTTAGATATAACAGATCATGGGCACAACAAAGATAACCAAATCATTCCGCATCATGAGTGGCGTCTCAAGTCCAAACACAGTAGGGTTAGTAATAATTCATCAACAACCTATTGAGTCCTACCATTTGAGAGAGAGATATGCTCTGAAGACTGCAGACTATAGATTAAATCACCAGCTTTAAATCTAAAAAAGAACTAAAATCAAGGAGTATGTAAAGACAAAACAATACATTTCTTTTATTTGCTACCATTGGAAGAGAGAGACTATTTGACAAGTGGCAAAAAAAAAAAAGCTGATTTTGCAGCCATAAGTCTTCTTAGATAAAATGTAAGAATTTCTGCACTGTGTGTCAACAAATAATGCATTGAAAAACAATTCCGGCAGCTGACACATTAGTATAGCCAACTTCTAGATCATAGAATAAGTGTAGCGCCCAGAATTAAAGTATCAGAACTTTTCAAAATACGGATAGATAGTAGTCATAACAGAGGATTGTGTGATAATAGAGACTAGTCCATAAAATACCGTAAGTTATATTCAGCAGATCAAATGACAGTCTGTAGTGGAGGCCACCATCCCAGTGATCAAGATGTAAAACGATCAAATCCAGACAAATGGCAAAATTGCACGCTCTCCGGACTTACTGGCTGCCGTTACAGCAGCTAAAGAGCGTCAAAGACATGGAAACATCTCTGGAAATAATGCAGTAAGTCTGGAGAGCGTGCAATTTTACCATTGGTGACAGTTCTTTTGTCTGGACTCAATCGTTTTACATCTTGGTCACTGGGATGGTGGCCTCCACTACAGACTGTTATTTGATCTGCTGAATATAACATCTTTTATGGACTAGTCTCTATTATCACACAATCCTCTATGTTATGACTGCTATCTATCCATATGTTTAACAGTCTGATACTTTAATTCTGGGCGCTACACTTCTTCTATGATAAATCTTAGCTGATAACTTCCTGCCTCTGGAGTGTTATCAGTTAGCATTGTTCACGGCTATTTTAGTAGACAACATGACCCCTTCCCCAATCATGGAAAACAGAGTGAGGTGTTATGTAGGGCAAACACTCCCTGTCTTATGGTGACACAGCAATTTAGTCAATGCCGAGATTGCCACCACCATCTAAGGACCAGTAATCTGCAAGATTACCAATTCTGTTTTTGGATTTAAATACACTTTAAAATATACATAACTCACTCTATATCTGCCATCTTCGTCAACAAATGAATGCGAATAGATGGTGGAAAATCCACTGTATTGAAGAAAGAAAGAAAGAAAGAAAGAAAGAAAGAAAGAAAGAAATGTTAAAATATGCTTTGAGCAGAAACATGCAAACAAAATATTCAGCACATCCAAATCGTTTGGATCCAGCTACTTTCTACAACATAAAGTACATCTCTAGCCAAAGTTAGGGTAAGAACCTTTGTCAATTTTTTTATTTTATTTTTTCTTACTGCGGTCTGTCTCACCATTGTACATTTTCTCTCAGCCACTGTACTAGCGACCATTATCACCAGGTCAAAAGGTGAGGAGAAATCTAAAGTTGTTACCTGAACTGGAATAGTAACTCCCCCAGTGATACGCATTTTCCCCTTACTTGGGAGAAATTTAATGGTCGTTCACACCAGCAAGTCTGCTGTGGTGCGTTAACGCACACCGGTTTGCAAATTAACCGGTTTGCAAATTAACCCTTTCACGCCGACGGATCGCATATATGCGTCCTCGGCTTTCAGGGGTTATACCGGGATGATGCCTGCAGCCGCAGGCATCATCCCGGTACCGTTGTTTAGAGCCGGCGATCGGCTTTCCAAACATAACAACCGATGCGGCTAAAAGCCGCTCGGTTGTTATGCCGGAGGAGCGGGAGGGGACATCCCCCCCCTCCCGCCGCTCTGACCGGGCCTCCCGTCCCACCGGGAGACCCGATCCACGATCCGGCGCCTCCAGCGTCTCGGCGCGCTCTGAAACAAAGCCGTAAACGGCTTTGATTCAGTGTCCGCATCGAAACCACGGAAGCGGCGTCATGACGTCACTTCCGGGTTTCTCAGATGCCAATGGCGCCGGATTTAAAAAAGTATACAGTATTCAGAATCGCCGTTTTCGGCGATCTGAATACTTTGAAGTGCAAAGGAGGGCTCGGAGGTGTTTTAGACCCCCGATCCCTCCATAAAGAGTACCTGTCACGACCTATTGCTGTCACAAGGGATGTTTACATTCCTTGTGACAGCAATAAAAGTGATCAAAATGTAAAAAAAATAATAATTTAATATTAGAAAAAATAAATAAATAAATAAGAAAACAAAAAAAAATTTTTTTAAAGCGCCCCCCTCCCCGCGAGCTTGCGCAGCAAAGAAAGCGCATACGGAAGTCGCGCCCGCATATGAAAACGGTGTTCAAATAACACATGTGAGGTATCGCCGCGATCGTAAGAGCGAGAGCAATAATTATAGCACTAGGCCTACTCTGTAACTCTAACCTGGTAACCGTAAAAAAAGTTTAAAGCGTCGCCTATGGAGATTTTTAGTTACCGTAGTTTGTCGCCATTCCACGAGTGCGTGCAATTATAAAGCGTGTCATGCTTGGTATCTATTTACTCGGCATAACATCATCTTTCACATTATGCAAAAAAATTGGGCTAATTTTACTTTTTCATTTTTTTAAAATTCATGAAAGTAAATTTTTCCCAAAAAGTTGTGTTTAAAACACCGCCGCACAAATACCGTATGACATAAAATATTGCAACAATCGCCATTTTATTCTCTAGATTCTCTGCTAAAAATATATATATAATGTTTGGGGGTTCTAAGTAATTTTCTAGCCAAAAATATGGATTTTAACTTGTAAACACCAAATGTCATACATAGGCATAGGCATGAAAGGGTTAAGACAGCCTATTCATTTAAACAGACTGCCAAAGTAAAACTAAGCAAAAACAGTGCATGCATTATCAGCAACGCACATCAGTTCATTGCTGAAAGTTGCACCGCTGTGCTATTCAGAATGAATGGCATTGCACCAACAAGGGTTACTGTATTGTGATATTGTGGATGGCCCCCTTACTTTTAATTCATATCCATACTTCAGGAAAAGAAGTACGACCTAACTTACCCAATACAGACAGCAATAAATACTTAAGAGATTTTAACCTTTTTTTAGCTTTATCTAAAAACACGAAGTGCTAGTTAAAGGATAAGTTCACTTTTTTGAAAAAAATTCATGCATTTTTTTTTTGCAGATAAAAAAAAAAAAAAAAAACCTGTGTGAATTTTTTTTTGGGGGCCTCCTAAGCGTTGCACCAGCAGATCACTGGCGCCATGCAGGTCTCCTCCAGATCCATCTGCAGAGTATCTGTGTGTGTGTACATCCCGTACAGGAAAGCAGATACAATCCAACAATCCAAGTGAAGTAGCGCGATTTCAAAGTAGCATCATTGTGAACCAGGCCTAAAGTGTATTTTTTTCACAAAAACCACTGCACAAATACTGTGTGACATAAAAAATTGCAACAATCTCCATTTTATTCCATAGGATCTCTGCTTAAAAAAAAAATAAAAAAAAATTACGATTGGGGGTTATAACCAATTTTCTAGCAAAAAATACTGGATTTAAACTTGTAAACAAACAGTGCCAGAAAAAGCCTGGTCTTCAAGTGGTTAAAAACTGAAGCAAGAGGTTTCAGGAATGGATGGATGTGTCAGAAGCCTGTTCTTTAACCCCATCACTGCCAGGTCCCCAATGTGATAAAAATAAATAAATAATTAAAAAATAAAATAGAAATTTAAGTTACACCCAAGCACATAAATCCCCCCCACATTGCCTATAAAAAAATAAAAGGGCGCATGCCAATTTAAAGTTTGACATGTTGGGCATCTACTTACTCAGTGCAACCTAGAGAAATAAATCTGGGTAATTTACCTTTATGGTAAAAACATGTAACAAATCAAAATTGCAACTACCACCATTTTATTTTCTAAAGTGCAAAAGGGTTAAGGGTACACACAGCCAGATGCTGATCAAGATCGGAACTGACGAAAGACCAAGATATGAATAACAGACTATTACCTGGGACTCACAAATGTCCAGAGCATTTTCTTGCTCTGGATAGTATGGCAATTATGGAATCAGATCAGACCAGTGTCTCAACAGCCATGCCACTAAAGCCAGCGGATGAGAAGAAGGGTGGAATAGGGGCCTTGCATCAGTATATTTGGTCGGTTTGGAAAAAGGCCAAAGCTCTTTTAACAGGAGTCTAAGTGTGCTTGTGTACCCTGTCCTGGACCAATTCACTCAAGGAGGATCACCAGAACCATTCTTACCTCCATCTTGTGCAGCAGTTAAGAGATAATTGTTATTGGAGGGAAAGCATAGATTAGCTTGGAGTCCAAGGAATTACCTGGGCATCTACCGTGAAAATTAGAGAATCCCTTGTGCTTGCTACAATTCTGTGCAGTTTGTTATTGAACATGAAGGACAGAATGTCCACATCTGTTTCCCTTACCATTAACAGAGAATCTGAAAGATATCCAGGTGCAGAGCCAATTCTCCAAGGTCTATGGGTTGACAGCTTAGAAAATCTACCATACAACTGTCCAAACCAGTTATTTGGATGGCAAAGATAGATGGCAAAATCTGTTTCCCTTAGGACAACTTGACTTCTGGTGACCCCTTATGGTTTACGTAGGGCCACTGCTGTGGTATTGTCTGACTGCAACCTTGCAAAACGAAGGTCCATTTTTGTAGAGATAATCTGATGGCTTTTTATTCTAGAATGTTGATGGAATTTATCAACTTTGCTGAGGACCAGGTCCCCTTTAACTGGTAAGGCTGGAATGTTGTCATCAGGAATTACTTCCCAGAATGCAGGGCAGAGTTGGATATTTTCCATGCCAGGGAAAGATTTGTCCGGCCAGAGGTGCATATGTTTGTTCCACGTCATGAGGATGTTCAGTTGAAGTGTCCTGCAGTAAAACTGGGAAAGGGTATTGCCTCAAAGCAGGCTACTATTAGGCTCATGCAGAAGCACACAGACAAGTGCCTTTTAGATTTGAGAGTCCGCATGTGGGACCTTAAGGCAGGGTTCACACTGCTGCAATGTGGGACAATTCCTGTGCGAATTGCATGTGGTGTTTCTGGGGTGCGATTTAAACCATGGATTTGTATGGCTCAAATCGCACCAAGCTTGTGCAGGACCTTTTTTGTCTGCACCAGAATCGGATTGCCTGGGTGTTCACACCTATGCAATCCGAATCTGCAAATCGCACTGCATTTTGCAAACCAATTTGGGGGGTTTGGCTTAACATACACTCTGCAATTGGTTCACATGTACGGGTTGCGATTTTGATGCAGTGTGGATTTGCACCGCACGTAGTGTGAACCGAGCCTAAAGAAGCAACATTTTATGAAGGAAGATTCTGGCTTTGCCTGTGCCTAAAATTGAACTCAGGTACTTCAGACGATGTAAGGGCTAAAGAGAAGGTTTTGGAAAGCGGATTATCAAGCTGAAGGTTTGAAGGAAAAAAAAATAGTCATTTGGAGTACTATTCTGGAGGACGTTGGCAGACAATTTAATGACAGGGAGGTTGCTTAGGAGAAGGTTGAACAAGTACACCAACATGTACCATGAATTTGCAGAGCAAGACCAAAGAATACAAACTGTTGATGTAAAGGAAAGATGGGGATATGTAGATAGGCATGTTGCATGCCTGCTGATTCCAGAAATTCCTTGTCCAGGAGTGGCAATGACCAATCTTGCCGATTCCATCTGTCATTTTGGTACACAAAGAAATCTGTTCAGAGACTAAGTCTAGAATGTGCTGGATGCCCACACTTGGTTTTGGGACGGTGAATAAAAACCTTGGGACCCTTCCTCTGAAGGAACTGGTACCACAATTGATTTGCCACAGCACATGCCAATCACTGTGTCCTAGCCAGTGATTGACATCAGGCACCTAGTGATTATCTCTGAGCTTCATGGAACACAGCTCTGAGCGTAAACAGCACATAGCTGTGTTCAGTAGGGAATGAAAAACAACTAGATCCCCAGTAAAAAGTAGGACATAGTGCACACACTATGTCACACACTTGTTGGGTAGATATTTAACAACCCCTTGATTGCCCTAGACGTTAACCCCTTCCTGCCTAGTGTCATCAGCACAGTGACCGTGCATATTAGCACTGATCACAGTAATAACGTCACTGGTGAGGTCAGTGGCAGGCAGTTATTTCCCACAAAGCGTCAGATTGCCTGTTGTCCCACTATAAGTCTCTGATCACTGCCATTACTAGAGAGTGCGTGGGTGCACAGCATCTCACAAAAGTGAGTACACCCCTCATATTTTTGTAAATATTTTATTATATCTTTTGATGCGATAACCCTGAAGAAATTACACTTTGCTACAATGTAAAGTAGTGAAAAGTAGTGAGAGTATACAGCTGATATAAGTGTAAATTTGCTGTACCCCTCAAAATAACACACAGCCATTAATGTCTAAACCGCTGGCAACAAAAGTGAGTACAACCCTAACTGAAAATGTTCAAATTGGGCCCGAATAGCCATTTTCCCTTCCTGATGTCATGTGAATCGCAAGTGTCACAAGGTCTTAGGTGTGAATGGGGAGAAGGTGTGTTAAAGTTGGTGTTATTGCTCTCACTCTCTTATACTGGTCACTGGAAATTCAACGCGACACCTCATGGCAAAGAACTCTCTGAGGATATGAAAAAAGGGATTGTTGCTCTACATAAAGATGGCCTAGGCTATAAGAAGATTGCCAAGTCCCTGAAACTGAGCTGCAGCACATCGGCCGAGACCATACAGCAGTTTAACAGGACAGGTTTTACTCAGAACAGGCCTCGCCATGGTTGACCAAAGAAGCTGAGTGCACGTTTTCAGCGTCATATCCAGAGGTTGTCTTTGGGAAATAGACATATGAGTTCTGCCAGCATTGCTGCAGAGGTTCAAGGGTCAGCCTGTCAGTTCTCAGACCCTATTTGCCGCACGCTGCATAAAATTGGTCAGCATGGCTGTCGTCCCAGAAGGAAGCCTCTTCTAAAGATGATGCACAAGAAAGCCAACATGTTGTCACATGAAAAGATGTAATAAAATATTTACAAAAATGTGAGGGGTGTACTCGCATTTGTGAGATACTGTGTGCGTACAGTGCTTTGCAAAAGTATTCACCCCTTGCCATTTTTCGTGTTTTGCTGCCTCACAATCTGGAATTGACATGGATTGTTTGAGGATTTGCATCATTTAATTTACAGAACATAAAATATAGACAACAAATCCTTGATTAGGACCAATAAAAAAAGGACTTCTTTGCAAATGTGTGTGCTCAATCAAGATAATTTATTGGATGCACGCTTGAATTAAAAAACTACTATCAAATGAAAAGGATATGATTAAAATAGACATAATGAATGAAAGCTCATTCGCATGGTTGAAATAATCCGAAAATTTGTGTATACGATACTGCCACCACTCCAGGTAACATAGGGTTAACATCCACAAGTGTGCTCCCAAGTCCTGATCCTGACTGGATAACCAGATGGCTAGAAAGTGTGGAGGGAAAATAAGGGTGGAGCTCTCTAAAGTGCAGCTGCCACCTTGATTTAGGGTGTCCGACTCACTGTGCTGCGGAGGTGTGTTATAGTCAATGCCACTATATGTTGGTGGTCAAGCAGACTGATCAGGCGAATTGACACCTAGCATCCTGGATGGCGCTCTGAGAGACGCGCACTGGATCCTAAATGCAGGAAGCAAAAGGTCAGGCCCGGAACAAAGAGTACCCGGATGCTGTGCACATCGCAAACTCGATGTTGCTATGGCGACCGTGACTTACATGTTTCACGTTTCTTCGTCAAAGCACAGGCTCCTGTGATAGACAGAACACTGGTCCAATGCCGGTGGTGGAACTTGTGTGTGATGTGAGAGCTGAGTAAACAGGAGATGACGGCTTGTGTCCCCCTCCTTTCCCTCTGAGGTACACCAACAGCGTATAACACGCACCCGTGACTTGCCCCCTACTTTCGGGGGGAGGGGGTGCGTGTTACGTTGAATATATATATATATATCTCTAATTCAGGTATATTGCTCATAGTTTGTGGACACTAACTTTCAAACATAACACTCATTGGGATTTTTTTTTTTTTTTTAACCAAAAACATGTAGCAGAATACATTTAGGCCACAATTTATTAAAAAGATTTTATTTATTTTTTATTTTTTAATGAGATGTTTATAGCAGAAAGTAAATTAAAATAGTTTGGTCGGCCATTTTTCATTAAAATAGATAAAAAAAAAAAAAACACAGGTGATCATATAGCACTAAAATATAGCTCTATTTTTCTATAGTTTGGGTACAGTGTTGCATAACCACACGATTTGCAGTTAAATAAGCGCAGCACATAGGAAAAAACTGTCTGGTCATGAGGGGTAAAACCTTCCGCAGCTGAAGTGGTTAAATTCTCCAGAGCATACACATGAAAAACAAAAGGCCAAGGGCATCAGCTGCAACTGTGAGATCCTCAAATACAGGTTAATATTCCCTATTCATTTGTTTTGTACAGTTAGCAAATATAGTTTATAGTCAGGCAAATAGACAGAGCAGCAATGGCTGAAGGCAAGACTGGTCCTGCAAGTGCAAATGAGGCCTTTAATAGGGATTCAGAATGTTTAACAGAACCCTTAAAAGGAGGATCATCGTCAAGAGGAACTGTAAGATGTTTATTGAGAACTGAAATGGAAGAGTCTATTACCAGAACAGCCATTTTCTTCTCAATTTTCCATAGGATACATTTCAGCAAAAAGCTGAGAAGGAGACTAGGTCAATCCTCATAACGCACCTTCAATTTGTGCATAGATACAGTATCTCACAACAAAACACGAAAAATGCCAAGGGGATGAATACTTTTGCAAGGCACTGTACATACACACACATACAGTATCTCACAGAAGTGAGTAGACCCCCTCACATTTTTGTAAATATTTTATATCTTTTCATGCAACACTGAAGAAATGACACTTTGCTACAATGTAAAGTAGTGAGTGTACAGCTTGTATAACAGTGTAAATTTGCTGTCCCCTCAAAATAACTCAACACACAGCCATTAATGTCTAACCCGCTGGCAACAAAAGTGAGTACACCCCTAAGTGACAATGTCCAAATTGGGACCAAAGTGTCACCATTTTGTGTGGCCACCATTATTTTCCAGCACTGCCTTAACCCTCTTGGACATGGAGTTCCCCAGAGCTTCACAGGTTGCCACTGAAGTCCTCTTCCACTCCTCCATGATGACATCACAGAGCTGGTGGATGTTAGAGACCTTGCGCTCCTACATCTTCCGTTTGAGGATGCCCCACAGATGCTCAATAGATTGTAGGTCTGGAGACATGTTTGGCCAGTCTATCACCTTTACCCTCAGCTTCTTTAGCGAGGCAGTGGTCGTCATGGAGGTGTGTTTGGGGTCCTTGTGTTGGAATACTGCCCTACGGCCCAGTCTCCGAAGGGAGAAGATCATGCTCTGCCTTCAGCATGTCACATATGTTCCCATGAACTGTAGCTTCCCAGTGCCACTCATGCAGCCCCAGACCATGACACTCCCACCACCATGCTTGACTGTAGGCAAGACACACTTCTCTTTGTACTCCTCACCTGGTTGCTGCCACACACCATCTGACCAACAAAGTTTATCTTGGTCTCATCAGACCACAGGACATGGTTCCAGTAATCCATGTCCTTAGTCTGCTTGTCTTCAGCAAACTGTTTGCAGGCTTTCTTGTGCATCATCTTTAAAAGGGGCTTCCTTCTGGGACGATAGCCATGCCGACCAATTTGATGCAGTGTGCGGCGTATGGTCTGAGCACTGACAGGCTTACCCCCTACCCCTTCAACCTCTGCAGCAATGCTGGCCGCACTTGTACGTCTATTTTCCAAAGACAACCTCTGGATATGAAGCTGAGCACATGCACTTAACTTTGGTCGACCATGGCGAGGCCTGTTCTGAGTGGAAACTGTCGTGTTAAACCACTTGTATGGTCTTGGCCAACGTGCTGCAGCTCAATTTCAGGGTCTTGGCAATCTTCTTCTAGCCTGAGCCATCCTTATGTAGAGCAACAATTCGATTTTTCAGGTCTTCGGAGAGTTCTTAGCCATAAGGTGCCATGTTGAACTTTCAGTGACCAGTATGAGAGACAGTGAGCGATAACACCAACTTTAACACACCTGCTCCCCATTCACACCTGAGACCTTGTGACACTAATGAGTCACATGACACCGGGAGGAAAAATGGCTAATTGGGCTCAAATTCACTTAGGGGTGTACTCACTTCCGTTGCGAGCGGTTTAGACATTAATGGCGGTGTATTGAGTTATTTTGAGGGGGCAGCAAATTTACACTGTTATACAAGCTGTACACTCACTACTTTACATTGTAGCAAAGTGTCATTTCTTCAGTGTTCTCACATGAAGATATAAAACAGTTACAAAAATGTGAGGGGTGTACTTACTTTTGTGAGATACTGTATAGCCCAGGGTCTATGAATATCTCAGCAGTTTTCCTGTACGATTAAAAAAGACCTTTTTTTATTTTGCCAGCCTCTTCGTGCCCAGAGGCCTGTCCTTGGCTGGGGAGAATCAGGTTATGTTAGGCAAAGACTAGTTTAGTGTGTTGACAGTGGAGAGCAGCTGTCAAGAAGCAATAGCTTATAAAATGCAGAGGATGAAAAATCCTTTGCAGCTTCACCACAGTATGTGTGTCCCCATCCATTTCCACCATTTCAGTATGAAAGGGGTTTGGGGGTTTCCGTCTCTGAATTAGAAACAGTATTATGGGGGAAAGGAAGTGTAGCGGTTTGACCCCTGGAAACTAAAGGTTATTCCCAGGACAATAAGCAGTCAGATCTTGATAAAAAGGTCTACTGGAGGTTTCAAAATTCACAGACAAGATCAAAATTATTCCAGATAAAAATTCTGTAAATTGACCACTTGACACTATTGCATATAACCAATGCATGACATGATTTCCAAAAACAGCAGCAGATCAGCAACAACTATTTTCTAACATTTCAAAATGTACACCCAAAATGTGTACATCTTATGGGCCCTTAAGATTTAAATCATTGTATTCTTGCGTGATAGCATGTTGCAAAAAATAAATCCAGTGAACAACTTAGATACAGAGTTAGAGCTCCCCCTTGTGGGTCACACATAATATCCACACCCATAAAAGGTAGCCGTCTATACAGTTCTGGGGGGGGGGGGGGGGGGGGGAGATATGCAAAACACATTTAAACAGATGGCACTTGACTTAGGACCTAGTCTAGTCCCACTGTGCATTCCCCCGTCTCCAGCACAGCACAACAAGGATATCTAGTATGCTTTTTACACCAGCTAGGCCCAAGAGAAATATATAGACGTCATTCATTTGACTCCAGGGAGAACAAACAACTCACCTTGGCAAATCCAATGTTAAATTAATAGACCAACACCAGGCAGCTTCATCACACTAATACAGCATTACATAATTATATGCTTAACACACACACAGACCTAGAACACTAATACAATAAAAACACACACATACAGTACAGTATATATCCATACAGTCACATGTCCTCAGACCCACAAACTCCTATGATACTTAAAAACCTTGTCATTGATTTTGGATAGAGTGGAGAGGGTACAGACAGAAATGTTTATTGCTGTCTGTACCCACATTAGGGGGATTCACTCTCTATTTGTTCCGTTTACCACTAGCATTAAAATGAAAAAATGAAAATTAAAAGTGAAAATAAAAGAAAATCCCACATTTTAGGTTGTCTTCAGAAGAGTAATAGAAGGGAAATTTGGGACACTATTTCTAGTGGCCTGGGGGTCCCAAAGCAATTCCCTTAAATTTGCAGGGATTTCCTCCCGCTTCACCTGTTTTGGCTATGGGACAGGAAGAAAAGCTAAATCTCCCCAATGGGGCACAGATGGCAAAAAAATAAGCCAACAAGAGGTATAACCCTTCCCTACTCTATCGAAAAACAATAACAAATAAATAAAAAAGTTTTGCCTACTTCAAAAGTACACATTTACTTTTCAGTTCTCATTTTTCAAGTTAAAGAGAACCTCCCTCTGCTGGTCTCCTAAAAATGGGATGTTGTTCGGTTGTGTTGGTCTTCTGTACAGAAGAGTTGTGCACCTTAAGCAAGCATGCAGCAAGTAAAATGACACAGAAAAATACTTTTTTCAAAATATGTTGCCAATTTGACTCCCAATGAACTGAAGCTACTGTATTAGAATGACAGCCAGACAAACTAGCATTTTCAGACCAGGCAAGGAATGACAACCTTCTACTGTAATTCTCTGACGACAGGTTGCCTTTTAAAAGAAATTGCTTTTAACACGTAAAAGAAAGGGGAATGCTGTAAATGGTATCAGTGGGTTGGGGAGGTTCATTAATGGGCAAGGTGACAGGGTCTCTATAAGCTGTAGTCTAATACAGACAGTTTACACAGAGCTCACTTGTGCACTAGGTGCATCCGATTCCTGAAGTCTATACTCTATAACCCCTCTTTATGCCTGAATTTGACTGGTGTCTGTGGGAAACCTCTAAAACTTTGATACAGCAAGAATTCGGTCCTGAACTAAAAAAAAAAAAGAAAAAAAAAAAAAAAAGGTCCATAAAAGCGGTTCTCAGGTCCCTGACATAAGGGAGTTGGGTGTAATAGTAATCTGTATCATCAATTCTTCAAAGAAAAATCTTAAGCATCTGAATATTTCAATTTAGGTTTTGACTTGAGTAGGTGTTGATGTTTAAATGAAGCGTTTTGGATAATCCCATAATTCTAACAGATTTGATGAATACACCAACAAAGATCAGTCAGAAGTTGTTTTGCGTTACCTCGATGAACATATAGGTGAATTTCTGTCAAGATGTCATGAAGAGCCAGGCCCTTTAACGTCTTTAATTCCATGATATCTGAAAATTTCACATTTAAGGAGCATCATTTTTTTTCTGAGCAATGGATTACATTTACAGACAGCAAATGAGAAAAAAACCTCTGACCACTTAAAACGGGAACCACATCATCTATCATTATAAAATTGCAGAAGCTTCCAGTGACCTCAGAGACCAAAACCAAAAGGTAATACAGAAAACCATGAAAACCAGCTACCAACAGGTAGAAATTAGTGAGATATACCCTGCTGTCCTGGAAGATTTCTGGAGCTTGGAGTTACCAGGCAACAAACTTCCTAATCATCTTCCAGGATAGCATATGACAAGGACAAAAACACCCATTAGGGAGGGAAGCTAGCCCAACTTCAGAACTTTTCTGCCAAAGACTTGGTCTTGGCTGGATAAAAGGTCAATCTGACTAATGACTTAAAGGTTTGTCTTGGAGGCGGCTTCCAAATCTCAGACGAAGCACCCACTTTTAGCAATTCAGCCCAACAATGATGTTGCAATAGTATTTTTAAACAATCTTGCCATTGCTATTTATTGTTACCGTTTTCCTTCTTTGAAACAGAACAGGCTGCAGAACTTCCTCCAAGATTTCATAATCTCTATAATTTTCTGACAGCTCTGCAGTAAAAAGCCTTGTCCTCATTAGTGGGGTTAATGCAGAAAGAATGGTTACTTCCCTTGTTCTGTGGAAGTAGCCACAGTTTGGTACCGAGATTGTTTTGTCTGGTAAAATAATGAACTAGGGCTCTACTACATAAAAGAAGAAGTCACAAATTTTACTAACTCTCCAATCCAATACCATTGCTACCAGAAAGACTGTTTTAGAAGTTAAAGTGGA
This sequence comes from Rana temporaria, assembly GCF_905171775.1. Lineage (NCBI taxonomy): Eukaryota > Metazoa > Chordata > Amphibia > Anura > Ranidae > Rana > Rana temporaria. The sequence continues at coordinate 167,566,581 of NC_053489.1, forward strand.
GTTCCACCCAAAAATAGAACTTTCACTTTTTGGAACCCTCTCCCCCTCTGGTGTCACATTTGTCACCTTTCAGGGGGGAGCAGATACCTGTCTAATACAGGTATTTGCTCCCACTTCCTGGCATAGATCACCTCAGTGACCTACGCTACTTCCAGCACCTACTCTGTGCCCCCCTGGCTTCTGGGAGACACACGGCTCCAAGAACACAGCGGGGACCGGTGAAGACGCGCAGCGCTACTCGTGCATGCGCAGCAGGAAGCTGGGGAGCGAAGCCGCAACGCTTAATTTCCTGATACCCTCACCGAGGATAGTGGCGGGGGCAGCCGAGAGACCATCCTGCTCGGTCTCGGCTGCCGACATCGCGGGCACCCTAAACAGGCAAGCGTCTATTAAGTGTTTATTTAAAGTCAGCAGCTGCTGTATTTGTAGCTGCTGTCTTTTAATAAAAAAAAAATTAAGTGGGACTTCCGCTTTAAGATTTACTCTGAGCAATTTTATGAGGGGGAGGGGTTTAAGGACATTTTGCTTTGCATTTCTATTTTTAACTGAATATGTAGTTAACACCAATATTTTCTATTTGTTTTTTTCAACCTGCATATTTGGCATTGAGCCAGCACAATCACACTATCAGCCATTACAGACACCCCCCCTTAAAGAGGTTGTACAATTACGTTTTTTTTACCTTTATGCATTCTCTGCATTAAGGTTAAAAAAAAAAAAAAAAAAAACTGTAGCTTCTTCCTCCCCTCAATACTCACCTAAGCTTGATCTATCGCTGCTCCCCTGTATTGGATGAGAATACTGGGGACCACTGGTTACTGCTGCTCCCAGTCAAAACCTATGAGCAGATATTGAGGGTGGGACCAAGCCAGGCTGTGCCTAAATAGACACAAACAGCCCGCACGAGTGCCTTCTGGTTTTTCTATTCACTATCTATATCTGAATCAGACCTCAAATAAGAACCTACTAGTCTCTAGTAGTCACTTGTGTTTATCATTCTGGTGCACTGCAAAAACTGGAATCAACGTATTTGCCATAATGCTTTGGGTCTGCCCAAAGCCAGCAAATTAAACAAATGGTAATCTCTCATAGGCTTTAACATTTTGTTAAAGGGGTGGTTCCCCTAAAAATAAACTTTTGACATTGCATTTGCTACAATAATTACAATTAGAATCGGCTGGTTTTATTTAAAAAATACCTCCGTACGTAGCGTTTGCTATATTCGTTCCCACCGCCACTTCCGGGTACGATGCTGGCGGTGGGCGTTCCTAATTGATGGACAGGCATCCGACCGACGCATTCATCGCGTCACGAGATGCCGAAAGAAGCCGAACGTCGGTGCGCATGCGCCGTATAGAGCCGCACCGACGTTCGGCTTCTTTCGGCATCTCGTGACGCGATGGATGCGTCGGTCGGATGCCTGTCCATCAATTAGGAACGCCAGCATCGTACCCGGAAGTGGCGGTGGGAACGAATATAGCAAACGCTACGTACGGAGGTATTTTTTAAATAAAACCAGCCGATTCTAATTGTAATTATTGTAGCAAATGCAATGTCAAAAGTTTATTTTTAGGGGAACAACCCCTTTAATGCCTATGTCTAATAGTTCAGAGGAAAGAACATTATCACAAATACAATAAGTAAGCCTGTTTGCAAAATATAATGAGGCAACTACCTGGAGTTAATGCAAGTAAGCAAGTCACACCGGCAATTAAGGCCAGTAAGAATTGTAATGGCAGTTCCTGCTGCAGCTCTCAGCAGCTAGATGGGGCCACTAACCCCGTTCACCATAATGGAGAGGTTCACCAGTGGCTGCTATTCGCAGCTCCCTGCACAATCAGTAATTACCTGCAGTGATCGATTCTGGGTGCACATCCAGCAGCGATCACCACAGGTAATTCCTGTCTGTACAGACAGCAGCAAATTGTAGCTGTTGCCAGTGACCTGTCATGATGAACCGGGCTGGCGGCTGCACCTACCCACTAAGAGCCACAGCACGAAACTTTGAATTCTCCTGCTACTCTACCCGTAATGGCTGGCTGTACAGACAGTTGCAAATAGCTGCTGCCACCAGCGACCTGCCATTAAAGAAAACCAGGCCAGCGTCCGCACCTACCCACTGAGAAACGCAGCACAAATCAGATTCCTGCTGCTACTATTCACATCAGCCCTAATTGCCTGTGTAAATGTAGCCTCAAATTTATTTTTTACCTATCATAGAGCACACTGGGATAGTTTTTTTTAGAGAAAAGAAAATAGCAAAAACTGTTTTGTCAATAGCAACCAAACAACATTTTTTTTTCTATAACACCACAACAAAACAAAGCACCTCTACATGTAGACTTAAGCAAAATTTTTATTAAAACTCACAAAATGGCCATTCACATGGTAAGGCTTGTCAATCAAAACCAGGATTCGATCGCTCGTCTCTAGGGAGATAAATGTCACAAGAGATCTGTGCATCTAGCTACCTGCCAGATGGGGAGGAAGCCAGCCGAGAAACCATCCAGCATCCAAGAGAGGGCTGGAATGCACCTGGACCACACTGTTGGCGTGATAACGTCACAGGAACAAGCAATTTAAAATAAAATTTCTGCTCAAGTCTACATTTTAGCTTCTCTTGTTCGCTTTTTTTTGCCTATTAGAGTGTGCTTCTTGCTCCAGGGATCAGCCTGCCCAAGTTGATGGACTTATAGGACTTTACATAACTTTTCATCTTAGTTGACTTATTGAATTTGGTTTTCTGGAGTGCTGATTTCATTGTGCCCAACCCTTTGCATTTTTTCCAAAAAATGAAAGGTAAAACTAAAATGGTTGCTACTGCCATCAATTCCTACATAAGGTAATATTTTTTCTTGCTGCAATATATTTTTAAATCAATTCCCATGTCATAAACAGAGGACTCAACACTGGTAAATCGATTGCCCCCAATTGTTGTATTACAAACTGTATAGAGGATACTATTATAGGCGGTGGTGAAGTCTTTGTTGAGCATCCAGTCTAAAATGTTGGCTATATCCGATCTCAAAGGATGCCCAGTGCAGGTATATACTGTGTCTTCAGTTACATTTCCATAAGCCATGTTTGTACTCTGCAGAAAAAAAAAAAAAAAAAAATCTAAATTAAATAATTGCAGTTCAACAAAATGTCTTCTACCCCAATCAAAATGTTTTAAGGTCAATAAAAAGGATTTGGTTCTAAAATTAGGATTTTTGGACTACCTATAAAATCCTACATCACAGAACACAGAGGACTTCATATTCATGACTACTTGGGTTGTGCTGCCACCTTCAGCTAAATGGACACGCGAGAGAAACCAACCAATGCTTGGGTTTAGGACAAAAACCAGAGTTTTATTGAAAACATTAAAGGATAGGAATCCGGCTGTCCTGGAAGACTCCCAGAAAAGGTGTTATCGGTGAGTCTAACTCTGGTTTTCTCAAGTCGACTTCCAGGACAGCCCAAGACGATAAGCAAGAATTTACCACCTAGGGAGGGACCATTACCTGGAGGACTTTGCATCCAAATGCCTGATCTTGACTAGACAAAAGATCCAAGTGATAATGTTTAACAAAAGTTGAATAATTGGACCATGTAGCTGCTTTATTATACAGGATTTATATATGGCGCCAACAGTTTGCCCAGCGCTTTACATCAGGGAAGAAAGTACAGTTACAATACAATTCAATACAGGAGGGATCAAGTTTGCTCAGGCGAGACACCAGCTATCTTGGGTCATGATGTTGACAAGGGTCCTGTTGAATGTGCATTAATAAATGGAGGGGAAACATAAGCGTTAGAAAAGGCTAATTGTCTCCACCTAGCTATGGTGGACTTGGATGCACTATAACCCCTATGTGACCTGAAAAAAAAAAAAAAAAAATCTGACTCTCAAAACCCTTTATAACAGTTGATCTCAACCTGGGGATCAAATGACGATTTGCCAGGGGTCACTGAATCCTGGGCTGTTCCTGAAGCCTGCACCGCTCTTCCAGCCTTTTCGCAGCCACCCAGCTGGGCTGTTCCTGGAGCCTGTGGCCGCCCACTGAGCCTCTTCGCAGCCGCCCATTCAGTTCACATCATGGCTGGGGGGAAGATAGTAGAGGTCAGCTGACTGAAGTGGGAGGGGCTGGAGAAGACCCAATCTCCTGATTTTGGCATAGGTGTCACTGCTGCAAGACACCACAGAGTCGGAGACACAGTGAGTAACACTACCTGTGATTAGAGTTACCAATAAAAGTCTCCACTACATTTCTCAGATCAGCAGATGAACTTGATCAAGAGCACCCAAGTTGGCTGATCAGAACTCCCCCAGCACTGCCACTCATCCCATTCCCCCCACCAAGGAGTAAGAGAAGGAATACAAATAGAGAATATAAGGAAGAGAGAGGAAAAGTGGGGGAGGAACAACGAAAAAGGGTGAGAAAGAATAAGAGAAAGAACAAGAAAGACGGCTAGAGAGAGGGATGGGGGGGGGGGGGGCAGAAATTAGGATATAAAAGATAAAAGAGAAAGAAAGGAGAAGACAGAGAGAGTTGTACTTCCTAAAATGTACATCATAATAATTTTAAGGTTAGGGGGTCCCCACAGCTTGGGAAATTTGATCAAGGGGTCACGGCACTAGAACTGTTGAGAACCACTGCTTTATAACCTTCAAGGACCAAGACTTCTTACATCCAAAAGACTAAACCTTTCTTTTCCCTCATTACTGGGAGAGGAACGGAAAGTAGGTAAAACGACATCTTGAGACCTGTGGAAAGAAGAGGCTACCTTAGGTAAAAAGCCTGGATCCACTTTGAGGACTACTCTAGCCTCGAAAATAAAGAAGGGTTCCCTAATCGAATACGCTTGCAACTCGCTTACCCTACAGGCGAAAGAATTGCAAAAAGAAAAACTTTTTTCAATGTTAGAAGTTTTACTGACAATTCCTCTGGGGGTTCAAAAGGATTCAAAACAAGTGCTTGAAAGACTAAAGACAAATCCCAGGACAGGCAACATTTAAAAGTAGAAGTTCACCCTAACCTGCATCTACAGACATCCACAATCTAACACTAACCTATTTAGCCCTGTAGAGAAGAAATCAGTATACATACCTTTTTTAAGCCAATCCAGTCTCCAGCGGTAGACGTTCTGAAGAGAAGAAAGCCAACAACAGCTGTGAAACGAATGGGTAGGGATGTCACCCATAGAGTTACTATGGTGCTTCTGTTTTTGGCTGCCTCCTTTGCACCCACCTCTACAACGAAGCTGCAGCTGACAACTCATGGAATCGGGTCGGATCGGCTTCAAAAAAGGTATGTATACTGATTTCTTCTTTACAGGGCTAGATAGGTTAGTGTTAGATCGTGGATGTCTGTAGATGCAGAGATTTTAGTGTTAGGGCGGATTTCTGCTTTAAACACCATTGGCCTAGATCTGACAGCTTAAAAAAAAAAATTGCCACAAATGTGTACTGTAAGAGAGAAACCTGGATGAAAACACTAAGTGCAGAAGCCTGAACTTTAAGCGTGCTGACAGAAAGACAATGGTCAGCCACACCCTGGAATACATTAAAAATGTATCATATCTGGGGACTCTCGCTAATGTGTCACAAGCCAGGAGTTAAACGTCTTCCAGAAACAGCCCTGTCTCAGGCTTACGCGGTTAACCAGGGTCTTAATGACCTTGTCTGAAAATCCCTGGAGACATTATGAGCTGTTCTTCAGAAACCACAATGACAGTTTCAGGTATGCCACATGCAGATATAGTACCAGTCCCTGCGAGATCACGTATTCCCTCAATGGAAGAAAAAAAAAAAAAGGAGGACCCAAAGTCAGTCTCTTCAGAAGAGAAAACAGTCTCATGGCCCAAAAAGGAGCCATTAGAATAGATGTTTATTTACCGACTGAAATTTCTGGAGAACTTCTGGAATGATCTAGTCAATATTCCAATCGCACACGTTCCTGGACTTTGAAAATGGCTCGTGGAAAGAAGGTGGGTGCTGAAACGATCACCAGCTGGGCACTGGAACCATCAAATAAAAAATATTCAGCAGCACACCATGGATCGCAGATAACGTCCAAAAATGTTTAATACAAAATAGGCATTACAAAAAGTGCAACGTTTCGAGGCCACGCAGGACCTCTTCGTCAGGCAAGTAATCCTTCTGAATGAGCAAGAACTTCTGGAATGAGTCTCATTGGAGCTAACACATAGTAAAGGGCAAAGAACCAAGGGTTCCCCAGAGCGTCTATCCACATTGCTTAATGCAGAGGGTTTAGAGAAGAATTTTTCTACCTTCTAGTTGTCCCAGGAGGCAGAGATCTGCATCAGATCTTCCCCACATTAGAGTGATGGCTGAAAAGACTTCTGGATTGAAAGACCAATCGTCCTGCCTCACCTGGTAACGGCTGAGGTAATCTACTAGGGAATTCTGATCACCATTCAGATGAATGGTGGAGATTAAGACAAGATTCATTTCTGCCCAGAAAGAATGCTGCAGGCTATCGCCTAAAGAAAATGCCTTCTTGGGCCCCTCTCGTTTTATGAGGTACGCCACCATGGTCTCATTGACATCCTCAAATTTGATCATACAATCTTTTACTTCTTGAAGTTTGAGTTCTATTTATTTTCTGGAAACACTTTTTTATTTGCCATGTCTTCAAGTGCCTCCTGGAGACTAGGCCCAAAAAGACGATCCCCTGAGAATGGCTGACTACAAAGATTTCTGGCAACACAAGTGGAAGCCAAGACTGGTTTTAGATTGATAATAGTAAGTTCCAAGCCCTGCGCAACAAAAGATGGCAATATGGCATTAGCCTTCTATTAGATGAAGTGGCATCCGTGGGGAAGAAGCTTTAGAGGGGGAAAAGGCATTAATTAGCCGATACTGACCCCACGGTGCCACCAACGCATTGTCACGTCCCCCCATGGGTCTTTTGACCTGGCCACAAACCTTAATACCTTCCAATTGAGTCGCGAGGCCAAGAGGCTCAATAGAGGCCAAGAGACTCAATAAAGACCCCACATCTCTCCTCCAGGCTGGGAAGCATATGAGATCGAAAAAAAAATAATATCCACGATCCTATGCTTACCAGCCACGATCGCGGCTTTGTTTACAACCACGGCACGGACACGACGTCATAACGGTGTGCCTGGGCCTTCGAAGGTTATAGAGATGACTGGTGATCATCTGGTCACCGGAAATCTCTATGGTCGTCATCCGATTCTTTCTCCGGGTCCCCGATGGCACAGGAGAGCCCGGAGAAGCACCGGATGGCGGTGGGATGGGGGGGGGGGGGGGGGGATGTACAGATATGACTTCTTTGCACAACAGAGCTTTATCTTGCATTTTTGAATGGCACAGTGAACTGTTAAACAGAGAATGATTTTTGGTAGTATTCCTGAGCCCACGTCCATCACAGAATCATACCCGTTTAATGTAGTGCCTTCTGAGGGCCAATAGATAACAGGCATTCGGCCTTATCCCTTGCGTACAGATATTTCTTCATATTCTCTGGCTCTTGAGATTATGTACTGCAGATTTTGATATTTAAAGTCATTGCAATTTTATGCTGAGAAACATTCTAAAATTGTTACATTTTTAGACACAGCTTTTTAGATTGGTGATCCTCTGCCCATCTTTACTTTTGAAATACGGACTCTCCAATATGCTCTTTTTATATCAAATCGTGTTATTGTCCACTTGCTAATTAACTTAATTAGTTGCAAAATGTTCTTATGGCTATTCAATATTAATACCACTTACTTTGCTAGCTTTTTGTTGCCCTGTTCCAACGTTGAGATGTGTTGCTGCCATCATTTTCAAAATTACCTTTTTTTTTATTAAAATGGTAAATTTTCTCAGGTAAAACGTTTGATATGTTTTTTATTGTGAATAAAATGTGTTGATGTTTGCAAATCACAGAATTTTGAATTAAAAAAAGTTTAGATTTTTTTTGCAGATTTTACACAGCGTCTCGACTTTTTTTGAAATTGGGGTTATAGAATCATTACTTCAAGACCTTAACAAAATAGGGGGTAGGGCAGCCACATGGCAATGAGGGTCAATATAGAAAAATGTAAAAAAGGTATGCACTTAAAACGCCAAAAATACACATGCCAAATACATATTAGGAGGGGCTCCCCCTGGGAAAATCAATGATGGAAAAGGTTTTGGGGTACTTGTAGATCACAAACTTAGCAAAAGCAGGTAATGTCAAGCCACAGCTAACAAAGCTAGCAGGGCCTTCATGGACTCTATTAGCCTTCAGAGGGAACACGGCCCTGGACTTGTAAAGCACCAGCCCAGTAAGGTTACCAGATACATTGTACTCTGTAGATCAATGCCCATAGTATTGTTTAACATAACAAGCCCACACTTGCATGTGGGATTTAGGTACAGTTCCTTCTGGCCATAGGAAACCAAATCAGACACGGTACTGTACTTTCCTACAACTGCAGGGGAATTAGAGTTAAGCCCCTGAAAGGAGAGCTTCAGAGAGAAATGTGTAGGCACATCCAGCACCTAAAAGGACACTAGCTAAAAAGTGAGGCTTAGCTGAGCTGGGAGATGTTATGCCTGGGTGGGGATTCCTGCCTTTTCTGTCCATTTATCTGAAAGTGGCAGCATAACAGAAGTAGCCAGGAACATTAAGTCCTCTGTGTCCTGTGATGTATGATTAGTCACTATGTGCAAATGACTATGATGTACCTTTCAAATGGTATCTTTCAAATAAAAAATATATATATATATATTATTGCTTGCATCTATGTACAGTGCCTTGCGAAAGTATTCGGCCCCCTTGAACTTTGCGACCTTTTGCCACATTTCAGGCTTCAAACATAAAGATATAAAACTAACTTGTTTTGAATAATCAACAAGTGGGACACAATCATGAAGTGGAACGAAATTTATTGGATATTTCAAACTTTTTTTAACAAATAAAAAACTGAAAAATTGGGCATGCAAAATTATTCAGCCCCTTTACTTTCAGTTCAGCAAACTCTCTCCAGAAGTTCAGTGAGGATCTCTGAATGATCCAATGTTGACCTAAATGACTAATGATAAATAGAATCCACCTGTGTGTAATCAAGTCTCCGTATAAATGCACCTACACTGTTATAGTCTCAGAGGTCCAATTAAAGCGCAGAGAGCATCATGAAGAACAAGTAACACACCAGGCAGGTCCGAGATACTGTTGTGGAGAAGTTTAAAGCCGGATTTGGATACAAAAAGATTTCCCAAGCTTTAAACATCCCAAGGAGCACTGTGCAAGCGATAATATTGAAATGGAAGGAGTATCAGACCACTGCAAATCTACGAAGACCTGGCCGTCCCTCTAAACTTTCAGCTCATACAAGGAGAAGACTGATCATAGATGCAGCCAAGAGGCCCATGATCACTCTGGATGAACTGCAGAGATCTACAGCTGAGGTGGGAGACTCTGTCCATAGGACAACAATCGGTCGTATACTGCACAAATCTGGCCTTTATGGAAGAGTGGCAAGAAGAAAGCCATTTCTTAAAGATATCCATAAAAAGTGTCGTTTAAAGTTTGCCACAAGCCACCTGGGAGACACACCAAACATGTGGAAGAGGGTGCTCTGGTCAGATGAAATCAAAATCGAACTTTTTGGCAACAATGCAAAACGTTATGTTTGGCGTAAAAGCAACACCGCTCATCACCCTGAACACACCATCCCCACTGTCAAACATGGTGGTGGGAGCATCATGGTTTGGGCCTGCTTTTCTTCTGCAGGGACAGGGAAGATGGTTAAAATTGATGGGAAGATGGATGGAGCCAAATACAGGACCATTCTGGAAGAAAACCTGATGGAGTCTGCAAAAGACCTGAGACTGGGACGGAGATTTGTCTTCCAACAAGACAATGATCCAAAACATAAAGCAAAATCTACAATGGAATGGTTCACAAATAAACATATCCAGGCGTTAGAATGGCCAAGTAAAAGTCCAGACCTGAATCCAATCGAGAATCTGTGGAAAGAACTGAAAACTGCTGTTCACAAACGCTCTCCATCCAACCTCACTGCGCTCGAGCGGTTTTGCAAGGAGGAATGGGCAAAAATTTCAGTCTCTCGATGTGCAAAACTGATAGAGATATACCCTAAGCGACTTACAGCTGTAATCGCAGCATTAGGTGGCGCTAAAAAATATTAACTTAAGGGGGCTGAATAATTTTGCACGCCCAATTTTTCAGTTTTTTTATTTGTTAAAAAAGTTTGAAATATCCAATACATTTCGTTCCACTTCATGATTGTGTCCCACTTGTTGATTCTTCAAAGAAAATTACAGTTTTATATCTTTATGTTTGAAGCCTGAAATGTGGCAAAAGGTCTCAAAGTTCAAGGGGGCCGAATACTTTCGCAAGGCACTGTATGTGGTCATCACTTAATTGAAATTAAAGTGGTTGTAAAGGTTTGTGTTTTTCCACCTTAATGCATCCTACGCAAGGTAACCACCTCGGGAGAGAGCTTCCCAAGGGGGTTATCTATTGCAGGGAGGAGCCAAGAGAGCCGCCGTGGGACCCCAGAACAGGAGGATCGGGGTCACTCTCTGCAAAACTAACTGCACAGTGGAGGTAAGTATGACAGGTTTGTTTAAAAAATAAAAAAAAACACATTACAACCCCTTTAACTTCGGCAATACTAGATGTATATGAACTTTCCTGAGAAATTGATGGGTGAAATGTGTGCTTTTATGGAAGGTGGGCATAATTTACTGCTAGTCCACAATAGTGTAAAGCACTGGCATAATATATTACATACCTGCAATATATTTAGTGCTCTGCGCATGTCTCCATTGGAGAGGGTCACCAGGGCCTTCATTCCATCTGGGCTAATTTGCACACTATCAAAGAGAAGGGTTGGAAATTATTTTTCAGAAGAAGCAGCAGTTGGAAATTTGTTGGAAAACAGCTTTGAAAACTAACTTCTCTTGTTGGACTACATGCTCCAGTCTGGGAATCATCATCTCTGAGTTCAAGGGACCAAAGCGGAACCGTGTGCACCTGGACTGCAGAGCTGGAATAATCTTAGACAGGTAATTACAAATCATACAGAAACGGGTGTTCTCAGTAAACTTCTCAATCACTGTAAAGATATAAAATAAGGAGCACATGAAAACATTTTTGTTTAAAAGATACAGAAAATTGTTAACAAATCAATATTTACTTAAAGCGGGGGTTCACCCTAAAAACGATTTTTTAACATTACATCCAGCTCACTCTCTACATTGACAGAATTCCGTTATTTTTTTGCTGTACATACCTTTGTACAGCCATTTTCTTCCCCGACTTCCGGGTAGTGCCTCCCGCGGGAGTGGGCGTTCCTATCCTGCAGGTAATTGACGTGATGACAAAAACGACCTCCACCCGTCGCATAAGGAGCGTCACGGGTTGCCAAAAGAAGCCGAACGTCGGTGCGCAGGCGCCGTATAGCGCCGACTCACCGTTCGGCTTCTTTTGGCAACCCGTGACGCTCCTTATGCGATGGGTGGAGGTCGTTTTTGTCATCACGTCAATCACCTGCTGGATAGGAAGGCCCACTCCCGCGGGAAGCCATACACGGAAGCCGGGGAAGAAAACAGCTGTACAAAGGTATGTACAGCAAAAAAAAATAAAAAAAATAATGGCATACTGTCAATGTAGAGAGTGAGCTGGATGTAATGTTAGAAAATCGTTTTTAGGGTGAACCCCCGCTTTAAGAAAACGTACCAACTGCAAGGCTGAGACTATAATGGCACAGTTTTCAACAAAGGCCCACCACAGCAAGAGGCTAATATACTATCTTACACTGGAAAGGAAAATACTTTAAACACAAACTCTAATTAAGATGGAAGAAATGCCTAGTCTAGGGGAAACCTTTCACTTGGAGATCTATAGGAAGGAAATCTATAGGGAGTAACATTCGTTACTACTAATAGTGTTAGAGGTTATACAAGAAAATATTTTTCTTTTAAATATTGGACTTTTTTCTATCATGTTCTTTGCACTGCACAAACTCTTAACCACACCAGCTCTTACTGGGCATGTACTTTACAGGTACATTTTATACCTACTATAATGGGATATTTTTGGAGGTAGAGGGAGCCAGGACATTGTATCGCAAACTGTGCATTATATTCCAAGGTCCACTTAAGCACAAAATTACTAAAAATGAATATGTCCTTTAAATACCGATTACAAGTTACAAGTTATGCAGGATCCACAATTTTGTCCAATCAGAAGTTCTGTGTTGTCACCATTACCTTACTTCTAATAGGAGGGCATGGTAGAGAAGCAGATTGTTAATCACAGCCAGGTCATTCCATATCTTTCAGAAAGATAAAGCTTCTCAGCATCAACACCACATCTTGGTATGAAGACAATTTGAAAAGTATTTTTATGCTCCTAAAAGCCATGTTATTTTAATTCACAGGACGTGCAAGCCTATTCAATTTAATTATATCAGTTTCACTCTGTATAAATGAAATCTCCAGAATTTGTGTCTTGACTTGGAGAAAAGGCAAAGCATGTGTAAATGTTAACCACTCAAGGACCGCCTCCTGCACATATACGTCGGCAGAATGGCACAGGTGGGCACATGTACGTACAGGTACGTCCTGTACTAGTACCCAGCCGTCACCGCAGGACCCGCGATCGCTCCCCGGAGCTGAAGAACGGGGAGAGCCGTGTGTAAACAAGGCTTCCCCCTTCTTCACTGTGGTGGCAGCATCGATCGTGTCATCCCTTTTATAGGGGGACACAATCGATGACATCACACCTACAGCCACACCCCCCTACAGTTGTAAACACACTTCAGGACACACATAACCCCATCAGCACCCCCTGTGGTTAACTCCCAAACTGCAATTGTAATTTTCACAATAAACAATGCATTTTTTGATGTGAAAATTACAATGGTCCCAAAAATGTGTCAAAATTGTCCGAAATGTCCGCCATAATGTCGTAGTCACGAAAAAAAAACAACGCTCATCGCCGCCATTAGTAGTAAAAAAAAAAAAAAATTAATAAAAATGCAATAAAACTATCCCCTATTTTGTAAACGCTATAAATTTTGCGAAACCAACCGATAAACGCTTATTGCGATTTTTTTTTCCAAAAATAGGTAGAAGAATACGTATCTGCCTAAAATAAAAAATGTTATATATATTTTTGGGGGATATTATAGCAAAAAGTAAAATATATTGTTTTTTTTCCAAAATTTACGCTCTATTTTTGTTTATAGCGCAAAAAATAAAAACCGCAGAGGTGATCAAATACCACCAAAAGAAAGCTCTATTTGGGGGAAAAAAGGACGCCAATTTTGTTTGGGAGCCACGTCGCACGGCCATGCAATTGTCAGTTAAAGCGACGCAGTGCCGAATCGCAAAAAGGGGCAAGGTCCGGGTCTTAAGTGGTTAAATTAGAATCCCAATCATTATGTTCTCCATTATGGCACATTATGTAACAAAACACTAAGCTTGTGTAGTGTGCATATGAAAAAACCCATGTTTTCACAAACTCAGTAACTGCAGAGAATTTATTATTACAGCAAGTCGCTGTAGTAAAAATCATGATAGATTTGCCAACTGCATAAATTCATCATCTGTAACAAAGACAAGACAGATTGTTATGTCTATCTAAAATTTTCAAAAGATCTGGCAAATTTGTAGCATTTCCAGGCATATGGCAGTGGAATCGTTTGCCATTTTACCTCGTCGTAGAGCGTTCTGCGCATCCTGAGTCATTGCATCTGCTTCATCCAGAATCACAAGCTTAAATCCTTTTCTGTAATGGAGAGACAACTGTCACTTTAAGACAAACAAGACTGCTACATCTGTAAAATTGACACAATTTACCAAGAAAAAAAATAAAAGGGAATTTTGACTTGCCTGTAAATTCCATATATTGAAACAGTACAGGACACAGGCATTCATACACAATGGGTTATAGGAATTTATCTTTAGACCTTTAGATGATTGGACACTGACAAAGCTTTAAAGGACCTGGGCACCTCCCCTATAACCCTATCCAAGGAATGGAAGAGGTTGCCTGTGTCCTGCACTGCACACCAAGATATGAAATCTACAGACGAGTCAAAATTCCTCTGTGCTCAACTGTACAGTAGAGGACAAAGGCAGAGTATTTATACACCATAGAGTGTCCCAATACAATGAATAAGAAGGAGCCGCAGCAATGAGGCAAACTGTGCAAACAGACTCAAACAACAAAGTTCATAAGACTTCAGAGTGCTGCTGCAAGAACCTTGAGGTCAAAATCCACAAAGAAGAATCAGCAGAAGATATGTTCACCTGATAAAACCTTAAAAACGTATGAACACAAGACCAGATGGCAGCCTTACACAATGGGGCTGCAGAGGCTTGGGGCCAAAATCCCCCGGAAACTCCTATCGATCTGGTTGAACGGGCATGTAAAAAGTGCAGGAGTTTTCTCTTTGAGAATGTAAGCTTTCACGATCAGATTCCTTATCCGTTGTGCCAAGGTGAGCTCTGAAGTAGCGTATACCTTGCAAGATCACAAGGACAAGACACACTGAAATTCATCAATATGATTTGACCAGTAGCTTTGGGGTATACTCTAAGGTTCAAAGTATAGTGCAAAGTACAGCGTTTACCCTGGGATATTTAAGAGCAGGGCATGAGGATGGTAGTACAATGTCCTCATTGGAGGAGGAATACCAAGACCAACATCAGGAGAAAGGATGTCCCTTTAGTGTAAAGCAACTTTGTGACTGTGAAGCATGAAGAAAGGCTCTTTACAGCAAAGGCCTGTGAGTTCAGAAACACGTTTGACAGACGTGATGGTGACCAAAAGGGCTACTTTGCAGGAGAGACCCTCTGGATCAGGGGTATTGAATTAAAATTCTTAGAGGTTTGATCAGTAAATTTTCTTCCAGCAGAGGCCCGAAACGCATGTTTATGTCACATCACATTCCCCCTCTCCTCTTATATCACAATCATGCTCTTACATCAGCATCCTCAGTCCCCCTGCATACCACATCCCATCTTCCGTTCACATTTCCCCCCTTCAACTACGTCCTCTGTCCCCTCTTAACATCATAACCCCACCACAGCTGCCTTCTTTCACATCACTGCCCCCCGCAGCAACTGTTTGATCAGCTTGGAGGACGGAGGAGGGATCGGAGTAACAGACCCCCGACTCTCCATAGAGTGCCTACTACCCAAAGCTAACACAAGGGGTCTTGTTCATCCCTTGCGATAGCAATACATTTTAATGAAAATGATCAAATTTGCCCTGGAGAGCAAATCAGTTAAACCCTTACACCCAAGAACATATTTAAAGAGAGGAAGGAAGGAAAAAACAAACAAAAAAAAACACCACAGACATAAAACATAGTGTCATTATATACTTACTTAAATATGGTTCTAGTACTGGAAAAACTTAATATGGGACCTCTTACAATATCTATGCCACGGTCATCTGAAGCGTTCAACTTTGGAAAAAAAAATAAAAAGAATATAAAAAAAAAACACACACACACTACATCCATCTGTAAGAAAAAAAAAAAAGCATGAAACTTCGCAAAACTGCCTAGTGTGTACAGTATGTGCATTGATACACATCTGGCACAAATCTCAGCTACGTGCGACATATCCTGTGGGTGCATTTCTCATCTTAACACACACAATAACATTTCAATACAAAAACAAAACAAATACATATATAATAGGATTGTTGTGCTCATTATAAAATCTCATCATCTTGGATCCATCAAGGGGCATAGGACGATACATAATGTTGGGTTTTGCGGCTGCCGACAGGAGGGATTTATCCCTGGCAAACAAGAAAGTCTGTAGGCCATCCCAGGATAGCCCCCCTCCTAATACCAGTATGCTTCATTTGTTAGTAAGCAGTACAAAGAGCATGGTCATAAACTTAAGGAACATAGGTCCCAACCCTCTAACAGACTCCAAGAAATGGAATGTATGGTGAATACATAAATGGCATTTTCTTTCTTGGTCTTTAAGGTACATGGACACTCATATACTTTCATGATACCCAAAAAGCAGGGGTAAGCAAAAAAGGGAGTATGATGGGAGGGAAAACCTATTTCCCAACATGGAAGGAGTGATAGCCTGATGTGTCACTAACACAAAGAACAAACCGCTCTCTCCAAGAACTCAGACCAGATAGGAGGAAACCAAAAAACAATGTCCCAGTAAGACCAGAGAAGCTTCTCAGCTTCAACTTACCTGAACCCATAGGGTCCAAAAGAGAAAAAGGGGGGGGGGGGCAAATCTGAGGGATGATTTATGATTCCTTTATATAAAAAGAATATGAAAAAAAGAAAGTACTCCCGAGGCAGACATTTACCCAATTACATCACCAAGGTGAGGATTAAGCAGAAAGAACCCCCAAGGATGACTTGCTCAGAAGTATATACAAGGAGAGAACTTTGTGTTTTGCTGAATAGGAAAGGAGGCACACAACTTTTGTTCACTAGATCACAGCCCATTCCTTTGTTGTAATGACATATCTTCTTGAAGGTGGGGGGAGATGTCCCCATCAGGAATGGAGGATTGATTCATCAGTCCAGAAACCAATTAATCTCCAGAGGAAGACACGTTAGGTCTGCTCAGAAAGTTTACCAGAATGGTCTTTGCAGCTGTAGGAGTTCTGAAAAACCTGATACTGCAGAGAATAGGTCAATCCACCAGATGCAGCATAGCATGTGCAGCATCAATAAGAGCAAAAACGGTCTCTTGTAAATCAGACTGCAGTGGACCCCGACTAGTCAAAAAATGTCATCAGGGAGAGACCCTTGATCAAAGTCAGAATTATTTGTGACCTCTGGCCCGGCTGCCTCTAAAGCCACAGGTGAATCAGAAATGGACTCTGCAGGGGAAGGCACTAAAGCCTTGTGGTCAGTACCAGTGAGAAAGGGTTACTTTGGTCTTGAGTCACTGCAGTAGAGGCCCCAGACAATAAAGCAGTCCAGCGAAGCTGATGACTTTGATGACTAGGTAAACCTTATAATCATAGGGTAACTGGGTTTCAGGTCTCAGTACCTTTGGAAAACACAAAATAAACATCCTCAAACTTTAAAGCCTCGTACACACGATCAAACTTCCATCGGACAAATCCGTGGATTGTTGTCCGAAGGGCGTTGGCCATGAACTTGTTCTGCATACAGACGGCAGAACTTTTTCAGCCAACATACACGAAACAACGTTTTTCAGCTTTTTAGCGCTACCCTTTCGACAACTTCTGCTAATGTCTGATGATTAGCATTGGTTCGGAGCATGCACATTTGTACTTTGGATTTTAGTTCAACGGACTTGTGTACACACGATCAGATAATCCGACGGAACACATTTATTGTTGGACAATTTGAGAGCATGGCAATTCCAACAACAATTGTCCGATGGAGCATACAGACTGTCGGATTTTTCGACAAAACCCTTCCATCACACAATTGCTGTCGGAATATCTGATCGTGTGTACGGGCCTTAAGGAAAGTGTGAGCTGGGTTCACCTGTTGCAGCAGAACTGTCACTTGCGTTTCTATATAAAAAGGATGTTGCAACCGCATCACAGTGATGCACCTAAGCTGAGGGAAAAAGGCAAGGCCTTGGGTACTCAAAAAACACAGACATTTAATAAATCAGTGTGGATCAGATGGCGGGAGGTGACCAAAGCCAGTGTAGATAAGCAGCAGGAACAGACCAGAGATTGAGGTCTTTGCAAATCAGGAGTAGCTGTGGGGAACCTATTCCTCTTCCTTTCTCAACAGTAAAAGCAAGAATTTAAAGGCGCTTAGCAATCCAAACAGCGAGGTAGCTCCTGACACTGAGCCAGACTGGCCTACTCAAAGTGAATCTACAGAAAGGGCAAGTACTAAGGCAATACCAACACAGTTCCGGACCTGAAAAAGCGCTCATGGCTAACTTGTTACCAGAACAGGGGTCTGTAAAGTGCCTAATGCAGAACCCAATGTCCAAAGGGCACTCCCAGTCTAGCTCCACAACATCTAGTTCATCAGGGTCCATGTAAAGCAATCCAAAACTAGCTAAAAAAAGGTCGCTCTGGGGTGCCGCTATTGTAGAAACCAGCTTAAGCAGCAAT
This sequence comes from Rana temporaria, assembly GCF_905171775.1. Taxonomy (NCBI): domain Eukaryota; kingdom Metazoa; phylum Chordata; class Amphibia; order Anura; family Ranidae; genus Rana; species Rana temporaria. The sequence continues at coordinate 167,584,670 of NC_053489.1, forward strand.
GTAATGAAGAATCTTGTTTATAAAAAAAAAAAAAAAAAAAAGGTAGGTTAGACTATTCCCAGCAGAGCTGAAGAGATGAAATTCATCCTCCTAGGACAATGACAAAGAACTGATGCATGCTGGTAATAGGCTGGTCTAGAGATAGCTTTGTTTGCCAGTGTCCAATCCTTCTGTATGTAGCGGCCTGCTACTGTTTAGCCAGCGCTGCTTTAAATTTAGAGGGTAGCCTGAGTGTTAGTTGACTCAGACCATATAATTTTTTCCAAATTTGGGCCTCTGTTCCAGCCATGGCTGTACTGCGAGTGACCACTATTGTTGTCTGGGGTGCCGTTACCACCCCATGTCAAGGGTGGCAGCAGTCAGGTCAAGGTGATTTGGGTGTTCCCCTTCGGCAGCCAGTGTGAGTTGATCGTCCCGCTGTGCATGCTGAGGAGGAGTACTTAAGGGACAGACGCCATTGGACTGGGGTCGTCGATCCTGGGTTTGTCATCCCCCCCCCCCCCCCCCCCCTTGTGTGGCCCTCCTGGCCGGGGGTGCATGTTAAAGTGTTCCTGGCTCCGGCACCACGTTGGTCCGGAGTTGTGATCTACTAAGTAGGCCCGGTAGTTAGACTGGGTCTACGTTTGCAGAGTGGTCTTGTGCTGTCTGTCCTGGAGGGAGGAAGCCACTCGAAGAACCTATCTTGGAGAGCACCGAGCACGAGGCCGGTATCTCGGGAGAGGCCTTGAACTTTATTGAAGGACACACCATTACTGAGGGGCTGAATGATGGTCGCCTGTCAGTTCTAATGTCACAAGAAGTTAATCGGGAGAGATCCGGGTGCTTAATCCTGTGTGGAGAAGATTTTGGACCGAATATACCACCATCTGTGGCAGAGACTGTACCATATTCCGTGCGCCATCTCGCCTGCTAGGCTAGTGAGAGAGGCCTATCCCAGTGTGCAATACCCACTCTAGCTAGAGTGGCTTCGAAAGCTGTAGAGGGCCGTTGTATTTAAATTTTCGGGTCCTGCCGTTACCCCACCTTTCACCGTCTCAGTACCAAGAGTCTATGATGAGAAATGTCAGACAGATGTGAGTGCCAATCACTTAGTCTTTATCCAATTCTTTAATAAACGAACTTGCAGGAGTAGAGGGATGGAGGATTAGGGGAGATTCAGATATCTTATTGCAGATCACTGAAGAATTGCTTAGATCCAGAAGACAAACAGCTTTTCTGTCAGCGGATCTTTGCAACACCCGGATAGGCCTCTCACACTGACCTAGCAGCCGGTATGACACACACAGACAAGTCTCTGCCACAGGCTTAGAAATCAGTGGAACTCCTGGATAATCCTCTGCCACAGGATTGTTTAGCCAGCAATCAGTTATAGAACAGCTGCACAGTAGCAGAACCTTTAAGCCATCCGGCAGTACTGTGAGGTAGATTAACTTAAATGCATCCTCCAAACGAGTCACCAGGCACTTCCTAAGAAACCAGCCTTCCGCCCGGTTCTCTCCAGCAAGGTCCTCCCCTGGAATCTTCTCAGTTTGCTTGGCTTCTTCCGCGCAGGCAAGACAGCACAGGGCCACCTTCAGTTAAGTAGACCCCAGACTTCTGGGCCTACTTGTAGTAACACAGCCTCGAGCCAGCAGCGCCCGAGGTAGGAGAGAGCAGTTCTCACATACCTTAGGCCAGGAGAGCCATGAGATCAGAGTGCATGAGCACAGCCTCGGGCCAGCAGGGCCCCGAGGTAGAGAGAACATTAGCACATCCTCAGGCCAGCAGGGCCATGAGGTAAGAGACATCACATGGTTTCTGCCCCCTTAAATATCCTCTCCCAGAATGCACAGTAGCAAGAACACTCCCACAGAGCTGTTTCTGGGGAAAGAACAGTCAATGCACTTCAGCTTGCTGTATTTCTCACACTGGCCTGTGGTGACAGTGACACAACAGAAGCCAATTTAACTTTGTACAATCAAATCTGAACTATTTACAATTCAGACAAACACTACATTTACAGCATAGCCCCTGCACTTTAGGATCAGGGCACTACATATTTAAGGGTATTGTTTCACAAAGATTGGAGATGTATTAGGTTAGAGTGTTGCCCTATAAGGTGTGCAATCTATGAATCCTACATCAGTAGGGTGTTCTGTCCAAAAGTGTGGAGGTACTTCCTGCATCATGAGATTGGAAATAGGCATATCCTCGTAGTTTTCAGTTTTAGCTACCAAAGCTTTATCATCATCAGTGACAGAAAGCCTGTAGTGAGGAGCCAATTTATTCCATGCCTTGGCACATTTACGCATGTATTTCTTATATATATATATATATATATATATATATATATATATATATATTATACACACACACACACAGTCCTGATCAAAAGTTTAAGACCACTTGAAAAATTGCAAAAAATCATATTTTACATTGTTGGATCTTAACAAGGTTCCAAGTGGAGCTTCAACATGCAACAAGAAATGAGTGAGACAAAACATTTTTTTGAGCATTCAATTTAATTAAAAATAACGATTAAACTGAAACAGGCTGTTTTTCAGCTGATCAAAAGTTTAGGACCACATGCCTTTAAAAGGCCAAATCTGTGCAAAGATGTGGATTCATTGTCATCTCCTGTCAGGTAGTCACACGTTGTGAAGGCAAAGGCAAAAAAATCTCTCCCTTTTTGAACGTGGTCGGGTTGCTGAACTGCATAAGCAGGGTCTCTCAAGACACTGGACGATCCTCGACCCAAATTAAGGCCCTTACTGGTTCTGACTGCAGCCCCATAACCATCAGACGGCATCTGAGACTGAAGGGCTTCAAAAACAAAAAACGTCTTCAAAAACCTTGTCTCCTTGAACGCCACAGAACTGCTCGTTTGGACTTTGCAAGAGAGCACCAAACATGGGACATTCAAAGGTGGAAGAAAGTTTTATTCTCTGATGAGAAAAAATGTAACCTTGATGGTCCTGATGATTTCCAACGTTACTGGCATGACAAGCAGATCCCACCTGAGATGTTTTCTACGCGCCACAGTGGAGGGGGCGCCATAATGGTCTGGGGTGCTTTTTCCTTCAGTGGAAAAATGAAGCTTCAGGAAGTGCAGGGGCGTCAAACGGCCGCTGGCTATGTCCAGATGTTGCAGAGAGCATTCCTCATGACTGAGGGCCCTCGTCTGTGTGGTAACGACTGGGTTTTTCAACAGGACAACGCTACAGTACACAATGCCCGCAGGACAAGGGACTTCTTCCAGGAGAATAACATTACTCTTTTGGCCCATCCTGCGTGTTCCCCTGATCTAAATCCAATTGAGAACCTTTGGGGATGGATGGCAAGGGAAGTTTACAAAAATGGACAACAGTTCCAGACAGTAGATGGCCTTCGTGCGGCTGTCTTCACCACTTGGAGAAATGTTCTCATTCACCTAATGGAAACGCGAGGCATCAAGCATGCCGAAACAAACTTTTGAACTGATTAACAATAACGGCGGAGCTACTTATTACTGAGTTAATGTTTGGAAGTTGAATTTCTGTTTTGGGGGGGGGGGGGGGGGGTTAGGTTTTTTTTGGAGGTGTGGTCCTAAACTTTTGATCAGCTGAAAAACAGCCCGTTTCAGTTTATTCGTTATTTTCAATTAAATTGAATGCTCAAAAAATGTTTTGTCTCACTCTCATTTCTTCTTGTTGCATGTTGAAGCTCTACTTGGAACCTTGTTAAGATCCAACAATGTAAAATATGATTTTGATCAGACATTATATATATATATATATATATATATATATATATATATATATATATATATATATGTGTATATGATTTTTTAATACAGCTTACCTGTGAAATACTTTGCTTGGGAATACATCACAGGACACAGAGCCTTAATTACTTAACGGGTTATGTAGTCACCACAGGTGATTGGACACTGCCAAACCCAATTAAAATTAAGTTCCTCCCCCTATATAACCCCTCCCAAATGGAGAGTACCTCAGTTTTGTAGCAAAGCAATAAGTGTTCCACGTTAACTCCGAAGAGGGGTGGGAGCTCTGTGTCCCGTGATGTATTCCCAAGAAAACTCTTACCCCCAGTAACATTCTTAATAATGTCATCCAGCGAGGCTCTAAATAGCCTCTACCCCTTGAAGGGAAAATCTGCCAGGGCCTTCTTTAGATGCCTGGTCCGCAGACCAGCATTTTAGCCAAATTAGGCAACAGAGCACCACAGCAGATACTGAGGCTCTAGAAAGCAAAGGAGCCGTATCTAAAGCCGCATCACAGACATACTTAAGGCCATGCACTAACTGGTCTGCCAGCTCCACGCAGATTGGGGAAGCCTGTTGCTTTTCCAACTCACGGTGCAACAATTTCGCCCATTCAGTAAGCGTCTGGGACACCAGGGCCGTGGCCAATACTGGCTGCAATGCTGAACCCACCACTGTGAACATGGACCGGGAGACCTATTGGCGGGGTCCTTAACCACTTGTCCACCAGGCCTATTCTGGCACTTCTCTCCTTCATGTAAAAATCACAATTTCTTTGCTAGAAAATTAAGCAGAACCTCCAAACATTATATATATTTTTTTAGGGAATAAAATGGTGGTCATTGCAATTTTTTTGCTCGCACGGTATTTGCGCAATAATTTTTCAAACGCCTTTTTTGGGGGAAAAAAATGGTTTTGTGAATTAAAAAATAAAACAGTAAAGTTAGCCCAATTTTTTGGTAAAATGTGAAAGATGATGTTACGCCGAGTAAATATATACCCAACATGTCACGCTTTAAAATTGCGCACACTCGTGGAATGGCGCCAAACTTCGGTACTTAAAATCTCCATAGGCGAAGCTTTAATTTTTTTTACAGGTTACTAATGCATGCAGCGATACCTCACATGTGGGGTTTGAACGGCGTTTACATATGTGGGCGGGACTTATATGCGTGTTCGCTTCTGAGCGCGAGATTCCTGGAGACAGGGGCGTTTTAATTTTTTTTTTTTTTTACACTTTAATAGGTCCTCTTTATGAAGAGAGATGTGGGGTCAATAAGACCCTACATCTCTCCTCCAGGCTTGAAAGCATGAGATCGTGAAAAAAAAAATTCACAGATCTCATGCTGACAGCCGCGATTGCGGCTGTCTATACTTCCGGGTACCCAGGCGTGACGTCACAACATCGCGCCCGGGCCTCTCTATCGTCATGAGCCATCGCTGGCCGATTCGTTCTCCGGGCCCCCGAAGCCTATAAGAATGAACAAGCGGCGGAACTGCCGCTATGATTGTTCTTATCGTGCACAGAATCGCCGGCATAAGATGGTGATATCTGAACAATGCCTGTAGCTGCAGGCATCATTCAGATATCACCTCACAAAGTGAAGGACGTCATATGACGTCCTTGGAGGGCAAGTGGTTAAAGGCCGGGGTCCCCTCCACCAGAATCGTGGTTACCTTGTTTAACCTGGAGACCGGGGGGTCCACAATCGGGGCAGATGTCCATTTCTTTAGGAAACTCTCCTCAAAGGGGTACAGTACCGCCATGCGTTTTGGGACCGAAAAAGTCAGCTGCGGCCGGTCCCATTCTTTGTAAATAAACTTATCAAAGTTAGGCAGGGAAACACCCTAGCCGGCTTGTGGGACCAAAAAGGGACCGGCACCTCTGTAGATGCCCCCACCGTATCCTCCATTTTTATGGTATCCTGCACCGATGTAATAAGTGCTCCTAAAAGCGCCCTTTCCGGCGCTGGCCCAGACACAGAGTCATCCTCACTGTCCTGGTCTGCATCCTCTGAAACGTCAGAACAGCATGGGGAGGAGGGAAGAGAGGGGGAGAGAAGAGGAGAAAGAGAACCCGAATTCAACCTCCCAGGGAATGCCCAGCTGCTCCAACCTGCCGAGGCAGGCGGAACCATACTTACCCCTCCCGTGAGGACTGCTGGACGCATTCCGCAGACAGACCCATCACCCGAGCGGTACAGGGTGGCTGTCGGCCACGGCACACTGTGACACGGACAGCAGTAGCCTGGTCATATGTGTGCATTGAAGCATATAGCTCGCCGGCCACCCCTGGATCTGTCATGGCTGACCTAGCGTGTAGCTAAGGCCTGCTCACGCTTGATGGCAGGGCTGGGGAGACTACCAGGATCTATATTATCCAGCCTGTCACCCAGCTTGACTGTTGATAGTAGACAACAGCAATCAAAAGACAGAAAAAAATGAAAAATCTCCAGGACCAATAGTCCCCACCGGGAGCCAGGTCCTTCTACACTAGGCAGAAAAAAAACTGAGCTGCTGGATGCAGTGTTAGGGGTTATAGCCAGTAGGACTGGCCCCCGGGGGCGGTACTGTGCAGTTTTGCTGTTTTTAACATGTTCTGCCTAGTGTCCTGAAGGTGGCGATATAACCCTAAGGTCAAGATTAAAGTGCTGTGTCCGTCAATGAACGAAAGAGAAATCGTATATTTTAATTAAACAGTCATTTGCCGCAGATGCTGAATACACTACCTTATTTACACATACTGTAACCATTGTAGGAAAACTTACCAATATGTGTATTATACAATAGGGCATGGATATGCAATTAGTGGACATCCAGCTGTTGCAAAACTACAAGTCTCATCATGCCTCTGCCTCTGTGTGTCATGCTTGTGGCTGTCAGAGTCTTGCTATACCTCATGGGACTTGTAGTTCTGCAACAGCTGGAGGTCGGCTAATTGCATAACCCTGCAATAGGGAAACTATAAAAAAACTAAGATGGTGAAACACGCATACAAATAATTTTACTATAAGAGAAGTCAAATCTAATAACCTCACTTGAAAACTTCATAACTACAATATTAAAAGAAAAAAAAGAGATACCTCCAAAACCATAGAGTTAAACTCCTTTTCTTTGTAAAGCTGTTTTGCACAGGCTAGAATTGTGGAAGTTTTGCCGGTTCCAGGTGGTCCATATAATAATAGATGAGGAAGTTTGTCTTCACTGATGAACTTCTGAACTAGTATTAGGAAAAAAATAAAAATAAAAACACAACAGGAAAATTAATATAGAACACAGCACGAAAAAAAAAAACACAATCACACCGAAAACACTTGCTTCTAGCAAGTTCTGTCTAGACACATAACATTTTGTTTAAAGATGAATTTCAGATATGGATATTTTGTACATTAATCCAGCTTAGACCAATGTAACTATGCACATACCATACCTTGTCAATTGCCCAAGAAGCTGAAAATCACTTAAGTATGCACCACTATTCCAGGGATCTCTGCTTCGGGGTGTCCTGCCGTGTAGTAGGGGGCATATTGCTTTAAAACAGGGTTCGACAAAATTCAGGCGCCTGGTTGCCATTGTGACAAGAAATGGCGACCTGGCTCCCGGGGAAGCTTAGGCCTGCAGAAGGCCGCAGCCTCAATTACTGGCCGGCGCGATCGCACGGCGGGGGAAGTGGATACACAGGATACCCCCATCCTGTGTCTCTGTGCGCCCCCACCTTCCCCGCCGCACGATTGTGGCGGGCCGGCGCCGGCCGGTAATTGAGGCCGCGGCTTTGCAGGCTTCTGCTTCCTTCTGTGATCTGGCGCCATCTTGTGGTGCCCGTAGGCAACACAAGTAAAACAGCAATTCTAATGTGTTTTTCACTGTGATCTCCTTCCCTCTAATTAAAGCCCCCCAAACATTATATATTTTTTTATTCTAACACCCTAGAGAATAAAATGGCGGTCGTTTCAATACTTTGTCACACCGCATTTGCGCAGCGGTCTTACAAGCGCACTTTTTTGGGGAAAAAAATACACTTTTTTTAATTAAAAATAAGACAACAGTAAAGATAGCCCAATTTTTTTTTATATTGTGAAAGATAATGTTACGCCGAGTAAATGGATACCCAACATGTCACGCTTCAAAATTGCGTCCGCTCGTGGAATGGCGACAAATTTTTACCCTTTAAAATCCCTATAGGCGACGTTTAAAAAATTCTACAGGTTGCATGTTTTGAGTTACAGGAGGTCTAGTGCTAGAATTTTTTCTCTCGCTCTACCAATTGCGGCGATACCTCACATGTGTGAGCTTAGCGGGACGGGGCGCGTTTTCTGGCTCCTAACTTTTTTAGCTGGCTCCTAGATTCCAAACAAATTTGTCCAACACTGCTTTAAAGGCAGGGTTTGACAAATTTTCTTGGAATCCAGGAGCCAGCTAAAAAAGTTAGGAGCCAGAAAACGCACCCCGTCCCGCCAAGCTCACACATGTGAGGTATCGCCGCGATTGGTAGAGCGAGAGCAATAATTCTAGCCCTAGACCTCCTCTGTAACTCAAAACATGCAACCTGTAGATTTTTTTAAACGTCGCCTATGAAGATTTTAAAGGGTAAAAGTTTGTCTGCATTCCAAGAGCGGACGCAATTTTGAAGCCCGACATGTTGGGTATGAATTTACTCGGCGTAACATTATCTTTCATAATATAAAAAAAAATGGGGATAACTTTACTGTTGTCTTATTTTTTTATTAAAAAAAGTGTAATTTTTTCCCAAAAAAAGTGCGCTTGTAAGACCGCTGCGCAAATACGGCGTGACAGAAAGTATTGCAACGATGGCCATTTTATTCTCTAGGGTGTTAGAATAAAAAATATATATAATGTTTGGGGGTTCTAATTAGAGGAAAGAAGTTGGCAGTGAAAATAGTGAAAAATTACATTAGAATTGCTGTTTAACTTGTAATGCTTAACTTGTAATACCAACGGCCACCAGATGGCGCCAGCTCACAAAAGGAAGAGCTGGGGACTTCACCTTCCACCTTCCAAGCCATTTTCGCCAGGATGCTATTTCTAGTCGCCATGGCGACCTTGCGACCGGGATTTGTCGAGCCCTGTTTAACCTCCTGAGACCCACGCTATAGTCGAATGACGGCTACAGCGCGGATCTGAATATCCAACAAGCCGTCAATTGACGCAGCGGGGAACTTCTGTGTTGGCCGTGTCCCTTGGACACAGCCAATTACAGATCGCCGCGAACGGCCAATCAGAGTGGCCGTTTGCGATGCGATCTGTGCGGCCAATGAGAGATGATCTCATATGTAAACATATGAGATCATCTCTCATTGCCGGCTCACACAGAGACAGCGTCCTGTCTCTGGAGAGGAGACCGATCTGTGTCTCTTGTACATAGGGACATAGATCGGTCACCCCCCCCCCCCAGTCACCCCCCCCACCTACAGTTAGAACACTATATAGGGAACATATTTAACCCCTTCCTCACCCCCTAGTGTTAACCCCTTCAATGCCAGTCACATTTATGCAGTAATTAGTGCATATTTATAGCACTGATCGCAGTATAAATGTTAATGGCGCCAAAAATGTGTCAAAAGTGTCCGATGTGTCCGCCATAACGTCGCAGTCCCAATAAAAATTGCAGATCGCTGCCATTTCTAGTAAAAAATAAATAATAAAAAATAATAATTCTGTCCCCTATTTTGTAGGCGCTATAACTTTTGCGCTTTTTTTTTTTTTTTTACCAAAAATATGTAGAAGAATACGTATCGGCCTAAACTGAGAAAAAAATATATATATATATTTTTTAATTGGCATATTTATTATAGCAACAAGTAAAAAATATTGTATTTTTTTTCAAAATTGTCACACTTTTTGGTTTATAGCGCAAAAAATAAAAACCGCACAGGCGATCAAATACCACCAAAAGAAAGCTCTACTTGTGGGGAAAAAAGGACGTCAATTTTGTTTGGGAGCCACGTCGCATGACCGCGCAATTGTTAGTTAAAACGACGCAGTGCCGGAAGCTGAAATTTCACCTGGGCAGGAGGGGGGTATATGTGCCCAGTAAGCATGTGGTTAAAGGTATACTTATCCTTTAGGATTAACATGGTTGTAAAGTTTTTTTTTTATCTTGATGCATTTTCTGGCTTAAGGTAAACAAAAAACCTGTTATGTTCCCCCACAGCACCCCCCCAATACTTGCCTGTGCCCGAGAGCAGCAACGACACACTCTCTCATCACTGGACAAAGAGGGTGTCAAAAAAAGCCTGCGAGATGGGAGCAGGGCCAAACCACACTGTGTTTCAATAGGGGCATACAGCATGGCTGGGGGATCTAGCCCCACACAAGTGGCTTGTTATGGGAGCACTCAGAAGGGAGGAGGAACCAGGGGCACCAGTGCCCAAGAGAGACGTTTTGTGCAAAACCATTGCACATAGCAGGTAGGTATAACATCCTTATTTAAAAAAAAATAGGATTTTATGCTCACCGTAAAATCTCTTTCTCTGAGTTCATGGACGGACACAGCCTTAATCTTGACTTAGTGGGTATTAGCCTTCCTTTAGGAGTGACTAGGCAGAAATGTATATATAAAAGGTGAACTTATCATACACACCCTATAGCCCCGCCCAGGGGGCTGGCCCTCCGGGTATAACCCCTCTCTCTGCATCTCGCAGATTAGTTCGTCAAAAAGTAGTACAAACATAAAAAGGAGGGGTGGGTGCTGTGTCCGTCCGTCCTATTTTCTCTTTTGAAAAAACAGCCTTAATCTTGACTTAGTGGGACGTCCCAAAGCAGTGTCAAAAAAATGAGTGGTGGGAAGAGCAAAAAATTAAACTTCACCCCAAAACAGAGCTCCTCCACTGAGGAGTTGCAACTCTAAACAGCCGCCTGCAAAACTTTGCGGCCGAAAAAAGCATCCGAAGATCCACTCACATCAACCTTATAGAATTTGGTGAAAGTGCGGGCGGACAACCAAGTCGCCGCCTTACACACCTGGGAAACAGACGCTTGATGTCGGAAAGCCCAGGAGGCACCTATTGCCCTGGTCGAATGCGCCGTGATAGGAAAGGGGGGCGCCCGACCCCCTATGGCCTAAGCCTGAATTACTGTCTGTCGGATCCACCTAGAGATGTTGGTCGATGAGACCGCTAGGCCCTTCTTGGGCCCAGCCTCTGAAACAAACAGTGAGTCTGACCTCCGGAACAGAGCAGTGGCAGATAAATATACTCTCAGGGCTCGGACAACAACGTCTCCCTAGGGTGCGACGGGTTACGACACAAGGATGGAAGTACAATGTCCCCATTGAGATGGAAGGCCGAGACGACCTTAGGTAGAAAAGATGGCTGCGGACGCAGCACCACCTTATCCTTGTGGAAGATTAGGTAGGGAGCCCTATATGATAAGGTGGCCAGCTCAGAGACTCGTCTAACTGACGTGATCGCCACCAAAAAGACCACCTTCTGAGAAAGTGTCAATAAGGGAATCTCCCTAATTTCTTCAAACAGTACCTTCTGAAGCACCGAGAGAACCAGGTTTAGGTCCTACGGAGGTAGTGGAGGACGAACCGGAGGGGCCACATGCCGAACCCCCTGTGCTAAAGTTCTCACCAGAGAGTGAGTCGCCAGGGGTCGCTGAAATAAAACAGCCAGGGCAGATATCTGCCCCTTAATCGTGCTTAAGGCAAGCTTTTGGTCCACCCAGCGCTGTAAGAACAGCAGTATCCTGGACACAAAATAAGTTTGTGGATTCCATATCATTTCTTCGCAAAGCGCTAAGTAAGCTCTCCAAGTGCCATTATAAATCCTTCTAGAGGATAACTTCCTAGCCCTTCTCATGGTAGAAATTACGGAATCCGATAGGCCCCGGTCTCTTAGTACCTGGCTTTCAATGGCCATGCCGTTAAAGCCAGCGACTGTAAAGTAGTATGTAGTATGGGACCTTGTGACAACAGGTCCTTTCTCTGCGGTTGACGCCAAGGGACGTCTGCTACTAGCCGCACTAGATTGGCATACCAAGGACGCCGAGGCCAATCCGGGGCAATTAGGATCATTGGAATGCCTTCTGCCTCTACTCTGCAAAGTAGAAGAGGCAGGAGCTTTAGAGGAGGGAAGGCATAGATTAGCCGATACTGACTCCATGGCGCCACTAACGCATCTGTGGCGTCTGCCCATGGGTCCTTCGACCTGGCCACAAACCTCAATACCTTCCGATTGAGTCGAGACGCCAGGATATCTACGTCTGGCGTGCCCCATCTCTGTCAAAGGAGCTGAAACACCTCCGGGTACAGAGACCATTCTCTTTGGTCCAACATCTGGCGACTCAGGTAGTCCGCCTGCCAGTTTTCCACACCCGGAATGTATATGGCCGACAGTGCCAGTATGCTCCTTTCTGCCCATCTTAGAATGTGCGTGACTTCTAACGCTGCAGCCGAGCTTCTTGTTCCTCCTTGATGGTTGACATATGCCACCGCCGTGGAGTTGTCCGACTGGATCCTGACTGGACGCCCCTGTAGTCTCTGAGACCATGCGGCGAGGCACAGCCTGATCGTCCGAAGTTCCAGGACATTGATCGGCAGGTGGGAATCCTCCGGGGACCAGCGACACTGGGTCGACTGAATCCCCCAGACTCCCCCCCCACCCGATAAGGCTAGCGTCCGTCGTGATGACTGTCCAGTGATAAGGAAGGAACGACTTTCCGGACAGAAGTGCCGGTGAGGTCAGCCACCAAACCAGGGAGGCCCTGAACAGGTGGCTCACCCGGATCAGATAATCCAGGGATGATGGGCACTTGTCCCATCTGGACAGAATTTCCTTCTGTAATTCTCGCGTGTGAGATTGCGCATATGGTACCGCCTGGAAGGAGGCCAACAATGAGGCCCAGGACTCGCATGCAGAAACGGAATGACGACCATTTCTGGGACGTGAACTGCTGCACCGCAGTCCGAAGGGTCTGCAACTTTTCACAGGGAAGAACACCCTTGCTTCTGAGGAGTCCAGGATCAATCTCAGATACACTAGGTGTTGAGTCGGTCTCAATACCGATTTCTGAATGTTCAGAAGCCACCCAAAATGTCTGAGGGTCTGACATGTTATAGACATGCTCTCCTCTAATTCTGAGGCTGGAGGAGCCCTCAGAAGCAGGATGTCCAAGTAGCCCACGATAACGATGCCACGTCGTCTTAGTAGGGCGAGAATTGGGGCAAGCCCCTTGGTGCCGATGCCAGGCCAAAGGGGAGAGCTACAAACTGATAGTGGTCTTCCCCGATGGCAAAGCGCAGAAGTCTCTGATGCTTTGTGCATATGGGGACATGTAGATAGGCATCCCTGATGTCCAAGGATGCCAGAAAGTCCCCCGGCTGGAGGGTAGTAATGACAGAGGATTGATGTCATCTGGAATCCTTGTACCTTCACAAAGCAATTGAGGGCCCTGAGGTCAAGGATAGGACCTTCTTTGGTACTATGAACAGATTGGAGTAAAACCCCTGAAACCGATCCTGTACTGGGACAGGGATAACCACCCTGCGTTCCAGCAGGTCCTGAACTGCCCCATCTAGGGCTTCCTGACGAGCCGGTAGTAGCTGGAGGGAAAAAATATGTTTGGTGGGCAAGATAGGAACTCTTGTACCCTGATGAGACTACCACGCAAAGCCACCGGTCGAGGACCCGAGATGTCCACCGGGCCGCAAATTCGCAAAGACGTCCCCCCACCCGAGGAATGGGTGGGGGCGCACCTTCATGCGGACGTGGTCTTGTTAACCGTTTTTTTTTACGAAACCAGGGATGTCTCTGAGCAGGCGCTTTATTGGCCTGTGGGTTTCTTCCCGCAGTGCTGGGCGGGCGAAAAAAAAAGCTTGGGTGCGGTAAAGAAGGGCCCCTGTCGTCGACATGGCTCCTTCCCCTTATAGGTCTGTGGGAGCAATGTGCTCTTACCTCCTGTGGCATCCTTAATAATGTCATCCAGGCAAGCGCCTGGATGACAGAGTCTGTCGCCCTTAAAGGGTAGGTCCAATAGGGCCTTCTTGAAAGCTTGGTCCGCCGACCAATTCTTCAACCAAGTTAGACGGCGTAACACAGCCTGAGCTGAGGCTCTGGCCAGCAGAGGAATAGTGTCCAGGGCTGATTCACACACGAATTTTAGGTCATGTACCAGTTGTTCCGCTAGGGCTACCTCGTGGGTGGAAGCGTGATGTGTTTGTAACCCATTGAGCAGTAACTTTGCCCACTCCGTGAGTGTCTGGGTCACCAGCGCCCCAACTATGGTTGGGCGTACCGCCAAACCTACTACAGTGTATAGGTTACGGGAAATGGACTCTGCCTTCTTGTCCGCCGGGTCCTTGAAGGCACTAGCCCCCTCCACCGGAAGGGTGGTAAGTTTGTTTAGTCTGGACACAGGAGGGTCCACTATGGGGGGGCGAGGTCCATTTCTATAAGAAACTCTCCTCCAGTGGGTAACGTACCGCTAGGTTTTTAGGGACAAAAAAATGTTTTTTTGTGGTCTGTCCCATTCCTTGTATAAAAGTTTGTCTAAATAAGACACACAAGGTAACACCTTAGCAGTGCAGGTCGCCTTACGGAATCCAAAGGGGACCGGCGCTTCTTTTGCTTCTACAGACCTCTCTATCTTTAGGGTATCTCGCACTGCGGTGATAAGGTCACTCACCAGAGCCTTCTCGTGAGCTGACCTGGGTCCAGAGTCAACCTCACTGTCTGGCCGATCTAGGTCTGCACCGTCAGATACCTCAGAGTCAGGGTCCTGAGTGGTAGCTAGACCTGGCTCCGTATCCGAGTTGTCCCCAGAAGATGGCGGGGGCGCTTTCTAGCCCCCGTTCTTCCATGCGCTGATTCCACCTTGGCAATGAAGGCATCTAGGATTGCCGACATAGCGTCCACCGATACATCGGGTGCAGGGGAAAATTGATACATCAATTGCCAGCTCAGGTGTTTCAGGGGAAAAAAACGTCTGCTTCTGATGCCATGCTGCCCACACGCTTGACACAGGGATTCCAAGCAAGGTGGACAACCCACCCTCCTAACTGCAGCAGAGATGAGGGGTACCCCCCCCCCCAGAGGACTCACCACCCTGGAACCAGCAGTGCAGTGCGGTTTAGCGGAGCTGCTTCTTGTCCGCTGATAATAACTGTCAGTCTGCTGAATGGCTGCCATCTACAAGGCTGCTGTCCTTGTTTGCTAGTCAGCAGCGTGTGTCTGTTTGGCTGATGATTTATAAGATGGCCGCCGCTCAGGCGCTAGACGACAAGCATACTGAGGCCCCAAATGCATGGCCGCCAGTGCTGTATACTCGCGTGGGCTACGCTAAAGCTTCATGGGGAAATGCTGCCGGAGGATAGCCGTTCTAAGCACTCTTCTTGGGGCGCACCACGCAGGCCGCTGAGCGGCCGGGAAACGCGGTACAACCGCCAAGAAAATGGCCCCCGTAGTGCATATAGGCCCCAGAAGTATGGCGGCCGAGCTCCGAGTAGAGGCCAACAGCGTGGCTACAAGAAAACGACCGCCAGGTATACAAACAAACCAGCATGGTCACAGAAAAAATGGTCGCCAGATACACAGCAGCAGAATCTCTTATGCAGCTCTCTACATTGAAAGAGGGAAGCAGCAGCTGACAACTTGGACACAAATAAGCAATATCTATGCACTTATACTTTATTTGGTTCTCAGGTGGATCTCTCCAGGGCAACACCCACCTCAGCAGTCTAGGGAGGAGGGGAGAAGGGAAAAATAGAGCCCTTTACTCACCTCTCCAGGGATGCCCAGCTCTGTTCTCTTGCTGAAGCAAGGTAGTAGCTACTTGCCCTCCTGTGGTTTTATGCTGGAGCATCCTGGGCACTGCATCTTCCGCATTGGTAACGAAGATGACTGTCAGCCAGGCTACTGCGACTCTGCCCTGTAGACCGGTCTTTATGCAAGCCCTGGAGCGTATAGCTCGCCGGCCACCCATAGAGCGACGGGCATGTCGTGGACGACCCAGCGCGCAGCTACGGTCGGCACACACTCGATGGCCGAAACTGGAAAGAATACAAGGATCTAGGATCCAGCCTGTCGCCCAGTCAGCAGTTGATCGAAGATCGCAGGAAAAAAAATAAAAATACAGAATCTTGAACTAACAGCCTTCAAGCCATGGGCCTGAAGGGAACCATGTCTTCTCCTGAAACTAGGCAGAAAAAAACTGATCTGCGAGATGCAGAGAGAGGGGTTATACCCGGAGGCGGGGCTATAGGGTGTGTATGATAAGTTAACCTTTTATATATAAGTTTCTGCCTAGTCACTCCTAAAGGAAGGCTAATACCCACTAAGTCAAGATTAAGGCTGTGTCCGTCCATGAACGAAAGAGAAATATATGCTGAAGTGGGGCTTTAACGTTTAGCTTCACATTGAAGTTTTATATGCTAATTTAATGTAAACAGACTTAGAATTAAACAGTGAGTCTGACCTCCGGAAGAATAGTGGTTAGCTTGTTTAGTCTGGACACAGGCGAAAAAAACGCTTGTGCGCGGTGAAGCAGGGCCCTTGCCTGCGGCGTGGCTCCTCCTTTTTGGATTGTGGGAGCAGCGTGCTCTTACCTCCTGTGACATCTTTAATAATGTCATCCAGGGAAGCTCCAAGAAGTCTGTCGCCCTTAAAGGGCAAATCCATCAGGGCTTTCTTGGAAGATTGGTCTGCAGACCAATTTTTAACCAAAGCAGACGGCGTAACACCACCGCATAGCTTAACAAAAAAAAAAAATTGGAAATAAACCTCCAGGCCTATGGGCCCGAAGGGAGCCATGTCTTCTCCTGAGCTAGGCAGAAAAAAAACTGAGCAGCTGAATGGATATAGCCAGTAGGACTGCCCCCTGGGCGGGGCTGTTCAGCTTTGATGTTGTTAACACATTCTGCCTAGTCACTCCTAAAGGAAGGCTAATACCCACTTTGTCAAGATTAAGGCTGTGTCCGTCCATTAACGAAAGAGAAATGGGTACCACTGCTGAAGCACCTACAAAGCGCTTTGAGGGCCCATTTAACCGTTTCTTAACCCGCTAGCAGGGGGTTAAAAGCGCCCCCCTAGCAGCCGAATAACGCCGCTAAAAGTAGCAGTGCTTTATGGCTAACACGGCCCGTGGCTAAGTGTGAAAGGGTTCTGTGTGAGGAAATTAGCCCAAATTTCTCTTTCAACTTACTTGTGTTTAAGATATCTTGATGCGAGATCAAATCGTCAAGAGTCTGTGGCCGGTACTTTTCAACCCTGTATAAAATATAAAGTCAAAGATTTATAAACTGTTCAAATACTCAAAACTTGTGAGGGAACTTTTTCATCAAAAACTGAACTCTTTTAAATAAGTCTGATACCGATTTATGTAGGTGTTCTTCCACAGCTTATTAAAATTATTGTAATGGTACTCACCTATCTTATGTGAAACAGCAGCACACTGATAAGTTCACATACAAGCTTACTCCTCTTGTATGTACGCTACCACTGCTAGGTTGACGGCATTGCACGGTGCAAAAAAGCCTGGCTCACAGTGCTCCCTCTCCCCCTCTGAGTGCTGACATGCAAGAAATTATGCTAATTTGAAAAACATTTTACAGTTATGGTGGAAGCTAGAGCTGCACGATTCTGGCTAAAATGAGAATCGCGATTTTTTTTCCCTTAGAAGATAGATCACGATTCTCACGGCATAACATCATCTTTCACATTAAACAAAAATTGTGCTAAATTTACTGGTTTTTTTTTTTTTTTATTCGTTGAAGTGTATTTTTTCCCCAAAAAATTGCGTTTGAAAGACCACTGTGCAAATACAGTGTGACATAAAACATTCCAACAATCACCATTTTATTCCCTAGGGCAGGGGTGCCCAACCAATGGTCCGGGGGCCACATGTGGCCCGCGGAGCCCTCTGATGTGGCCCGCGACCTCCTGCTCTGGAATAGCGGGTTGGAATAAGCCAGGGTTTGACAAATTTGCTTGGAGTCAGCTAAAAAAGTTAGGAGACAGAAAACGCGCCCCGTCCCACCAAGCTAGCGTGCAGAAGCGAACACCCCTGGACCCCTTTACATTGCACAGCACCTCTAGACCCCTTTGCATTTTACAGCACCTTGCACCTCCGGACCTCTTTACATTACACAGCACCCTGCACCTCCGGACCTCTTTACATTACACAGCACCCTACACCTCTGGACCTCTTTACATTACACAGCACCCTACACCTCTGGACCTCTTTACATTACACAGCACCCTACACCTCTGGACCTCTTTACATTACACAGCACCCTACACCTCTGGACCTCTTTACATTACACAGCACCCTACACCTCTGGACCTCTTTACATTACACAGCACCCTACACCTCTGGACCTCTTTACATTACACAGCACCCTACACCTCTGGACCTCTTTACATTACACAGCACCCTACACCTCTGGACCTCTTTACATTACACAGCACCCTACACCTCTGGACCTCTTTACATTACACAGCACCCTAAACCTCTGGACCTCTTTACATTACACAGCACCCTACACCTCTGGACCTCTTTACATTACACAGCACCCTACACCTCTGGACCTCTTTACATTACACAGCACCCTACACCTCTGGACCTCTTTACATTACACAGCACCCTACACCTCTGGACCTCTTTACATTACACAGCACCCTACACCTCTGGACCTCTTTACATTACACAGCACCCTACACCTCTGGACCTCTTTACATTACACAGCACCCTACACCTCTGGACCTCTTTACATTACACAGCACCCTACACCTCTGGACCTCTTTACATTACACAGCACCCTACACCTCTGGACCTCTTTACATTACACAGCACCCTACACCTCTGGACCCTTTTACATTACACAGTACCCTGCACCTCTGGACCCTACAGTACAAACCCCCCCTATAGTGCATAGACCCCCCCTAGCAACACAGACCCCCCCACAGTGCACAGACCCCCCAACAATACAGACACCCCATACAGTGCAGACCCCCTATAGCGCACAGACCCCTCCCACAGTACAGTAGTAGTGGCTTTGCAGGGGAGGGGTATTGTAAGCTGCATCTGAACCAGTCAGCACACTGTGACCCGGCGCCATGACAGACCTTTCCCATCAGACCCACCCATGTACCTCAGACCACACATGAAGAGAACGAGGTAGGGGGAGGGGTAACGCGAGTCGCACCTGAACCAGTCGGCAGACCCAGCGCCATGATGATCCCATTCTCTCCGTGGTAGCGCGGACTCTTGGCTCTGATCAGTCTCGGCAGCCGCTGTCACAGCCGAGCAGAAAGTGAAGCCGCCTCCCCCTCCTCCTGCATGCACAGCACTGTGTAGGCATAACGGAGGAGGGGAGGCGGCTTCACTCTCTGCTCGGCTGTGAAAGCCACTGCAGAGACTCATCAGAGCTGCGACCACGAAGAGGAAAGAATGTGATGGTTGCGCCGGGTCCCGGGTGTGCCGACTGGCTCAGGTGCAGCTCGCAATACCCTCTGCAAAGCCACTACCTCGGGCTCTACACGTGTGTCCTGTGACCCCTCCATGCTGCCGCTGCTTAAACCCGCGGCACTGTCTTCAGTCGCGGGAGGGACGCCGCCGGCCTGACACCCCCCCAGTGGGTGTCACCCAGGGCGGCCCGCCCCCCACTTAGTACGCCACTGCCTCAATCCAGTCCCCTAGGAAGCATAGACCGCAAAGCCGCAGGCCCTAATTAGCGGCCATCGCGGCGCTACGAGATCGCGGGTGGGTGTCCGACGTGCACAGGATACCCCAGCTCTAGCTAAATAGCTTTCTTTACCTTACTGCAGTACTGGTTTCATGTCCTCATTGTTCGTTTTTGCTTTGAAGTAGCTGTAATTCTGCTGTGATCTCCACACTTCCTGCTTGTCTGGCTCCTTATGAAAAATCTCATGGGAGCTTCTCACTGTGGTCTAAGCTGTGTGTCTAAAACTCCTCAGAACCAATCAGATTCATTTTAAAAACAAAACACTGCCCTGGATTTGTTTGTTTTTGTTTTGTGGGTCTCTTTACTTCACAGAAACATGAAACCAGTTTAAAACCGAAAGTGAAACTAGAGGCACATTATATGATAGAATTGAATCTATTTTTAATCATTTTTAAAATGAATCAGTTAACTTTCATGTCTCTATACCCTGTAAACAGTCATTTCAGCAAAAAAATGTTTTTCCTTTAAGTGGCCCTCACTCTTCAAAAGGTTGGGCACCCCTGCCCTAGGGTCTCTGCTAAAAATATATATATATAATGTTTGGGGGTTCCAAGTAATTTTCTAGCAAAAAATACAGATTTTAACTTTGTAAGAAACAAGTGTCAGAAAAAAGTTTAGACTTTTTTGCCTCATTCACACTACGGGCCGTTCGCATCCATCTGTCACGGACCTGAACGGCCGCTCCATGCATTACTATGGAGCGTCGGATGTCAGCGGAGACATGTCCGCTGACATCCGACGCGATCCGATTAAAACAGACGTATGGGGGCCACGTCCCGATCCGTCCATGCGGATGGGATCGGGTAAGATCTGATGAAAATGGACATGCTGTCCGTTTTCATCAGATCGCTCCATAGGGAGACAGCGGAGCCCGACAAGCCCCTCCCTGCTCAGTGAGCAGAGAGGAGCTTGTCATCCGTCGGCTCAGCGGAGATCTGCGGACTGATCTCCCGCTGAGCCGACGGGAGCAGGCGGACTCCATAGCGACGGAGTCCGCCAAGTGTGAATGAGGCCTAAGTGGTTAAACGTTCTGCATTTACACATAGAAGTTTTATCCCTTTGATCTAAGTACAAAGAGTTACAATGTTTCTACTTATCTACTAGCACAGACAATGTTGTTAAAAACTTGGCAGACTGCCAGAGTGAGCAGAGAAGTCTCTACACTTGTTACATGAAAGAATCTGGAAACTCTGCAATAGAGATTGTGAGGGGAGTTGAATCAAGATTGCGATTTTTGTGCAGTTCTAGTGGAAGCTATAGTTCAGCAACTGATACAACATGTGTTAAAGAGGAAGAAAAGCACCTAACTATTCTTAATAAATGTTCCCTTTCCCCTCCTAACTAACCTGTATAAAACCACACACACACACACACACACACACACATATATATATATATATATATATATATATATAAAAAACAAAACATTTTGTCGCTTTGCATCCTGAAATTAAGACGGACAATTTGTGTGTTATCCAGCTGTGGTTCACATACGCAGGGGTTACAGTGGTGGGGCAAATGCGCAGCAGGGGGTTACAGTGGTGGGGCAAATGCACAGCAGGGGGTTACAGTTGTGGGGCAAATGCACAGCAGGGGGTTACAAAGATCTGAGGTGTGAAGGTGCATGAATTGGGACTGATCTGAGGTGTGGAATTGCAGGAATTGGGGCTGATCTGAGGCGAGAGTGCAGGATGTTAATTTCTCACTACTAAAGAAGTTTACAGCATTTACCTAAATCCTTTTCGTGATTGAGTGTGTGAAGTTGACATTTTTTTGTTATAAAATCGCTCAATTTCTTTGAAAACATTTTTCGGCACACTGTGCTTAAAAGGTTGCCTACCCCTGATCTAGCGGAAATCTAACACAGCTCACCATCTAAATAACATCATTCCTACAGTAAGCCCAGGTTGGGCTGCGGGAGGGTAGCACGATTTCACTCCCGCCTGTCAGCCGCGATTTTAGAGACATCTGTGCAAACCTGCACAGATGTCAATGTAAATCGCGGGCCGAAATCGCAAAAAGATGCGGCGTCGCACCGATTAGGACGGTGCCATTGTCGCCAATTTCCGCTGATTTGACATGTGATTTTACATGCGACTTTAAAGTGATTGTAAAGCTTCATTTTTTTTTTTTTTTTAACATGTCATACTAACCTCCACTGTGCAGTTTGTTTTGCAGTGTGGCCCTGATCATCCTCTTCTGGGGTGCCCCGTCGGCGTCATCGGCTCTTGCCTGCATCGTTTTACCCCCTAGGGTTACCTTGCGGGCGCGCTCCTGAGCCCAGCATTTGCGTCCATAGACGATGATTGACAGTAGCAGGAGTCAACGGCTGCGCTGCTATCAATCTATCCAATCAAGAGCTGAGAACCCCTGGAAGAGAGGTATAGCGTGTCTCCGCAGAGAGATCGAAGGGGGTCAAGTGAGTAAAGGGGGGGGGGGGGCTGGTCACTGTCAGAGGATAAAAAAACATGAGGGTTTACAACCCCTTCATATAAAAGAAAATAATTTGAGTAGTTCTCAAACTATGTGTGATTAACCTAAAATCGGTTGTGATATCCCTGTTTTACTAAGATGACAGCGTATTATTCTAAATAGGAAACCTTCATTTTTGTTTGCAAATTTTAAAGATTCTAACTACCAGCAAGAATAAGTCCTTACATTTATAGAGTACCTGTTATATCAAATCCATCATGGCAGCGTCGGTTAGAGGGCATCCACTCACCTGCTGCCGCTACATCCCTCACCTTGTTGTGTCACTTGCCGTCCCATTAAAATGAATGGGACTGTCGTGAGTCAACAGCAGGACAGAGGAGGAGCCGCTGCAGGACAATGATGACAGTTGCTCTTTAAAAATGTCAAGTTCATTTAAATAAAGCCTTTTTAAATCAAATCCATCCGGGGGGGCTGGTATGGATTCGGGAGGGGACCCCACACTATGTTTTTTTTTTTTTCAAATACATTTTCCATTGCTAACATTGCCTCTGATCACAAGTCAGATCAGTTAACTGCTTAAGGACCAGCCACAACAGTTGTACTGCGGCAATGTGGCTCGATCCAGCAAATCGCTATCACT
Organism: Rana temporaria; assembly: GCF_905171775.1. NCBI lineage: Eukaryota > Metazoa > Chordata > Amphibia > Anura > Ranidae > Rana > Rana temporaria. The sequence goes on from NC_053489.1 coordinate 167,607,188, forward strand.
GTGCGTCCGCTTGTATACAGCGATTTGCGGCTATCCCCTACTCTTTACCTTCAGGCGATCCCTAAAAAACGTATCTCTTCAGGGAAGCCTCTCCAACTAATCTTTTACCACATCCATCAGCTCATTCCCCACAGTTACAACCTTGTGTACCACCTGCCCCACCCTATTAGATTGTAAGCTCTTCTGAGCAGGGCCCTCTTAATCCTATTGTATTATAACTGTATTGTGTCCCTTTTATATTGTAAAACGCTGCATAAACTGTTGGCGCTATAGAAATCCTGTATAATAATAAGTGGTTAAGATACTGATCCGACTTGAATGCAACTTCTCTTAAATTCAAAGGGCTACAATCAGACTCAAGTCAGACCAGAAGAAGTGCAGGGACTTTTTCACAAGTCTGACCAGTTAAAGCGGTTCTCATAGAGAAACATCGATATTTACATGTGATGTGACATGTGCTCTCAAAGTTTTTATTGCTGGTGTAGCAGGATTAAACCTCCAATCATCACTCCTCTCCATCAGCCTATCATTACTGACACACACACAGTCTGTATTGTTGTCCACTCCAAGACTACAGCGCGCACACACACCGCTCTACCATGCATTCCCCTACCATGGCAGGTTCCTGCTCTGTGCGGGCTGAGACTTGGCTTCGGGCACCATGATAACAGAACACACTGACACACACACTGCGCTCCTCCGCTATACAGATCACATCCCAGGATGCGGCGCGCTGTGTCAGGAGGCGGGGCTTCGGTTTCGCGCCCTGCCGCTTCCCGCGAGATCTCCTCAGCGATCAGTCAGTGAGCGAGGTCACTTCCGCTTTCGTCAGCCGCTCTGTGACTTCTGCCTGGTGCTGCGCTCTGGTCTGTGTTACCGTTATGTCAGTCATTTCCCTGAGGGAAAGGATCTATGTGTTTTATTACCCAGGCAAACTGTGCTGGTTTAAAACGATTTTCCCTCTTAACTAGCTAACCTGTTTTCTTTACTGTTGTGAGAAATGCCCCCAGCTCCTTATTATTCCTCGCTTCTCATAACCAACCGATGGAAGGCGGCTTTTCTGGAATCAAATCTCTCCTCAGTCCTCTGGTTTGATGTATGGAGCTTAATATAAATCTATTCAACGTCTGCTCTACACCATTTTATTTTTCATATGTTAACCACTTGCTTACTGGGCACATAAACCCCCTTCGTGCCCAGGCGAAATTTCAGCTTCCGTCACTGCGTCGCTTTAACTGACAATTGCGCGGTCGTGCGACGTGGCTCCCAAACAAAATTGACGTCCTTTTTTCCCCACAAATAGAGCTTTATTTTGGTGGTATTTGATCACCTCTGCGGTTTTTATTTTTTGCGCTATAAACAAAAAAAGCGACAATTTAAAAAAAATATATATATTTTTTACTTGTTGCTATAATAAATATCCCAATTTTTTTTTTAAAAAAAAACTTTTTTTTTTCTCAGTTAAGACCGATACGTATTTTTCGACGTATTTTTGTAAAAAAAAAAAAAATCGCAATAAGCGACTGGTTTGCGCAAAAGTTATAGCGCCTACAAAATAGGGGACAGAATTATGATCTTTTTTATTATTTTTTTTTTTTATTAGTAATGTCGGCGATCTGCGATTTTTATTGGGACTGCGATATTGCGACGGACAGATCGGACACTTTTGACACAAATTTGGGACCATTCACATTTATACAGCGAGCAGTGGTATAAAAATGCACTAATTACTGTATAAATGTGACTGGCAGTGAAGGGGTTAACACTAGGGGGTGAGGAAGGGGTTAAATGTGTATCCTGGGTGTGTTCTAACTGTGTGGGGGAAGGGGGGTGACTGGGGGAGGTGACCGATGCTGTGTCCCTATGTACAAGGGACACAGATCGGTCTCCTCTCCCTGACAGGACGTGGAGCTCTGTGTTTACACACAGAGCTCCACGTATCTGCTGTGTTACCGACGATCGCGTGTACACGGCGGACATCGTGGCCGCCAGGTACACGCATCGGCTTCCCAGGGATGCGCCGGGACAGTGTTTACCCGCTGCGCGCCCCCCAGAGGCGCGCACAGGTAATGCACTTTAAATGACGTCCAGTTGGCACCTGAGAGCCGCGCTGTTGACATTTTTTGTCAATAGCGCGGGTCTCAAGTGGTTAAATGTTAAAAAACAATAAGTGTATATTGATTGGTTTGTGCAAAAATTGTAACATCTACAAAATAGATTTTTGGCATCTATTTTTTTTTTTTTTTTACTAGTAATGGCGGTGATCAGTGACTTTTAGTGGAACTGTGACATTGCGGCGGACAGATCGGATACAACTGACATTTTTTACTCTTTTTTATTGGGGAGGGGACAGTGATCAGTGCTAAACATATGCACTGACATTGTACTGATGACATTGGTCGCCCCTGACGTTAACCCCTTCCCTGCCAAAGGGTTGAAGTGGAGTTTCACCCAAAGATAGAACTTCCGCTGTTCGGATTCCCCCGCCCCTTCGGTGTCACATTTGGCACCTTTCAAGAGGAAGCAGATACCTGTGTAATCCAAGTATTTGCTCCCACTTCTGGGCATAGATCGCAGCAGTATCCGTGGCGATCTACGCCATGTCCAATCCTACTACCTACATTTGTTGCAACATATTAACTATTGGGATGATACCCTCCACTGCCAAATTTTTCTAGTTGATCACCTACCCTATATATACCCAACAAACACACAAAGAAAACCTCTTGACTTTTTGGGAACCAGTGACACTAATACAGTGATCGGTGCTAAAAATATAATGTCACTGTCTAATGACACTGGCTGGGAAGGGGTAAACATCTAGTACAATCAAAGGGTTAAATATGTGCCTAGCCAGTGTTTATGTGTGCACTGTGAGGCTCTTTCCCTAGAAGATAGACTAAAAGCCAGCAATTCCCTCTGACTGGACATAGCTCTCTCCTTTCTTCCTTCTCACTAATCAGTGGGTGTCGGCAGTCATCCATTGGCTGGCACTCACTGATCGGCTTCTGCTATGACTAATCACAGCACACCCGGCATGCCACCTACCTGGAAGAGCAGAATCGCGTATTTATACAGTATTTTGCACAGCCGGCCCGCACTGCAGCAGTAAAGCTACAGTCTGCTAACATCAAGTGGTTAAGACCAGGCCTGCTTTTTGACGCTTTTTGTTAAAATTTGTATTTTTTGCTAGAAAATTACTTAGAATCCCCAAATATTTTATATATATGTATATTTATTTAGCAAAGACCCTAGAGAATAAAATGGCAGTCTTTGCAATTTTTTATGTCACAAGGTATTTGTACAACGCTTAATTTTTTTTTGCAGGTTACTGGTTTAGAGTTACAAAGGAGGTCTAGAGCTAGAACTATTGCTCTTGCCAGAAAGTTTGCAGTAATATCTCACATGTGTGGTACAAATGTTTAGATATGCATGCGTAACCTACGTATGCGTTCACCTCTATGTGCAAGCATGGGGAGACTGGGGCGCTTTTAAAAAAAATATTTTAAATTATTTTATGAAAACATTTTACACTGTCCCTTTATCACTTTTATTGCTATCACAATAAATAAAAACTTGCCTTGTGATAACAATAAATCTATCTATCCTTAAGCCCTGGTTCACACTGGTGCGTTTTGACATGCGATTTGGCATGTCAAATCGCATGTCAAAACGGCGGTATTTGCCACAAATTGCGGGCAAATTTAGCAACCTGTCCCCTGGGGAAGGAAGCATTGGCCTGTAGAAGGCCGCAAAGACGCGGCCTCAATTACCAGCCCAACGCGATCGCATGGTGGGGGCGCACGGAGACCTGTGTCCCCATCTCCCCTGCTGCGCGATCGCGTCGGGGCGTGCCGGCCAGTAATTGAGGCCGCGTCTTTGCGGCCTTCTGCAGGCCTATGCTTCCTTCTGTGATCTGGCGCCATCTTGTGGTGGCCGTTGGCATGACAAGATTAATGGAGCTTCCCCTGTGTTTTCACTGCCATCTCCTTCCCTCTAATTAGAACCCCCAAACATTATACATATTTTTTTTTCTAACACCCTAGAGAATAAAATGGCGGTCATTGCAATACTTTTTTGGGAAAACATACACTTTTTTTAATAAAAAAATAAGAAAAGTTAGCCCAATTTTTTTTATATTGTGAAAGATAATGTTACGCCGAGTAAATTGATACCCAACATGTCACGCTTCAAATTTGCGTCCGCTCGTGGAATGGCAACAAACTTTTACCCTTTAAAATCTCCATAGGCGACATTTAAAAAATTCTACAGGTTGCATGTTTTGAGCTACAGAGGAGGTCTAGGGATAGAATTATTTATCTCGCTTTACCAATCGCGGCAATACCTTGCATGTGTGGTTTGAACTTCGCTTTCATGTTCCGGCACTACTCACATATGCGTTCGCTTCTGCGTGCAAGCTCGGCGGGACGGGCGCGTATCTGGCTCCTAGATTCCAAGCAAATTTGTCAAACCCTGCTGTAACGAATCCTCATGGCAAAAGGGTGGGAGAAAGCGCCTGAGTACCTTATAAGAGCTGTAGGTAGAAGTAGCATTAAAGTATGCACCTAGTGGTATGATATAACACCTGGTCATCCCTGTTGAGACTGAGATCTGTATGCCAAGGTGAGCTGAGCTCCCCAGGCAGGATCCAGTGCTAAAGCAACATTACAGACTGTCTTCAAAGCATGGCGTCTGTGTATGGCTCCCAAGGTTGTACCAATCCAGATAAACTGCTTTGGTAGACAGTGTGGGTTGGTTGAAGAATTTTTTAGGAAAACAATAAAGTAGTCAGTCTGATTTCTTTGGGAAGGAGAATAGGTCCATCATATACAGACACTAGCAAAAACTGAGGACTCACAGACTGGAGTGAGGGTATGGAGGATTCAACATATTCAGATCAAACTCATTCACAAATAAAAGGAACCAAGCAGATTACTCTTTCTACAGTCTTTATGTGCAAACAAATAGCTAACGATAGAGAGGAAATCCCTAGACCAGAAGATGAATGTTATGAACATGACTCTGTTGATGTGATTTGCTGCATCCCACCACTTGACAACAATGTCAAGATCATTCATTTGCTGGGAAGAGATATCCCAAGAGTGCACAAGGTACATGAATAGTGCAGTAATTGGCGTGGCGACACGGACTGTCTAAACTGACTTAGGTTGGGTCATTGGAGTTTTCAATACAGTGTGAAGTAAAGTTAAACAAGTGTTAAAGATGGTCAAGATGATCCTTTCCATTTCAAACTCTCTGTTGCAGAGATCTCAAAGAGATGCCAACAATAACAGCAAAACCTCTCATGCCGCATACACACCATCACTTTATGTGATGAAAAAAAACGACATTTTCTGTGAAGTAAAAAACGACGTTTTTGAAACTTCAAGACGAAGTTGCCTACACACCATCGTTTTTCTCACAATGTTCTAGCAAAGCGAGGTTACGTTCACCACGTTTTTCCATTAAAGCTCACTTCATAAGTAGCTTCTGGTCATGCGCGGGTGTAAAAACGTTGTTTTAAACGACGTTTTTTGCTACACACGGTCAATTTCTGTGAAGTAAAAAACGACGTTTTGAAAAACGACACATAAAATTGAAGCATGCTTCAATTTTTTTTTGTCGTTTTTCACAAGACATAAAACAACGTTTTCCCCCACACACGGTCATTTAAAGTGACGTTTTTAAAAACGTTGTTTTTTTTCATCACATAAAGTGATGGTGTGTACGCGGCATCAGTGTCAATGAAAGCTGCATTCAAAATTTGCTAACAGTCTCAATGAAACAGATTTACACACTACCACTGAAAGCATTGTGAGTACATCTTTTTCAGATGAACAAGAAGACTTCACTAATATTAAGATCCTGCAAAACATTGTTGATGCTAAGCAGTTCATGGGCTGCGTAACAAGTGATCTCAATCAAACTATTTACTTCTGAAAAAGCTAGTTATTTCAGAAGACCAGCTGCAGTCTTGGGCTTGGGCTTATTCTGTTTTTGATGGAGCTGTACCTAGGAACTGCAGTATCGTAACATCTCTTTATTCAAAGAACCCAATGCAAACTTTAAAGCGGAGTTCCAGTCATTTTTGTGTTTATTAAAACTCAGCAGCTACAAAAAGTGTAGCTGCTGACTCTAAATAAACACACACTCTCCTGTCCCAGGATCCAGCAACACGGCTACTCACACCCTTGCTTCTCTCCCTTGCCTCTTCCCGGCGCTGGTGTTGTGACAAAATTACCAAACTGACAGAATGTGCAGCCCGCGTCATTTCCTGTGATGTGGAATCGTCTGTATCTCCAAACCGATCACACCACGCACGCGCAACGCGTCATACATCCCTTCCAAGGCTAACTTTGGTGCCTGACAAAATGCTTGACTGACTACTGCGCATGCACACGGCAGAAATAAACTAATACTTATGACATTAACGTTTCTAAGAATCTAGTGATCTACTCTGCCAAATAAATAATGTAACTGCTCATGTGTGCACTGTACGGAATAATTGTCTGCATATCACATTCACAAACAACAATGATTTTATAATGAAAATTTGTGAGATATATATATATATATATATATAAAACCATTGTTTGTGAATGTGATATGCAGACAATCATTCCTTACAGTGCACGCATGCACAGTTACTTTATTTACTTGGCAAAGTAGATGACTATTTTCTTAGCAACGTAAATGTCGTGTTAGTTGATTTATGCTGTACGCATGCGCAGTAGTTGGTCGAGCATTTTGTCAGGATGTATGACGCGTGCGCTCGGTTTGGAGATACAGCTGATTCCACATCACAGGAAGTAACGTGGGTTGCACATTCTGCCAGGTTGGTAATTTTGTCAGAACTTCGGCATTACAATGGGGGCACCCTGCTGTGACAGCTTGTGGCTTCACAGCCGGGTGGGCTCGGTAAATGCCTGAGCCACGCTGCACATTCTCAAAGGTTGGGCAGTCTTCTGGGACATGTGACGTGTCCCAGAAGATTGCAGGGATGGGGAGAGGAGAACTTCCGCTCGAGTCTGAAAAGTAGTGGGTGCAGTCACCTGTCAAAACTAGGTACCCGACCCCCCCCAAAAGAAAAATTACATGCCAAATGTGGCATAAGAGGGGGAGGAATGCTTAAAGTGGAGCTCTCTGGTTCTGGGAGGACGTCATATGACATCATTCCAGTAGCGCACCTCCTGCATGCTTTGGCAGCCACGCTGCTGCTTGATCTGTCACCATGTCACCGCTCCCTCATCACTGGCTTTAATTGAGAGCCCTGGGAGCCAGTGGCTTCTGGTGCCCCAACAAAGTGAGACCAGGAAGTGAGGGGAGAGAAAATATGCAGACATGCACAGGACAGGATCAAAGAAAGGCTCAGGAATGCATTAAAGTGGTTGTATAGTGTGTTTTTTAACTTTTACCGCATGACGGTAAATGGTCGCTGATCACTTGTAAACAAACCAGCGTCATGTGATGATGCCGATTCCTCCCTCCCCTCTACAATCGGTACAGTGTGAGAGGGGGAGAGCAGATGGCAGCAGTACTGTGGGCTGGATCTGTGACAATTGCAGTTACAGATCCAGCCATCAATCCCTCCATGCTCAGCTATCCCCGCTAATACTCTGCCCATACTGTGCAATGCCCTGCCCCAAACTGTGCAATACCCTGCAATACTCCGCAATACACCACAATACCCTACAATACTCCGCAATACCCTGCAATACTCTGCAATATTCCGCAATACCCTGCAATACTCCACAATACCCTGCAAAACTCTGCAATACTCCGCAATACCTTGCAATAACCACTTCCCGCCCACCGGCCGTCACATGACGTCCTTGACTTTGTGCAGGGATATCTGAATAATGCCTGCAGCTACAGGCATCATTCACATATCAGCTTTTTCAGCCGGCGTTTTCCTACACCATAAAAACAATCATAGTGGCTGTCCCTCCACTTGATCGTTCTTACAGGAGGCGAGAGGGGACGACCCCCTTCCACCGCCCTCCGGTGCTTCTACCGACTCACCGCTACGATCAAAGCCAGGATTGATTTTTTTTTATTGTTTTTGTTTCAGGCTTCCCAGCCTAGAGGTAAGATGTGGGGTCTTATTGACCCCATATCTCACTGTAAAGACTCAGAGGACCTGTAATGCCATATTCATATTACAAGGGATGTTTACATTCCTTGTAATAGGAATAAAAGTGATCAAAGTTTTTTTTTTGCAGAAAAACGTGTCAAACTAAAATAAATAAAGTAAATTGAACAATAAAATAATTTTTAAAGTGCCCCTGTCCTCGTGTGCTCGCATACAGAAACGAACACATACGTAAGTCCCGCCCACATATGAAAACTGTGTTCAAATCACACGTTACGCCGGCTCTTTGTGGATCTGGCCCAAAAATTTCATATGGGTACAGTGTTGTATGACTAATTGTCATTCAAAATGTGAGAGCACCGAAAGCTGAAAATTGGTCTGGTTATTAAGGGGGTTTAAGTGCCCAGTTGTCAAGTGGTTAGAGACCTTGGCCCGGATTCAGAGAGAATTTACGCCGGCGTATCCATAGATACGCAGTGTAAATTCAAATCTGCACCGGCGTATCTTCTTTCTGTATTCAGAAAGCAAGATACGCCGACTTTAGCCTAAGATACGACTGGCATAAGTCTCTTACGCCGTCGTATCTTAGGGTGCATTCTCAGGCTGGTCGCTAGGTGGCGCTCCCGTCGTTTTCGGCATAGAGTATGCAAATTACCTAGTTACGCCGATTCACAAATGTACGTGCGCCCGGCGGTAGTTTTTTACGTCGTTTGCGTAAGGCTTTTTCGGCGTAACGTTGCTCCTGCTATTAGGTGGCGCAGCCAATATTAAGTATGGACGTCGTTCCCGCTTCGAAATTTGAATTTTTTGCGCAAGTCGTTCGCGAATAGGGCTGGATGTAATTTACGTTCACGTCGAAACCAATGACGTTCTTGAGACGTCATTTGAAGCAATGCACACTGGGATATGTACACGGACGGTGCATGCGCCGTTCGTAAATCACGGCAATCACGTCAGGTCATCACATATTAGCATAAAACACGCCCCCCTTCCACATTTGAATTACGCGGGCTTACGCCTGCCCCATTTACGCTACGCCACCGCAACTTACGGAGCAAGTGCTTTGTGAATACTGCACTTGCTCCTGTAAGTTGTGTCGGCGTAGCGTAAATACAATACGCTGCGCCGCTGTAACATAAAGCGCAGCTACCTAAATCTACCCCCTTGATTCTAGGGTTCGGGTGAGTCGACTGACCAAGTCCTCCCTAGTGTGGTGGCTGACATCTCCGGTACTCAGGAACGGAAAGTTGTTTCTGCCGTGTCACTGGACAGTGATCACAACGGATGCCAGCCTCTCTGGCTGGGGGGGTGTCTGGGGTGTCCAGTCAGCCCAGGGGCGTTGGACTCAGGAGGAGTCCCGTCTTCCGATCAATGTACTGGAGCTCCGAGCGATCAAATTGTGTCTCTTCAAGTAGTCTCTGGGCCTACAAGGCTGACCGGTCAGAATCCAGTCCGACAACGCCACGGCCGTGGCATACGTCAATCATCAAGGGGGCACACGAAGCTCGGCGGCGGCGAGGGAATTCGCGCACATCCTCCGGTGGGCCGAAAGCTACGTTCCAGCTCTGTCGGCAGTGTACATTCCAGGGGTGCTGAATTGGCAAGCCGACTATATGAGTTGCCAAAAGCTAGACCAAGGAGAATGGTCGCTACACCCGGAGGTGTTTCAGACTGTGCCAGAAATGGGGCACTCCAGACGTAGACCTTCTAGTGTCCTGTCTCAATCGGAAAGTGTCGCGATTTGTGACCAGATCGAGGGACCCGTGGGCGGACGCATCAGACAAGCTGGTAGCGCCTTGGGTCACTACCGCCTAATATACGCCTTCCCTCCCCTGCAGCTTCTTCCTCGCCTGCTTTACAGGGTGGAAGCCAAGGGGATACCAACAATCCTGATCGCCCCGGATTGGCCGAACCGTCCCTGGTACGCGGACCTGGTGCGGCTGGTGGCAGACGTTCCTTGGCGTCTACCCCTGAGAGAAGACCTGCTGTCACAAGGTCCTGTCTTTCACCCTGCTTTACAGTCGCTGGCTTTGACGGCGTGGCTGTTGAGAGCCAGGTGTTGAAGGACCGAGGCCTGTCGGGCCCGGTAGTTTTCTACCATGCTACGGGCACGGAAGTCTACTTCACGAAAGATTTACCATCGTACGTGGAAGGCCTACATCTCTATGTGTGAAGAGATGAAATGGCACCCCCGTACATACGTGGTGTCCCGAATTTTGCTGTTTTTACAGCGTGGAGTGAATCAGGCTCTAGCCTTGAGTACGGTGAAAAGTCAGATCTCGGCTCTAGCTGTCTACTTTCAGCGACCCTTGGCGTCGCACTCTCTGGTGCGTACGTTTGTGCAGGGGGTCCGGCATGTGGCCCCTTCTGTGCGTCCTCCGCTACCTCCATGGGACTTGAATTTAGTTCTTTCGGCGCTTCAAGAAGCTCCGTTTGAGGACATTCGGGAGATCCCCTTGTTGACTCTGTCTCAGAAGGTGGTTTTTCTGGTAGCAATTACCTCGGTCAAACGAGTATTGGAACTGGCGGCCTTGTCTTGCAAGGCTCCCTACTTAGTCATCCATAAGGATAAGGTGGTGCTGCGACAGCAGCCATCATTCCTTCCAAAGGTTGTTTCGGCCTTTCATATTAATGAGGACATTGTTCTTCCATCCTTATGCCCTCAGCCGAAAAACCCGAAGGAGACCACTTTACATTCCTTGGACATGGTTCGAGCCCTACGGGTGTACTTGTCTGCTACGGCTCCGTTTCGGAGGTCGGACTCACTGTTCGTGTCGGGACTGGTCCTGAAAAAGGTCTGGCGGTCTCGTCGGCCACCATTTCTAGGTGGATCAGACAAGTCGTGCTCCAGTCCTATGCCCTAAAGGGGTGGGCGCCTCCCTTTCAGGTCACGGCGCATTCGACCAGGGCGATTGGTGCCTCTTGGGCTTTCCGTCACCAAGCGTCTGTCTTACAGATTTGTAAGGCGGCGACCTGGTCGTCTATCCACACCTTCTCAACATTTTATAAGGTGGATATGAGTGCATCTTCGATGCCTCCTTTGGCCGCAAGGTTTTACAGGCGGCAGTTTAAGGTTGAAGTTCCTCCGTTGAGGAACTCTGGTTTGTTTTGGGTGAAACCTGGTTTGCTGAGTTTTGCCTGGGCCCAAACTCAGCTAGACCCCCCCCCCCCCTTAAAATGTTTAATGGGCCATCAGAGGGGTGAGGAGTCTGATAATTCGGCCTATTTTATTTTTGGTTTGAAATACTCACTCAAATAAATGTTATACTGATGTTGGACAAGGATGTCTTTTTGTAATCTGATTGCAATGTTTATGTGCTAAAGTACTATTTTTTGTTTGACTCCACAGTTTCCTTCCATGCCACATGAATGGCAGACTGTGGCATCCCATTTTGCCCAGCGGTGGGACTTCCCTAACTGCAGAGGGGCAATTGATGGGAAACACGTCCACATAGTGCCGCCACCCCGTTTGGGGTCCTACTATTATAATTATAAAGGTTTTAATAGTATTGTGTTGATGTCGGTGGTGTCGACACAGTATGAATTCATGTATGAGGACGTGGGGAAGAATGGCCGGATGTCAGATGGCGGAGTATTCGCACAAACAGAGTTTGCCCAACTTCTCCAGACTGGTGGCCTGGCACTGCCACCGGATGATGATAATGTGGAGGGACTGCTGTTTGTGTTTGTCGCGGATGAAGCTTTCGGGCTGGGAACACACCTGATGAGGTCGTTTCCCCAGAGGACCCTCACCCCGGAGAGGAGGGTTGTTAATTACCGGCTGGCCAGAGCCCGGAGGGTTGTCAAGAATGCCTTTGGGATAATGGCCAGTCGGTTTCGCCTGTTCCTGACAGCCATACACATGGCGGAATATAAACTTAACTCCATTGTCTTTTGCTGCTGCATACTGCACAATTTTCTGCGCAGACATTCAGTTTCCTATCTTTCAAACCTTGGGCCTGAGGCCGGACATTCTGAAACCCTGACTGGCCTGGACACTGGCCGTACTGGCTTGGCCCCCAAACTGCTCAAATTGTACGTCAAAAATACGTGGAGTACTTCACGGGTAGGGGGGCCATCGCTATGCCAGAGCACATCTAATTTTTTAGATTCCAAAAAAATAAACACCAAATTTGATCTTTGAAAAAACAGTTTTGTCATTCTTGCTTGTGCTTCTTTTATCTGTCTCCCTGGTTCTCCTAGTGCACTTGTAGTGCCAAATGTATTTCTCTGTTTTAGTAAATAACCACAATTGTCACAGTAATCACTCACTTGTAAATGTACAAACTGGTATTGAGCATAGAAAGAAGAAGCCACACAAATTTTCCTATTTTTGGGGGTTTTATTCTGTGCACAACTTGTGCATATTTTTTCTAATTTTCTGATAGAAAAATCCCAATTTTTTATTTTTTTTTTCCTAAAACCAGGCATGTTTAAAACAAGCAAATATCTACAAACAATGGAACTTACAAAGTTCAACCTTATTTGAAACACATGAGATGAGGTGATGCCACCCCGGAACAAGCCAAAATTTGAAGATGCACACATTTTGTTGGGCAAAATAGGGATTTCTATCCTGATCCCATGCCAAATGTCAACATGTGCTATCTGCCATCATGGAGGATCAATGGCTGTGTTTTTGGGGTGCAAACCCTTCGTCTCACCTACTTGAGTAGCGAGGAAGGGGTTGCACCCACAAAGCACAGACATAGATATGGCAGATAGCACATGTTGACACACTGGGCCGGATTCAGAAAGAAGATACGACGGCGTATCTCCTGATACGCCGTCGTATGTCTGAGTCCGGCCATCGTATCTATGCGCCTGATTCATAGAATCAGGTTACGCATAGATATGCCTAAGATCTGACAGGTGTAAGTGACTTACACCGTCGGATCTTAGGCTTCAATTCCAGGCCGGCCGCTAGGTGGCGCTTCCGTATCTTTTACGCGACCAATATGCAAATAAGCATTTACGCCGATTCAGAAATGAACGACCGCCCGGCACTTTTTCGGCGGAAAGTTACCCCTGCTATAGGAGGGGTAAGTGCGGCGTATCCTATGTTAAATATGACCGTCGTTCCCGCGCTGAGTTTTGAATTTTTTATGTCGTTTGCGTTAGTCGTTCGCGAATACGGCCGGATGTAATTTACGTTAACGTCGAAACCAATGACGTCCTTGCGACGTCATTTGGAGCAATGCACGATGGGAAAATTTGCGGACGGCGCATGCGCTGTTCGATCGGCGCGGGGACGCGCCTGATTTAAATTGTACAAGCCCCCTAGCCGCGGAATTTGAATTCCACCGGGAGATTTACGATACGCTGCCGCAACTTTAGAGGCAAGTGCTTTCTGAATAAAGCACTTGCCTCAAAAACTTGCAGCGGCGTAACGTAAATCAGATCTAAAGATCCGCTAACCTATCTGAATCTAGCCCATAGTGTGCATCTTCAAATTTTGGCTTGTGGATTATCCAATGCAAATTTGGGCGCAGAACACAACATAGAAAAATGTTTGGGGGAGGGGGGGGGGGGGGTCAGTCTACTATTTGCCCCAACATGTCAATGATGTTTTTATATTTTTGTTCAATGACATTCATCCTATTCCTCATAATGTCCATTTCACTACTGCATTCCATTATTTCTTGTATCACGATTAGTAGTTGCTGTGACACCACCATATTCATCCCCTAAAATAAAAAAAAAGGGTTTATTAGAAATATGCAGGCCTACATCTCTTTACCTGAAGCTATGGTGACAGACGTTGACCTGTTGTGCTGATAATCTCCACCTCTCCTTCTTCCACACCTCCTTCTTCCACACCTCCTACTTCAACCTCTCCTTCTTCCACACCTCCTTCTTCCACATCTACCTCCTCCACATGCTGAGGTTGGTGGTGTTTTGCATGTTTGTGCTTCCTTGCCTCCTCCGAATGATGTCCTCCCAGTCTTCTATCCCCTAATAATATGAAACAAAAGGTATACTCAGCACACAGATATTGTAGAGCAGAACTTTGCTTGAAAGTGGGGTACAATTTTCTGTTTGGGATCATTCCTAAAATCATCACGTTTTTTTTCTGAGTTTCCCCAAGCTGGAATACTGACGCTTTTTGTCAAAGTGACACACATGGAGGCACCCCAAAGTATCCTTTGTGTGAGACCCTAAAAAGGTTGTTTTTGTAGGACACACAGGTGCTCCTGAGTACAGATGTGTAACCAGCTGCTTAGTATCCTCTCCTTTACACTGAATGAATCAGGTTTGCATTTTACATTCTAGTAAGTTCGAACAAACACATCATCTTGACAACAATGTTTATAAACGTTGTTTTACGCCAAATAGGCATGACCACGTGCAGTTTTCCTGGATCTGCGGAAAACAACGGATTTTGGAGGAACGATGTTTACTACGAACGCAAAAATACTACACTTTGGCCACTAACCTGAAAGTTGCCATTGTCAATAATTTTCTTGATCTTTCTATATTTTTTACGGAGCTGCTCCTTGGATCTCCTGACCCCAAATTTATGGTAAAGACTCCTCGCCACTTTGTCCATTATTTGGGCCTTCCTCAGATTAGGGGTGTGGTATGGCCCATGATCGCCATCGTAATCTTTCCTCCGCAGTATGTCCACCATCTCTTCAAGTGACATATTCATGGCTTTGTATCCTCTGGGCCTGGATCGGGACGTTCCCGCCTTTCCTCGTCGGTACGGGATATACCAAGCACATGTGACACAGCCATATTGTCGTTTCCCACTGAGAAGGGGCGTGGAATAGAGGAAAAAGTTCATCCTGGGCGGGCGAAGAGGGCGGCGTTTCACGCATGCGCTGGTTATATAATGAGAACGACGTGACTACGTTGGGTAAGCGGAGTAAGGACGAGCGGAAGTGCCGAACGACTGAAACGAAGGTAAAAATGAAAATGGGGCCAGCAGCGGCCTATATATACTTGAGTCATGATATCAAGACAGGGATGTCGGGTTTATGTTGATTGGACCCTTGACCAAATTAATCTTGGGGCCCCCATGCAATTTTGCTCTCCATCTGCTCTGAGACATATATAATATATATCTGCGAGACTCAAAAACAGATTATTTTGCTGTGTATCAGATCAGGCAATGATTGTGATTGTTGGACAAAAGTGATTAAACAGTGTATCATCTCATCAATGCAGAGGCGCATGATATACACATGAATGGTGCCTTTATAAATGCTCTCATTAATTTTGCATATGAATGCCGCTTATTTATTTAGATGTAAACACAGGGTCTGCAGGTAAATCATCATTACACAACAATGGTGCAGAGCTGGGCAGCATTTAGTGGCAACAGTACACACTGCATTTAAAGGTCTAGATTGTGATAAGATTAGGACAATTTAAGCTGACCTAGTGTTTATATGTGTTTTGTTTGATCTTCTAGCAATTATTATGGATAAATTGAGACAACCGGATAACATGATGAGGTTCATCGACAAATACAGAGAAATGCGAAACCTCTGGGAGATAAAAAACAACCAGTACCACAACAGCATTGTAAGAAAGGTAACAATTGAGCAATTAGCCATTTATATGCAGACATGGATCCCAGACGCAGATTCAACCATGATAAACAACAAAATAAATAACCTGCGGAATTCGTATAAGAAGCAGTATAATGAGGTCCGTGCTTCGCTGAGATCAGGAGCAGCAGCAGATAAAGTTCATGAGCCTAAGCTGTGGTACTACAAACACCTCAGTTTTCTGGACGATCAGATAGAAGCCAGAGAATCACTTTCCAGTTTTCCCTCCAGCTTTCCTTCCACCGTTCCACCCACCCCTCAGAGGGTGCCGAGGAGCAGGCTGAGATTGAAGAGCCAGATCTGAACATCTTCAGTCAGGTATAGTAGTTTACAACATATTTCTTGGCATCAAATTATTGTTGGTTTAACAAGATGTTTTTTTAACCAAAATGAAAGATTTAAAACGTAAAAAAAAGGCATTGCCAGATATTAGTGTGACAGGGATGCCAACTGCAGGGGTCAGAATGAGAGTCTGTTCAATTTCGATAATAACATTCTAATTGCAACAGTCATGAGCTTTAAAATGTGTGTGATTGATGAAGCAAAAAAAAAAATGTCCCTTTTTTATACACAGGAAGAGCTCAGCCAAGAGGAGGAGGCTCCGGAATGTGGCAGCTAGGAGGAGGAAGGGGTGAGTGGCAGACAGGAGGAGGCTGGGCCAAGTGAATAGCCATAAAACATTTCAGAAATACAATGTGTAATTAACAAAGTAAACAACATCTTTGGGGGGGGGGGAGAATGTTGTTGTGATAACTTGATAAAAAAAATATATATCACCTGAAAATATTTAAAAAAGTCAAAACAAAAAAAAAGGAGATGTGGAGTAAAAAAAAATATTATGGAGATCTGGCTTTAAAAAAAAAAAACATTATTCATGAGATCACAAGCACAAATTAAAAGAAGTCAGTATGTGAGAACTCTGTCTAAATAACATCAGCAAAACAACTTCTTTATTCTAGCATTAGAACGAAGAAAAAAATGCGCTGCATTAAACCATGCAAGATTTTTAAAAATGTAGAATGTGCCAAAATGTGCCAAAAATGTAGAATATGCCATCTCCATAACGAACTCTAGTTTTGCCAGAGTGAGCGCTCCCATCTCCTAATTTAGTCTGAGCGAGCGTGGATTTTTAACCGATGGACGTGCCCACAGACGATCGTTTTTTTCTATCGTTTTTTTAACCATCAGATAATTTTAAAACAAGTTCCTCGTTTTTTCACCGATGGATAAAAAACCGATGGGGCCCACACACAATCAGTTCGTCTGATGAAAACGGACCATCAGACCGGTTTCATCGGACGAACCGATCGTGTGTACGCGGCATAAGAGAAATTCCTGGTAGACACCCTACACTACGGAATCCCTTGTCTCAAGCCCTACAAACGGATACGTAGCACATGTTTTACTTGTAGTACCTTATTTGTTGCTTAACAAATGCTATCTAATGTTGGCTTGTAAACTATCATCTTAACTGCTGTTTTGCTATGGTTGGTTGCTGAGGAACATCTTAAAGGAACATACTTCCAAAAACCTGCGCTATATATGCCTCTCTTATGTTGTTGCTATTAGTTACCACTATTCTTACTAACTTACGTGCTTGACATAAGTTCCTAGTTGTTAAAGGGCCCTTGCCCTAAGTTATAGAACATGTTCGCTCTAACTTTTCTATGCTAGGTGTTGAAGGTATTCTATACCTACTCCCTTAGTGGCCTAATGCACTACTGTATGTTTAAGGGATATGATGTATAGAACCCCCAAACTCCTGTTCTGAGATTGGAGTGACGCCTGGGGTCCAATACTGATAATCCCTTGCATACAGCTGTGCATTGGAATCTCCTAGTGCATTGTATCTTTTAAGTTTAGGGTATGGTCGCATGTTGTAATGCGCTCACCCCTAGTGGCTCAACACATCCCTTTATGTGAGAGAGACATGATGTAGAGAACCCCCAAACTCCTGTTTGTGTGGAGTGACGCCTGGGGTCCAAAACTGAATTCTCACATAGAGAGATGCATTGAAATTCCTTGCTAGCCGCAGTTGTGGTTCACTTCGTTCACCAGAGCTGTTACAAAATAATAGAACCTCATCATGAACCCAGCGGAACTTGCAAACCATGTTGTCACCCTTACTTAAAAGGTAGACGCTCTTGCTCAAACTGTACAAAATCTTTGCAAGATTTAGTTGCTTTGACTCCAAATCTGCCTTGCTTCCCCCTGAACCTAAGGTTTATCCACCTGCTCCCTTTTCTGGTGATCAAAAGACCTATAGAGAATTCATTAATGCATGTAAATTAATGTTTGAACTTTGGCCGCGCACCTTCCCCAGTGACAGAATTAAGGTACTTACCCTTATATCCTATTTAACTGGAGAACCTTGTGCTTGGTCAAATACCTACCTAGAAAAAGAGGATGCAATCTTAAATTCATGTCCACAATTTTTAGCGACTACAGGTCATTCTCAAAAAATTAGCATATTGTGACAAAGTTCATTATTTTCTGTAATGTACTGATAAACATTAGACTTTCATATATTTTAGATTCATTACACACAACTGAAGTAGTTCAAGCCTTTTTATTGTTTTAATATTGATGATTTTGGCATACAGCTCATGAAAACCCAAAATTCCTATCTCAAAAAATTAGCATATCATGAAAAGGTTCTCTAAACAAGCTCTTAACCTAATCATCTGAATCAACTAATTAACTCTAAACACCTGCAAAAGATTCCTGAGGCTTTTAAAAACTACCAGCCTGGTTCATTACTCCAAACCGCAATCATGGGTAAGACTGCCGACCTGACTGCTGTCCAGAAGGCCATCATTGACACCCTCAAGCAAGAGGGTAAGACACAGAAAGAAATTTCTGAACGAATAGGCTGTTCCCAGAGTGCTGTATCAAGGCACCTCAGTGGGAAGTCTGTGGGAAGGAAAAAGTGTGGCAGAAAACGCTGCACAACGAGAAGAGGTGACCGGACCCTGAGGAAGATTGTGGAGAAGGACCGATTCCAGACCTTGGGGGACCTGCGGAAGCAGCGGACTGAGTCTGGAGTAGAAACATCCAGAGCCACCGTGTACAGGCGTGTGCAGGAAATGGGCTACAGGTGCCGCATTCCCCAGGTCAAGCCACTTTTGAACCAGAAACAGCGGCAGAAGCGCCTGACCTGGGCTACAGAGAAGCAACACTGGACTGTTGCTCAGTGGTCCAAAGTACTTTTTTCGGATGAAAGCTAATTTTGCATGTCATTCGGTAATCAAGGTGCCAGAGTCTGGAGGAAGACTGGGGAGAGGGAAATGCCAAAATGCCTGAAGTCCAGTGTCAAGTACCCACAGTCAGTGATGGTCTGGGGTGCCATGTCAGCTGCTGGTGTTGGTCCACTGTGTTTTATCAAGGGCAGGGTGAATGCAGCTAGCTATCAGGAGATTTTGGAGCACTTCATGCTTCCATCTGCTGAAAAGCTTTATGGAGATGAAGATTTCATTTTTCAGCACGACCTGGCACCTGCTCACAGTGCCAAAACCACTGGTAAATGGTTTACTGACCATGGTATTACTGTGCTCAATTGGCCTGCCAACTCTCCTGACCTGAACCCCATAGAGAATCTGTGGGATATTGGGAAGAGAAAGTTGAGAGACGCAAGACCCAACACTCTGGATGAGCTTAAGGCCGCTACCGAAGCATCCTGGGCCTCCATAACACCTCAGCAGTGCCACGGGCTGATTGCCTCCATGCCACGCCGCATTGAAGCAGTCATTTCTGCAAAAGGATTCCCGACCAAGTATTGAGTGCATAACTGAACATAATTATTTGAAGGTTGACTTTTTTTTATTAAAAACACTTTTCTTTTATTGATCGGATGAAATATGCTAATTTTTTGAGATAGGAATTTTGGGTTTTCATGAGCTGTATGCCAAAATCATCACTATTAAAACAATAAAAAGGCTTGAACTACTTCAGTTGTGTGTAATGAATCTAAAATATATGAAAGGCTAATGTTTATCAGTACATTACTGTCAGGGCTCCATTCCCGGCTCCATTGAGCGCATGCGCGGGGCAACTGGGCACTGGCGCACGTCCGGGCGCAATATGCGCGCGCGCGGTACAGCGGCGCGCCGTGTGCGTGGACGCGCGCACGGGCGTGCACGTGACAGCTCTGTGGCCAATCAGAGGACTGACTCTCCTATTTAAACTGGCCTCATCCCCTGAACAAGTTGCTGGCTTGTCTTCAGCTCCTATGTGTTTACCTGTTGCCGTACCTGCCTGTTTTGACCCGGAATTCTTGACGACTCTCCTCTCACCTGGAACCTTTGACCCTTTGGCTAATGTTACCTGGATTGCTGTTGTCTCCTGCCCCTTGACCTTGGCTTGCACTCACGGACTCCCTCTGAACTCTCCTGCTCTTGACCCACGGCCTGTGACTCGGATTTGCCTTTGTTTCCTGTGGATCCTACCGGACTTACCTACCAGTTCCTGCCTGACAAACGCTTGTCTCCAGTCTTCTGCACCTGCCCTGCTTCTGTCAGCTGCACCAAGTCTGCCTACCAGTTCTCGGCACCGGTGCCTCCTTGTGCCGTCCCTCCTCTGTTCCAACTCCAGGGAGTGGTCTGCACAGGGTCGCAAAGGTGAGCCGCCCTCAGCATCTCGGTCTCGGTGAGTACAGGTTCTGACAGTACAAGCCAGCCAGATCTCTGAGACCGACAGGGCGCGCTCACCCTTTGAGACGCTGTGCCAACAGGTCTCCGCCTTAAAGCGGTAGTTCACCCCCCCCCCCCGACACATTTTACCATCGAGACAGGCATTGTAGCGCGAGCTACAGTATGCCTGTCCCGATTTTTTTAACCCCGGACTCACCTTGTAATCGGACATCGTAGATTTCGGCTCCCGCGGGGAATGGGCGTGCCTATGGAGAGGGAGGATGATTGAAGGCCGGCCCTGGCACGTCACTCTCCCCGAAGACAGCCGGAGTAGGTCTCGGCTCTTCACGGCGCCTGCGCACAGGCTATGCGCACGCGTCGTGAAGACCAAGCCTATTTCGGCTATTTCCGGAGAAGCGTGACGCGCCAGAGCCGGCCGTCAATCATCCTCCGTCTCCATAGGCACGCCCATTCCCCGGTATCTTCGATGTACGACTACAAGGTGAGTACGGGGGTAAAAAATTCGGGACAGGCATACTGTAGCTCGCGCTACAATGCCTGATTTTAAGGTAAAAGAAAAAAAACATTTTTTTTTCGTCGATAGGGTGAACCCCCGCTTTAACAGAGGCAGTCCAGAAGCTTCAGGAAGGCTACCTCCAGATTGATGGCCGCCTCCAACAACTGGCCGGTTCCCCAGGTCCATCCGCTGCAGCCCTAGCCTCTTCACCCGGACCTTCTGCTGCCCAAGCTCCTGCAAGCCCTGCCATGATGGGGAGTAATCCCGAACCTCGGGTCTCCATGCCCGAGCGATTTTCAGGTGACCGCCGGAAATACCGGGCTTTCAAGAATGCCTGTTCTCTTTATCTGGCCTTGCAACCTAGAACTTTTGTGACCGAAGCTGTTAAGGTTGGATTCGTAATCTCTCTCCTTTCTGATGAGCCTCAAGCATGGGCACACTCCTTAATGGAACAACGCAGTCCAATACTTGACTCTATTGACACCTTCTTCACCCACATGGGGAAATTATACGACGATCCTCCAAGTGCAGCCACAGCAGAGGGTACTCTGCACAACTTGAATCAAGGGAGACGGCTGGTGGAAGACTACACCGCCGAATTTAGAAAGTGGTCTGCTGACACAGGCTGGAATGAGGTGGCCCTCAGGTACCAATACCGCCAGGGCCTCTCTGAGAACCTAAAGGATGAGCTCGCAAGGTCGGCACCCCCTGCCTCTCTGGAGGATTTAATACAAACCGCCACTCAGCTGGATAGGCGCCTTCGAGAACGTCGTTCGGAGAGGTTCCAGTCCAACCGGCCTAACTGGGTTCCACCAAGATATGCTCCAGTACCTCCGCCTCACCCAGCTCCACCGAACACCTCACTACCCGAACCAGAGCCGATGCAGCTTGGTCTAGTACGGGCCCCTCTGACTCCAGAAGAGAGACTCCGGAGGCGTCAATCTAACCTCTGTCTGTACTGCGGAGCCGCCGGCCACTTTTTGCGCACCTGCCCAGTAAGGCCTTGTAAGTCGAAACCTCCATCTGCTATCAATTACCCTGTTACCAGTTTGCCTCAGACTTATGTTATCCTCTTTCTTTCCCTACAGCTCCCGGAAGGGGCAACACGTCTGCCGGCGATAATTGATTCCGGGGCCTGCAGCTGCTTCTTGGACTCATCCTTGGCCCAAAAGCTGCGTATCCCCTGCCGTACCAAGGATTTTCAGCTGCAAGTTCATCTGGCTGACGGCTCTCTCCCCCGTTCCGGATTGATTACCCAGGAAACCCTTCCTCTTTGTGCCATCTCAGATTCTGGGCACCGGGAGTTCCTCTGTTTGGACTTGATTCCGTCCCCCATGTTCCCTATCATTCTGGGTCTCCCTTGGCTACAAGTTCATCTGCCCTGCATTGATTGGCTCAAGAAAGAAGTCAGCTTTTCTTCCACCTACTGTTCCCAGCACTGCCTTGCACCCGTTCCAGTCTCCTGCTCCACGTTAGCTACTCCATCTGAAGACCTACAGCATGTTCCTTCAGCCTACCTAGACTTCAAGGATGTCTTTGACAAAAAACAAGCCGATTGTCTCCCACCACATCGGTCATATGACTGCCCCATTGACCTCTTGCCCGGATCTGAAATTCCCTTTGGGCGCATATTCCCCTTGTCAGAGACTGAGTTGAAGGCCCTCAAGGCCTATATTGAAGAAAATTTAAGAAAGAAGTTCATCCGTCCCTCCTCCTCGCCAGCGGGGGCGGGGATCTTCTTTGTCGAGAAAAAAGATGGATCGCTTAGACCCTGCATTGATTATAGGGAGTTAAACAAAATTACCATCAAGAACCGATACCCGCTGCCTCTAATCCCCGAGCTCTTTCAAAGGTTCCGATCAGCTCAGGTTTTTTCTAAATTGGACCACCGGGGCGCCTACAATTTGGTCTGAATAAGGGCAGGAGATGAGTGGAAGACTGCGTTCAGGTCCAGATTCGGGCACTTCGAGTATCTGGTCATGCCCTTTGGGCTTTGTAATGCGCCCGCCACCTTCCAGCATCTAGTCAATGACATTTTTCGACAATTTTTAGATGACTTCCTCGTAGTCCAGCAAAACTTTCAGAAGTTACAGGAAAGCATGCAGCAAGCTCAGCAGGACTATAAGAGGTTCCATGACAAGGGGAGGAAGGATTGCCCTGTCTTCAAAGTGGGTGAGAAGGTCTGGCTATCCGCCATCAACCTCAAGTTACCTATTCCCTCTCGGAAGCTGGGTCCGAGGTTCATCGGGCCATTTGAGATCAGGCGAGAAATCAACCCAGTAGCTTTTGAGTTGGCTTTACCCAGATCCTACAAGATCCATCCTGTGTTTCATGCCTCCCTGCTTAAGCCCGTTGTGTCTGACCCCTTCAACGGTAGAGAAGAACTGCCGCCACCACCAGTGGAGATTGAGGGGGAAAAGGAATTTGAGGTGGAAGCCATCTTGAATTGTAGGAAGAGAGGAAGACAATTACAATACCTCATCAAATGGAAGGGGTACCCCCCTGAAGACAACTCCTGGGAGCCTTCCCGAAATCTCCATGCCCCTCATCTGATTCGGGCCTTTCATGCGGAGCACCCTGAGGTGATGGACAGTTTGGGCGTCCGGAGTCCGCCCCTTGGGAGGGGGCACTGTCAGGGCTCCATTCCCGGCTCCATTGAGCTCCCGCGCATGCGCGGGGCAACTGGGCACTGGCGCACATCCGGGCGCAATATGCGCGCGCGCATGCGCGGTACAGCGGCACGCCGTGTGTGTGGACGCGCGCACGGGCGTGCACGTGACAGCTCTGTGGCCAATCAGAGGACTGACTCTCCTTTTTAAACTGGCCTCATCCCCTGAACAAGTTGCTGGCTTGTCTTCAGCTCCTATGTGTTTACCTGTTGCCGTACCTGCCTGTTTTGACCCGGAATTCCTCTCACCTGGAACCTTTGACCCTTTGGCTAACGTTACCTGGATTGCTGTTGTCTCCTGCCCCTTGACCTTGGCTTGCACTCACGGACTCCCTCTGAACTCTCCTGCTCTTGACCCACGGCCTGTGACTCGGATTTGCCTTTGTTTCCTGTGGATCCTACCGGACTTACCTACCAGTGCCCTGCCCTGCTTCTGTCAGCTGCACCAAGTCTGCCTACCAGTTCTCGGCACCGGTGCCTCCTTGTGCCGTCCCTCCTCTGTTCCAACTCCAGGGAGTGGTCTGCACAGGGTCGCAAAGGTGAGCCGCCCTCAGCATCTCGGTCTCGGTGAGTACAGGTTCTGACAATTACAGAAAATAATGAACTTTATCACAATATGCTAATTTTTTGAGAATGACCTGTATGTCTTTGCTATATGATGACTTTAATAAACAACTCACTGCTAAAAATGCGATTAGGAACCTCAAACAAGGTAGACGACCAGTTGAGTACTTCATAGCCAAATTCCAGAGATGGGCCATTGAAACTGAGTGGAATGATGTCACTCTGCATAACCAATTTCGCCTCGGTCTTTCCGAACCACTCAAGGATGAATTGGCTACAGCAGATGTCCCTCGTACACTTGATGACATCATACAACGTTCGATCACCATAGATCGTAGGTTAAGAGAGAGACGAGCTGAACGTCAATCAGGTCCAATAACATCTCCTCCTATGTCTCGAAAATTGAGTTTCATCCCCTTTGATGGAAAAATGGAAATTGGAACTACGCGTGCCCCACTTACCTCATCTGAAAGAGTCCGTCGTCGCTCATTGAATCTTGCCCCTTATATCTTTTTACTTCTTTTTTTTACAGTGGGATCAAGTTAGAATTCCTGTTAAGGCTATGTTGGATACAGGCGCATGTGGTAACTTCATTGATTCAGACTTCGTCTCTTCACAAAAAATTCCACACCTAAAGAAATATCCCCTTTTTCTGTGAGTTTTATCGACGGAACAACTTCTGCATCTGGGCCTATCCTATACCAAACTCAACCTCTATTGACAACTTGTGGAGATAATCATAGTGAATTTCTGACCTACTATGTTATCCCCTCTCCTCTCTTCCCTGTTGTTTTGGGGTTACCATGGCTTAAACTGCATGTCTACTTTTCTCTGGGATCAAGCTACTGTACTTCTGCAGTCATCTTACTGCAAAAAAGACTTGTTATCAAGTAGCTCCACTACTCCACCTTGCCTCGCAACAGATACCATCTCAGTACCTTGAATTTTCTGATGTATTCAATGAGAAGAATGCGCAGACATTGCCTCCTCATAGGATATATGACTGTCCCATTGAATTACTGCCAGGTACCCCTATACCAATGGGTAGGATTTATTCTCTTTCCCAACCTGAACTCCAACATTTAAATAAATATTTACAGGATAATCTAAAAAAGGGTTTAATTAAACCTTCAACTTCTTCTGCCAGTGCTGGAATGTTCTTTGTCACAAACAAAGATGGTAGTCTCAGACCTATCATAGACTATCGAGCCTTGAATAAAGTAACAGTAAAGAATCGTTATCCGCTTCCACTCATTCCAGAATTGATTGAAAGACTACAGGCTTCCACCATATTTACAAAACTCGATCTCAAAGGTGCTTATAATTTGATTCGTATTAAGTCAGGTGATGAATGGAAGACTGCCTTTCGCACACGTTATGGACATTTCAAATATACCGTCATGCCCTTTGGCCTATGTAATGCTCCAGCAACCTTTCAAAGCTTTGTGAATGATATTTTCAGAGACCTCCTCGACATTTGCGTAGTCGTATACTTGGATGACATACTCATTTACTCAGATGACTTGATACAACATCGGAAACATGTCAGATGGGTACTTGCAAGACTCAGAGCTCATTCTTTATACGCCAATCTTGATAAATGTGTCTTTGAACAAACACCATTTCCTTCCTCGGCTTTGTTATTTCTCCAAAGGGAATACAGATGGATCAGTCCAAGGTGACTTGCATTGTAAACTGGCCTACACCTACTTGTAGAAAGGCTATACAGAGTTTCTTGGGCTTCGCTAACTTCTACAGAAAGTTCATAAAAAGAAATGTCCCTACTGGTGAAGCCACTTAGCCAACTTACCAGCTCATTGGTAAAATTCACCTGATCAAAGGCGGCCCAAAACGCTTTTCAACAATTAAAACATTTTTACTACAGCTACAATACTGCAACTTCCTA
This sequence comes from Rana temporaria, assembly GCF_905171775.1. Lineage (NCBI taxonomy): Eukaryota > Metazoa > Chordata > Amphibia > Anura > Ranidae > Rana > Rana temporaria. Next base: position 167,633,119 of record NC_053489.1, read on the forward strand.
ATTCTAATTATCATTTTGTCTTGGAAGTTGATGCTTCACAGTGCGCCTTAGGCGCAATACTTTCTCAGAGTTTTGCTCCTGATTCACCACTCCATCCTGTTGCATTTCTCTCAAAGACTTTGAATCCAGCTGAATGTAACTACCCTATTGGTGAAAAAGAATTGCTTGCAATTAAATGCGCCTTAGAGAACTAGTGACACTTACTAGAAGGATCAACACATCCCATAATGATTTATACTGATCATCGTAAATTACAGTATCTCAATTCTAACAAAACCCTTTCCTCTAGACAGCTACGTTGGAGTATTTTTTTTGATAGATTTGATTTTTTGATCACCTACAGGCCAGGTGCAAAAAATGGAAAAGCCGACTCTCTTTCTAGACTTTCAGATCCTGTTAAAGAACCTCCTCCTTCTCTTCTCATTCCTTCCCATAAGTTTATGCTTGCTAATATCAATCTAAAACAGTTACTTAAACAAAGTTTGAATACACAAGACACTATTATTCCTCCAGATTTAACACAAGACGAAGATGTTTTTTTTACAGGCATAATCAACTGTATATTCCTCTTACGATGATTATCCATATATTAAAAATTCTACATGATGCTCCCTTGGCTGGCCATCTTGGAATAGAGAAAACCACGGATCTCATCCAACGTTATTTTTGGTGGCCTAATATGACAAGCACCATAAAAGATTATGTATCGACCTGTGAGGTCTGTATAAGATCCAAACATGAGAGAAGATCACCTTATGGACTGCTGATGTTTTTGCCTATCCCTACAAAACCTTGGGAAGCATTGTCCTTGGATTTCATTGTTGAATTACCTCCTTCCAATGGATATAACACCATTATGGTAACAGTGGATATGCTTACAAAAATGGCTCATTTTGTCCCACTTAAGAAATTACCTTCTTCTAAAGAAACAGCGCAAACCCTACTTGATCATGTTATTAAATTACGTGGCGTTCCTTCACTTCTGATTTCTGACAGAGATTCCCAATTTATTTCAAAATTCTGGAAAGCTCTATGTCATATTCTCCAAATAGACCATAGATACTCCACTGCATATCATCCACAAACAAATGGACAGACAGAACATGTGAACCAATGTCTTGAACAATTCCTCAGATGTTACTGTACCCATCTTCAGGATAACTAGTCTACCCTTCTTCCTCTCGCTGAATTTTCTTACAATAATTCAACAAGTTCTTTGACTCGTTACTCCCTTTTTTGCAAACTATAGGTTTCATCCTAATATGCTACCGGAGTCTTCATTACTCACAAATATTCCCTCAACTAATGATTATTGGTCTACCCTGTCATCCGTATTGCAAGTTTTGAAACAAAATCTCAAACGAGCACAAGATCGTCCAAAAAATCTATTATGATCTTAGGCATAGACCTTCACCATCTTACAAAGTTGGGGATCAAGTATGGCTCTCCACAAAAAACGTACGTTTGCACTTACCGGCAAGAAAACTCGGCAAACTATTTTTTGGTCCATTTCCAATTTCTAAAGTTATCAATCAAAATACCATGCAGCTTTCCCTCCCTCAGGAATTGAGGATTCATTCCTCATTTCATGTGTCTCTTCTTAAACCCTACCAACCTAACCAATTTTCTGGTAGGAATCCTCCTCCTGCACCCCCTATTCTAGTTTAGGGTGAAGAACATTATGAGGTTGAACGTATTCTAGACTCTAGGAAAAGAAGAGGACGTCTACAATACTTGATTAGATGGAAAGATTATGGTATACAAGAAGATTCAGAAGAAGTGCATGCACCTACTTTATGTAGTCAATTTCATTCTACATATCCTCATAAACCTTCACCTATTAACTACTTAAGACCCGGACCTTTAGGCAGCTAAAGGACCCAGCCAGTTTTTGCGATTCGGCACTGCATCGCTTTAACTGACAATTGCGCGGTCGTGTGACGTGGCTCCCAAACAAAATTGGCATCCTTTTTTTCCCACAAATAGAGCTTTCTTTTGGTGGTATTTGATCACCTCTGCGGTTTTTATTTTTTGCCCTATAAACAAAAATAGAGCGACAATTTCGAAAAAAAAACAATATTTTTTACTTTTTGCTATAATAAATATCCCCCAAAAATATATATAAAAAATGTTTTTCTTAAGTTTGGGCAGATACGTATTCTTCTACCTATTTTTGGTAAAAAAAATCGCAATAAGCGTTTATCGGTTGGTTTACAAAATAGGGGATAGTTTTATTGCATTTTTATGAATTTTTTTTTTTTTACTACTAATGGCGGCGATCAGCGATTTTTTTTCATGACCGCGACATTATGGCGGACACTTCGGACAATTTTGACACATTTTTGGGACCATTGTCATTTTCACAACAAAAAATGCATTGTTTACTGTGAAAATGACAATTGCAGTTTGGAAGTTAACCACAAGGGGGCGCTGAAGGGGTTATGTGTGACCTCATTTGTGTTTCTAACTGTAGGGGGGTGTGGCTGTAGGTGTGACGTCATCGATTGTGTTTCCCTATAAAAGGGAACACACGATCGATGACAGCGCCACAGTGAAGATAGGGGAAGCTGTGTTTACACACAGCTCTCCCTGTTCTTCAGCTCCGGGGACTAATCGTGGGACTCCAGCGGCGATCGGGTCTGCGGGTCCCACGGTCACGGAGCTTCGAACAGGGTCGCGGGAGCGTGCCGTGGGCGCACGCCCGCGTCCCACGGCTGGGCACTTAAAGAGGATGTACATGTACGTGCTTGTGCCCAGCCGTGCCATTCTGCTGACATAAATGTGCAGGAGGCAGTCTTTAAGTGGTTAAGATCCCCAGGAAGGTATCCCTTAAGAGGGGGGTACTGTAACAGGTGCCTGGCGCCATAATGCTTTTCTACGCTGGAGAGCAGTGTGACGACATCATCGCCCGGCGGCGCGAGCATTCCGGCCAGGGTGGCTTTGGCCAATTATGGCTCAGGGGGTTTAGTACACGCCCCACACTATAAAAGGCCGACTGGAAGTTGGCCTTGTGTAATGTGTTGCAGGGGTTAAGAGAGAGACAGAGAGAGAGAGTGTCATTTGTTGCACGTAGATAGAGCAGGCAGGCAGGCTAGTCAGTTAAAGTTACAGTGTGTAGAGGATATACAGTACAGACCAAAAGTTTGGACACACCTTCTCAATCAAAGAGTTTTCTTTATTTTCATGACTATGAAAATTGTAGATTCACACTGAAGGCATCAAAACTATGAATTAACACATGTGGAATTATACATAACAAAAAAGTGTGAAACAACTGAAAATATATTTCATATTTTAGGTTCTTCAAGGTAGCCACCTTTTGCAGCAGACACATCTCTAGAACTGTTAAGAGGAGACTGTGTGAATCAGGCCTTCATGGTAGAATATCTCCTAGGAAACCACTGCTAAAGAAAGGCAACAAGCAGAAGAGACTTGTTTGGGCTAAAGAACACAAGGAATGGACATTAGACCAGTGGAAATCTGTGCTTTGGTCTGATGAGTCCAAACTTGAGATCTTTGGATCCAACCCCCGTGTCTTTGTGCGACGCAGAAAAGGTGAACGGATGGACTCTACGTGCCTGGTTCCCACCGTGAAGCATGGAGGAGGAGGTGTGATGGTGTGGGGGTGCTTTGCTGGTGACACTGTTGGGGATTTAATCAAAATTGAAGGCATACTGAACCAGCATGGCTACCACAGCATCTTGCAGCGGCATGCTATTCCATCCGGTTTGCGTTTAGTTGGACCATCATATATTTTTCAACAGGACAATGACCCCAAACACACCTCCAGGCTGTGTAAGGGCTATTTGACCAAGAAGGAGAGTGATGGGGTGCTGCGCCAGGTGACTATCTTTTGAAGCTCATCAAGAGAATGCCAAGAGTGTGCCAAGCAGTAATCAAAGCAAAAGGTGGCTACTTTGAAGAACCTAGAATATGAAATATATTTTATTTATTTTTATATTTAGTTTTGATGCCTTCAGTGTGAATCTACAATTTTCATAGTCATGAAAATAAAGAAAACTCTTTGAATGAGAAGGTGTGTCCAAACTTTTGGTCTGTACTGTATATGCACCCCAGGTGTTGTATATATATTTATACACTGTATTGAGTTTAGCTAGATCCGCTCTTCCTAATATACTGACAGGCAGGCAGGTGATTGTGAAAGCTGCAGTATTCTCACGTGGTGTACAGTCTGTGTCCTCTGCAGTGTGCACCTAAAGCTATGTGGTGTGTGTACTGTATGTGTCCTCTGCACATTGTGCACCTAAAGTTACATAAAGCTGGTGTTTCTCATATTTATTCCTAGAGGCAGGGATCTGCTCATATTAATACCACAGGCAGGGGATATTTCTGCAAGTACTTTTTACGTGGTGTACTGTCTGTTTTAAAAAAAATCCCAAGATTATAGCTTCCCCACCTCTCCGGTACCCTTTCAGTGTGTGTATGTGTATATTGTGTGTCTGTGTATGTATACTGTATGTGTGTATACTGTGTGGCCCCATAATCTATTGCCTGGTGGCCCTATAATCTCCTATTGCCCGGGGGCCCCATAATCTCCTATTGCCCGGGGGCACCCTGAGTTGTCAGTCCGCCCCGGGTGTTCAAGTTCAGTTTAAGTGCACTTATGGTTCCAACATTATTTGCCCGAAGTCACACCACCATGCTAATCCTCTGTGGAGACACTTTGTCCCCCTGGGGTCACCCTACCCTTGGGGCCTACCTAGGCCTTTGTCCTATATTTGCTCGGCTGAGCATATGATGAGTGTGCTGTTTTTGACTCATAACCAGTTTACAATTGCTGTTATATTAATTAGGAAAGATGGCTGTCCCTGTAATATCTTAGAACGTAAGGGAGGGATCCGAGACCCCCTTAAGCATACCATGGTATCCACTGCTCTCCACAAGCACCTACCTGCCATATGTGTACTGCAGGAGACTCATTTGGTACCGGAGATGCTGGCATGCCTGCAATTCTCTTGGGTGGAATCGGCGTATCATTCTACTCATACCTCCTACTCCAGGGGGTGAGCGTTTTGATACACCGATCCTTAGATTTTCAGCTGTTTGACAAACTGATTGACCTTGAGGGCAAATATGTAAATCTTCAATGTAGAATATTTAAAGTTACATTTTTGCCTTCTTTGAACGCTTTGGTGCTAAGAACTCTCTTGATGTACAAGCTGGGCAGCCCTGACATCCACCTCATACTAGTTGGTGATCTTAATAGCTATCTAGATCCTGTACTAGACAAACACCCCCCACCCCCAGTGCTGGGGGCTATGCACCCTCGCAGTACATTATGGAAATTTATAGAAGAAGCAGGCTGGATAGACCCATAGCGGTGCCGCAATCCATTCCAGAAGCAATTCTCATGCTTCTCTAAGTCCCATTTGTCCCTGTCTAGAATTCATTTGTGATCCTCTGTACCCTGGCTGCCTCGCTTTTCGTCCAGGACGTACAATACCTTGTAGGAGGTATATCCGACCACTCTCCCCTGGTGATTTCCCTAATGGTGGGACCTACCTCGACACTCCAGAGAGCCCCAATGCCTTTTGGCTAAACCTTTTCCCCTCTCACAGTAGGATGAGATTTCCACATATTTATAGAACAATGGGGACCACTCTGATCCCCCCTGAGATGCCTTTAAGGCATTTCTGAGAGGCTTAATCATGACTGAGGTCAGTGCCATTAAACACAATACTCAGGTACAGAGGGAGTAGGCTGCGCAGCTGGTTTGGAGGCGGAGTTTATTGTCAGCTCGTCTGATGCTACTAGAGAAGCATGGATAGCTGCTCAAGCGGCAGTGGACTGCTTGGTGACATCCTCGGCCGATAAGAAGTGCTTCTTCAGTAGGCTGGCCTTTTATGAGGAGGGGGAGCAGACGGGTAGGCTTTTAGCCAAAATTGTGCAATCAAACCTGACTTCCCCAGCTATAGGAGCTTTACATAATCATCAGGGAAGGGTGGTGAATGACACGACTATCATTATGCAGGAACTGGTGGAATTCTACTCCGATTTGTATTGCTCTAGGCAGGATTACACCTCAGAGGAACTGCAGGATGTCCTCCAGGGGATCGAGCTACCCTGTCTGTCAGCCTCCCAGGGGCAGCTATTGGATTCCCCCATAACTGAAGAAGAGTTGCAAAGTGCGATTGATTCCTTTCCTAACTCCAAGGCTCCCGGGGATGATGGGCTCCCAGTGGAGGCGTTTAAGCAGTAAGGGGAGGTAATCCTACCCACCTTCTCAAGGTGCTCAATGCAGCCAGACCTACCTCCACGACTAAATCTAACATTGTTCTACTACTTAAACCTAGAAAGGACCCGCTATATCCGAGTTTGTACAGGCCCATATCCCTTTAACAGGTGGATATTAGGATTCTCCCCAAATTTCTGGCCATGTGACTTAAAGTGGAGGTTCACCCAAAAACTTAATTTTTAACATTAGATTGAGGCTCATTTTGTCAAGGGGTATCGGGTGTTTTTTTTTAAATCGAAGCAGTACTTACCGTTTTAGAGAGAGATCTTCTCCGCCGCTTCCGGGTATGGGCTGCGGGACTGGGCGTTCTATTTGATTGACAGACTTCCGACAGGCTTCCGACGGTCGCATACATCGCGTCACGATTTTCCCAAAGTAGCCGAACGTCGGTGCGCAGGCGCCGTATAGAGCCGCACCGACGTTCGGCTTCTTTCGGCTACTCGTGACACGATGTATGCGACCGTCGGAAGCTTGTCAATCAAATAGGAATGCCCAGTCCCGAAGAACATACCCGGAAGCGGCGGAGAAGATCTATCTCTAAAACGTTAAGTACTGCTTCGATTTAAAAAAAAACACCCGATTCACCTTGACAAAATGAGCCTCGATCTAATGTTAAAAATTGTTTTTCGGGTGAACTCCCGCTTTAATAAAGCCATAGCTTCAATTATCCATCCGACCAGTCGGGATTTATACCTGAGAAGTCTACTGTGATTAATTTGCGTAGGCTGTTCCTCAGTATTAGTATTGTTTGCATAGAATGGCAATACTTGTGGGCCTCCATGCATAAGTTTGGGTTTGGTCCCAACTTCCTATCCTGGGTGAAATTATTATACAGATCCCCACAGGCGGCCATTAGAGAGGCAGGACATGTATCCATGCCTTTTCCTTTACATAGAGGGACATGAAAGGGCTGCCCTTTATTCCCTCTTTTGTTTACCATTGAGCCACTGGCTGTCTTGATCCGTTCCAACCCCTTAATTTGTGGCTTTAAATATGGCAAGATACACAAAAAACTCATGCTCTATGCTAATGGTACCATGCTACTTTTGGGGGACACGTCTGACTGGCGTTTCCTCAGAGGAGACCTGTACAGATAATCAGGGCACTGATCATCGGTGCCCTGATGATCAGTGATGCCAATCTGTGCACATCAGCGATGCCAGTCTGTGCACATCAGTGATTCCAATTTGTGTCCATCAGTGAGGTCAATCTATGCCCATCAGTGATGCTCTAAAAAAAACTTTTTTTTTAAATGTTGGCCTTTTTAAATTTTTTGTAAAAACCCAATGGTAATTAAATAACACCAAAAGAAAGCTCTATCTGTGTAAAAAAAAAAATATATATAAAAATGTAATTTGGGTACAGTGTTGGTATTGTCATTCAATGTGCGACCATTGTCATTCAAAGTGTGACAGCACTGAGAGCTGAAAATGTTCCTGGGGAGGAAAGGGGTTAAAGTGCCCAGTATTGAAGTGGTTAAAGAGAAGGATTTTCAAGCATCATCTAAAGATGGATGGATTAGGAGATAGTCTGACAGATTGGGGTATCGAGCTCCAATGGCAGAAGCTCGGGAAAAATACCTGGGGGCAAGCATGGGAGGAGTTGACAAGGGAGTTAGAGAGCAGGAGATCTTGGGAGGACCGAAGAGAGCGGTTTGGTTGATATTATGAGACCAGGTTAGTGCTTGAGCTGGGGGCAGAGTTGTGGATGGCTTTGTAAGTTGTTAGTACTTTGAATTTTATTGTGTGAGCGGAAGCCAGTGGAGGGAATTGCAGAGAGGAGTAGCAGACACTGAACGGTTGGTAAAATGTATGAGTCTGGCAGCAGCATTCATGATGGACTGAAGGGGGGATAGCCTAATAGATTGCAGCTTACCAATCATTAGATGTGGTGGCTGCATTCGTTTTAGATTTTTAGGCATTTTTTCACCTCTGTTTTCACCTGGTAATCTGACCAGTGCCTACACTCTTGATGAAGGAGCACAGAGACAGAAGCATTGTTAATCTGGTGTGTGTGGGGAGAGATGTTAGATGCACTAGCAAGTTTGGATAAACGAATCAATTGAAATCAAAGTCCAGCAAGTTAGTTAGTTACAGATATACTGTATATACTCAAGTATAAGCCGACCCGAATATAAACCGAGGCACCTAATTTTACCATAAAAAATGGGAAAACATATTGACTCGAGTATAAGCCTAGGGTGAGAATGCAGCAGCTTCTGTAAGCGGGTCAACAATGCCCATCTGCAGCCTATCTAGACAAACGAGACACACAGCTCTGTTTCTGGTTCCGAAACGAATGAATGCTTTAATAGTAAACTCTCAGCTTTTTATACAGTTAGAAAGCATGCTGCAGTAATCACAGGGACAATGAAACACTCTACCCAAAACATCACACAATGGGTGCTTAACGAGTCCCCCTCAATCCGCATCTTAGACAGACATTCTGGCACCGAATCTACTTGAATCAATTACTATAGCTGACATGGCAGACATTACTTTTAGAGTGTGTTAACTCACAACACATATTAGCGTCAATAGAACTTTCACACAATACAGGGCTAGTTAGCATAGCACAATGAAATATCTTAGGAGCCAGACTCAATTAACACCTCAACAGTCTGTGTCCCCACATGAATGAGTCACTCTGCTATTGACCTGTTGGGGTCAGAATTAACCACCTGTAATATTCCAAGATATCATGCAATACATGAATTATCATTATTGTCCCATCTCATGTAATTCATGATATAATTTCTCAGTCATCATATGCCCCTATCAGACATAGGATGACCCTAGACCCAAGAGTCATTAGTGAAGCTGGCACAGGAGTACCCTGCATTCTTCAAAAGTCTCTGGGTATCACGGGCCATACCGTTACATCTCTCCCCTTTCGGTGGGAGACTAACACAGGAGGGGACCCCAAACGGGTTGACTCCGAAGTTAGTCAGTAGTTTCAGTCCTCCAATGCCAGTATCCACACAGTACCCCAAATATATTGCTCCCAACAGAGCATTACTCACCCAGCCAACCTCTGCCTCTCTCATAGAACATGCCTGCCGCTGGGGAGAGGCCTGGACAGGCCCTTCTCCCTGGAGTCCTTTCAGCCGCTGGAGACTGGGCTCAGTCAATCATGCTGTTGGGGATCTGGGCCAACTGCCCCCCATCCCTGGGGTATACCAGGGGAGACTAAAGTCCCACCCACTGATGGTAGGTGAAAATCCCCCGGTGCTTGCAAAGCAAAGCTGACATCCTCCTGTCTCAGTGCCGCACCATTTTCTGGGGTTGTGTCAGTGAAGACTGAAGTCCCATCCACTACTACAGGAACTCCCTCTCCTGCTAGTTGAGAGCAGAGGCTTGTGGCACTCTGCTCTGTTGCCAGCTCTTCTGCTGGGTTGCTGTGAGTGGAGACCACAGTCCCATCCCCCGATATCAGCTCAAGCTGCAGTGGTGTGCAGCGGTCAGCAGCATCCTGCCCCGCTGCCAGTGATTCAGCTAGGAGTAAAAGCTTTACAACCTCAGCTTGTTGCTGGAGAGAGGGGCCAACTGCCCCGGCTCCCTGGAACTCCACATCATCCGCTTCAGCTTTAGGGATGGCAATCATCAGCCAGGATTTCAGAGTTGTCATCTGAAATTTCCTTATAGTCCCAGGCAACGGGAGCCCCACCCTGCTGCTGAGCAGAGTCTAGCAGCTGTCTATAGGCGATCTCCAGCTCCCATTCCTGAATGGCCAGAAACTCCAAATCTTCCTGTAACCAGTGCCCTTCCGAGACACTCAATTTTTGCTCTCTCTGCTCCATTATTTCCTCCAAGCGCCACTCCCGATCATCCCCAAAGTCAGGGTTACTGGACATCCTCCAATACAATAATCCCAGGCCATCAGTCAAAACCTTCCGTGGGGCTGTCATCTGCTGACCACAGGCACTCTTGGGCTACATACCACCGGAGGGCTCTGTAGCTCTCGTCCAACCGCATCTCTGCCCGGATCAGCCTGCTTAACTCTACTGTCCACTCCTGCTTCTGTTGTTCCCCCAACAACGGCATTCGTACGTCATACTGCGGCCAGTACCTTACATGGATGGAGGGGAGGACCTTTCCCTGGTGTTGCTGCTCAAGAGCTAGCGCTTCCTTCCAGAGTTGGCAACGGATCAAATCCGACCATCCCAGCAGGGCCTCCTCTGATACTGATCCTCTGTGCTGTATCCGCATCTCTTGTAACATCCTTCCGAGTTCCTCTTCCATGGAGACTGGTATCTGTACCTCTCCTCTCTCTTCAGTTGGTGCTGCTGTGACTTCTGCTGCTGCAGCACCTCTTTGATGTAGCCAAGTGGCATTCACAGCCATTTCTCAGTCATCCTATGCCCCTATCGGACATGATGACCCAAGAGTCATTAGTGAAGCTGGCACAGGAGTACCCCACATCCTTCAAAAGTCTCTGGGTATCACGGGCCATACCGTTACACTTCTCATTTAACAGACTACACAGAGGATATTTTTCTGATCACCACACTTGCAAAGCATTACACATTGCATGCTCAAGTCATTGCTTTGGCAACATATATAAAGCACTGATGATCTCAATCAAGCAATGAGAATGATCTGCCTATTTAAAAAAAGTATTTTATGGAAAAATCTGCAGCTCTGAGCCTAAGGGCTTCAGATGACATCAGGTGGAAGAGGTTATAGATACTACATAGAAACAACTGTGCCAAACCTGATGAGAGCCGTGTCGTGCATTGCCTTCAGACAGCGGCCATCCAGTGTACAAAAGCTGCGCCTCCTCCTTGTTCTCGTCCGTGATAGGCGGAACACTCGGTTTCCCAGCAGCCAGCAGTGAGTTAGTGTTCCACCTATCACGGACATCCTCTCATCCTTATCCATGGGACGAGGACGAGAGGACGTCCGTGATAGGCGGAACACTGAACATTGACTCACTGGTGGGAAACTGAGTGTTCCCCTATCATGGACGAGAACGAGGAGGAGGCGTGGCTTTTGTACACTGGATGGCAACCGTCTGAAGGCAATGCATGACACGGCTCTCATAAGGTATGCAGACACAGACTCGAGTATAATCCGAGGGGTGCATTTTCAGCACAAAAAAATTTGCTGAAAAACTCGACTTATACTCTAGTATATACAGTAGTTTTTTTTTCATTTTGGGATAAAGGTTTTCATTCATTAAAAAAAAAGCTGATTACTGTAAGCGCTCCTTTCAGTGGTAAGTTGTTTGTCTCAAACCTCTAACTACTACATCTGCAATACAACATGTTTTGTTGAAAAACAACCGACAAATTACTGGCTGGATCACCAGGTGAAAATAAAAAAGAAAGAAAGACTAAAAAAGAAAACGAAGGGCCTAATCCACAGCCAGCGGGTGTAACTTAAATATTCGGATTTAAGTTACACCGCCGGAAAATTTCTACCTAAGTGCCCGATCCACAAAGCACTTACCTAGAAATTTTCTGCCGTGTAACTTAAATCCGGCCGGCGCAAGGCGTTCCTAATTTAATGAGGCGAGTCCCATTTAAATTAGGCGCGCTCCCGCACCGGACGTACTACGCATGCTCCCGACGTCATTTTCCCGACGTACTTTGCGCGGTTTTACGTTGCGCCGGGTTTAAAGAATCGCGACGGGCGTAAAAAAAAAATACGAGTTGCGGCGGGAAAAAAAAAATTTGAAAAAAAAAAGACAGCGACGCGGGATAGAAGGGTCTACTTTTACAAGGCCTGAACAGTTTAGGCCTTGTAAAAGCAGCCCTAATATTGCGACGGCAAACTAATACTTACGGAGAAAAAACTAAGCGTAAAAGCTTTGTGGATCTCCGTAAGTGCTAATTTGCATACCCGAAGCGGCATTCCGACGAGAAATGCCCCCAGCGGCGGCTGCGGTACTGCATCCTAAGATCCGACCGTGTAAGTCCCTTACACATGTCGGATCTTCTCCCTATCTATGTGAAACTGATTCTGTGGATCAGTTCCATAGATAGAAACAGGGATACGACGGCGTATCAGTAGATACGCCGGCGTATCCCTTTTGTGGATTACCCCCAAAAAGAACATGGCATCTAAGAATTGGTAAGCTGCATTATAATACTGTAAATGTTTGCTTCTGGGTTTTAAATAAATACAGAAAAAAACAAAAGGCTGACGCTGCGCTAGCATAAATTGATAAATAAAATAAATGAATAACGTGAGCAATAAGCTGCTGGCACTAAAAAATTGTGTACAACAATTCAGTAAGACATAAAAAACAAAAAGAAGTGCAGCGCTGATATGTGATAAATATATAGTTCATGAAGATTAATATAAATAAAAGTTCATTCTGGAATTACGAACAGAGCCAGAAAAATTAGGAGAGGTTGGTGTGAAAAAGAAAACAAGACCTCAAAAACCGTTAAGTGATAAAAATTAAATGAAATAGTCCAGCATTAATTCTTGTGAGAAAACAGCTGCCAAGAAAGGTGATGTGATGAACTCCAAGTTGCTGCTAATTGGGATAGATCTCCACACTACACCCGTGAGATAAGACTGCCTGCTTACCAGAAAGGAAGACTGCTTTGCATCAGTCTTATGGAGCATATGGGAAGTCAGGTCTCCCTGTAACCAATCCGTATGTTGTTCAGAGTGGAACTCAGCAATGGATCCGGGATAAATACATGGGCGATAAGAAGAAAGGAACTCTCATAGCGTATTAAGTATTCAAAGAGGTAGATTTAATAAGTGGTTGCACTTACAATTAATCGATGGGATTAGGGCACAGAAGTAATGAAAGCGGTAATCACTCCACTCCGATGTTCCGATGCCTCTCGCTACTCGATCGAAAACACCGGCTAATCCCCCGTTGAAGTCCTGTCGAGATTAAACAATTGTAGGGTGCCGTGACGTCATCGCGTTCCGTCCTGAATGCCGGCGGTGTTTTCGATCGAGTAGCGAGAGGCATTGGAACATCGGAGTGGAGTGATTACCGCACGTCGTAGTGTTTTACGTCACCGCGTTTGGACAAGGTCGGATTTTTGACCGATGGTGTGTAGGCAAGACTTATGAAAGTCAGCTTCATCTGATATCGGACTAAAAAATCCATCGGATTAGATTCCATCAGATATCCGATCATGTGTACAGGGCTTTACGTAGTATAAATTCTGCCTATATGTCAATGCTTTAGAAAACCAAAAGACTCAATAAATGTGTTAATCCCTTTTGGCAAGAGGGTGTCTAAACTATAGATTCAAGCTGTCTCTCTTTTAGACATATGGCATCTGCGATCAGCCCCTCTCCAATCCTTTCCACTACAACAATCCCTAAGAAATTCAGCTATCTGGCATTAGAGCCAAACAATATGTCTCTATCGCTAATTATTTATATGTTTTTTAAAAAAATCTATCTTCAATATTTAATGACACAAATATTAGTCTTAAGTTTTACATATTTTTTTTAAATATAAACAGCAATAAGAAACACACAACTGCCCATAGCATCTCATCTATAATAATATTTTTTGATCTGGCAACATTAAACTTCTGAAACTTGACTGGTTGCTTGTGGCAATGCTGCATGGCTGCTCTTTGTTGTATTTTTTTTCTACAGGATCTTCTTTAATTTTTACTTGTCAAAAACAGTTCTAGAAGGAAAATTATGTAGCAAGTCTGCCTGGATAATGATAGTCAGCCACATCCAAGGCTCTAAAAATAAAATGATGGTTAGAGCAATAGCCATCAAGATAATGAAGTTCAGAATGGTGGCTTGAATTCCCCAACCTGCTAAAATATTTCTATAAGAGGTAAAATGTTGGTAAATTGCAGTTCAATATCTGTGGAATTAGTTATTCCTTATCCCTATCTGTGTTCTTGTCTAAATAATAATGAAGACTACAATCAAAAATGGAACATACAGTGGTGTGGCAAGGGTGAAACAACTGTGCTTTAAAGTGTAAATCCAGCCAAAATTTCTTTCAGATTTGAGCCAGACAGGAAGTGATGTCTATGGGTGGCCATGCTGACGTGGACAGGGGTAGTAACGCGTTTTTCAAAACTTCTGCTCCTTCTTCAGACCTCATATATTAGCTTTGCCTCCTACCCTGCCCCCATTCTTAGGAAATCAGGTATGCCAATGACCTTACAAAGAGAAAACCATCTCTTCCATTCCTAAAACATAAAACATAGAAGATCCCCTGTCAGCAAAGTATCTCACACATTACATAAAATATCTTGACCAAAATTTGGGAGACTGATTAGATTTATTACAAGACCTAGATCTTCATACTGGCCACCTGAACTTGGCCACCTGCAATGGAGGTTGTGTCTAAACCTGCTAATATTGTATGAAATTCATTTTTCAACAGTATTTTCTTTAAATGAACTCAGCTCAGTTTGTTATCAGATATGGCTTGATGCACTTATAAAGAAGTAAAGTGCAATAAAATCTTTTTAATACTGGTCTAGAGAGTAAAGCAAGCCCCCTATATTCTGTGTGATACCGCATATACTCGAGTATAAGCCAACCCATATATAAGCCGAGGCACCTCATTTTACCACAAAAAATGGGAAAACGTATTGACTCGAGTCTAAGTCTAGGGTGTCCATGTGCATGCCTCACTGTGCCTCACTGTGTCCATGTGCATGCCTCACTGTGCCCATGCCTCACTGTGTCCATGATTAGACTGACGTTTAACATGGGAGTCTATGGAAGGGGTGCCTGGCTTTTAAAAATCGGACAATAAACTTGTTTGTAGAGGAGAAATGAGGCTACATGTGTGCCAAGTTCTGGGTCCAGGAGACCTACGACCCGCCGGTACCGGGTCCCCAAAATCACCAGAGAAATTACCATTTAACATGGGAGTCTATGGAAGGGCTGGCCTGCTTTGAAAAATCGTTGCTCCCCGGCCGTAGGTCCCCCGGACAACAAACTTTGCACATTTGTAGAGGAAGAGTGGGGCTACATGTGTGCCAAGTCCAAGGAACCTACGGCTGGCCAGTACCGGGTCCCCAAAGTGTGGGAGATCAGGCGCAAAAAGGTGACTTGAGTATAAGCCGAGGGGGGCATTTTCAGCACAAAAAAATGTGCTGAAAAACTCGGCTTACAGTATACTCGAGTATATACGGTAAGTCAAATTCCAGTCCTGGTACATGCAGTATTGCTGTCTCAGAAATACAATAAATAAATGAAAAGTGAATGTTTTCCTCCAGGTCCAGAAACTAATTAAATTCCTTGCATCAAATAAAATGTTAGAAATATTAAAACAGCAATCAGAAGCAGGGAGAGGCTGGAATTTTAGTTCAGCCTGTCCCAGGTACAGTGTCAGATTGTTTAGTGTGTCATTCAGTATATGGATGTTACTGGGCAAACTTATAAAGAAGTAAAGTACAATAAAACCTTTTTACCACTGGTCTAGAGAATAAAGCATGCTCCCTATATTCTGTGTGATAAGTCAAATTCCAGTCCTGGTACATGCAGTAATACTGCCTCAGATATACAATAAATAAATGAAAATTAATGTTTTCCTTCAGGTCCAGAAACTAATTAAATTCCTTGAATCAAATAAAATTTTAGAAATATTAAAACAGCATCAGAAGCAGGGAGAGGCTGGAATTGTAGTTCAGCCTGTCCCAGGTACAGTGTCAGGTTGCTTAGTGTGTCATATGGATGTTACCGGGCAAACTTGTGGTCAGTACTGTGAAATCTTTATGCCATGAACGTAAGGTTACTTACTACAAATTATGAATGGTTGCAATGGGTGCTGTATTTTGCTTCTTGCATTATTTTATTAAATACATATTGAATTTTTTATTAAGCTAAATAGATAGAAAATTAAATAGTACAATTTGGTTTTATAAATGTTGCTGTTCTGTAATGTACAAGTACACAACGTTCTATTTCACAATCACTTGCTTTCTTGCAGTTAGAAGGTAGTTGTGCATTAACAGTGCGTTTTTCGTGTCAGCTGTGATTAGATGGAGTGATGATGGCCATGTTTGAGCACAGTGTGACTGCATATTTGGAGAGTGCGGTGAGGGGCACCCCCTCTCTACCACTTTGCCCTGGGTGGCTTCCCCTCTTGCCCACCCTTTTTTCCTGACCCTGTTCAGTAATCTGTGTATTGTTAAAGCAAACAGTATCTAAATATCAAAACAAACGTCCAAGTAAAAATTCAGGAGCTACAGACGATACTACAACTTGATCACTGCAGCTTCTGTTCAGGTGTGACTATACCAAACACCTGGGCTCAAACCTGGGACCTCTTCTGTGTCTGGCGTTGACTCTTTCCACTGAGCTATCTGGGATGCTGGACAGCTTACTGCCTGATCTATTCTACCGCTCGCTACCTGATCCATTGGACAACCCTGCCTTGTGTCTTGATTGCTGTTGAACCTTGAACTTCTTGCTCCTCCCATGAACTTTCTATATAAGCCTTGTCTCAGCACTTACTCTTTGCCAAGTTTTTGTGCTTTCTCAGCCAGTGCCTTGCTCTTGTTTTCCCTGCTGCTGTCTGTATTTTGCTACCACTTGTAATCGACACTTGGCTTGCTTCTTGACTACTCTACTGCCTGATCCCAACCTGCAACCACTCCTTACCGACCTTTTGACTTGTTTACTGACCAAGCTACTGTTATGATCCATATTTGCTCATCCGCTACTGGACCCCAGCTTGCTCACACCCTTGTGGGGCAAACCTGAGGACTGCAATTTGGTACTAATGCACAGCTAAATCCATTTCCACCATCAGGAGCTCTGGTGAACACCGGTTTGTATTTAGACTCCACACCTCAGGTGAGTCTGTGTCATTTGCCAGGGTGACTGCCTGTGTACCTATTTTGCTGGTCGGTGGTAGTCCTGCTATAGCAACTGGTCTTCAAGCCTGACACCTGATCGTGACAAATGGACAGCTGTGCTTACTGTCTGCCTGTCATTGCCTTGTGCAGGTTGAACAGCTGCAAATATCTACATCCACATGTGAATCCGGCTACAGGAATCTGCTGGAATCTTGATGCAGCTGGCAGAAACGTGCAGTGTGAATGAGGCATAGGGCTGATGCCAGACCAATGATTCTGCCACTAGAGATAAATTGGGCTGCCTTCAATTTGTTTTGTTTCATAGGTTCCTTCACCCATTTGTCTTCGGTAACGCAGTATGGGTTCCTCCTTTATGGGTATTTGGCTTTGATTATGGGGCTTTTATTAGGATTACATTTTTATCTTATACTATTTTTTTTACTTTATTTCACTTTATATCAAGTATCACAGAGGATAGAGGACACCATTGAGCAACTGGTAGTGCCTAAACCGTACCGCAAGATGGTTTTGGAACTGGCCCATGGGCACATTCTTGGGGGACATTTGGGAGCAGAAAAAACCTGGGAGAGGATCACCCAGAGGTTTTATTGGCTTGGGATCACTAAAGAAGTGGAATTGTACTGCTCTTCCTGTCCAGTGTGTCAGATTACTGCACCCATGCTACATTTCCGCAGTCCGTTGGTACCCCTGCCCATTATCGAGGTCCATTTTGAAAGGATCGCCATGGACTTGGTTGGCCCCCTTACGGAAGTCCACTAGAGGGCACCAGCACATCTTGGTAATAATGGACTATGCCACCCGTTACCCAGAAGCGATTCCTTTCCGAAACACCTCTGCTAAAACCATTGCCAAAGAGTTGTTTCAGGTTTTCAGCCGTGTGGGTCTTCCTAAGGAAGTCCTAACTGACCAGGGCACCCCATTTATGTCTAGGGTGACTAAAGAACTTTGTAAACTCCTGAAAGTGACCCAATTACTTACATCAGTATATCACCCTCAAATAGACGGGTTAGTGGAAAGGTTTAATAAAACCTTAAAACAAATGTTGAGGAAGGTGGTGGATAAAGACAGAAATAATTGGGATTATCTGCTCCCTTATCTGATGTTTGCAATAAGAGAGGTTCCCCAATCGTCCACAGGGTTCTCTCCGTTTGAGCTACTGTATGGGAGGCACCCCCGGGGCCTACTGGACATTGCCAGGGAAACATGGGAGAGTGAGAGTTCCCCTCATCGAAGTGTGATTGAACATGTGGCCCAAATGCAAGATAGAATTGCCCAAGTGATGCCGATTGTGAAGGAACATTTAGCCCAAGCCCAATTGGCTCAATAAAGGATTTACAATCGTGGGGCCCAGGTCCGTTCCTTTGCACCTGGTGATAGGGTGTTGGTGCTGGTCCCCACGGTCAAAAGTAAATTCCTAGCCAAATGGCAGGGTCCATATGAAGTGTTGGAAAAAATGGGAGTGGTGAATTATAAAATTAGCCAACCGGGAAGACGAAAACCTGAGCAGCTCTATCACGCTGAAACCATGCAAGGATAGAGAGTCCTTGGTCGCTAAGACTACCCGATTTTCTGCTCCATTTAACCTGGCTGTCCCTGAAGTTGGGATAGCGGAGACTATCCAAAACTCAGAAACAGGAGGTTAAAGAATTTGTGCTCCGTAATAAGGAGAAGTTTTCAGACCTGCCAGGTTGGGTCTCCGGAGTTGAACATGACATTATCACCACACCAGGGGATAAGGTCAAGTTGAAGCCTTATAGAATTCCAGAAGCCCGGCGAGAGGCAATTCGCCAGGAAGTAAAAAAAATGCTTGAGCTGGGGGTGATAGAAGAGTCAAATAGTGATTGGTCCAGTCCCATTGTCTTAGTGCCCAAACCAGATGGAAGTTGGCGGTTTTGTAATGACTTTCGCCGCCTGAATAAAATCACTAAGTTTGACACCTATCCTATGCCCCGCATAGATGAACTGATTGATCGCCTAGGCACTGCCCGGTACATGACAACGTTAGACCTGACCAAAGGTTATTGGCAAATTCCTCTCTCGGAGTCGGCCAGTGAAAAATCAGCATTTGTAACTCCAGACGGATCTTTCCAATATCGGAGGATGCCTTTTGGGTTACAGAATGCTCCCGCCACATTTCAACGCACCATGGATAAGACCCTTCGGCCTCATCGAACCTATGCTGCTGCATACCTCGATGACGTTGTCATCCACAGTGAGGATTGGGAATCACACTTGCCAAAAGTTCAGGCTGTGTTGGATTCCATCTGGAAAGCCGAGTTTACAGCCAATCCAAAAAAATGTACCCTTGGGCTAGAAGAGGCGAAGTATCTGGGGTATACCATTAGAAGAGGTCTAATCAAGCCCCAAATAAACAAAGTTGAGGCTATTCAGGATTGGCTCCGTCCCACCAACAAGAAACAGGTTCTTGCATTCTTGGGGATCGCGGGCTATTATCGCCGCTTTATCCCCCATTTTGCCTCACAGGCTGCTCCCCTGACCAATTTGACCAAAGGGAAGGAGTCGTAATGACCAAATGGACTCCCGAAGCAGAAACAGCTTTTCAGGCTTTAAAACAGGCCTTATGTAGTCAGCCAGTTTTAAATTCGCCTGATTTTTCACGGGACTTTGTGGTTCAGACAGATGCATCAAATGTGGGCTTAGGAGCTGTACTGTCTCAGATTATCAAGGGGGAGGAACACCCTGTTATGTACCTCAGCCGAAAGTTGAAGACCCATGAGGAGAATTATGTCACCATTGAGAAAGAATGTTTGGCTGTGAAATGGGCTTTGGATTCTCTCCGGTACTACCTCGTGGGTAGACAGTTTGAACTGGTGACGGATCATGCCCCATTGAAGTGGATGGCACAGAACAAAGAGACCAATAGGAGAATAAATAGGTGGTTCCTGGCCCTCCAGGAATTTAGTTTTGTGGTAACGCATCGCCCCTGTGCTAAAATGGGGAATGCAGATGGGTTGTCCCGAGTGCATGCCTGCCTGGCAACCTGTGTCTCAACCCTAAGGTTGAAACAAGAGGGGGGGTATTTGACAGTAAGTCAGGTAAATCTGTGGGTGTTGTCACAGGCAGGACATACATTTCTGCCTTGCCAATTGTTATTAGGCTTCGGCTGCAAAAGTAGCCAGAAAAGGTCTAAGGGCGTTGGAAAACTTCAGCTGTTCAGAATGAGGCAATTAAGGCCTCTATAAGTAATCCAGAGGATTACCACTGATTTGCTGCATCCTGAGGCTTTGTGAGTAAAGGAGAGCAGTAGCTGAAAGTCTTCTGAGGAGGTGAGCTGGTGATTGATTTTTCTGTGTGATAAAAATCAAAACACTATTGTTTTTCTGCTGTATGACCAGCAGTGTCTGCCCAGCACTAGGCTGTGCCAGACTCCCTAGATAGGTTCTTGTGTGGTGAAGGTAGACACCCCAAGTGGCCAGGGTTTATTTTATGTTTGATTTTGTTTATGCTGTTTGGATGCTTGCACTTGTTTCCAGCAAGATGGAAGAATAAACCAAAATCTTTGTTTTCAACCGTCTTCGACTGCCTGTCTGTATAAATTCAGTGTGTAGTGAACCCATCCAGGGGGTCACACACCCCGCTACCGAGCTAACCCCTTACAATACACACAGGACAATACGCTGATCGCAAGAAAGGCTCGGGGGGGAATACGAGAGAGGAACGCTTTATTCTTTCACGTGTTTGCATACACGGCTGGAGAGGCTTGGTGCCGGCATACAGGCACAACAAAATGTGAGCGCAATATATGATTTGTATTTTAAACTAATAAATTCTCTTACCTACTACACTATGAGGGGCACTCTTTTTCTGTGAGCTTTTATAGAGAAAGAGAGACCATACTATTATACCCAAGACATTTTTTTTTTTTTATCAAAAAGGTTTTTATTGCTCACAAAACATACAAACAATGAAAGAATGACATCCTACACACTGTATTCCAACAGTCACGACAGCGAAATTGCAGGTCAAACATCAAAAGTACAAAAATAAATTATGTTGCATATTGAAAATAACCTCTCTACCAGCTTGACACATTTTACAGAACCCCCTGCCCCGCCCGCCCTTCCACCCCTCCACCCTCCAGAGATCCTACCAAATGACCAAGCAGAAGTCCCTGTTAGTTAGCCTCTTCCCCTACATCCCCCCAAATAGCCTTGCCTGTACCAATTCCGAGGGGCTCAGCCCAGGTGTCGCAAACCATGGATCCTATAGTTTAAGAAATTTCCCTGCGTTCACTCTGTGTTGGTATATGTATTTTTCCATTAAGAGTGTTCTACCCAGATGTTGTACCCATGTCTTGGTCGAAGGGGGTTCCCTCGATTTCCGGTGAAGGAGAATGAGCTTTCTCGCCTGGAACAGTGCCCTGGCGAATGCCACTCTGGTCACCTCCTCCGCTATCGCCCCCTCCAGAACACCCAGCAGGCAACAAAGTGGGTCTAGTGGAACGTTGGTCCGGAACACTGAATTCAGCGTAGCCAGGACCTCCGTCCAATATCTATGCAACTTGGGGAAACGCCAGAGTAGGTGAATCAGATCTCCCTGGGCTGCCCTGCAACATCCACACAGCGAATCGGGGGCCCGACCCATTCTGAAGATTTTTACCGGGGGAAAAGTGCACCCTGAGCAATATATACAACTGAGAGACCCTCTGCGACACATTGAGCGAGCAAGTATTCACGGCCTGTAGCGCCTCCTCCCACAATTCCCCCTCAATGGGCCCCATGTCTGTCTCCCATTGATCTACCGCCCTCACAGGATGCCCCTCCAAAAATGAGGTCAGGAGCATGTTATAGCATTAGGAGATCATACCCTTGGTATCCTGTGCAGCACATTATGTATGGAAAACCGGCGTGGGGGACTGGGCCCACTCCACAGCTGCCCCCTGAGCCCTCACTGCGTGCTGCAGCTGCAGGTAATAGAACTGCATAGTGTGCGGCAACTTAAATCTAGATCTTAACTCACTGAAAGGAAGCAGGGCCCCTCCCCGAAAGACATGTTTAAGGTGCGTGACCCCAAAGGAACTCCACCTGTGTCCCTGCTCAATCTTGGCCAGCTCCTCGTAAGAATCATACCCCCAAAGGGGGCTGAACTCGGTGAACCCCGCCACATTTTGAAGCTGCTTAGCCTTATTCCATACCTTCTGGACAAGAGCATACGTTGGCATACGCTTATTGGGTTTCTGAAATTTATGAGCCTCCAACCCCTCAGGTATCGCAGCTGCCCCCGAGCCCTGCAGCATAAGCCTAGCCACCGAGGCCGCGGGCAGCGGCCCCATGGCCCCTATCAAGTGCTAAAGCTGTGCCGCTAAGTAGTATAACCAGGGATTGGGTAAAGCAAGGCCCCCCCCTCCTTCGGGCGCTGTAATTGTTCTAATTTTATCCTAGGGGTTTTGGTGTGCCACAACAACTGCCTGAAGAGAGAGTTGACTACTCGAAATATTTTGAGGGTGAGGACAATGGGCGTGTTATGGAGAAAATATAGCAGTTGTGGCATCAATATCATTTTAATAAGGTTTGTTTTACCCGCTAGGGACATTTTCAGTCTGTTCCAAATTTGAATCTTATCCCTGAATTTGGACAGCAGGGGGTACACGTTTAATTTGCAGTAGTCCGTTATTGTGGGGGATATCCAGAACCCCAGATACTTAAAAGATGGCACTACAGGGACAGGGCACAAAAGGCTACTCCCGGGCGCTGGCGCCCCGTCTAGGAACATCAGGGCCTACTTTGTCCAGTTGATGGTAAGGCCCGAGAAGCGGCCAAAGTCAGTGATAATGGTCATGACCTGTCGCAGGGACTCCTCCGCGTCCTCTAAAAAGAGGAGCATGTCGTCAGCATATAGCATGATTTTTTCATGCATGTTGCCGTATCTAAACCCCCGAACCGCCTTGCCCCTCAGCAGGGCCGCAAGGGGCACGATAGCCAAGGCAAAGAGCAGGGGGGACAGGGGACAACCCTGCCTGGTCCCCCTGCCCAGAGCGAAAGCATGAGACATCCTATCAGACATACGTATGGCCGCCTTTGGCGTAGCATACAAAAGCCGGACCCACCTCAGGAACCTAGGGCCGAAGCCAAATCTAGCCAGTACCGCCCAGAGGTACCGCCAGCTGACACTGTCGAAGGCCTTATTGGCATCAAGCGACAACAGTGCCCTGCTGCCGGCGGAGTCCGAGGGGGTCTGCATATTTAGGTATAACTGCCGGAGGTTCGTTGCGGTGGACTTACGCGGCATAAATCCTGCCTGGTCGGAGTGGATGATGGACAGAATAATTTTATTTACCCGTAAGGCCAGTACCTTCGACAGAATTTTAACGTCGCTTTGTAGGAGAGAAATAGGCCTATACGACCCCGGATCCAGGGGATCCTTGCCAGCCTTTAGTAGTAGAATAATATTCGCCCTCATCATGGAAGGAGGCAGGTCCCCCGAGTCAAACGAGGGCAGCATCACCTTCCCATACTGAGTATACACCTCCATGGGGATCCCATCATCTCCCGGGGCTTTACACGTGGGAAAGGAGGCTGCCACCTCCCAGAGCTCCTCCAGGGTGAGCGGCTTCTCCATCTCAGTCCTCGCCCCGTCGCTCAAGGTCGGGAGAGCCACCGCACCAATGTAGCGCTGCAGCTCTCCGTCTGTGAAATCATCCCGCGACTTGTACAGTTCGATATAAAAAGTAGCCCAACTCCGTTAAAATCAACTCTGGTTCGTTCACCAGTCGCCCCTGGATCGCTCCTATGGCAGGGGACGGATCGCTCCTATGGCAGGGGACGCCTGCTGCGACCTGGCAATTCTGGCCAACAGGCGGCCTGTTTTCTCCCCCTCCTCATAATAGGCCTGCTTGGTGAAGAAGCGCTTTCGCTCCGCGGCGGAGGATCTCAGCCAGGCCAGGGAATCCTGGCCCGACATCCATGCCTCCCTCGCGGATTCCGAGGGGTCTACAACGTAAGTTCCAATTGCCTCAACTGGTCTTCTACCCGCTCTAAGAGAGCAGACGAGTTGTGTTTTATGGACGCAATCTCCTCAATAAACGTTCCCCTCAGACATGCCTTGAAGGCATCCCAACCCTGGGCCCGATCTTCCCCACCCCAATTTTCTAGGAAGTACTGATCTATCCGGCGCACAACATGGTCATGGGAAGTAAACAACTTCAGCCAAAAGGCATTTAATTTCCACGGGGCTCTGGGCAAAAAGGACACCAGGCGGGTAACCAGGTGAGCCACCAGTGGAGAGTGGTCAGATATCCCCCTGGGGAAATATTCCACCTTGGGGACCATATGGAGAACCTGAGGGGACCCCCCACACATATCTATACGGGACAGGGACCCGTGCGTCCTAGAAAAACATGAAAATTGCTTGGTTGTGGGGTACCTAGCTCTCCAAACATCTATACCCAAGACATTTGACAGCTGTGGTGACGCATAAAAGGAGTGGTTATCCTGGGAATGAACCAAAGGCATTTTTTGAATAGGATTTGGTGAGTGGCCATTTTTAACGATGATGGGACAATCATGGAAGTGGTGAAATCACGTTGTTTTTGAATACCCGACAGGAGGAACATTTATTGCCTAGAAGCACTTGGCTATCACATTGGGAATTATATTATATTAACCACTTAAGACCCGGACCTTTATGCAGGTAAAGGACCTGGCCAGTTTTTGCAATTCGGCACTGCGTCGCTTTAACTGACAATTGCGCGGTCGTGCGATGTGGCTTCCAAACAAAATTGGCGTCCTTTTTTCCCACAAATAGAGCTTTCTTTTGGTGGTATTTGATCACCTCTGCGGTTTTTATTTTTTGCGCTATAAACAAAAATAGAGCGACAATTTTGAAAAAAATGCAATATTTTTTACTATAATAAATATCCCCCAAAAAGATATAAAAAAATGTTTTTTTCCTCAGTTTAGGCCGATACATATTCTTCTGCCTATTTTTGGTATCGCAATAAATCGCAATAAGTGTTTATCGATTGGTTTGCGCAAAATTTATAGCGTTTACAAAATAGGAGATAGTTTTATTACATTTTTATTAATTATTTTTTTTTACTAATGGCGGCGATCATCGATTTTTTCCGTGACTGCGACATTATGGCGGACACATCAGACAATTTTGACACATTTTTGGGACCATTGTCATTTTCACAGCAAAAAATGCTATAAAAATGCATTGTTTACTGTGAAAATGACATTTGCAGTTTGGGAGTTAACCACTAGAGGGCGCTGTAGGGGTTATGTGTGACCTCATATGTTTTTCTAACTGTAGGGGGGCGGGGCTGGACGTGTGACATCATTAATATTGTGTTTCCCTATATTAGGGAACACACGATCAATGAAGCTGCCACTGTGAAGAACGGGGAAGCTGTGTTTACACACAGCTCTCCCCGTTCTTCAGCTCCGGGGACCGATCGCGGGACTCCGGCGGTGATCGGGTCCGTGGGTCCCATGGCCGCGGAGCTTCGGACCAGGTCGCGGGCGTGCGACCCACGGCTAGGCACTTAAAGAGGACGTACAGGTACGTGCTTGTGCCCAGCCGTGCCATTCTGCCGAAGTATATCTGCAGGAGGCGGTCCTTAAGTGGTTAAAGGGAAGAGGATTCACATAGGAATTCTCCCCCACATATTTATTATTTTTGTTATTATATATACTTGTTTGTGGTTTTGTGACACAATATTCTTTGTGAACCCGTGGCAGGGTAGTGCACGCTTTTTAAATGTAAAGAGCACTATTTAGACACATTAGCCCGTGCATGGTACATTTATGTGTTTTTTTCTTTTGAGGAAAGAGAAAAAAAATATATTTTTTTTCATATAGATCCATGGTGGATTGTCACTTAATAGTAAAAAAATTGTTGTGGAATATCACAAGGTGAGATTTATAGGTGCTAATAATTGCACATGATCAGGTGGATGTAGGTCACCCACCAGGGTAGCGCAATCCATATACTACATTAATTATACTTTGGGCGAGCCACCATAAAGTGACTTGCACAATTTTTTGATTGCAGCAAACCATCTAACATAGAACAAATTTGTTTTTTCCATTTGCGCCAGTAACATCCGTCCCACATGTGTAGCTGCTGGCTTTTAATTTATTTGGGCGGAACAGCGCTTTAACTTGTTTAACTTTTTTGCAGTTTGAGTATTTACATACATTTTCCTGAAGAAGTGAACTTATCGTAGTTTCACGAAACGCATTGAGCAAGTTTGCTGCAAATACATCAATGATATAGCCCAGCCAATCTATATTCTGTGAATATCTGATATGTTGCTGTGAATATTCCTCTAGGAATACCTGTGAATTCACATATGTTTTTAACTTGTTTTTTTAATTTTACTGTTATATTTTTTTTAAATACATTTATGATTGTTTTGTTTGCCGTTTCTTAGCAAAGTCCCTTGGGTATCAATTGTTTGTTTCCACGCGTGGTATACATTAAGCCCATCTGACATCAGCCTTATGCCGCGTACATACGGTCGTTTTTTGTCTTGGAAAAAAACGTTGTTTTTTTATCATGAAAGAAAACGACGTTGTCCACACACCATCGTTTTTTGAAAATGCTCTTGCAAAGCGCGGTTACGTACAACACGTATGACGGCACTCTGTTCCATTCAAGCTTGCGTCATAACTTGCTTCAGAGCATGCGCGGGTTTAAAAACGTTGTTTTAAACGTCGTTTTAGCCCACACACGATCATTTTTTATGACACAAAAAACAACATTTTGAAAAACGACATAAAAAATTGAAGCATGTTCGAATTTTTTTTTGGTCGTTTTTTAGAAGACAAAAAACAATGTGAAGCCCACACACGATCATTTTAAATGACGTTTTTTAAAAACGTCATTTTATATCATCACAAAAAAACGACCGTGTGTACGTGGCATCAGAATTGTAAAGCTGTAATATATACAGTAGATTATGTTTTTGTTCTTGTTCTTGCGCTTAGACACTTTAACCACTTAAGGACCGCCTAACGCCGATTTACGTCGGCAGAATGGCACGGCTGGGCACAATCACGTATGGGTACGTCCTCTTTAAGTGCCCAGCCGTGGGTCGCTGCACTCCTAAACTGCAATTGTCATTTTCACAGTATCAGTGCATTTTTATAGCACTTTTCGCTGTGAAAATGACAATGGTCCCAAAAATGTGTCAAAATTGTCCGATGTGACCGCCATAATGTCGCAGTCACGAAAAAAATCGCTGATAGGCCCGATTAGTAGTAAAAAAAAAAATATTAATAAAAATGCCATAAAACTATCCCCTATTCTGTAAACGCTATACATTTTGCGCAAACCAATCGATAATCGATTATTGCGATTTTTTTTACCAAAAATAGGTAGAAGAATACGTATCGGCCTAAACTGAGGAAAAAAATGATTTTTATATATCTTTTTTGGGGGTATTTAATATAGAAAAGGGTAATAATTTTTTTTTTTTCAAAATTGTCGCTCTATTTTTGTTTATAGCGCAAAAAATAAAAACCGCAGAGGTGATCAAATACCACCAAAAGAAAGCTCTATTTGTGGGAAAAAAAGGACGCCAATTTTGTTTGGGAGTCACGTCGCACACCGCGCAATTGTCAGTTTAACCGAATCGCAAAAAGGGGCAAGGTCCTTAACCTGCATAATGGTCCGGGTCTTAAGTGGTTAATCATAAATGGATTTCAGAAAATAAAGCTAAAATGTATACAGCAGTCTTTGCCAAACTGAGTTCTTTTAATAGTTTTTAGGGGTTCCTTGCAGAGAGAAGAATGGCAGATTGATCCCCTGCCTACACAGACCACCAATGTAAGGGGTCACTACATCTTTCACTGTCTGTGTGTGTTTTTTATTTTTTTTCTGCACAAGATTGTTATTTGTTTAATTTTAGTGTTTAAATTCCTATCTGCAAGGGCTGTCAGAGTTGTCTGCGCTTTGTGATCTGGGATGGCATTATCAGTTTGTGGCACTCCAACTTTTTCTGGCCTCCACTCCCTGGCCACTTACCAAGGTTTGGCTCAGCCCTTGTCTCACTGGGACCATCAAGATGATTTTGTCATAAAGATGATTTGGAGCTGCATTTTAGGCTGACATAAAGACACAAATTAATGCAGCTTTGTAATCAATAATTTATCATTAATTGCTGGGTGTTGGCTCTTGCATTCTCCCTGTCTGTGTTCACCTGTTAGGTGATTGATCTACTCAGTCACCAGATATAAGCAAACTGAACACTCTATCCCTCGCTTGTGATAGAGACACATCTACCTGTATTGTTCTAGACCAAGCTCCTGTTAGTCTGCCTTGTTTGTCGTTGGATCCCCTGTGTTTGACCCGGATTGGACTGGACGCAGTCTGCCCTTCTACCTGGAACGCATAGGCCTGCTTGCCTTAAGGGAAAGGGGGCTGCTCTGGATGAAGTGCACAGCAGCCATCTATAGTGTCTGACCACCTGTCTGACCACCTGCGTTGGGGTAGACAAAGCTGGGGTGGGTCCAGTATGACCTGGCCTCAGAGAAAGTGGGTTGAATAATGATAGCTATGAGACTAAGTACTGCAGTAAAAAGCTCTGGACTAAAGCTGGCTTTGTTCATTTATTTTTTATTGGGCTAGTTATATTCATCTTCTTGTTTTTTTTCCAGCTGGTGCTCTGCTTTAAAGTGTCACTAAACCTACATAATAAAAAAAAACTATTAATAACTGGACATGTTGTTCATACTCTGTCACTATGAGATTTATTTTCTGTATTCTGAAAAATACCTGATTGAACCTGCTATTCTCTAACTCCACCTTATGTTCATGTCCTCCATGCAGCTAGGGATTTTGTAGCTGTGGTGGCAACTCGTGGGTTTTCAGTGGTTTTCTATGCTGAGTATTTCCTCCCTATCACATCTGAGCAGCCCATGTGACTATAAAGTCACACATGTGGGTGTATACACAGTCATAAATGACGGCCCACTCTCTCCCTCCTCCTTCATGCCCACTAACCAATTAAACACAATGCAGGCATGTATTTTAATGGAGGCTTCACCTCCCTCTTATTCTAAGACACAGGCTGGAGGGGTGTGACACAGCCTGTGACTGGCAGAAATCCACCCACACCCTGTTAGTTTCACAAAATAATAAAGATTTGATTTTTAAATATATATTTGTATGCCAATATAAAACTGATTATTGATATTAATCATTTAGTTACTCTGTATTCCAATCTGTATTTTTATCTGAAAATTTGACCAGAAGCAGAGGACTAAGAGCTCCTCCTGCTTATTATTCCCTGCAGAAAGGCTAGGAGAGAGCTGGGTCACGTGACAGCTGTATATTGATTAGAAAAAAGGTACTTATATATATATTTTTTAATTAAAATATTTACAGTGCCATCATCCACATACAGAATAAAAGGGACAATGCTAATTAAACAGTATGGCCCGGATTCACAAAGCACTTACGCCAACGTATCTCCAGATACGCCGCGTAAGTGTGAGTATGCGCCGTTGTACCTATGCGCCATGCCCATAAACTGAGATATGCCTTAAAGTAGGCTTCATCCGACCGACGTAACTTTCCTACGCCGTCGTATCGTGGGCGCATATTTACGCTGGGCGCATTTGCCGCTCCCATTGATTTTCTATGCACATATGCAAATGGAGATATGCCGATTCACGAACGTAGTTGCGCCCGGCGCATAATATACGCGGTTTGCGTAAGTCGTACGTCCGGCGTAAAGTTATTCCACATATAGGAGGCGCAACTCAGGCAAAGGTATGGACTAGGGAACACAGCTGTCGTATCTTGTCGTTTACGTTGTACGTGAATATGACTAGGCGTAGGTTACGTTCACGTCGTAGGCAGTGATTCACGTATCTTAAGCAGTTGTTTCGACGTGATTCTGAGCATGCGCACCGGGATGCGGCCACGGGACGGCGCAAGCGCCATTCATTTTAAGTCCTTGTATGACGCTTGGCCCATCATTTGCATGGGGTCATGCCTCATTAGCATGGCTCACGCCCACTTCCACAAACGCTGGCTTACGCCGATGAAACCCAGGGTATCTTTAACAGCGAGTGGGAGCAAGTGCTTTGTGAATCCAGTGCTTGCCTCTGTGCACTGCGCCGGCGTAGCGTAAAAGAGATACGCTACGGCGGCATGCGCGGATGTATGTGAATCTGGGCCTATGTGTTTTGTATCACTTTAAGTACACTTTATTCTTTATTTTAAACTCTCTACAACCTACTGATCACACAGCTATACCTGGAGCTATAGTGGCGGTTCCCTGAGCTGAAAACTTTTTCAAGAGTTTCTCCATGGTAAAAATTCTGGGAACGGCTGGTATATTAGTATCAGCTACGAACAACCTCAGCACTTAACTGCTAATTTGCAAAAAAAAATCTGATGATTTTGCAGAAACCATAAAAATGGAAGCTTAGCAGGCGTCTGTAACATACAGCAGGGAGCTTGCATGCTCAAGCTAATACCCCTGTGCTGTCAGATATTTGAAACCAGTTGTCTTTACAGAGTAATTAATTAATAATTAATAGATGGCACACATGACAATATATTCCTTTGTACATTTTAATAGGGATGGAGAGTATCTAATGCAATCAGTGATGCTAATGGAATTACAAGCACTAGGTACAAATTGATAGAGTTTCAGCCACCACAGTAATGGTGGCTGTACATGCTTCAAAAAGCGATCAATTTATTTTATGATCAATCCCTCCTGATAATCAATCTATAGTTTATAGCCCATTTAATCTATGTGCCACACACACACACACACACACACACACACACACAGAATTGGATTTCAATGGATAGTTGGAAGATATGAACATACAGTAAGTCATTAACCATATCTCTGTTTCCACTATGTATCGTCATAATCTGATTGATCAAAATACAATAAATTTATGACCAAAGCATCTTATATATTAACACATACTTTGGTTTCTTTTTTTTTATCTGAATGATGTACCATTCAATTAAAATGATCATATCAACAAGCAATGGAATAGCCATAACTTCAGATGAATTTAGACTCAATTTAGATTGGATTTAATCAACCAGGGCAGAAAATGGATCAGCGGCACTGTGATACTTTATGCATGATTCCAATTGTATTTCTAGAAGATTATGAGAATACATGGTGGAAAAAGAGATGGAATCGATAATTTACAATTGTAAATTACGATCGCATCTTAACCACTTGACCACTGGGCACGTAAACCCACTTAATAACCAGACCAATTTTCAGCTTTCAGTGTTCTCACAATTTGAATGACAATTACTCAGTCATACAACATTGTACCCAAATTACATTTTCGTCCTTTTTTTCACACAAATAGAGCTTTCTTTTGGTGGTATTTAATCACCGTTGGGTTTTTTATTTTTTTGCGCTATAAGAGAAAAAAGACTGAAAATTCTGTAAAAAAAAAATAATTTTCTTTGTTTCTGTTATACAATTTAGTACATTTTGTATTTTTTTCTTCATTCTTTTGCATAAATGTGGAAGATGAAGTTACGCCGAGTAAATAGATACCCAACATGTCACCCTTCAAAATTGCACACGCTCGTGGAATGGCGCCAAACTTCGCTACCTAAGAATCCCCATAGGCAACGTTGCAGGGTATTGTGGGGTATTGCGGAGTATTGTGGGGTATTGCGGAGTATTGTGGGGTATTGCGGAGTATTGTGGGGTATTGCGGAGTATTGTGGAGTATTGTGGGGTATTGCGGAGTATTGTTGGGTATTGCGGAGTATTGTGGGGTATTGTGGATTATTGTGGGGTATTGTGGGGTATTGCGGGGTATTGCGGAGTATTGTGGGGTATTGTGGGGTATTGCGGGGTATTGCGGAGTATTGTGGGGTATTGCGGAGTATTGTGGGGTATTTTGGGGTATTGCAGCAGAGTATTTTGGGGTATTGCAGCAGAGTATTTTGGGGCATTGCAGAGTATTGCTGGGGCATTGCAGAGTATTGCCGGGGCATTGCAGAGTATTGCCGGGGCATTGCAGAGTATTGCCGGGGCATTGCAGAGTATTGCCGGGGCATTGCAGAGTATTGCCGGGGCATTGCAGTGTATTGCCGGGGCATTGCAGTGTATTGCAGAGTATTGCTGGGGCATTGCAGAGTATTGCTGGGGCATTGCAGAGTATTGCTTGGGCATTGCAGAGTATTGCTTGGGCATTGCAGAGTATTGCTGGGGCATTGCAGAGTATTGCTGGGGCATTGCAGAGTATTGCTGGGGCATTGCAGAGTATTGCTGGGGCATTGCAGAGTATTGCTTGGGCATTGCAGAGTATTGCTGGGGCATTGCAGAGTATTGCTGGGGCATTGCAGAGTATTGCACAGGGAGGGATGGATGGCTGGCTGGATCTGTGACTGCATGTGTCACAGATCCAGCCCGCAGCAGCTGCTGCTGCATGCGCTCTCTCCCCTCTCCTCTCTCACACTGTACCGTTCGGTACAGAGAGGAGAGGGAGGAACCTGCGTCATCACATGACGCCGGTTTGTTTACTAGTGATCGCTCCGTCATTGGACGGAGCGATCACGTGGTAAACCGCCGCTATCAGAGAGAGATTCCCGTGTGCGCGCCCCACAGGGCGCACGGGGGCGCGATTCTGGGAGGACGTACATTGACGCCCTCCCAGAGTTAAACAACCGCCTTGTAGACGTATTTCGTCTATAGGGCGGTTGCTAACTGGTTAAAGTGGATGTAAACCCAATTTATTTATTTTTTATTTTTTTTATGTCACAATGTAGAGTATACGATTTCCTATCATCTGTGCCCAGTCTTGCCACACAGAGTTAATCCAGCTCTGAGCAATCCTCTTTTATTGTTCAGTGAAAATTAACAGACTTCCAGATAAAACCCTGTCTAAATACAAAGGGCCAGATCCTCAAAAGGGATACGCCGGCGTATCTACTGATACGCCATCGTATCCCTGTTTCTATCTTTGGAACTGATCCACAGAATCTGTTTCCAAGAGATAGACAGAAGATCCGGCATGTGTAAGAGACTTACACTGCCGGATCTTAGGATGCAGTACCGCATCCGCCGCTCGGGGCATTTCGAGTCGAAATGCCGCCTCGGGTATGCAAATTAGCACTTTTCTGCTTCGTTTTTTCTCCGTAAGTATTAGTTTGCCTGCGTAACTTTAGGGCTGCTTTTACAAAGTGTAAACTGTTTACACCTTGTAAAAGTAGACCCTTCTTACCCGCGACGCTGTTATTTTTTTTCCCGCCGTATCTTTTTTTTTTCCCGACGCAACTTTTTTTACCCGGCGTGATTCACAAAACTCGGCGTAACCTAAAACCGTGCTATGGCCGTTGGGAAAATGACGTCACGATCATGCGCAGTACGTCCGGCGCGGGAGCGCGCCTAATTTAAATGGGACTCGCCCCCATTTGAATAGGAACGCCTTGCGCCGCCGTAATTTAAGTTACACACCGGAAAATTTCTAGGTAAGTGCTTTGTGGATCGGGCACTTAGGTAGAAATTTTCCGGCAGTGTAACGTAAATGGGAAAAGATAAGTTATGGCGGCTGGCTGTGGATCTGGCCCAAAGTCCTTTCCTCTCTCCTTGCTTTGAGTGACAGGTTATTTACATACAGTGCCTTGCGAAAGTATTCGGCCCCCTTGAACTTTGCGACCTTTTGTCACATTTCAGGCTTCAAACCTAAAGATATTAAACTGTAATTTTTTTTGAAGAATCAACAACAAGTGGGACACAATCATGAAGTGGAACAAAATTTATTGGATATTTCAAACTTTTTTAACAAATAAAAAACTGAAAAATTGGGCGTGCAAAATTATTCAGCCCCCTTAAGTTAATACTTTGTAGCGCCACCTTTTGCTGCGATTACAGCTGTAAGTCGCTTGGGGTATGTCTCTATCAGTTTTGCACATCGAGAGACTGAAATTTTTGCCCATTCCTCCTTGCAAAACAGCTTGAGCTCAGTGAGGTTGGATGGAGAGCGTTTGTGAACAGCAGTTTTCAGTTCTTTCCACAGATTCTCGATTGGTCCTGTATTTGGCTTCATCCATCTTACCATCAATTTTAACCATCTTCCCTGTCCTTGCTGAAGAAAAGCATGCCCAAACCATGATTTTGCCACCACCATGTTTGACAGTGGGGATGGTGTGTTCAGGGTGATGAGCTGTGTTGCTTTTACGCCAAACATAACGTTTTGCATTGTTGCCAAAATGTTCGATTTTGGTTTCATCTGACCAGAGCACCTTCTTCCACATGTTTGGTGTGTCTCCCAGGTGGCTTGTGGCAAACTTTAAACAACACTTTTTATGGATATCTTTAAGAAATGGCTTTCTTCTTGCCACTCTTCCATAAAGACCAGATTTGTGCAGTATACAGGGACTGATTGTTTTCCTATGGACAGAGTCTCCCACCTCAGCTGTAGATCTCTGCAGTTCATTCAGAGTGATCATGGGCCTCTTGGCTGCATCTCTGATCAGTCTTCTCCTTGTATGAGCTGAAAGTTTAGAGGGACGGTGGTCTGATACTCCTTCCATTTCAATATTATCGCTCGCACAGTGCTCCTTGGGATGTTTAAAGCTTGGGAAATCTTTTTGTATCCAAATCCAGCTTTAAACTTCTCCACAACAGTATCTCAGACCTGCCTGGTGTGTTCCTTGTTCTTCATGATGCATCCTATGCATTAAGGTAAAAAAACATCTGACAACACCGACCCCCCCCCCCCGAGCCCCCATTTTACTTACCTCACCCCTTTGAAAGTCCCGGACGCGTTCTCGTCATCCTGTTCGGTTACCAGCCTGGCTGTTGGTTGGCTAGACTGGGCGGATTGATAGCAGCGCAGCCATTGGCTGGCGCTGCTGTCAATCACAGTGGATGACGCGGCGCGCCGGGGGGCGGGCCGAGTGATACAGTCGGCGGCTATGGCCACTGCTGTATCACGGGAGCGCGCTCGCAAAAGCTTTCCACCATGCGAGGGAGCTCGCATGAAGGTGGAAAGCTTTTGCAAGGAGGAGCAGAGACAGCCGCCGAGGGACCCCAGAAGACACGGATCGGGGCCACTCGCAAAACGAACTGCACAGCGGAGGTAAGTATAACATGTTTGTTATTTTTAAACAAAAAAAAAATCTTACCTTTAGTGTCCCTTTAAAGATACATTGTCATATGTGCCATCTGTTACAATACCTAATAATTTAAGTGGTTTCTAACAAGGCTTAAAGCGGAGTTTGTGTTTTTTGTTTTTGTTAAAAGTCTGCAACTACAAAAAGTTTGGCCACCTGAACCCTCGCTTCTCTCCCTGGTGCCGGCATCACAAGTGTGGGCACCCAGCAGTGACAGCTTGTGGCTTGCACCACCTTAATGGTCGGGCAATCTTCTGGGACCTGTGACGTGTCCCAGAAGATTGCAGGAAGGGAGGGGGGGGGGAGGAGAACTTCCGCTCGAGTCACCTAGGTCGCCCGAGCGGAAGTTGGAGCAGGTACCTGTCAAAACTAGGTACCCCCCCAAAAAATGACATGCCAAATGTGGCATAGAAAAGGGCAAGTAGTGCTTAAAGTGATTGTAAAAGTCTAATTTATTTTCTAAAATAACAAAAATGTTATACTTGCCCACTCTGTTGCAGTGGATTGGCACAGAGCAGCCTGGCTGCTCCTCTTCTGTGCTCCTTGCCCCTTCCTCCTGTTGAGTGCCCCCACAGAAAGCAGCTTGCTATGGGGGCACCTGAGCCTAGCTGCAGCTCCATGTGTCCATTTAAACACAGAGCTGCGGTTTGGCCCACCCCCTCTCCTGATTGGCTAACTGCCTTTGATTGATGCTGTTGTGTCTCAGCCAACCAGGAGGGAGTGTCCTGGACAGCCGAGATACTCGTGGACATCGCTGGAAGACGATCGAGCTCATATAAGTATTAGGGGGGCTGAGGGGGGCATTATCTATGCAAAGAATGCATCAAAATAAACCTTCTGACTTTATAACCACTTTAAAGCGGAACTTCCACTTTTAGGTGGAACTCCGCTTTAATGTATTTTTTTTTTTTACCTAAATACAGTTTTTGCATTAATGTAAAAAACCTTCTGTGAACAGAATCCCCAGACCCAATGCAACCCCCCCCCCCCCTCCATACTTACCTGAGCCGAATTTCCATCCAGAGCTGTGTCTGAGAGCAGAGATTCTCTCTGTTCTCTCCTAACCAGACAGAGAGGCGCAGCAGTGGGTGTCATTGGGTTAAATCCTGTAGCTAGGGAGCAGGAAACAGGGCTGAGCCATGCTGTCTGTGTCTATGGATGCAGGCAGCATGGCTCAGGACTGAACCCACATAAATGCCCCCATAGAAAGTGGATTCCTATGGTGGGCACTTGCCAAAGAGGAGAAGCCAGGAGTGCCAGCGGGAGACCCCAGAAGAGGCTTGGGGCTGCTCTGTGCAAAACCAGTGTTACATGTTTGTTATTTAAAAACAAATCTGAATATTTGGAACTGCCATC
Organism: Rana temporaria; assembly: GCF_905171775.1. Taxonomy (NCBI): domain Eukaryota; kingdom Metazoa; phylum Chordata; class Amphibia; order Anura; family Ranidae; genus Rana; species Rana temporaria. The sequence goes on from NC_053489.1 coordinate 167,669,607, forward strand.
AACCCATCCCCACATGTCAGTGTGCTGGGTGTTATCCTGGACACTGAACTCTCCTTTGGGCACCTCAGCCAATCACTTTCCAAAGCTTGCCGCCTCAACCTCCGCAACATCTCCAAAATATGCCCCTTTCTAACCAATGACATTGCAAAGCTCCTTATCTATTTCCTCATCATATCTCACCTCGACTGCTGAAATTCCCTCCTCATTGGCTTACCTTTACATAGGCTATCCCCCCTTCAGTCCATCATAAATACTGCTGCCAGACTCATCCGCCTTACAAACTGTCCGCGTCTACTACCCATCTCTGCCAATCCCTCCATTGGCAGCCACTCACCCAACTGATTAAATTCAAAATACTAACAATCAGGGCCGTCTTTACCGCAGGGCAAATGGGGCAGGTGCCCTGGGCCCTGTCACTGTTGGGGGCCCAAAGCAACCCCCTTTAAAAAAAAAAAAAAAAAATTTTATTATTTTTTTTTTTTTTATTTTTTTTAGGGGTCCGGAGGCCCCCAGGGGCCCGGAGGACCCCAGGGCCCCAGATGGCAACCCCCCCTTTTTTTAAAATAAAAAAAAAAATTATATATTTTTATTAAAGAGACAATTTAATATATTTTTATTTTATTTTTTATTAAAGGGCCAATTTTTTTTTAGAGGTCTGGGGGTCCCCAGGGGCCCATAGTTCCCCAGGGCCCCGGATGACAACCCCCCTTTTTTATAAAAAAAAATCTTTTTATATATATATATATATATATATATATATATATATATATGTTTATTATTATAGGACCCAGAGGTCCCCAGATGGCAACCCCCCTTTTTGTTATAAAAAACATTTTTTTTATATATTTTATTTCTTTATATATATATATATATATATGTATATATATATATATATATATATATATATATATATATATATATATATATATATATATATATTTTTTTTTTTGTTTTGTTTTATTAAAGGGCTCAGAGGTGCCCAGGGCCCCATGTGGCAAACACCCTTTATCTTTTTTATAAATGTTTATTTTTTTATTTTTGTTTATTTTTTTTTTATTAAAGGGCCCAGAGGTCCCCAGGGCCCCGGATGGCTACACCCCTTTTTTATATATATTTTTCTTTATTTCTTTTTTGTAAAGGGCCCCCCGTTTCTAAATTCGCGGCAGCCCCCCCCTGCTTCTCAATTTCAGGCGGCAGCACCCCCCATCCCGGTTCTCTGCTCCAGGGGGCCCATGCCTGAAGCTATGTAAGTGGCCCCATAATTCCTGATGGCGGCCCTGCCTCCCGTTAAGCCCCTGTGCTGCCCACAAATCAGGCTGAAAATCATCAGCAGGACGCAGCCAGTGACAGTACTGCTTCCCTTCCCAGTGTTTTAAAATGTACAGCACCCCTGGCTTCCCTTTAGACGTGCACTTCTCCCTTCCTGCCACTGGGTGCTGCTTGTATATAAAAGTGAATTAGAATGTGATTTTATAACATCCCCAGTTTGCTCTTCCCGAGGGTGACTTCTTCATGTCCTGCTCCTCAAGGCATGTCACTGTTTGCTAATCTATATTGTAAATTGAAGTTTTCTGTAGAGTGTGCCCAAAGTCTTTATAATATGTGATGATTCACTGCAGGTCTGGTCAGTGTTTTAAAAAGTTCCTCTATTTTACACATGGCATGGGGTCACAGCACCGTCTGTCCATTCTGCTTTAGCACCATGGGACCCCATGCCATGCCATGTGTAAAATAGAGGAACTCTTTAAATCACAGACCAGACGTGCAGTCCAGGCTGAGTAAGGCCTCAGAGCACATGGCATTACTGTCTGTATTTAACTGCTTGATGGGCTTATTTTGGGCCGGGCTGGTTCACATGTATGTGTTTTGGCGGCCCACATTTGCGCAGGCACAGCAGCCCATTCATTTGAATGGGCCGCCATGCCTGCGTTTCCTGCAAAGAAAAGCGCATGCCTCATGCAATAGGCTGCACACACGGCACGCCTATGCCCATCAAGCACTGAAATACAGCACTGTCTGTCCATTCTGCTGTCTGCTGTGACTTATCTGCAGTTCCCGCACTGTCAAACTTGCTGCATTTTTAGACATTTAGGTCACGCTTTTAAAAACACAGTGCGTTTGTGTGTGCAAGAACTGCAGGTAAGTAGCATGGTGCAAAAGCAGAATGGATTTCAAGGCAACTGTATTTTTAAAATGCTGAATGCACCTTTTTTCTGCAGGAAACAAAGGCATGGCAGCCCATTCAAATCAATGGGCTGCTGTACCTGCACAAATGAGGACCGCCAAAACATACATGTGAACCAGCCAGGCCCAAAATAAGCTGGAGAGGGGCCCAAAAAAAATGTTTGCCCTGGGCCCAAACCATATTAAAGACGGCCCTGCTAACAATAACTTACAAAGCCTTCCACAACTCTGCCCCCAGCTTCATCACTAACCTAGTCTCAAAATACCAACCAAATGCTTCTCTTTGTTCCTCTGAAGGCCTTTTGCTCTCTAGATCCCTTGTCACCTCCTCCCATGCTTGCCTCCAGGACTTCTCTAGAGCCTCTCCCATTCTTTGGAATTCCATACCCCAATCTGTCCGGCTATCTCCTATACTGATCCCTTTTAGGCGATCCCTGAAAACGTTTCTTTTCAGAAAAGCCTATCCTGCCTCCACCTTACAACTGTACTTTTATTTTCTCCATTAGCTCATCCCCTACAGTTATTATCTTTTTCTATCACTTGGCCCTCCCTCTTAGGTTGTAAGCTCTAACAAGCAGGGCCCTCTGATTCCTCCTGTATTAAATTGTATTGTAACTGTACTGTTTGCCCTAATGTTGTGAAGCACTGTGTAAACTGTTGGCGCTATATAAATCCTGTATAATAATAATAATACTTCTAATAATAATATTTAGAATCACCTTAAAGTGGAGTTCCAGGCAAAAATGTAACTCTGTTTGAAACAAAAGCACACCCCACCCCCTCTTGTTTTTGGATATATATATATATATATATATATATTTATTTTTTCCATACCTTTTTGCCATGTTTTCTTCTGGACTTGCGTCCCATGGCATCACAGCGAGGTACATAACTTCCGTGTTTTTTTGTGCCCTCCTCCCCCCATCGTCTTCTGGGACCATTCAGAAAATGGCACGTGACTTGCGCAGTAGGAAACAGGTTTTTGGACGGGTCGGCTTGGAATGCCGGCATCGTGGGCTCCCTGGACAGGTAAGCGTCCTAATATTAAAAGTCAGCAGCTGCAGTATTTATAGCTTATAGATTTTTTTTTCACCCAGGCTGGAATTCCGCTTTAAAGCGAAACTCCAAAAAAAAAAAAAATCTAAAGTCAGCAGCTACAAATACTGTATAATAATATTAGGACACTTACTTGTCCATGAATCCACCCCAGCCAATTTTTCAATCGGCTGTAAGGTGCCGTCGCCGCCAATTCCAATTAGGGAAACTGGCAGTGAAGCCTTGTAGCTTCACAGCCGGTTCTCTACTGCGCATGCGCAAAGCGTGCTATGCTTTGTGAATGGCCCTGCGGCGAGGGAAGGAGGATGGGGGGGGGCAACTTCCTGTTGACTTTGCCGGAAGTGTGAGTGGGTACCTCTCAAAACCAGGTACCCGCACCCCTGAAAGCTGACAAACAAGCGGAGCTTCCCCTTTTGGCAGCTGGTTCTCCTGCTTATCCTATCGGAAATAAATTGTTTGGAAAATAAATCGATTATTTATCTAAGCGTGCATGGCCCCCATTAGTGCTGTCGATCGATGAAAACAATCGATCATTTCCCACTGTGGCCGACTGACTCAGTTTGATCAGGAATTTATGCCTTTTGGATTATTCGCTCATATCGATCGGATTATAACATTTAAGCATGTATGGCCACTAAAAGGCAGCCAAGGCTAGGAAAGGCTACAAGGGTCCAGCCTGTGTTCAGTAGACAGGAGCAGCCATATTACTGGAGGAGGAAAGTTGCTTTTTCTTCCCTGACTCCAGCAACACATACACAGCAGCAACAGCAACCAGCTCTCACCTACACAGCAGCCCAGGGTCCTCCTGCCAGGTGCGCGTGCATGCTCCTACCCCCAGAGCTCCGCCCCTCCTCCCATCCGCGTCCAAGGCTCCCTTGATTGACAGGCAAGATGTCGGTGCAGAGAGAGGATGCAGCAACAGCAACACAGACTACAGCAGCAGCAGGCACCGGCTACAGCACACTCATGCAGCGATCACCCTAAGGGCCGACACATGCAGCCTCTAGTCTGTTCTTAATAAAAGGGGGCCACCTCCAGCCATCACCCCCCCCCCCCCTTGACAAGTGATCGCCTCCGATCTGGAGGCTTTGCAGGCAGATCCCACACGCTGTGTGTACGCATACATCTCCTTGTTGGCCCCATCCTCAGCACCGCTGCTGCCTGGTGTTGTAGAATCGAGGGGGGTGGGGGGTGGTGGGGGGGATAGGGGGACTCTAATGGAGGAAGCCTGAAGAGTGAGCCGAGGCTGGAGCTGATACATCCTTCTTCTACCTAGGCTGCCCCCCTCTATGCACCTGTGCTGAACACTGGGGGGAATTGTCGGGTGGGGTGGACTAGTGGCAGAAGGTTAGAGTAGGGCTACTGATCTCTCATATATATATATCTCATTTTTTTTCTTTGACTCTTATTGTTATTTGGGGGGGAGGGTGGGAGGGAAGAGGAAGGGTGTCTGCAGAGCAAAGTGGAGAAATGGATGAAGAAAATGTAGCCGGCAGCGACGATCAGCCCCTGAGTTTGCAGAAAGCCCTGCAGCAGTGCGAGTTGGTCCAGAACATGATCGACATCAGCATCTCCAACCTGGAGGGGCTCAGGACCAAGTGTGCCACTTCCAACGACTTGACACAGAAGGAGATCAGGACATTGGAGGTAGGTGACCAGCACCTCATTGTGCCATCTGATTCCTTGCCATTTGTTTGCTTTTATTCCCATTCCGATCCCCCCCAACCACCGCGATCCATGCTGCCAGTGGGTTTGTTTATATCCCCAGCTTGCTGTGCAGTGCCATAAATGAAGCAGCTGCAGTGAGATGGAGTGAGCCTGCGCATTCTGCAGGTGGTCGCAAAGGTGCTTCTATGGAACAGACTGTGCACTGTGCTTCTACACCCCCCATCCATCCTCCTTCATCTTCCCCAACCCACACCTTTCACACATTCTTGCTGAATTGTTGCAGATAGATGCCAAGAGTCTTCCATTGCTGGTGTATAGAGATGATGGCCCCAACCACTATCCAGGACCACAGCAGAATAGCATTTACAGAACCTGCTCCAGCTAGGCCCTTTATTCCACATACCTGACCTCTCTTATCTAGGCATTGCATGAGGCTTACCATCATTATACTGTAGATTCAGATAGTAAAGAGAACCTCAATAGATTCTTCCCTGATCATTCAGTTTTCCTAATCAATGTTATATATCTGTTATCTAGGCATTGCATGAGGCTTACAATCATATATACATATTGTATAGATTTAGATATTAAAGGGAACCTCAATAGCATCTTCCCTGATCAATACGTTTTCCTAATCAATGTTATATATCTGTTATTTAGGCATTGTATGAGGCTTATAGATTCCAATATAAAAGGGAACCTCAATAGATTCTTCCCTGATCATTAATTTCCCCTAATCAATGTTATATATCTGTTATTTAGGCATTGCACGAGGCTTACCATCATATATACCTATCATATAGATTCCGATATTAAAGGAAACCTCAATAGCATCTCCCCTGATCAATACGTTTTCCTAATCAATGTTATATATCTGCTATCTAGGCATTGCATGAGGCTTACAATCATACATTCCTATCATATAGATTCCAATATTAAAGGGAACCTCAATAGCATCTTCCCTGATCAATACGTTTTCCTAATCAATGTTATATGTCTGTTATCTAGGCATTGCATGAGGCTTACAATCATATATACCTATCCTATAGATTCATATATTAAAGGGGGCCTCAATATCATTTTTTTCTAACAATTTTCCAAAGCAATGTTCCCTGTTCTAAGCACAGAGATGGTGAACCTTGGCACTCCAGATGTTTTGGAACTGCATTTCCCACGATGCTCGTGCACTCTGTAGAGTATGATGAGCATCATGGGAAATGTAGTTCCAAAATATCACTGACATAGACCATCAGAGCACATTGTGGACAGGTGTAAATTAACATGACATAATATTCTTGCACACGATTGATATTCTGTAGGCTGCATATACATATAGGTATAGGACTACATGGATTTGATATCATGTCAGGTGCTCTCAGATTGTGTTTTGCATGCATGATATTTTCACATGCTGGGCTTTCAATCCCCAGTTCTTAAAGGGGTTGTAAAGGTTATTTTTTTATTTTCTAAATAGGTTACTTTAAGCTAGTGCATTGTTGGTTCTTTAACCCTTTCCTTTGATTTCCCTTCTAAATGTTTGTTTTCTTTGTCTGAATTTCTCACTTCCTGTTCCTCCTCAGTAAGCTGTTCTAAATGACTTTCCACCGCTCGGATGATGGTGGAAAACTTACTGAGGAGAAACAGGAAGTGAGAAATTCAAACAAAGAAAAAAAAACATTTAGAAGGGAAATCAAGGGAAAAGGTAAGTGAACCAACAATGTACTAGCTTAAAGGAGCCAATTTAGAAAATAAAAGACGAACCTTTACAACCCCTTTAAATTTGGAGGTTTCAGTAGTATAAGGCAGGGGTCGCCAAACTTTCTAAGCAAGGGGCCGGTTAAGTGTCCTTCAGGCTTTAGGGAGGAGGGTGGACTGTGGTCATCGGGGGTAGAAAGTGCACCAGCATTGGTGCCCCATCATTGGTTGTAATGAGAGGAATAGTGCCCCTACGTTGGTTGTAATGGAAGGAATAGTGCCCCATTGATTGTGTCAGTAGGGGGAATGGTGGCCTAGTGGACAACATAGCATCACTAGCCATAATAAAAGTGGCTTGTAGGGTAAGTTTATACCCTAAAGCCTAGTACACACAATGAGATTATCGGACAATTGATTGTCTGTTTTATCTTTTGCATGCTAGTCTCATATCGAAAATGAATAGGTTACTAAAGTATGAAAATTCTTGTACGACAGAATAAAAATTCAGAAGTGATGTAATGTATTTGTATTGTATTTTTTTTTAGACAAAAACTACTGATTAAGGCTCCATGCACACTAGTGACACCAATGGTGGGACACTATTCCTCCTACTGAAATCAATGATGGGACACTATTCTTCTCACTGACTCCAATGATGGGGCACTATTCTTCTCACTGACACCAATGATGGGATACTATTCCTCCCACTGACATCAATTATGGAACACTATTCCTCTCACTGACATCAATTATGGCAGGGTTTGACAAACCCCAGGCGCCAGATCGCAATGGCGACTGGAAATAGTGGCCTGGCTCCTGGGCTACACTGCAGCATTTGCGTCTTGTCCCCATGCGGTCCCCGCCCCCCGGGTGCCGGTAATTGAGGCCGCTGCTTTGCGGCCTGCTGGAGCGAGATGCTTACATCGGGGAACTGGCGCCCCCTTGTGGTGGCCAGGGCTGCGACAAGCAGTCACTGACAGCACCGAGGCTTTCCCCTGCCTGTTCTCACTGCCCATCTGCTTTCCAAAAGGTACAAAGTAACTTGTAGATACTCTTATTCTACTTTCATTCATCTGTAGATCAATGGGATGTGCTTCCATCTGATGTCAGTAAAAGCAATCTGATAAGTTTTTTTTTATTATTATAAAATGTGTTCCTATTTAAACCCTAATTAAAATGTATTGTTTTATTTATATTTTTCTAGCCATAAACATTTGAACTTCTTTTTTTCTTTTATTTCTTTTTTTTTTATTTTTAGTGTCAGTTAAAAAAACAAGCACTATTTGGGGAAAAAGCCAATTATTTTCTAAAAATACATACAATACATTTATCTGCAGTAACAAAATTATATATAGGGCTCAGCAAACCCAAGGCGCCAGGTCTCGACTGGAAATAGTGGCCTGGCACCTGGGCTATACTTGTACCCGTGCTGGAAAAAAAAAAACTGGCTCCTAACTTTTCTAGTTGGCTCCCAGATTTCAAGCAAATTTGTCAAGCCCTGAATTATGGGACACTATTCCTCCCACTGACATCAATGATGGGACACTATTCCTCCCACTGACACCAATGATGGGACACTATTCCTCCCACTGACACCAATGATTGGAAACTATTCCTCCCACTGACACCAATGATGGGACACTATTCCTCTCACTGACACCAATGATGGGAGACTATTCCTCTTACTGATGTCAATGATGGGACACTATTCTTCTCACTGACTCCAATGATGGGACACTATTCCTTTCACTGACATCAATGATGGGACACTATACCTCTCACTGACACCAATGATGGGACACTATTCTACTCACTGATATCAATGATGGGAAACTATTCCTCTCACTGACTCCAATGATGGAACACTATTCCTCTCACTGACTCCAATGATGGGACACTATTCCTCTCACTGACTCCAATGATGGGAAACTATTCCTCTCACTGACTCCAATGATGGAACACTATTCCTCTCACTGACTCCAATGATGGGACACTATTCCTCGCACTGACTCCAATGATGGGACACTATTCCTCTCACTGACTCCAATGATGGGACACTATTCCTCTCACTGATATCAATGATGGGACAGATACTATTCTTCTCACTGACACCAATGATGGGACACTATTCCTCTCACTGACTCCAATGATGGGACACTATTCCTCTCACTGACATCAATGATGGGACTCTATTCCTCTCACTGACATCAGTGATGGGGCACAATTCCTCCAACTGAGACCAATGTTGGGACACTATTTCTCTATTAACAAAAATAGGGCACTGGCCACAGTCATAGCAGTCTGAAGGACAGTAAACTGGCCCTTTGTTTAGAAAGCTTGGAGACCCCTGCTATAATGTGCTGATTTTCTTAACTACTGGTTTAAATTTGGCCATACCCTATACAATGCTCTTGTTCAATCTCCTTTAGATTTACCTTCAACTTTATAGTGTGGGGTCCTGCCTGATTGCATACAGATTACTAATTAATGGGCTGGTTATTGGTCATTACTAGAATATTTAGATCCCTGAAAGGTCCCGGTATATTTTATGATTTTGGTAAATCTAGAGGAAAATTGTACGAGAGAATTGTATAATGTGTGGCCAGCTCAAGGCTCATACACACGATGAGAATATCAGATGAATGATCGTCCGTTTTTTTTTTTGCTAGTCTCATATCAACAATGAAGATGTTAGTAAAGTTATGAAAATTCTCGTAAGGCAGAATACAACTTCAGGAGTGATGCAATGTATTGTATCGTATTGTAATGTATTCTTTCGTTTCCGAGCACGCATGGTCTTGGTCTTCTAAATTTTTCAGATGAATACTGATTAAATGAAATCCATACATCCTGATATCCTACAAGAAAAAAATGTTTGTGTTAGTCCCTTTGGATAATTTGCATGAACTGTCATGATCGGCTCTCGAAAGCTGTGTACCAATGATCAAATTATCGTACGATCGATTGGAAAGCGGTATTTTTCATCTGATCGTGTGTATGTGGCGTTAGAGGCAGATTCAGAATATTTTCTCCATTTTAATGCAGTTAAAATGAAAGTATATAACCCGTGAATATATAATGGAGCTCTCGTTCACACTACACGCATGTGATTCGCACAGGAATCGTACGCATGTGATTCGCACAGGAGTTCACACTACACGCATGTGATTCGCACAGGAGTTCGCACAGGAATCGTACGCATGTGATTCGCACAGGAGTTCACACTACACGCATGTGATTCTCCCATTCGTCTTGAATGGCTCAAATCGCACCGCATCTGCATCAAAAAGGTGTGGGCAGCTTTTTTTTTTGTTCGCACTGGAACTGGATCGGAGGGGTGTTTACACACAGCGTTTTGCGACCTGCTTTTGGGGTGTCATTAACTTTTATTTGACACCCGCAGAAGATCGCATGAACACAGTGCGATTGCTATGCGGTGTGGAAAACATGCAGGAATCAATGTGTTTCCTGCACCACATCAGCGTGAACCAGGGCTGAAAGGGTTTTATTACATCTGTTCAACAAGCGCAAAGAAAAAAAGCTGTTTATCCAGCTAGAAATCTGGTGAGCTGATAACTTCCTGTACTCTCTGCCTATAGATTGTTATCGGTTAGCATTGTTCCTTGCTATCTCCGTTTTCTTCAAAACACCTGCCCCTGTTATGGAGAATAAAGTAGACCTAACACACTGTTATGTTATCCAAACACTCTCTGCCCTCAGGAGACAGCGCTGATAAGTACGGTTGGCACCCTAGGACAGGAAGTAAGTTAATTGTAGGATTACCAGATTAAACTAAAGGGGACAAATTGAGAAAAAAGAAAACCAATGCAGCCACCAAATCTAAGGACTGGTAAGCTGCAATACTATCAATTTTTTCTTCTTGGTTTTAAATGCACTTTAACCCCTTCCTTACCGGGCCATAATAATATGACGCCAGCAGGAACCCTCCCTCCCTCCAGGTGGATATCATATGACGTCCTTTCTTCCTGGCCATCTAGGGGGGGGGGCGCGCGTGACCCTGGCTCGTGTGCCCGGCAGCCGCGATGTCCGCCGGGGCACCTGCGATTGCCCACGATCACGGCAGGAGTGTTGATCTGTGTGTGTAAACACGCAGATCCACCTCCTGTCAGAGGTGAGGAGACCGATGTGTGTTCCCAGTACAGAGGAACACAGATCTGTCTCCTTCCTTTGTGAGTCCCCGTCCCCTACAGTTAGAATCACTCTCTAGGGAACATATTAACCCTTCAACGCCCCCTAGTGTTAACCCCTTCTTTGACAGTCACATTTACACAGTAATCCGTGCAGTTTTATAGCACTAATCGCTGTGTAAATGTGAATGGTCCCAAAAATGTGTCAAACGTGTCCGATGTGTCGGTCACAATAAAAATCGCAGATCGCCGCCATTACTAGTAAAAAAATATATAAAAATGCCATAAATCTATCCCCTATTTTGTAGACGCTATAACTTTTGCGCAAACCAATCAATATATGCTTATTGCGATTTTTTTTTTTAAATTGTGATATTTATTAAATCAAAAAGTAAAAAATATTGTGGTTTTTTTTCAAATTGTCACTCTTGTTTTGTTTATAGCGCAAAAAAATAAAACCGCAGAGGTGATCAACTACCACCAAATGAAAGCTATATTTGTGTGGGGGGGGGGGGGACATAAAGATTTCATTTGGGTACAGTTTTGCATGACCACGCAATTGTCATTCAAAATGCAACAACGCTGAAAACTAAAAATTGGTCTGGGCAGGAAGGGGGTAAAAATACCCTGTATGGAAATGGTTAATAAAACACATACACATGCTAAGGCATCATCTTACAAAAAGGTTTTTTTTTCTGCAACAAATGTTATCCTGCTTCAGGAATAGGTGGCTAAATTCTAATGTCATCGATCATAATACAGCTTCTACCTTTGCAGTACCTCTGTGTAAAGTGAATATAATGGCAAAAGTGCTTACCTAAAGGGAAACTTCACCTGGCTATCAGAAAAATAAAAGTCAACAGCCACAGGCCTCCACTGCACACGTGTAAGATAACGGGATGCAGGGAGACTGGTTCTGTTCCCTTCTGGGATGTATGATGAGTAGCCCAGGAGGCTGTGGGCTAAAGGTATGTCATCTTTGCCTAGGCAGGGAATGAGGAAGTAGGAGTAAGTACCACCAGAAAACATACTCGCTTCCCAAAAAACTAACAAACAAAACAACACTGACATTTTGTAACAGACGGGAGGAAGAAGGGAAGGGAAGCATCTCTGGGCTGCCCCCACACCTCATTTAGGTCTAGGGGATGTCACAAAAAGCAGTTTTTATTACCCGATCCTCTGCTGCTAGTGCTCTTCTCTTTTATGCTTTGGTGGTGGACTGTTTCTCAGCATTCTCATGTCCAGGGCAGCGTTATGGGCCCTGCACTTAAAGGGGTTCTAAAGATTTGTTTTTTATTTTCTAAATAGGTTCCTTTAAGCTAGTGCATTGTTGGTTGACTTTTCTCATTTCCTGTTCCTCCTCAATAAGCTTGCCCCCATCATCCGAGCCATTCTGGCTGGGGGTTAGTCAGCGTGTTCGCCCCCTCCCTTGGGACAACATCCCTGCGAGGAGACACTTGTTAACCCCCAGCCAGAACAGCTGGGATGATGGGGGCAAGCTTACTGAGGAGAAACAGGAAGTGAGAAATTCAAGCAAAGAAAATATTTAGAAGGGAAATTGAAGAAAAAGGTAAGTGAACCAACAATGCACTAGCTTAAAGAGACCAATTTAGAAAATAAAAAACGAACCTTTACAAACTCTTCAATTGATGACATCATAGGACCTAAAACCATCTCAGTATAGGAAAAAAGAGGCTGCAGGTACTGGACTTACAGCCTATAGGAACCGACTACAGCAGAGGATCAGGTAAGTAGACCCAAACAAGCATTTAACCCTTGCAGTGCAGTGGCATCCCCACTGCAAGGGAGGATTTATCCTTATCCCGGAGTTCAGCCTCATGCCGCGTACACACAATCACTTTATGTGATGAAAAAAAACGACGTTTTTAAAAACATCACTTTAAATGACCGTGTGTGGGGGAAAACGTTGTTTTATGTCTTGTGAAAAACGACAAAAAGAAATTGAAGCATGCTTCAATTTTATGTGTCGTTTTTCAAAACGTCGTTTTTTACTTCACAGAAATTGACCGTGTGTAGCAAAAAACGACATTTAAAACAACGTTTTTACACCCGCGCATGCCCAGAAGCTAGTTATGAAGCGAGCTTCAATGGAAAAACGTGGTGAACGTAACCTCGCTTTGCTAGAACATTGTGAAAAAACGATGGTGTGTAGGCAACTTTGTCTTTGAAAATTGAAGTTTCAAAAACGTCGTTTTTTACTTTACAGAAAATGTCGTTTATTTTCATCACATAAAGTGATGGTGTGTATGCGGCATTACAGTGGAACTTCAGTAATTTTTTCATCTTTCCATCTATTAAATCTTCTGCCCTTGTTTGTTGTTTTAACTTTGTCTAGTAAAACATTTTTTTTCTGCCAGTAAATACCTTTATACAGCCCACTTCCTGTTTCTTGTATGGTCATTAGCCTAGGCATATGACATCATCCACAGCTTTCTCTTTCACTCTCGTGAGAGTTTGCTGTGAAGAGGGGGGGGGGGGATGAGTCATAAGAGGGCAAATGAGAGCTGCAAAGCTGGAGGTGTGCCTCTTTGTGTCTATAAATCCAGGAAGTGAACAGGCAGCAGCTTCAGCTACCCATAATTAAAATGATTGCAGCCAGACTCAGTGGAGGGAGATTTCTGCAGCATATATGGCAAGTACAGAATCACAGTATATATAAAATAGTATGCAAAGTGGTTGGAGGGAAGCTTCAGAATGGCAAATTATGTGAGCAGACTGCAGTTCCTCTTTAAGTTACAATTAGAGTTGCACTGATACCATTTTTTACCAGCGAGTACGAGTACCGATATCTTCTGTCAAATACTGACCTATACCAATACCTTTGAAAAATGGATGGACGCAAATCGCGCTGCAAAGAATCACATGCAGTTTGAACAGGAATGTGGTGCAATTCCTATCCAAATCGCATGCGGTCTCCCCCACCGCTCCTGTGTGATCCCAGTATAGAAAGACAGGGAAGCACCATTGTGGTGCTCACAGGGCTGGAGGAGATGTAGGAAGTTTCAGGACGGAAGTGATGTCAGCTTGGGGGTGGACCAGCTATGCACCTCCTCCAGCCCTGTGAGCACCACAAGCGACTGTGGTTTTGGATTTGACATGTGTAGCGCCCCTTTACTTTCAGTATGGGCACTACGCTAAAGTTAGTGGGGAATGGGAGAGTTATTTTTGCTCCCATTCACAATTTGCTAAATTCTGGGCTGCTGTCATTCCTGAACTGTCCTGTAGGTCAGTCTGCGCTCCAGGGGTGCTGATTCCACGCCTGGGCGACAGGTGGCGCTAGAGGGGTTCTTGCGGTGCCACTTTTCCCCAGCAGCCAATTGGAGGGGTTTTCCCTCGCGGGGCATGCTGGGGGAGAGTATATCTGTGGCAGAAGCCATTTTGTGTCGTTCTTCGCGGGTTCCAGGTGCGGCAACCACCTTCAGGGTGTGCGCATCTAACGGACCCCGGCGATGGCCTACCAGGCTGGGGTCGCATGCTACGCAGAGCTTCGTGTTGCTGAAAGGGGCCCCAGTGACTTACTGGGTTCCCAGCTCTACTGAGGAGATCCCAGGCTGTGTGCCGTTCAATGGGGGTGTCGGCTTGAGGAAAACCCGGAGGCAGGTTGTCCAACAGGGCTTGAACGAACCATCGGGGATCGGGTGACCGGGACATTGACAGGTACACTTCAACTGTCACCCGGTGACCCCTTACTCAATCTACTGGAAAGATTTGCTCAATCCATTCGGTTTCACTTAAAGTACTAGGCCTGTGGCAGAGGCCCTAGAGCCAGGCCTGTGGCAGAGGTCCGTTCCTCCCAGCAATCTAAAGTGACACTTCGGCTGCCAGGCTTGTGGCAGGAGTCTGTCCGGGGGCACTTCACCCACTCTGGCTAGAGTGGCGACGAACTGTTACTACTACTACTGTGCTGTTAAGAGCAGGATTGCTTGGTTCTTATCCAGGCCTGATACTGAAAAGTTCTCTTCTGCTTCATCAACCTTCTTGCTATACCTCATGTTGATGTTGGCTATGTTGGGCCTGGAAATAAAGCATTTGAAAACCTTCATTCAATGACTGGACATTCGCTCACTACTTCGCTTACTTCTCTGCTCATCAACTACACCCCTAGACAACACTGAGAGGTAACTCAATAGGCCGATCCCAACAACAACCAGCGGCTCCTGAGGGCGTAGCGCTACACATGCAAGATATATTAAGTACTATTAACATGTGAGTTGTGATAACATAATTTTTTTTTAATAAACTGTTTGTTTGCCCATTGCTGCACTTCTTAGATTCTTAGGGCAAACTGGTTGTACCAGGGGTGGACTGACAACTCATGGGGCTCTCGGGCAATAGGAGATTATGGGGCACCCAGGCAATAGGAGATTATGGGACCCCCGGGCAATAGGAGATTATGGGGCACCCAGGCAATAGGAGATTATGGGGCACCCAGGCAATAGGAGATTTTGGGGCCCCCGGGCAATAGGAGATTATGGGGCCCCTGGGCAATAGGAGATTATGGGGCCCCCGGGCAATAGGAGATTATGGGGCACCCAGGCAATAGGAGATTATGGGGCCCCCGGGCAATAGAAGATTATGGGGCACCCAGGCAATAGGAGATTATGGGGCACTCAGTACTGTATACACAATCACAATATACATACACACACTGAGAAGGTACTGGAGAGGTGGGGCAGCTATAATCTTGGGATTTTTAGACCCATAGGATGTCGGTAAGGGACATTTCAGGGACAGGTGTAAAAAACACAGATTTTTACATACTGTCCCTGGTTTTACTGAGGCTGGCAACCCTGATGGGGCCCCCTAGTGGCATGGGGCCCTCGGGCAGTGCCCGAGTGCCTGAATGGTCAGTCCGCCCCTGGGTTGTACTGAAGTTGTTCCATCGATCGACTTCAGTACATATTTTTTGCATGTGGGGGAATTAAACAATTTGCTTTCTTTCCAATCTGTCAGAGGCGGCTCTCTAATTAGGCAAATTAGGCAGTCGCCTAAGGCCTCACACTCAAAGGTGCCTCGCGGCCGCCTAATTTGCCTGTGATCAATACTAATATCGGCATCATCAGATCTCTCTATTACACCTCTCTTTCTCACCTCCCCCTCTCTCCCCCTCTTGCATTGGCCGAATATGTCTGATGGGTGAGGAGGGTGCCCTGGAAGTGGTGCTGATCACCTGTGTGCTAGATCCGTGCATTTTCTGCAGCCATTTTTCTTGCTTGAATTATTTTTCCCATTATGGGCGTGAGTGGGGCCTCATGTTTAAGGGGCCTCATGGCCTTTTTTCCTAAGGCCTCACAAAGCCTAGAGCCGCCTCTGCCATCCATGGTGAAATGAAAGAAAGTTGCACAATCTAAGGCAGGGATCCTCAAACTACGTCCCTCCAGCTGTTGTAGAACTACACTTCCCATGAGGCATTGTAACACACTGACATTCACAGACATGACTAGACATGATGGGAATTGTAGTTCCTGAACAACTGGAGGGCCACAGTTTGAAGACCCATGATCTAAGGCATGGGTGCTCAACCTGTGGCCATCCAGCTGTTGCAAAACTACAAGTCCCATGAGGCATTGCAAGGCTGACAGTTACAAGCATGACTCCCAAAGGCAGAGGCATGATGGGACTTGTAGTACCATAACAGCTGGAGGGCCACAGGTTGAGCACCAATGATCTATGGGCTGGTGAATAGTTCCTACTAGAACATTAGATCCCTGGAAGGTCCTGGTATATAGGTCACCAGCACATTCACTGTTCAATGCATATAAAAACAAAGGGCCAGATTCACGTAGATCAGCGGATCTTTAGATCCGCTCGATCTACCTGATTTAAGATCCGCTCCCGCAAGTTTGCGAGGCAAGTGGGTAATTCACAAACCACTTACCTCCAAACTTGCGGCGGTGGATCGTAAATCCCCCAGCGGAATTCAAATTCCGCGGCTAGGGGGAGTGTACTATTTAAATCTGGCGCGTTCCCGCGCCGATTTAAATGAGCATGCGCCATCCGCGGAATTTCCCGGCGTGCATTGCTCCCACTGACGTCACTAGGACGTCAGTGGTTTCGACGTGAGCGTAACTAGCGACGCGCGGGTTTCTGAATCGGCGTACGCAAACAACGTAAATTTTTAAAAGCGACACGGGAACGACGGCTATACTTAACATTGGCTGCGCCTCATAGAAGCAGGGGTAAGTATACGCTGGGAAAGCCGCTACCGAAACGTCGTAAGAACACTGCGTCGGGTCCGCGTACGTTCGTGAATTCGCGTATCTCGCTGATTTACATATTATTCAACGTAAATAAGCGGGAACGCCCCCGGCGCCATTTTCAAATTGAAAATAAGATCAGACAGTGTAACACAGTGTAACACTGTCGGATCTTAGCCATATCTATGCGTAACTGATTCGATGAATCAGACGCATAGATAGGACCAGTTTAAGTCAGAGATACGATGGTGTATCAGGAGATACACCGTCGTATCTCTTTGTGAATCTGGCCCAAAATCTTTATACCTGGTGATGCTAGAAACGTTTTATTTTTTTGTGCAGCTTTAGCCGTGAACAGCGCATCAGGGTTAGAATCTCCTGTACGGAAATTAGCGATAGTTTATTGGAGCTGTGTACTCTCACTGTCACTTTGTAACACACTTCCTTATTCCTTTCTTCCTTATCATACCTATTTTTAGTTTCTCTACATGTGTTGCATTACAACCTTAAAAAAAAAAAAAAAAAAAAAAAAAAAAAACATAAATCACCCAACCTGTTCTACAATTAAAAAGCATCTTTTTTATATAGATGTTGTTGAGAAATATTTAATGGAATATATAAAAGTAATAAAATATTAATAATAATAATAAACAAAACCTTTCCAAGGCGCAACATGGAGGCTGCCATTTGTGTTCTCTTTCCGGAAATGATGGTTTTGTTGGCTGGGATGCTAACTTTCTTACTTCAGGACTTTACTTCACTGACCCAGAACATGTTTGTACAGTGCCTTGAAAAAATATTCATACCCCTTGAAATTTTCCACATTTTATGTGATAGACCAACTCAGTGGCACACAATTGGGAAGTGGAAAGAAAATGATAAATGCGGTTTAAAATATTTTACAAATAAATATCTGAAAAGTGTGGCGTGCATTTGTATTCAGCCCCCTTTATGCCGCGTACACACGATCGGAATTTCCGATGAAAAATATCCGATGGACTTTTTTCATCGGAAATTCCGATCGTGTGTGGGCCCCATCGGACTTTTTTTCTGACGGTGTTAAGAAATAGAACATGTTTTTTTTTTCCATCGGAATAAAATAAAACAATAGGAAATTCCTATTGTCTGTGTGCAATTCTGACGGAGAAAAAACCCACGCATGCTCAGAATCAAGTCGACGCATGCTCGGAAGCATTGAAATGTATTTTTCTTGGCTCGTCGTAGTGTTTTTCGTCACCGCGTTTTGGACGGTCGGAATTTAGTCTGACAGTGTGTATGCAAGACTGATGTAAGTCAGATTCATCGGAATTCCGACGGAAAATTCCATTGGATTTTATTCCATCGGAAATTCCGATCGTGTGTTCGCGGCTTTACTCGAATTCCTCTGATAACTAAAATCTAGTGGAACCAATTGCCTTCAGAAGTCACCTAATTAGTAAATAGAGTCCACCTGTGTGTAATTTAACCACTTCCCGCCCGGCCTATGGCCGATTTACGTCCGGGAAGTGGTTCTGAAATCCTGACAGGACGTGGGGGCGCGCAGCGCGGCGATCGGTGATGCGGGGTGTCAGTCTGACACCCTGCATCTCCGATCTCGGTAAAGAGCCTCCGGCGGAGACTCTTTACCACGTGATCAGCCGTGTCCAATCAGGGCTGATCACGATGTAAACAGGAAGAGCCGTTGATGGCTCTTCCTCACTCGCGTCTGACAGACGCGAGTACAGGAGATCCGATCGGCGGCTCTCCTGACGGGGGGGTTCGCGCTGATTGTTTATCAGCGCAGCCCCCCCTCGGATCGCCACATGGACCACCAGGGAAGCCCACCCTGGACCACCAGGGTGGGCCAAACAAAAAAAAAAAGCATGAAAAAAAAAAAAAGTCTTAAAAAAAAAAAAAAAGATGCCATCAGTGCCCACAAATGGGCACTGACTGGCAACATGGGTAGATCAGTGCTGCCCCACAATGTCCATCAGTGCCACCCCAAGTGTCCATCAGTGACACCCCACAGTGTCCATCAGTGCCACCCCACAGTGCCCATCCATGCCCAGTGCCCACCTATCAGTAATTTTTTTTCAACATTTTCAGTCTTTTTTTAGTTGTTGCTAAAGCTCTATTTGTGGGGAAAAAAGGACGCCAATTTTGTTTGGGAGCCACGTCCCACGACCGCGCAATTGTCATTCAAAGTGCGACAGTGCTGAAAGCTGAAAATTGGCTTGAGCGGGAAGGTGCGTAAGTGCCTGGTATGGAAGTGGTTAATCTCAGTATAAATGCAGCTGTTCTGTGAAGCCCTCAGAGGTTTGTTAGCGAACCTCAGTGAAGAAACAGCTTCATGAAGACGAAGGAACACACCAGACAGGTCAGGGATAAAGTTGTGGAGAAGTATAAAGCAGGGTTAGGTTATAAAAAACATATCCCAAGCTTTGAACATCTCATCCAGCACTGCTCAATCCATCATCCGAAAATGGAAAGAGTATGGCACAACTGCAAACCTACCAAGACATAGCCGTCCACCTAAACTGACAGACTGGGCAAGGAGACCATTAATCAGAGAAGCAGCCAAGAGGCCCATGGTAAACCTGGAGAAGTTGCAGAGATCCACAGCTCAGGTGGGAGAATCTGTCCACAGGACAACTATTAGTCGTGTACTCCACAAATCTGGACTCTATGGAAGAGTGACAAGAAGAAAGATATTGTTGAAAGAAAGCCCATTTACAGTTTGTGATAAGCCATGTGGCAGAAAAGCAAACATGGAAGAAGGTGCTCTGGTCAGATGAGACCAAAATTTAACTTTTTGGCCTAAAAGCAATCTTAGTTAAGAGTCTGCAAAAGACTTGAGACTGAGTCGGAGGTTCACCTTCCAGCAGGACAGCGACCCCAAACATACAGCCAGAACTACAATGGAATAGTTTAGATTAAAGCATATTCATGTGTTAGAATGGCCCAGTCAAAGTCCAGACCTAAATCCAAATGAGAATCTGTGGCAAGACCTTAAAAATTGCTGTTCACAGAGGCTCTCCATCCAATCTGACAGAGCTTGAGCTATTTTGCAAAGAAGAATGGGCAAAAATGTCATTCTCTAGATGTGCAAAGCTGGTAGAGACATCCCCAAAAAGACTTGCAGCTGTAATTGCAGTGAAAGGAGGTTCTACAAAGTATGGACTCGGGGGGCTGAATACAAATGCACTCCACACTTTTCACATATTTATTTGTAAAATATTTTGAAAAACATTTATCATGTTCCTTCCACTTCACAATTATGTGCAACTTTGTGTTGGTCTATCACCTAAAATCGCAATAAAATGCATTGACATTTTTGGTTGTAACATGGCAAAATGTGGAAAATGTCAAGGGGTATGAAAACTTTTTCAAGGCACTGTAGATAAAGACTGACTTTACTTTGACTTTCTGGTTGTTTTGCATGTTCCAGGTCAGTGACTCAAATAGTATTGATGTGAGTAGGTCAGCATAATAGCCAGGCAACTAGCACTTTCAAAACAGCAATGACAAGTAGCTCCTATGTTTGTCTCTGGAAAAGGATCATTGAAACAAGCATAAGATATTTTCTGCACAGTATGCAGGTTCTTGCTGGCAGAACTAGCAGAAGATCCTGTGTAAAGAATGCATCTAAAGAACTCATGTGTAGATGCATTTAGATATGTACAATTCTTTTAGTGACTTTACTTGTATGCCCGTTTATACACATACACATGTAAAATCTGCAGATATAGCTCTGGAGCAACTACACAAAGTACACAGGGTACACAGATACCTGTGCGTATCTCTCCGGCCGGCGTAAGGTATCGTAGATACGTTACGCCACTGTAACTTTGGGCGCAAGTTCCGTACTTGCGCCCTAAGTTACGGCCGCGTAACGATTGTGGGCCGGCGTAAGCCCGCCTAATTCAAATGGGGATGTGGGGGGCGTGTTTTATGTAAATTTAGCTTGAACCCGCGTATTTTACGTTTTTTCTGCTCGAAAATCCGCCGCAAAGCATAGCAGTATATTGTATACTCCTGGGGCAGGGGAGGCAAACTTTTATAAGGTAGCGATTAGTGATTTTTTACATAATTCTTAGGCTGGGTATGTATGGGCTGTTTTAGGGAACACTCACAATGTACACTGAATGCATTCCTGAGCAAGCACCCTATCCTGAATGCAAGCTGAAGTGATTCGCTCAGTGAGTGTAATCATTCACACAAGTGTTCCCTTTTTGGTGCATATTGGCCATTAAAGAGGTAACAATAATCTGCAGCATTTCAGCCTTGCCTGTGAATTACAGGCTTGTTCACTATAATTGCTCTTCTGGGGTAGGCCTCTTCCTTGCCAAGAGGGTGTTTAAAGGCTGGATGGAATGTGGCTGGAAAACCACGCTGGCACTTGTTACAATTCTGCATCGCTTCTCTGCTTTTTGGCTAAGATCAAGTGTAGTATCTGTTCTTATCAGTTGCCAGTAGGGGGCGATCTGCTAACCGTCCTGAGTACATGGAGAGGTGGAAAGGAATGGCGGTGGCAGATGCAGAACCTGCTGGCGTGGAGGTAAAAGCCTTCTGATCAGGACGGAGAGGCATGAGGTCGAAGTGGAGGGCTGGGATCCCTGGCCTTCTGGTCTGGATTTTGTTCGGGAGAGAACACCTGCTCCCCTTCCGGTCGCGGGGGAGCGGTTAGTATTTCCCGAATGTGATTAGGAGGGAGCGATGGGAGTAGCAGGGCATGGGCTCTCCCTAATCTCCCAGAGCTCCTATCCTCCTGGCTGGGATGGGTGCTGCTTGTCCGGGCTGTGGGCCGGGGTTGTTGAAAAGCCTATGGTGATGTGCCCCTGGAGTGGCAGTCCAGGGGTGCCGTAATTGCACTAGTGTTTTTACCGGCACTTTTGTTTTTTGGCACCTTGGTCACGTCATCATACCACCTTTTTTTACACCTGCCTCTAGGGCCAGGCCTTTTGGTCAGGACCAGAGGAATTTTTAATTCCTGGCCGGAGGACCGCCAATTGTATTACACAATGGTCACTTTTTCACTCTCCTCATCTTTTTTCTCCCCCACTTTCTTTTTTATTTTACCCTCTGTCACTTTTATGTTTTATTTTTGTTTGGTGTCACCTTTTTTCACAGTGTGATGTAAGGGTGCTGGTCCTCGGGCCAGCCCTGAACGTCTTGGGAGTGGGTGGACATGGCCTTCTGGCTTAGTTTGCCTGCTCTTATGGGGTCTCCCTTCGGGTGAGCCCCACCTAGTACTGGGAGGGTTCTGTTTCGGCAGACCCTCCAAGGAATGGGGTCCGTGTGGGCTTCGGCTGCACGGACCATGTGAGTACCTCAGTCCCTGTCAGGAGCCTAACGCCCCGGGGGATCAGGGTTGGGTCCTTCCTTATGGAGGACCAATTGACGTAGCACCCGTCTGCACGTTTTTTGTCGCACCTCTTTATGTGTGTGCACAATTTTTTTTGCACCGGGTGGAGTTTTTGGGTGTGTTTTGCACACCATAGGCTTTTCAATAGAAAAATTCTGCATCCAGCTGATTGTGTACCTGGCCTAGTAACTAAGTCAGGCTTTAGAGACCCTTTCATCAACTTAAAAAATTCAGGTAAAAACACAAGAAAAGCAAGTGTTTTTAAGTGTTACTTGCTTTTCCTGCTAACATCACACCCAAGATGGCAGCGCCCACCAGCGGTCTGGGGCCTTTTGGATGTCTAGCCAAGGGAGGCTTTTACAGGTAAATAACTTGCATAAAATACATCATAAGGACATATAATCTTATGAGCAACAGGGTCTCTTTGAATTAAACTCAAAGTTTGTTTAAAACTGCTATGAAACTTAAAGCAGCACTGCAGGTTTTGCAAATCTTCTTGCTGGTCCTGTGAGGTCTTCCCCAGCTATTCTTCGGAGGCTGGAGGTGAGTGCGGCTCAGTCTTGGAGTACTGCGAGTCCTTGTGATGATGGGCTACCATAGAGGACATGTATACGACAGGCTGGGCTCACAGGAAATGGGCAGAATAATATTGCATCGATCTGCTCTGAAAACAACTGATGGCGATGGACCAAGGAGGAAGTTTGAGGCTCCGTTCACACCTAATGCCGATACAGATCCCAGCAGCCGCATCGGAGATATGTGAACCAGCTCCATAGAGAGCCATTTACATTCTCCTGCTATTGCGAATCAGATGCGGGCTCCACGCATCCAATTCGCAATAGTGTGAACCAAGCCTGAGACAATTTTTTGGGGCATGCAGGGGAAGGACCTATAAGGGAAAAAATAAGCTGAAGTTTTCTAATTGCAGAGTCATACCTACTATTGCCCTGTAGATATTGATATAGGCATGACAGTACATTTGCTGAAAGGAGGATTTTTCATTTTGGACAGAGTAAGGAAGGGTTAGAACCCCTGTAAAACATTTTGTGGTGATATCTGTAGTGTGGGCTCAAGTTGTCTGCAGGTTTCTGGTAAAAGCTGTGAACTATTTAAGGAAGAGAATGTAAAATCTTAAAAATCCTATGATTAATTGGGTATACCTGGCATGAGTGCATGGAAAAAATTAGTACTTTCTAGCAAGCCATGGCTGGGTACAGGTGGAAATGGCAAAGTTTTTGATACAAAATTACTTGTTTAGCAGTGATGTATATTATTGTTTTTGTTACAAAACTGGTGTTTGTCTAACCTACAAATATGGCAACATTTTATTAGCCTGTCTAAATATTTAAGGTAAGCCTGTGGCTACTTTAAAATGAGTAATCATAACTTTGATGAGCAGTGTGTGATCCCCAAGGGTTCGTACACACCAGAACGTGGTGTAAAAACCCCGATTTCAATCTGCCACGGGTGTCAATATTTTCCCAAATGAAGATTGCAAATAAGGTGCATTTGCCTGCACCAGATTGCATGACACTGCAGTACCATGTGATTTGGTATTGTGCATTTTTGAAAAGTAGTGTATGATTTATTTTGTGCAATTCCAACCCTTTCTAATGAATGGGAAAATGCACTACAAAAACAAGCAGAAAACGGGAACAGCCTATGCGTTTCACACTACAAATCAGTGCTTAATCATGCCATGATTAAGCACTGATTTGTAGTGTGAAACGCGTAGACTGTTATTCCTGTTTTCTGCTTGTTTTTGTAGTGCATTTTCCCATTTTTATATTAAAGACAGTGGAATATGGGGAAGAATTACCGCGCTGCTATAGAAAGGTGAAAAAGCTGCTGGCACTAAACATACAGAAAGATATGTGACAGAATTGGAAGTGGGATATGTGCAGCGCTAATGGAGAGGACAAAATCTAATAAATATGATAAGAGGGGGAACCAATGCGCAAATCCACCTAATCAAGGATAATTCTAAGCTAAAAACTAAACTAAAATTAATAAATAGCAGCCACGACGAAAAGTGTTCACACACTCAAGACAGATATGAATAATGTTTGGTGTAATGGCGCTAAAAACACTAAAAAACTTAAAAAGACTTTAAAATAATAATCTCATCACTAGGCCCATAAGTAAATAAGGAAATGTGTACGTGGTGAATCCTCCAAAGGATGTGAGTAAAATGTGTTCCACTCTGGGTTAATCCTGGAATACCATCCGACATCCACAAAAAATGTGGAGGGTATTTGTAGTGGTAAATAATAATACGTAACCAATAATGCGTGAACAGCTGTGCCAAAACACTGCACAATGTTGCAACAATATAATCAAAAGTGAATAATGAAAACAAATCCAGTATAATTAAAACACCAAAAACACTGGTCTATTAAAGTGCAGCGTGCAATAATTAAAGTGCAAAAAATATTAATTCAAGTGATCCACAATAAAAATAAATGACATGCAAAAATCAGCATGAAAATGAATAAAAAATGTCCAGTGAGATAATAAGATATTAACGATGTCTCTAATAGTCCACCAATTAAAGTTAGAGTAGAAGCAAAGTGATAATGATAAAGTGTTCCAGTGCATATGATGATAAAGAATATAAATTCATGAATGAATGTTCAGTGAAAAAAGTTGTGCTCCAAATCACAGATCCTTATATCCACAGCGTTCAGTGATCAAATGCTGGATGTGCATGCATGCTTAAACTTCCACCATCAGGCTTCCCAGAAGTGTCGGACAGACTAGGTGTTCCAGCCCCTTACCTCAGAGCAGCTTGTAATCAAGCCTCAATGGATATCTCCCAGGCAGTCTGCTGTTAATCCTGCACCTCAGTCTCACGATTCAATCACAAATGCTTGCAGTAGTATAAGTGATGAAAAGTCGGCGTGTACGATCTATGTGTCCACCCGCTCTGCGGCCGCGAGCGGGTGACGTCACCAGCAGCTCCTCCACGTCCTCACGCGTATCGCAACTGTTGCACGTTGCTTACTCATAGGATCAAGCATATGAGTAAGCAACGTGCAACAGTTGCGATACGCGTGAGGACGTGGAGGAGCTGCTGGTGACGTCACCCGCTCGCGGCCGCAGAGCGGGTGGACACATAGATCGTACACGCCGACTTTTCATCACTTATACTACTGCAAGCATTTGTGATTGAATCGTGAGACTGAGGTGCAGGATTAACAGCAGACTGCCTGGGAGATATCCATTGAGGCTTGATTACAAGCTGCTCTGAGGTAAGGGGCTGGAACACCTAGTCTGTCCGACACTTCTGGGAAGCCTGATGGTGGAAGTTTAAGCATGCATGCACATCCAGCATTTGATCACTGAACGCTGTGGATATAAGGATCTGTGATTTGGAGCACAACTTTTTTCACTGAACATTCATTCATGAATTTATATTCTTTATCATCATATGCACTGGAACACTTTATCATTATCACTTTGCTTCTACTCTAACTTTAATTGGTGGACTATTAGAGACATCGTTAATATCTTATTATCTCACTGGACATTTTTTATTCATTTTCATGCTGATTTTTGCATGTCATTTATTTTTATTGTGGATCACTTGAATTAATATTTTTTGCACTTTAATTATTGCACGCTGCACTTTAATAGACCAGTGTTTTTGGTGTTTTAATTATACTGGATTTGTTTTCATTATTCACTTTTGATTATATTGTTGCAACATTGTGCAGTGTTTTGGCACAGCTGTTCACGCATTATTGGTTACGTATTATTATTTACCACTACAAATACCCTCCACATTTTTTGTGGATGTCGGATGGTATTCCAGGATTAACCCAGAGTGGAACACATTTTACTCACATCCTTTGGAGGATTCACCACGTACACATTTCCTTATTTACTTATGGGCCTAGTGATGAGATTATTATTTTAAAGTCTTTTTAAGTTTTTTAGTGTTTTTAGCGCCATTACACCAAACATTATTCAAAATCTAATAAACATGTTTTGTAAAAGGAGATCAAAATATAGGCAAGTAAAACATGGTATTACACGATGACTACTTGAAATTAGCAAAAAATACTGAGTGCGTGAACAACCAGATGAGAATAACCAATAATAGTCCAAAGTAGACCTCAGATGAACATAGGAGTCTATTGAAAGACTGTATGGAGCAACAGATGACGGCAGTACCTGCCTCCAAAAAAGGGCCAACTCTGGGCATTCCCAGAAGATGTGAAGTAACGTGCCAGTCTGGGTACCACATCTCCAACACAGAGGACTATGTCCTGGGAAAATTGATGCTAGTACTGATGGAGTCCTGTACCATTGCGTCAAAATCTTGTAAGTGATCTCCTGGTATTTTCTACACAGGGAAGACTTATGTGCAAAGAAGAGGATACGGGTCTTTTGATCCTCAGTGAACATGGTGATAAAATCCCTCCCCCATTTCCCCAAGTACGGGGGGTCATGTTGAGAGGTGTGGGCAAGTAAAATGTTATAGGAAAAAAGAAAGGGACTTCCGAATAGGTTCTTCTTCCAGGCACAAATCTTCAAAGGATGTAGGTTGTCTGCGGAAACAGCCGCTATCAGGGGGAGATCGGATGAAGTGCGAGAGTTGAGATATCTTCCACCTGACTAAATTACAGGAGTTAAGGATGGGATATAGGCCCGTGGGGTCAATCCACTCAGAGGAGCCAAGAAAAGAAGTGGCCCTAACCAATCTCTGGTCCGGTTGGAGCCGAAAGGACCTATCCAAAATACCTGGTAGAAGTCCGGGTGCCCAATTATGGGCACTAATGGAGAAGGAAAGCTGGCCGTCTCCGCTATTGGATGTGAAGTAGAAAATCTGGAAAAACGTGTCCCGCTCCAAGGTAGGCCCGCTAGGGAAATTGGCACTGATTCCTGTTCTAGGAGGACCCACACTTTATGGGGTGAATGTCTGCACCAGTCCACTACTCTGTTCATGTGTACAGCTGTGTAATACAGGGCGGGATCAGGGGGGCCAACTCCTCCTCTGAGTTTTGGCTGCTGTAAGACCCCTTTCACACTGGAGTTTTTCAGGTGGTTTAGCACTAAAAATAGCACCTAAATACCGCCTGAAAAACTCCTGCCCTGCAGTCTCAGTGTGAAAGCCCGAGTGCTCCCCCTCCTCTGTACCCCTCAAAGATACAGAAGAATTTTATCACAAATCTGCACTTTTGAAAGGTTGTAGGCCAGAGAAGACCGCAGATAAATAAGTAAAACGTATGTAGGAGGATTTGTTTCATCTTTGTGTATCATCTGGGGCTATTCACTTCACTTGGTATATGTAAGGGTTTGCTATAATAAATATCCCCCCCAAAAAATAAATAATTTCTTCATTAGTTTAGGTCAATATGTATTCTTCTACATATTTTTGGTAAAAAATCGCGTATTAATTGGTTTGCGCAAAAAGTATAGCGTCTACAAAAAGATAGGAGATAGATCTATGGCATTTTTATTATTTTTTTTTTTCTAGTAATGGTGGTGATCTGCAGTTTTTAGCAGGACTGTGACATTGCGGTGGACAGATCGGACACTTTTGACACTTTTTTGGGACCAGTGACATTCATACAACGATCAGTGAATACACTGATTACTGTATAAATGACACTGGCAGGGAAGGGGTTAATAGGGTGATCAAGGGGGTTAAATGTGTTCACTGGGAGGTGTTTCTAACTGTGAGGTGGGGGGAGGGGACTGACAGGGAGTACAGAGAGATCACTGTTCCTAATCACTAGGAACAGACGATCACTCTGTACTTCCCTGTCAGAACGGGGATCTGTTTGTTTACATTGACAGATCCCCATTCTGGCTCTCTGAGGAGCGATCACGGGTGGCCGGCGGACATTTCGGCCACCGGCCACGCTCATTAGCTCACCCGCCATGCAACACCTGCAATAGCTGTTAAAGGAATCAACGTACAGCTACAGCGGTTCGCAGGAACGAGCCAACGTGCCGCCGTAAAATGACGGTGGCTGGTCAGCAACTTAAAAAAATCAGAAAACAAAAAAAATATGTTTTTAAAGCGCCCTGCCCCGATGAGCTTGCGCACAGAAGCAAACGCATACGCGAGTAGCACCCGCATATGAAAACAGTGTTCAAACCGCACAAGTGAGGAATCACCGCAATCTTTAGAGCAAGAGCAATAATTCTAGCCCTAGACCTCCTCTGTAACTCAAAAGATGCAACCTATAGAATTTTTTAAACGTCGCCTATGGAGATTTTTAAGGGTAAAAGTTTGACACCATTCCACGAGCGGGCGCAAGTTTGAAGCGTGACATGTTGGGTATCATTTTTCTTGGCGTAACATTATCTTTCACAGTATAAAAAAAAATTGGGCTAACTTTACTGTTACCTTATTTTTTAATTAAAAAAAAAGTGCGCTTGTAAGCCCGCTGAGCAAATACGGTGTGACAAAAAGTATTGCAATGACAGCCATTTTTTTCTCTAGGGTGTTAGAAAAAATATATATAATGTTTGGGGGTTCTAAGTAATTTTTGAGCAAAAAAAAAACAGTTTTAAACTTGTAAACACCGAGTCTGAAAAACAGGCTTGGTCCTTAAGTGGTTAAAATATTTATTAAAGTTTGGGTTGTTTCTGCATAAATGGCTACAAAGTGCAATGGGCTAGATTCAGGTAGCTGCGCTTGATCTTACGGCGGCGCAGCGTATCGTATTTACACTACGCCGCCACAACTTACAGGAGCAAGTGCAGTATTCACAAAGCACTTGCTCCGTAAGTTGTGTCGGCGTAGCGTAAACGGGGCCGGCGTAAGCGCGCGTAATTCAAATGTGGAAGGGGGGGCGTGTTTTATGTAAATCTATGATGACCTGACGTGCATTGCTCCCAAGTACGCCGCGACGACGTATTGGTTTCGACGTGAACGTAAATGACATCCAGCCCTATTCGCAAAGACTTACGCAAACGACGTAAAAAATTCAAAAATCGAAGCGGGAACGACGTCCATACTTAACATTGCGTGCGCCTCATAGAAGCAGGAGCAACGTTACGCCGACAAAGCCTTACGCAAACCACGTAAAAAACTACCGCCGGGCGCACGTACGTTTGTGAATCGGCGTATCTAGGTAATTTACATACTCTACACCGAAAACGACGGAAACGCCACCTAGCGGCCAGCGTGAGAATGCACCCTAAGATACGACGGCGTAAGAGACTTACGCCAGTCGGTTCTTAGCCTAATTTCGGCGTATCTTGCTTTCTGAATACAGAAAGAAGAAACGCCGGCGCAGATTGGAATTTACGCGGCTTATCAATAGATACGCCGGCGTAAATTCTTTCTGAATCTACCCCAATGTCTTTAGCTTTTGTTTTTTACTTAAAATGTATCTAAACTCTAAACAAGAAAACTTACAGGCACCTCATCTAAGGTAAATTGAAATATATTACATTTGTGTTTTTTGGTTTTAGATAAGCTGTGACATAACACCAATGGCTAAGCATCTTTATCTATTCTATCGTTTTTTTCAACGAAACATTTACATAAAAGCATTTGCTACAAAATGAAAACTCTGAAACTTTTAAATAAAATACATTGTGTAAAAAAGTATAATAGAGTGCGAAACTAGCATATTTCCAAAACAGAAAAAAACCCTGGACAGTCAGTCATGGACATTTTATACTTCCACTTAATGGTACAGGTAGCTTCTAGTTGGAATTTTGTTTATGGCCCCATTTACACCTTTTGTAGCTTGTAGCTCCAAAATACTGGAGGAGAAAAAAATCTATTATTCTCCATGGAGTTGGTTCACATCCCCACTCCAAGTTGCATGAGGCCAAATACCTGAAGCTCAAAAAAGTTCTGGAGCTTTTTTGTAGCTCAAATTTCAGATTTGCGCATTTTTGCCACGTTTTAAACCCCATAGAAATAAATAGAAATCTGTGATTTAACATGTTTTTGTGTGCTTTTGTGCATTTTATCGTGTGTTTTTGCGTGATATTCTGCTCAAATGCAAAAATGTAAAGAGCAAAAAATTTGTAAAAATATATGAATAAATAAATGTAAAATAAAGACACAAATAGCTAAAAATTGTCATAAATAAATAAAATTAATTCATAATATGTAATAAATAAATAATAATTAACCCCAACCTTTAAAAAATATAATACATTATTACTGTTATTAGTTATAATAATAATAAAATAATAGTAAACACCCAAACCCGAACAAAATAATTAATTAATTAATGATGATAATAATAATAATAATAATAATAACAATGTTTTATTATTATTATTATTATTATTATTATTATTATTAATAATAATAATAATTCATGTTATTATTATTATTATTTATTTTGTGCTAGGGTGTTTATTTATTATTATTATTATATTTTTTTTAAAGGGGTAAGGGCCATGGTTAGAGGTTAATTATTTAATTATTTATTTCCTTAGTATTACATATTATTAATTTATCATATTTATTTTTCTTCATATTATTCACTTATTATTTATTATATTTTTGTTAGGGTAGGGGTTAGAGTTAAGGTTGGGGATAGAATTAGGGGCCCCAACCCCTTAAGGAAATTCTTCTGTACCTCTTTTTTTTTTTTTTTTTTAATTTTTGATAAATGTTCTATTTAACTACCAAAATATTATATTACATGTTTTATCCTGTTATATTACACTACACTTGTATGCAATCTCTAACCGTCATTATTTATAAATGCTTATAAATGCTAACTTAAAGCTCGCCTAATAGAAAAGTAAAGGAGAAAAATCACTTTGTTGCTATAATGTTTTGCACATTAATTTTCGCAGTCAGCATTATTAGAGATGTGTTAGAGGTGTGTCCTCTGTATCCATACCTTCACTGCCACACCCGTTATAATATGATGCTACACTGCACTGGTGACGGTATTTAAAAAAAAATCTATAATTTCTTAATTTTCCAAATAATTATAACAAAAAATTACAACTTCAAAAAACTTGCCATGCATCTTACTAAATACCTTGGACTATCTACAGTTCAAAAAGGGGTCATTTGGGGGATGTCTGTACTGTCCTGGCATTTTTGGGCCTCAAGAAATGAAATAGGTCACCAGTACATCAGGGTTGATCAATTTTAAGATATATACCATACTTTGTGGACTATAACTTTCCTACGGACTAAATATTATACACTGATTTGTGTTATTTTCACCAAAGAAAATGGAGCAAAATACATTTTGACCTAAATTCATGAAGACAGACATTTTTTATTTTCAAAGTTTTTTTAACAGAAACAAAGAAAAACTTCAACATTTTTGGTCTTTTCTTTAATTTATTTTACAAAAAATAAAAAACCCAGTGGTGATTAAATACCACCAAAAGGAAGCTCTATTTGTGTGAACAAAATTATAAAAATTTCATAAGGGTACAGTGTTGCATTGTCATTAAGTGGTTCATAGATCCAAGAAAGGGAAATCCCAATGTAATTCATATGAAGATTTTTTAATTAAAGGGGTGTTCCAGGCTTTTTTTTATGTTTATTAAAGCGAAGTTCCGGACACAATTTCACGTTTTAAATATAAATACCCCTGTAATACACAAGCTTAATGTATTCTAGTAAAGTTAGTCTGTAAACTAAGGTCCGTTTTGTTAGGTTGTTACAGCATTTAGACACGTTATAAAATAGAAATTGACTGGGGCCATCTTAAGTGTGGGCATCATGAAGCCAGACTGTATGACTTCCTGGATTTCAGCCTTGCAGATCTCGCACATGCTCAGTGCTGCACAAGCAGTGTAATAGGTTTCAGATCAGGTTTCAGCACCTGTACTGTCCAAGTCACATGATTCTTCGAGACTGGGGAGTGCACAGACTCCTGGAATGTTACACCCACTACATTCCCAGGAGTCTGTGCGGTGTAGGTTAGGAAGCTTAAGCACCTAGGTGCAGGAAGAGGGAAGATTAACTATTCTGCCTAGCAACAACACTTTGAAGGCATCTAAAAAAAAATATTTTTTTCTTAAAGGACAAATGACATTTTTTTAAAACTACTGATGTAATGTTATATTTATGGGTGGAACTCCACTTTAAAAGTCAGCAGCTACAAAAAGTAGCTACAAAAAGTTCCCCGGTCCAGCGACGTGCCGCTGGGAGCTTCGTTCTGGTCCCTCCCTTCACCACCGGTGCCTCCACTGCAACTGTGGGCACCCGGCCTCGACAGTTTTCGGCTTCACGGGCCCGGCTAATGCGAATGCGCGAGCGGCGCTGCGCCATTTGATTGGACAGGCGATAACCTACAGGGAGGGGCTGCCTAAAGGCGATTGGAGTATTCGCCTTTGCAGCCCCTCAGAAGGAGGAAGTGGGACAGGAAGTCCCACTCCTCCTGAAGCCCCCACTCCCCCCCCAAAAAAAATTACATGCCAAATGTGGCATGTAAGGGCTGCGAGGCGTGGATTAAGCGGAAGTTCCACTTTTGGGTGGAACTCCGTTTTAACCACCTGCCGACCACTGCCCGTTATATAACGTCCTCGGGTTTGTGGTGGTATATCTGAATGATGCCTGCAGCTACCGGCATCATTAAGATATCGGCATTTTCAGCCGACGATTCCCTACACCATAAGAACGATCATAGCGGCTATTCCGCCACTTAATTGTTCTTACAGGCGGCAGGAGGGGACGTCCCTTCTCTCGCCGCCCTCCGGTGCTTCTACTGACTCACCTGTGTGATCGGTGAGTCAGTGAGAGGATCCGCTGGCCCCGGATGTTGATCATAATGATTTCCGGCGGACCAGATGGCAGAGAGGCTGGCTAAGCCTCTCAGCGAGCCACTGGGAGCCTGCCACTCCTGCCCCTCCACCACCGAGCTCTCCAGTGAGCGCTGGAGGGGCAGAGCTGAGAGCCAAAGACTGACAGTCACCACTCTCTGCTCAAAGTGGAGGGGAGAACTGAGCAATCAGCGGTGTTTGGTCACTCAGTTCTCCAGCAGGGAATGGATGAAGCATCGGATGGATGCTACGGCCCAGATGAGTATAATAATTTCTTACCCTTTTCCTTACTTTGCTGTTGCTGTGGGATTTCTCCATGGTAATCAAATACATGTTATGCTGGTAATGAGTGTCCAATGAAGCATATTATTACACTGGTCTCTTCTACATGATGGTTTGTTTACGGATGTTCCTTAGTAACCATGATCCAGAAGAAACCTGTCCACCCCATATCTCATGTTTGTTTTCCCATTTCACAAACGTGTATTAAAAGTATATCTAAAGCCAAAAGTTTACTTTCGTGTTTGAAGGAGTAGGGAATAGTTAGAGGGAAAATGCCCTTTTAAACAGTCGTCATTAGAACATGTGTCCTCATTGGAGGAATACCCATCTATTCCTATTTGCTTTGATATGTAAAAAAAAAAAAAAAAAATTCCCTTGCTTTTTGTCCCCATGGTTACCAGGACAAACTGTCACAAAGGTGAATGAAGTGAACTCTCATGTGAGCAGGCAATGTTGGATCCCTCAGGGAGCTACAGTGGGGTAGATTCAGGTAGCTACGTTATAATTTATGGCGGCATAGTGTATTTACGCTATGCCTCCGCAACTTACAGGAGCAAGTGCAGTATTCACAAAGCACTTGCTCCGTAAGTCGCGACGGCGTAGCGTAAATGGGGCCGGCGTAAGCGCGCGTAATTCAAATGTGGAAGGGGGGCATGTTTTATGGTAATATGTGATGACCTGACGTGATTGACGTGATTTACGAACGGCGCATGCGCCGTCCGTGTACATATCCCAGTGTACATTGCTTCCAAGTACGGCGTAACGACGTATTAGTTTCGACGTGAACGTAAATTACTTCTAGCCCTATTCGCGAACGACTTACGCAAACAACGCAAATAATTCAAATTTCGAATCGGGAACGACGTCCATACTTAACATTGGCTGCGCCTTCTAATAGCAGGAGCAGCCTTACGCAGAAAAAGCCTTTACGCAAACTACGTAAAAAACTACCGCCGGGCGCACGTACGTTTGTGAATCGGCGTATCTAGGAAATTAGCATATTCTACGCCGACAACAACGGAAGCGCCCCTAGCGGACAAAGTTATATTGCACACAATTCTACGCCGCCGCAATCAAGTTACGTCGGTGGAGGAAGCCTATTTTTTCAGTGTAACTGCCTTTGAGAATCGGCGTAACGCTACGCGGGCGCAAAATTTAAATTACGGCGGCGTATCTGGAGATACGCCACTGCAAAAGGTATGTGTATCTACCCCCGTATGTCTAAGGCTGGTCATAGATGGTTGGAAGGAAAATTTTACAGGAAAATTGTATAATGTATGGCCAGCCAAAGCTCCGCTGTTGTTCATTGCAAGCAGGCAGGTTTTTTTTTCATTTCCCCCTCTCTGTCCAGCCATGTCCACAGGTGTCTCAGCTGTCCGAGATTCTCCCTCCTGATTGGCTGAGACACAGCAGCGGTGCCATTTGCTGCCGCTGCTGTGAATCAAAGTCAGCCAGCCAATCAGGGGAGAGAGGGAACAGGGCCGGGTCGGGGATCCATGTCTGAATGAACACAGGGAGCTGTGACTCGGCTCGGGTGCCCCCATAGTAAGCTGTTTGCTGCGGGGGCACTGAACAGGAAGAAGGGCCGAGGTTTACAGGAGAGGGACCCGAGAAGAGGAGGATCTGGGCTGCTCTTCACAAATCCACTGCAACAGAGCAGGTAAATATAACATGTTTATTATTTTTATAGGGAAAAAAACAAGACTTTACATAAGTTTAAAGTGGTTGTAAACAATCAAATTGTAAAGCAACCCATTCAGTTTAAAATAGAAGTGAAAGTCAAAAAATTTTTGTATAGATTTAAAACATTATAAATACCTTTTTTCCCTTTTATATACAGTGCCTTGCGAAAGTATTCGGCCCCCTTGAACTTTGCGACCCTTTGCCACATTTCAGGCTTCAAACATAAAGTTATAAAACTGTAATTTTTTTTGAAGAATCAACAACAAGTGGGACACAATCATGAAGTGGAACAAAATTTATTGGATATTTCAAATTTTTTTAACAAATAAAAAACTGAAAAATTGGGCGTGCAAAATTATTCAGCCCCCTTAAGTTAATACTTTGTAGCGCCACCTTTTGCTGCGATTACAGCTGTAAGTCGCTTGGGGTATGTCTCTATCAGTTTTGCACATCGAGAGACTGAAATTTTTGCCCATTCCTCCTTGCAAAACCGCTCGAGCGCAGTGAGGTTGGATGGAGAGCGTTTGTGAACAGCAGTTTTCAGTTCTTTCCACAGATTCTCGATTGGATTCAGGTCTGGACTTTGACTTGGCCATTCTAACACCTGGATATGTTTATTTGTGAACCATTTCATTGTAGATTTTGCTTTATGTTTTGGATCATTGTCTTGTTGGAAGACAAATCTCTGTCCCAGTCTCAGGTCTTTTGCAGACTCCATCAGGTTTTCTTCCAGAATGGTCCTGTATTTGGCTCCATCCATCTTCTCATCAATTTTAACCATCTTCCCTGTCCCTGCTGAAGAAAAGCAGGCCCAAACCATGATACTGCCACCACCATGTTTGACAGTGGGGATGGTGTGTTCAGGGTGATAATCTGTGTTGCTTTTACACCAAACATAACGTTTTGCATTGTTGCCAAAAAGTTCGATTTTGGTTTCATCTGACCAGAGCACCTTCTTCCACATGTTTGGTGTGTCTCCCAGGTGGCTTGTGGCAAACTTTAAACAACACTTTTTATGGATATCTTTAAGAAATGGCTTTCTTCTTGCCACTCTTCCATAAAGGCCAGATTTGTGCAGTATACAGGGACTGACTGTTGTCCTATGGACAGAGTCTCCCACCTCAGCTGTAGATCTCTGCAGTTCATCCAGAGTGATCATGGGCCTCTTGGCTGCATCTATGATCAGTCTTCTCCTTGTATGAGCTGAAAGTTTAGAGGGAGGGCCAGGTCTTCGTAGATTTGCAGTGGTCTGATACTCCTTCCATTTTAATATTATCACTTGTACAGTGCTCCTTGGGATGTTTAAAGCTTGGGAAATCTTTTTGTATCCAAATCTGGCTTTAACCACTTGACAACTGGGCACTTAAACACCCTTAATAACCAGACCAATTTTCAGCTTTCGGTGCTCTCACATTTTGAATGACAATAACTCAGTCATACAACACTGTAACCAAATGAAATTTTTGTCCTTTTTTTCCCACAAATAGAGCTTTCTTTTGGTGGTATTTGATCACCTCTGCGGTTTTTATTTTTTCCGCTATAAATGAAAAAAGAAAGAAAATTTTGTAAAAAAAATGAATTTTTCTTCATTTCTATTATAACATTTTGCAGAAAAGTATTTTTTTTCATAAATTTGGCCTAAAATGTATACTGCTACATATCTTTGGTAAAAAAAAAAAAAATTGGGTTATTATTTAGTCTGGGTGAAAGTTATAGGGTCTACAAGCTATGGTACCAATTACTGAAAATTGATCAATTTGATCACATCTGATGTACTGACAGCCTCTCTCATTTCTTGAGACCCTAACATGCCAGAAAAGTACAAATACCCCCCAAATGACCCCTTTTTGGAAAGAAGACATTCCAAGGTATTTAGAAAGAGGCATGGTGAGTTTTTAGAAGTTGTAATTTTTTCCCACAATTCTTTGCAAAATCAAGATTTTTTTTTTTTTTTTTTTTTCACAAAATGTTCATATTCGCCGGTTATTTCTCACACACAGCATATGCATAACACTAATTACACCCCAAAACACATTCTGCTATTCCTCCCGAGTATGCCGATACCAAATGTGTGAGACTTTTACACAGCGTGGCCACATACAGAGGCCCGACATGCAGGGAGCACCATCAGGCGTTCTGGAGCACCCAGACCAATTCTGACATTCCTCTCCTACATGGAAAAATCATCATTTATTTGCTAGAAAATTACATAGAACCCCAAAACATTATATATGCTTTTTTAGCAAAAACCCTAGAGAATACAATGGCGGTCGTTGCAACTTTTTATCGCGCACGTTATTTTCGCAGCAATTGTTCGAATGTGTTTTTTTGGAAATAAAACGGTTTTGTGCTTTTAAAAAAAAAAAAAACATTAAAGTTAGCCCAATGTTTTTGCATAATATGAAAGATGAAGTTACGCCAAGTCAATAGATACCCAACATGTCACCCTTCAAAATTGCACACGCTTGTGGAATGGCGCCAAACTTCGCTACTTAAAAATCCCCATAGGCGACGCTTTAAATATTTTTACTGGTTACATCTTTTTAGTTGGAGAAGAGCTCTAGGGCCAAAAGTATTGCTCTCGCTCTAACGTTCGCAGCGATACCTCACATGTGTGGTTTGAACACCGTTTTCATATGTGGGCGGGACTTACGTGTGCGGTCGCTTCTGTATACGAGCACGCAGGAACAGGGGCGCTTTAAAAAAAAAAATATTTTTATTGTTCATTTCACTTTATTTATTTTAGTTTGATACGTTTTTCCCCAAAAATAAATGTTTTGATCACTTTTATTCCTATTACAAGGAATGTAAACATCCCTTGTAATAGGAATATAGCATGACAGGTCCTCTTTACAGTGAGATATGGGGTCAATAAGACCCCACATCTCACCTCTAGGCTGGGAAGCCTGAAAAAAAATAAAAAAAAATAAAACGATCCTGGTTTCGATCGTAGCGGTGAGTCAGAAGAGGCACCGGAGGGAGAAGGGAGGGGAGACGTCCCCTTTTGCCTCCCGTAAGAACAATCAAGAGGTGGAACAGCCGACATGATTGTTCTTATGGTGTAGAGCAGGGGTCTCCAAAGTACGGCCCGCGGGCCACATCCGGCCCGTTAGGAGGTTTTGTCCGGCCCGCATGTTCAGTCACCAGACTCACTGCAGGAACGGAGTCTGCTCAAATTGCGGGGCTTGCTTTGCCTTCTGACAGGCATTGAGGGAGTGTCCCAACAAAGCCTGTGTTTCAGTGCAGACCTGCTGCTCCTCCCAGCTCCTCCCCCGGAGTTAGATTAAGTTTCGTTTTTGCTGTAAGAGCTTGTCCGTGTAAGAGGGGCGGGACCCGGCAAGTGCAGTGTGTGTCTGCTCTAAACCAGCTCTTCAGAGAAGCAGCACAGAACACACTGATCTACGGGGAATAGCAGAAGGTGATGGGGAGAAAAATGTGCTGGAGGAGGCTGGGCTTCACACAAGTTAAGAGGGGGGCTCCGATGGGGATGTAGATGTTCAGGGGGGTGTGGAGGGACACATGTGTGCAGGAACTCTGATGGGGGGGGGGCAGACACATGTGTGCAGGGACTCTGATGGGGGGGGGGGCAGACACATGTGTGCAGGGACTCTGATGGGGGGGGGGGCAGACACATGTGTGCAGGGACTCTGATGGGGGGGGGGACAGACACATGTGTGCAGGGACTCTGATGGGGGGGGGGGGGACAGACACATGTGTGCAGGGACTCTGATGGGGGGGGGGCAGACACGTGTGCAGGGACTCTGATGGGGGGGGGGGGGACAGACACATGTGTGCAGGAACTCTGATGGGGGGGGGGCAGACACATGTGTGCAGGGACTCTGATGGGGGGGGGGGCAGACACATGTGTGCAGGGACTCTGATGGGGGGGGGACAGACATGTGTGCAGGGACTCTGATGGGGGGGGGGCAGACACATGTGTGCAGGGACTCTGATGGGGGGGGGACAGACACATGTGTGCAGGGACTCTGATGGGGGGGGGCAGACACATGTGTGCAGGGACTCTGATGGGGGGGGGGACAGACACATGTGTGCAGGGACTCTGATGGGGGGGGGACAGACACATGTGTGCAGGGACTCTGATGGGGGGGGGCAGACACGTGTGCAGGGACTCTGATGGGG
Organism: Rana temporaria; assembly: GCF_905171775.1. Classification (NCBI taxonomy): domain Eukaryota; kingdom Metazoa; phylum Chordata; class Amphibia; order Anura; family Ranidae; genus Rana; species Rana temporaria. The sequence continues at coordinate 167,708,744 of NC_053489.1, forward strand.
GGGGCAGACACATGTGTGCAGGGACTCTGATGGGGGGGGGGGGCAGACACGTGTGCAGGGACTCTGATGGGGGGGGGGCAGACACGTGTGCAGGGACTCTGATGGGGGGGGGCAGACACATGTGTGCAGGGACTCTGATGAGGGACACATGTGTGAGGGGGCTCTGATGAGGGACACATGTGTGAGGGGGCTCTGATGAGGGACACGTGTGAGGGGACTCTGATGAGGGACACATGTGTGAGGGGGCTCTGATGAGGGACACATGTGTGAGGGGGCTCTGATGAGGGACACATGTGTGAGGGGGCTCTGATGAGGGACACATGTGTGAGGGGGCTCTGATGAGGGACACATGTGTGAGGGGGCTCTGATGAGGGACACGTGTGAGGGGCTCTGATGAGGGACACGTATGAGGGGCTCTGATGAGGGACACATGTGTGAGGGGGCTCTGATGAGGGACACGTGTGAGGGGCTCTGATGAGGGACACGTGTGAGGGGCTCTGATGAGGGACACGTGTGAGGGGCTCTGATGAGGGACACGTGTGAGGGGCTCTGATGAGGGACACGTGTGAGGGGCTCTGATGAGGGACACGTGTGAGGGGCTCTGATGAGGGACACGTGTGAGGGGGCTCTGATGAGGGACACATGTGTGAGGGGGCTCTGATGAGGGACACGTATGAGGGACACGTGTGAGGGGCTCTGATGAGGGACACGTGTGAGGGGCTCTGATGAGGGACACGTGTGAGGGGCTCTGATGAGGGACACATGTGTGAGGGGGCTCTGATGAGGGACACACGTGTGAGGGGCTCTGATGAGGGACACGTGTGAGGGGCTCTGATGAGGGACACGTGTGAGGGGCTCTGATGAGGGACACGTGTGAGGGGGATCCTTTTTTTAATTCTACTCTATTCCATAGCTGAGGAGTCATTTTTAAATAGCTTCTTTTTTTTTCGGCCCGCGAATATCTGTAAAATATACAATGTGGCCCTCGAAGTAAAAAGTTTGGAGACCCCTGGTGTAGAGAATCGCAGACTGAAAAAAATGATATCTGAATGATGCCTGTAGCTGCAGGCATCATTCAGATATCCCTGCACAAAGTCAAGGACGTCATGACGGCCGGCGGGCGGGAAGTGGTTAAAACGCATTTTTTCCCCAGAGTATTTTCTGGGTACTGCAGAGTATTAGCCGGGGTATTGCAGAGTATTGGTGTTGGGGTATTGCAGAGTATTGGTGCGGGGGGTATTGCAGAGTAATTGTGCAGGGGTATTGCAGAGTATTGCCGGGGAGTAATGCAGAGTATTGCCGGGGAGTAATGCAGAGTATTGCGCAGGGGAGTAATGCAGAGTATTGCGCAGGGGGGTATGCAGAGTATTGCGCAGGGGGGTATGCAGAGTATTGCGCAGGGGGTGGTATGCAGAGTATTGCGCAGGGGGGTATGCAGAGTATTGCGCAGGGGGTATGCAGAGTATTGCGCAGGGGGGTATGCAGAGTATTGCGCAGGGGGGGTATGCAGAGTATTTCGCAGGGGGGTATGCAGAGTATTTCGCAGGGGGGGGGTATGCAGAGTATTTCGCAGGGGGGAGTATGCAGAGTATTTCGCAGGGGGGGGGTATGCAGAGTATTTCGCAGGGGGTATGCAGAGTATTTCGCAGGGGGGTATGCAGAGTATTGCGCAGGGGGGTATGCAGAGTATTGCGAAGGGGGGTATGCAGAGTATTGCGCAGGGGAGGTATGCAGAGTATTTCGCAGGGGGGTATGCAGAGTATTGCGCAGGGGGGTATGCAGAGTATTGCGAAGGGGGGTATGCAGAGTATTGCGCAGGGGGTGGTATGCAGAGTATTTCGCAGGGGGGTATGCAGAGTATTGCGCAGGGGGGTATGCAGAGTATTGCGCAGGGGGGTATGCAGAGTATTGCGCAGGGGGGGTATGCAGAGTATTTCGCAGGGGGGGTATGCAGAGTATTTTGCAGGGGGGGGGGGGGGTATGCAGAGTATTTCGCAGGGGGATATGCAGAGTATTGCGCAGGGGGGTATGCAGAGTATTGCGCAGGGGGGTATGCAGAGTATTGCGCAGGGGTGAATGCAGAGTATTGCGCAGGGGGGTATGCAGAGTATTGCGCAGGGGGGTATGCAGAGTATTGCGCAGGGGGATATGCAGAGTATTGCGCAGGGGGGTATGCAGAGTATTGCGCAGGGGGGTATGCAGAGTATTGCGCAGGGGGGTATGCAGAGTATTGCGCAGGGGGGGTATTGCAGAGTATTGTAGGGGGGGTATTGCACAGTATTGTAGGGGGGGTATTGCACAGTATTGCAGGGGGTTTCAGGGATGGCTGAGCAGGGATGGATGGATCTGTGACTGCAATAGTCACAGATCCATCCACAGCGCTGCTGACACCCGCGCTCCCCCTCTCACACTGTACCGCTCGGTACAGAGAGAGGAGGGAGGAACCGGCGTCATCAAAAGACGCCGGTTTGTTTACATGTGATCGCTCCGTCATTGGACGGAGCGATCACATGGTAAACGGCCGCTATCAGCGGCCGTTTACCGCGATTCGTGATCGGCCGGGTCCTCTGGACCCGGCGGTCACGGATGTTCCCGTGTGCGCGCCCCAGGGGACGCGCGGGAGACGGACTCTGGGAGGACGTACATTGACGCTTTCCTAGAGTTAACCACCCGCCCTGTAGACGTATATTGTCTATAGGGCGGTTACCAAGTGGTTAAACTTCTCCACAACAGTATCTCGGACCTGCCTGGTGTGTTCCTTGTTCTTCATGATGCTCTCTGCGCTTTAAACAGACCTCTGAGACTATCACAGTGCAGGTGCATTTATACGGAGACTTGATTACACACAGGTGGATTCTATTTATCATCATTAGTCATTTAGGTCAACATTTGATCATTCAGAGATCCTCACTGAACTTCTGGAGAGAGTTTGCTGCACTGAAAGTAAAGGGGCTGAATAATTTTGCACGCCCAATTTTTCAGTTTTTTATTTGTTAAAAAAGTTTGAAATATCCAATAAATTTCGTTCCACTTCATGATTGTGTCCCACTTGTTGTTGTTTCTTCAAAAAAAAATACAGTTTTATATCTTTATGTTTGAAGCCTGAAATGTGGCATAAGGTCACAAAGTTCAAGGGGGCCGAATACTTTCGCAAGGCACTGCAAGTGATCACATTCCCTCTGTTCTCAGCTGTAAAAGAGCAAACTTAGCTTCCCCATGAATGGCTGTCCATGGGGGCGTGTCAGGACAAGTCTGATCATTGGAGGAGAGCATACTGAGTTACCAGCATAGCTAGAGAACTGACCACACTGTGCTATACTGCTTAGTATGGTCAGTTTTTATTGTGAAAGCAAGGGGACTAGCAGGAACACCAGGTATTTCACATAAAGGAAGCAATACAAAGAGAACAGGATACTTTCTCATACAAGTACATGGTACAGCAACCACACATCATGAATTTGAAGTGTTGGGGTAACAAACGCTTTCACCTGCCTGCTCACAGCATCTCCGGAGACGTAAACTGAGCTGCGCATGCACATCTCAGCTTACAGCAGCCGGCCCGCTCCCTGTGTGCTGGAATGAAGATGGCTGAAAACTGGCACACAAAAGAAAATGCATGCGTCAGCAAGGGACAGGACCATTGGAGGAAAGGTGAGTATAGGATCTTTCTAGTTTTGCTATAGGCTTTTAAAATGAAAGATACAAGCTGGTTTGTTGTCATGCACAGCTGCTACTGATTCTGTCTTGGTAATTTCCCTACACTATGTCCTTATGTCAACTGTTGACAAACAATTAGAATCATTGAACCTATTGCAGTTAGTTTTACATATTTTTTTTTTATTTTTTTTGCAAAAGTGCTGTGTATGCAGCCCTATTAATGTAATAAATCAGCAATGCACCTGTAATTATTACTCTTGTGGATGAACTGCCTTATGAGATCTCTACGTAATTTATAAATTCCAGGGGGAGTGCATGTTTCCCTGCTGTGATAGTGAGCGAGCAATTAGTCTGTCTTACGTCATGTCTGGGATAGCTTTGTATATACAGTAATTAACTCTTGCTTTGAGTTTTGTGACTTCTCTCTTTGTCTCCTTCTCATCTTCTTTTTACACCTTTGGCAGGTGGGGGTTTGGTCAATAATGGACGTTTATTTTTTATTTTTTTTATAGAAGATGGGGAATGCAGCAATCACATAAATCACAGGTGTGATCTAATATACAGTACCGTGTTTCCCCGAAAATAAGACTGGGTCTTATATTAATTCTGGCTACAAAAAACACACTAGGGCTTATTTTCAGGGGATGTCTTATTTATTTATGGTATGTACAAAAAAGTTTCTCCCCCTGTCAGCTCCGGAGTCAGCCTTGTGAAATTCTGTAATCCCAAAAATAAACCTTTGTTTAAAGACCTAATAAAATTATGTAATTTGTTCTGTAAAAAGATGATATGATGTGCAGTGTGTCTCCTTGTGTAACATTATTGTTGAAAATACCTAATTTACAGTGCCGCTGGCCGCTCACATGACCGGCCGGAGCTCTTCTTCCCCACTCCAAATAATGCAGAGGGAGCGGCCAAGATCCCCAATGACGTCAGCCCCACTCTGAGTACTGCAGTGGGAGGGGCTGCTGACATCAGCCGGGAGGAGAGGGGAAGAGCTTTGGCGGGTCACGTGAGCGACCGGCAGTGCTGTAAATAAGGTATTTTCCACAATAAATTTACACAAGGAGACACACATTATATAACCTTTTTACAGAACGGATTACATGTTTTACAAGGACTTTAACTAGGGCTTATTTTTGGGGTAGGGCTTATATTGCAGCCATCCCAGAAACTCACGCTAGGTCTTATTTTCGGGGTAGGGCTTATTTTTGGAGAAACAGGGTATATGGGTAGATCTGTTCAGTTGTATCTGACTCTCATTCATTTTGTGGGCCGGAGCATCGTGTCCAATATACTTGAAAGCCTTCACTATAGAATTTTCTTTGAAATATTTTTATGAGATCCATTGCCAAATTATTCTTTAACCCACTCCAATTGCTTGGTTTAGGATTTGCATGCAGAATGAGCAGTGGGCACAATAAGGAGCCCGCAACATGGGATTGTGATCGCCATACAGTTTATAAAGTTTTTGTTCTGAATTTTGTCAATATTAAATAATAATAATAAAAAAAAAAAGAGTTATTGTCACAGGGCTTTGAGTGGGAACAACGTGAGGGCACAGGTGGCTGGAGGTTATATAAGCCACCTGTGTGACAGGATTCCTCACAGCAGCCCCTGAGACAATTAGAATCGGAGCTCCCCTTCCCTACCACCCTGTCACTGGCACCATTATGTGGTTATGTCACCCTTGGATCAAGGGGGGACTTTGGTTTATCAATTTATTCATTATAGCTTGAATCCTATGACTGAGCCGGTTTAGAATTTGTTTGAAAAGTTTGAATTATATATTTATTTATATTTTCAATGATTGATATTTGAATAAAGATTTATTTATTTATTAAAGCGGGAGTACACCCGAATTTTTTTTTTTAACATTAGATTGATGCTCATTTTGTCAAGCGGAATCAGGTGTTTTTTTTTAAATCGAAGCAGTACTTACCGTTTTAGGCTGGGTTCACACTACTACACTACTTTCATCCTACTTTGCTCTGTGTTCAATGTTTCCCTATGAGAGCGTCTTGTAGCATCCTACACAAGTCGGTCCGACTTTGAAAATGCTCCCTGTACTACTTTTGGTCCTACATTGATCCTACTTCAGGCCCATTGAATATCATTGAAGTCGGACCAAAGTAGTATCCTGTTCATGAAAGTAGGATGGATGTAGGACCAATGTAGGATAAATGTAGGACCAATGTAGCAGAGCAAAGTAGGATGAAAGTAGTGTAGTAGTGTGAACCCAGCCTCAGAGATAGATCTTCTCCGCCGCTTCCAGGTATGGTCTTCGGGACTGGGCGTTCCTATTTGATTGACAGTCTTCCGACAGGCTTCCGACGGTCGCATACATCGCGTCACGAGTAGCCGAAAGAAGCCGAACGTCGGTGCGTCTCTATACGCCGCCTGCGCACCGACGTTCGGCTACTTTCGGAAAATCGTGACGCGATGTATGCGACCGTCGGAAGCCTGTCAATCAAATAGGAACGCCCAGTCCCCCCAGCCCATACCCGGAAGTACTGCTTAGATTTAAAAAAAAAACACAGATTCCCCTTGACAAAACGAGCCTCAATCTAATGTTAAAAATGAACTTTTTGGGTGAATCTCCACTTTAAACACCAATAAAGGTGACGCGGCCGTTTAAAACACCAATTTATTTGTATTGCCTGTTATTTACTGGGTTTTATAGATAGAGATAAGTGCGATCTACAATCCCATGTTATAAGACACATGCATAGCCAATCTGAACATGCATACTAGGGCCAATTTAGAACGGGAGCTACCAGCGTGTCTTTGGAGTGTGGGAACAAACCCAAAGATTAACCCAATGCAAACACAGTGAGAACATGCAAACTCCATGCAGATAGTGTCCTGGCTGAGATCTGAACCAAGGACTCTCTTGCTGCAAGGCAGACGTGCCTATTATGCCACAGTCACCCAATATAAAGGAAAGCAAATAGTTCAGTCAGTGTCCCATTTATTGGAATATCAGCAAAAACTTTGCACATTAAACACTTAAAGGGGTTGTAAAGGTTTGTTTTTTATTTTCTAAATAGGTTCCTTTAAGCTAGTGCATTTTTGGTTCACTTACCTTTTCCTTCCATTTCCCTTCTAAATGTTTTTTTTCTTTGTCTGAATTTCTCACTTCCTGTTCCTTCTCACTAAGCTGTGCAGTAAGCTGTTCTAAATGACTTTCCACCGCTTGGATGATGGTGGAAAGATTACTGAGGAGAAACAGGAAGTGAGAAATTCAAACAAAGAAAAAAAACATTTAGAAGGGAAATCGAAGGAAAAGGTAAGTGTACCAACAATGCACTAGCTTAAAGGAACCTATTTAGAAAATAAAAGACGAACCTTTACAACCCCTTTAAGGACCGATCTTGTTTTTCAGACTCTGGGGCAGATCCACAGAGATCTGCATGGGCGCAGTGTATCAGAGATACACTACGCCGCCGTAAATTTCCCGGCTTTGGTTCGAATCCTGAAAGATTGCGCGCCGAAAGTTACGGCTGGGTAGTGTATCTCAAGCGGCGTAACGGCGCTTTTTTCAAATCGGCGATTAGGGCGTGTGTTTCATTTAAATGAAGTGCGTCCCGCACCGAATGAACTGCGCATTCGCTGTCCCGAAATTTCCCGCCGTGCATTGTGCTAAATGACGTCGCTAGGACGTTATTTTTTTTTACTTACACGTGACTTACGTACATTCCGATTCACGGACGACTTACGCAAACAATTTTTTTTTCTTAAAATTACTTAGAACCCCCAAACATTATACTTTTTTTTCTAATACCCTACAGAATAAAATGGCGGTCATTGCAATACTTTTTGTCACACCGTATTTGCGCAGCGGTCTTACAAGCGCACTTTTTTGGGAAAATAATCCCTTTTTTGAATGAAAAAATAAGACAACAGTAAAGTTATCCCAATTTTTTTTACATTGTGAAAGATATGGTTACGCTGAGTAAATTGATACCCAGCGTGTCACGCTTCACAATTGCGCCCACTCGTGAAAAAGCGTCAAACTTTTACCCTTAAAAATCTCCATAGGCGACGTTTAAAAAATTCAATTCTACAGGTTGCATGTTTTGAGTTACAGAGGAGGGCTAGGGATAGAATTATTGCTCTCGCGCGGCGATATCTCACATGTGTGGTTTGAACACTATTTTCATATGCGGGCGCTGCTCACGTATGTATTAGGTTCTGCGCGTAAGCTCGTCGGGACGGGGCGCTTTAAAAAATATTTTTTTTCCTTATTTATTTTACTTAATTTTATTGATTTTAGGAGATATCCCCTGTATCAGCATGTGCCGACATCATCGGCGGGTTTTCTGCCAATCACAGTGCCAGAGCCCACGATACCCGGAAATAACTCTGGTAGGCATGTTGCCGGGCAGAGCAGTGTGCCGGGACTGCTGTGGGGACTTCGATCTAAGGTGTGTATTTCATAATGAGCTAGTATGCTAGGCATACTAGCTCATTATGCCTTTGTCTTGCAGGTTTTTTATTTTTTTAAATGGGTTTACAACCACTTTAAGTTTTCTGGAGCTTTAATACCTCTGTAACTTAACCTTACAGTAGAAGTCAAGGCAAAGAGCTAAATATACAGATTTAATCCATGTTTTCTGTTTTAGTTATAAAGTATGGTAAATCTGCCACATTGTTTTAACAAAGCAGAACTCATAATTTCGCTATGTAGTAATTTTCTTCTTAAAACTCTTTTGTAACATACACAATTAACATTTTCTCTTCACACAGTTCCATTTTTATTTTTATTGTGGTTATGGAAAATATAATGTTAAAGTAGCGATAGTTTCGTGGTTTCCCGCTACAAAAGGTGGGTGTTGTGTACAGTATTTTTTTTAATGCACAGTCTGTGTAGCTAGTGTAAGATATATGAACATCAAAAACATCTTAGAATATTATGTAATTTGTACATGTGGTGTGTGGAGGTAATGGTCGGTGTCAAGTTCTTGGTTAGATTACAACACACAATGTCAGATCTGTTATGTTATTGGTGACAGTTTTGTCAGTAGTGATTGGCTGGGAAACCCCAACACATATTTCATTCCAGGATATCTGCTACGGTCTTTTAACCACTTAAGGACCAAGCCTGTTTTTCAGACTCGGTGTTTACAAGTTAAAAACGCGTTTTTTTGCTAGAAAATTACTTGGAACCCCCAAACATTATAATTTTTTTTCGAACAACCTAGAGAATAAAATGGCGATCATTGCAATACTTTTTGTCACATCGTATTTGCCCAGCGGTCTTACACTTTTTTTAATTAAAAAAAATAAGACAACAGTAAAGTTATCCCCATTTTTTTTTATATTGTGAAAGATAATGTTACGCCGAGTAAATTGATACCCAACATGTCACGCTTCAATATTGAGTCCACTCGTGGAATGGCGTCAAACTTGTACCCCTAAAAATCTCCATAGGTGAGGTCTAAAAAATTCTACAGGTTGCATGTTTTGAGTTACAGAGGAGGTCTAGGGCTAGATTTATTGCTCTCGCTCTGACGATCGTGGCGATATCTCACATGTGTGATTTGAACACCATTTTCATATGCGGGCGCTGCTCACGTATGCTTTCGCTTCTACATGTGAGCTTGTCATGATGGGGCGCTTTACATTTTTTTTTTCTTATTTATTTTACTAAATTCTTGATTTTAACACTGTTTAAAAAAATAAATAATTGGGTCACTTTTATTGCTGTAAACATCCCTTGTAATAGAAAAAAGCATGACAGGTCCTCTTAAATATGAGATCTAGGGTCTTATCTTATATTTAGACTAAAATGCAATGCAAAAAATAAATAAAAAATGACAACAAAAAAATAGTTTAATGTGGAGTTAGTCCCGGTTCACACTGCTGTGACTTGTCATGCGACTTGTGACACATAAAGTTAAATGACAAGTCAAAACACATTTATTTCCATTGCAGCCATTCCAATCAGTCAATTACAAAAAATAGGTTAATTTACTACTTTGATGTAACTTCAATTCAATGTCCCATGAAACTCACATGGCAAGATAACATGGCAATGGGGTCGCAGTAGTGTGAACTGGGCCTTAAAGTGGAACTTCAGTCATTTTTTTTATCTTTCCATCTATAAAATTATCTGCCCTTGTTTTAAAGGGCACCCTAAAAACATGTATATAACTTTACATTCTGCATACTTCCAACATTTACAGTATGCTGTTTTTTTGTTTGTTTTTTGCTGTACAAATACCGTATTATTGCTATTTTCCACCCGGCTTCCGGGTGCTCACTCCTGCGGGAGTAGGCGTTCCTATGCAGAGGCGCAGTGTCATGTGGGACTTCGCCCAGATGACAGAGTGACATCGCATAGAGACGACTCGCAGTTCGGCTACTTTTGGAAAATCGTGAGGCGCCTTATCCGCCAGGGGGGAAGTTTTTCTCAAGACGTCAATCATCTGGGCGAAGTCCCACATGACACTGCGCCTCTGCATAGGAACGCCTACTCCCGCGGAAGTGAGCACCCAGAAGCCGAGTGGAAAATATCAATAATACAGTATGTACAGCAAAAAAACAAAAACAAACAGCATACTGTAACTGCTGGAAGTATGCAGAATGTAATGTTATATACATGTTTTTAGGGTGAACCTCCGCTTTAACTTTGGATAGTAAAACATTTTTTTTTCTGCCAGTAAATACCTTATACAGCCCACTTCCTGTTTCTCATCTGGTCATTAGCTTAGGCTTATGACATCATGCATAGCTCTCTCTCTCTCACTCTTGTGAGAGTTTTCCAGGAAGGGAAGGGGGATGAGTCATAAGGGGGCCAATGAGAGCTGCAGGGCTGCAGAGCTGGAGGTGTGCCTTTGTGTGTCTGTGTAAATCCAGGAAGTAAACAGGCAGCAGCTTCAGCTGCCCACAGTTAAAATGGATGCAGCCAGACTCAGTGGAGAGAGATTTCTGCAGCATATTTGGCAAGTTCAGAATCACAGTATATATAAAATAATATGTAAAGTGGTTGGAGGGAAACTTCAGAATGGCAAAGATGTTTTATTACAAATTATGTGAGCAGACTGTAGTTCCTCTTCAAAGCGTAACTCCACTTTTAATCGGAAAAAGAAAAGGCAAATGAAAAAAATAATGATATATAGCATATACAATTGCCGCACAAGTCAAATTGCAATTGAATGTTATTAAAAATTACCTTTATTTTTCAATCTGCAGCTCTGTCATTTTCTGTAAAATGCAATATTTCAATCTGTAGGTGTTCTGTACACAGATGGTATACAGAAGGCCTCCAGAAATGTCATTTCCTGCTTGTGTGATTGGTTCACAGATTTTCCCAGAATTCTGCACCTATACAAGACAATTTTTTGGCATCCCCTGCAACAAAAATGTATTTTAGTGAGGTACTCCCAAAGAGAAATTTTGTCCAAAGGGATGCAGACCCTGACAGTTTCCGCATTAGAGCCCTGCAGGTGCAGCAGCTGATTGATAATTATAAAACCACTCCGGCACAGATACACTCTGTACACAGACAAACAAACAGCTATTTTTTCAGAATAACAAAAGATAGGCATCTGCAACAAATTTGTTATAATCCCTGCAATGTACATAGAACACCCAGAGGGAAATGATTTTTTTTTCCTCAACAAAAGTGAAGTTACTCTTTAAAGTAGAGTGCATGGATATACCTAACTAATCTAAAAAAAAAATCCTCCCTTCCCCATTCTAACACCAGTGTGGAGTAATCTGTGTAAGCAAGATTTGTATACTACCAATTTTCAGCCTACTCCTGTCCAGACACGGGAGAAGAGAAAGTGCTGGCAGCAGATAGGCTATAGTAAGCCTAATGCCGCGTACACACGATTGGAATTTCCGACAACAAATGTTCGATGGGAGCTCGTTGTTGGAAATTACGACCGTGTGTAGGCTCCATCGGACATTTGCTGTTGGAATTTCCGACAACAAAAATTTGAGAGCTGGTTCTCAAATTTTCCGACAACAAGTTTTGTTGTCGGAAATTCCGATCGTGTGTACACAATTCCTACACACAAAATTCCACGCATGCTCGGAATCAAGCAGAGGAGCCGCACTGCCTATTGAACATGGTTTTGTTGTCAGAATGTCAGATCGTGTGTATCAGGGTGATGTCACTGCTCCCAGGCATTATCAGGTGTTGCCGAGCGATCTACCCTCTTCCCTGCAGCCAGCACTGGCTGACACAGGAGAGATCATATGACTGTACTGGAACAGCCTGATCATAGGTAAGTATTGATCTTTCGTACACAGATTTGCAGTGGCGGCTGGTGCTCAACATTTTTGGGGGGGCGCAAACGAAAAAGAAAAAAATTGCAGACTCACTGTGCCCATCAAATGCAGCCACTGTGCCATCAATTGTCACCACTGTGCCATGCCATCAAACGCAGCCACGGTGCCATCAATTGTCACCACTGTGCCATGCCATCAAAGGCAGTCACTGTGCCATGCCATCAAACGCAGCCACTGTGCCATCAATTCGCACCACTGTGCCATGCCATCAAACACAGCCACTGTGCCATTCCATCAAACGCAGCCACTGTACCATGCCATCAAACGCAGCCACTGTGCCATGCCATCAAATGCAGCCACTGTGCCATCAATTCGCACCACTGTGCCATGCCATCAAACGCAGCCACTGTGCCATGCCATCAAACGCAGCCACTGTGTCATCAATAGTCACCACTGTGCCATGCCATCAAACGCTGCCATTGTGCCATGCCATCAAACGCTGCCACTGTGCCATGCCATCAAACACAGCCACTGTGCCATAAATTGTCGCCACTGTGCCAATTGTCACCACTGTACCCTTTTAATTGTCGCCACTGTGCCCATTGATGTCACTGTGCCCTTTAATTGTCTCCACTGTGCCAAATTGTCGCCACTGTGCCCATTCATGCTGCTGTGCCAATTGTCCCCACTGTGCCCATTGTCCCCACTGTGCCAAATTGTCGCCACTGTGCCCATTCATGCCGCTGTGCTAATTGTCCCCACTATGCCCATTGATGTCACTGTGCCCTTCGTCGTCGCTGTGCCCTGTAAAATGCCCCTTCCCCCCCCCCCCGCCCGGCACTTACCTTTACTGGAGTCAGCCATCCACATCCCTCAATGTCTTCTCCCGCCCTCGATGACGCTTCAGCCAATCAGGTTACCGATAGCCAGAACCAGTGAACCTGATTGGCTGAGACGCCTGTCAGTCTTATTCAAGGAACGCACCGCCGGTACGTCCCGAGGATAAGCATTCGGAAGCCGACTACAGCCTGAGGGCTGTACTCGGAAAGCCTATCAGAGCCGATGGCTCTGATGAGCACTTCCATACAGCCAACCAGCTGCCGTTATTCAGGTGGCCGGCGCTCTAGGTCCGGCCATCTGAATAGACCAGCGGCAGTGGCGACAATAACATCGATTCATGCAATGCAATGAATCTATGTTATTAGTCAGTGGCGGTGCGGAGCCAGAGGGGGGGGGCGCTCCAGTGCCCTCTATGGACGAACCGCCACTGCAGATTTGTCTGAATAGGTGCTAGTAGAGGGGAGGGGCAATCGTTAGTTGCAGTCCTAATTAGGTTTATCCTGGAATTCTACCTTAAGCCCATTGGCTTCTTATGCAACGATCAGCCATAGCATTATAACTACTGACAGGTGAAGTCAGTAAAGGGAATAATATTGATTATTATGTTACAATGGCATCTGGATGTGGGTGAGATATACAGTATTAGGTGGCAAGTGGGCATGTAGTCCCTGAAGTTGATTGAGTGTTAAAAGCAGAAAAAATGGGCAAGCATCAGGATTTAAGTGCCTTTTGACAAGGGACAAATTGTAATGGGGTGACAACTGGGTCAGAGCAACTCCAACACTGCAGCTCTTGTGGGATGTTCCTGGTCTGAAGTGGTCAGGACCTATCAAAAGTGGTCCAAGAAAGGAATACAGGCAAACCGAGACATTTTTATTAATGCACATGGGGAGCGAAAGGCTGGCCCATGTAGTGCAGAAAAATGTATAAAATAACAGTTCGCTGCCTGTATACGGCTAACAGCTAATTGGATAATAGCTGTAAGCAAAGGTAGATAAAAGTGTAGCACTTAAATATCTTTATCAGAAAGGTGAAACCAAACTGTAAATATTAATGGAGGGGTATGGACCCCAGAAAGTAAAAAAACTCACTATGACAATAAAACAACATAAATAGTGCAGTGCAAAATGTAAAATCTACACACAACACATGTGAGTAAATTTAAAATCCATATATGATGCAAAATGTGCATGAAACATGAAAAAAGTCCACCGTGTATTAACACGGGAAGTGTAAAGAAGGAACACCAAAAACTTCAAAGTATTATGCAGACTTCTGAATGGTGAACAGGGACTTGTTGTATATAGTGTGCTGACCCATCATCGATAGAAGTGCAGGCTTACCGGATATATTGGACCCAGGGGAACATACGTTTCCGTGAGTCAATTAAGGCATGTGCTGTCAAAACCAACAGGATGAAGACTGGGAAATCCTCGGTTGTTAAACCATGTGGCACCCAGACATCCGTGGAGAAATAATCCACACAATCCACGGGGATATATAGGGCCAAATTCTCAAAAATCGTGCGTAACTTAACTTTAGGGAGTTAAGTTACACTGCCGCAATTTTCCGAAATTAAGTACCGATTCTCAAAGCACTTACCCGGAAAATTGCGGCAGCGCAACTTAACTCCGTCTGTCGCAAGGCGTTCCTAGTTTAAATGGGTGATTCCCATTTAAATTAGGCACGCTCCCGCGCCGGACGTACTGCGCATGCGTGTGACGTCATTTTTCCCGACGGGCAGCGCGCGAACGTAATTTACGCCGGGCTTTGTGGATCGCGACGGGACAATAAAGTTGCGTCGAAAAAAAAAAAAAATACGCGCCGGGAAAAAAAATTCAAATTTAAAAAAAAATCGCGGCGATCGAAAAAAAGGTCTGATTTTACATGGTGTACTAAATTTGCACATTGTAAAACCAGCCCTAGTTTTGCGCAAGCAAATCGTAACTTACGCAGAAACCACAATGCTTAAAAGCTTTGTGGATCTGCTTAAGTCCTCATTTGCATACGCAAAGCGGCATTTCAATGAGAAATGCCCCCAGCGGCGGATGCGGTACTGCATCCTAAGATCTGACAGTGTAAGTGTCTTACAGATGTCAGATCTTCTGCCTAACTTTGGAAAAATCCTTTTGAGGATCGTTTCCAAAGTTAGGCACAGGGATACGCAGGCTGAACAGCAGTTCCGCCTGCGTATCTCCTTTGAAGATTTGGCCCATAATTCAGTAATGTATGATATCAGAAAACTCACGCCAATGATGTAAAGATTGATAGGGGAATAAGAGAAGAAGAGGGCCACATCACGTGATTCCGTGAAAAAAGAGTACACAAATGTATTAAAGCTGATGACTTTACATTTAGCAGAAGGTATCAAGCGCTTAAATTAAAATATGGCGGCAGTAGAGTCCTCCCGACCGGTTTTGTCTTATTAGGCGTCATCTGGCCCATGTAGTCCAATTTCAATAGAAGAGCTGTTGTAGCTCAAGTTGCTGAAAAAGTCATCAGAACAGTGCATTGCAGTGCGTTGTGTATGAAGGTGTATAGCTGCAGACTGGTCAGAATGCCCATGCTAACCCATGTCCACAGCCAAAAGTACCTACAATGGGCATGTGAGCATCAGAACTGGAGCATGGATCAACGGAAGAAGGTGTCCTGGCCTAATGAAGAATAGTTTGTAGTACACAACAACGAGGTTGAGGTGCTTACTGGCCTCCAAATTCTCCAGATCTCAATCTAATCGGGCATCTGTGGGACCTGCTGGAAAAACAAGTGTGATCCATGAAGCCCCCACCTTCCAACTTACAGGACTTAAACGATCTGCTGCTGATGGCTTGGCACCAGACACTGCAGCATACCTTCAGAGGTCTGGTGGAGTCAATGCCTCAAAGGGTTATGGTGGGTGGTCAAAATGTTATGGCTGATCAGTGATCTACCACAAGGCTGTCTGGCTTTGGGGGTGTTCAAGTGTGCAATTGTGAATTAAATTTTAGCTGAGATTCATAATGCATTAATTAAAAACATGGGCTTCAATAAAGGATTTTTGTGAACTGGTATTTTTATTTTTATTTTTTTTAGCTCTGCACGATCCCCCTTGAAAAGCACCCCAGGGATCCTAATGTTGCAATAAATGTAGAAGTATGTGATGAATAATTTAATGATGGTGTTTAACCATCAGGAAATTGCCACAATTAAAGATGTGCTTTTACTTATGACAAAACATACACTCTTTAGTGTATACCCTGCCAACAGAAAGAGGTGGGTGAGTTCAGAACACCTACAGTCTGTACTGCATAACCAGAGGAAAACAAGACTTTCCACTTATTGGTTCGTGAGCCAAAAAGCTGAAAAGGGATTTATAAGATGCTTATCAGGACTGATAATAAATACAACTACTGCAACCATCATCTCTTCCAAGTAATTATACATTGCTTTGAAATGATACATTGCATTCTTCATTAAAAATTTGGCTTAAAGACCAGAATCTATGCTTCTTATTAAAGGATCACTAAAGGCAAATAAAAAATAAAATAACATTTTATACTTACCTCCACTGTGCAGCTTGTTTTGCACAGAGTGGCCCCGATCCTGGTCTTCTGGTGTCCCTCGGCGGCTGTCTCGGCTCCTCCCCACAAGAACTATCCACCTCCATGCAAGCTCTCTTGCATGGTGGTTAGTTCTTTCGTGGGACTTTCGAGGGGGGCCGCTAATCCTAGGATGTTTTTTCACCCTAATGCATAGAATGCTTTAAGGTGAAAAAACTTGTACCTTTACAACCCCTTTAATTGCCATTCTTAAAGGAATTTTTTTTTTTTTTTTGCTCAAATTACTGTTTACAGGGTATAGAGACATAATAGTTAAAGCGGTGGTTCCCCTAAAAATAAAATTTTAACATTGCTTTTCCCAAATAAATTACGATTAGAATCGGCCGGTTTTATAAAAAAAAAAAGGTCCGTACATACCGTTTGTTGTTTTCGTTCCCACCGCCACTTCTGGGTACGAAACTCCGGGTACCGAACGTCGGTGCGCATGCGCCGTATAGAGCCGCACCGACGTTCGGCTTCTTTCGGCATCTCGTGACGCGATGTCAGGGCTGGTGCAAGGATTTTTTACACCCTAGGCGAAACCTAATTTTGCCGCCCCCCTTGACCCCACCCTCTTTACCCTGCCCATGTATACCCCACCTTTCTAACGAAGAGCCCATCAAATACAGCCTCACTAGCACCCATCAAATACAGCCTCACTAGCGCCCATCAAATACAGCGCCCATCAAATACAGTGTCGCCAGCGCCCATCAAATACAGCGTCACCAGCGCCCATCAAATACAGCGTCACCAGCGCCCATCAAATACAGTGTCACCAGCGCCCATCAAATAGTGTCACCAGCGCCCATCAAATACAGTGTCACCAGCACCCATCAAATACAGTGTCGCCAGCGCCCATCAAATACAGCGTCACCAGCGCCCATCAAATACAGCGTCACCAGCGCCCATCAAATACAGTGTCACCAGCGCCCATCAAATAGTGTCACCAGCGCCCATCAAATACAGTGTCACCAGCACCCATCAAATACAGTGTCGCCAGCTCCCATCAAATACAGCCTCACTAGCACCCATCAAATACAGCGTCACCAGCGCCCATCAAATACAGCGTCACCAGCGCCCATCAAATACAGTGTCGCCAGCGCCCATCAAATACAGCCTCACCAGCACCCATCAAATACAGCGTCACCAGCGCCCATCAAATACAGCGTCACCAGCGCCCATCAAATACAGCGCCACCAGCGCCCATCAAATACAGTGTCACCAGCGCCCATCAAATACAGTGTCATCAGCGCCCATCAAATACAGTGTCATCAGCGCCCATCAAATACAGTGTCACCAGCGCCCATCAAATACAGTGTCACCAGCGCCCATCAAATACAGTGTCACCAGCGCCCATCAAATACAGTGTCACCAGCGCCCATCAAATACAGTGTCATCAGCGCCCATCAAATACAGAGTCATCAGCGCCCATCAAATACAGTGTCACCAGCGCCCATCAAATGCAGCCTCACCAGCGCCCATCAAATGCAGCCTCACCAGCGCCCATCAAATGCAGCCTCACCAGCGCCCATCAAATGCAGCCTCACCAGCGCCCATCAAATGCAGCCTCACCAGCGTCCATCAAATGCAGCCTCACCAGCGCCCATCAAATGCAGCCTCACCAGCGCCCATCAAATGCAGCCTCACCAGCGCCCATCAAATGCAGCCTCACCAGCGCCCATCAAATGCAGCCTCACCAGCGCCCATCAAATGCAGCCTCACCAGCGCCCATCAAATGCAGCCTCACCAGCGCCCATCAAATGCAGCCTCACCGCGTCCATCAAATACAGCCTCACCAGCGTCCATCAGTGCCAATCAATGCAAATCAAGCTCTGGGGGGGTGGGGGCAGATATTTTAATATACACATACATTTAAAAAAAAATTGTCATCACATACACAAAAGTTTTACTTTACTCACCACACCAACTTGAACGGTGAACCCTGTGGTGGCTGCCTGCCCACGCTCGCCCACACCACCTCTGCTGTTGTACAGTGGCACTGGGGTGCCTCTTTAATATTATGCTCCACCTGAGGCTGTCCCCCCAAGCCCGGGAGCCGCCAGTATCCCATGATGCATCGCGCGGCATCCTCCACACAGTGTGCCAGGACTCAGGAGAGGGACGGGTGCCGGGGGGGCGCTGTGCTGCGGTACACCTCTGGCTCCTGTCACACACAGTCAGTCAGTGTGGACACAGAGCTGAGAAGGAAGGGGCTGCTGCCTCATGTGAGTCGGCTCTGTGCTGGACACGGACGGACACAGGAGATGAGATGATGATGACACACACTCAGTACTGTATTATTACATGACACATCACATGAAACAGCGGTGGGCACCCAGGCTGGGGGGGACCTATCCTTTGACACAGACACACTGTCACTCGGAGCGGAGAACTCGAGCCGCGTTGGGGGGGCTGCTTGACATGTCAGGGCTGAGGGCGCTGCCAGCATTTTGTGGAGGACACAGTGCGGGACTCGGGAGTAATAGCGGCAGTGCGCTCTAGGAGGCAGTGCGCTCTAGGCGGTCGCCTAATCCGCCTAGTGGTAGCGCCGGCCCTGCGCGATGTATGCGTCGGTCGGATGCCTGTCTATCAATTAGGAACGCCCACCGCCAGCATCGTACCCGGAAGTGGCGGTGGGAACGAAAACAACAAACGGTATGTACGGACCTTTTTTTTTTATAAAACCGGCCGATTCTAATCGTAATTTATTTGGGAAAAGCAATGTTAACATTTTATTTTTAGGGGAACCACCGCTTTAACTGATTCCTTTTAAAAAACGATTAAAAATAGATAAAAATCAATCATATAATGTACCTGTAGTTTCAGTTTTGCATGTTATCCTGCCTCTGTGCTGTATAGAGCCATAGAGAAGTGATGGTTTGGAAAACGAAACTAGAAGCTCCCAGTACTGCGGTCATCAGGAAACAGACAACCAGGAAGTGTCCATAACAGAGCAGAATTACCGCAACATCAGAGCAAAAACAAACAATGAGGACATGAAACCAGGACTGCAGTAAGGTAAAGGAAGCTATTTAGGTAAAAAAAATCCTTTAGTGATCCTTTAAGCTGGTTACACATTATACAATTTTTTTTGTTCAATTTCCTTTAGGCTTAATGTACATGAGACATTTTAAAACCTTTCCTCAACGATTTAACTTGGCAGATAGTAACCGACGATTAAAAACTTCAGTTTTGTTGCGTTTAAATGCAGCGTTTAGCCGCGTTTGCGTTTAGAGGCGTTTTTTTTGTTTTTTAAATAGTCAAAAATGTATCTCCATTAAAAACACATGTAAACAAAACATGGCTAAGCGCGAGTTATCACGGTTACACACGTCTACAAGCTGTTATAGGCCTTTCAAATGCCTCTGAACATCCGTCCTGAATGCATTTTTTTGCTTTCCAAAAAATGCTTCTAAACTCAACTGCCTAGAAACGACTAAAAAAACGACCCTGTGTACATGTACTGATAAGATAACATAGAGGAGAGTTCAGGGGCAGCTGAAAAAAAAGTCCAACCACTCCTAAACATACGTTTACCAGCAGCAGTGTACATGAAACCTTCGATTTACCTTCAACTATGTAGTGCAAGGGCCTGCCTGATTGCATACAAATTGAAAGTCTATGTTTGACCTCATATTATATGGTTTTGGTAAATCTAGAAACATTGCACAAAAAAATTGTATGATGTGTAGCCAGCTTAACTCTCACTACTGTGCCTACCACCACCCTAACCACCCTTCCCTGACCACTGCCACCATTCCATCCATAAGTAATGCACTCAACTGCCATGGCCTGTATGCACGCTCACCGTGCAAGGCTCCATTGCTAAAGAAAAAGCATGTTGAAGCTCACCTGAAGTTTGTTGCACAACTTTTTAGACAAGCCTGTGAAATATTGGGAGAATATAATCTGATCAGATGAGACCAAAACGTAACTCTTTGAATGCCATAATACACACCATGGGCTAGATTCAGCAAGAATTTACGCCGGTGTATCTGTAGATACGCCGCGTAAATTCAAAGCTGCGCCGGCGTATCTTCTTTCTGTATTCAGAAAGCAAGATACGCCGAAATTAGCCTAACATCCGACTGGCGTAAGTCTCTTACACCGTCGTATCTTAGGGTGCATATTTACGCTGGCCGCTAGGTGGTGCTTCCGTCGTTTTCGGCGTAGAATATGCAAATGACCTAGATACGCCGATTCACAAACGTACGTGCGCCCGGCGGAATTTTTTACGTCGTTTGCGTAAGGCTTTTTCCAGCGTAACGTTGCTTCTGCTATATGAGGAGCAACCAATGTTTAGTATGGACGTTGTTCCCGCGTCGAATTTAGAATTTTTTACGTTGTTTGCGTAAGTCATTCACGAATAGGGCTTTGCGTAAATTACGTCCACGTCGAAAGCATTTTAGATTTGCTTCGGAATTTCGAGCATGCGCACTGGGATTCTTTCACGAACGGCGCATGCGCCATTCGTTAAAGATGTAATTTACGTGGGGTCATGTTTTATTTACATAAAACATGCCCACCTCTTCTCAATTTGAATTTGGCGCGCTTACGCCGGCTGATTTACGCTACGCCGCCCAGCCAATCACCTGACTTGAATCCAATAGAACATTTATGGAATGAACTAAAGATCAGAGTTTCAAGAGGCCCACAGAACCTTCAAGATTTGAAGACTGTGTGGAAAAATGGGCCAACATCACACCTGAGCAATGCATGCGACTAGTTTCTCCATGCAGGAGGAATCTTGAAGTTGTCATTACCAACAATGTTTTTTTTATAAAGTATTAAATACATTTCAGTTAGCTTGTTTAATACTTTTTCCCTGGGTCATATCGTTTTATTATACATAACTTAATTTTTGAACGTATTTGTTTTTGTTTCTTTGTATGTATGGATTGAATAGGTTGTTACCGACATGTGGTGAAGATTTAATGCCAATAGCATCTTTAGAAATAAATATACAGAGAGAAATGGTCCCACCAAAGTGAATACACCCCTTAAATTTTTTGAAGAAATGACACGTTGCTACAATGTAAAGTAGTGAGTGTACAGCTTGTATAACAGTGTAAATTTGCTGTCCCCTCAAAATAACTCAACACACAGCTATTAATGTCTAAACCACTGACAACAAAAGTAAGTAAACCTCTAAGTGAAAATGTCCAAATTGGGCCCAATTAGCAATTTTCCCTCCCCGGTGTCATGTGACGCTTAGTGTTAAAAGGTCTTAGGCCCCGTACACACGAGAGGATCTATCCGCTGGAATTTATCCGCGGATCAGTTTCAGCGGATAGATCCGCTGGTGTGTACAACCCAGCGGATATTTTTCGGGCCGATGGATTTCCAGTGGATAAAAATTTCTTAGCATGCTAAGAAATCTATCCGCTGGAATCCAGTCCAGCGGATTGATCCGGTGGTCTGTACAGACTCACCGGATCAATCCGTCCGATTCCATCCCTCGCATGCGTCGTAATGATTCGACGCATGCGTGGAAGTCCTTATATTACAGCGTCGCGCACGTCGCCGCGTCATCATCGCAGCGACGGCGCGACACGTCACTGCGGAGGGAATGGCAATGGACAATCTTCTGGGACCTGTGACATGTCGCAGAAGATTGCAGCGAGGGAGGGGAGAGAGGTGATCTTCTTTCCGACGCCATGGCGCCAGGGGAGAAAGTGGGAGCTGGGTGCCCTGTAAAAACAGCGTACCCGTTCCTCCCCCCCAAAAAAATTACATGCCAAATGTGGCATGTCAGGGGTCACCGGCACTTAAAGCGAAATTCCAGGCTTTTTTTGTTTATTAAAAGTCAGCAACTACAAAAAGTTTAGCTGCTGACCTTTAATAAACAGACACTTGCCTGTCCTACGGTCCAGCGATGTGGCCGCCCGGAGCGTCGCTCCTCTCCACCGGCGCCGTCATAGCCACTGTGGGCACCCGGCTGTGACAGCTTTCGGCTTCACAGCCGGGCACGCACTGCCAATGCGCGAGCCGCGTTCTCCCAGTGGACAGGCAATCTTCTGCGACCTGTCATGTGTCCCAGAAGATTGCCGAGATTGAGGGGCTGCCTAGGGGGAGAGGAGGAGTCGCCTAGGTGGCCTGTAGGTGGAAGGAGGAAGTGGGACAGGAAGTCCCCCAAAAAAAAATGCATGCCAAATGTGGCATGTAAGGGGGCGAGGAGTGCTTAACCACTTGGGATCCTCGCGCCGTCTATTGACGGCTACAGCGGGGATCCCAAAAGCCAAAGTGCCGTCAATTGACGGCCGCCCCTTTGGGCGGTCCCCGCGCGCGCTCCAGAGCGCGCAGCGGGGAAATTTTGTTTTGCCCGTGTCCCTTGGACACAGCCAATTAGAGATCGCCGCAAACGGCCAATCAGAGTGGCCGTTTGCGATGCGATCTGGGCGGCCAATGAGAGGAGATCTCAAATGTAAACATATGAGATCATCTCTCATTGCCGCCTCTCCCTCCTCACACAGAGACAGCGTGTGAGGAGAGAGAAGTTCTGTGAGTGATAATCGTTACAGTGTTACACAGTGTTACACAGTGTTACAGTGCCTGCCATCCATCCCAGTCCCATCCACCAGTGCCATCCATCCCAGTGCCATCCACCAGTGCCATCCATCCCAGTGCCATCCATCCCAGTGCCATCCATCCCAGTGCCATCCATCCCAGTGCAAGCCATCCCAGTGCAAGCCATCCCAGTGCCGCCAATCAGTTCCCACCTGTGCTGCCAATCAGTGCCCGCCTGTGTGCCAATCAGTGCCCGCCTGTGCCGCCAATCAGTGCCCGCCTGTGCCGCCAATCAGTGCCTGCCTGTGCCGCCAATCAGTGCCTGCCTGTGCCGCCAATCAGTGCCCACCTGTGCCGCCAATCAGTGCCCACCTGTGCCGCCAATCAGTGCCCGCCTGTGCCGCCAATCAGTGCCCGCCTGTGCCGCCAATCAGTACCTGCCTGTGCCGCCAATCAGTGCCTGCCTGTGCCGCCAATCAGTGCCTGCCTGTGCCGCCAATCAGTGCCCACCTGTGCCGCCAATCAGTGCCCACCTGTGCCGCCAATCAGTGCCCGCCTGTGCCGCCAATCAGTGCCCGCCTGTGCCGCCAATCAGTACCTGCCTGTGCCGCCAATCAGTGCCTGCCTGTGCCGCCAATCAGTGCCCACCTGTGCCGCCAATCAGTGCCCATCTGTGCCGCCAATCAGTGCCCGCCTGTGCCGCCAATCGGTACCCGCCTGTGCCGCCAATCGGTACCCGCCTGAGCCGCCAATCGGTACCCGCCTGAGCCGCCAATCAGTGCCCGCCTGTGCCGCCAATCAGTGCCCGCCTGTGCCGCCAATCAGTGCCCGCCTGTGCCGCCAATCGGTACCCGCCTGTGCCGCCAATCGGTACCCGGCTGAGCCGCCAATCGGTACCCGCCTGAGCCGCCAATCGGTACCCGCCTGTGCAGCCAATCGGTACCCGCCTGAGCCGCCAATCGGTGCCCACCTGTGCTGCCAATCAGTGCCCACCTTTGCTGCCAATCAGTGCCCACCTGTGCTGCCAATCAGTGCCCATCAGTGAAGGTTTAGCACACACCAGCAAAATGTCCAAAAGGTCCTATTCCCTTCAGGAGGCTTTCCAAATAATTTCTGCCCCCGACGAGAGCAACGTGGAGCTCTCTCTTTCAGAGTCCCTTTCCAACTCTGATTCGGAGTTTGACGTCGCTTATGAGCCAGCCATCAGTAGCGCAACACTGAGTGACTCAGAGGAGGAAGATAGCCGGCCGGCTAAACGAAGGCGTGAGGAGGCAGTGCCATCCACCAGCACCGCAGTGCCATCTGCCAGCACCGCAGTGCCATCTGCCAGCACCGCAGTGCCATCTGCCAGCACCGCCGTGCCATCTGCCAGCACCGCAGTGCCATCTGCCAGCACCGCAGTGCCTCGGCAACAAACTTCCAGGACCCATGCCAGCCTTCCCTATGCCCTTCAGAACCCCTTGTGGCTTCCTGCTACTTCAGGAGAAGCCAACATTCCCCCTTTCATGGCCCAGCCAGGAATCCAAGTGAACACGGAGAATTTTACCCCACTCGATTATTTTAACCTCATGTTTACAGAGGACATGCTATCCGAAATTGTGGCCCAGTGCAACCTATTTGCACAGCAATTTATTGCAAACAATCCCACGTCCTACTATGCCCGTCCCTTCCAGTGGAGAGACCTTACGTTGGACGAGTTCAAAATTTTTTTAGGCCTCACATTTTGTATGGGACTCAACCCAAAAAACACTTCACGTGCCTTTTGGTCCAAAAAGCCGATCTACCACATGCCCATCTTCTCCACCATAATGCCCAGAGCCCGATACTTTGCCATAATGAGATTCCTACATTTCAACGACAATACCCAGTGCCACCCCCGAAATCACCCAGATCATGACAGGCTCTTCAAAATCCGGCCCTTACTCAATTATTTTTCCGAGAAATTCCCCCAATTGTACACCCCGGACCAACACATCTGTGTGGATGAGTCCCTTATCAAATTTAGTGGCAGACTCCAAATAAAACAATTCATGCCCAGCAAAAGAGCCCGCTATGGTGTGAAGGTCTACAAATTGTGTGACCGAGTCACAGGATACCTGTATGCCTACAGAGTATACGAAGGCAAGGACACCCAGATCAATCCCCCTAATTGCCCAGACTACTTGGGATCAAGTGGCAAAATTGTTTGGGAACTAATCAACCCCCTATTAGACAAAGGATACCATCTATACGTAGATAATTTCTACACCTCTCTTCCCCTGTTCCACAACCTGCACCGGAAGCAGACGCCAGCATGTGGCACCGTCAGAAACAATAGGAAAGGCTTTCCTCAAAGCCTGGTGAACCAAAAGTTGAAAAGAGGAGAATCAGCAAGTCTGCGTAACAATGCGGTTTTGGCGGTGAAGTGGAAGGACAGAAGGGATGTCTATATGCTATCTACTATCCACAATGACACCATTGTTGAAACCCGCAGAAGGCGTGGCACCACCATCCGAAAGCCCACTTGCATCCAGGACTATAATTTGTTTATGGGGGGGGTCGACTTTAATGACCAGATGCTTGAGCCCTATCTTGCCACAAGAAGAACGTACCATTGGTACAAAAAAGTTGCCATTTATTTTTTTCAATTGGCCATATACAATTCTTTTGTAATTTACAGCAACTCCACCCAAAACCCCAAACGCTTCCTTGGCTACCAAGAGGACCTTATCACTGCCCTTATTTTCCCCAACGATGCACCCCAAACCATCCGATCTGATGTTTTAAGTCGTCTCGCCGAGCGTCATTTTCCCGATAAAGTCCCTCCCACAGAAACAGGCCGACGACGTCAAAAACGATGCAAGGTATGCGCCAGTGAAGGAGTCAGACGAGACACAGCTTACCATTGTGCCGATTGTCCTTCCAAACCAGGCCTCTGTATAATTGACTGTTTTCGCCGTTACCACACCAAACTAAAGTATTAATCCTCCGTTCCTGCCTTCACACACCTTCACACCCCTTATGCCACCGCCTGCTCTGTAACTGACCCCGGCTTGTTTTTTGACCACGATTCTGCCTAACGATTTTGTAATGCCTCTGCCCGATTTGGAATTGACCCTGGACTGTTTTTTCGACCATTCTTCTGCCCAACGATTCTGTACTGCCTCTGCCTGATCTGGAACTGACCTCGGACTGTTTGACCATGTTTTTGCCTGCCTCATGGACTGATCTTGTACCCTGCTACTGGACTAGTGGGAACACAGGGGTCTCACATATGTGAGGGGCGCCAGAAAAGTTTTTCTGGATGAAGAAAACTTTTTCGTTTTCTCATCCTAGATTAGGGTCTGGTTGCCCGGAGGCTTCAAAGAGATTTGGGTGGGAGAAGCCTCTACCCCTGTCCCCATTCTGTCCTGAACGAGGCCCTAATTCTGCCTGCTGCCTGTAGGACCTATGCCATCATGCCTCTGCCTGTTGCATGAACTGACCACCTGCACTAACCCTGACGGGACAGTATCCCTGCCTGGACATTGCTGACCAAGTCCCTGCCTGCTGCCTGGACCAGTGCTATCCTGCTGTAGAACTGCGCTACTATTACCACAGGTAATCTTTTGTTTACGCTTTGCTCAGCATAATGTATTTTGAGGTGTAATTCTTGGTATGTGCATACTATGTGTCTCTGGAACACCTGACGGTGTTCCTTGCATGTTGGATCTCTGTATGTGGTCAGGCTATGTAGAAGTCTCACACACGTGGTATTGTTGTACTCAGGAGGAGTAGCAGAATGTATTTTGGGGTGTAATTTTTGCTATCTAAATGCTATGTGTTGGAAATATCTTAGAAACATACAACTTTGTGTAAAAAAAATGAGTTTTCATTTTTCTTCCACATGTTCCAAAAACTTCTGGAAAAAAATGAACCATTCAAAAGACTCATTATGCCTCATAGATTATACGTTGGGGTGTTAGCTTTCCAAAATGGGGTCAGTGTGTTGGTAATTCCATTGTCCTGGTGTTCCAGGGCCTTCAAAAGTGTAATAGGTAGTCAACTAGTTAGATGTGCAATTTATGCTCCTAAAACCCCTGATGGCGCTTCCTGCATGTTGGGCCTCTGTATGTGGCCAGGCAGTAAAAAAGTCTCACACATGGGGTATCATTTTACTCAGGAGGAGTAGCAGAATGTATTTTGGGGTGTAATTTTTGATATGTACATGCTATGTGTTGGAAATATCTTATCAATGGACAACTTTGTGTAAAAAAAATGCGTTTTCATTTTTTTTCCACATTTTCCAAAAACTGCTGGAAAAAAATAAACCGTTCAAAAGACTCATTATGCCTCATAGATTATACGTTGGGGTATTAGCTTTCCAAAATGGGGTCACTTTGTGGGTAATTCCATTGTCCTGGTGTTCCAGGGCCTTCAAAAGTGTAATAGGTAGTCAACTAGTTAGATGTGCAATTTATGCTCCTAAAACCCCCGATGACGCTTCCTGCATGTTGGGCCTCCGTATGTGGCCAGGCAGTGAAAAAGTCTCACACATGGGGTATCGTTTTACTCAGGAGGAGTAGCAGAATGTATTTTGGGGTGTCATTTGTGGTATGTACATGCTATGTGTTGGAAATATCTTATCAATGGACAACTTTGTGTAAAAAAAATGCGTTTTCATTTTTTTTCCACATTTTCCAAAAACTGCTGGAAAAAAATAAACCGTTCAAAAGACTCATTATGCCTCATAGATTATACGTTGGGGTATTAGCTTTCCAAAATGGGGTCACTTTGTGGGTAATTCCATTGTCCTGGTGTTCCAGGGCCTTCAAAAGTGTAATAGGTAGTCAACTAGTTAGATGTGCAATTTATGCTCCTAAAACCCCTGATGGCGCTTCCTGCATGTTGGGCCTCCGTATGTGGCCAGGCAGTGAAAAAGTCTCACACATGGGGTATCGTTTTACTCAGGAGGAGTAGCAGAATGTATTTTGGGGTGTCATTTGTGGTATGCACATGCCATGTGAGAGAAATAAGCTATTACAATGACAATTTTGAGAAATTTTTTAAATGAAAAATAAAAATCTTTATTTTGCAAAGTATTGTGGGAAAAAAACACAACTTCAAATAACTCACCATGCCTCTTACTAAATACCTTGGGATGTCTACTTTCCAAAAAGGGGTTATTTTGGGGGCATTTGTACTTTCCTGGCTTGTTAGGGTCCCAAGAAATGAGATAGGCCTTCAGTACATCAGGTGTGATCAGATGTGACAATTTTTTATGATTTGCACTATAGCTTGTAGACTCTAAAACTTTCACACAGACCAAATAATTTCCAAAAATTTTGGGTTATTTTTATCAAAGACATGTAGCAGTATAAATTGTGGCCAAAATTTATGAAGAAATATTAATAATTTGCAAAATTTTATCACAGAAACTAAGAAAAAATCATTTTTTTTCCAAATTTTCGGTCTTTTTTCATTAATAGCGCAAAAAATAAAAAACCCAGAGGTGATCAAATACCACCAAAAGAAAGCTCTATTTGTGGGAAAAAAAGGACAAAAAAATCATTTGGGTACAGTGTTGCATGACTGAGTAATTGTCATTCAAAGTGTGACAGCGCTGAAAGCTGAAAATTGCTCTGGGCAGGAGGGGTGTTTAAGTGCCCAGTAAGCAAGTGGTTAAAGAGGAAGTTTCACTTTTGGGTGGAACTCCGCTTTAAAGCTGAAGTTCCATTTTTTGGTGGAACTCCACTTTAAGAGTGAAAATCATGCTAAAGTTGTGCAATAACATTGCTAAAATCCTCGTAATGTGTATAATTTGCAAGGTTATGTTCTCTTTAAAAGTGCATCTACTGTGTAATAATTGCAATTCCTACATATGAACAGTACAAGTACTCTAGACACAAATATCTAAGAAAAATGTATAGGTTGTCCTTTCTATCAAGTCACAAGAAGTAAGCAAAATGATGCATAACGTTTTTTTAATTTATTTTTTGTCTTTTGTGTGGATACTATAAAAAACCCTCCACTGTTCTATTATTTCACTCCGTGCAATTTGTGAGTGAAGTACAAAGTGTTTTGTGCTTACATAATACACAGATGTGATGCTTGGTTATCACCTAGTAGAGGGTCAGCGCACGTCTCCTGCAGTGCTCTGCTTACATAACATGCGTGTGTGAACTTTCATCAATACTGCGCTTGCAGAAAATGTTGCTGTTGATTGTTGTGCTTATTAAACGTATCCTTCTTGAACAGCTCTTATACCTGTATGTAAACTATTATACTTTATATTGATATCCACGTGTTTTTATCATTTTAGGTGATTGTAACGTTTTTTTTTGTTTTTTTTTTTATTAACAAACATGTCATACTTACCTGCTCTGTGCAATGGCATACTTCCCAACTGTCTGAGATGGGAATGAGGGACACCTACTAGCAAAAGTATGTAGACATAGGACACACCCCTTGCCATGCCCCCCTTAAACAAAAAATGTACAAAAAATGATTGGTTAAACCCACAAGTGCTTACTTACCACTTTTATTCCTTTATATCGGATTTTGAAATGTTCAAATGGAGCAATTTAGAATTTGGATGAAAGGTTTAGCACTGGGAAACACTTTTTGAAAGATAAATAGTGCATTTTATTTACAACTATATAGATCAGACCAAAATGAGGGACACATGAGGAGGACAGAGGGACTTTTTTTTTCCGAATGAGAGACAGTCTTTCGAAATCTGGGACAGTTGGGAGCCATGCAATGGTTTTTGCACAGAGCAGCCCCGATCCTCCCCTTCTGTGGTCCCCTGCCAGTGCTCTAGTCTCCTCCCCTTCTTCGTGGGCCACCAAAGGAAGCCTAATGCACTAGTGCAATGCACCTGTGATACAGCGCAGAGCAAAAGCACATGGCACTTTAAAAATAGTTGTGTGGTTTTGGCCACTCTGGAGTGTGTTGGTAGCCCTTTCACAATGACTGGACTGTCTTAACACAATGCATGTTAATGTGTGTGCCTTAAAGCGGGGTTCCACAGGGATTCACTGTAGCTGCTGACTTTTAATAAGGACACTTACCTGTCCTAGGCGCCCGCGATGTCACCCCCCGAGGCCGATCGCTTGATCCTGGCAGCTCCCAGCGCCACCACCCTTACTGCGGGAAACAGGCAGTGGAGCCTTGCAGGTTCACTGCCCGTTTCCTACTGCTCATGTTTTGTGAATGGGCGGCTGCTTTCTGGGATACACACAGTTCCCAGAAGGCAGCGCGCCCCATTCCCCAGAAGACAACGCGGGGAGGGCGAGGAAGAAGACCTGCCATGGTATTGGAAGAGGCAGATTAGGAACATCCGCATAGAAACCGCCATTTCTGGTAAGTAAAATAAAAAAATATATTTTTTTTTTTGCAGGATTTTGGTGCATTTTTGGTTTTTAGGGTGGACCTCCACTTTAACACACAGGATAAGTCCAATGGTGGCCGTACATGCTTTGATTTTATTATCTGATCAAAGTGCAACTGAATCATAATGATTGAACCAGGAGACAATCGAATAGCCATAACTTCCCTTTTGATTGATTTAGACTTGATTGAGGGCTAATTCACAAATAGCGCAGTGACATTGCATTGTAAAAAGCCTGTCACCGCAAGGACACAGAAAACAATTGTGTCCCATTCGCACTGCAACGCAGCTCAGAGCTGCACTGCAGCATGCTGTGAAAAATACGGACAAACTGCATTTTATCGCAGCGTGCCATACAGAAGTGCATGGCACCGTTGAGCAGCATGAATGAAGTATACTTTTGTACACTTCAAATAAAGTTTGTACAAATACAAAACATAAAAAGGAAGCTCTGTGTGATAAGCTGAATTCTACACCACACTGCTCCCTACTATAGTCGGGAATAGACAGCTGTCTGTTCCTGTGTAAATACAGCCTCACTAACCCACATCCAATTCGCACTAGTGTGAACCCAGCCTCAGGCCTCGTACACATGACCGAGTTTCTCGGCAGAATTCAGACAGAAACTCGATCGGAGCTGGATTCTGCCGAGAAACTCGGTCGTGTGTACAGTTTTCACCGAGGAAGCCGACGAGGAACTCGTCGGGCCAAATAGAGAACATGTTCCCTATTTCCTCGTTGTTCAATGAGGAAAGTTGGCCCGCCGAGATCCTCGGCGGCTTCACACAGAACTCGACGAGGAACTCGATGTGTTTGGCACGTCGAGTTCCTCGGACGTGTGTACGGGGCCTAAGTGTTTGCTCAGCTCCTCTGAATGCCTTTTCTCTTGGCAGGAGAAAAGCTGCTTAGAAACGTATTAAAAGCCATGTACTGCACGCGTGTTTATGCGTGTTCTCACGTTCAATCAGTATCTGGTCCATACCTTTGCATGGGTTGCGCCTCATCTATGGGGAATAACTTTACGCCGGACGTACGACTTAGGAAAACCGCGTATATAATGCGCCGGGCGCAAGTACGTTGGTGAATCGACGTATCTCCCTCATTTTCATATTTGAATAGGAAATCAATGGGAGCGCCACTCACGTCCAGCGTAAATATGCGCCCACGATACGCCAGCGTAGGAAAGTTACGTCGGTCGGATGAAGCCTATTTTCAGGCGTATCTTGGTTTCAGAGTGTGGCGCATAGATACGACGGCGCATATTTACACTTACACAGCGTATCTCGAGATACGTCGGTGTAAGTGCTTTGTGAATCCGGGCCTGTGTTTTTTATCTGCCCAAAAGTTCCCCTCGTGAATGCGCTGTTAATTTTTTTTTTTTGTACTGTATGTAAAAATTTCTCCTTTAATACACCTGTAAATGCTAACATAGAGGTGCATTTAGACTTTCACCCTGAAGCAGTTTTCAGGCGTATTAGCGGTAAAAATATCGCCTGAAAATTGCCTCTGGGGCAGTGCACTTGCAGGACGGGAAAAAAAAGTCCTGAAAGCAGCATCTTTGGGGCAGTGCGGGGGCGTGTATACACCAATCCCACACCGCCCCTGCCCAGTGAAATGAATGGGCACCGCCTCTGAAGCACCTGAAAAGTACTTTGGAAGGGCTGCATCACAGGCGCTTTTAACCCTGTTTTAACCCCTTCTTGGGGGTTAAAAGTGCCCCGCTAACACCCAAAAAGCGTTGCCAAAGCTTGGCTATAACAGCAGTAACATCGGCACTGCCCCAGTGTGAAAGTGGCCTAAAGCCTCATACACACAATTGGACTTCCATCTGACTTTTCCGTTTCCGATTTTGCTCCGAAGGGCGTTGTCCGTGAACTTGGTATGCATACACACGCAGGACTTTTTCAGCCAACGTAGTGACGTAATAGACGTACTACGTGGTTTTTCTGCTCTTTACCGCCACCCTTTGGGCAACTTCTGCTATTGTTGTCTGATCTTTAGCATTGGTTCTGAGCTTGAGTGTTTGTACTTTGGACTTTATTCCGATGGACTTGTGTACACACGATCGGATTACCCGAAGTAGGACATTTGTTGCCGGAAAGTTTGTCTGTTCACGCAGCGAACATTAGTCCGATGAAAAAGCGAAGAAGTTTGTCCGATGGAGCATACACACGGTCGGGTTGTCTTCAAAAACAGGTCCATCAGAGGTTTGTTGTCAAAAAGTCAGATCGTGTGTACGAGCCTTTACAGGCAGAAAATAAACATGCCAACTGCCTGTAAAAGCTGCGTTTTGTAGGGCCAGTGTGTATGAGACCTAAATCAGATAAATAAAAGAAGCACTGTTGGTAGTCATGCAAGACCGATCGCTATAAGAGATCATTTACATACATAATCAGTGGTCTACAGTAAGTATAGTCTTTGAAATCGATAAAGGGGTTGCAGTACAGAGCTTTGAGTGTAACTTCTAGTTTGCCTCTCGGGGGATCAGAAAGGAATTCTTTCCTCTGCTGTAGCAAATTGGATCACGCTCTGCTGGGTTTTTTCACCTTCCTCTGGATCAACTGTGGGTATAGGATTGTGTATATGGGATTGTATGTTTTTTTTTTTTGGTTAAACTTGTGTCTTTTTTCAACCTGACTAACTATGTAACTATGTAATTTAGGCATAACTTCTCATAATTGAATGTATTAGCATTAGGGTTGTCCCGATACCGATTTTAGTATCGGTATCGGGACCGATACCAAGCATTTGCCTGAATACTTGTACTCGGGCAAATGCTCCCGATGCTTCACCCGATACTTGTACAGTCAGCGGTGACCAGTGCGTGGGGAAGTTACAAGCACCGATCACCGCTGTATAGATTTAAAAGTAATTTCTCCGCTTCTCTCTCTCCCCCCACCTCCCTTTAAAATCAGCGGTGATCAGTGCTTGCAACTCCCCCACACACGATTACCGCTGACTGTCCCGTGTCCTCCTCCAGCCCCCCTCCGTATTGCTGCGGTCTCTCTCCTTCCGTGTCCCCCCCGTGTTTCTCTCTCCCTCCGTGTATCCCTCCGTGTCCCCCCCCCCGTGTTTCTCTCTCCCTCCGTGTATCCCTCCGTGTCCCCCGCCATGTTTCTCTCTCCCTCCGTGTGTCCCCCGCCGTGTTTCTCTCTCCCTCCGTGTATCTCTCCGTGTCCCCCCCCCCCTGTTTCTCTCTCCATCTGTGCTTCTCCGTTAAATCCGGCTCCTTACTGCTCCGAATGGACAGAGTCAGTGATCACAATGTTTCAGTTTATGAATAAAGAGAAGCGGCTGTCTTCACTCCATTCATTTTCAGCGCAGCTGATGCTGCTGAGAAAGGGACTGGGGAACATGTGTCCCTAGTCCCTTTCTCTGTCTCAAAGGGGAGATGTTAGAGGTCTGTTAAGACCCCTGATATCTCACCAAAGCCCCCCAACAGGGCAGAAAAAAAAAAAAAAAGAATAATAATAATAAAAAAAAAAAGAATAAATAAAATTATTGTAGAAAATAATAAAAAAATAAAAGAAAAAACACACATTGACACGGTCAACCCCCCCCCCCCCCCTTAAAAAAAAAGAAAGCATTATAAATAAAAAAAAATGTAAAAAAAATTGTAAAAAATTAAAAACAAATTGTTAAAGATAAAAAAAAAAACTAGAGTACTTGAAAAAAAGTATCGGTACTTGTACTCTTAAAAAAGTGGTATCGGGACAACCATAATTGGCATGCAAAGACTTTTTTATTATTTTGTATTCTATTTGTTTAATCACATGCCAGTCACATACATAATGATGGTTTTGGTATAAGTTCCTACTTGGGCCAATTAAAGTTTCCTTTTTCAACTGCTAATAATTTTTATTTTATTTTTACAGCAAGGGTTACATGATAATATAAATAAATATCCACTTGTGATGGGGCTTCTTGTGCACAGAAGTGCATTTTCTATTGATGTGCATTACTGCTGATTTACTAAAGTAGTTGAGAATCTTCATGTGATAAATTGTGTGTCTACATGTATTCACTTCAGTAATCCAATCATGTGCAGATAATATAAATAAACAAGAATTTGCTTTTCACATGATTGGACAATTGCGGTGAAAATCCACACAATTTATTGCATGAGGAGTCTTAATTTTTTAGGTAAATCAGCTACACTTGTACTGTGGTGTTGAAGGAACCTAACCAAGGGACTTCAATAGGACCGCTCATCAAAAATGCAGCATGCGGGACTGCAATGCAGTGCGACAGTGGGAACTAGTCCTGCAGACAACAAAAGATTTCCTTTTGTCCATGCACTTTGCCTTCATTGTAATACACTGCAGAATGCATGGCAACATGCCCAGTGTGAACAAACACTTACACTTTAAAAATATCAACCTGCATATTAGGTGTTTTGGGGGTCACAATGCTGTAAAGGTGAATTTTTGATATGTAGTTCAATTTATTGATGTAAAAAGCTGAGCATTTTCAAGCAGATGATCGTGCAATCCTGCCAGCTTCTTATAACATTCAGCCCCTTGCTGCAGCTTCGCAGTCACATGGCACGGTGCCAAACAGTGTGATCAAGAACAGCTTGCTGGATTTTCCTCATGAACCAATATATATTAGAAAGCGTCATCTTTATCACTTGTGTGCCCATTTGTAGCTCCCAGACTTTTACTAATACAGTATAAGCAACTCACTCACGCCAATATTACTTTACTCTTTTACATTGTATTATATAGTTACTGCAGTTATTTACAATAATGGCAAAAAAGAAATAAAAAATAACCCCCCCCCCCCCCCAAAAAAAAACGTGACATACAGATGACTGGGCTTTTCTGTATCCATATACTGTATGTACTCCATATGATGCAGCCTGCTACACAAAACACATGTAATTGTCCATACAGTAAAGAGGACCTGTTTGTGAAAAAATACAGTTCCCAGCCATCAGCCTCCACCCAAAACAGAAAATATTGTTCTCCCCATTCTTAACTCTTCTCAAAGTGCCTTTACGTGTTGCTATTCTCCCTACCTATCCGATACTGGGCAATATTTGTACACTGCACTGAGCGGTCTCTCTCTACACATCACCAAACTCCCTTGCAGATGCATGTGGTCCAGTCATTGAGAAAGATGGTTGACCTGTGCCCAGGATGGTTCATGTATATGTAATGACCTTTATTTCTTTTTGTAGCCAGACTGCATGCACACATGAGCAATTAGGAGTTGTAGAAAGACTTGTCACTGCACCATGTCTGGCTGTGGGAAGAATGGGACAGTTAGACCATATAAGGCTCAATTCACCAAGATAAGAATTTTTATTTTCAGAGAAGTAAGATTTAAATGTTGCAGTCACAATAAAATGTAAAAGTGTAAAATATCTTTATCGTTGTATCAAAGCTTTGTGACTTGATCCTATAGTATGTATCTGAGATCTGTATATTAATTTATGAATTTAATTAGAAGGAGTGGGAAAAGGTTCTATCTATCTTTCTTTTTTTTCTTTCTCCCTTCATCCTTTCTTTCTCTTTCTTTCTTTCTTTCTCACCTTCTATCTTTCTTTCTTTCTTTCTTTCTTTCTTTCTTTCTTTCTTTCTTTCTTTCTCACCTTCATTCTTTCTTTCTTTCTCAACTTCATTCTTTCTTCCTCCTCCTTTCTTTATTTTTTTCTTTCTTCATCCTTCTTTCTTACTTTCTCCCTTCATCTGGTAAAAGGTTCTAGACATAAATTAAGGTCTGCTCCAATGGATCCATGAATGGTATGGTTGGGTTGACTCTGAAGAGTTATGACCCCTGTTGTAATAGTTAACTCTACATCTATTGAAAGGGACACCAACGACAGTGGAAACAATTAAAAAAAATAGGGCTTGAATGTTTTTTTTTTTTTAACTATTTGTTTATTGAAAATGTATATTATACAGTGTGGTGAAAGAGGCATACAAGCTTGAGAAAATAATGTAAGTTACTGAATGTTACAGAAGATAGTACTTACATTTTAGGAAATACATTGTATATTTTTCTATATGCCAATACACTTTTAACACTACAAGTCTAGGAGTGTCATATATTGAGACATAAGTATGTAAAGATACTACAGTAATAAGATATAAAAATACAGAATATAACATGAACATAGTTAGCATCTTAAGAAAAGAGAGGAGGAAAGGTGGGTTAGTTAGGTAGGGGTTTGCGGGTAAGCTATAGGGGGAAAGGAGGGGGGTTTACCTAGTATGCCATCTATCGAATGTTCCAGATCGATCACTGATTTTGGGCTGAAGGAGAGAGTGGGGCAGATTCATCAAAGAGATACGACGGCGGATCTCCTGATCCGCCGTCGTACCTCTGAGTCCAGCCGGTCGGATCTATGAGGCGTATTCATAGAATCAGATTCCGCATAGATCTCCCTTAGATCCGACTGGTGTAAGTGACTTACACCAGTCGAATCTTAGGCTGCAATCTACCGCCGGCCGCTAGGTGTCATCGCTTTTTTTTATGCGTTGGATATGCAAATGAGGAGAACCGCCGATTCAAGTCCGTACGCCCGCTCGTCGCTTTTTTTTAACGTAGTTTGCGTTCGGCTTTTTCCGGCGGATAGCTACCCCTGCTATATGAGGGGTAGCTAATGTTAAGTATGGCCGTCGTTCCCGCGCCGAGATTCAAATTTTTACGTCGTTTGCGTAAGTCGATCGGGAATACGGATGGCCGCAATTGACGTAGCCGCCGCAAACAATGACGTCCTAGCGGCGTCATTTAGAGCATGTGCACTGGGAAATTTCGCCGGCGGTGCATGCGCAGTTAAATCGGCGCGGGAACGCGCCTGATTTAAATTGTACACTCCCCCTAGCCGCGGAATTTGCATTCCGCTGGGGGAGTTACGATCCGACGGTGCAATTTTCGAGGTAAGTGCTTTGTGAATACTGCACTAGCCTCGCTAAATTGCACCGGCGGATCGTAAAACACGTAGATCGAGCGGATCTAAAGATCCGCTGATCTACATGAATCTGGCCCAGTGTGTTTAAGGTGTTTGACAGCAAAAGGTTAATTTTAGTGGGAAGACATCAGGGTCCATGGAAGGTATATTTTATTAAACCCAACCAACTTTTTGTTAAACCGTGCAGTCAAATATACCATCTTCTGAAGAGGTGACATGCAGAAATCCATACTATTGCTGCACTCCTTGGTATCTTTATTGAAGCAATAAAATCACATCACAGGAATAAAAGAAACATTAAAAGGTAACGCGTTTCGTGCTAAAGCCAGCGCTTAGTCAAACCTACCATGTTAGGAACCCCATCTATGCATTTATAGTTCTATTGTGGATGGTGGTGTAGGCTTTTGCCATTTTAAAGCTGTTAGACACTTGGCTGCAATCAAGATAAGATTCATTAATTTAGTGTGGAGACTCGTCATGATCATTATTGATAAACCCAATACTTAGATCAAAGAGAATGATTGGTTGAGCAGTAATTCAAGGAGAGATTTGGTAGTTTCCCATTAGGGGCATATAGTATTTTAAGACTTTCCCAGTAGATTTCAGTTTCCCGCAGAGTTGTTGAATCTCCAGGTATTACCGGATTAGTTGTGTGGTGGAATTATGTGGTATCAGTGACATTTTTTTATTTTTTATTAATTCTTCTAGTATTGGATGCAAATTGCGGTTTTCTTTGCCATTGTACCATATGTCTTCTCATTCCTTCAAGTCTAAAGTTAATTTTAGCATGTTTTCCCATTTAAGCATGTATTTGTGTTTGGTGAATGGGTCACCTTGGATAGTTTTGAGGAGTCTGTAGATGTCTGAAAGAGGGTGTTGACTGGAGGACCCATTAGGCATATGTTTTCAAAGGAGGTTAGTCTGGGAAACTTTGATTTGTTAGTAAGAGTCTGGACATAGGCTTGAATGTCCTACTCCTGGACCTCTATGCTGCCTTTGATATGGTTGACCATCTCCTCCTCCTCAAAAAACTCCACGCCTTTGGTTTCCGTGACTGTACTTTTCACTGGTCCTCTTCCTACTTATCCAACTGCGCCTTTAGCATTAATTACAATTTTACTTCCTCCTCTTCTCTTCCTTTCTCTGTTGCGGTCCCCCAAGGTTCTGTTCTTGGACCTTTCCTATTCTCAATCTACATCTCCTCCCTGGGTCAGCTGATAGCCTCCCATGGCTTCCAATACCATCTCTACGCCGACGACACTCAAATTTATCTATCTACCCCTCAGCTCACTCCTTCAGTCTCCTCACATATCACTAATTTACTAACAGAAAGAGAGGAGAAGGAGGAGACGGCCAACCGTATCAAAGGCAGCAGAGAGGTCCATGAGTAGGACATTCAAGCCCATGACCACAGACATATCAATCTGGATGTCGCACCACTTCCCCAAACTCAATCTAATCGAAAACCAAACTTCCCCTGATCTCTCTGTCAAGATAGATGGCACAACTATTAACCCTTCCCCGCATTCCAAGGTTCTAGTTCAAGGTTCCCAGTGCTGCGTAAATTAATAGTGCTATATAAGTACCTGTAATAAATAATAAAATAAACATGCTCAAGCATTTATAGCCACATGGGTAATTCAGTCACCTTAATTTAATCTCCATGGAATGTGCCAAAGCAAATGTTAATTGTCCTGACACTTATTAGGACCAAAGAAGCTGATTGAATAAGCAGTGCAATATTTTCAAACTTTTTGAAAAAAGTCCAGTTAAATGTTACTAGCTACTAATAGCTATACTATAACCTGGATACATGAGAATTTTCATAGACACTATACGCATGACAATTCTCAGTTGCATTTCAGTGAGCCTTATGGTGACCACGCACGCTTCAGCTTTATTATTCAATCAGTGTGTGATTCGATCACAACAATCGACGCAAATAATAAGATAGTCACAGCTTTCCTTCTGATCGATTTAGACTCAGTTTCAATCATATTTGATCAAACTAAAACAATCTGCCAGGGTGGAAAACTATTGATCACTTTGCACCGATCAGCAGCACTGAGATCATTTCTTTAGGAATACAATCCTATTTCAATCGATCAGATTATAAAATTACATGGTGGAAACAATGATGCAATCGATAAGATGCGATTATATCTTCACTATCGCTCAAAATCTGCTTCCCCATGTGAGGTATGTCAATTAAATCCTTTATCAACTATTAAAACAAAGAAGGAGGGATTGGTGTGTGTGTATAACAAACCACTTGGTCTGTCTCATCCAGGAATTTGAAACAAAATGAAAAACCTAGTGCACAGGGCACGGTTTGAAACCCCTATTGGATCTATTATAGACAGACCAAGTATGTATATAAAAAATTCAAGTACAAATAAACATAGATATGGATAAGTACAATGGTGACTTCATATAAAAACAAAGTACATGGTACCCAAACTCGCAACAGTATGTGAACACACTGCCCTGGGGACAAGCGGGCTAGTGGTGATTCATACTGGCGTAGACACCTTACATGTTACGGACAAATTACAGTCCTTCTTCAGAGTTTTTTTTTTTTTTAATATCAAATGGGTACAAGATTTAAAGTAACACATACAGTAATGCATGTGTCTAAGGACAAGGATGGGAATGATGGTGGATCCCTCATGTGGCAAGCATAAACAAGTTCAAACTCAGATTGAATCAGGAGGATCAATGGGATATGGCAACAAGTGCTTCACTACAAGGACTCATAGCTGTGGAGCAAGGAGCTCCTGCCAATGGTGGGCCATCAGAACTTGCTTAATGAACATATGCAGCTTCTACCTTGCACTTCCTTGGCACATCGACACCTTTATCGACTATAGATTGATTATTCCAATTTAAAGAAAAAAAATCAAGAAAAAAATGATAATTTAATTGACGAGTTTATGGCCACTATTAGAAACTGCCAGCACAATTTCTCAGTCTCAGGCCTCGTACACACGACCGAGAAACTTGACGGGCGAAACACATCGTTTTCCTCGTCGAGTTCCTTGTTAGGCTTGTCGAGGAACTCGACAAGCTTGCTTTGCGTACACACTGTCAAGTCAAAATCTCCTCGTTCTCAAACGCGGTGACATACAACACATACAACGGCAGGGGAAGTTCGATTCCACTGGCTAAATTCTTGGGGCTGCTTTTGCTAATTTCATGTGTTTGCGTGTTAAATAAAAGTTTGGTAAGAGACGATTTGCACTTTTAAGTCTGTTACAGCTTTAAAAATGTGTTATCTCCATTACAAATGCTACTTTTACTCCCGTCTCATACTTTAATCTGAGCAAGCGCGGGTTTATTAGCATACACACGCTCGAGTTTCTCATCGAAAACCAGCCCGACCAGAAACTTGACGAGCCAAATCAGACTCCCGTCGAGGAAATAGAGAACTTGCTCTCTTTTTGGCTCGTCGAGGTTCTCGACAGTTTCCTCGACGAAAATGTACACATGACCGGTTTCCCCGGCAAGAAAATATCTCCCAGCAAGGTTCTTGCTGGTTTTTGCCGAGAAACTTGGTCGTGTGTACGAGGCCTTACTATAATGGAAACCTACAATGACAGGAAGACCATAAAAGCTGACCATCTTAGATCAGTATTTTTAGTAACTGACCTGGAATAGGTAAGCAAAAAAAAAAAGAGTTCTGACTTTTCACTGACTTTCTTATATGTAGAAGTTCTGGGTCAGTGATTGAGAAAGTATTTAGTTTAATAAGTCAGCAATTAGCTTTTTCAAAAGGAGATCAGCAATGGCAGCACCCATATTGTTTTACTGACAAGTTTACTTTTTCAAGTCAGGTGGTGTGATCCCAGAATTACATTTTGTATGAATGGACATTTCTGTAAGTAAACCAGAAAACAGTTCTTTGCTCAGCGACGCCTGGTGACCTCTTCAGCAGAAGTTACAGGTTCAGAGCCTGTTATGAAAGTAATTGCCACCTTGACACCTGCTGTTTTCCATTGATCTTTTCTCAGCAAAACTTGATCTTAAATAGAGCAGAGTGTGGTATACAGTATGCAGGCAGTGCAAGAGTTCTGAGAACTGCTTTCAATGTTCAGGCCATGTAGGGTGTACAATCTCTGCCAATAGCATAGCTTCCAACTACCCTGGAGGTTCTGTCCCTCTTTTGAGCCCACATCCCTCTGTCCCTCATGCAGCCTCTGCTGACCCTCCTTTTTGTCTGATGTGTACATCTTTATACAATATGTACTGTTACTACAAGAAGTCTTACACTGCACTAAACTAAGTATTCTTTTATATTACCGCATTTGTTATTTTGAAAAGCTGATATAAAGGAAAAAAGAAGTAAATATTCCTCTGGGTTGCCATATTGCATTTTACAGAAAATGACAATGCTGCAGATTGAAAAGGAAAAGTCACTTTTAATAACATTTAATTACAATATGACACAATTATGTGTGATATATATATATATATATATATATATATATATATATATATATATATATATATATACACAGTGCCTTGCAAAAGTATTCAGCCCCCTTGGCATTTTTCATGTTTTGTTGCCTCACAACCTGGAATTAACATGGATTGTTTGAGGATTTGCATAATTTCATTTACAGAACATGCCCACAACTTTGAAGATGTTTTTTTTTTATTGTGGAGCAAACAACAAATAGGACAAAATAACAGAAAAAGTAAATGTGCATAACTATCCACCCCCCTAATGTCAAAACTTTGTAGAGCCACCTTTTGCGGCTATCACAGCTCCAAGTCGCTTTGGATAAGTCTCTATGAGCTTGCCACATCTTACCACTGGGATTTTTGCCCATTCTTCCTTTTTTAAACTGCTCCAGTTCCTTCACGTTGGATGGTTTGCGCTTGTGAACAGCGATCTTTAAGTCTGACCACAGATTTTCTATTGGATTGAGGTCTGGGTTTTGACTAGGCCATTCCAACACATTTACATGTTTCCCCTTAAACCATTCAAGTGTTGCTTTAGGAGTGTGTTTGGGGTCATTGTCCTGCTGGAAGGTGAACCTCCATCCTAGACTCAAATCACACACAGAGTGGTACAGGTTTTGCTCTGTGGCTCACGCATGCGTTTGCAAATGCGTGCGGACCGAACCCCTGTTTTTAACACATACTGTAGACAGGTTAATTGTTTTTCTGCAAGCTGGTCGGTAAGTAGGCTTGGTTTTTCCCTGGGCATTCCCCAGGTTTTTGTTGTTATCTGCTTTAGCCTTCTAATGCTACTTACTGTTATGGCCAGCTATAGATGGGGGCAGTGGACATGTTTATGCTTCACCTGTGGTGTTTATATTGGTCCATCAGTGCACCAACACCTTTGCAGCCATTGTGCTATATGCTGGGTGCTTGGTGTGCTCTTGTACCTTTAAAGGAGGGGTGGCTCCCCTTCAGTTCACCTGCCCCTGTCTATCCATTAAAATGCATGTGCCTCCACTGTGGGGACGCTCATTGTTTAGTGTTAGGACCACAGATATTACAGGGTGCCTTGGCGCGGCTCTGTGGCTCACGCATGCGTTTGCAAATGCGTGCGGACCGAACCCCTGTTTTTAACACATACTGTAGACAGGTTAATTGTTTTTCTGCAAGCTGGTCGGTAAGTAGGCTTGGTTTTTCCCTGGGCATTCCCCAGGTTTTTGTTGTTTTCTCAAGAATATCCTTGTATTTAGTACCATCCATCTTTTCCTCAACTCTGACCAGTTTCCCAGTCCCGATACTGGATGGTGTTCTTTGGGTGATGTGATGTGATGTGTTGGGTTTGCGCTTGACATAGAGTTTTCTTTGATGGGCAAAAAGTTAAATTTTAGTCTCATCAGACCAGAGCACCTTCCTCCAAACATTTTGGGAGTCTCCCACATGCCTTTTCGCAAACTCAAAACATGCCGTTTCGTTTTTTGGTGAAAGTAATGGCTTTCTTCTGGCCACTCTGCCATAAAGCCCAACTCTATGGAGCGTACAGCTTATTGACGTCCTATGTACAGATACTCCAGTCTCTGCTGTGGAACTCTGCAGCTCCTCCAGGGTTACCCTAGGTCTCTGTGCTGCCTCTCTGATTAATCACTTCAGCCCCGGAAGATTTGGTTCCTCAATGACCGGCCCGTTTTTGCGATACGGCACTGCTTCGCTTTAACTGACAATTGTCGTGCGATGTTGTACCCAAACAAAATTGACGTCCTTTTTTCCCCACAAATAGAGCTATCTTTTGGTGGCATTTGACCTCTGCGGCTTTTATTTTTTGTGCTATAATTTTTTTTTTTTTAAAACACAATATCTTTTACTTTTTCTCAGTTTAGGCCGATAAAAAAAAACACAATAAGGTTATATTGATTGGTTTGCGCAAAAGTTGTAGTGTTCTCTGGTGGCTCTCCTGGGCGAAGCCATATATGTACAGGATTTCACCCAGAAGAACCATTCTGCCGCAGAAAATCTGCGTGAGCCAGTCAGGAACCGGTCAATGCCATCCGTGCCCGGTCCGTGAGTTTTAGTGTGTGGCCGTCTCTTGGCAGGTTTGCTGTTGTACCATGTTCTTTCCATTTGGTTATAATAGATTTGTTGGTGCTCCTAGGGATCATCAACGATTTGGATATTTTTTTTATAACCTAACCCTGACTTGTACTTCTCCACAACATTGTCCCTTACTTGTTTGGAGAGTTCCTTGGTCTTCATGGCAGTGTCTGGTTAGTGGTGCCTATTGCTAACGTGTTGCAGCCTCTGGGGCCTTTCAAAAAGGTGTGTATATGTAATGACAGATCATGTGACACTTGGATTGCACACAGGTGGACATCATTTCACTAATTATGTGACTTCTGAAGTTAATTGGGTGCATCAGAGCTTTTTATGAGCTTCATAACAAAGGGGGTAAATATATACGCACATGCCAATTATCAGTTTTTTATTTCTGAAAAATAGTTTTATGTATATATTTTTCTAATGTTTCTTTACCAACTTAGACTATTGTGTTCTGATCCATCACATATAATTCAGATTAAAAAAACATTGAACTAAAGGCTTTAATGTAACAAATTAGGTAAAAAAACAAGGGGGTGAATACTTTTGCAAGACACTGTAGATTACATGTTGTGCTTAAACTGTAGCCATGGCCCCAGATTTTATCGAAACAGACACGGGATGTGATAATAGTGATAGGAAATCCAAAATGTAACAGTTGCTACTGTTGTTGGAGGTCAGAAGAAATCTTCCAATGGGACACCTATTCTGTCATATAGCTAGATTCATAAAGAGTTAGGCCGGCGTATCAGTAGATACGTGTGCAGGGCCGACTCTACTATTCATTGGACCCTGGACAAACATTTTCTTGGGCCCCCCCCCACCTAAGAAATACAATAGATAGCAGTTAGACTCAAAATCTGTTTACTGCAGCAGATCAGGTACCGATTGTGATTGGTTGCAAGAGGTTACTGCACATAATTTCTGCTTGCTGAGTGGTTGCTAGAGGTTACTGCACATCCCTAATGCTCACTGATTGGTTGCTAGAGGTTACTGCACATCATTATTGCTCAGTGATGGGTTGCTAGAGATTACAGAAGATCATTACTGTTCACTGGTTGCTAGATGTTACTTTGTTACATTATTATCTCTGCCTTAAATTGTGGGTGTGGCTAACCTGCACTAAACAGTGAGGCATTGTTATATACCAGGATTTTAGGAGTGCACTATATAGACTGCTGGGTTCTGGAGTGTGCTACGCACAGAGTACAGGGATGGAGGAGTGTGCTATGTGCAGAATGCAGGGTTGAGGAGTGCACTATATGCAGGGTTGAGGGGTGCACTATATGCAGAGTGCTGGTTTGAGGAAGTGCACTATGTGTAAAGTA
The DNA here is from genome assembly GCF_905171775.1 of Rana temporaria. Classification (NCBI taxonomy): domain Eukaryota; kingdom Metazoa; phylum Chordata; class Amphibia; order Anura; family Ranidae; genus Rana; species Rana temporaria. Next base: position 167,753,702 of record NC_053489.1, read on the forward strand.
CAGGGAGGAGTGCAATTTCGCCTATCACTGCCACCTTTCAGTGCTCATTAATGCTATCAGTGCCACCTATCAGTTCTTCTTAATGCTGCCTATTTGTGCTCATTAATGCCGCCTATCAGTGCCACCTCTGAGCTGAGAGCGTCTCTCTCATACAGCCCAGAGCCTGCACTGACAGTTCCCCCTACCTCCTCACTTGCACGGATGGGAGGGGAGAAAGCAGATTTGCTCCTTCTCCCACCCCTTTCCCCCTATGTGCTCCGTGGGGAGTGTGAATGACCAGATTCAGCTGCTGGGCATCAAACTTCCCACGGTGCACACAGGAGGAGAGGGGCAAGAGGGGAAGGAGCAGTTCCGCTCTCTCCTCTTCCATCTGTGCAAGTGAGGAGGGAGGGGAAACTGTCAGTGCAGATTCTGTTCTCTGAGTGAGAGACGCTCTCAGTTCAGAGCCCTCCGGTCAGCAAACCTGCTGGGGCCTCCTACAGTGGCAAAACACCAGGGCCGGTCTCAAGTGCGACCTTCGTGACCATGCTAGTTCTGCCACTGCCCCCAGGCCAGTCTGTCACCATTATAATCCCCCCAGGTCAGTCTGTTCCTCAGTACAATCCACACAGGTCAGTCAGACTGACCTAGATGGATCGTACTGGGGTACATACTGACATGGGGGGATTATACTGGGGGACAGACTGACCTGGGAAATGGGAGGACTGTACTAGGGAACAAAATGACTTGGGGTGTGGGATTATATTAGGGGACATACTGGGTAATCACAGTGTGCACAAAAACAACCTAACCTCCCCACACAGATCAGTCTGTCACAGTGTACAACCCCCACAGATCAGCGAAACAGTGTGCACCCCCCCCCCAGATCAGCAAATCACAGTGTGTAACTCCCCCAGATCAGCAAGTCACAGTGTGCAACCCCCCCCCCCCCCAGTTCAGCAAGTCACAGTGTGTAACTCCCCCAGATCAGCAAGTCACAGTGTGCACAGCCACAACCCCCTCCCCTAGATCAGCGAGTGACAGTGTGCATAACCCCAATTATTCTCCCCCCCCCCCCAAGATCAGGCACAATCACTCCCCATCCATATTTACACACAGAATGTGGCATGTGTAATTTCTCCCGGGCTCTTGCAGGTGCAGTTAGAATGCCATCATTGCCCCCCCCCCCGTAATGCCGATCACACACACACACAGTCACAGTCTGCTCCTGTAAATCAGCAGGGTCTGAGTATGACTGGAAGGGAAGTCACACAATTCTGTTGTGACAAGAAGCATAACTTACACAGGACGTCCGTGTAGGCTGCTGGCTTCATGAGGAGCTTGTGTCTGTGTAGATTCCCCGCCCCTCTCCCTCATCTGCTCTCATGTGTAGAGCAGAGAGGGTTCTAAACAGCCGCTGACAAAGCAGAGCAGCCAGCAAGTGAGCAGCGCAGGTTGAAGAACTCTGTCTTAAAAAAAGAACTAGCGGCCAGCAGCGTGGGTTTCAGTGCAGCTGCTTTGGGCCCCCAACAACGATTGGGCCCCCGGGCAGCTGCCTCATTTGCCCTGCGTTAAAGACGGCCCTGGCTGCGTGTCCCAATAGAAATGAATGGGACGCCGTCACTGGGATGCACAGGATGTGCAGGTCCACGCTTTCCTGCAGGAAAGCATACTATGTGAATAGACCCTTAAAGGGTTAGTTCACCTTTAAAGATTTTTTTTTAAAGTATATTAACACCGGACAACCTCCCCACTGCCCGGGTCCTACTATACTTACCTTTGGGGTGGACAAGCTGTCAGAACTTCTCAAGTTGCTCAAGTGGTCTGTAGATTTGAAATTCACACTCTTCTCTCTCTTCTCATTTGGCGCTTCCAGGATATACGGAATGGATTCTGATTGGTCAGTGCCGTCATATTGTAAAGTGTAGAAGTGCAGCTGTCCCCTTTGTTCCTGTTCTGTTGAAAACCATTGCTCCATTGGTCCCAAAGATGACCATATAATACCAATTTATCTCCCACTTTCTCTACTGGTGCAATAGTCACCATGACAGATGGTAAGGAGTTATCTCCCCGATGGAGGTTACAGGCAATATTGAAAATGACAGAGCTTCTAATGACAAAGTTTCTTACCCTTTTTCCTCATGCAAAAACAAAAATAACATTTTACCTGGGATTCTAATTGAATTGTTTCTTTTCCAAGGTTATTTATTTGGGCTAAATTGGGATATCTTGGAGGCTTAAAACATCAGTGGCTGTCTGTTTTTTGTCTCAATTTTCTGAGCCACGCAATAGGGATTATTTTCCCCATGAGTGGCGGGTATCGTTCACTTCAGCATAATCCCCCCGAATGGACAGAGACCTTGGCTGGTATTAAAGCCACAAGTGAGAGAGACCTTCCGTAACAGGTGGTCAATAGGAGCTGTAAAGCGGACAATTTATGAAGTGGAGGTTTTATTTTTGGTGATCACACACCACTGCAGTGATGGATAGTGCACTTTGTGATTGATTGGACTTCGCTTTATCACCCTTTGGAGTCTTTTTTTGTTGTTTGTTTGTTATTTTTCTTTCAATGTAATAGCACAACTTTAATTGGATTCAGGGATTATTCATTGAGACAAGTCACAGGTATGTCATTTAAAACCTGACCATGTGAAAATGAGCAAAGAGTTGCCAAAAAGAAAAAATAAATAAATATATATACACACACAGTATCTCACAAAAGTGAGTACAGCTCTTCACATTTTTGTAAATATTTTTATCATATCTTTTCATGTGACCGTGTCGTGGAGCAGTGAGTGCGGGGGGACCGTGTCGTGGAGCAGTAAGTGTGGGGGGACCATGCCATGAAGTAGTGAGTGTGGTGGCCCGTGCCGTGGAGCAGTGAGTGCGGGGGCCCGTGCCCTGGAATAGTGAGTGTGGGAACCCGTGCCGTGGAGCAGTGAGTGCAGGGGGACCGTTTCGTGGAGAACTGAGTGTGGGGGGACCATGCCGTGGAGCAGTGAGTGTGGGGGGACCATGTCGTGGAGAATTGAGTGTGGGGGGACCGTGCCGTGGAGCAGTGAGTGCGGGGGGACCATGGCGTGGAGCAGTGAGTGCGGGGGGACCATGGTGTGGAGCAGTGAGTGTGGGGGACCGTGCCGTGGAGCAGTGGGTGTGGGGGACCGTGCCGTGTAGCAGTGAGTGTGGGGGCCCGTGCCATGAAGCAGTGAGTGTGGGGGCCCGTGCCATGGAGCAGTGAGTGCGGGGGGGACCATGTCATGGAGGGGTGAGTGCGGAACCTGGGGGGGGGGATTTGTTTCCCACCCCACCCAAAAAGTTTAGCACCAGCCGCCACTGTGCAGAAGGCAAGTGGCACAGGAGCGAACCTAGACAAGTCGCTCTCGAAAATAGGGTGTTACTTGTCATGCGATCTTGAACTATCAAATCGCATTGGTGTGGACGAGGGCTTTACACTTGCCTGCTTGTACTTGTTGTTCATCAGTAGCTACTGTAGTACAGTTTGCTTTCCCATAATTGTTTTGGCTGTTTCCTAATTTAGGTGTATTAAAAACATAGACGTGAAAATATTTCAGTAACGCTGCTAACTTTCAATGACCTTTGGCCAGCTGATCAATCTTGGCGTTTGTCCTGTTGTAGAAATGAAAAGCGTCACCACTGGACGCAATGCTTCATCAGCCAGACACAAAGGTCATACACAGGTGTTTACATTGCAGTTAGCTGCATGTGGTACATATTAGTGGGATAACAAGTAGAAAGCAGCAGGGACTCCCACCCCAGGGAACACACACTGACGTATGCTTTACACACAAAACGTCATAGCTCTCTTTCCTATGGGAGTAATGATCAACTACACCAACAATACACACTGCAAGAAACAACACATACACATTACACATGTTCACATTGCATCATCATTCCTAAGTAAACAATTATAATACTGGGAGTGTTTCTCAAATGTGGCAGTTATTAAAATGTCTCAGTTAGGGTGTTGTACTAAAAGTTGTTTTAATCTAAAAAAGAACAAAAAAAAAAAACAGTCATTAAAAAATAAAATCACAGGCATTTATAATAATCTGAACTTCCACATTTAAACTGAAATATCATATGATACAATCTTGCCTATCAAGGTACATGTTCAGTATAAGGGCTCATGTAGATGGGCTCATGTAGATGGGCGCTCTTGTCTCCTGTTTCTATTCAGCCCAGCACATGCATTCAAATGTACTGTATAATGTCTCATGTGGAAGACAAAGGTGTCTCTTCACCTGCTGTACCTGTAGTTCAAAAGCACCTCAATAGGATATGCTTCACCCAAAGAAATGCATTGCAATGCAAAGCGTGTCAAACTCTGGCTCTAAACTCTAATGTGCGCTTCTCTGTTAAAGTGGAGGTTCACCCAAACATTTTTTTTTTATTATTAGATTGGGCCTAATTGTGGGAAGCAGAATCGGGTGTTTTGTTTAAAATCAATGCAGTACTTACCGTTTTAGAGATAGATGTTCTCCGTGGCTTCCGGGTATGGGCTGCGGGACTGGGCGTTCCTATTTGATTGACAGCCTTCCGACCGTCGCATACAGCGCGTCACCAGTTTCCGAAAGTAGCCGAACGTCGGTGCGCAGGCGCCGTATAGAGCCTGTTTCTATTCAGCCCAGCACATGCATTCAAATGTACTGTATAATGCCTCATGTGGAAGACAAAGGTGTCTCTTCACCTGCTGTACCTGTAGTTCAAAAGCACCTCAATAGGATATGCTTCACCCAAAGAAATGCATTGCAATGCAAAGCGTGTCAAACTATGGCTCTAAACTCTAATGTGCGCTTCTCTGTTAAAGTGGAGGTTCACCCAAACATTTTTTTTTTATTATTAGATTGGGCCTAATTGTGGGAAGCAGAATCGGGTGTTTTGTTTAAAATCAATGCAGTACTTACCGTTTTAGAGATAGATGTTCTCCGTGGCTTCCGGGTATGGGCTGCGGGACTGGGCGTTCCTATTTGATTGACAGCCTTCCGACCGTCGCATACAGCGCGTCACCAGTTTCCGAAAGTAGCCGAACGTCGGTGCGCAGGCGCCGTATAGAGCCGCTCCGACGTTCGGCAACTTGTGACGCGCTGTTGCCGACCGTCGGAAGGCTGTCAATCAAATAGGAACGCCCAGTCCCGAAGACCATACCCGGAAGCGGCAGAGAACATCTATCTCTGAAACGGTAAGTACTGCATTGATTTAAAAAAAAAAACACTCGATTCTGCTTCCCGTAATTAGCCTCAATCTAATGTAAAACATTTTTTTTCGGGTGAACCCCCCCTTTAAATTGGTTCTAAGCTTCAAGTTTTTTTTACCCTAATGCATTCTATGCAATAAGGTAAAAAACCTTCTGCACACTCCCCCCTCACCCCCCCCCTTGTACTTACCTGAACCCCATCACGATCCAGCGCTGTGCATTAGAGCTGCAGTTACATAGTTACATAGTTACATAGTTACATAGTTAGTCAGGTTGAAAAAAGACACAAGTCCATCCAGTTCAACCACAAAAAATAAAAAAACAAAAATAAAAAACACAGTAAAATCCTATACACCCAACTCCATTCCCACAGTTGATCCAGAGGAAGGCAAAAAACCCCAGCAGAGCATGATCCAATTTGCTACAGCAGGGGAAAAAATTCCTTCCTGATCCCCCGAGAGGCAATCGGATTTACCCTGGATCAACTTTACCTACAAATCTTAATACTCAAGTTATATTCTGTACATTTAGGAAAGAATCCAGACCTTTCTTAAAGCAATCTACTGAGCTGGCCAGAACCACCTCTGGAGGGAGTAACCAGTTCTCTTTGCTTTGTCCCTCCTCCCTGGGCAGATCGATAGCAGCGGGAGTAATTGGCTCCCACTCCTGTCAATCAACTCCATTGACGAGGGAGCGAGTGGGCGGGGATGAGTCCCACTGTCTTTGTCAATAGACGCAGCAGCAGGTCTCGGGCATCGGCTTCCCATTGGGGGCACCAGCAGGAAAGGAGGAGCCAGCAGCGCCGACGGGGGACCCGAGCAGAGGAGGATTGTGGCCGTTCTGTGCAATTCTTTTGCACAGAGCATCTAAGTATAGACATGTTTGTTATTTTATTTTCCATTACAAACACTTTAAAGTGTCTCTATAGCCAAAGCTTTTTTTTAAAAGAGACGTATGTGATTTTTTTTTTTTTTAGAATCATACTTACCTAGGTGGATGCAGCATCTGTCCCCCACAGGCTCTAAGGCTGGGTTTCACACTATCGCCGCATGCGGCTCACAGCGGGGTCTGGTGCGTCCCCATTCACCATTTCAGGTCCCATTTCAGCCCAAATTTTGGGCTGAGGTTGGACTTGAAATAGACCAAAAGACGGACAGGACTCCTGTGCAAATTTGCACCGGAGATATGTGAAGCGGCTCCATAGAGAGGAGAGTCAGTCACAATCTCATGGTATTGACAATTGGATGTGGGGAGCCTGCTTTAATTTTGCAATAGTGTGAACCCAGCCTGAGAACGGAGCAATCAAACACTGCCGATTGATCAGTGCCCCCTGAACAGAGAGCTGGTCTCAGTGCTCCCTGAGCAGAGAGCTGGTGACTGACAGTCACCTATGTATGCTCTGCCAACCCTCCCCCCCCCCCTATGCTCCCTGGAGCGCTGGGCTGTGGAGGGGGTGGGAGCAGGCGGCTCAGGCTCTCAGGGGTTCGCTGAGAGGCTGAGCCGGGTGTGCTGGTCCAGGCATGTGGGTGGATCCCGACCATATGGTCGTGATCTTTCCTGAGCCTGGACCAGGCTGCAGCCTGCTGTTTGCTGAAAATGGCTTTACATAAGTGCAGAAGGAATTGCACTCTTGTGATACACAGGAGAAGTACAGCCAAACGAGCTTTGACTGTGCTTCTCCTTTAAGTTTTGGACAGAATGAAGAAAGGCTAGAACCTTTGTAAGGTTGTATAGGTGAGCCCTGATTTTACCACCCCATAACCACTCCCCTTTAAACTGCAAAAGAAACAAACGGGTGTATACATGTGCATACCTCCCAACTTTTTGAGATGGAATGAGGGACACCTATCAGAAAAAGTATGCAGGCATAGGACACACCTCCTGCCACGCTCCCTTAAAGGAGAATTGTACAAACAAATAACAAGATTGTTTTTTACCACTACTATTCCTTTATATTGGCTTTTGGAATTTACAAATGCAGACATTTAGAAATTTAGATGAAAGGTTTAGCACTGGAAAACACTTTTTGAAAGATAAAAAGTGCATTTTATATACAACTATATAGATCAGACCAAAATGAGGGACAAATGAGGAGGAATGAGGGACAGAGGGACATTGCTCGAAATCAGGGACAGTTGGGAGCTATGCTTGTGTAGCACCCTTTTGAGGCTGGGAAGGTATGAGAAATGGCCCTCTGCAAACAGGATATTGCTCTAAACCTGTAGGTAAATAAGAGAACCAGAACCATTGCTATATGGAAGAGTGGGTTTGCTAATAAAGTTGGCAATGCCTCCACCCAGGACAGGGCCTCTGTGAACAGCAGGGGCTTCCCTCTAGGGCAGTGGTTCTCAACCTGGGGGTCGGGACCCCCTCGGGGGTCAAATGATGATTTGCCAGGGGTCACCAGATCCTGGGCTGTTATTGAAGCACCACTCTCTCTCCAAGCCTTTTTGCAGCTGCCCACTCACTGTTTTTGTCAGTTTATGGCATGGCTGGGGGGCAGAGACTAGAGGTCAGCTGACTGGTGATGAATGTGAAGTGGGAGGGGCTGGAGGAGACCCTATCTCCTGATTTCGATATAGGTGTCATTGCTATGAGACAACACAAAGTCAGAGACACAGTGAGGCCGGAGACAGTGAGTAACACTACCTGTGATTATAGTTGCCATTAAAAGTCCCCACTACAGTACTCAGATCAGCAGATGACCATGATCAGGAGCACCTAAGTTGGCCAATCAGAACTCCCAGCAGCACTGCCAATCATCCCAACCCGCACCAGCACTGCCACTCATCCCAAACCCCCCCGCCAGCATTGCAGCTCATCCCCATACCCCCCACCTACCCACTAAGGAGTAAGAGATGGAAATAAAATAGAGAATCCATGAAAGGGAGAGAAAAAGAGGGGAAGGAACAAATAAAAAGGGAGAGAAAGGGAGAGAAAGACAGCTAGAGAGGGATGGGGGTAACAAAACAAGAAGCTAGGATAGAGAGAGATAAAAGGGAAAGAAAGGAGAACAAAGAGAGTGGTACAGCCTAAAATGTACCAGAAGGATCTTAATACTGTACGAGTGGAAGGGTCTCGGGAAGCGCTAAATGCTTGTGGGTTAGGGGCGCAAACTACTTGTCTTTCCTTGGGTGCTGACAATCCACACTACGAAAATAATTTTACTGTTAGGGGTCCCCACAACTTGGGAAATTTTATCAGGGGGTCACGGCACTAGAAAGGTTGAGAACCACTGCTCTAGGGAAATTAATCAGTAATCTAAACAAAAGAATTAGAAGCAGAAAAACTACTGCAAGCAGCATATAACATTACCCATGCAATCCAGTGCAGGCAAACGCACTGGGCCAGATTCAGAAAGATCAGCGGATCTTTCTGCTGGCTGAACGTATGTCTTTTACCTTACGCCGCCGCAAGTTTTTCAGGCAAGTGCTTTATTCACAAAGCACTTGCCTGTAAAGTTGCGGCGGTATAGCGTAAATCACGCGGCGGAATTAAAATTTGGCGGGTAGGGGGCGTGTATCATTTAAATGAAGCGCGTTCCTGCGCAGAACGAACTGCGCATGCGCCGTCCGTAAAATATCCCAGTGTGCATTGCTCCAAATGACGTCGCAAGGACGTCATTGGTTTCGACGTGAACGTAATTGACGTCCAGCCCCATTCACGGACGAGTTACGCAAACAACGTAAAATTTTCTAATTGCGACGCGGGAACGACGGCCATACTTAACATTGGATACGCCAACTAGGGGGCATGTTTATCTTTACGCCGGCATACCTCTTACGTAAATGGCGTATCTTTACTGCGACGGCAAGCGTACGTTCGTGAATCGGCGTATCTACTCATTTGCATATTCTACGCCGAACTCAATGGAAGCGCCACCTAGCGGCCAGCGTAATTATTGCACCCTAAGCTACGACGGCGCAGGCCGTCGTATCTTAGGCAGGTTTAAGTGTATCTCAGTTTGAGCATACACTTAAACATACGACGGGCTTAGATTCCGTACGAGAGCCGTGAGGGACGGCTCGACCCCATTCATTAACGGCACGCTCATTGCGCCTACGCCGTTGTCGGTGCAGGCTTTTCTGCAAATATCACCTTAACCTACACGTTAAGGAGATAGTTCTTGCACCTACAGGTAATCTAGGCTTACCTGTAGGGCCAAGTGGTCTGTAAGGGTTTACAACCACTTTAACACTGCATATACTGTATGCTTTTATTGTGTTATTACTGATTGTTCTCAAACACAATAAAAATTCTTGTTAGCTGCCAGATTATTACTTTCAGGTCATAGTTACAACTCCTTCCTGTATTTATACTCCATAAAGTAATTGAACCATAGGGAATAGGTATATAGTGTAACAATTGGTACCACAGTGCCATCCTGTGGACAAAGTAGAAAGTACAGTTTTTTTTTTGTCTTTGCTTTTTTGTTGTTGTTGTAGGCACTATAAAAATATATATATTTCTCTCCCTCTTCATAAAATATAATCCACAGCAGCGCTCTTAAATGTGCCCAAAAAAGACAAAAAATGTCCTTAATAATGGAAAAATATATATATAAATATACGGTGAACAATATATATATATATATATATATATATATATATATATATATATATATATATATAAAGGTGAAAAAGTCTTGTGAATCCACACCAAAAAGACAGTCCCTATTGAAGAGTGGAAAAACAGTATGTGTATACGATGACACCAGTTCCTCCACCACAGTGATGAATGGGAGATCAACTCCTGTTAAGAAACAAGCTCACCAGATGTTGCCATTCGCTCTCGTGTTTGGCAAACAAGCTCAAAGATTATATTGAACAGCTGCTGTAAAACACCACACTCAGTTCACATGCCCGGGTTTGACTCTACCTGTAGAAAATAGAGGGAGAAATTGAGCCTCCAATAGTTTAAAATCATTTGAGATATTGATGTACCGTATTTATCGGCGTATAACACGCACCCTAACTTTAAGAGGGCAGTATCAGGAAAAAAAACTGCCACACCCCCCTTCGTATAACAAGCAGGCACAGTTTACCCTCTATTTTCAGGGTAAAAAAGTGAGTGAAATACGCCAATAAATACAGTATTTAAAATATATATTGCATGTACATCAAATAGAGTTATAACCAGCCTTTTTGTAACATAGTACAAGACATGCCGAGCGGCTCTGTGTTGCGATCTCACCACTGTCGTTAGACATCAGAACACAGTCCAAGCTTCAACATACAGTCGCCGTGTAGCCACGCCCCAATATGTGTTAATATGTGGTCACACCCCTTACCTGATAGTTTATATGCATGTACAAGCTATTGGGATTAGAGCACATGTAAATTTTGTCTCGAAATTGAGTATGACACCCCTAAATCCATCCCCATGCTGCTAAAAAGAAGTGGGTTTATTTTGTTTCACGTCTGTGTACTTTTTAGAGAGATTTTCCACCAAAAGTGGAACTCCTGCTTAATCGTCTCCTCCCCCCTCCAGTGCCACATTCCCTTACCGGCAATGGCGGCGGCTGAACCCCGACATTGCGGGCTACAGTATTTGTAGCTGCAGACTTTAAATTTTTCGTGGGGTGGACAGACCTCCGCTTTAATTATAGGAATAAACCCCACCATTACATTTTTTAACTATTGAGTTAACATGTTAACATGTACATGTGTTAACTATTGAGGGAAAGGTTGAATGTGTCTAGAACAGGCATGTCCAAAGTCTGGCCCGCGGGCCAATCGCGGCCCACATTCCGGTTTTGGACGGCCCGCCTGGTGATCTTGACATATATATCTTTTGTGGTCCCCAACAAATCTCCGAGAACCGGGGGCCACAAAAGATAGTATACTGGCTGCTTTGGAATGGATGGGAAGAAGGCCATGCATACAGGAGAGTATTTCCTGTTTACAAAGCGTCCTGTGTAAAAGGAAGGCCCATCTCCTGCGCTGCCATTGGACAACTGTTCTGTCCATCACAGGAGGCGGGACTTTCAATTAAAGAGGCCTGTCGAGTTTCTCCTGTTTGTCTGTTGCCGCTCGTCCTGCCCCCTCTGCAGGCTGCACTGACGATAATGGTGAGTCTGCTTTCATGGCAATACAATTGGTGCTGCATTCATGGCATTACAATGGGTGTTGCATTCATGGCAATTTAGCGGGTGCTGCATTTATGGCAATGTAGAGGGTGCTGCATTCATGGCAATACGGTGGGTGCTGCATTCATGGCAATACAGTGAGTGCTGCATTTATGGCACTACGGAGGGTGCTGCATTCATGGCAATATGGAGGGTGCTGCATTCATGGCAATACGGAGGGTGCTGCATTCATGGCAATACGGAGGGTGCTGCATTCATGGCAATACGGAGGGTGCTGCATTCATGGCAATACGGGGGGTGCTGCATTCATGGCAATACGGAGGGTGTTGCATTTATGGCAATACGGTGGGTGCTGCATTCATGGCAATACAATGGGTGCTGCATTCATGGCAATACGGTGGGTGCTGCATTCATGGCAATACGGTGGGTGCTGCATTCATGGCAATGGGGTGGGTGCTGCATTCATGACAATAGGGTGGGTGCTGCATTCAGGACAATGGGGTGGGTGCTGCATTCAGGACAATGGGGTGGGTGCTGCATTCATGGCAACTGTGAGGCTGCATTGATAGGCACTGACCCTTATTTTGCTTCACAGTTCTTTATTTTAAATTTAAGATTTTTTTCCTGAAACGTCCTTTTTTAAAGTGAAGGTGCGTGTTATAAGCTGATAAATACGGTATATCCAAATAACACGCCCAAGCTCTTCTCTTCACCACACACAGCCACAAAGGCAAGAGAATTCTTGTTGGGCTGTGTATTAGTGCTTGGAGGAACACACTTTTAAACTAATTTTAATGATTTAAAGAATGTCAGGCAAAATGCTCGGACTTCATCAAATCTGGCCTTTTTTGAAAAAAGTTTGGACACCCCTGGTAGAAAGTCTGGATTGTTTTCTAACAAAGGTGTGGGCTGCCTCTGTCCTTTCAGCACCTGGGAGGATGAACAGCTCCCAGAACAGGAAGAGAGACTTATGTAGCCTTAGTGGTCATTTGAGTTTCTCTCCTTCTCTGGAGGTGAGATTTTGCGGTACTGCGACCCACGCTATCAAATAATAAATCTTCTATGGCAGATAGGCGATATAAATCTCCCTGATAGAATGCAAACTACTGGGAGAGCGAGGCCTCTCATCAAAGGGCTAATGATTGGAATGCGATAATATTTATTCTTGTTCATTGAAAAGTAAAGCTGTTGCTATGGCCAACATAAACATTCCATGTTAGCACACATGTAATACATAAGCTATAATCGTGGCTGTGGTAGGTGTGCAGAGATCTCACTACTAAAGGTGATTCATCTTATTAGCATCTCTCAAAAACAAACATGTATAGGCCTGTATTTAAAACCATATCATTAATTTATTATGTGTGAATGAAAAACGTATATAACGCTGCACATGCGAACTGAATCGCCTCGTTTGTCCGTTTCTCCTTTGAACTCAAAAGAGATGGGTTTTGATCTTTCTCCTAAAGGCCAAGTGATTCTCCTCCAACCGAATGCTGGTTGGTAGAGCGTTCCATAGTCTAGGGCCTTGGACCGCAAATCTCCTTTCTCCTTTGGACTTGTATTTTACTTGGACTTGTATTATTATTGAGGGGGGGCACACATCTGTACTTACACAATTTTCCCGAGCAAAAGAAGACCTGATGGGCACTCTCTAAATGTAATATGTAAATAAAAACAAAAAAACAGTTAAATGTATTGATTAAAACAGCGTAAGACTTAGACCCCATACACACTATTGGATTTTCTGCAGATTTTTGTCAGATTTACCAAAACCATGTAGTGCAGGGGACTGCCTGATTGCATACAAACCGAAAGTCTTAAGGTTAGACCACCAATTATACAGATGATCATAGATAATCTTAGTAAAAATCTGTTCAACGTTTTAGCTCAGTGTCACTAAGGCCCCGTACACACGAGAGGATCCATCCGTTGAAAAATCTCAGCGGATCGGTTTCAGCGGATAGATCCCCTGGTGTGTACGTTCCAGCGGATATTTATCCGCGGATATTTCCGATTTCCAGCAGATAAAAATTTGTAGACATGCTTACAAATCTATCCGCTGGAATCGGCTCCAGCGGATCGATCCGGTGGTCTGTACAGACTCACCGGATCGATCCGTCCGAACCCGTCCCTCGCATGCTTCGTAATGATTCGACGCATGCGTGGAATTGCTTATATGACAGCGTCGCGCACGTCGCCGCGTCATCATCGCGGCGACGGCGCGACACGTCACCGCTGTGTAAATTCGGCGCGGATTTTCGATTTGGAGTACACTCCATCGGATCAAAATCCTCAGAGGATTTATCCGCGGATACGGTCCGGCGGACCGTATCCGCGGATCAATCCTATCGTGTGTACCAGGCCTTAGAGTAAACCTAAAGCCAAAGCTTTTTTTCTTTCATGACAGATAGCGTAGGGGATGGTTAAAATTGCTTTAAATAAGTCCTCTTTACTTAAAGTGGAGTTCCACCCAAAAATGGAACTTCCTCTTTAAGTGTAGGTGACCCTCTGACATTCCACATTTGGCATGTCATTTTTTTTTGGGGGGGGGGGGGCGGATACCCTCTTTTTAGAGTCATCCAGCTCCCACTTCCTCCCGGTGCTCCGCGGCGCTGGAAGGAAGTTCACATCGCCTTCCCTGCAATCTTATGGGACACGTCACAGGTCCCAGAAGATTGCCCGGCTATTCACAGCATGCAGCGCGACTCGCGCATGCACAGTGCGTGCCCTGTGAAGCCACAGCCGGGCACTCTGAGAGGAGGGAAAAAGGTGCACCTTTTACCTGTGTTACAAGTATTCTGTTCTTTTTGTATTTTTTCCTTTTTGTGAAATACCTGAAGACCCTACCAGTCCGTCTGCTTTCCCATTACAAACTAACCAAGCTAGGCATAGAAACACATCCATCAAAGTGAGGTCAGTTTTCTGGCATTCAGTGATTTATGGTAATAAAACGACATAATACTATATGAAATTCAAAAAATACAAAGTGGGGTGGGACTTTAAATGTGCCTTGGTGGGGTTAGAGAGAATGAATAAACGTTACCATAGTTTTTAAAACAACATAGAAAAAACATTATTCACCGGCCGTAGATGGATATTTTTTTTAAAACAAATCACAGTTTGAAAAAGGTTGCAGTTTTACTGTTTCTTTGGTGCAGGATGTGCAGATCCTGGTAAGATGTATCAAGGGTGTGTCCTATACGTTTCGTGGGTAGCACCGATTCGTCAGGACCTTTAGAATAGTGCACAAGGAAAACAATACATAGAAAAAATATTAAATAAAGCTTAAAGCCCTGTGCAAACAATCGGTTTGTCCGATGAAAACAGATCGATGGACTGTTTTCACCGGACAAACCGATCGTGTGTGGGCCCCATCAGTTCGCTTTCCATCTGTGAAAAAAAAAATCGAACATGTTTCAAATTTTTCCTATGGATAAAAAAACGATAGAAAAAAACGATTGTCTGTATGGAAGTCCATCAAGTCGATGCAGAATCAAGTCGACACATGCTCAAAAGCATTGAACTTAATTTTTCTCAGCACGTCGTAGTGTTTTACGTCACCGCGTTTTGGCACGGTCAGATTTTTGACTGATGGTGTGTAGGCAAGACTGATGAAAGTCAGCTTCATCAGATATCCGACGAAAAAATCCATTGGATTAGATTCCATCAGATATCCGATCGTGTGTACAAGGGCTTAAAAGTACAATGCTAACATCATTCTAAAATAGTGGTGAGTATACATATTATATATACTGCATATAAAAAGCTCTTTATATGCTGTGTGTATATATATATATATATATATATATATATATATATATATATATATATATATATATATATATATATATATATATATATATATATATATATATATATATATGCTGTATATATATATAATATATTTAAAGTCCCACCCCACTTTGTAATTTTTAATTTTTTCATATTCTGCAGGGAAGGTGCCTCCGTGGATTTATAATTCTTTCACGTCTACCCCTACTCTCATACATACATAATACTATATTATCCTTAAATAGTGCGGGAGACTTACAAATGATTGTATAAGGTTCAAATTTCTGCACCACTGCTATTGTAAATTACATGCAAAGGAGCATTTGCAACTGCAACTTAAAGTTTTTTACTTTTCAACCTGTTCTTTTTTTTACTATACTTTGATATCACAATTTTATATTTTGAACTTTATATATGGGAGAAAAAATTGGTAAAGCATTGCAAAGAAAAAACAATATTTTTCTGATCTTTTTTGAAAGGTACTATTGTATGGGTAACTTTCGTGTAGATAATAGCAGTCTCTAACTTACCTTTGCTTTATTTCAGAGCAAATTAGTGAAGTACTTCAGCCGTCAACTGTCCTGTAAGAAGAAAGTGGCTCTTCAGGAGAGAAATGCCGAACTAGAAGGATTTCCTCAGCTTATGCATTGGTTCAGAATTGTCAACATCCGCAAAGAAGTGATGGAGGTAATTAAGATTGTGTAGCTATTACACAGATACTCATGAACTAATCCATCTAGGCAAAGAAGGATCGGATAAGTGTAGTTCCCCATAGCAGTCAGAATTACATGTTTAATGATCTTGGTACAGTAATCTGAAACCTGGTTATTCTTTCCTTCTGCACACTATCATGTCTAAACATAAATTGTAGAGTCTCTGTACAAATAAATGGTTTAGGTTCCATTTTTGGTACTCATCATTGTTGCTCCATGTAGTACGCTATATACCGACATCCCTCCTAATTATTAAGTTCAGGCTCACAAAGCCAGGTCCATAAAGACCAGGGTTGAAGAATTTAGTGCACAAAAACACAAAAGCCCTGCACAAAGATGGAATGAATTGGAATTCAGATTGGAAGCCAGATCCTCTGTACCTGACCTTGCAAATGCTCTTTAGGCTAATTGGACACACATTCCCAGACATACTTCAAAATCTTGTGAAAAGCCTTCCTAGAGGAATGAAGGTCATAGATGCAAAGGGAGACCAACTCTATAATAATGCCAAGTGTATTAAATTGGAATGACCAATAAGCTCATATATGTGTGATGTTCAGTAGTCCCCAAACTTTTGGCTGTATATTATACTTACCCTCGAATGAGAGTGGCTACAGTCGTTATCAGGAACTTACAGAACATGTACAGAAAGTTGCAGCAGACAGTAAAATGAAAACAATTCTTCTTTTGTTAAAGTGGATGTAAACCCAAAAATTATTATTATTTTTTTTTATGTCACAATGTAGAGAATAAGATTTCCTATCATCTGTGCCCAGTCTTGCCACACAGAGTTAATCCAGCTCTGAGCAATCCTCTTTTATTGTTTAGTGAAAATTAACAGACTTATAGATAAAAATCTGTCTAAATAAAAAGTCCTTTCCGTCCCCTTGCTTCGAGTGAAGCCTCGTACACACGACCGAGGAACTCGACGGGCAAAACACATCGTTTTCCTCGTCGAGTTCCTTGTCAGGCTGTCGAGGAACTCGACAAGGCAAGTTTCTCCATTCCCGTCGAGGAAATAGAGAACTTGCTCTCTTTTTGGCTCGTCGAGTTTCTCGACAGTTTCCTCGACGAAAATGTACACACGACTGGTTTCCTCGGCAAAAAAATATCTCCCAGCAAGTTTCTTGCTGGTTTTTGCCGAGAAACTCGGTCGTGTGTACGAGGCCTGACAGGGTTTTTACATATCTCACGCACTAGCTTGGACACATGCACATTCCTGGATGTTCATCATAATATGGGGGGTGATCCACAGTTCATTGTGAGAGGTAATGTGTGTCACTCGAAGCAAGGGGACGGAAAGGACTTTTTATTTAGACAGGTTTTTATCTGGAAGTCTGTTAATTTTCACTAAACAATAAAAGAGGATTGCTCAGAGCTGGATTAACTCTGTGTGACAAGACTGGGCACAGATGATAGGAAATATTATTCTCTACATTGTGACATCAACAAAATTATTTTTTTTGGGGTTTACATCCTCTTTAATGTTCCCTACTGCTAGCATGGTCAGCATTTTTTGTGACATTATACTTACCAAGGGATCTAGTCTTACTTCACAGCTCTTCAACGATTCAAATATAATTAAATATATAATATAGAAATCTACCAAATATAGAAAAAAATTATAGTCCAGTTATGCAATTATAATAAAAAAGAAAAGAAAATGTCTTTACTACATTGGAAGGAAGCGTGTACTGAAATACAGTGCTGGAACATGGTCCTCCCAAGGCGAGTATGCCAATCTGGACCCTCATCCTCTGAGTTGAGAAGGATGAATCTTGCACATTCGTATGCACAGTAGCTACGATAGTGTAGTGGGTATAAATTACAATATTAGAATTGCCACCATTAAAAATCGAGTAGGATGAGGGAGGGGTGCTGTGATATGGTTAACACAAAAGTGATGAAATTCTAACCCTGCTTGTCTGTATCTGATAGACATGTGCACTGCCGAAAAATGTGTTAGTTTTCGTTTTTTTTTTTTTTTTCGTTTTCTGGCTCATTCTTTATGAATATAATTCATAAATTTGTAAATGTGAAAACTCATAAATTCGTAAATTGAAAAAAATCGTAAATTCGAAAAAAATTGTAAATTCATAAATTAAAAAAAAAACTTGGAAATTTCAAAACCCCAAAAATTTGAAAATCAGAAATAATAACTATCTAATAATAACTAAGCATACCCAACTTTTAAGTACACAATGGGGTTTATTTACTATCGCTGGAGAGTACAAAATCAGTCTCACTTCTGCATAGAAACCAATGAGCTTCTAACCCCAGCTTGTTCAATTAAGCTTGGTAATAAAACCTGGAAGCTCATTGGTTTCTATGCAGAAGTGAGCCTGATTTTGCACTCTCCGGCGATAGTAAATAAACCCCATTGTGTACTTTAAAGTGGGGTATGCCTGCGACTATTAAATTATAGGTATTGGAATTTCCTTTTAAATTTGGCTGTTAGTGAACATAACGAATACGGATTTATCCAAAGTTACACATTATCGGAATGCCGCATCTAAACAAATAGAACGGAACAAATTAATAATAATAATAAATAACAATAATAACTTTTTTTTATTATTATTAATATTTATTATTAATTTGTTTCCATTCCATTTGATTAGATGCGGCATGCGTTATTTCGGATAATTCGCAACTTTGGATAGATTTATATTTGTTACAGTCAAATTTGAAAGGAAATCCCAATACCTATAATTTAATAGTTAGCAATAGTTACAGTTTTAATGAGTTAGTTATTTTAGATTTCCAAATTTTCGAATTCCATTTTTTTTTACGGATTTATGAATTTTCGAATATTCTGAAAAGTTAGATGGGTTTTCGTTAATTTGCCCATTTCCGAACTAACAAATTTGTAGAAATTTATTTAAAAAATAAATTTTTAACTAAACGAATCTCACATGTCTAATATCTGAAAACGATGTTTTGGCTTTACATACACTTTAGTTTTAAAATATGAAGGGTATGTAAACTCAAAAAAGTTTTTATTTGCTCCCTAGGGTGACAACACTGCTCCTTCATAGATACAGTATGGGGAGTGAACATTGTCACCCTAGGACAGGAAGTGTTATGCCGCGTACAGACGGTCGTTTTTTGTGATGAAAAAAAAACGACGTTTTAAATCATGAAATAAAACAACGTTTTTGAAACTTCATTTTCAAAAACGACATTGCCTACACACCATCGTTGTTTTTTCACAATGCTCTAGCAAAGCGAGGTTACGTTCACCTCTTTTTTCCATTGAAGCTCGCTTCATAACTAGCTTCTGGGCATGCGCGGGTTTAAAAACATCGTTTTAAACGTCGTTTTTTGCTACACACGGTCAATTTCTGTGAAACAAAAAGCAACGTTTTGAAAAACGACACAAAAAATTTAAGCATGTTCGAATTTTTTTTGTCGTCGTTTTTTTGAAGACATAAAACAACGTTTTCCCCACACACGATCATTTTAAATGACGTTTTTTAAAACGTTGTTTTTTTTCATCACAAAAAACGACCGTCTGTACGCGGCATTATACTGGCAGGATCACTAGGTGAAAATACAAGAAAAAAAAGAAACTTAAAGTGGAGTTCCACCCAAAAATTGAACTTTCGCTTTTTCGGAACCCTCCCCTACTCCGATGTCACATTTGGCACCTTTCAGGGAGGAGGGGGGTGCAGATACAGGTATTTGCACCCACTCCCGGGAATACACTACTGCGGCAGTCACACCCCTACCCTCACCCCCCACTGTCTTCTGGGAAACACACTGTTCCCAGGAAAGAGCGGAGACCAGTGATAGCGCTCCGCAACGCTTCACTTCCCAATTCCCTCACCGAGGATGGCGGCAGGTGCAGCCGAGGGACGAGCGATTGCTCGTCCTCGGCTGCCGACATCGCGGGCGTACTGGACAGGTGAGTGTCCATATTTTAAAAGTCAGCAGCTGCATTATTTGTAGCTGCTGACTTTTAAAAAAAAAATTGGCGGAAACTCTGCTTTAATGCAGCCACCACATCTAAGAACAGCTAAGCTGCAATATATTAAATTTTTATATTTGGGTTTATATACCCTTAGTTCCCTTGAGCCCAACTATAACCCCCTAAGAACGTGTGTCGATGGGTAAATACTGCTTGATTTCAGTTGCATACAGCTTGACTGAAGCCTCGTACACATGACCAACAAAAACCGGCAAAAAACAGCAAGAAACTGCTGTTTTGTTTTTTTTTTTTTGCCGAGGAAACCGGTCGCGTGTACATTTTTCGACGAGGAAACTGTCGAGGATCTCGTCGAGCCAAAAAGAGAGCATGTCTTCTTTTTCCGCTACGGCAATGGAGGAATTTGGCTCGCCGAGATCCTCGACAGCCTAACAAGGAACTCGACGAGCAAAACGATGTGTTTCGCCCGTCGAGTTCCTCGGTCGTGTGTACGAGGCCTCAGATCACTTTGAGACACAATTCCCTGCAAGCAGCTTTTCCTCTGCTGTTTACTTAAAATGTATACATATCCCATGCTGCCTTGCTGACTGTAAGCAGTGATTCCTGTATTGACTCTGCCTCCTGAACCTTCTCCTCTCAGCACCTCTGTAGGTCAGAAGGCAGGCTCTATAAAATGTGTGAGACAGCAGTGCCTACTCACAGGTCATAGTGAGCACGTGTCACAGAATTCAAGGAAGTAAATCTTTGGGATTCTTACCAGAGTAAAGCCACATGTACCAAAAGTGTACCAAAAGTCAGAATACACAGAGAGAGAGAGAGAGATTTCACATCAACATTTCTTATGTTTATTTGGTAATCTGTGCTTGTATACCCAGTTTAACTTCAATACCGGGCACTACTCCTCTTTGGCTTTCAGCGCGGTTGCACTTTGAATGACAATTGCGTGGTCATGCAACGCTGTACCCATATGACATTTGTATATTTTGTTTTTCACACAAATAGGTGGTATTTGGTGGTATTTAACCACTTTAAACCCGGGAAGATTTGGCTGCTCAATGACCGGGCCATTTTTTGCGATTCGGCACTGCGTAGTTTTACTGACAATTGCGCGGTCGTGCAATGCTGTACCCAAACAAAATTGACGTTCTTTTTTCCCCCACAAATAGGGCTTTCTTCTGGTGGTATTTGATCACCTCTGTTGTTTTTATTTTTTGCGCTATAAAAAAAAGAAGAGCGTACACTTTGAATAAAACACAATGGCCCGGATTCAGATACAATAGTGTATCTCTCGGCGGGCGTAACGTATCTCAGATACGTTACGCCGCCGTAAATTAGGGCGCAAGTTCCGTATTCAGAAAGAACTTGCGCCCTAAGTTAAGGCGGCGTAACGTATGTGGTTCCGGCGTAAGCCCGCGGAATTCAAATGTAGATGATGTGGGCGTGTTTTATTTAAATTAATAGTGACCCCACGTATTTGACGTTTTTTACGAACGGCGCATGCGCCGTTCGTGAAAGAATCCCAGTGCGCATGCTCGAAATTACGCCACAAATCATCAATGCTTTAGACGTGAACGTAACTTACGTACAGCCCTATTCGCGAACGACTTATGCAAACAACGTAAAATTTTCAAAATTCGACGCGGGAACGACGTCCATACTTAACATAGGATACCCCTCATATAGCAGGGGTAACTTTACGCTGGAAAAAGCCTAACGTAAACGGCGTAAAAAAATGCGCCGGGCGGACGTACATTTCTGAATCGGCGTATCTCCCTAATTTGCATATTTCTTGCGTAAATCTACGGAAGCGCCACCTAGCGGCCAGCGTAAATATTCAGCCTAAGATACGACGGTGAAAGACACTTACGCCGGGCGGATCTTAGGGAAATCTATGCGTAACTGATTCTATGAATCAGTCGCATAGATACGACCCCGCAACTCAGAGAGAGATACGCCGTCGTAACTGCTCTCTGAATCCGGGCCAATATCTTTTACTTTTTGCTATAATAAACATCCGAAATTTAAAAAAAAAAATATTTCCTCAGTTTAGGCCAATATGTATTCTTCTACATATTTGTAAAAACAATCACAATAAGCGTATATTATACAGCGATCAGTGCTATAAAAAATGCACTGATTACTGTATAAATGTCCCTGGCAGTGAAGGGGTTAACACTAGGGGGCGATCAAGGGGTTAACTGTGTTCCCTAGTGTGTGTTCTAACTGTGGGGGGTATGGGACTGACTAGGAGAGATGACAGATCAGTGTTCATACTTTGTATGGACACAAAATCAGTCTCCTCTCCCCTGACAGAACCAGGATCTGTGTGTTTAAACACACAGATCCCGGCTCTCTCGCTTTGCCCAGCGGTCATCGTGCCCGTCGGGCCCTCACATTAGCTCCGGTGGCCAAAAGGCCAACCGATGTAAGGTAACATTGTTTCGCCCATGGGAGCTAACCTACTGCAGTAAAACTGCAGTGGCTGGTCTGGAAGAGGTTAATCATTGCTGGGTTTTTCATTTTTTGATAAAAAAAGACCAAACAAAAACACAAACACAAACAAAAATGTTTTTCTTCCTTATCTGCTTTACAATTTTGCAAATAAATAATCTTTCTTCAAAATTTAGGCCAAAATGTATACTGCTACTTTTCTTTGGTGAAAATGACCCAATTCAGTGTTCATTTATTATTGCCACACACTGTGGTATATACAGTAAGAGACATAGCAAGTTTTTTTGAAGTTGTGATGTAGGGTGCGGTGTGGAAAAATGCACATACTGCATATTTTTTCCAATGCGCTGGATAGTACCACATGTCACCACACTGTAGCAAAATCAACTATGCTGCTCTGTGGAGACATAAATGAAGTGTAAAGATGTGACATTTCAAATGAAGTTTGAAAGGAAAAAAGCAAACAATGTGATGGTCTGAAACGCGTGGATTAGTTTGAAGGAGCCCTTGGGACGATGTCAGAACTTTGTAAATTGAGCCTTATTTGAGTCAGCTTTTGAGATCTTGAAATATTCAGATATCAAAAGAATCCTGTAGATGTCAAATCTAACTGTAATAAGTCTAGCTACCCACCATGCTGTATGCTTTCATATGCCTCATTTAAAGTCCCAATCCTAGTGTCCTTTAAGCTACCCACCAATGATCAAGTTAGTTGTTTGTCTGCATATTCTGATGTTTGTTTTTTATCTATTATGTGACCCAACTTTGGAAATTATGCCAAGTGTTCTCATTGTTGGGTATCTAAAGGTGGCCATACATGGATCAAAATTTGACTGGTTCAGTAAGGACTGGACACATTTCGATCCATGTATGGGTAGACTGGTTGTACAGAAATTGATCTACCGATCAACCAATGTACAGTACACTCAGCCTGTTGGGTTTTCCCTGAACATTCAGTGCCGCCGGCTATAGCTGGCAACACTGATCAATGCGTTCTTTCGACAGGGAAGGCTCCCTACCATCAGAACACAATAGCTCAGCAGGACTGATAAAATGTGTACATTTCCTCAGTTTAGGCCAGGGATATGTAATTAGCGGACCTCCAGCTGTTGCAGAACTACAATTCCCATGAGGCATAGCAAGACTCTGACAGCCACAAGCATGACACCCAGAGGCAGAGGCATGATGGGACTTGTAGTTTTGCAACAGCTGGGGGTCCGCTAATTGCTGGTTTAGGCCAATATGTATTCTTCTACATGTGTAAATGCCCATGACTAAGCTCCAGGGGGCGGAGTGAAATGTGTTGGGTGTGTGGCCTGGTCAGAGTCCATGCTGAAGTTGCCACTCCATTCATCGCAGCAGATCACCGTAGATGTGCGACTTCCAGGGGTCACCCTTCATTTCGTGAACCTCAAATGTATAAATTGGATTTTTTTTTCATTGAACCTGCTGGTTGAACCAAAAAATAATTATTAATGTATGGCCAGCTTAACTGACCTGAAAAAGGACTGGCCTCAAAAAAGGAATTCATTAAAAAATGTTGCAGTACACAGCATGAGTAGACAACACTAAAGAAATAGTTTGCAAACAACCGATGCTGGCACATGTCTCACTATAAGAGACAGTAAACAGATAGGAAAGAAGTGGCAGCCGGATATTTTATGAGTACATATACATATAAATATACACCCACACTACATGCACACTGTGCAGATCTGCTTTAGTCATGTTCCTTCCAGCTTCAGATGCAAGATGTATGCTGGAGTCTGTCATTAGGAAAATATTGCCTAAGACAGAATTGGCTCGGTTTGCATAGCCTATGGCAACCAAATTCTGTCACTTGTCTTTACTCACTCTTTCATCCTTCCCTTGGAGAGGGAAAGGCGCAATCTGATTTACAGTGGCAGCACAGACTGCTTGAGACAGTTCTACTATAGGCTATCGCTCACTATAAATGATACCTGATAGTAGCTTGTCATTTTTACATCCTAGGCTACTTCCCTGAAGGCACTAAACGCACAGTGTTGGGACTATGGGGTCAATTCACTAAGGCCGCGTACACACGGTCGGTCCATCCGATGAGAACGGTCCGAAGGACCATTTTCATCGGTTAACCGATGAAGCAGATTGATGGTCTGATGTGCCTACACACCATCAGTTCAAAAACCGATCGAGTCCAACGCGGTGACGTAAAACACAATGACGTGCAGAGAAAAATGAAGTTCAATGCTTCCAAGCATGCGTCGACTTGATTCTGAGCATGCGCGGGTTTGGAACCAATGCTTTTGCGTACTAATCGGTCTTGATGTGTCGGTTAGGCGTCCATCGGTTGAATTTTAAAGCAAGTTCTCTTTTTTTGGACCGAAGGACAACTGACCGATGGGACCCACACACGGTCGGTTTGGACCGATGAAACTGAACTTCAGTCCGTTTTCATCGGTTTTGTCCGATCGTGTGTACAAGGCCTAAGAGTTAAATAACGGCCAATAAAATGCTGTAAAATAATGCTTGCGGTAAATCAGTTTTGAAAGTGCAATTCACTAAGAATTTTGGGCCAGATTCACAGAGATCTGCGGCGGCGTAACGTATCGTCTTTACGTTACACCGCCGCAAGTTTTCAGTGCCTGATTCACCAAGCACTTGCGTGTAAACTTACGGTGGTGTAACGTAAAGCCGTCCGGCGCAAGCCCGTCTAATTCAAATGGGGCGTGTACCATTTAAATTAGGCGTGCTCCCGCGCCGAATGTTCTGCGCATGCTCCGTGTGAAAATTTCCCGCCGTGCTTTGCGCGAAATTACGGCGCCCCGACGTATTTTTTGAACGGCGACGTGCGTTACGTCGTTTCGTATTCCCGGACGTCTTACACACAAAAAAATAAAAATGTGAAATTCGACGCGGGAACGACGGCCATACTTTAACATGGCTGTTCTAAATGTAAGCCATGAAAAAGCAGGCTTATGTTTGCGACGGGAAAAACCGACTAGCGACGACGTAAGAGAATGCGACGAACGCGAGTACCTTCGTGGATCGCCGTAAACAGCTAATTTGCATACCCGACGCTGGAAAATGACGCGAACTCCACCCAGCGGCCGCCGGAAAATTACACCTAAGATCCGAAGGCGTACGAAGCCGTACACCTGTCGGATCTTAGCCAAAAGCCGTCGTATCTTTGTTTGTGAATGACAAATAAACATACGACGCAGCAAATTTGAAAGTACGCCGGAGTATCAGCAGATACTCCAGCGTACTTTTTCTGTGAATCTAGCCCTTTGTGCTTAATAATAAATGCCGCTTCCTTAACAATGATTGAGTCTTTAGCTTTCTTCACCCCTCTTCCTTCCCGGGCTGCGGACTGGTTAGAGCTGCGTGACGTCACTCCCGCGCATTCACGCGGGAGCCGTCAATCACGGCCCTTGGGAGTGAAGAAACGGCACATAGGTCATCATCGACGCACGTTTAGGAGATATTTCCACTACCTGTAGGTAAGCCTTCTTCTAGGCTTACCTATAGGTAAAAGTGGAAATCCGGGGTTTACAACCACTTTAATTCATTTTCAATGTTCATAGCAAACTACCCCATTTATCCACGTTTCCATGCTTTATGTTGCTGAGAAATCACTGTAAAAAAAAAATACCCTTTCTGGCAGTGCCCATCTTGAGTAAGGGCAGATGATTAATGTAGCATTTACTCTCTGGAATCAATCCGCTCTTAGCCCAGGCATGCATGCAGGATGGTGTGCTTAAATGAGAAAACCCTTCCTCCTGTCCTGAAGACTAAAGTCTCCTATTTGACATCAGTTGCCTAGGCATGGAAATCAGGAAATAGCTGAAGAAATGTAGAGAAAACGTTTAAAACAAGTAAAAATAATATGCTTTAGTATCAATTAACTAATGCTAGTAGTATAAGTATTAAAAATAGTCAATGTTGATTTAGAAAGAGAAGTTCCTCTTTAGGCACTATTTGGGTTGGCAAGAGTATGAAGTGATGACAGATGAACCCGAAAGTGTGAGCTCAGTACACCTGCTTTTGGTCGGTGCATCCAACTGGATATAGTCTTATGCTGCGTACACGCGATCGGACATTCCGACATCAAAACTGTGGATTTTTTCCGACGGATTGTTCGCTCAAACTTGTCTTGCATACACACGGTCACACAAATGTTGTCAAGAACGCTGTCACGTAAAACACTAAGACGAGCTGAGAAAAAGCTCAATGATTCCGAGCATGAGTCGAATTGATTCCGAGCATGCGTAGGATTTTTCTGTGTCGGAATTGGCTACAGACGGTCAGGATTTCCGACAAGAACTTTTGTTGTCGGAAAAATTGAGAACCAGCTCTCAAATATTTGTTGTTGGAAAATCCAAAAGCAAATGTCCGATGGAGCATATACACGGCCAGATTTTGCGACAACAAGCTCACATCGAACATTTGTTGTCGAAAATTCCGACCGTGTGTACGTGGCATTAGGCTGAATTCACACTTTTTAAACGCGGATATTTTGTGTCCACATGTTGAGTGACACGCATAGGGCAGCCGATTAATTTCAATGTGCTGTCCTAGGTGTGTCAAAAGCAACAAAGTAGCTCATGTAGCTTTTTGCCAAATTGAGCCTTTTTTTATTGTTCATTTTTCAGTATTTGTTTTTCCAAGCAGTAAAATGCACATCTTTGACATGTTTGGGGAGCCATTAACAATGAATGGCACCGGAAACACGACACATGTTTTTAGTGTTTTCTGATTTTGCACGTTTGTATAAAATGCGCAAGTGTAAATGAAGCCTTAGTGAAACACAGGTACAGACAACTGCGGTAAACACAGCCATGGGAAAACTGTTCTCAGCCACCTAGGAACCAAGCTGCAACTTGTTTGAAAACTGTATTAAATACTTACCGTAATTTTCCTTTCCTGATGCCAAACCATGGCAGCATACTTGTAAAAGGCTCCGCCACTCTTCCACTCCCTAAGGACTAGTGAATAGCATAAATTAAAGGCCTAGTTAGGCCCCATCCCATTCTTTGTAATTAGCTACATACTGAAACATAAAAGGGTGGGTCCGTATGCTGCCATAGTTTGGCGTCAGGAAAGGAAAATTACGGTAAGTATTTGATACAAATTTCTGTTTTCCTGACGCCACCATGGCAGGATACTAGTGATAAATAACTAGCTGACAGGGTGGGTTCTACTTGTCGAATCAATTTTTTAATTAGAATGGGACAGAAGACGGAACAGTTCTTCCTCCGCAGTCCACTAATGACAAGACCCCCGGATCTACTCTGTACCCCTTGAAAAGTTGGGGCAACTATGATACTTCCCTGCAGATGTATTTCATGGAAACCTTTGAATGGGCAGTCCATGAGACCAAAACCAAAACCTCTTGAAGAGTATGTATCCACTGCTGAAGGAGGTTCACGACCCCTCGCCCTATATGCATGACCAAACCTACTAAGTCCAGGAGGTAGCCTCTTTTCCCTGAAGAATTCCAGCTGGAAAGATGAAAGGCTTATTACATGATCTGGTCTAATGGTTCTAACGGGCCGACTTCAGATTCTCCATCTTCAACCACCACCATATATACTCCTACTCATACTGAGTGACAGTTGTTAACTGTGCCAGACTGTTTTCTCTATTGTGCTAAAAATCCTAGCTTGAACTGTCAAAGTCAGAGCGCCCAAGGGATTATTGGTATGACGACATTGTGCTCCAAAGATTGAGGCACAAAAAAAATGGTCAAACAAGTGGAGATTACTGTCTTCAGCATTCCTTCTTTGACTGCCACTGTTTGTTCTGGTGGAAGCCAAACAGAGGAGTTGGCAGAGTACCTCCCAGCATACTAACTGATAAGTTAGAGAGGGTTAATAAACCAGCCATATGCCTACAGGGTGTTTATGAGAATCTCTTGGTGCATCAGCAATTGTTTCAGACCTCTGGATAGAAAAATAATGCTGTCCAGATAGCGGCGCATCCAGAGAACTTGTTCTCCGAGTGGAGCTAACACTGCACTGAGAACCCTTGTGAACAGTCTCGGAGACCTGCATAGGTCAAAAGGCAGACTGTTAAACTGGAAATGCGTCTAGACAATCGCAAGCTCACCAATTATGTAATAAATATTTTGGGATGTTTAGATTGTGAAGCAGTGGTGGTGCATCCATAAGGGGCGCACGGGTGCCGCCCCCTCTTTCCTGCCACTTATCTATCACCATAGATAGATTCATGCATTGCAGATGGATAAGTGCCGGGCGGGCGGGGGATGCACACTGGCAGCATTTGATGGGGCACAGTAGTGGCAATTGATGCGCACACTGGCAGATATTGATGTGCACAGTAGCGGCAATTGATGGGCACACTGGCAGCAACTGATGGGCACACTGGCGGCAATTGATGGGCACACTGGCGGAAATTGATGGGCACAGTGGCGGCAATTGATGGGTAGAGTAGCTGCGTTTGATGGCACAGTGGCTGCATTTGATGGCACAATGGCGACAATTGATGGCACAGTGGCTGCGCTTGATGGGCACAGTGGCGGCGCTTAATAGGCACAGTGACTACGCTTGATGGGCACAGTGGCGGCGCTTAATAGGCACAGTGGCGGCGCTTGATAGGCACAGTGGCGGCGCTTGATGGCACAAAAACTGCATTTGAGGGGTTTTTTTTCAGTTTGTCTGCACCCCCCCAAAAATGTTGAGCACCAGCCGCCCCAATTGATGGGTAGAGTAGCTGCGTTTGATGGCACAGTGGCTGCGTTTCATGAGCACATTGGCTACATTTGATGGCACAGTGGCGAAAATTGATGGCACAGTGACTGCGCTTGATGGGCACAGTGGCGGCGCTTAATAGGCACAGTGACTACGCTTGATGGGCACAGTGGCGGCGCTTAATAGGCACAGTGGCGGCGCTTAATAGGCACAGTGGCGGCGCTTGATAGGCACAGTGGCGGTGCTTGATAGGCACAGTGGCGGCGCTTGATGGCACAAAAACTGCATTTGAGGTTTTTTTTTTCAGTTTGTCTGCACCCCCCCAAAAATGTTGAGCACCAGCCGCCACTGTTGAACGTCAAGAACGCGGTCACCTACAGTATGTACAACGGCACAATAAAACGGAAGTTCCATACCAAGTGCGCCACCCTTTGGGCTTCTTCTTCTAATCTTGCGTTAGTAGAAGTTTGGTGAGAGACGATTCCCGTTTTTCATCTTCATGCGTTTCAGTCCGTTACTGCTCTTTGCAGCATGACGAATGTGATATCTCCATTACGAATGCTAGTTTTACCAGACCGAGCGCTTCTGTCTCATACTTGATTCAGAGCATGTGTGGAATTTTGTGCTTCGGAATTGTCTACACACGATTGGAATTTACGAGAACGTATTTTGTTGTGGGAAAATTTGAGAACCAGCTCTCAAATTTTTGTTGTCGGAATTTCTGACAGAAAATGTCCGATGGGGCCTACACACGGTCGGAATTTCCGACCAAAAGCTCACATCGAACATTTGTTGTCGGAAATTCCAAGCGTGTGCACGTTGCATTACATTGCAAAACGCTAAAAGATCTAGCGCTGAAGGCATCCGTGGGTTGGCAGCAAAAACGCGGAAGAAGAAGCTAGACACCAATTACATCTTCCAGCTACAATTACAGTGCAGGCTTATATTGGGAGGAGAAAAGAGCGTTAGAAAATGGTAACACAGGTGTTATTTTATATCATGCCGCGTACACACGATAATTTTTCGGCATGAAAAAAACGTCGTTTTAAAAAAATGTAATCTAAAATGATCATGTGTGGGGCTTCACATCATTTTTCGGGTTCTGAAAAACGACAAAAAAAAAATTCGAACATGCTGCATTTTTTAACAACGTTTTAAACTATGTTGTTTTTCTGGTTCTAAAAAATGATCGTGTGTGGGCTAAAACAACGTTAAAAACCCGCGCATGCTCAGAAGCAAGTTATGAGACGGAAGCGCTCGTTCTGGTAAAACTACCATTCGCAATGGTGTAAGCACATTCATCACGCCGTAACAGACAGAAAAGCGCGAATCGTCTTTTACTAACACGGAAACAACTAAAGCAGCCCCAAGGGTGGCGTCATCCGTATAGGACTTCCCCTTTAGAGTGCCGTCGTACTTTTAAAAAACGATGGTGTGTGGGCAACGTCGTTTTAATGATGAAGTTAGAAAAACTTTGTTTTTTCTACATGCCGAAAAACATCGTTTTTTTATGCCGAAAAATGATCGTGTGTACGCTGCATAAGACTGGAGCATGCAAAAACTGGAGCAGCTGTGCATGATAGCCAATCAGCTTCTAACTTCAGCTTGTTCAATTAAAGTTGTAAAGGCAGAAGTTTTTTTCTTTTATATCCTAATACATTCTATGCATTAGGATATAAAACCTTCCGTGTGCAGTAGCCCCTCTCAGCACCCCTAATACTTACCTGAGCCCCCTCTCAGTCTAGCGATGTCCAGCACATTTCTGGTCACGTCTGAGTCCCTTCTGGTTTTAAAACTTGGCAGTGGAACGCACTCTGGCCCTTGAACCGGGCGGTGGCAGTTCTCTTCCATCCCAAGTGCCAGGTAGGCACTTATAAATGTAAGCAGGCATTTTTTTAATGTTTTATATTACTTTTTAATAAGTGATATCATGCTATTGGTCCCTTATCTCTCATTTCAATGTGATCTTATGGTGGTGAGGAGGAGTTATTCTTGATCCACTTTAGAAGGAAAAAACACATGGCCCATGACTCAACCACTAAGCGCTAACTGACCCTGTTTTTAGTTAAAGAGGTCATGGTCTTCTGGTGAGTAGGACTTCCTATGAGCACTTTGGGCTGTTTTTGAATATGTGCTATAGCTGGTGATGGTCTCCCACATCTTGCCATATTGAAGATTTAGTATTGAAGACTATATGAACTGTTCTAGAGGACATTTTCTACTAGTTTGGCTAATACAGTAAAACCTTGGTTTGAGAGTAACTTGGTTTGAGAGCGTTTTGAAAGACAAGCAAAATGTTTTAATCAATTTTGCCTTGATATACAAGCGATGTCTTGATATAAGAGTAGTGTCATGTCACAACTGAGTATAAAAGAGAAGAGAGGAGCATCTAAGTGTAGCAATATAGTTACATTTAATGAAGGTACAACATTTAGCAACATATTGCTACACTTAGAGGCGCCTCTCTTCTATACCCTGTAAAAAGAATGCTTTGCTATACAAGTGCTTTGGATTACAAATATGTTTCTGGAACACATTATGCTTGCAAACCAAGGTTTTACTGTATTATGAACAAGCTGAATACCCGGCATTGCCCGGTCTTCCTATCTTAACCTTTTGGGGAGGAAAATCATAGTAATATAAATATACCCATCTTTTATATAAGGGTGTAGGTAAGGGTTAATTTAACTGTCATATATTTTTATTTGGCATATAAGTAATATGTGTACCAGGTATTATTGAAATATCTCCAGGCGTACAGAAGTTATGTGGGAACATACATTTCCCATTGATTTGCATGGGACTTTAAACAAAAACCCCGACCCTCACAAATGGGGGTAGTTAAGGGATACATTAACTATCCTATAGTTTAAGTGGACATATAAGTAACATGTGACCAAGTGTTATCGAAATATGTACAGCCGTTTGGAAGTTATGAAGTAACATGTATTTCCCATAGAGTTGAATGGGACTTTAAAGAAAAACCCTGACCATGGCAAATGGGGGTGGGTAAGGGTTAAACCACCTATCCTATGTTTGTTGCTGACATATAAGTAACATGTGTGCCAAGTTTCATGTTAATATCTTTAGCCGTTTGGACGTGATGCTGGAACATACATACATACATACACACACACACACGTTGAGTTTTATATATATAGATTCAGCACTTCACGTTTTATAAATTATGTCACGTTACGATCTATCTGTTTTTCAAATCATTGTATTTCATGTCAACACATGTTGTTAATAAATTCTCAAGTTATAGGTAAAGGTCAATTTTATTAGCACCCCTTTACACATTTTTTCTCACCACTTATAGTATAGTTTATCTACACTATTGGGGAACAACTTTTTCATATTTTTCTGTATATTTCTTGTCATAGTGCACCAACCCATAAGTGCGAGGTTCCTTTAATTCACAATTTAGACGTGCACGAGTGCCACAGCCACCCGGGACTCTCCCTCCTGATTTTTCTGAGACACAGCAGTGGCGCCATTGGCACCTGCTGCTGTTAATCAAAGTAAGTTAGCCAATCAGGAGAGAGAGAGGGGGCAGCTTCGTGTCTGAATGGACACACAGAGCTGCTGCTTAGCTTGGGTCTGCTTGCTGTAGGGCCCAAGAGAGCCGGTGAGGGTCCTGAGAAGAGGAGGATCTGGGCTGCTCTGTGCAAAACCAACTGCACAAGGCAGGTAAGTTTGACAGGTTTGTTATTTTTAAAGAAATAAAAAAAAACAAGACTTTAGTATCACTTTAAGCTTTGGCAAAAAACCTGGAAGCTGATTGGTTTCTATGCAGAGCTGCACCAGATTTGTCACTCCAGGTTTAGGAAAAAAACAGACAGAGTAACTACATTAATAGTGGAAGTTTCATATGAGTAGGGGGTAGGGGCGTTCCACTTTAACCTCTTGACCATCGCCCCATGTCCAAAAGACATCCTGTTTTTAAAGATGGATATCTCGGTAACGGCAGCAGCTGCTGCCACAACCGAGGTATCCATCTTTTCAGTAGGCGGTGGTGTACACGATAACGGCGGTCTCTTTTTGACCCCAGATCTTATATTTTTTTTTTTGTTTACAAAAGTTTTTTATTGGATAGTACAAAAAAAGTTAGGTACAAGCATAGGTATATAAAAGCATAGGACTTTTAAAAGGCATATCAGAAGGAAGGTGATACATGAGGTATTATGACAATAATTGACAGTACTTAAATGGTATACAATGTTGTGCAACACAAGAACTAAAAGTGTACCTGTCATGCTTTTTTCTATTACAAGGGGTGTTTACATTCCTTGTAATAGGAATAAAAGTGACCAATTTTTTTTTCTTTATTTCAGTGTAAAAAATTATTAACTAAATAAAAATAAATAAGAAAACAAAATTTTTTTTTTTTTTAAGCGCCCCGTCCCGACGAGCTCACGCACAGAAGCGAACGCATACACGAGTAGCGCCCGCACATGAAAACGGTGTTCAAACCACACAAGTGAGGTATCGCCGCGATCGTTAGAGCGAGAGAAATAATTCTAGCCCTAGACCTCCTCTGTAACTCAAAAAATGCAACCTGTAGAATTTTTTAAACGTCGCCTATCGAGATTTTTAAGGGTAAAAGTTTGATGTCATGCCACGAGCGGGCGCAATTTTTAAGCGTGACATGTTGGGTATCATTTTACTCGGCGTAACATTATCTTGCACAATATGTAAAAAAATTGGGCCAAATTTATTGTTGTCTTATTTTTTAATTCAAAAAAGTGATTTTTTTAAAAAAAAAAGTGCGCTTGTAAGACCGCTGCGCAAATACGGTGTGACAAAAAGTATTGAAATGACTGCCATTTTATTCTCTAGGGTGTTAGAAAAAAAATATATATAATGTTTGGTTTTAAGTAATTTTCTAGCAAAAAAAAACTGTTTTAGTCTCGTAAACACCGAATCTAAAAAACAAGACCGGTGGGAAAGAGGTTAAAGACAAGTCAGTAAAATCATTAATTGCTGGCAATTCGATATTTGAACTTGTTCTATTTTTTTTTATTAAACAGAAGTTCTTTAACAAATGCAGACACACATTGCAGTACAATAGTACTAAGAAGTTATCAATAACTTTCTGGCTGTTCAAGTGAACTTTAATTTGGTTTATACAAACTATGTTTATGGGTAAAATACTGGACATGCCCGTAGGTAGTGTTATTTCTGTAAAGATATTTGATATGTTATGGGCAATTAGGAGAAAAATTGAGCATAAACATTTATAATTATTTGGAAACAGAAGATACAACAGTAACTGTTAATTTGAAGCACATTAAAATGTTTTGTTTCAAAACCTTGGATTTTTTTGGGGGGGGAATGTACGAAAATGTTGTTTGTTTTAGATTAATGGGCCATGAGAAGTTTATGGTCTGTAAAATGTTCAGTCCTAATGATTATGAAACTAAAACATTACTGACATAAAGCATCTGTGCTAAAGCAGTAAACGTTGGGTGATCGTACTGTTAGATCACCACTAGGTGGCACTACTTAAAAGCAATAAATGGCTTAGCAAGTTCATAATAATGATCCAACTCATTGTTAAAATGCAACTTCTTTTGGGTAGGCATTATGCCGCAGTTTATGTTTTCCAGGCAGGTAAAGCCTTTGTGGCAGAAATTAAAATATATTTTTGTACTTGTGCACTTGTGCTTGTAAACTGGTTTATGGAAGCAGCAACACATTAGGGTAACAAAATTTCAGTGCAACTCAGGGCCGGATTAACATAGGGGCTATTGGAGCTGCAGCTCCAGGCCCCTTACCTTAGGCCCATTTGCCCCCCCAAAAAATGTTGAGGGTTGTAGCTCGGCGATCAGGGAGTAGGGGATATTGGGAGTATGTAGCTGAAGACCTACCCCACCAGTGGTCAAAATGTGGGCCTCCTATAATTTATGGTTCCAGAGATACGGGGCTCCTTGCGCAGCCTGTCAGAAGCTACATACAAAGCGGCCACTTTAAATACAAGCTGACACACTCTGCAGCAGATTGAGAAGTTGAGCTCACAGTTCTTATAATAATTTGTATATTACTTATGTTAATTAACCCCTTGCCACCCAGGCTAATTCTGACACTTCTCTCCTACATGTAAAAATCTTCATTTTTTTTCTCTAGAAATAGCATCAGATAATAACAATATATATTGTTTTAGCAGACACCCTAGGGAATAAAATGGTGGCCGTTGCAACTTTTTATGTTACATGATATTTGCGCAGCAATTTTTCAAATGTGTTTTTTTTATTTTTTTTGGAAAGAAACTGTTTCATGCATGAAAACAAACAAAAAAACACTAAAGTTAGCCCGACTTTTTGGTATACTAAGTGATGCTTTACATTTTTTTACAGGTTACATGTTTAGAGTTACAGAGGAGATCTAGTGCTAGAATTATTATTCTCGTTCTAACGATCGGCGTATGTAACTTGTGTGTGTCTGGCTCTGATACTAGCCAGTCCCTAACCAGCCACTCACCTCACTGCACTTGCCTGACCAAAATCTTAAAAATCCATTTGGACAGGGCTGTACGAATACAGTAGCTGTGATGCTTTACTTTACAGCTGTAACAGCTGCGATAATGATGATGTCCTACCGATCCAACCCCAAGCAGGTCTCCACCAGTCTATCTCCTCATGTCACCCGACTTTCTGATGGCACTCATGGCTTTCTGACCCAACCTGGTCTGGGCCCACAAGGCTCAATGTAGTTTCCCCACACACGTTCTTCCAGCAGCAAAGTCTCTCTCTTTCTCCTTCTTGTTCCCAGGCTTCTGCTTGTATATGGTCCAGCCCCCTGGTGCTTGCTCATAAACTGTGTAGTTTAGATGAAGCTTAACTGTGAAGAAAAAATCCCAGCAATCTCTGGAATTTTGTATTAAAGTGGTTGTTAAAGACAGAAGGTTTTTTAAAATAAAAAACCTTCTGTGTGCAGCAGCCCCCCTCAGCCCCCCTACTACTCACCTGAGCCCCATCTTGATCCAGCGATGTTGCAGAAAAGACTTGGCTGTCCAGGACTCTCTCTTGGCATTGGCTCCTGCTGCTGTCAATCAATGTCAGTAAGGCAATAAGGAGAGAGAGGGGATGGGGCCAGCAAGCTGCTTGCTGTGGGGCACTCAACCCAAGGAGAGGAGGATCTGGGCTGCTCTGTGTAAAACCACTGTACAGAGCAGACAAGTATGTCATGTTTGTTATTTTTAACAACAACAACAAAAAAGACCGAGACTTTAGTATCACTTTAAATGGGTTGTAAAGGTACATGTTTTTTCACCTTAACCACTTAAGACCCGGACCTTTAGGCAGCTAAAGGACCCGGACAGTTTTTGCGATTCGGCACTGCGTCGCTTTAACAGACAATTGCGCTGTCGTTCGACGTGGCTCCCAAACAAAATTGGCGTCCTTTTTTTCCCACAAATGGAGCTTTCTTTTGGTGCTATTTGATCACCTCTGCGGTTTTTATTTTTTGCGCTATAAACAAAAATAGAGCGACAATTTTGAAAAAAATGCAATTTTTTTTTTACTTTTTGCTATAATAAATATCCCCCAAAAATATATATAAAAAAATTAGTTTTCCTCAGTTTAGGCCGATACGTATTCTTCTACCTATTTTTGGTAAAAAAATTGCAATAAGCGTTTATCGGTTGGTTTCCCCAAAATTTATAGCGTTTACAAAATAGGTTTAAAATAGGTTCAAAATAGGTTCACACACAGCTCTCCCCGTTCTTCAGCTCCGGGGACCGATCGCCGGACTCCAGCGGTGATCGGGTCCGCGGGTCCCGCGGTCACGGAGCTTCGGACCGGGTCGCAGGAGCATGCCGCGGGCGCGCGCCCGCGACCCACGGCTGGGCACTTAAAGAGAACGTACCTGTACGTGCTTGTGCCCAGCCGTACCATTCTGCCGACGTATATGTGCAGGAGGCGGTCCTTAAGTGGTTAATGTTAATATATTCTATGCATTAAGGTGAAAAAACATCAGAGGATTAGCTGCCCCCCCCGTTTACTTACCTGACCCCTCGAAAGTCCCGCGCCGTGAACGCGCTGGCTTCTCGGCTCATTCATTGGTTTGAATGATTGAAAGCAGCACAGCCATTGACTCGCGCTCGCGCTGCTGTCAATAACATCCAATGACGCGGCACACAGTTAGTTCTTACGGGGAATAGCCAAGACAGACCCCAGAAGACCAGGTTCGGGGCCACTCTGTGCAAAACAAGCTGCACAGTGGAGGTAAGTATGACATGTTTGTTTTAAAAAAAAAAAAAAATTGTTTTTTACCTTTACAACAGTAGATGAACAGTAGATGAACATTAGTGCTTAACACTGCCATCTTGTGGGTTAATATAATTCTGCATTCACAGTGTTACATATAGTTATGATAATTCCAGAGCCTGGAGTGGTCCCGTGACGTCAACCGACAGCTGGCTTTAGCCCTCTGTCAGATGATTCTGGTTAACAGGAGAACAGAAGTGCATGCACTCCTGTGATCCACAAGAAAAGTATGGCCAGAAAAGCTTTTGCCATACTTCTCTCTTAAAGCGGGGGTTCACCCGAATTTTTTAACATTAGATTGAGGCTAATTGTGGGAAGCACAATCGGGTGTTTTTTTTTAAATCAATGCAGTACATACCGTTTTAGAGATAAATGTTCTCCGTGGCTTCCGGGTATGGTCGTTCCTGGGCGTTCCTATTTGATTGACAGCCTTCCGACCATCGCATACAGCGCGTCACGAGTTGCCGAAAGAAGCCGAACGTCGGTTCGGCTCTATACGGCGCCTGCGCACCGACGTTCAGCTACTTTCGGCAACTCGTGACGCGCTGTATGCGACGGTCGGAAGGCTGTCAATTAAATAGGAACGCCCAGTCCCGCAGACCATACCCGGAAGCGGCGGAGAACATCTATCTCTAAAACGGTAAGTACTGCATTGATTTAAAAAAAAACACCCGATTCTGCTTCCCTAAATGAGCCTCAATCTAATGTTAAAAATGTGTTTTTCGGGTGAACCCCCGCATTAACCTCTCGTGCCGCGTACACACGGTCGTTTTTCGGCATGAAAAAAAAACGACGTTTTTCAGCATGTCCAAAAAACTAAGTTTTTCCAACTTTATCATTAAAAAGGACGTTGCCCACACACCATTGTTTTTGAAAATGATGAACAAAGTGCGGTAACGTACAACACGTACGACGGCACTCTGAAGGGGAAGTTCTACTCGCCTTTGGGCTGCTTTAGCTGATTCCGTGTTAGTAAAAGTCGATTTGCGCTTTTTTGTCTGTTACAGCGTGATGAATGTGCTTACTCCATTATGAATGGTAGTTTTACCAGAACAAGCGCTCCCGTCTCATAACTCGCTTCTGGGCATGCGCGGGTTTAAAACATCGTTTAAGCCCACACACGATCATTTTTTACAACCTGAAAAACGACATTTTAAAAAACGACGTTAAAAAATGCATCATGTTCGATTTTTTTTTTTTTTACGTTTTTCAGAAGCCGAAAAACGATGTGAAGCCCACACACGATCATTTTAAGCACTTAAGGACCGCCTCCTGCACATATACGTCAGCAGAATGGCACGGCTGGGCACATGTACCCAGCTGTGGGTGACGGGCGCGCGCCTGCGGCGGGCTCCAGCGGCATGCTCCCGCGACCCGATCCGAAGCTCCATGACCGGGACCCGCGGACCGATCGCCGCTGGGGTCCCCGGAGCTGAAGAACGGGGAGAGCTGCGTGTAAACCCGGCTTCCCCGTTCTTCACTGTGGCGGCTGCATTGATTGTGTCATCCCTTTTATAGGGGGACACAATCAATGACGTCACTCCTACAGCCACACCCCCTACAGTTGTAAACACACATTAGGTGAAACATAACTTCTTTAGCGCCCCCCTGTGGTTAACTCCCAAACTGCAACTGTCATTTCCACAGTAAACAATGCATTTTAAATGCATTTTTTGCTGTGAAAATGACAATGGTCCCAAAAATGTGTCAAAATTGTCCGAAGTGTCCGCCATAATGTTGCAGTCACAAAAAAAATCGCTGATCGCCGCCATTAGTAGTAAAAAAAAAGAATTTATAAAAATGCAATAAAACTATCCCCTATTTTGTAAACGCTATAAATTTTGCGCAAACCAAC
This sequence comes from Rana temporaria, assembly GCF_905171775.1. Taxonomy (NCBI): domain Eukaryota; kingdom Metazoa; phylum Chordata; class Amphibia; order Anura; family Ranidae; genus Rana; species Rana temporaria. The sequence goes on from NC_053489.1 coordinate 167,792,691, forward strand.
CGATAAACGCTTATTGCGATTTTTTTTACCAAAAATATGTAGAAGAATACGTATCAGCCTAAACTGAGGAAAAAATATTTTTTTATATATTTTTGGAGGATATTTATTATAGCAAAAAGTAAAAAATATAGAATTTTTTCAAAATTGTCGCTCTATTTTTGTTATAGCGCAAAAAATAAAAGCTGCAGAGGTGATCAAATACCACCAAAGGAAAGCTCTATTTGTGGGGAAAAAAGGACGCCAATTTTGTTTGGGAGCCACGTCGCACGACCGCGCAATTGTCAGTTAAAGCGACGCAGTGCCGAATCGCAAAAAGGGGCAAGGTCCTTTAGCTGCATTTTGGTCTGGGTCTTAAGTGGTTAAATGACATTTTTAAAAACGTCGTTTTTTTTTTCATGCCGAAAAATGACCGTGTGTGGCATCAGCTCCTATTTTTTTTTTGCTTATGTCTTTTGCTCACGTGCATTAATCTCTGCCAGTACCCAGCACATGTGCATTTATCCCCTTAGCAGCCAGTCCTCAACACATATGTTGTTCCCCTCCATTCCTAGCACATCTGTGTTAACCCCTTAGCACTTAGTCTCCAGCACATTTAATTATTTGATTAACCCCTTGCATTTATTCAGTGTACCACTCCAAATATCAGTCTTATCTTCAATTACTTTGCTCCAGTAGGAATCTCTGCTTCACTGCCCCATTGCCTGTTTAAACAGAATCATCCCTGCCCCGTCTCCAAAGTCCCCAGCATTGCCTCCAATGTTCTGGGACTCCATTATAAAGTCATTGCTAAAACCTGATTACATTTCGGTGTCTTCTTTTTAACCTCCACTGCCCCCAGTTTTACTGGCATACTCCTCCTGTTTGAGTTTCAGTATCCTCCCCACCGTCTTCACAGTCCACAGAGCTGCTGACCAGATCACTACCAACCCCTTTGTCCCAGAATAACCTGCCTTCATTTTAGTGGGCCTGTTTCATGGACATTGATTTAATGACTTTTCTTCCTCTGTAAAAAATTATGTGTGAAGACTTGGTTTTGTAAATGGATACCAAATGCATTATGGGGACATTTCTTCACCCTGCCATTCACTTGTATGAGTATGACCAAATTGTTTAGTAATTTTATTGATAATTATGGAAAAAGATCAGTAACCACCATTTGCAGGTCAAAGGGTTGACTGTTCTGCTCACTGTCATACCTACCACATTCATCTCTCATACATAATGCCTGCTGTCATACCTTCCACAATTCTCTCCTGCACATACCGCTTAAGCCTCGTACACACGACCGGTTTTCCCGGCAGGAAAACTGCCAGGAGAGCATTTGGCCAGGAATCCCGGCCGGGTGTATGCTCCCTAGCAGTTTTCCTATCAGGAAAACAGCTGGGAATCCCGCCTGGAAAATAGAGAACCCTGCTCTCTATTTTCTTGTCGGGTTTCCCGGCAGAGTGTTTCCTGCTGAGAAAACCGGTCGTCTGTATGCTTAAATACAAAGAAAAAACTGCGCTAATTAAAAATCAAATACAAATTCTCAGAAACAACTGAGTGGATTAAGGAAGGCAGCAGCTTGCGTGCGATACACAGAACGAAATTGGGAAAGGGGTTAAAGCTGCGCCACTTGAACCAAAACATAAAAGTCCTCTGAGACCATAAGATGTTTAACTAATGTTCATCTTATGGTCTCAGAGGACTTTTATGTTTTGGTTCAAGTGGCACAACTTTAACTGCTTTCCCAATTTCGTCTGTATGCTTACCTGTCCGAAGGTAAACCCACGCATGCTCGATAAGCCTTTGACGCATGCGCAGTAGCATACAAGGCATAGTGTGGGGTGTAACAAGATGGCGGCGACGGCGGCATCGAATGTGACGAGGGCTGGCTCGTCGTAGTAGATGACGTTACACGTTCTTGCCATTCAAAAGAACGGCGAACGAGCAAACCAACCCTGTCCTATAAACTGTCATCTCCTTTTTTAAAGCTTTGGACCATTGACCCCAAGCTATCTTTACAGCAGTCCACCTGCCCAGTTAAGGACTACTACGTCACTGATTCTGCAAATTAAGTGCTGATACAGACTGGAAAGATGCTATTCTGCAGTATCAATTCTGCTTAGGACTGTCTGAGGCTTCTAAAGACGAGATGGTCAGGGTAGAAACTCCATACAACATGGCCCCATATGGATGTAACTTCAAGAACCCACGATTTCTTTGCCACCCATTCCTTTGCCATTCCAGTTTCTCTTACCTGGCTACAGCACAGCTTTAGTTCAGCCCACAAGCTGAAGAGCAGCCCCCTCAGTTACTTGCTAGTCTTCACTGGGTACGTGATACATTGCCTCTGCAGTCCTAAACATACTAGCCCCTGTTATACCCTCCCCACTTCATTCCTGCATGTATTGCCCTATCATACCCTCCCCACTCCTCCTGCACATATTGCCCTATCATACCCTCCCAACTCCATTCCGGCACATATTGCCCCATCATACCCTCTCCACTCTATTCCTGCACATATTGCCCCATCATACCCACCCCACTCAATTTCTCCACATATTTCCCCATCATACTCTCCCCATTCCATTCCTGCACATATTACCCATCATTCCCTCCCCACTCCATTCCTGCCCATATTGCCCCATCATACCCTCCCCACTCCATTCCTTTGCATATTACCCCATCAAACCCTCCTCACTCCATTGCCCGCTGTCACACCCCTGCATGCCTCTCTTGTACATACTGCCTCCTGCCATACCTTCCATACTACTCTTCTGCACATACCACCTGCTGTCTTGCCATCTACATTCATCAATTACTTCTGATTTTATATTCATGCTGCATAAACTGGTCTCCTAGCTATATTTAGTCAAGTGCAGAAATTAAATAACATAATAATTATATATAATAATTCTAATAATAATTATTTAATAATATTTTACAGATTTACAAAAAAAAAAAAAAAAAAGTGCTCACACTTTTCATTTACTGCCCCACCTATTACCTGTGCATATCAAAGAGCATAGGTGGTTCATAGCTAAAAAAAAAAAATGCAAGATGATTCACAATTATGAAATGCTATAAAGAGTAAAGATTTCAAATACATTTCTGTACAAAATTAGTATTGTTTAAAATTGTTCAATGACTACACATAATGGTGGGTGGAAGAGAGTCTACTTTGGTTTGTGGGAAATGTTTGTTAGTAATATAGCAAATAGGGTAGGTTTTCAAGACCATAATTATATATATTTTTTATAAAACACCCTAAAATTAATCTAAATCACTTTTTAGAATATGTTTATAGTAGTGTAGAGTTACCTAGCTTAAGAGTAATCCACAGCCCAAGTTGGCTGCAAACAAAATCTGTAGTTGAAATAAAATGTTGAATATGCTGTAGCCTCATTGGACACTAGAGGGCAGCAAATGCCCAAAAAAAAAAAAAACACATAACAGCTAATCCTGCAACTGTCTAAGACCTGAGTTCCCATTGATAACAATAGATTGTGAACATTCTGTAGGCATTCTTTTTCTTAATATGGACTTGACAGACCCATTTCATTGTATAGTAATGCAGGAAAAACTCTGAAATGGGGGTCTAATCAAGAACAATATGGCTTAAAGTTACCATACCATTTTTAAAAAATGTAATATTTACCCAGTATGTATAATTGTGTAAAGTCCTATTCATTATGTAAATATTTAAATAGTACCCCACATTGTGCTTTTCCAGTGAGTTTTTTATTATTAGTACTACAGACTTTATATGCAGACCAGTGTTTGTATCTGTAACCATTGCACATGTGTAAGGCCAAATGATAGGGGATAATTGGCCGTTAGCATCTCTAGCTTAGCACTTGATTTCATAATGTTCATTATTTGCTATGGCTGAGCTAGGCACACAATGGAGTTTGAAAAGGATGAAAATACAAGACTTATAATAAAAGCACATTTACCAGCCTTTGCCCCTAGATAACCACAAGAAAAAAGTCTGTAGTTCATGTATCCATAGCATCATGCCATTTCAGTGCAATTGCATGCACCCCAAGGTGTTTGAAAACCAAAAAACGAACTGGTTAGACTTTTAACCTGCCCCTCCCATCACTAGCCACATTCCCATCACTACCCACATTCCCATCTCTACGCACATTGTGGTTGGCCCATATGGGGTGCACTAAAGTGCAGAAGATTTTAACAATTCTTTTGGGATAACAAGCCAGTGTAATACAATGGCATATGTGTTTTTTGCATGAATACTAAAAGCGGATTAAACCCAAAACCAAAAATGTAGTATATTGCAGCCTGCCAATCATTAGCTGTGGTGGCTGCATTTGTTCCCCCCCCCCCCCCCCCCACTGTTTTCCCTTGGTGATCTGGCCAGGCCATCTAGAGCCCAAGGCCAGCATGCCACACTTGCCCCCACAAAAAAAGTACTAATGCCTTGTACACACGATCGGAATTTCCAATGGAAAAAGTCAGACATGCTCTCTTTTTTTACTTAAAAAAAATTCTATCGGAAATTCCATTCGTCTGTAGGGAACTCTGACGGAGAAAAAAAACATGCATGCTCAGAATCAAGTCGATGCATGCTCGGAAGCATTGAACTTAATTTTTCTCTGTGTTGTACGTCACGACGTTCCTTTCGGTCAGAATTTGGTGTGACAGTGTGTATGCACGACAGCTTGACGGAATTGCGTCGGAAAAATCCATCAGAGTTTATCCCGACGGAAAATCTGATCGTGTGTACAAGGCATAATCTGCATAATTTGCATCCCAATACAAATCTGTCCCTGTGTTGAAATCCCCCTATACAGATCAAACCTTTGGCCTCCCTCCCCCCCCAAAAAATCACCCCTCCTAGCTTAAATCCTTTACCACTAAAATTTTCTCTCCAAGTACACATCCTCTTCCCCACTCGAATCCCCCCGTCCCTGCACAAACTCCCCCCCAATCCCCAAATTCTCCCTTCTAGCACAAATTCCCCCAATCACCCCTATTAGCAAAACCCCCCCCCCCCCTAAAAAAATCTCCTATCACAATTCACAAATACCCCCACCTCTTTTAGCACAAAACCTCCTGAATCACCAATTTCTAGCTTTTTTTTATTGGGGGGGGGGGGGATGTAAGGTGTTATTAGCCAGCTATAGACTTCTAGAGAATTTGTTCAAGCGGAACACCGAGCAGAAAAAAAGTCACCCCCCCCCTGCATATACTATATATACTGCTGGTTTAGTCTGGGGGAAGCCTTGATAAATTGTAGTATAAACCTTACTCCATGATCCCAAAGACTTACTTCAGACTGGATGTGGCTACTCCCTCGCTGACATCATCACATACTATGCATGATTAGCAGTTTTTGCCTTAAAGAAGTGGCGATGGCCAGCAATACATTTTATTTAACATGTATAATGCATTTTTTTTTTTTTTCAAATTTATTTATTTATTTATTAAACAAATATAGATAATCAGGAATATTAACATGTACAGTGCATTTCACAAGGCTGACAATATCACACTTCTTGTACAAAGGAAAGCAAACAGTAATAATGCATTTATTCCAGTCTTGTAAAGATTAAGAAATATCTAGTTCATATAGAAATTGGGGATCCTCTGAAGGGAAGGGGGACTGACCCCCACCCGAAACCTTGAACGGGGGAGCAAAGATCCGCTCGGAGAGGCGTAGGTGATTAGGGACCCTATTTCGAAGAAGATTGCGTAGGAGACCATCGCCAATCCCATTCTCAAAACGTCCACCCCTAATGGGAACTACACTGTGGACGGGAGGATAATCGTGGTGTCAACCCAAAGGGGAGGGTTGACATGGTCCTTGGGCTCGTAGGGTCCCCATGATATAAACTGGGTAAAAGTAAGCCATATCAAGAAGGGGAGAAGAAGAAAAAAAAAAAAAAATTATCTCATGAGGGGTATAGGCTGATGACTATCCTAACATACACTTGGGTGAACTAACCAGATAGGATTGTCATCCTTAAAAGTACGTTTCCTCGATAGTGTCTATTGAAGTTTGAGCCCTAAACTCAAGTTCATAACCATTGAGAAAGATAGCTGAAAGAGCAAGGAGGGGGGGGGGGGAACAGGAAAGAAAAGGATGTACTTTTATCCAGCGTTTAAGTATTATCAGTTGGGGTCTGCTGGATTAGGTTATCAGAGGGGGCAAGCGGAGCTCCCTTGGATAAAGATTCCCTGTATTGCGTCCAGCACCCCCAAGTGTATCTAAATTTCTTAGCCCTGTCCTTTGCTTGATGAATGATCCGTTCCATCTCCTCAATTTTAATAACCCTATTGTGCCAGTCACCTATCGTGGGAGGTTGGGGATCCTTCCAGCGCACAGGGATGCACTGGGAAGCTGCATTGATACAATTGATTGTGTAGCACTACCCCCATAGGGGTTACAAGGTTCCCTACTGATACATAGCCAGGCATACAACTTCTGCTTCCACCCAGACACAATTAACAGTCCTTGAGCTTTGTTTTTATGTTTTATTTAGGGTGATAATAACTTGGGTAGGTAAGGAAATTATGGGATACCCAACTTGACAGTAACAAAACCAGGGACAACTTCCACCCTATTTACAGCTCTGATAGACTCTTCTCCTTTATCCTGTACAACTCCAATTTATTCCTCCTCCTTGGATTGCACAACTCTGATTAGCAAACAGTCTTTGTTAGATCAGAAACAGCCCAGGTTAGAAACTCTCAGTCCATCTTGAACATGTACAATGTGGTGTAAACTGCATCATACATCCCCTCTTTTGTAGACACTGGTCCCAGCTCTACCACTGCAGGAAATGCTAGCCCACGTGGCTGCTCTTCCACCAGCCTACCTGGCTGCTTCTCTTCACTCTACATGACTCAAGCCTTGTACACACGACCGGTTTTCCCGGCAGGAAATCTGCCAGGTGAGCTTTTGGCCGGGAAAACTGGATGTGTGTATGCTTCCTTGCAGTTTCCCCGTCAGGAAAACACCCGGGAATCCCGTCGGGAAAATAGAGAACCTGCTTACCTATGGGAAAGACTGCAAGGCAGTGCCGATAGAGCATACACACGGCCGGGATTCCAGGCCAAAGCTCCATGGCAGTTTTCCTGCCGGGTTCTTGGCTATCCCCTCGGTTTTCTCTGCAGACTTTTTACCGCAGAGAAAACCGAGCGTGTGTACAGGGCTTGACTCTCTTCACCAGTCTACCCAACTGACTCTCTGGAGATTTGCCAGAGCAAGGTAGGAAAGATTTAAGCACACAATGCTATCTTCCAGGGAGGCCTGCTACATGTGGCAGTCTCCCCCTTGTATGTCCCTGCACTGTGCTGTAGTACTCACACTGTCCTCACCTTCCAACTTCTCCTGTGGTAGGATCCTTCTTTAGTCACTTAGTCCTCTGCCATGCCCACCACCTGTGTATTTGCTAAATCCCTTAAACATGCAGAACAGCCCTCCTGGTCTCCACCCACTAACTTCTAGAAGTTTCTCCAAACTTCCAGATCCAGGGGGAGGTACCAGAGAGCTGCCAGTATGAGTCACCCAGCCCTGAACTTTAGTAATTCCTGACCCAAATTCCATGACTCAGGCTTAGCCCTGATGCCGCGTACACACCATCACTTTATGTGATGGAAAAAAATTTAAATGACCGTGTGTGGGGGAAAACGTTGTTTTATGTCTTGTGAAAAACTAAAAAAAAAAATTGAAGCATGCTTCAATTTTTTGTGTCGTTTTTCAAAACGTTGTTTTTTGTGTCAATTAAAATGATAGTGTGTGGGCAAAACGACGTTTAAAACAACGTTTTTAAACCCGCGCATGCTCAGAAGCAAGTTATGAAGCTAGCTTCAATGGAAAAGAGTGCTGAACGTAACCGCGCTTTGCTAGAGCATTTTGAAAAAACTATGGTGTGTAGGCATCGTCGTTTTTGAAAATTAAGTTTCAAAAACGTCATTTTATTTCATGATTTAAAACATCGTTTTTTTTCATCACATAAAGTGATGGTGTGTACGCGGCATGAGTCAGACTATAGTTTACCTACTCTCACACTAGTAGCGAACTAGAGGGTGCTACACTTGTATATTAAAGGGCCAAAAGAGAAAGCTTGGTGTATGTTCCTGATGAATGCAACCAGGAACCTTGTGTGTTAATATGGGGGACTGGTGTATAAAAATTGTGAATACTGATCTTATACTGAAAGAAAGCCAGTGCAGGTTATCTAGTGGAGTCCAGTTGCCAACAGTGCTCTTAACAGAGAATCAGAGCTCAAATCTGCGTGCCTTGGTGTCATGTTATAATGGGGACCTTTTTTTACTTTTACTGTCATTATTTCAATGACTATGCTTTTCAGCTATGCATGTATAATGTATGTTAACCTGTACTCTTTTTAGAATAGGAAAAATAACACATATGCGCCTAAAATATCTTATTTAAATACTACGTTTCTGAAAGTCTGGTTTTGCACAAGACTAAGTACCTCCCCTTGTGACTGCATCTGGGCTGATGAATGGCCACTTGGGCACAGAAAAGTGCATTGTGGGATTTGTTAAGCTCCAGCAGTGGATCCGGTTGGTGGGGAAGCGCGGTGAACGTAATTGCAGGCATCTTATAATGGCAACTATCCGGCATGTGCATTACTTGGACTAATAGGGGAAGATGACACTTTGTACATGTAAACAGATCTCTAATATCTCACTATTTGGCAGAAAGCTTATTCCTCTTTTGTTATAACCCTGAACAGTTGGGTTTGTGATTACTGTTTTATGTGCTCAGCCACTTTCACATATTCCACATTAACAAAACATGAAAAATTACAGGGAGACCACTGTGCAAGATTGAAAGATCTTAAGTGGTGTAGCACCTTTGAGAATTGTCATAAAGCAGATGCTTTCTGCAAGCAATTAACACCAATGTGCTTTTTCCCCCGTTTCTTTTTGCATGGATAGATGTTAAAGATATATTTGAACTTTTACGAGGATTGGGAGACTTAAGATTTAGAGCTTAACTGCCTGTCAGGCTTGCAAATTACCCTTAAATGAAGATGAAAATAAAAGACCTCCGTTGTTAAGAAGCGTGCAGGCTCCCATCACGCATGGGTTAATCAACAGCAGAGAAGGCTGAAGAATATTGTAACAAATGTATCCAGATATGTGGGCGTAAAGTGGAAGTGTCCAAGCAAAGCCTTTTCTATTAAAGCCTGAAGTTTGTATTAAGAATGAGTGTGTGTAGGCAGAGAAGGTGTACGCAGGTCACACTTGTGTGTGGGCAACATTCTTGTTACTCAACGTTTTGTAGGCGAAAAGTAAAATCTTAACGTCTTATATTTAGTGGCAAATAAAGAATTGTTGTAAAAAATAACTTATTTTCTTGCATGCGTTATCTGATGCTAATTTAGTGGTAATGTAGGGTTCTGTGGGTAAGAAGTAAAGAAAGGTAATTATAACACATTTTTAATAGGAAAGCAATCAAAATAAAAATCTTGCTTCTAATGGGTACCACATAGCCAGGGCAGATGGTTCAACTAGAGAGGTCAGAGGATCCAGCAACTGCAATGCCTACTTATTTACCAGCTATGTTATTACACTGTTAACTTTGCATAGAAAACAGCTTTAATTCTCTTTGCTATTTTTTTTTACAGTCTGAGGCTTTGTGTTGATATATTTAGTAGATATAAATCCTACTGCAATACATTTTAGTTTGCTAAAGCACTCATGCATCATAAACAATGACAGTGCTGCTGATTTCCTGCAGGTTCTTTGCAGTTACATTTTTACTATATGCAATTGTTGTCTTCATGGAGTGGGGGGGGACAACACAGAAGCACAGTTGGGAGACAGGGACATAGTATTGTCACTCAACAAGAGGAAGTGCTTCATTAGGTTTCATTTTAAAGGGTAGCTCCACTTTCGTGGGAAAAAAATATATACACTATATTACCAAAAGTATTGGGATGCCTGACTTTACATGCACATTAAACTTTAAAGGCATCCCAGTCTTAGTCTGTAGGGTTCAATATTGAGTTGGCCCACCCTTTGCAGCTATAACAGCTTCAACTCTTCTGGGAAGGTTGTCCACAAGGTTTAGGAGTGTGTCTATGGTAATGTTTGACCATTCTTCCAGAAGTGCATTTGTGAGGTCAAGAACTGATGTGGACGAGAAGGCCTGGCTCAGAGTCTCTGCTATAATTCACCCCAAAGGTGTTCTATCAGGTTGAGGTCAGGGCTCTGTGCCGGCCAGTCAAGTTCCTCCACCCTCGCTCATCCATGTCTTTATGGACCTTGCTTTGTGCACTGGTGTGCAGTCATGTTGGGGCCATCACCAAACTGTTTCCACAAAGTTGGGAGCATTATGTCTTGGTATGCTGACACCTTAAAAGTTCCCTTCACTGGAACTAAGGGGCCAAGCCCAAGCCCTGAAAAACAACCCAACAACATAATCCCCTTTCCACCAAATGTTTTGGACCAGTGCACACAGCTAGGTCCAAAAAGACATGGATGAGTGAGTTTGGGGTGGAGGAACTTGACTGACCTGCACCTCACGGGTGAATTAGAGTGGAGACTGTGAACCAGGCCTTCTGGTCCACATCAGTTTCAGACCCCACAAATGCGCTTCTGGAAGAATGGTCAAACATTCCCATAGACACACTCCTAAACCTTGTGGAGAGCCTTCCCAGAAGAGTTGAAGCTGTTATGGCTTGAACCCTATGGACTAAGACTGGAATGATATTAAAGTTCATGTGTGTGTAAAGGCAGGCATCCTAATACTTTTGGTAATATAGGGCCAGATTCTCGTACAGCGGCGTATCTTTGCGGCGGCGTAACGTATGCGATTTACGTTACGCCTCCGCAACTTAGATGGGCAAGTGCTGTATTCTCAAAGCACTTGCTCCGTAAGTTGCGGCGGCGTAGGGTAAATCGGCCGGCGTAAGCCCGCCTAATTCAAATGTGGGACAGGGGGGCGTGTTTTATCGTAATGTTCTGTGACCCGACGTGATTGACGTTTTTCACGAACGGCACATGCGCCGTCCGTGGAAATCTCCCAGTGTGCATTGCTCCTAATACGCCGCAAGGACGTATTGGTTTTGACGTGAATGTAAATTACGTCCAGCCCCATTCATGGACGAGTTATGCAAACGACGCAACATTTTCAAATTTCGTCGCGGGGACGGCCATACTTAACATTGGTACGCCGCACTTACACCACCATATAGAAGGGGTAACTTTACGCTGGGAAAAAAACCCGTAAACTGCGTAACTGTACTGCGTCGGCCGGGCGTACATTAGTGAATTCGCGTATCTAGCTGATTTACATATTTCGACGCGTAAATCGGCGTACACGCCCCTAGCGGCCAGCGTAAATATGCAGTTACGATCCGACGGCGTAAGAGACTTACGCCTGTCGGATTTAAGGGAAATCTATGCATTACTGATTCTATGAATCAGGCGCATAGATACGACCGGCCGGACTCAGAGATACGTATCTCCTCTGAGAATCTGGCCCATAGTGTATACAATTGTGACACAAGTCATATTTGTAATAGAATGTTATTACAAATGACCTTTCCTTTTCAATCTGCAGCTCTGTAATTTTCTGTAAAATGCGATGCAATATGGCTACCTGGAGGCGTTCTGTACACAATTCCTGCTTGTGTGACTGGCTCACTGATTTTCCTAGAGGTCTGCCCTTAGATACAAGTCAGATATCAGGCACCCCCTGCAACAAAATGTGGATTCTGATGCTATGCTCCCAATAATATATCACCTCTAAAGGGATGCAGGCCCAACAATTTTCCTCACTGGAGCCCTGCAAGTGCAGCAGCTGATTTAGAATTAAGAAACCACTCCCATTAGATACACTTTCCACATACAAACATACAGGGGTGTCTTCAGAATACCAAAGGGTATGCAACAAAGTTTGTTAAAATAATTTTAACCACTTGCTTACTGGGCACATATACCCCCTTCCTGCCCAGGTGAAATTTCAGCTTTCAGCACTGTCACGCTTTGAATGACAATTGCGCAGTCGTGCGACGTGGCTCCCAAACAAAATTGACGTCCTTTTTTTCCCACAAATAGAGCTTTCTTTTGGTGGTATTTGATCACCTCTGCGTTTTTTATTTTTTTGTGCTATAAACAAAAATAGAGCGTCAATTTTGAAAAAAAAAAAAAAAAATGTTTTACTTTTTGCTATAATAAATATCCAATAAAAAAAATAATAATAATTTTTTCTCAGTTTAGTCCGATACGTATTCTTCTACATATTTTTGGTAAAAATAAAAATCGCAATAAGCGTATAGTGATTGGTTTGCGCAAACGTTATAGCGTCTACATAATAGGGGATAGAATTATGACATTTTTTTTTTATTATTTTTTTTTTACTGCGATATTGCGGCGGACACATCGGACACTTTTGACAAATTTTTGGGACCATTCACATTTATACAGCGAACAATGATATAAATATGCACTCATTACTGTATAAATGTGACTGGCAGGGGTTAACACTAGGGGGCGATGAAGGGGTCAATGTATTCCTTAATTAGTGATCCTTACTGTGGGGGGAGGGGGTGACTGGGGGAGGTGACCGATGGTTGTCCCTATATACAAGGGATAGACCATCAGTCTCCTCTCCCTGACAGGACGTGGAGCTCTGTGTTTACACACAAAGCTCCACGTCCCTGTCTCCGTGACCGGCGATCGCGGGTGCCTGGCGGACATCGCGGCTGCCAGGCACGCGCATCGGCAACTGACTGACGTGGCAGGCGTGCGCCGCCCAGCGGCCTGGATGCCGGAGGCCGTATATAGACGGCCTCCCGGCAATTCAGAGCCACATTGTGGCTGTAAAAACCCGCCTGTGCGGGCGGGAAGAGGTTAATGTACATAGATCACCCGGAGGCAAATGTTTTGGAGTTACTCTTTTTAAGTAAAGATAAAGATATACAAATATTGCAAATGCCTTTTGAAATTATATTAACATGGTTAAAGTTATATGAGATTTTAGTGAATGGGTTTCGTAGTTTGTAGCATAGTTATAGGAATCTGATTTGTGACCAAAGCATTCCAGCCATTCCACACAAGAAATTATGTTCTCTCTTTCATGAGAAAAAGTAATTATTAATACCCAAAGAGCTTGTATGTATAACCTTGGTATTATTTATTGATAATATATATATATATATATAAAGATACATTAGGATATAGCCACTTGCTGAAAGAGTGTTTTTCAAAAGGTAAATAATGCATGAAAATTCTATTACAACTAAACACAAGAATGTTCTAATTTGAATAAAAATGACCACGAAAACAATATAACACATTATTCAAACTGCTGTACCCCACTGTGATATATCAGAAAACCGCTTTGATTTTTTTTTTCTTTTCAATTGAGGCAGATTATTTATTAGAAGCATTAGAATTTCTAATTCATATAGGATCCTGCTGAGAGAAGGGTACAGAAATACACATGAATCAGCATTCACAACAATGATTTTCAGCTCCTGAATAGCCAGTTACCAAAGCAGTCATATATGTCCTCCTGAAGCAAAACAAACAATAGCACCAAAGTGATAGATTTAGGGGTAGATTCACGTAGAATGGCGTATCTTTGTGCGGGCGTAACGTATCCTATTTTAGTTACGCCTCCGCAACTTTTACAGGCAAGTGCCGTATTCTCAAAAGAAAGTTGCGACGGCGTAGCGTAAATAGGCCGGCGTAAGCCCGCCTAATTCAAATTGTGAAGAGGTGGGCGTGTGTTATGTAAATTAACCATTGACCCGATGGGATTGACGGTTTTCACGAACGGCGCATGCGCCGTCCGTGGAGTTTCCCCGTGTGCATTGCTCCAAAGTATGCCGCAAGGACGTATTGGTTTCGACGTGAACGTAAATGACGTCCAGCCCCATTCACGGACGACTTACGCAAATGACGTACATTTTTCAAATTTCGCCGCGGGAACGACGGCCATACTTAACATTGGTACGCTGCATATACGCCTCATATAGCAGGGGTAACTTTACGCCGGGAAAAGCCTAACTTAAACGGCGTAACTGTACTGCGTCGGCCGGGCGTACGTTCGTGAATTCGCGTATCTAGCTGATTTAAATATTCTAGGCATAAATCCGCGTACACGCCCCTAGCGGCCAGCGTAAATATGCAGTTAAGATCCGACGGCGTAAGAGACTAACGCCGGTCGGATCTAATAGAAATCTATGCGTAACTGATTCTATGAATCAGGCACATAGATACGACCGCCCGTCGTATCTCCTTTGTGAATCTACCCCTTAGAATCCAACTATATTTATATTGTAATAAAGGTCTAGGATAAACAAGTCACAACACTCCTCAAGGGTTGTGCAGAACCTACTTCATCAGGCCCTACACTGCTGAATATGATAAAAAAAAAAAATAGCACTCAGGGGTTTGGTGAGTTCAAAAGTCGAATAAAGCCCCTTCTAATTTAGTAGCTAACTATGTGAGCTACAGTCATGGCTGAAATTGTTGGCACCCCATAATTTTTTCCAGAAAATCAAGTATTCCTCTCAGAAAAGTATTGCAGCAACACATGTTTTGCTATACACATGTTTATTCCCTTTGTGTGTATTGGAACAAAACAAAAAAATGGAGGAAAAAAAGCAAATTGGACATAATGTCACACAAAACTCCAAAAATGGGCTGGTCAAAATTCTTGGCACCCTTTCAAAATTGTGGATAAATAAGATTGTTGCAAGCATGTGATGCTCCTTTAAACTCACTTGGGGCAAGTAACAGGTGTGGGCAATATAAAAATCACACCTGAAAGCAGATGAAAAGTAGAGAATTTCACTTAGTCTTTGCATTGTGTGTCTGTGTGTACCGCATGGACAACCGAAAGAGGAGAAGAGAACTGTCTGAAGACTTGAGAACCAAAATTGTGGAAAAATATCAACAATCTCAAGGTTACAAGTCCATCTCCAGAGATCTAGATTTGCCTTTGTCCACAGTGAGCAACATTATCAATTAGTTTGCAACCCATGGCACTGTAGCTAATCTCTCTGGGGCGTGGACGGAAAAGAAAAATTGATGAAAGGTTGCAACGCAGGATAGTCCAGATGGTGGATAAGCAGCCCCAAACAAGTTCCAAAGAAATTCAAGCTGTCCTGCAGGCTCAGGGAGCATCAGTGTCATCGCGAACTATCCGTCAACATTTAAATTAAATTAAGCGCTATGGCAAGAGACCCAGGAGGACCCCACTGCTGACAGAGACATAAAAAAGCAAGACTTCAGTAAGCCAAAATCCTTCTGGGAAAACGTCTTGTGCACAGATGAGACCAAGATGGAGATTTTTGGTAAAGCACATTATTCTACTCTTTACCGAAAATTGAATGAGGCCTACAAAGAAAAGAACATGGTACCGATAGTGAAATATGGTGGAGGTTCAATGATGTTTTGGGGTTGTTTTGCTGCCTCTGGCACTGGGTGCCTTGAATGTGTGCAAGGCATCATTAAATCTGAGGATTACCAAGGGATTTTGGGTGGCACTGTAGAGTGTCAGAAAGCTGGGTTTGCGTCCGAGATCTTGGGTCTTCCAGCAGGACAATGACCCCAAACATACATCAAAAAGCACCCAGAAATTGATGGCAACAAAGCACTGGAGAGTTCTAAAGTGGCCAGCAATGAGTCCAGATCTAAATCCCATTGAACACCTGTGGAGAGATCTTAAAATTGCTGTTGAGAAAAGCCGCCCTTCCAATAAGAGAGACCTGGAGCAGTTTGCAAAGGAAGAGTGGTCCAAAATTCCGGGTGAGAGGTGTAAGAAGCTTATTGTTGGTTATAGGAAGCGACTGATTTCAGTTATTTTTCCAAATGGTGTGCAACCAAATATTAGGTTAAGGGTGCCAAGAATTTTGACCAGCCCATTTTTGGAGTTTTGTGTGACATTATGTCCAATTTGCTTTTTTTCCTCCCTTTTTTGTTTTGTTCCAATACACACAAAGGGAATAAACATGTGTATAGCAAAACATGTGTTACTGCAATACTTTTTTGTGAGAAAAACTTGATTTTTGGAAAAAATTCTGAGGTGCCAACAATTTTGGCCATGACTGTAACTACCCAGCTATCGAAGCCTACTTTAGATGAAGAAACCGTTATACTTCTGAACTCACCAACTTTTTCTGCAATTTTTATCTTAATCAATCTGGAGCTCTGATAAAAGGGGCCAGTACATCCCCTGAAACAAATTGTCATCTTTACCTTGTTTTTCATTAATAAAACCATACTGCCTGGGTACTGACTGGAATCACAGCAATATTTAGAAGGTGGAAACTGCTAATGACTTCTGTGATGTCAGTAGTCTTAAGGCCGCGTACACACGGTCGGACTAAACCGATGAGAATGGACCAAGGTTCAGTTTCATCGGTCCAAACCGACGGTGTGTAAAGCCCATCGGTCTGTTGTCCTTCGGTCCAAAATTTTAAAATATGCTTCAAAATCGAACCGATGCCCGATCAGTCCAAACCGATGGTTAGTACAGAAAGCATCGGTTCAAAACCCACGCATGCTCAGAATCATGTCGACGCATGCTTGGAAGCATTGAACTTCGTTTTATTCAGCACGTCGTGTGTTTGACGTCACCGCGTTCTGACCCGATCGGTTTTTGGAACGATGGTGTGTACGCACATCAGACCATCAGGCCACTTCAGCGGTGAACCGATGGAAATGGCCCGTCGGACCATTCTCATCGGTTTGGAACGACCGCAGCCTTAGGCCTCTTTCACACAGACGGACCATTCAGGTCTGCCTGTCAGTTTTGATGGCGGACCTGAACGGGCGCTCCATGCAGTCCTATGGAGCGTCGGATGTCAGTGGAGACATGTCCGCTGACATCCGATCCGATCCGCCATAATCAGACGTATGGCGATACGTCCATATCCGTCCATGGCGGATCGGATCGGGTGAGATCTGACAAAAACAGACATGCTGTCCGTTTTCATCAGATCGCTCCATAGGAATCAGCAGTGCTGCACAAGCCCCTCCCCGCTCAGTGAGCAGAGAGGAGCTTGTCATCAACCAGCTCAGCGGAGATCTGCAGACTGATCTCCCGCTGAGCTGGCGGGAGCAGGCGGACTCCGTAGCGACGGAGTCCCCCTTGTGTGTAACTGGCCATAGAAAAATGGGACCAGGAGGTACCCGTGTAATTAAGTTCCAGCACTGGCAAGCTTGATTTGGTGTATCCAAGAGTAGTTATGTGCAATTTGTCTGAATACAAATTCGGACACATTTTTGGTTATTCAGAGATTCGGATGTATCTGAATCGCCATATGAAATAGTAACAAATAGTAATGAATTGACATCACCCTTAAAGGGGTTGTAAAGGTTTGTTTTTTATTTTCTAAATAGGTTACTTTAAGCTAGTGCATTGTTGGTTCACGTACCCTTTCCTTCGATTTCCCTTCTAAATGTTTTTTTTTTCTTTGTCTGAATTTCTCACTTCCTGTTCTGCCTCAGTAAGCTGTTCAGTAAAATAATTAAAAGTGATTCTGCGCAACGTATCTCACATTGCTGTGACACATAAATATAAACACAAAAAATGTGAAATGATACTAAATTAGATAAAGTGTGAATGTAAATATACTGAATAGTCCGTGTATACAAGTGGTATAGGAGAGCTAATAGCTCAAATATTGCAGCAAAATAAAGGTGCAAAACCAGCAACTGATACAGAGCCAAACAAATGTTAAATAAAAGTGATGTGCAAAACGAGCAAAAATGAGTCCTTCAGTGAAACAAATTCCATAGAATATGTATAAAAACTGCCAGATGATCCGATCAGTATGCTGAATCAGGTGTTGAATAAGTGACTAGCAGATGAAGATCAAATCCTTCACTAGGCTCACCAGCCTCTTACCTCTAAGTAGATAAAGATGAGCATCGAATCACACCATGGAAATCCTTTATGGGTAATCCCTGTCACTTCTCCCCTTGAGCTTGTACCTCGTCTCTACGACCAATTCGTATAGTACTCCGCCCAGATAGAAAAAATTGGAGAGAGGGAACAAAAAGAGGAACCTCCGATAGTGAAGCACAGTAAACCAAGTTGTATTTTATTTAATGAAAAAACCTGTGCTTACATCTAAAAAACAACAAATGTGCAGCAGTTTTAAAAATGAGCGGCGTTCACAGCGCCGGCTTACGTCACTCCAGGTGTACGCCAATCCCTACGCGTTACGACACGACGTCACGTGTCTTCATCTGGGGCATCTGATTGGCGGACATTCTCTTGTTTATATATCCGGGAAAACGGAAATAGTATCGCCGCCATATTATTGAAGTCCAAATGATATGTATATACATTACATTGGAATGGCATATCTCCATCTAAGGATCATTAAACGATACATATCTCCACGGCAACTAGATGTTGTAGACTCGCTACGATGCAACACTGGGTTATATTTACCGCTGCATGTCAGACAAATAATTACAAGTAAAAATTAATATTAAAAATGAATATTTCCGCAATCTAGGGAGGGAAGTCATTCTCATCCCCGAGGTATCAATGGGAATAAATCCTCTCAACCAATTATATTATAGGGGAAATATTACATTGTACATATATAAATTCACCAAAAATGGTGATAGCAATCCTATTTAAAAACAGACCTATAGATTATAAAAAGGTAATATAAAACAAATACTACACGTATTCAAACGCAGTATTTGAAAATTAATATATAAAAAATATGTAAAATATAAAAATATAGATAAAAATACATTATTATAGTACAATCCAGATGATGGGTATCCATATATATAAAATTACATGTAGATATATAAACATATATATGAAAAATATAAAAAATTATATATATAAAAATAAGTGGGTGGTCGCACACCTGGTTTGTCGCATCACATACCCACAATCTACATATATAAAGATATTTCTTTCTCAAGTGTTCCTATTGACCTTCATGTATAAACCATTCTCCCTCAAATAGTAAGATGACAAATATACACAGAATAGCTGAATTCAATCAATCAAAAGTTACTAAGAAAACAATTGAGATCGAACTCAACGTTCATACCACCCGGTACAAGTGTACGCATAGTATGAATCCATTTAGATTCCTTTTGGCTGATTGTACGAATCTTGTGACTCCCTCTCCATGAGGGATTGTATTTTTCTACCCCCCAGAATTGTAATTGGGTGGGGTCACGATTATGTACTTGATCAAAGTGCCTTGACACACTGTGTTTCGGAAAGCCCTTAATTATGTTCTCCACATGTTCGTTAACCCGTACCTTCAGGGCCCTCTTTGTTCTGCCGACATATTGGAGGTTACAGCTACATTGTAGCACATAGACAACCCCCTCAGTATGACAACCAATAAACTCTTTAATCACGTGGGTTTCACCTGTATTTGTTGCTAGAAACTCGGTACGTTTCTTTTGAAACTTCTGTGATTTCTTACATGCATTACAGTTCTTGCATGGATAAAAACCCTTTCCTGAAAAGAAGGTATATCCTGGTTTTGGTGGTGGTTCAACTACTGTTCTCACAATCAAGTTTCTCAAAGTTGGTGCTCTCTTATACACTATCCTTGGTTTTTCAGGAAGTAGTTGCCCTAGATCCTTATCTCCCTTTAAAATGTGCCAGTGTCTCTCAATCAATTTGGCCACATCTTTATATTGGGAGTTATAGTCTAGAATAAGAACCGGTGCACTTTGTTGTTGGTGTATTTTCGGTTTATCCTGCAACATCAGATTCCTATCTAGCTTACTTACAGTATTTATTTGATCTTTCACCCATGGTCCATCATAGCCTTTTTCTTTAAACCTCATGCCAATCATGTCAGCTTGCAGCATGTAATCACTCTCTTTCGTACAGTTCCTTCTAATTCTAATCAGTTGTCCCTTCGGGATATTAAATAACCAAGGTTTAAAATGGCAACTGTCTATCGAAAGGTAACTGTTTGTATCAACATTTTTGAAATGTGTTTTAGTGACTACTTTATCTTTTTCTATACTTATGTTGAGGTCTAGGAAGTCTATAGACTTCTCATCAATTTTCCACACTAGGGAAATGTTCTTGTCATTGCTATTGAGTGTCTCCAGGAAGTTCTCCAAACCTTCTCTACTCCCATTCCACAGGATAATAATGTCGTCTATATATCTCTTATAGAGGGACAACTCAACTGGAGTATTCTCATATATAGCTGCCTCTTCCCATAATGCCATGAAGGCATTCGCTACACTAGGTGCGAACTTCGCTCCCATGGCAATACCAATAGCCTGATGGTAATAGCTCTGGTCGTACCAAAAATAATTACACTTGAGGCAAAGATCGAGGCACTTGATGAGGAACTTCCTTTGCTTACAGACAAGGCTGCTAAATTTGCGTAAAAGCCACTTAGCAGCAAAACAAGTATCATGGTGCTGTACAATCGTGTACAGTGATGTAACATCTGCTGTAGCAAGTAATGTGGTACCTTCACATACTGACACTGTATTGAGAAGCTGTAATATATGTTTTGTGTCCTTGAGGTAGGCTGGAGTCTTTTGGACAGCAGGTTGGATGAAATAGTCAATATACTGTCCCATCCTGGCAGTAAGAGAATCTATCCCATTTACTATGGGTCTGCCAGGTGGGTTTTCACGAGATTTGTGGATCTTAGGGATAGTGTAAATAACTGGTATCCTACACATTTCAGGTAACAGAAATTTGGCTTCCTTCTTATTTAGGATATCCTTTTTCTTTCCCAAATTTATAAGTAATGCCAGCTCTTTCTTGTATTTTGAGGTAGGGTTCCCCAAAAGTTTATTATACGTGTTACCATCTTGCAATTGTCTACTCAATTCGCTCTGATACTGTTCCTTTGATTGTATCACGACAGCTCCTCCCTTATCGGCTGGGCGGACCACAATGTCACTTCTTTTGGTTAATAGTTTGATTCCCTTCTTTATGTGGATTGGGTCATTTATTTTCTTTAGTTTTAGAGACTCCAGGTCTTGTAAAACTAATCTTTTAAAGACATCTATATGTTGGTTTTTGGCTATCTGAGGGTTGTAGACCGGTTGGAGACACTCAATAGCAATGACAAGAACATTTCCCTAGTGTGGAAAATTGATGAGAAGTCTATAGACTTCCTAGACCTCAACATAAGTATAGAAAAAGATAAAGTAGTCACTAAAACACATTTCAAAAATGTTGATACAAACAGTTACCTTTCGATAGACAGTTGCCATTTTAAACCTTGGTTATTTAATATCCCGAAGGGACAACTGATTAGAATTAGAAGGAACTGTACGAAAGAGAGTGATTACATGCTGCAAGCTGACATGATTGGCATGAGGTTTAAAGAAAAAGGCTATGATGGACCATGGGTGAAAGATCAAATAAATACTGTAAGTAAGCTAGATAGGAATCTGATGTTGCAGGATAAACCGAAAATACACCAACAACAAAGTGCACCGGTTCTTATTCTAGACTATAACTCCCAATATAAAGATGTGGCCAAATTGATTGAGAGACACTGGCACATTTTAAAGGGAGATAAGGATCTAGGGCAACTACTTCCTGAAAAACCAAGGATAGTGTATAAGAGAGCACCAACTTTGAGAAACTTGATTGTGAGAACAGTAGTTGAACCACCACCAAAACCAGGATATACCTTCTTTTCAGGAAAGGGTTTTTATCCATGCAAGAACTGTAATGCATGTAAGAAATCACAGAAGTTTCAAAAGAAACGTACCGAGTTTCTAGCAACAAATACAGGTGAAACCCACGTGATTAAAGAGTTTATTGGTTGTCATACTGAGGGGGTTGTCTATGTGCTACAATGTAGCTGTAACCTCCAATATGTCGGCAGAACAAAGAGGGCCCTGAAGGTACGGGTTAACGAACATGTGGAGAACATAATTAAGGGCTTTCCGAAACACAGTGTGTCAAGGCACTTTGATCAAGTACATAATCGTGACCCCACCCAATTACAATTCTGGGGGGTAGAAAAATACAATCCCTCATGGAGAGGGAGTCACAAGATTCGTACAATCAGCCAAAAGGAATCTAAATGGATTCATACTATGCGTACACTTGTACCGGGTGGTATGAACGTTGAGTTCGATCTCAATTGTTTTCTTAGTAACTTTTGATTGATTGAATTCAGCTATTCTGTGTATATTTGTCATCTTACTATTTGAGGGAGAATGGTTTATACATGAAGGTCAATAGGAACACTTGAGAAAGAAATATCTTTATATATGTAGATTGTGGGTATGTGATGCGACAAACCAGGTGTGCGACCACCCACTTATTTTTATATATATAATTTTTTATATTTTTCATATATATGTTTATATATCTACATGTAATTTTATATATATGGATACCCATCATCTGGATTGTACTATAATAATGTATTTTTATCTATATTTTTATATTTTACATATTTTTTATATATTAATTTTCAAATACTGCGTTTGAATACGTGTAGTATTTGTTTTATATTACCTTTTTATAATCTATAGGTCTGTTTTTAAATAGGATTGCTATCACCATTTTTGGTGAATTTATATATGTACAATGTAATATTTCCCCTATAATATAATTGGTTGAGAGGATTTATTCCCATTGATACCTCGGGGATGAGAATGACTTCCCTCCCTAGATTGCGGAAATATTCATTTTTAATATTAATTTTTACTTGTAATTATTTGTCTGACATGCAGCGGTAAATATAACCCAGTGTTGCATCGTAGCGAGTCTACAACATCTAGTTGCCGTGGAGATATGTATCGTTTAATGATCCTTAGATGGAGATATGCCATTCCAATGTAATGTATATACATATCATTTGGACTTCAATAATATGGCGGCGATACTATTTCCGTTTTCCCGGATATATAAACAAGAGAATGTCCGCCAATCAGATGCCCCAGATGAAGACACGTGACGTCGTGTCGTAACGCGTAGGGATTGGCGTACACCTGGAGTGACGTAAGCCGGCGCTGTGAACGCCGCTCATTTTTAAAACTGCTGCACATTTGTTGTTTTTTAGATGTAAGCACAGGTTTTTTCATTAAATAAAATACAACTTGGTTTACTGTGCTTCACTATCGGAGGTTCCTCTTTTTGTTCCCTCTCTCCAATTTTTTCTATCTGGGCGGAGTACTATACGAATTGGTCGTAGAGACGAGGTACAAGCTCAAGGGGAGAAGTGACAGGGATTACCCATAAAGGATTTCCATGGTGTGATTCGATGCTCATCTTTATCTACTTAGAGGTAAGAGGCTGGTGAGCCTAGTGAAGGATTTGATCTTCATCTGCTAGTCACTTATTCAACACCTGATTCAGCATACTGATCGGATCATCTGGCAGTTTTTATACATATTCTATGGAATTTGTTTCACTGAAGGACTCATTTTTGCTCGTTTTGCACATCACTTTTATTTAACATTTGTTTGGCTCTGTATCAGTTGCTGGTTTTGCACCTTTATTTTGCTGCAATATTTGAGCTATTAGCTCTCCTATACCACTTGTATACACGGACTATTCAGTATATTTACATTCACACTTTATCTAATTTAGTATCATTTCACATTTTTTGTGTTTATATTTATGTGTCACAGCAATGTGAGATACGTTGCGCAGAATCACTTTTAATTATTTTATTTCTATTTTTGTGTTTGGTAAAACACTGCTAGATTTTGCTGCACTGTATATTATTTGTTGAGGTGTTTGTATTTCAAGGATCTATAGTAGCGCGGGAGCACTTGTCACTTTATAAGCTGTTCAGTAAGCTGTTCTAAATGACTTTCCACCATCACCCGGATGATGGTGGAAAGCTTACTGAGAAGAAACAGGAAGTGAGAAATTCAAACAAAGAAAAATAAGATTTAGAAGGGAAATCGAAGGAAAAGGTAAGTGAACCAACAATGCACTAGCTTAAAGGAACCAATTTAGAAAATAAAAGACGAACCTTTACAACCCCTTTAACTATTTAAGAAATGTCAGACGGAGGAGCAGACAGTCCGCCAGGAGCGTTCGGCGTTTTTCTTTTTTCAGGTTTGGCGGTGCAGCGGGTGGTGTGAGATGGATCTACATCGAGGGACATTGTTTTTTTTTTTTTTTTATAAAAAACGCCTACTGTTTTTCTCTATTTTTGACACTTTTTTGGTTTAATGAGTAGGGGTGCAATCTACCCCATGCTCATTCACATGGAGGGGGGGGGATTTAGGGACCCCCTTATTAAAGGCGGCTTCCGGATTCCAATAAGCCCCATGCCCGCAGACGTCCATAACCACCGCCCAGGGTTGTCAGAAAGAACAGACAAGATTCTCACCGCTCCAGGTGAGCCCCGTGAGCAATCAAGGGTTGTTAAACCACCAGGGTGCTGGCTATGCTAATGATAGCAAAAATGGAAAGGAAAACTGGACAGCCGCACTCCAAAATCACTTAAAAAGAGATGTCTTTATTTTTCAACTGTACATACAGTCACTGCAAACCAACAAGATACAGTATGGCCGACGCGTTTCACACTGGCAGTCAGTGCTTAGTCGTGTCCAGTTTTCCTTTCCATTTTTGTTGTCAGAAAGAGGCCCTTGTTCCCATCAAAATGAGGACAAGGTGCTTTGGAGCAGTGGGGCAGAGCCTCCCCTGCGGCAAAGGACCCACCCCCCAGGTTGAGGGGATTTTTTTTAAATAGATGGGTCGGCAATTGAAAGCTTGAGTTATTTATTTTTCCACCGATCCGAATTCTAATCGTTCTGAAAATTTGGAATTCGTTAGAAAATTTATAAACAAATATTTTTTTTACAAAAATGAAACAAAAATAAACAAACTCCGAAACGACACTAAGGCCCCTTTCACAAGTTTTTTTGGCGGACCTGAACGGGCGCTTCATACAAGTCAATGGAGCGTTGGATGTTATAGGTGACCTTTTCCGCTGACATCCGATCTGCTAAAATCAGACGTATGGCGATACGTCGCCATCTGTCCTGGCGAATCGGATTGGGTGAGATCATCCGATCTCTCCATAGAAAAACAGCGGCGCTCGACAAGCCCCTCCCCGCTCAGTGAGCAGAGAGGGGCCTGTCATCCTCCGGCTCAGCGGAGATCAATAGATAGCTCTCCCGCTGAGCTGGCGGATGCCGCTAATGGATCCGTCTTGTGGGAATAAGGCCTAAACTAATTCCAAAATGGGGTGCCAGGATGCAAAAAACAGCAGTTGTGGTTTGGGTTGCCACTTTGTCTATTTCTCTAGTCTGGTTGGTAAAAATTTTACCCGGTGCTAATGATATTAATCAAAAAAAGTGTGGAATTTTTTTTTCCCAGAAAAGGTGGCCACTTTAGGCATTTGAGTCATGTAACCTCTTGTAATTAAAGGGTTTGTAAAGGATTTTTTTTTATCTAAATTGCTTCCTTTACCTTAATGCAGTGCTGTTTTCATGTCCTCAATGTTTGTTTTTGCTCTCAAGTTGCTGTAATTTTTCTCTGATCTCCACACTTCCTGGTTGTCTGTTTCCTGGTGACCACAGTGCTGGGAGCTTTCTCTCTGTGGTCACTAACTTCAAGGAGGTGTGATTACTGTGTGTCTAGTTTCTAGTTTCGTTTTCCAAACCATGACTGCCCTGTATGGCTCTGTAAGGCAGAGAGGCAGGAAACAACATGCAAAAACGAAACTAGAAACTACAGGTACATTATATGATTTTTTTTTATCTATTTTTAATCGTTTTTAAAAGGAATCAGTTAACTATTGTGGGGCAGATCCACAGAGAGAGTACGCCGGCGTATGTACTGATATGTCGGCGTACTTTCAAATTTCCCGTGTCGTATCTTTATTTTGAATCCTCAAAACAAGATACGACGGCATCTGGGTTAGATCCGACAGGCGTACGGCTTCGTACGCCTTCGGATCCAAGATGCAATTCTTCGGCGTCCGCTGGGTGGCGTTCCCTTCGTTTTCCGCGTCGAGTATGCAAATTAGCTATTTCCGACGATCCACGAATGTACGAGCGGCTGGCGAATTCCTTTACGTCGTCTCTAGTCGGCTTTAAAGCTGCTATTTCGTGGCATACTCAATGTTAAGTATGGCCGTCGTTCCCGCGTCTAATTTTAAAAATTTTTTTTTGCGTAAGTCGTTCGTGAATCGGGATGGATGTAATTTACGTCCAGGTCAAAACCAATGATGTCCTTGCGACGTCATTTAGCGCAATGCACGGCGGGAAATTTAGGGACGGCGCATGCGCAGTTCGTTCGGCGCGGGGACACGCTTCATTTAAATGAAACACGCCCCCCTACTCGCCGATTTGAATTAGGCGCCGTTACGCCACGAGAGATACACTACGCCGCCGTAACTTACGGCGCAAATTCCTTCTGGATTCGAAGCATTAAAAAGTAAGTTACAGCGGCGTAGCGTATCTCCCATACGCTGCGCCCATGCAATTCTACGTGGATCTGCCCCTGTGTCTCTATACCCTGTAAACAGTCATTTCAGCAATTCATTTTTTTTTATTTACAACCTCTTTAATCTTGCAGTTGAGAAAAGTGAGGATATAACTTGGCTGTGTAAATCTTGAATGACTGGATAAATATACAAATCTTTTGGCAGATAGAAGAGCTTCCATGTATGGATTATTACAGCTGCATATTTAGCCATGTGCCCACAGTTCAGCTTTTAAAATATGCTGAGAGAAGTTGAGCACCTGCTAGGCAAAGTTTGATTCTTGGCCTGTTTCCTACTTCAGCTCCACCAGGTTCAGGCTTAGCTGAGGCTTATTACAAATGCCAAACAGAGTAAGAGACTCAGAATCACCCACAGCAATATGTGTAATTTACTGTAAGTGTAACTAGCACAGTGCTCAGACTCCAGCATTATTTATCCTCTGAGGATCATTCATGTACAACGTTAATGAAAAAGGTTCATCGCCAAGTATCTGGTATTTAATGTAGGGATATGTTGTTGATATGTCCCTCTAGAGTGGTTAATTATGCAGTAGTTAATTATTCACCAGCGAACTGTCGTGGGATATGTCCTTAGGGATACCTCTCATTGCTTTGTTGCCTAAGGCTTGTGTAGGATTGCAGCCTCAGTGTAAGCAGCGTTTTCTTCTGTTATAAAGGCATTTTTATTTCAGCCAGTAGTCTTTGAATTATGCTTAAATGCATTTATCTTATATTTATTTTATGTTAATTTCTGTATAAAATATATTTATATTTATTTGTGCACATGTTTAATTTTATACAGTAAAACCTTGGTTTGCGAGCATAATTCGTTCCAGAAACATGCTTGTAATCCAAAGCACTTGTATATCAAAGCATTTTTTTTACAGGGTATAAAAGAGAAGAGAGGCGCCTCTAAGTGTAGCAATACGTTGCTAAATGTTGTACCTTCATTAACCCCTTCCTTACCGGGCCATAATAATATGACCCAGGCAGGAACCCTCCATCCCTCCGGGTGGACATCATATGACGTTTTTTCTTCCCGGCAATCTAGGGCTCGCGAGCGCCGCGGCACCGCTCTTGACCCGGTGTGCGTGCCCGGCGGCCGTGATCACGGCAGGAGTGTGGATCTGTGTGTGTAAACACACAGATCCTCCTCCTGCCAGAGGTGAGGAGACCAATGTGTGTTCCCAGTACAGAGGAACACACAACGGTCTCCTCCCCTTGTGAGTCCCCCTCCCCCTACAGTAAGAATCACTCCCAGGGAACATATTAACACCTTCAGAACCCCCTAGTGTTAACCTCTTCCCTGACAGTCAGATTTACACAGTAATCAGTGCAGTTTTATAGCACTAATCGCTGTATAAATGTGAATGGTCCCAAAAACGTGCCGAAAGTGTCCGATATGTCCGCCGCAATGTCACGGTCACAATAAAAATCGCAGATCGCCGCCATTACTAGTAAAAAAAAATAATAAATGAAAATTATATAAATCTATCCCCTTTTTTGTAGACACTATAACTTTTGCGCAAATCAATCAATATACGCTCTTTTGCGATTTTTTTTTTGTTACCAAAAATATGTAGAAGAATACGTATCGGTCTAAACTGAGGATTTTTTTTTTAATTGTAATATTTATTAAATCAAAAAGTAAATTTTTTTATTTTTTTTTAAATTGTTTCTATTCTTTTGTTTATAGTGCAAAAAATAAAAACCGCAGAGATGATCAAATACCACCAAACATTTGGATACAGTGTTGCATGACCGCGCAATTGTCATTCAAAGTGCAACAGCGCTGAAAACTAAAAATTGGTGTGGGCAGGAAGGGGGTGAAAATGCCCTGTATGGAAGTGGTTAAATGTAACTATATTGCTACACTTAGGGGCACCTCTCTTCTCTTTTATACTCAGTTGTGACATGACGCTGCTTTACCATGCCCCCTGCTTCCTAATGCATTGTACACACGACCAGTTTTCCCATTGAAAACTGCCATGAGAGCTTTTGGCCGGTAAAACCGTCCGTGTGTATGCTCCGTCGCAGTTTTCCCGACGAGAAAACTGACGGAAAAAAAAAGAGAGCCAGCTTTCTTTTTTCACGTCGGGATTCCCGGCGGACTTTTTACCGTCGGCAAAACCAGTCGTGTGTATGCTTTTCCGAGAGGAAAAAAACACGCATGCTCAGAATTAAATATGAGACGGGAGCGCTTGTTCTGGTAAAGCTAGCATTCGTAATGGAGATAGCACATTCGTCACGCTGTAATGGACTGAAAAGCACAAGGCTGAAAAGCGCAAATCGTCTCTCACCAAACTTTTACTAGCACGAGGATCAGCAAAAGTAGCCCAAAGGGTGGCACTGTTTGAATAGCACTTCCCCTTTATAGCCCCGTCGTACGTGGTGTACGTCACCACGCTTTGGACGGGCGGTATTTGGCCTGAACGTGTTTATGCAAGGCAGGCTTGAGCGGAATCCCGTCGGGAAAAACGTTGTTTGTTTTTCCTGCCGAGAAAAACGTGTCGTGTGTACGAGGCATCACAGGATGTTACTGACAGCAGCAGGAGCCAATGGCTCTCCCTACTCTCTCAGTGTAGCCTGTGAGAGCAGGAAGAGGGTAGAGAAAAGCTGCAGCTGGGCACAGTACTGGGTTAATAGAGAACTCAGGTATGTGTTTAGGGAGGAGGTGGGGGCAGCTAGAAGATGTTTTTACCATAAGTCAAAAAAATGCATTCGATTATTAAAATCTTTTTACTTTAGAACCACTTTAGATTTTTTCAATAGAAACAAAACAATTGCAGCATACAATGTACATTATTAGCATTGACAGAAGGTTCAATAGTACATTCCAAAGTAGGCATAACTCAAAAGTGGGAGTAAAGAGGTGGTAAGAGTTACAAGTTAGACAAGTCATCCCATAGCATTAATTTGCAGCAAGTATACAAGTAATAAGAATTTACTTCCAAGAAAGTTTACAGGACAAACCTCCTTCTTACCATGTACAAGTCTCACAATATCAACCTGGAGGATGGGAGGGATAGGACAAGGAGAGGAAAGGAAGGAAGGAGGGAAGTAAGGATGGGGAATAAGGCAGTGGGAACAACACATGGGGGGGGGGGGGTAGAGAGAGGATAAGAATGTAGAACTTATCAGAGGTAGATCCACCAGAGAGGAGGAAGTATTACATTCTCGTGCATATATGTAAAAGATCATCAGTGGCCCCATGGGGCAATCAAAGCATTCCAAATTTTGTGGAATTCTTTCCAGCAGTTTCTACTATTATACAGTATGTCAGTTTGTACATAGGCTAAAATGTTGTTGATAGTAGCATGTCAAGAGGACAGGGTGGGAGAGTTATGAGATTTCCAGTGAAGAAGAATCTCCCTTTGAGCATAAAAAATGGCATAGAAAACAACTAAACATATCGACTCAACTGTACACCATTAAGAATGCCTAATAGTTTCTTGTGAAAAAAAAAGAATGCCTAATAGCATCATCTTTGGATCGACACATTATTTTTCATTTGGAAACACTGATGAATATTAGGATAGGAGTTGCCTATCTATATAATGACTAGGACATGCCCTTACCATACAGTGGAATTAATATCAACATTTTTTTTTTCGTTTCAGGTAATTGACCCTGGGCAGATCTCTCTGGAAGACCTGTTAGATATGACTGATGAGCAGGTTTGCGAAACACTGGGAAAGTTTGGTGCTAGCACCGAAGAGTGTGATCGGTTAAATGCCTCCCTTTCTTGTCTACGCAGTGTTTACAAATCAGGTATAAAACTCTAAACTAGACATTGTATGTCCTGTTTATTCTGTCGGCAACTAATTACTACAAACCAAAAACTCTGATCAAGGTATAGCAGAAAATGTACCACATTGCATGCCTGTGATTTCTTGTATTTAAACATACGAGCCCTGAACCAGAGTGACAGGGGCTCTTGACTGTTGGGAACATGGAAAATGTTTAGACATGTGCACACTTTCTGTAGTTATACAAGGCAATTGAAATGACTGCTAGCTCAGAATAACAGCCTTTCTCACACCTTTTTATAACACAGAGTAACCCTTAAAATAGCTTTCTGGTCTCAGGGAACCCCTGCTAATAATTGCTTTATCTACTGCTCACTGTACATTGGCATGATGGTCACTGGGAAGAATGCTTCATACACTTGTAGTCATTGAGAGATCCCCCCCCCTTACAGGCAGACATTTTTCATTGCTCAAGGAACCCCTAGCAACCCCTGGAGAACCTTTTGGTTTCACAGAACCTGGGTTGAGAAAAGCTGTCCTACAGGAAGTGGATTAGCTTAAAGTGAGGTAGCTTATTATGGGTGCACAAAGAGGCCATACTCACGGAAGGTACAGCAGCTACTAGTTGCTACTGTTGAAGATTCAAAGCAAAAAATGGTGACTTTACTATGCTAAGTGAGCTGTGGCACTGTTTAAAATGGCAGTCTGGTTCAGGTTTTCTGGGAAGCAAGCACACTAGCTGTGTGCTGGGCTTATGTTAGAGACAGAGTTATGCCGCGTACAGACGGTCGTTTTTTGTGATAAAAAAAAAAATGACGTTTTGAATCATGAAATAAAACGACGTTTTTGAAACTTCATTTTCAAAAATGACGTTGCCTACACACCATCGTTTTTGAAAATGCTCTAGCAAAGCGCGGTTACGTTCAGCACGTACGACGGCACTCTTTTCCATTGAAGCTAGCTTCATAACTTTCTTCTGAGCATGCGCGGGTTTAAAAACGTTGTTTTGAAACGTCGTTTTGCCCACACACTATCATTTTCATTGACACAAAAAACGACGTTTTGAAAAACGACACAAAAAATTCGAGCATGTTCGAATTTTTTTTTGACGTTTTTCAGAAGACATAAAACAATGTTTTCCCCACACACGCTCATTTTAAATGACGTTTTCAAAAACGTCATTTTTTTTTTAAAACAAAAAACGACCGTCTGTACGCGGCATTAGAGGTTCAGTGGCCTCACCCTCATGAGTGGGTGAGTGTGTGAAGGGAACTGTGAGGTGCACATTGCACCGTACTGTCCAGGTCAGGACAGACAAAGGCCAGAGCCTGCAAGGATGTAGCTGCAGGAGAAACAGTCACGCTGACAAAGGTACAGTGTTTTGTGCACGAGCACAGTCCGTGTGTTTGACGGTCTGGCGGACCAATCATGAGGCCTGAGCAATAAAGCTGTAAAAAGATAACCATGAGGCTCAATTCTATGTTTTGTTGCATTGATGGTGAGAACCCCCCACATGGGAAACTATTCAAGTGTGAACTTTTTGATTTGGTTTACATAAAAGTGAGCAGAAAAGGCCCTGAAACATACTTCGGACGTTGACATTGTTTGGTGCTACCAATGACCTACAAATTCCCCAATTTGTCACAGAGCATTCACTTTCTTAAAGGAGTTGTAAAGGAAATTATTTTTTTGCCTAAAATTAATGTCTGCAAGGTAGACAGACAGAATAGTGTAATGATTCTGTTAAAAAACGAGTAAATACCTATTAAATTCCTTCATCTATATTACCTCCGGCATTCTAGTTTCTGTTCTCTCATTCACTTCCTGGTTTGCGGCGCTCGTTCATGTAAGAACTACATTTCCCAGTATGAATTGCGCCACGCCCAGTAATTTACACCTCCTTGAAGCCTCTAACACGTAGAGAGCGTCCTGCCAGACAGATGTAGTTCCCAGGAGGGGGCGAGCACGTCACTGACAGTAAAGTCAGTAAAGTCTCCCATCACAGTGGTCAGTAAAATCAGACAAGCAGGAAGTGAACAGAACAGAGAAGAAATAGGGCAACTTCTGAGCAAAAACGAACAATGAGGAAGTGAAAAGAGGAATGTCTGCAGGTAAAGGATGCTTATTATGAAAAAAATTGTTTTCCTTTACAACCCCTTTAAGTCACCAGCCTCTACTCTTTTAGTAAAATTCACTAGCCATGTGTATTGGTAACTTTTTCCTTCTTTACATTACTGCTTTTTTCCTTGGCTGCTCAACTTCTACATTTTCTAAATCTTCTGGCAGGGATCATTACTTAGATAACCTCTCAGACGTACCAAGCAAGTAGAAATGCATGTCGCTGTTCACATAAAAGTACCCTTTTACACAGGTCTGTGTTTCCCATAAGGCACTCTTGAGCCAGTGCCATGGGCAGCAAGGTTCAAAAGCGCAACACCTAGCTTCAACATTTAAAAATTGTGATAGTTGTACCAAAGGCAGCAAGGTCTATGATCCTGCAGGTACATTAGATTAGTGACCAGTAGATCTCGTATAAACTCCTCCGAGTGGCTTGCTAATCCCATATACTTTTAGGTTGACAGACATTCAGGGATTTATAGTTCGACTGCAGCTGGGAAGTCTAAAGTTCTTAGCTGCTGTTCTTTAAATCACAAATACAAACCCATTGGCTATGATGAATTATTTTGGCTGATACGCCATTATTCCCTCAATATAAGACAAACTCTAGAGGTATTTGTTATGAGCACAAGCGAGAAGTCTATGGACGCATATTGTTAAAATGAAAACATTTATTTGTATTATCTGTGCATGTCTAGTTACCATCTAATCTGATTGCTTTAATGCCCAGAAGTCTCTGGAGAGCGGTATGAGAAATAATGAAGTTGTTCAAAATAGGAAATTCCTTTTAAACTATTGCAGTGTGTTAGGGGCAGGATTATTGTACCAGACTTAGTATGTATGAAATACAAATCCTAGAAAACATTTCTGTAAGGCCCAAGATAAGTAAAAGATGTTTTTCATTGTAATAGTTATCATGCAATAGATGGAATTGCATTCCAGCCTACACCGTCCTATGGATGTACAGCTTCTGTTTATCTAGCAAGCACTGAACTAAATCCAGTATTATCTAGTCTGAAATTCTCCTATGGAAGCAATCTTTAGAAGCATTTTATTTCATTCTTCGCACCTCTGTGGATACCCTAATCACCTTTCTAGACTGGTGAGCATAGGAACTTAGAGCAGGACCCTGAGAATCAATCCGAAAATCGTCTGGGGTGCCGACATCACAGCTCCCTGGACAGGTAAGTGTCCATATAATAAAAGTCAGCAGCTACAGTATTTGTAGCTGCTGACTGAGAGGCGGAACTCCTCTTTAATGTGATACTAAACATTTTTTTTTTTATCTTTAAAATAACAAACATATCATACTTACCTGCTCTGTGCATTGGCTTTTCTCAGAGCAGCCTTGATCTTCCCCTTCTTGGGTCCCCCGCTGGCACTTTTGCTGCTTGCTATGGGATCACTCGTGCATGCTCGTCCCGAGCCAGCCCAGTGTGTTCATATAAGACCCATAGAGAACAGCATGCCATGTCCCTCCTTCTTTTCTCACTGGCTGTGCCAATGGCTCCCGCTGCTGTATCAAAGCCAATGAGGAGTGAGAGAGCCAAGCGAGCCTTGGCTCATTGGTCCTGCATGTGCGATACCTATGGGTTCCCCATAGAAGTTGGAAGTCGCTAGAGTAGGCACTGCTACTACAGTGAACTCCACAGCTTCTGGGTCCTATGTTGAGTGGCTGCCACATTGCATTGTGAACATGAGGGTTAGCCCCTTGGCATGAGCACAATCAGAACGCTATTTGCATTTTTTCAATGAATGAAAAGCATTCTCTCATTAAAAGATATAGAGAGGTGGGGCTGGGACATCATGTTGAACTCTGCTCTCATCCAATCAAAGGACAGTTCATTGAGAAAATTAAAAGTGTCCTCTGAATGGTGCCTGTGCTGAGCAGATGGTCGACCTCCTGTGTACTATATGCAGCAGGGCAGCTGCTTGGCACAGGACCTGGTAGCTACCTGCAATCACTGTATTAGTGGTGTCTACTACAGTGATTTCCAGCTTCCATGAGGATCCCACAGGTATGGAACATACATATTCACATTGGTCCAATGTAATTATGTAAAAATTGATATACCTGGCATTATGCTTTAAGCTTGCCAGACATGGCAGATTCTTGACGAATTGGCTGACACTCCAGCCGTAGATTGTCCTGTCAGTACCACCCGGCTCGACAAAAGTCGATTTTTTACTGAACTTTTGGCGAGTTAGTCAGGTGAAAAATTGATGGCTGAATAGTGACTGCAACTAATCAGGTGCCGCTGTCAGAATACAATAGCCAGCAGGAGAGATTTCTTTGCCCACGCTGTTTAATTGCTCTATGCAGCTTTCAGGCTTCATTCATGACCTTAGTGGTTATAATGACAAATAATTATCATTATAGCTTAGAGAAATAAGTCTATTATGGTTTTGCATATTGTCTTACCCTCTTATCAAAGGACCCTCATTGGACAGATCTGAGAACAGAAACATGATTCTGCTTTCTTCAAAAAGATTCATAGAAGCACATTTATAAAACAGTGAATGTGATGTTCACCACTCACTGAAGGTGAATCTTCCTGGTAAATGTGTTTTAAAATACAGCAATTGATTCTCCTGCAGTGAATGTTACAATCTCTGTTTTAAGTGTTCTTTGTAGAGGTGTATTCCAACCCTAGTTGTAATACATACATTCTTCCTGCTGAGGGTATCAGTAATCCACCAATGCATCATATTGGCTGTATGAATCTTCCATACCAAGTAAAGAGTGTTTTTTTTTATTTATTGTAAACGGTCCTTTTTTTGTTAGCCTATAGAACACAAACATCAATGTTCCATGCTATAAACACTTCTTATGCATAGGAATAAAAACAAATATATACTTATATCAACTGGATGTGCTTTTTGTGTTATGGAGGTTATGTAAGGTGCTATGACTATGTAAGAACTGCGTGCATTTGGTATCAGTTGTATATTTCAAGTCACAAATATTAATAAAAAAATAAAAAATAAAAAAAATCCCCCCCAAAAAAAACCCAAAAAGAAAGGAAGTAAAACACTATAATTTTTTTCTTATTCCTTGATGAACAGTAATATTTCTCTGCAGTATGCTTTACACTGTTCACAGGTTAATTAATATGGCAGAGAAAAGTGAAACAGATATCAACACTTGGGAAACCTATTGTAATGCATATCTCAAGGATTTGACTTCATTAAAGTAAAACGATTGCACCATGAATTTATACAAAAACACAAAATGTGCAATATTAGTGGGCAAAAAAAGTGTGTGAAATAAGAAATGTTTGCAGTGCCCTTAGCAGCCAATCAAATTACCAAAATAAAGAAAAACTGCTTTAAGCTGCATGTTTCTTATTTAATATCCTTTAGATTTACCCTCAACTATGTAGTGCAAGGAGGGCCTGCCTGATTGTATACAAATTGAAAGTGTTTAGGTTTGACCTCAAATTATATGGCTCGGGTATATTTAAAGGAACACGTTACAGGAAAATTGTATAATGGATGGTCAGCCCTAATCTAATTGGTTTATATGTGTAACTAATTCCTATTTATGATATTTTATTAAACAGGGGCCATTCTCCACATATATAGGGGTTGATTTCCTAAAGGCCGATAGGCTGTTCACTTTTCAGGGGACTTTTCCATTTCCTAGTGCATTTTCCCTTAGCTTAGTAAATGAGTTACAGTATCTCACAAAAGTGAATACGCCCTTAACATTTTTATAAATATTTTATTATATCTTTTCATGTGACAACACTGAAGAAATTGTATTGTAACGGTACTGACTTCCCTCACAGTGTAAAGTGCTGAGCAAACTGTTGGTGCTATATAAATCCTGTAAAATAATAATTTTTAGGGCTGTTACTGATTAAAATTTTCGTGTTCAATTAATGGTTTATTTTTTTTAATCAATTAATGGACTAATTCCGATTAATTATAACGCACATACAGATCCAACTACTTTTAGCTGATCTCATTGCAGGCCGATTCCCAGTGCAGCTACCAACCACTGGAAAAATGTATAGCAGGATACAAAAACACACAAAGGCAGCGCTCGATGGGAATAGCATTAAAACTTTTATAGTCTTTAAGAAGGTAACAAAATAAATATTGCACTTGAGATAAAATAGATGTAGCTACATAAACTGTAAAAATGGTGCCAGTAATACCAAATGGTAGCAAAAACAGTCATAAAAACATGTAGCTAAGTATGATACTGGTATAAAAATGTGTACAACGATACCACTGCTGAATCCAGATGAGGAGGGGTTAACATCAGTCCGTCGGCATGTAGATGTCCCGTGAAGGGAACTATCACAACTCCCAGTGGATGACTGTAGAATCCCAGGTTGATAGAGGGAAGTGTAACAACCCTTGCGTGTGGCATGCAGAGATGAAGGCACAGCAAAGGAGCTCTTCAGATGGACACGGCAAGCCCCGCCGGTTTCTGTGACATCACCGAATCTCCAATGGAACTCCCTGAAGACCCGGATGCCGACGGAGAGGTGAGCACCGATCAATAGAATTTTGATCGATTAAAAAAATTAACGATTAATAGAGGAATTAATAGTTAATTTCCACAGCCCTAATAATTTTACATGCATTGGATGCCTCCAGAGTCCCCATCAATGCTCACATTGCTAATTCCCAAGCTGACCACTAGTTGAGCATCAGCCACTTAAGGGTAACCACTACTGTATACAGTGGAACCTCGGATTGTGAGTAACGCAGTTTACGAGCATTTCGCAATACGAGCACTGTATTTAAAAAAAATCCTAACTCGGTTTGCGAGCAGGATTCAGGCCAAAGCAGCGGGCAGTACCACATTTGGCCTGAGGTGGGGGGCGCTGGAGCCAAACGGAGCCGGATGGCGCATATCACAGCCGAACGGCGCCTATTGCAGCCGATCAGCGCCGTTCTGAAATACACGGAAAATCCGCAAACCTAAAGAACTGAGGGCCAGATTCACAAAAGAGATACGACGGCGTATCTCCTGATACGCCGTCGTATCTCTGTGATCCGCACGTCCTAACTATGCGGCTGATTCATAGAATCAGTTACGCATAGCTAGCCCTAAGATCCGACAGGTGTAATTGACTTACACTGTCGGATCTTAGGATGCAATTCTATGCCGCCTGCTAGGTGGCGAGGCCATTGCGGTCAGCGTAGAATATGCAAATTACTAGTTACGGCGATCCCCGAACGTCCGCGTTACCCGTCGCTTTAACTTTACGTTGTTTCCGTCGAGATACGCGTCGTAAAATTAGGGCTGAGCCCTAGGTGTTCTAAGCTATGTTAAGTATGGCCTCGTTCCCGCGTCAAAATTTAAAACATCACGTCGTTTGCGTAAGTTGTCCGTGAATGGCGCTGGACGCCATTTACGTTAACGCCGAAACCAATGACGTCCTTGCGACGTCATTTAGCGCAATGCACGTCGGGTAATTTACCCGACGGGGGGATGCGCAGTACGCTCGGCGCTGGAACGCGCCTAATTTAAATGGTGCCCGCCCCATTTGAATTTGGCGGGCTTGCGCAGAGCGCATTTATGTTACACCGCCGCAAGTTTACAGGTAAGTGCTTTGTGAATCAGGCACTTACGCTGCAAACTTGCGGCGGTGTAACGTAAATGGATTACGTTACGCCGCCGCTGCGTAGCGGAAATGTATGTGAATCTGGCCCTGAGTCTTTCCGAGGTTTGCCGAGGTATCCACGGGCCTTTCCGGTCCTTTTCAAGGCTCTCCAGCACCCCCTACCTCTGGCCGCATGTGGTATTGCATGCCATTGAAGTCAATGCCGAACTAATTATTTTGGTTTTCCATTGACTTCAATGGGGAAACTCACTTCGATATGCGAGTACGTTGGATTACGAGCATACTCCTGAGGTTACACTGTACCATTCTTGTTAAAAGAGCTATATTTTGAAATGTATTTGTTTGTTTTTATTGGTTATGCTGATTTGAAGGTTTACATTAATAGGCTGTATGGTGTTATACGTGTGGGTTTGGATAAATACCAAAAGCGTTGTTTCTATGGTAAAGGAACCTCTTGGAGTCGCCTTAAAGTTTATGGATTGCTGGAAAAAACTTTTTTCATTACAACAAACTGCAGTTTGCCTTGAAAGTTTTTCATTTATAGCTTTAATTCATTCGAGAGTAGGCAGATGCCAGGGGTGGGGGAGTAAATTATGCTGAATGAATCGTTTGC